>NC_088627.1:4422500-5622500 GCF_036013475.1 Columba livia | reverse complement strand
GAGCTGCCAAACTCAGCCGTGCTGCTGGCAGAGGGACACGGTGTCCAGCCGCGCGGTGGCTTTACTGCTGCCAGGCGTTTCATTCCACCCCAAAGCCCAAGCGCAGCAGGAGGGACACGTCTGTCCAGCATCAGAGGCTCCTGGCAAAGTTTTGGCTGTCCCCCCCCCGCCAAGCTGGGTTGGAGTCTGGAGGTCTGGCGTCCATCCTCACCCGCAGCAGAGGCGGCGGTGCTGGTATGTGTGTCCGTCCATCTGTCCGTCTGTCTTCCAAGAGGCTTCTTTGCAAGAAATTCTGTCTCTGCAGCTGAATGTCTGCATCCCAGACCTGGAGATGAAGCTGCCTCATGTTGGAGAGCAGAATGGTGGAGAGGAGAATGATGGAGGAGAACCGGGTGATGGAGAGGAACCAGATGACGGAGAAGAACCAACCACTGTGGCTTGGTGGCCTCAGCAGGTTTAAACTGAGCTCAGCTCAGTGGCTGTGGGGGCCTTTTACTGGTCCCAGTAAGTCTTGGAGTTGCCCTCACCCAGGGATTTGCCATTGCCTTGGTGCTTTCTCCCACCGCTGCATCCTGAAATACCCTCTGGCCAAATGGGGAGTCCTGTACCCCCACCTTCCCCCCTCCTTTGCCAGGCAGACCTGGCGCACCCCAAGGATGTGGCGAGTGGCTGATGGCTGGGACTGGGGGCTCCGTGCGGTGGGTTGTGTGAAATGGTGTGAGCGAACCAGGGGCCAAATCTGCTCACGCTGAGCCCCTCTGGGGTCCCTGCCCCCCCCACCAGCGCTGACCCCTGCCCAGCCCCTGCCTGTGGGGAGGTGGGGGGACACTGCTGCCAGACCACCCTCTGTCTGGGGGACCCCAAAATGTTTTGTCTCCTAAATAGTTGCAACTCCCCTGCACCTCAGGGTCCCTGCAGCTGGTGATGGGGGCGGGGGGGGGCAATGGGGATGGGGAGGGTCACAGTCCCCCCAGACTGGAACCCACCGGGGGGGCGTGTCCTCAAATAAATAAAATGATTAATAAAAAAATCAGTCGCAGTCCCGATCCCGCCCCCCACCCCCGAGCAGGTGGTGCCAAATAGGCCACGCTCCCTGCTTTGCATGCAACCCCCGCCCCTCCCTCCCGCCTCCGCGCTGTCCCTTTAAGGCCCCTCCCGGCGCGGCGCCGCTGGCTGCCGCAGGGGGGCGGGGCTGCGGCGGCAGTAGCCAATCAGCGCGCTGCGTCTTCCGCGGGAAATCCGAATTTCGCGGGACGGCGTTTGGCGCTTAAAAAAAAAAAAAAGGCGGGGGGGGGGAAGCAGCAGCGATCGGGCGGGGAGGGAGGGATCGGGCGGGGAGGGATCGGGCGCAGGGCACCGGGCCGGGGGGGCTGCGCTCCAGCTGCCCCGGCCCCAACAAGGGCGATTTCTGGGGTAAAGACGCTTTTCCCGCCCGGTTTTAGTGACGCCGCCACCGTGTTGCTTCTCTGCATTTTTTTCCGGGGAGCGGTGGTTTTGGAGACCGGCCGGGGTCAGCGCCCAGCAGACCGCCCCCTCCCCCAAAAAAAGAATGCCACCGCTGAGATTGTGACCCATCCTTCCGTTGCAAAATCGCGGGGTGCTTCTGCCCCCTCCCCCTGCCCTTGCTTCTCGGAAAGGACTTTGCAATGCTGCGGCTCCCCAGGGGAGTGTCCCCCGCCCCGGGGAGGGGGGGCGCCGCCCTCCCGCCCCCCGCACCTCAGCACCACCCGAAGAAGGTCATGTCGGTGATGGGCTCCGTGGAGCGGGGGGTTTCCAGCCTGGGCAGCCCCCTGGTGCCCGCCGGCTCCTTCACCCAGGTCTACACGCCAGCGGCTGTCAGCGTCCCCGCTCCCCGGGACGGAGGTCTCTATGGCACCCCCCAGAGCCCCCAGCTCAGGACCCTCCGCTCGGCATCGGCGGGACGGCTGCCGGTAAGGTGTCTGCACCCCAGCCCCACCTTGGGCATCACTTGGGTGGGACAGGGGGCTGGGGTCTCTGTGCAAGGCAGGGAGCAAGGGGGGTGGGTGACCTCAGGATGTACAGCACCCCCCCCGCTTCCATATGTGCAGCTTCTATTGGGGTCCACACCCCCCTCAGATGTCTCTTTGGGGTGGGGGAGGGCGAGGTTCGAAATCAGAAGTCGCAGTGAAATGGCTCAGAAATTTCTCAACTTCCCTTCCCCTGCAGAGCTGGCTCCCGGCTTCCGCTTCTCAGCCTTTTTCGGCCCTTTCTTTCTCTGTCCGCCTTGCAAGCGCTTTGGCTCACACCCCCAACCCCGGCCGTGGTGCTCGGGCCCTTCGCAAACCTTCTGTCCAGGTTAAGGAAGTGAGGGCTGGGGGCACCATCCCTGCCCGCTGCTTGTCCCCACTTTGGGGCTGCGACCCCTGGGGTGACCTGTCACCCGGGAGCTGAGGGACACAGGGCAGGGGTGGTTCAGTGTCACTGCCCAAGCTTGGTTCCTGCCTGCGGTTACAGTGGGGCTTGCAATGCCTTTTTTTTTGTTGGTGGGGGGTGTGAATTTGAAGCAATCCCCTTCCTCCATGGACACCCCAGGCACTGATGCTGGGAGCTCTGCGGGTCGGCACGGGGAGGGAGTTGCTGTCTTGGCTGTGTCCCTGTCCCCCAGCCCTGTGGTCAGGGCTGCATTGCAGAGCCCAGCTGCCCCTAAAGGGGGAAACTGAGGCTCAGGCCGGGCGCTGGCCCCATGCCCAGCATTGGGGTGCGTGGGTGGTTCTGCCCACCCCCATTCTGCTCCTGGAGGGCCCCTGCAGAGCCCCCGGCTGGTTGGACCCGCTGGCAGCTGGCATTTAATTCCTGCTCGCCCCAGCCCGGGCGCGTGTCCAGCCCTCACTGTGGGCCTCTGTTCTCCCCGGGTCCTGGGAGGGATCCCAGACCCCTCCAACTTCCACTGAGTTTTTTCAAGGCTTGATTTATTTATTGATTCCCCCTCCTCTCCCCAGTCTCTGACACTCGGTGCCAGCTGGGGACATCGCCGTGGCTGGGGGACAGGGGGTGGCTTTGCTCCCCCCCACAGTGCTGTGGCTGCAGGGCTGCTGGGGCCGTTGCCATCCCCGTCCTGGGGGCTCCAGAGCCACCTGTCTCCTTCCTGGCCTCTTTGTCTCTGACACGTGTGAGATGCCAAATCCTGCTTGGCTGGGGGCTGTTGTGTGGGGAGAGACCCATGTTGCTGTCCCCCCCACTAAAGCGCCCCCCAAACTCACAGTCCCGTTTCTGTGCATCACTGCGGAGCTGGGTTTGGGTTAACGACCTCTTTGGCATCATCATCACCATCATCATCATCACCCACACCAGGCTCCAGCCAGGAGATGCTCAGGGTGCTCCTGCCCACAACTACTCCCTGAATGGGGTCTTGGGGGACTTGTGTGACATCTGGGGACATGAAGTGGGTGTCCTCAAGTAACACTTGGGGACAAGAGGTTTTTGGGCTAATGGTCTCTTTGGCATCATCATCATCACCCATGCCAGGAGATGATGGGGGGGCTCCTGCCCATGACTGTCCCCTGAATGGGGTTGAGAGGGGCTCATGTGACACTTGGGGACATGAAGAGCTCCTACATCCCCCTTGGTGGCTTGCAACGTGACATTCTCCTCTCTCCCCGTCGTGATCTGATTCCTGCTGCTGGAGATCCCATTTCCAACCTGTGACAGTGGCATCTAGTGCTCCCCCCCCATCCCCCACCCCGTTTATGGGCACAACCTTTGTGTGCAGATCCGGGGCAATCAGATAATGAGCGTTTCCTCCCGATTCCCAACCAGGGCAATTGCAGCCGCTCCCACCTGCTTTGCTGGATTTGTGCCCTATAAACGATCCGGGGTTCACCTGGTCCAGCTGGAGGGAGCCCATCACCCCGTGTCCGGGCACGGGAAAGCGGGATGAGTTGTCTCCCATGGTCCGAAAAAGTCTCAGATTTCTCTTAGTCTCTCATTTTGTGGTCCTGGAGCAGGTAAATGAGTTTCCCACCATTAAAATGCAATTTTCAGAATAGCTTTAGCTCGTGCCAGTCCCATCCTGAGTATTCACCCTGCTCCTTGGCTATATGGGATCTGTAGGGGCCTTGGGATCTCTTACAGGGGCTCGAGGTTGCGAAGGAGCCCTGGGAGTGCGATGTGTCCGCGGCGGGTCCCGGCTCTCCCTGCCACCTCCGTGCCAGGACAAGGACGTTCAGAGTCCGCCGCGATTTCATCGTGAGCTGGCAGGGCTGAGCCGCCCCTGCAAAGAGCACCCGGGGAAGCAAGAGGGTGGCAGCCCCCATGGGTGCTGGGCTGAGGCCCTTCCCTGGTGGGAGAACCGCTCAGCAGCACCGCGCTTGCTGCTGGGGTGACCCAGGGCGATCCTGTCCCACTTTGATCCCATCCAGGGTTTTTCTGCGTGGGCGGGAGGGGAGATGTTTTGGGGTGCAGGGCCTGGGGGGATTGGGATGGGTGGGATGGTGGTGGCTGTCCTGTTGCCCTTGGGGGGCTTTTTCTGGCTCAAGCCTTACAGCCGTCCCTGGGGAAGGTCTCTGGCCAGTCCCCCCGCTCTGTCCATGCTGGGATGGGGCTGGTGGAGCGGATGGAGATGCTGCATCTTGAATGGTACCCAGGGTGGGGGTCCAGCCTTTCTTCCCCACACAGGGGGGTCTCCCCATCCTGGGACTAGGGCTGGGGTCACCCTCCCTCCCCTGCCCAGGGTGGGGCTGAAAGCCCCCAAATCTTGGGGTTCTGCATCCCTCTGTACCCCCCTAGCCATCAGCCACCCCAAAGACAGGGAGGGAGCAGCTGGGGGAGCCTGATCCAGAGGCTCCTTGGCATGAGCAGCATCCCCAGTGTGGTGACACAATGCCGGGGTGTCCTGTGGCCCCCCTGCCAGCTCTGGGTGCCCAACCCCGGGCGCCGCGTTCCCACACCCTGGGGTGGGGATGTTGGGCTGGCACGGGGGGGCAGGGGGGCCAGAAGGGCCGGGCAGAGCCCGGGCAAGCCCGGGGAAGGCAGCGGGTGCTGTTGAAAGGAAACGTTGGCAGGAGGAGCTGCCGCGGCCCCCCCGGGGGAAAGGGCTGCTCTGATGCTTGGGCTGGGCGCAGGGTGTAGCCTCTGGCGCCAGGGCTGGGCCCAGGGCTGCTTGGCAGGCAGAGCTGGCGGGGGGCCCAGCCTGCACCCCCCTGGCTTCCTCACCCCCCCAGCAGGCTCCTGCTCTCACCCGGGGGGGGTCAAGCCTCCTTTCCCACCCTCAGAATCATATCGGGGTGTAGCTGCTGGTCCCTCCATCCTGAGAAGCAGGGCTGGTGTGCAGCGTGGGGGGGTCCCGCAGTGCCCTGGGGGGATCTTGGGGTTTGGTACCTGCCCCCCTGTCTGCTGTAGTTCGTTCTGTGCCCCCCCCGAGTCCTGGCAGGGTGCTGGGAACCCCTTGCTGTGCTCTGCTCAGCTGTTGTGTGCCTAATCCTGCCTGGCTGGGGGGGCAGCAGCTGGGACACAGGAGGGACCCCCTTGTCCATTGTCCCTCGCTCGTGTGTCCCGGTGCTGTGGGGTCCTGCCCCTGCCTGAGCCCACTGAGCTCCCCCCACCCCGAACTGCATGTGGGGGAGCCGCAGGGACCCCCTTAGTCCCGCCCCCGGCACACAGGTAGGGGACACCACCTCGGTGGCTGTGGCTCTGAGAGGTCAGCTGGGGACACCAGGACCTGCCCTGTGTTGCTCCTGTGCCTCAGTTTCCTCATAGCCTGGGCAGATGGGTGCAGCTGACCCCCTTACGTTAGCGATGGGGACACACGGGTGGCCACAGCCCTTGGTGTTCAGAGAACCAAGGGTTTGGCTGCCAGCAGCAGGGGGGCCCCATATGATATCGTGTCCCCCCCCCGCCCCGTCCCAAATCGCGCTGGCAGATGCGTTGGGGTCTGATCCGGGGCAGGTGTTTCCCATGCGCTCGGCATTAACCGTTGGGGTGCCGGCAGCTCGGGGGCACATCCGGGGGTGCGGGGGCTGGGGATGGAGGCGCATTCGCTGGGGAAAACCTGCTCGGGGAAGGGAGGGAGGGAACAGATTCCCACAGGAGCTCGGGACCTGCCTGGCTCCCTGGGGGGGCGGAAAACAGCCCCCGGCGCCTCTCCCGCCGGCCCCCTCGGGTGGGAACGCTGCCCAGCCCTGCCCTGCAAAGCGGGGTGCGCTCCCCAGGGAGCTGCTGTGGGAGCTGTGCTGAGCCGGGCACCATGCGGGATGTGCTGGGGGGGACCCTGTGGGACAGCCCGGTCTGGGAGCAGGTAATGGGGCTGGGGGGGGCGGGATGGGCTTTTGGGGTTGCTTTCTGGTGCTGAACCAAAGCGTCCCCCTCCCCCAAGTCCCCTTGTTCATATTTGGGGTTGTGGTGGGGTCCTGGGGAATCTGTGTCCATTAGTGGGATGGTTTGGTGACACCCCCCAGCTTCTCTCTGCATCTGCTCTGCTGCATCCCCTGCTTCCCTGGGTCTTTTGTTCCCGAGTGATGCTGCGGGGGGGTCCCTTAGGGGTGATTTCAAGGACCCGTTTGCCCTGGTGATGGAACGGTATGTGTGTGGGAAGGTGTCCCCGCTCCCAGGACCCAGCACCCCCACCTCATCCTGGTTTCACTCCAGCTGGGTGCACGTGTCTGGGGGACCTGTGGGTCCCGGGGGGGCTGGGCCAGGCCGGAGCCAGGTGTGCTGGTGGCAGCTGGGTGCCCTCGTCCTCTGATGGTGGTGAAGCGGGGGGGTTAAATCCTGCACCCCAACGGGGGGAGCGTGAGGATCTGACCCGGAGCCACAGCGTTTTCAGAGCTCAGCCCCGAGGAGCTGCCAGGAGCTGGAGACGAGGGGAAATCCCAGGGGGGTTCCCTGCAGAGCCGGGGAGCTGGGGGGCTGCAGCACAAGTGGGCAGGAAACCATGGGGGGTGTCAGCACCCCCCATGCTCTCCCTGCCGGGTGCTGCAGGAGCCCTTCCCAAAAGCGGTTTTGCAACCGGATGAGTCTCTTGCGAGTTCCCCCCATCCTGGGCTTGGATGATGCCCTGAGTGGGGGTCCAGGGGACTCGGAGGGGTCTGGCTCAGCCCTGAAATGGGGTTTTCTCTCCTGCTCCAGGCCAAGAGGAAGCTGGACCTGGAGGGCCTCGAATTCCGCACGCCCAAGGGGAAGGGCAGGACGCTGGCGCAGGTCCCCAGCCCCAGGAGTAAGTGATGGGGTGGGGGGGCTGGGAGAGGGACAGACCCCATTGATGTCCCCTCTTAGAGTGCTACGATGTTCCTTCTAGCACCACCCAAAGTGACCCGAGGTGGCACAGTGGGAGCAGTGCCCATTCCCCAACCCCTCCATGCTGCTGCTCTCAAATCATCACAATGGCAGAAAACTCCCTGGGAGGGTTATTTTTCCATCAGGTTAAGGACTGTACAGTGTTTAATGTCCCCAGCATGTCCAGCCCTGTGTCACCTCCATCCCCTGTCCCATGCTAAGGAGACGATGGGGTACATCTCGTTTTCCCACAGCCCCCAAGTCTCCCGGTGAGAAGACTCGCTACGACACCTCGCTGGGGCTTCTCACCAAGAAATTCATCCGTTTGCTGAACGAGTCCCCTGACGGCGTCGTGGATCTCAACCGCGCGGCCGAGGTGCTGGAGGTCCAGAAACGACGCATCTACGACATCACCAACGTGCTGGAGGGCATCCAGCTCATCCGCAAGAAGTCCAAGAACAACATCCAGTGGATGTGAGTGATGCTGAGGGGGAGGGACATGGGGACAGGTGGCTGGGGGACATGCTGTCACTCAGGTGCCATCTCCACTGGCAGGGGGACGGGGATCTTTGAGGACGCGGCGGTGACGGCGAAGCAGCAGGCGCTGCGGGAGGAGCTGGCCGAGCTGGCCAGGACGGAGAGGACGCTGGACCAGCTTCTGCAGGACTGTGCCCTGCAGCTGCGGCAGCTGGCTGGTGACAAAGCCAATCAGAGATATCCTTGCTGGGGACAGGGGGAGGGAGGACAGGGTCCTGGGGACAAAGGACAGGGACCCCTCTGAGCCCCTTCTCCTCCAGCTGGCTTCCCCTGGGGTGGGAGGGTGGAGCTGTCCTGCTCACAGTCCCTCTTTTTCCTATACTGTCCCCGTCCACGCTGGCATATGTCACCTACCAGGACCTCCGCGCCATCAGCAGCTTCCAGGAGCAGACGGTGATCGTTGTGAAGGCCCCTCCCGAGATGCAAATGGAGGTGCCGGACCTCAGCGAGGTGTGTGGGGTGGGAGCTGCTCGCCCCTTGCAGCAGGGTCGGGGCTGGGGGTGCGGCAGGTGCTGCTGCGTCTGCACCGTCTGTCACACGAGCGTGGTTTTGGGGTGTCTCCAAGGGATCGTTTTGACCCTGAGCGGGTTCTTTAGGGGTTGCAATGGACCCCGCATGGGCTGGGGACAATGGGGTGGGATACGGGTGCCTGTCTGGGTGACCCCTAAACTTTGCTCTGCCCCCCCCAGGACAACCTCCAGCTCCACCTCAAGAGCACCAATGGCCCCATCGAAGTTTATCTCTGCCCGGAGGAGATCCTGGAGGACAGCCCCACCAAGGACCACTGCGTCCCCTCCGCTGTCACCTCCCCACGGGACCACACCACATCCCCTTGCCTACTAAACAACCCTGGGCCAGCCCCACACCCACCCCACCCCACCTCCCAGAGCTGGGGGGGCACGGGAACCCCCTCTTCACCCCCATCTCTGCCTCTCGCTGTGCCGGGGGGGGCTGGCTCGCTGTTGGAGGTGGAATCCGGGCTCCTGGGCTCCCCCCACCACCTCCTGCAGCAGACAGAGGACCAGCTGCCCTGTCCCCCCTCCCACCTGGACTCAGGACCCTTCATCACCTTCTCACCCCCCCTGGAACAGGACGACTATCTCTGGGGGCTGGAGGGTGAGGGCATCACCGACCTCTTTGAGGCATATGACCTGGGTGACCTGCTGAAGCACTGACCCCCCGCCACTCCCCGTTGTCTTTGTTCCCTCTGGTCACTCGTGTCCTGAGCGTGTGGGGCCTCTGTGGGGCGGCTAGAGTGCGTGGGGTGGGTCAAGGAGCGCTGGGTTTTTGGCAGGTGGTGGTGGGGGGTCTGGTGTCAGCCACCTCGGGTGGCTTCTCCTCGCTCTCCTGGGTTGGTTGTCACCTGCGGGCTGTGTTTGTCACCTCACTGGGCTCTGGGAGGTTTAAGTCCTTGGGAAGGATGCAGCCAGGTCCTGTTCCAGCACTGGGATCCCCACTGTAACCCCACACTGGTTCTTCGGGGTCACAATGGGTTGTTTCGAGCAGTGTTTCCCGCTGCCATGGGTGGAATATCCTTAAAAAAAATAATCAGGTGGCAAAGCTGAAGTCACCTTTGGGTGACAAGGGGGTGAAGCTCATATGTGGGTGCTGTACCTGCAAAGTCAGCGGCTCTGGCAAATCCCTGGCCAGGCCATGGAGAGGGGGCCCCTCTCCCCCAGCCTGTACCAGCCCCACACAGCCTCTCGGAGCCACTGGTGCTGGGGATATCCAAACTGGAGTGTACTGGGAGGAGGGATTTGGAGCTACTGGTGCTGGGGATATCCACACTGGAGCACACTGGGAGGAGGGATGCTATCAGCTGGTGACTGGGAGCATCACTCGCGGTGATGGGCTTGGGATGCAGCACGGGACAAACCCCAGGACATGGGGCTGGATACGGCTTTGAATTGTGTCATTGCAAAATATATGTAATTATTGCACTGTATTTATACGCCCCCCCGTTCAGCACAGCACTGGTGAGGGCCGGGTGGGTATTTTGATTTTTAAGCGAGTGTATTTAAGTTGTCCTTCCTCGGGGGGTTCTGCTGCGGTTTGGCTTGGAGGCGGCATGGGTGGGAGTGTGTTTTGGCGTGGAAAAACTTGTGGCACTTGATGTCTTCTGCACGGGAGGGGATAAAATAAAACTTTGGAGTTATAAGGGGCTGTTGTCCTCTAACCAGCCAAATGCTGGGGTAGTCTGGGAGGAGAGAGCTGTTGGGCTGGTTTTCTCCTGTTTTAAGTGTAAAAAAACCTGTTTTGGAGCCTTTTAACTGGCCGGCCTGCTCTGGAGGACCTGGTAGAGAAGAGAGTTGAGATGTAGCCATGGCTGGAGCGAGGGAAACGGGTCTGACCTGCCGCAGGTCGGTGATCTCCAGCTCAAATCTGACCAGGATGAGCCCCTTGAACCAGGAGCATGGGAAAAGCCCCAGGGCAGGACCCTGCAGGTACTGAAGCTGGGACAGGCTTGTGTACCCAAATTTGAGAGCAGGTTTGCAGGCTGCAGGGCAAAACCCTGGTGGGCTGTGCCTGTGGAGGGTCCTTCTCCAGGATGCTGCCCCCGGTCACACATCCCTGCCAAGTCATCTGGTACCCAGTGTTGTCTAGTGGCACCTGGTGATGGCTGACGGTATCTGGTGGTACCTGGTGACGCTCAGTGACACCCAATGACAATGTCTGGTGGTACCTGGGGTCATGGCACATGCTGCCGTTCCATCGCGAAGAGGAGGAGGAAGGAGAGCCCCAGAGCAGGTGAGCCGGGTGAGGAGCACAGAGTGCTGCAGTCACGGTCCTGTCCCCATCCCCCGTGGGGCTGCGTGTCCCGGAGCCGCTTGCAGGGGTGTCCCCGGGCCATGTCGCAACCCCCCCCCCCAACGCAGTCCCCAGGCCGGCCAGGAGGTGGCAGGGCCACCCCAGCAAAGGGGGTGTCCCCAACCCCGCGGCACCACGCGGAGGAGCGGGGTGTCTGGGGGGGCTCTTGGCCCTGCCTGCACGGTTGCGGGGGGTTCTAGCCTGGCCCACGCTGCTGTGAGCCTGGGCTGCCCCTATGGCTGTGTGTGTCCCCCAGAGGATGCTCCGGGGGTGCCTGTCTGCTGGGGGGGCTCGTACCCACCGGGAACCTCCAAATTCCTCCTGTTCCCGTCCAGCCCCTTAACCCCGTGCCTACCGCAGCCCTGCCGGGGCAGATGTCGGGGGCGGTGCCGGTGGCGGGGCGGGTGTCGCCGGGTCGCTTCGCCTTTAACGGGCAGGCGGGCGGGGCCGCTCACGTGACGGCGGCGGGGAGGGAGCGATCGGGCTGGGCGGGCGGAGGAGCTCCCGGTGCGGCGGGACGGGCGCTGCCGGTGCGGGGCATGGGGCGCTGAGCCGGGCCTGGCCGGCGCTCCCGGTGCGCTCCGAGCGCCCCCGCTGCGCCCTCCCGCTGCTGTCCCGGTCGCCCCCCGTGCGGCCGCACGATGCCCGAGCAGCTCAGCGTGGCCGAGTTCTTGGCCGTGACCGGCGAGGACCTCAGCTCCCCGGCCGCCGCCGCCTTCGCTTCCAAGATGCAGAAGTGCCGGGGGGCGGTGGGGGCTCTGGAGGAGGTGAGCGGGGCTGGGGGGGTCGGGTTGCGCTCCCCCACCCCGGGGAGCACCCGCCGCTCTGGGGCAGCCCCTGGCACCCATAGGTGCTCGTCCAGCGCCCAGTGCTCACCCCGGGGGGTACCTCCTTTCCTTGGGCTGCTATTTATTGGGGTCCCCCCTTCGCCCTGAGAGCCCCGGGGGGAGACCGACCCGGCCCAGCTTGTGCTGGCTGTCACCATAAGTGGGTGCTTTGGGACCCTCGGGCCAGGGTGGTCATTTGCATCTTCCAAGCAGCCCCAGCATAGGCTTTTTTGGGGACCAAGTGCTGCAGAAATAGGCAAAACTCTTCTTTAACGGTTTTGTCTCCAGGGCATCCCCCCACCCCGGGTCCAGGGCATCCCCCCCGGGCAGGGCAGAGCATCAGCCCCACGGCTCTGGCTACTGTTGAGTTCCTATGCTGGAGCCAGCCCTGATGCGATGTCCCTGGGGGGGGTCCCCTTGTGATTAAAGCCTCTGGAGTATTTTTAGCCACCCCCCGAAATCTCTGGCAGTGTTTGTGGGAAGGGTGGAGGTAGTGGGGTCCTATCGTCCTCCTTCTCCTGCCTGGAATAAAGGCAGTTTCCAGCTGGTCCCGTGGCTTTTGCCAACTCCTCTAAGCGAAGGAATAGCTTTGAAGGGGAGCCAGGGCTGGGGGGAGCCCCAGGTGCTGGGGCTGCTGGGATCCGCCGGGGGACAGCGGGATGTGCGTCCCCAGGCTGGAAATCTATGGACGCAGCGTGGAGCATCGTGGTCCCCGCCAGCACGTGCTGGTCACTGTCATGGATCTGACTCTGGAGGCGGGGGGGGGGGGCAGCTCCATCCAGGAGGAGACAGCAGGAATTTGGTTTGGCTGCTTGGAGAGGCTGTGGCTGTGGGGGACGGGGATGGGGGGGAGGTGTCCCTGGGAATGGTGGGGGTTCTCTGTGGAGTGTGCTTAGGAAAGCTCCAGCTCCAAGCTGAGAGCTGGGAGTTGTGACCGATGTGTGTCATGGGGGACACAGGGCCAAGCCCCCATCCCACCAGAAGTTATGAGGAACCCTTGGGGGGGCAAACTGCTGCCAGGCCTTTGGCATCCCTGTGCTCCAGCGAGAGATGGGGGGAAATCCAGCCAAACCCAGCCAGCCCCATGGCGCCCTCTGAGCCCCGAAGGGATGAGAGCATCAGGCAGAGGAGTAACCAGGGGTGGCTTTGGAGAGGGCTGGGGGGTGGGAGAGACTCTGTGACCACACGGAGCCGCGGGGCTCTCTGTCACCCCCAGATCCCAGCTGGTGGCTTCGTGAGCAGGAGGGAGTGAAGGTTCCTGGTTTTGCTCCAGCAGCTGCTGGGTGGGAAGGGGTGACCATGTCCCACCAGAGCCCTGCCTAAACTGAGGGGGCAGGAGTGATGCAGGTGAGGGCCAGAGGCTGGTGCTTGCCATCAAAAAACATACTGGTGTTGGCTGGAGCTGCTGTGTGCCTCAGTTTCCCTCCTGGGATTAAAGAGGGCTCTCCCATCCCAGGGGTCTCGCGTGACTTTGGGGTCCTCAGTGCAACTGTGGAGGCAGAACCCGAGTCTGGAGTGAGCTGGAAGGTCAGATCCAGCCCGCGGTGGTTGGGGCTGGGTGCTGTGTACATGCTACACGGGACTTGGCACCTCTGGGCCTAGGCAGGGTGGCATGGCAGAGGCCGCTGGCATGTTCAGTGGCAGAGCCGGCAGCCGGGCTCCCAGCTCACCCTGTCACCATGTAAATAGCACCGTGTCCCTGCCACACGCTGCCCTTTGCACCCAGGGCAGCGCCGCATCCCTCTCCCAGCCCCTGGCACCCGCGGCGGCTCCTTCGCTGGGCGGCACGAGCCAGCGGCGAGGGGGCAGGCAGAAGAATGGCCCCCATTGAGCACCCTGCTGGGGCTGGGAAGGGGGGGTGGCGGTGGCTGCTCGGGGTCCCCAGGCTGCCAGCCCGGGTGGCTGTGGCGCCAGTGCAGATCTGTCCCTTTCTCCCTCGTGTTCCTGTCCCTGCTCTGCCGATGTCACCCGCTTCCCCCGACCGGCAGCCCTCACCCAAGCTGCGCTGGGGCGTGGTGGGTGCTGGGGGGTCTTCAGACATCGCTGTGCCCAGCTTCGAGGGCTGTCCCCATGCAGCCAAGGCCTGTGTCCCCAGCAGCCAGCCTGGTACCTCGGGGATGCAGCGATGCTCGCAGCCTTGGCAGCACCGTGCACTGATTTCCTGTGCATTTACCACCCCGGTGCTCAGCTCCGCCTGTCCCATCCCCACCGGTCAGCTCATGGACCCCTTCCCAAAAGCCCCCGTGAGTGTCCCCAAGTTGTCCCCTGTCCCTGCATTCAGCCCCCTATGGCCGTGAGCTGCCACTGGGGTGGGTGCCCTGTCCTGGGTGCTCAGAGCAGCTTCTTCCCCTGCTTGCAGTGATGCATCCATCATGCTGCCTCAGTTTCCCCATCAGGTTTGTGAGCCTGGGGTGTCCAGCCCTGGCATCCCCCGCAAGGCAGAGGATGCCTCTGCCCCAGCCTGTGGCCCCGGAGAGTCTGGAGCACCCAGATTTGGTGCAGAGCAGGGGGTATGGGGCTTTGGGGCACCCCAACATCCGCCCCATTGTAGATGCATTACAAGGCCCCTCTGGGTGGGGGGTTTGGCTTCTGCTTCAGCCCCTGGTTCCCTCCCAGCCAGCTCCTCCTGGCCAAAGCTCGTCCCCGTCCAACGAGAAGGGCCTGGGAGAGCGGCGCCGGGGCCGGGCTGACCCGCTGTCAGGAAATCGGCCTTGACATCAGCCCGAAAGCCGAGCAGAGTGCGAGAGAGAGGGCGCCTCTTTATTGTAATTCCTTCGCGGTTTCATCCCTCGCCCTTCTTGCTGTGCACACCCTCTAAATATTTCCAGCCTGTTATCATGGCTCTGGTACCTGCAGCCAAGCCGCCCTTAACCCTTTCCTGATGGCAGGGCTGGCCTGTGTTCAGCTGAGAGGCTCCGTGGGCGGGTTGGCGTTGGGTTGGCGTTGGCATTGAGTTTGCCCTCATGCTTGGTGGGGGCAAATGAGGGTAGAGAGGGCTGGAGCTGGGTGACCAGGTTGGGATGGGGAGTGCTCTATGTGAGCACAAGATGTAGCCGGGGGGTGCTTTGGGGAGGTCTGTGGTGCTGGGGCCACAGCCAAGACCCAACACGAGTTGGGGGGGTTGTGGAAAGCCTCATCCCTGGTTGCAGGATTGATGTGATTTTGGTCCCTGTTGGGTGTTGGCAGGAGGTGGATCCCATTTTTGCCTCTGTGGAGCTGGGCACCTTTGCTGTGCAAGGCACAGGCCATGGGGACACACGCTGCGGTGGCGGGGACAGGCTGATGTATTCGTGCTGCGTGACGCTTTATCCCCTTCTCAGTTGAAACAGCCCCTGCTAGAGCCAGGGAGGCATTTTCCGTGGTTGCTGGAAGCTGCTTGGATCCAAAGAGCCGCTCACCCCCTGCTCCCCTCTTGCTCCAGCCCGCCTCCCCGGGGCAGCCAGAGCCCTGCCCGGCAGCAAAAACCGCGGGGACCACAGAGCTGGCAGCGGAGCGGCTGGACACGGCGGCTCCGGTGTCCCCGGGATGTCTCCAGCTCCTCTCACAGCCGCAGAGCTTGGCCGCTGCCCCGCACATCTGCATTGAAGAGCAGCTGGGCCGGGGGGAGCGGCGGCCGCGCTCGGCTAACGAGCTGGGTTTGTTTTCTTTCTTTGCTTTCGCAGAGCCTGGACGGGGACCAAGCCGTGCTCCAGAGGATCAGGAAATATGTGAAAGCCATTCATGTCTCTGGGCTGAGTGAGTTGTGCTTGGAGAGCTCATGGGCATCCCTGGGCTGGCAGGGTCTGTGGTGGTGCCATAGAACAGTTTGGGTTGGAGGGACCTCCCCAGCCCCCCAGCGCCCCCCCTGCCATGAGCAGGGACATCTTCACCAGCTCAGGTTGCTCAGACCCCGTCCAGCCTGGCCTGGGATGTCTCCAGGGATGGTTCATCTACCACCTCTCTGGCCAACCTGGGCCAGGCTCTCACCACCCTCAGGGCAACAATTCCTCCTCATGTCCAGCCTGAATCTCCCTCCTTTAGTTTAAACCATCACCCCTTGTCCTGTCACAACAGGCCCTGCTCAAAAGTCTGTCCCCGTCTTTCTTATCGTCCCCTTTTAAGTCCAGAAAGGCTGCAATAGGGTTTCCCTGGAGCTTCTTTTCTCCAGCTGAACACCCCAGCTCTCCTCCACCAACCCTGGTCACATCTGTTCATGGGGCGATGCATCTGTCCATTGGGTGGCCGTGGGTGCTGGCAATATGATAAGGTGCCAAAAAGTGGCTTAAAAAAGGATTAAAAGGGAAATTAAGAACCTTGAGGAGGCAGTTTCGGGCACAGCGCTGTGGTCACAGAATGTCACAGACAGGATCCGCAGCAGGATCTGCTACGGAGGGATGGGGAGGTGGCTGCTGGTGGCACCCCGTGATGTGGCCATCGCCCGGGGCCGGGTGCTGCAGGGTCACCCTGTGTCCCTCACCGGTGTGTCCCCGCGCAGCCCACGTGGAGAACGAGGAGCAGTACAGCGAAGCCCTGGAGAACTTCGGCAATAACCACCTCTCCCAGAACAACCACGAGCTCTCCACCGGCTTCCTCAACCTGGCCGTCTTCACCCGCGAGGTCACCGCGCTCTTCAAGAACCTGGTGAGCTGCTCCCCGGGCACGCTGCCGGCGTCGGGGGGGCTTTAACCACCCGGGGGGTGGAACACGGGGTTCATGTTGTCTCCAGTGCAACCTCAGGCTGTTTTCTGCAGCCAAGCTGGGGAGAACCTCCAGTATCCATCTGCATTTGGAAAAACACCCCGTGCTTTCCCTAAACCCCCTCCCAGTTTAGCTGCCCTCAGCCACCACCAGCAGCCCCAGCACCCACCCTGGGCTCGGGGACATGCTCCTGGTGACCAAACCACCCACTCCCCCCGTGCTGGATTTACAGCTCATCCCCAGCTCCGCTGGAGCCGCTGGCGCTGGGACTCGACGGGCGGTTCGGCTGCTCTTTGCTTTTCTTTTTTCCTTTTTTTCCTTTCTTTCTTTTTTTTTCCCCGTTTCACATCAATTGCAGCTCTGATCTCGCTTGCCAAGAAGTAAATCAAAGCCACGCCAAGCTGCTCGGCAGGGCCTGGGGGAGCTGCGGCTGCGCGGGGAGCAGGGGAGCGGGCAGGGGAGCGGGCAGGGGGGCAGGGGAACAGGCCGGGGGCAGGGGAGTGGGCAGGGGAACAGGCAGGGGGGCAGGGGAACAGGCAGGGGAACAGGGGAGCGGGCAGGGGAACAGGCAGGGGGGCAGGGGAACAGGCAGGGGAACAGGGGAGCGGGCAGGGGAGCGGGCAGGGGGGCAGGGGAACAGGCCGGGGGCAGGGGAGTGGGCAGGGGAGCGGGCAGGGGGGCAGGGGAACAGGCCGGGGGCAGGGGAGCGGGCAGGGGAACAGGCAGGGGGGCAGGGGAACAGGCAGGGAAACAGGGGAGCGGGCAGGGGAACAGGCAGGGGGGCAGGGGAACAGGCAGGGGAACAGGGGAGCGGGCAGGGGAACAGGCAGGGGGGCAGGGGAACAGGCAGGGGAACAGGGGAGCGGGCAGGGGAGCGGGCAGGCAGAGGCTGAGCCGGCAGCATCGTCCCCACCATGGAACAGCTCCGGTGCAGAAGTTGGTTCCTGGTCTCGGATTTTGGTCCATGCATGACCAGCAGCAAAGCCCTGGGGGTCCCATGTCACTGGTCCCCTCTCCAGTCCCTTTTGCCACCCCCAAAAAGGGTGGTTTTTGCTCCGCTTAAGGAGGAAATTTATTTCTACAGCCCTTCCCCCAGCAAGAATTTCAGATTTCTGCATCTTCCACTCCCAGTTACCCCAGTCTGGGCCTCCCCACTGTCCCCTCCCCACTGTCCCCTCGTGCTCAGGGGGGCTCTATGGAACATCTCAGCAGAGGAGTTGGACCAGTTCCTGGGTACCCCCGCTGTGGGAGCAGCCGTGTCCCCTGCTCTCCCCAGAGGGGGTTACGTACCGCATCCCCCAGCCAGACCCAAAAAGCCAGGTGTTCCCCCCCACGTCCCCCCGGAGCTATGGGAAGCAGGGTGCCTGTCAGAATGGGGGTGCCCCGTTCCGCCTCACCTGGGGCTGGTCCCGCACCCCTGAGCTGGGGTTGTCCCAGTGACCAAAACCCTTGGGAGCCTTTGAAAGCAACCTGGGGGGGGAGAGGCCCTGTGTGGGTGTTGCAGCTGCTCTGACAGCACTGAGCTGTCCCAGCAAAAGGGGGACATTTTGAGACACCCCTTGAGGTGGGGTGTGGATCTTTGCATCACTGTGGAGGGGCTGGTGGCGTCGATGGGGATGGGGACAGAGTGGCGACTGACGGGGAACAGGGACAGGGTGGCGATGGGGGGAACAGCTTTTGTTTTGGCAGCGGCGGCGCCAATGCGGTTTGTGGGAAGGGCCCCGCGTCAGACATCTTGCAGCCAGCCCGACGGGCCCCGGCCTGCCCCAGCCTGAGCCGGCCCCGCTCCTGCCTCCTTAACCCTTCACGGGGCGGCCGTGGCGCTGGGGGGACCCCAGCACTGGGACAGACACGGGGCTCCGGCTCCTCGACCTGCCCTGAGCAGGGAGTCCCGTGGGGTGACGCCATCTCTGCCCTTGGCAGGTACAGAACCTGAACAACATCGTCTCCTTCCCCCTGGACAGCCTGCTGAAGGGACAGCTGAGGGACAGCCGCCTGGTGAGTCCCCTCCGGCACTGTCCCCAGGGCTCTGAGGCTCCAGGTCTCACTGTCCCCAAGGCTCCAGGTCACATTGTCCCCAGGGCTCTGAAGCTCCAGGCCACACTGTCCCTGGGGCTCTGAGGCTGCAGGTCACACCATTTCTGGGGCTCCAACGCTCCGGGTCACACTGTCCGAAGGGCTCCAGGTCACACTGTCCCTGGGGCTCCAGGTCACATTGTCCCCAGGGCTCTGAGGCTCCAGGTCACACTGTCCCTGGGGCTCCAGGTCAGACTGTCCCTGAGGCTCCGACGTCACCCATTTGGGGACATTCTGCAGTGAGACCCCTGTGACGGGCTCAGGAGAAGGAAGGAGCGATTCCCTGGGACTGGATGGAGCTTGGGGGCAGCAGCACAGGCTGGGGGTGACAGGAGTGAGGGTGAAGACCTGGTGGGGACATTGCCTGTCATCAGAGCACAGCAGTGCAGAACAAAGCCCTCGGTCCCTTTGGTGCCACTGGGTCCTTCCTTACACCTTCCCTGACAGCTGCTGTCCCCTCTGTCCTTTTGCCTCAGGACTCTAAGAAGCAGATTGAAAAGGCCTGGAAGGATTACGAGACCAAAGTGTAAGGAACCCATTGCCACTGGCAAAATCCGCCTAATCCCACGCTGCACAACGGTGTTTTGTCCCCGGGCACCTGGGCACCAGTTGGTGCCGCTTTGCCATGGGGTGGGCTCAGGTCCAGCCTTCTCAGCTACAGGGACTGGAGATGTTTCTCCTGATCCTGTCCCCACCATCACCCGTCCCATGGGACACCCCTTTGAGCAGGGCTGTCCCCAGCCTGCCACTGCCCCGTCCCACAGGGGGAAGATGGAGAAGGAGAAGGAGCGAGCCCGCTTGGCGGGGGTCAGCCCGGCCGAGCCGTCAGCGGTGGAGGTGGCCGAGGACACGCAGAAGGAGCGGCGGCTCTTCCAGCTCCACATGTGCGAGGTAGGAGCTGTGCTGGGGGGGACACAGGGAACTGCTCAGAGCTTGTCCCCATCCCCACCACCAAAGCAGCCCTGTGTGGGTGTGGTGCGGGACCCTCGGCTGTCCCCATCTCATTGTGTCCCCACGTGGCTCCATCCCGCCCTGGTGCTCCCCAGCATGGAAAACCCCGGGGCTGGGGGCTGCCTTCCCCCCATCGCCCCCCGCTCAGAGGCAGCTGTGCTGGGCTGGGGAGGAGCTCGTGCAGGGAAAATCTCTTCCCCTCGCTTTGTTTTGCTCAGGGCGATTGAGGCTCCTTGTCTTTTCTGCCTGGGTTTGATGGATGGAGCTGAAGCTCCTCATCCCGTGGGACGCCTCGCGAGGGCTGCAGACCTCCGGGACTCATGTGCTGCAGGCACTCGCCGCTTGAAATCGGATTTTTTAGAAGCAAAGGGGTCATATCTCAAAAAACATTTGAACTATTTTGCTGCTTTATTTTTTTTTTTCCTTCGTGAGCTGCCTTCGGTTTTGGTTATTTATTAACTCCAGAAGTAATGAGCAGCAGGAGAAGAACGCTGGGCTGGAAACCCCGGGGACCTGCCTCAGCCCTTGAACTTCTCAGGGCTTGGAGGACTTCCAGAGCCAGGTTTTCAGAGGGTGGTCCCCAGCGAGCTGCCGTCAAATCCCAACATCGTGACTCGACTTTCTTGAAACGCAGCCAGCGCTAAACCCTCCTCCCCATGCCGGGAAGGAGGCGAGGGCCGGCCAAGGCCTTTGCTTTTCCTCCGGGATGTTTTCAGCTGGTCCTTGTCTCCATCACCTCACCGGGTGTCTTCTCCTCCCCCAGTACCTGCTAAAAGCCAGCGAGTCACAGATGAAGCAGGGACCAGATTTCCTCCAGAGCCTCATCAAGTTTTTCCATGCTCAGCACAAGTAGGTGTCACCCGGGTCAAGGTGGTTCATCCCCAGGGTTGCTTGTCACCCCTGGGAGGTCCCTTGAGGGTCTGGGGACACTTTGTCCCATCCCAGCTCCCTCCAGCTGTTGGTGAACATGCTGGGCAGAGCCTGTCGCTCTCTGGTTGTATTCGAGGGGTTGAAACGTGCTCTGTTGGCTGGAGGAGCTGTAAACGTGTCCGTTGGGGCTGGGGGAAGGGGGCTGGCTCGCTGTAGATCCGATGATTTGGTTTCTGGATAGGTTTCCAGGGATGAGTTCAGCCGAGCGGCTCCACCATTAGCCGCGGGGCTCGTAATGAGGGCGTTTGGAGCGAGGTTTGATGTCCCCTCGCCTTTCCCCTTGCTCCCTGAGGCTGGAATTGCAGCGTGTGGGTGTCGTGTCAGCTCCTCCAGCTCTTGAGTGGGGAAACTGAGGCAGGGAGGGAGCAGTCACGTTGGCCAGGAGCATGACCGTGACTGGGGCTGTGACCCAGAGGCCCCCAGAAGGGCTGGTCCCTGGTGAGATGAGGTTGACTTGAACAAGAAGCCAATCGTGCATCCCAAACACCCCAAATATTTGGGGTATCCAGACCCCATGGGCTGGACTTTGGTGGAGTCTCTCTAGGGGAACCACAAAGCAAGAGCAGTTCCCCAGGGGGGTTGCTATGGTCTCCTGCCACGTTTTCTCTAAAAAACCCCTTTCTTTTTCCTCTCCATCTTCCCCATCTGCATCTTAATCACATGAAATAAATGCCCAGTTTCTTCCAAGACGGCTGGAAGGCTGCCCAGAACCTCTACCCCTTCATTGAGAAGCTCGCCGTGTCCCTCCACGCGGTAAGTCTGCCGTCCAGCGTCACTCAGACGCGTCCCCCGAGATGCCACCCCCCGTCCCCGTTGCCATCCGCCGAGAGCGCCCGCGCTCAGCACAGCAGAGAGAGCAGCTGCCTCCCTCTGCAGCTCCACCAGGCGCAGGAGGAGGAGGTGAAGCAGCTCACGCAGACCCGCGATTCCCTGCGCAGCATCCTGCAGCTGGAGAGCAAGGAGGTGAGAGCCTGGGGGGATGCCCCGGGGTTGGCTTTGGGGATGGGGGAGCTGGGGACCAAACGGGACATTTGTGGGAGCAGAGAAGGAGACATGGGAGATGCTCAGAGGGAATTTGCAGTCTCTCGCATCCCGATGGACACTGCACCCACCTAAGGACGAGGTCACCTGGGGACAGCAGCCACCTCTGCACCTCTCACTTTGCTTTTTAATTCTTTTTGTTGTTGTTTTTAATTTTTTCCCCCTCTCCTGGTGAGCTCAGGAAAACCTGAGCAGGAAGAACTCTGGCAGCGGCTACAGCATCCACCAGCACCAAGGGAACAAGCAATATGGGACGGAGAAGTCAGGATTTCTGTACAAGAAGAGCGATGGGTGAGGATGGGTGTTATTTGCCCAGAGAGCTCCTGGCTCTGTCCTGATGTTGTCTTGAGCACCAGGCTCATGGGAGGCCCCAGAGTTGGGACGTTCTGAGGTGAAACTGTCTGGGTGAGGTTTTTGGTTGCTGTTAGATGGGTTTTTGGGTGCAATTGGTCCCACCTGGTCTTGAGCATCCATCAAGGCTTGAAGAATAGGATTTTTTCCCAAGCTGGAGGAGACCTGAGAGCTGATGATCAGGGGCTGCAGCGCTTCCTCACTCCTCCTCTTCCTCCTCCTCAGGATCCGCAAAGTGTGGCAGAAGAGGAAATGTGGTGTGAAGTACGGCTATCTGACCATCTCCCATAGCACGGTGAGGAGCAGTGGGGGCTCCAGCCCCGACCTTCAGTGTTCATAGAACCTTTAAGTGTTCAAAGAATCATGGAATCATTTTGGGTGGAAAAGATCCTCAAGCTCATCGAGTCCAACCATTAACCCACCTCTGTCCCTGCCCCATGTCCTGAGAACCTCATGTCCGTCTGTCCAACCCTCCAGGGATGGTGACTCCACCACTGCCAGGGCAGCCTGTTCCGATGCCCCACAGCCCTTTGGGGAAGAAATTGTTCCCAATTTCCCATCTAAACCTCCCTTGGTGCGACTTGAGGCCATTTCAGGTGTTGATTTCAGGTTTAATTTTGTTCAAACTTATCACCAATCTGCCTGGCTTAAAACTCAATGCAAGCCAGGACTGGATGCACTAAGTGACATCCCCATGTTTGATAAATGTCAGTGGGTGGGGATGGTGGGTTTGACTGGGGCAGCGAGTTGGGTGTTGAGGTTCCAGACAAGACTGAAGGGGCTGGGGTGGGATTGGGTGGGGGTGCTGCCCCCTGGTGGTGGAGGCTGCGAACTGCAGCAGGAACCAGGGACATGGGGACAGTGGGTGGGTCTCAGGGACCTCTGTTCTCCTGCAAAGGCTCGGAGGGGGTCCTGCTTGCCTGGTTATCCCAAGACGGCCATCCGGGGATGGTTGTTGTTCCACTGGCATGGCCATCAGAGCACGCACTGTGTGATGCTCGTCCCATCCCTCCCTGGTCCTTTAACCTCCCTCCATCCCCCTGCCCTGCAGATCAACCGTCCCCCTGTCAAACTGAACCTCCTCACCTGCCAAGTGCGACCTCACGCTGAGGAGAAGAAATGCTTCGACCTGGTGACACGTGAGTGCCGGGGACGGGGTGCCAGGGCTGGGGTGGGGACGTGTGACCCGGGGGTGGCTGAGCTGGGGATGGGAGCTCCCTTTTTGGGGAGAACATACTGGGCAGGTTTTCTCAGCAGCTCTGCCATGGCTCCTGAGCACCCTCCACCCTTTCAGTCCCACTCTGGGTGTCTCCCCGGCTGCATTTGCAGAGGAAGGACCAACATCTCCGAGGAGATCTAGCAAAAAAAGTCACAAACAGGGCTGGGGTGATGGAAAAGTGACATGCAATGATTGAATTTTAGTTTAAAGTAGTTTCAGCTTCTTCCTGCTGTCCTGGGCATCCCCAAATCACCTTCTCCCCCCTCTCCCCATCACTGCAGACAACAGGACGTATCACTTCCAAGCGGAGGACGAGCAGGAGTGCGTTGTGTGAGTGTCACAGCCTGTCCCCACGCCTTGTGGTTCTGGATCCTCCTCCTCTTCCTCCAGGTCTTCCTGATGGGGTTTTCTCCTGCGCAGGTGGGTCTCGGTGCTGCAGAACAGCAAGGACGAAGCCCTCAGCAACGCCTTCAAGGGGGAGCCCAACGGCGGCGGGGGGGCAGCAGGAGGGGGGGCAGATGGCGGCGTGCAGGACCTGACCAGGGTGGTCATCGGCGAGGTGAAGAACATGCCGGGAAACAAGCAGTGTTGTGACTGCGGGGCCCCGGGTAGGTCAGGCCTGGGGTGTTTCCCCTCCCTGGAGGGGGTTGCAGCATCCTGTGGGGATGGAGGAGGTGCTGAGCCCTCTCCCTTGTGTAGATCCCACCTGGCTTTCCACCAACCTGGGCATCCTGACGTGCATCGAGTGCTCCGGCATCCATCGGGAGCTGGGCGTACATTATTCCCGCATCCAGTCCCTCACCCTGGATGTCCTCAGCACCTCCGAGCTGCTGGTAAAGCTGCTCCCTTATCCCTTGATGCTCCCCAACCACCAGGATCACCCTCTGCAGCCCCCGAATCTCCCGGGATGCAGAGTTCATCCCTCCTCCTCCATCCCGGCTCAGTTCGCTCCGAATGTGTCTCAGTTTCCCCAAGTTGCAGGGGGCTGTGCAAAGCCACTTGTGAAGGGGGGGACGCTGGCATCTCCCTTTTAAAACAGACCTCTCCTGCCATGGAAGAGCGTCGTCCCAAGGGGAGATGCTGCTCTGGGAAGGTCCTGGGCGGATCCAGTGGATTCTGTCCCTCTGCCTCCGGGGTGGGATTGGGTGGGGTGAGCGTGGCCGGGGGGGCTCGTCTCCCCCCTGTCCCTCTCTCTCCAGCTGGCCGTCAGCGTGGGGAACAGCCGCTTCAACGAGATCATGGAGGCCACGCTGCCCGTGCCAGACTGTCCCAAGCCCTCGGCCAGCAGCAACATGTGAGTTGGGCCTGGGGTGGGCTGGGAGGAGGAGGAGGAGGAGAGCTGGAGCAGGAGGTGTGCGTGGTGCATGGTCCATCCTTGTCCTTATGCCGCTGCTCATCGGCTCTGGGACAGCCTGGGGATGGGAGAGGAGGGTATCGTGGTGTCATCACCTGCATTTTGGTGGGGATCTGCACCTTTTTTGGAGGTTTCTCCCCCATCCTGAGACTAGCAGGAGGCAGGAGCCTCCAGCTGTGGTGGGGATGGCAGGTGTACGGTCCCCATGTCCGTCCGAGTTGATGCCACATTGTCCTTCCCACAGGGCCGCCCGGAAGGAATACATCGTGGCCAAGTACATGGAGCGACGCTACGTGCAGAAAAGCGGCCGTGACGACCCGCACTGTCTCTGGGACGCCATCCGCACCCGCGACCTGCTGGCGCTGCTCCAGGCCTTTGCCGAAGGCCACGACCTGGCCAAGCCCCTGGCCAGCCCCGAGGGCCAGGTGAGCCCCATGGTACCACGGCCACGATTGTCCCCTCTGGGTGCACAGGCTCAGGGTTTTCCCAGCCTTTGTGTGGAGATGTGCCCTCGGGGACACGAGCATCCTCGGGTCCAACACTCCTCCCTCCTCTATCTCAGGGGACATGAGGATCATGTCCAGTCCTCTTCTTCCTTCCATCTTGGGGGAGATGGAGCATCTTTGTGTCCAGCTCTCCTCTACCTTTCATCTTGCAGCAGGAGCCGAGCGAGCTGGCACTGCACATGGCCGTGCGCCTTGCCGACAGGTTGTCCCTTCCTCTGGTGGACTTCATCATCCAGAACGGGTGCGTCCCCAGCTGCCCGTGGTGTCCCTTGTCTGGTCCCCAGAGCAGGAGGGTTCATGGGTGCAGGGAACCGATGCTCATCTGCTCTTGAGCCTTGAATTTCTCGCTGGTGGCTTCACCCAGGGGGATGCTGGACCGGGTGACACAGGACGGGAACACAGCTCTGCACTACGCTGCGCTCTACAACCAGCCCAACTGCCTCAAGCTGCTCCTGAAGGGCAAAGCCACTGTCACCACGGGTATGGGGCTGGGACGGGGGGGTTTGAGGCTCCCGAGTGCGTGTGGAGTAGTGAGGGCATGACCCAGATCTGGCTCCTTTTGTCCCCCCTGCAGTGAACGCGGCGGGCGAGACAGCTCTGGACGTGGCCAGGAGACTGAAGCACAGCGAGTGTGAGGAGCTGGTAGGTGGGATGAGGGAGGGGGAGATGCTCAGGCTGGGGAGAGGGCTGATGCGCCGGGGGGGCTACTGGGACCTGTCCCACCCCTGCTGAGACCCCCTGACCTGCCCCGTCCGGCAGCTGGAGCAGGCGCAGGCAGGGAGGCTCCCCCCGCAGATCCACATCGACTACGACTGGGAGCCCCCCCAGGAGTTCCCATATGACAGCGAGGATGAGCTGGAGGAGAAGGTACCCGTGAAGGGGGTACAGACCCTGCCGGGGGGGCTGGCAGCAGTGGGACAGCCCTGGAGCTAGGTGTCTGTCCCCAGGTGAGCCCCCTCCAGCGGTCCTTCAAGGGGACGTCCCCGCTGGCCGCCAGCCCCCCCCCAGCCTGTCCCCAGACCCGCTGGAGCTGCGTGGGGGGGATGGACATCACCAACAAGACCTACGAGAGCATCCTGGTGGCTTCGCGGCCCCCACCCCGCCGGGCCCACAGCGAGGAGATCCCCCCCCCGCTGCCCCTCAAGAACCCCACACGGGGCAGCTCGCGCCCCAAACCCACCCACAGCCCCACTGGTGAGTCTGGTGGTTGGGGGTCACCCGTGGGGGGCTGTTCCTTCACCCAGGCATCATGTTTATTGTCCCCATCATGTGTGTGTCCCCAGAGCACCCCGAGCTCCCCCGGCAGGTGTCAGAGCCCCATTTCCAGGGGCTGGGGGAGGCTCCAGCACCACGCAGCCCCCCCTCTGCCGACGGCACCCGCAGCCCCCCCGAGAGCCGACGGGCAGCATATTGGGAGACCCGCTCGGAGACGGAGAGCAGCAGCGCCCGGCGGGGGCCGGAGCTGAATCCCTCCCCAGGGCAGCCCCCGCCGGGCAGCACGGCCCCCGACATACCCCCCGTCAAGTTTGGGTAGGGGCCCCCCCTCCAGCTTTGGGTGGGGGGTCATTGCATGGTGCTGGTGGGTTGGCTTCAACCCCTGCTGTGTCCCCCCTAGGTGTGGGGGACCCCAAATTGTCCCTGGGGGGTGTGGAGCAAAGGAGTCCCCACCCTGACTTGGAGTCCCCGAGGGAGTTGGTGCTGGCCCTGGGCTGACGGAGGGGACAAGGGCTGTCACAGGGGTGCTGGGCTGTCATTGGAGAAGGTGATACGGATTATTTGGGGGTGACACCAAGACTGTGATACCCTACAAAGATATTTTTTCCCTCTTTTTGGAAATTGGGGTGTTTGAGGGGGGATGGGTGCTAGAACCCTTCTCCATCAGCATCCAGGGTGTTGTGCGTGGGACCCCTGCGTGCCATGAGGGAGCTGTGACCCTACTGAGACTGTGTGGGTAGGGGGACAGGGAGAAAGGCATCAGCAGTGGGGTGACACTGTCCCTGCTGTCCCCCGCAGCTCGGAGAGCACCCGCTCGTACCGGCGCATCAGCAGCGCGGTGGGCAAAGCGGGGTCACCCGTGTCCCCCCAGAGCCCCAGTGGCCCTGAGGACCCTGCTCTGAGCAAGGTCCCCCCCGTGCCCATGCCCAGGAGATTTGCTCCGGTAGGTGCCACCACCTGGGGGGCGGGTCTCAGAGGGGCTGTGATGGGGTGGTGGGGGTCTGCATCCCCTGGCATCCCAGCTCCCGTTATCCCGGGGTGGCAGATAGAGGGATCAAGGGTGTCACATCCCTCCACCCTCCCTTGGGGCAGGCCTCGGGTGGGGGTTTGTCATCGTTTGTCACCTTGGGGGGTCTGCCCGCTCCTTTTCAGGCCAAGGGGAGGCAGAAGCGAGTGAAGGCGGTGGCCGACTGCAAGGGGGACAAGGCGCGGGAGCTGACCTTCTCCAAGGGGGAGGTGATCGTGGTGACGCGGGAGGAGGACGAGCAGAGCTGGGTGAGTGCCAGTGGGACACCCACAGATGTTGGGGTCCCTACCCTGGTCCCTTTCTCCCAAAGTTCTCTTCCGGAAGGGGCTGGGTGTTTCTGGGGGACATGGATGGGTGTCCCCTGCCCCATCTGTGCCTGACATGTCACTGTGGCTTTGCCTCTCTGAGTCCATTTGGGAACTGGAACATCAGCCCTAAAGCTTCTCCCCTGCCCAAAATGGGACTTCTGCCCCTCTGATCCCCACTTCGGCACCTCCAGGTCGGCTTCATCGAGGGTGACGGCTCCCGCACCGGTGTCTTCCCAGCCAGTTTCGTCCACCTCTTGCAAGACTGACGGGGTGGCAGTGTCCCCTCTTGTCCCCGTCCCCTCGTCCAGGACTCAAGGCAGCATCCTGTCCCTTGTCAGGGACACACAGCGGGGACCCCGGTGTGGGACTGTGCAGCTCAGCTGGACACTGCCCTCCGGGGGGCTCAGAGACCTCCCCATGGGAGGACTGTCCCTGGACTGAAAGGGTGCTGCCCCCCCACGGGTACGGCAGAGAATGGACACACTCATTACAGTGGTGGGCTGAGATTTCTGTGCTGGTCCCCACTGTCCCCTGTTCCTGTCCCCTCTGTGGGCTCTGCCCATCCCTGGGGCTTTCTTCTCCCTTGGGGATGGGGGGGGCTGTGTTTGGTGCCCCCCACCCTCCTGTGCTGGGGTGCCAAGACCCCCACTGCAACCTGGGGGGAGTGGGGAGCAGCCGTGTATCCCCCACTTCCTCCTGTACCCCAACTGTGAAGCGTTTGGGATGGGCAGGGATGAGGAAAGTGCTTTTGGTGACCTCGTCTTGGGGGGCTCCGGAATGCTTCAAAGGCCCCCAAAACTGGGAACAAAATGCCATTCCCTGACATCGGGGGGTTCAGGTGACCCCGTGTCCCTGGTCTGGGGTGGGTGCTGGATCGCTGCCCCAGCCTGGGGGCTCCCTGGGGGAGAACGTTGCAGCTGTTTCTGGGACCAATGTCACCCCGTGCCGGTGTCCCTGGGGAGCCGCCTGCCCCACATCCCCTTGCCCCCGTTCGCCTCCTCCCGTTCTTGTTTGTGCGTTGAATGTTTCATCTCAAAAAACAGCCTCTTTTTCTACTTTTTTAAATTTTTAAACAATGTTTTCTGTCTCTGGTTTCTAATAAATCCATCATTTTGTAAGTGCCTGGGTGCATGGGGGGCACAGTCCCTGTCCCAGGGGACCCGGGTGACATGTCCCAGAGTCTTTGGGTCACCAGGGTCCCCATGACCTCCCGGTGCCCATGGGGGCTGTGACCCTGAGCTTTGGGGGTGGCATGTGTGAGGACTCTTTGGGGGCTGTGTGTGTTGGGTGTCATTGAGCTCTGTTGGGGGGGGCTGTGTGTGTTGGGTGTCACTGAGCACTGTTTGGGTGTCATTGAGCACTGTTTGGGGGGGGGGTGTGTGTTGGGTGTCACTGAGCTCTCCCTTTCCTGCGCTCCCCAGCCCTTGGGGGGTGTCAACAGACCGAAAGCCGGTGCAGCCATAGCACCTGCCGGGCTTCACAGCTTGCGGGAGGTGTTGTTGTGTCCCTTGTCACCGCGGGGTGGAAAGAGCCACACCAGAGCTTGCGCTGGCACCCATTGGGTGGCAAAGCCACGTCCCCAGGTCCCGTCCCTGCCACCGCCAGCTCCCTGACACCCCGGGGTCCCCTCTGGTGGGGACGGACGCGTGTCCCCGTGTCCCCGCCGTGCGCCTCCCCCCGCTCCGGCCATGGCGGCCCCGCTGGGTGCTCCAGGCTATATTTAGCCCTCCCCCGGGTTATTTCGCCTGCCAGGCAGGAGTTTATAACTGGCCGGGACAGCCCCACCTCCTTTCTGCTTTCTCTCCCTTCCCTTCCCTTGCTTTTCCCTTTCTTTTTTCCCCTTTTCTGCTCCTTTCCTCCCATTTCCCCACCCGGCCTGACCCCCATGCCGGCAGCACCCAGCTGTGCCGGCGGCCGCCGCGGTTTTGCCACGGGAGCGCGGTGAGCGCCGAGCCGCCGGCATGGGGCCTGCCGAGGAGCTGGTGCGGATCGCCAAGAAGTTGGATAAGATGGTGGCCAGGAAGAGCACGGTAAGGCGGCCGAGCCCCCGGGGGACTGTGCACACGCGTGTGCAAATTTGGACACGTGTGCATATTTACATGCATGTGCATATTTACATACGTGTGTGTTTGGACGTTGCAGGGTGGCTTGGGAAAGGAGGGCTTTGGTCTACACTCCAAACTCCTGTTGCCCACAGTCCCGGGGGGACTGAGCACCCACAGGTGCCCCCAGCACCCCGGGGTGCTGCCTGTGTCCCCCCAGCCTTGCGATGTTGGATCCACCACCCAGGGGTGGTTTATTTTGCCGCCAGTTCGGGGGTCTCCTGCACCCGTCACTCCTGATCTGGGGACAAGGGGGGTCTGTCCTGGGGGTGGCAGGTCCAGGCACCCCTCAGCCGCGAGGGACCGTGGGTGACAGGTGCTTGGCCACCGGCCCGGCCACCAACACCCGATCGGTGCCGCGGGCTCGGCCTTGTGCAAGGAAAAGCTGCCCGGGAGGGACAGGCTGGAGGACACAACCCCCAAGCGGGGGCTTTGGTGCTGGTGTGTCGGGGCGGGAGGGGCAGGATCGGGCCCTGCCACCCCTGTGCCAGGTGAGGATCCATCCGGGGCTCCCAGGGACCGGTGACGCGTGGCTGAGAAGAGTCGAGCCCGGCCCTTGGAGTTAATATTTGACTGTTTGCGCCGCCCTTTGCCCCAGTGAAGTGCGGGCTCCTGGGTGGGGGGGCAGCTGCTGCACCCCCAGATCTGGCGACTTTTTGGGGTGGCAACACTAGGAAATAAATCAACCCCCCCGAGATGGGCTCTGCCCCCAGATGGGAATTACCTCGGGCTCGCAGGACTGAGCTGTCCCCCACCCCCTTGCTTGTCATTTGGGGAGGGGGACAGAGCTGGGGTCCAGCTGTAGTGTGGGGGTGTCCCCTGCACCTGTCGTATGGGGGGCCCGATCCTGCCCCTCATGGTGGGGGTCCAGTCCCACACAGGGCTGTGACCCCAGCTGGGGGGGACACCCGTGAGCTGGCGTTTGCTGCTGGACTCTGAAAGTACCCCCAGGAGGAGGGGGGGGCTCTGCACTGGGTTTGTTTAACCCTGCAGCCACCTGTCACCCCGGCTGGGTGACAGCCCGGGGTGTGTGTCCCCTCGCGCCCCTGCATGGGGACATTAGGGTGTCCCCAGCCCCCACAACCCAGGGTTTCCTCCCGGGGGGGGTGGCTCTTGCTTCCCAGCTGGGAGATGCGACCCCCCCATGCTGGGGTGGTCTGGAGGGATTTGGGGTTTATCTGTGAGTGCATCTCGGGGGGGGCTCAGGTGTCCCCCAGGGACTGGCTCATGGCTGCTTGTGTCCCCTTGGGGTGTCCCCCCCAGCACTGGTGAGAGGAAAGGGGGGATGGGGCTGCCTCGGTGTGCCCCCCGCGTTTCTCCCCTGCTCCTCAAGGGCCCCCCGTGGCCTCTCCCTGCTCTAGGAGGGGGCTCTGGACCTGCTCAAGTCCCTCACTGGCTACACCATGACCATCCAGCTGCTCCAGGTGAGGGGGCCTGGGGGCACAGCAGTTGCTGGTGGGGGGACATGCCCTGTGGGGCGGCTCGTCCTGTCCCCCCTCCCCGTGCCAGCCGGCACATCCCTAAGGACGTGTCCCCGCCGTGTGTCCCCAGACCACGCGGATTGGGGTGGCCGTCAACTCGGTGCGGAAACACTGCTCAGATGAAGAGGTGGTGGCTTCGGCCAAAATCCTCATCAAGAACTGGAAGCGGCTGCTGGGTGAGCGATGCTGGGAGGGCAGGAACCCCCTACACCCCCCACCCTCCCCGGGCTGTCCCAGCACCCAAACCCCTGATGCTGGGGGGGTCAGGGTGGGACCAGGGCCACGCGGCTGCCATGCCAGGTGACGCACAGACTTGATGGATTTTCCCTGGGCTCGTTCTTGCTCTGGGATGGGGTGGCGTAAATCGGTGTGTGCTCCCCCCACCTCGAGGGCTGAGCAGCCCCCTGCCCTGGGATGCAGCTCCCCAGATGCCCTGTGCTGGTTTGGGCTGCACCCCTGACACCCAATTCCCCCCCCAGAGCCCTCCAGCACCCCGAAGAAGGAGAAGGATGTGGATGGGAAGAAGGAGAAGGACACAGACAGGGAGAAGGAGAAGAAGGGGAAGGGGCTGGATTTTCCCAACTGCCCCAACGAAGGGGCGAAGCACCCCAGGGTCCCAGCTGAGAAGCACAGGGAAAAGCACAAGGAGAGGTGGGGGGTCCTGCCCGCTCTCGGGGGCACCAGCCGCGTGTCTGAGACATCAGTGGGGCCAAGACGAGACCAACCTCTGCTTGCTCCTTGCTCGGTCTGTCCGTCTCTGCCTGACCATGGGTGCTGACAGCACCGCTGGAGAATCAAAGGGCAGCACCAGGGCAGCTTTTGGGGAATCATAGAATCACTTTGGTTGGAAAAGCCCCTCAAGATCACCGAGTCCAACCATAACTCACCCCTGTCCCTGCCCCATGTCCTGAGAACCTCATGTCCGTCTGTCCAGCCCTCCAGGGATGGTGACTCCAGCACTGCCCTGGGCAGCCTGTTCCAATGCCCCACAGCCCTTTGGGGAAGAAATTGTTCCTAAATCCAACCTCATCCTCCCCTGGCGCAACTTGAGGCCGTTTCCTCTGCTCCTGGCGCTTGTTCCTGGGGAGCAGAGCCCGACCCCCCTGGCTCCAAGCTCCTTTCAGGCAGTTCAGAGATCAGAAGGTCTCCCCTCAGCTCCTGTTCTCCAGCTGAACCCCCCCAGCTCCCTCAGTCTCCATCACACTTGGTCTCTAGAACAAGGATGGAGGGAGAAGGATGGAGCTTCTCTAGAGCTGTTTATTCCCAGGGCGAGTGCTGTTTGGCCAGCGCTGGTCCAACCCTGCCCCACTCTCCCCATCCCTAGGAAGCCCAGCAAGTCTGCTTCTTGTGCCACTACCCCCCGGGGCCACCCTGCCGAAACCGTCCCCGAGAGGTACCCACCAAAGGGCACAGGGACCCTTGCGTCCTCGAAGTCACCTCTGGATGGCAAGAAAGAGCGGTGTGTGCCTGGGCTGGGTGGGGATGGGAGGGGTTGCACCCAGCCCCTCACCGGGCTGCCGACAGGGGTCTGGACCCACTGTCTGGGCCCTGTGACATGGGACTTGTCCTGCCAGGAGAGACTCTGCCGACTCCAGGTCCTCCAGCGCTTCGGCCGTGTCGTCCTCATCCTCCCCACAGAAAAGACCGTCAGGGGAGAGGTGAGGAGGGGTGTCCCTGGGCAGCCTGGGGGTGCTTTGGGGATCCCCCTTGGGGATTCTGTGACCATGGCACACACGTCTGGGGTGGGTGGTGGTGGCGGGGAGCCCTGATCCTGCCATGGGCGCTGGGACATTCACTGTGATGAGCAAATTGTTGCCCTGAGGGTGGTGAGAGCCTGGCCCAGGTACCCAGAGAGGTGGTGGATGAACCATCCCTGGAGACATCCCAGGCCAGGCTGGACGGGGCTCTGAGCAACCTGAGCTGGTGAAGATGTCCCTGCTCATGGCAGGGGGGGCACTGGGGCGCTGGGGAGGTCCCTTCCATTTTGTGATTCTGTGGAATCCTCCCTTGGGGAGATCCCTCTTGGCTTCTAAGTGCTTTCATTAACGTGCTGGTGTCATCCCCTGTGTCACCCCCAGACGAGCCTCTGTGGGCACCAGCCCCTCCCCAGCTCCCACCGGCTCCCGGAGAAACTCCAGTGACAGCAAAGAGGAAAGGTGGGAGAGACCCATCCCCCCCATGGGACCCCCGGCAGGTCCCCTGGGGTGGCACCGGGACCCTGACCCCCCTGTCCTCCCGCTGTGACCCGGCAGAGCCAACAGCAGCAAAGCCAAAGCAGAGACGCCGCGGACCCCCACCAGCCCCACCTTCTCACCCAGCCCCTGCCTCCTGGCCCCCTGTTATCTGACGGGGGACTCGGTGCGGGACAAGTGCATCGAGATGCTGACGGCCGCCCTGCGCATGGATGGTGAGTGGGTCTGGGGTGCTGGAGCCCAAGCTGGGCTGTTTCTCCTATGGGACAACCTGAATAGGAGCGACCCTACAATAACAAGCGAGTCTGCGTGTCCTGGGGCACCCCCAGACCTGGGGTGCAAATAAATGGCAGCTGCAGCTCAGAGCTCAGTGTTCAGCCCCAAAATGAAGGGAAAGGAGGTTGGGAGAGTCTCCAATAAGGGGTTGGATGGGGTCTTTATAAGGAAGTTAATTCCAGGTTCAAGTTGGGTAAAAATGGGGTTTTTTAGAGGTGGGATATCTGGGACATGTTGAGTGGGAGAAGGGAGATTTTTTGGGGGTTTCTCGGTGCACGCTGACACCCACCTGGTTTCACTCCCTTGGCCTCTCTGCCCTTCAGATGATTACAAGGAATTCGGTGTCAACTGCGAGAAGATGGCCTCGGAGATCGAAGACCATATCCTTTGTGGGGGTTGGGGGTTCCCAGGCACCGTCTGCTGGGACACACACACATGTGGGCTCAGGAGAGGTGACGGGGACAAGGACAGAGGGTGACAGGGACAAGGACAGAGGGTGACACGGACAAGGACAGAGGGTGACGGGCTCTGCTTTCACCGTTGCCTGCAGAGGGAGCCCAGAGCCCGGTTAGAAGCTGATGTTGATGTTGATGCTGAGCAGAGCATCCCCTGGGCACCCGCTTTAGTCTGGGGTGTCTGTGTGAGCCCTAAACCCCTCTGCACAGGGACCCACCTTTGTCCCTGGGCAAATAAACCCCAAACCCAGCCAAGGCCCCTTCCCTGCGCCTGCTGTGGGTGCCCGTGTCTCCTGCCAGCCCCGGTTCATCATGGTGCTGAGGATGGAGCCACCTCCCTTCACCTCCAGCTCAAGGCCTGGGGGTCTCCTGGGACCAGCCCCAAGGTTGTTTCCCGCTCCTGGATGTGCTTTGATTTTTGGTGCATCTCGACTCTGCCCACGTGTGCCTGGGACCCCCAAATCTGCCACCAGACTTTGTCCAGCCTGGGAGGAAGGGAGCAGGTCACCATGAACTCACGTCCCAGCACAGTGCTTGGTGACGGTCCCTGTGCCCCGATGACCTTTGGGTGTCACAGCAGGGAAATGCAAAGCTGCTTTCCTCCCCACATCCCAAGCTGTGCTTCATCCTCCTGAGCCCGAGGAGGGGGAGACCCCACACGTGGTCCCCCAGGGAGCAAAGCCCTGTTGTCACCAGCCACCTCCACGTGCACGTGGTCACCAGCCCTGGTGACAACCAGCACCACCCGGACCGGAGCAGCAACGGGTGCCCGTGGGGCCGGCACCCTCCACTCCACCGTGTCCCGTTGATTCCTTGATGAACCCCCACATATCTTCCAAGAGCTGAAGAGCACGGACATGAAATATCGCAACCGGGTGCGGAGCAGGATCAGCAACCTGAAGGATCCCAAGAACCCCGGTTTGCGGAGGAACGTGCTGTGCGGGGCCATCGCGCCCGACCTCATCGCCCGCATGACTGCTGAGGTGGGCACAGGGTGGGGGGCACAGGGATGGCTCCTGGGGGGAGGTGGGGCCCCCCAACCTCTGTGTTGGTGCCCAATGGACAGTGATTGTTCCAGCATCTCCCTGTCCCATGCTGGTGCTGGCTGGAGCACCAGGAGCATCAGGCACAGGGGACACTGTCTGGTGTCCCCCGCCAGCCCATTGCAGAGCTGGGCGTGTGATGCCACACAGGTCTGAGGGTCCCCATTCCTCCTCCTCAACCAGGGTCCCCAAATCAGTCTCCTGGGAGCGCAGGTCCCTCCATGGGGAGTCAGGTCCCTCTTTCAGTTTCAGTTTTGAGGATGGGGGTGATTTTTTTTCATCTGGATGGGTCTGAGCCCTCCAGCAAGCACAGGACCAGTGCTGTTCCTGGTGAGGATGAGGAGGGTGCTGGGCAATGGCAGCTTGGTCCGTGAGCCCCTGGGCAGAGCACTGACCCGTGGTGGTGGCAGGAGATGGCCAGTGACGAGCTGAAGGAGCTGAGGAACGCCATGACCCAGGAGGCCATCCGGGAGCACCAGATGGCCAAGACGGGCGGCACAGTCACCGACCTCTTCCAGTGCGGCAAGTGCAAGAAGAAGAACTGCACCTACAACCAGGTCAGCCCTGCAAAACCCCCCAGTGGGGTTCCCCCCATCCCCAGGGAATCCCAGTTTGGGGGTGCTGGGGGGTGTCTGCTGACCCGGCTCTCCGGTCCCCCCAGGTGCAGACGCGCAGTGCTGATGAGCCCATGACGACATTCGTGCTGTGCAACGAGTGCGGGAATCGCTGGAAGGTGTGTGCCCGGCTCTGGGGGGTGCTTGGGGTGCCCCAACCCTTCCCTGTGGGCTCTGGGGTGTGGCAGAGCCCCCCAAAATGGTGCTGGGGGGCTGGGGAGGGCTCACTGCCTGCTCTGCTACTCCCGCAGTTCTGCTGACGGCGCCGGCGATGGGGCTGGAGGGGACACGGCGTGACTCGAGGTGCTGCGACAGCCACATCGTGGTGGGGAGGGAGAGTGACGGGGTGACACCGGTCCCCACATCCCAGCGACCTGTTTCCTTGCACTTGAATATCCCAGGAAACCGGGCTCTTTGCCTGGGGTGACCCGGGAAATCCCTGCCTTTTGCTGGGGTGTTGGGACCCCACAGGGAACAGACGCATCCCTGGAGAGGGGGACTGGTCTGAACCGGGCAGCTCGTGCTTCCCTGGGGAAAAGCTGGACTTGGATGATTTGGGGTCAGGAGGGACGTTGCTCCGTGTTTGTGCATCTGTGCCACTGTATTAGGGGTGGGAAAGGGCCAAGTTTTACTCCCAAACTCCTTCTTCATCAGTGGGAGGACACAGAGGTGGCAGCAGTGTCTGGATGCTGGAAAGACGCCACCGTGTCCCTCCGCTCTCTGACACATGCACCTGGCTGGAGGACGCTGTGCCCCAGGAAAGGAGAAAGGATGAGCGGGAAGAGGATGTGGAAATCCCTCCAGCAATAGAGCAATAAAGGTGTGAACTGTCTCTGCAGCACAAACTGCTTTCTGAAGGGGGGCGCCTCAGTTTGCACCCCCCGGTTCAAACCCCGTTGTCCTCCCAGAGCCCCAACTTCTCCCAGCAGCTCCATTTGGAGGCAGCAAGGTGTGACAAGGATGCTGGTGAGGTCACGGTGACCATGGGCGATGGGGGATGAAAATGCTGCTCCTGTGGAGCTGTTGGAGTAACCCATCATTTATTTTCTAATCTTGGGGTGAGGTGTGAATTTAATTTTCCCAAGACAGAGCTCTCTGAGGTCCCTGCAGCCCCGGGAAGGGTCGGACACCCCGGTCCAGGCTTCAGTGCTCATTAGCACACCGAAGTCATTAATAAGCCTTTGAGGCAAAGTGCGTGTGGCTGCCCCTAAGGGACATGGGGGAGTGGGGGGATGAATAAAACATCATGGTGACCTCGTGCAGGGAGCGTGGGGCAGCAGGACGGGGCTGACGTGCTGGATCTCGCTCTCAAACTCTGGGGGACGTGGCCACTTCAGTTCTGACTTTCCACCACTCGAGAGGTGTAGCCATGGCTTCCAGCAGCAAAGGCTGATGCTGGTTCCCCCCCCCACATGGGCAGGGGGCTCAGACAGGAGCTCTCAGGAGCCCCTAGGCTCTGTCACCCCCCGGCCTGAGCTGAGCTCTGGAACGCAGGTGCCCCATGTCCCCCTGGGGCTCTTGGTGACCCTGCAATGATGGAGAGACCCATGGGGTGCACAGAGAGCCTGGGGACTCCTATGGGAGCTCCAGGTTGTGGATGCTCTGAGGCTGGTTCCTGTCCTTACAGAGACACTAAATCCTCATTGTGACGGATTGACGTACAACCTATAACACCTTAACCAGCCCCACAGCGTGTCCCGCCCCAGCCAGGTCCCCACGCCCCTGCGGTGACAGAACAGCGCCCACCATTCCACCAGCCCTTCCCCGTGCCCCCCCGGTCACAGTCTGCCCCGTCGGTGCAGGATGGGGCACCCAGCCCCGCTCGCACAGGCCTTCACCGCTGCCCTCACCCCATGGTTTTTCCAGCCTCGTTTAGACAAAACAGCAAAACCCATCCCTTTGCTGTTCAGCGGTTTCCGTGGCAACCCCGTTTCCCCATCCTCTGCTCCGCGCTGCTCCAGCCCGGGTCGCAGGTCCCCAAAGCGCGGTGGCAGGTCCCCGTGCGCCCTCAGTCATCGCCCAGCCTCCTCCCAGGCTTTTTGATGATTAAATGCACCAAATGAGCCCAAACTGGACCCAAACCTTTGCTTCTAAAATGAAATGTACTGCATGGAAAATTACAGAATAAACCATTCCGACGGCAAAACCCGTTCCCTTTTGTTTCCTGGACAAATTTGCTGAGTCTGCAGAGCACTTTGATCTCAGCCTTCCTAAAATCGCAGCCCTTGGCTGAGGCTCCTTTCCCCTCCCTTAGCGGAACAGGCAGAGAATTGAGCAAAGATTCCTCATTAGAAACGAAACAAAACCCCACGGAAATCAGCTCTTCTCGACATTCAGCCGGAGCCACGTGCGCTGTTCCCTCTTGGGGCCGGGATGGAGGAGATACCAGTGAAAAAACCCCAATAAGTTCTATACAACCACCCCCTGCTCCCCAGGACCACATGAATTCCCATCCCTCTGCTTCCCACATCAGTAAATTGACCTAAATATTACAGACAAAAAAAAATACCACATTGGCTTTTCCACCTGACACTGATTTTTCCCCCTGCCAGGAGCTCTCGGGCACTCGGCAATTAGGAGCAGCAGATTAATCCTGAGTGATATAATGAAGCACCACGCGGCTGGGGGAAAGGGGTGGTGAGCAGAGGGTTTGCTCTCAGGATTATCACAATTTAGGGCAGATTCGGGTGCGGGCAGAGCACCCAGGTGGTGGGAAAGAAGAGGGGATGGGGGAGCTCAATGGGATGCTCAAGGCACAACCTATCCCCTGGTCCTCTGCACCCACCACATGGAGCATGCAGGGTTTGAAGTGACTTTTCTAACCCTGATTTGCTTGTCTGCAACATCCCCAAGGTATCGTTACACCCATTTTGAACCATTGCAGCATCTCCCAGCCACATGCAGCCCCTGGCTGATCATTCCCTTGAGCAAAAGACACCCAGGACAGCAGGCTGGGGTTGTCCCCAGGCTCTGGTTCACCCCGGCCACGTTTGTGCCGCCTTTCTCCAAGGTCCCACCAGCCCAAAGCCAAGAGCAGCTGCCACTGAAGGCCACATTCTTCCAATGAGCTTCCTTGTCTTTCCAAAGTGCAAATATAAATAGCTCGTCCTGTAATGAAGCGCTTCCCCAGCCGCCGTGCCACCACCGTCAGCCTCCCAGCAAACCATTACCCACGGCAGCCAATTTACTCCCGAGTCTGGCAGGGTCAGCAGCCGGCAGCGAAGCAAATGCTAATTAATTGCAGTCTGCAAAGCAGCCCGGCCGAGCACGAACACGCAATTAGTGAGTTAACTGCAACCGCAAACCGCTGGGATCGTGGCTGCAGGGGCAACCGAGCTGCTGGTGGCTGTGCTGGGGAGGGACCCGCTGGGGTCTGCAGCAAAAGCTCAGGGTGAGGACAGGGACTTGGCGCTGGGGACACGGGGGTCACACTGCGCCCAAGGCCACGGCGTCCTGCACGTGCACCCGCACTGCCCGCCCCGGTCCTGCGCCATCCCCGTCACCAGCTGTCCCCTCCGCCGCGGGGCCGCGCTCCCCCTGCCCTGTCATTCTGCAGGTAAACATGATATTTCCTTGGGGCGGGAGAGCTGTTCGGAATAGAAAAACTCCTGGTGATGGGAGATGCGGAGCCCCGGGAGGAATCGTGTTAATGTCCTGACATCGCCGCGGTGACTCATCCCGGCCCCCCCAGGATCCAGCTGCGCTTGGATACAGAGGAAGGTAGAGACGAGCACAAGGCGAGAGGAGAAAAACTGTTTTGCTCATAAGACATCTTGCCTACAAGGAATTCATAACAAAAAAGAGATGTTCCCTTGCCATCCACCCACAGCTCTGGTCCCACGGCCGCGGGGAGGAGGGGGTGTGGGGTTTGCTGTGGGGTGGACAAGGAGAGAGGCTCATTTAGCAGAGAAACGGGAGCACTTAGCCTGGGAACGCTTCAAGTCATTAACGGAGTGCAATTATTAGCGGTTTTCTTTCCCCTGGTAGCTGGGGTCGCTTTGCAGGCAGGAGGAGGATGGTGGAAAAAATCCATCCTGGGGTTGGGAATCAAGTTGGAGCGAAACCTTGGGGTGGTTACGGGCAGATGCTGCCCCCCCCCACCTGGCAACCCCCCCTGCTCCGTGCAGGCTAAAATCCCAAATAATAATATTAAAAAATCCCTTGAATCAACAGCATTTCAGCTAAGCCAGCAGCTCCATGAGCAGCCGACGTCTCTGCCCGCGCGGGGCCGGGGAGTGAGAGGGATTTGCAGATCAAACGCATCCTCTGCCCCAAACTGCCGCAGCCAGAACCTCCGGTAAGGTGAAAACCCATCCGTTTCAGCCTGCTTTCCTCTCCCCTGCAAATGAACATCTCCTATGGACAGAGCCCAGGGGTTCGTTAGGCTCCAGCCGTTTAATATTGCTTTTAAAGTACTTGTGTTTGGCTCTCAGCTGCTTCACCTGGTTCTGCGCAGGGATGCTGGCGTTTCGGGTTTAGAAAATATAGTTCTATATTTAGATAGGCAGACAGATAGATACAGGAGAAGAGCTTTCCTCATCATTACACCACCACATTCACTTTTTCCTGATTTGTATTCTTTGTTTAACTGCAGGGCTGCGCTGGCCAATGGCTCCTTGGGGACGTGGCAGCTGAGCCGGGCAGGTTTGCAGCCCTGAAAGGGTTCTCGAGCAATAAACCTGATAACCAGAGAAGAAGTCTTCCCTGTAAATGTCGTTCCAAGGCTGCAGCATGTGGGAAAGGGACAGGGACATGGGCAGAGGGACGGGGCGGGTGGCCGGAGCTCAGTCCAGGCTGCCGTGGCTTCGGGAGTGGAGGGAGGAAGATGCTGCAGAGCTCTGAGATGCAGGAGGAGGGTGAGGGGGGGAGTTTTGTGCCTTTTGGGAAAGAAAGAAAGAAAAGGGGGAGAGAAATCTTCTTCTGTGGACAGGCTGAGAGTTGGGGTGTTCAGCTGGAGAGGAGAAGCTCCAGGGAGACCTTAGTGCGGCCTTTCTGGACTTAAAAGGGGACGATAAGAAAGATGGGGACAGACTTCATCAGGGCCTGTTGTGACAGGACAAGGGGTGATGGTTTAAACTAAAGGAGGGAGATTCAGGCTGGACATGAGGAGGAATTGTTGCCCTGAGGGTGGTGAGAGCCTGGCCCAGGTTCCCAGAGAGGTGGTGGATGAACCATCCCTGGAGACATCCCAGGCCATTGCAGCATCATTTTGGTTGGAAGAAACCCTCAAGATGGAGCTCAAACTACCCAGAAAAGCCCATCCTCAGCCCCTTCAGGGTGCCCCGGGCTCACGTTCACCCCAATTCCCACCGCCGGCAGCTGAAAGGTTTATTTCTCCACCCCAGCTGTGTCTGGGAGCCGCATCCCGCCCGCATCCCCCCTCCCCAGGATGCTTCATTTACACGATGACTCACAGGTTGTTAACGCTCCCGACGCCGGGATGGAAAGCAGTGATGCCACCGCCCAGCCCCCCAGTCCCCGAAACCCAGGGGGACGCTGCCAGCTCCCAATCAATGCTCCATTGTCAGCCGAAGGCACCGAGCCGGGGGCGGGGGGGGGGTGTGTGTGTATGAAAATACCTAAATAAGCAACAATCAGGGAAAAAAGGGTTTGGTGGGGATTGAGTCCCCTGGGGATACGGTGTTGTGTCCTTCGCTGCCAGCACGGCACACCCGCCGCCCTGCCGTGGGGCCAGCCGTGAACTGAGGTGTGGAAAAGGGGTCAATAGAATAAAATAATATAAAGAAATAAATAAAATAATAATTAAAAAAATAATCAGTTTGGAAGCATTTTTCAAAGAAATGGGATGAAGGTATTTGTGAGGACCCTGCGTGGGAGCAGGAGGCTCGGGGCGGGCTGGCATTGTCACCAGCTCGAGCCCGGCAATGTGACTCTCCCTCATGTCCTGGGACACTGAGAACAGCACGGGGACACCGGTGGCATCGCCCCCGGGGCAGCGCTGAGCTCGGGAGTGGGGTGGGTGCCTCCCGGCCCGGCTCCGGCGCCGTCTCGCAGCACACCCAGCGCTATGCAATCCCTGTCCCCGGAGGCCGCCTCGCTGTGCACAGCCTGGGAAAATCAGCTTGCTGCAGAAAACAAAGAAAACCCAGCAGCAATCCTTCCTCCTCGCCATCCAGCCACGCGTGGCGGGGAGGCAGAGGAGGATCTCATCTGATTTTAACTCCCCTGACGGCTGGGCTTTGTTCTTTCCCAGCAGCTGCCCTGCAAGGTATGAAAACACCCAGATCTGTTGACGTGGGGAAACAAAAACTCACAAATCAGCCCATTTTCCTCTTCAAGGCCGATTTCCCTGTAGCTGTCGGCAGCGGGAGGGGAAGCGATGGGCCCCGTGGGGCCGGTGAGCAGCCTGGACCCCAGCTCGGCGGGTACCGGTGCGCTTGGCTGATGCTCGGGGAGCACCTGGTCCATTCATCCCTCCTCTTGCAAGCCCCAAAATATCTCAGACCTATAGAAAACAGGGTGACCCTCAAGATCGAGTCCAACTGTTAAGCCGCCACTGTCACTGTCTCTTCCTCGCAGGATGGGTTGTATTTGTTACTAAGAGCAAAGCCATGGAAAAAAAGCCCCTTTCTTGGCAGGGTGTGGATGAAACATTCAGGAAACTTTCCAAGCAGCATCTGATTTTGACTTTTGGTGAGGGGTTTATTCATTTGATGCCACCATGGGGTTATTTTGGCTCCTCTTGAGCACCTGGGGATGGAGTGCTCCATCACCAAAGAGCGCTCCATCACCAAATGCTTTTGTTGAGGAGAAGTGGAAAAGCAGATGAAGAGACGGAGGAAAAAGGCTCGTTACACACATGGGGTGTCCCTGCCCGTGGTCCCATCCAGCATCGGTCCATGCCAGGGCGATAGGGGGTCATGGGCAATGCTGGGACGTGGATGCAGAGCCCACGGTGGCATTTGAGCCGGTCCCCATCCCCGCAGGAGCGACTGCAGATGGTCTGGGTGGTATTTGCTTTAGAAGCAAACCCCTGTGTAAATCAGACACCTGCGTGAGCAGCGTCGGGAGGCAAGAAAGCAGCACATGAACCGCGGCGCAAGCCAAGGGAAACCTGCGCATCCAGGGCTGCTTGTCTTGCCGAAACAACCGCCAAACCAACTGAAAGTCATTGCATCTGGCTGCCCCAGCACCGCTGCTTCCGATTTTGGGCAAAAATCCAGTAAAAAAGGAAGTCAAGCACCGGGGAGAGGGAATAAGAAAATCATTGTTTCAGCTTTATGTATCATAGCCCTGAATTGTCACAGGCAGAACTTGAGCTCGCTGCCAAACTGGAAACTATCTCAGTATATAAATATGAGTATATATTTATATGTATATTTATACACCTGGCGGAGCTGCCCTGGCTCCCACCTGGGCCCCGCGGCCACCGGCACCGGCCACAGCCATCCCGGCATTGCCGGAGCCCCGTTTCGAATCCCCCGGGACCATGGCAAGACAAGGTGAGCAGCACATGTAGAGACTCAGGGTCCCCCGAGTTCCAAAAATCCCTGGGGAGAAACCATCTCCCCCATTTCCTCCTCCATTAACCTCCAGAGATTCCCGTGGATCCTGATTGGAGTCCTGCCACAGCAGATTCATGGCTCCCGCGTGTCATTTTTACGGCCATTTTAATTAAAAGCAATAAATTCCAGAGGGGAAGAGGCTCTTCCTGCAGGGAAATACACTTTGTCAAGTTTGCAGCCTCTCAGTAAATCAAACCGCCACCGTCGGCAGCCGTGGCTGTAAATCCCGCAGATGGACCCGAACTCGCCGGGCAGATGAGCACTGAGAGTTCTCCTCCCCGGCACCGCGCTCGCCGCCTCCGTGTGATTTAATTCCTGAGCTGGGGCTGTTTGGAGGGGGTGGGAGAGGCAGCATCCTCCTGTTATCCGAGGAAAAAATACGAGCTAAGGCGATGCCGCAGAGAACTTTGTAAGAGGGGCGATCCCCATGGGACAGCAGGGCTGAAAGTGTCAATGATAGAATTTGGGGTGCAAAGGAAGCGGGGAGCCCTTGGTCCTGGCTGGGGACTGACCAGCACCGGTGAAGGGGGTCAGGATTTGCAGGAGCCACCTCTGCCCTGCTACCTGTGCCGTCCTCAGGCTCTGCACACCGCCATGGGCCATGCTGTCCTCTCCAAAGTGACTCCCTGCCTCAGTGGCCCCAGTTTTGGAAACCGTACCCATGGCAGTCGCCAGCTCAGCAGGTGGAGCAGCAAGGACTGAATGCAGGCAGATGAGCGGCAACGCTCTTTAAAGATTTTCCATTTGTTTTATGTATCCACTGGGTTTATTTTTAGCATTCCAGCAGAAAACAGAACAAAACAAAACAAAACGCCGGAGCTGAGCAGAGAGGACGTGTTTGCTGGAACCTGCCAGGATGATTAGTCCTTTGCAGATAACCCTTGGAAAAGGGTCAGTGTGGGGTCTCTGGCCATGCCAGGAGCTGCGAAAAGGGATGAGCCTCTTCCCGAGAGCTCCGCATCAACACTAAAACCTATTTTGCACTCCCCGACCTGACGCTTCCCTCCTGCCGGGAGCGATTCAGCAGCCAGGCTGCATCAGAGCTGTGCACAGCTGGGACACGTCACCTTCCCCTGGGCCTGGGAGGCTGTTTGCACCGCGGGAAGGTGTTTAAATCCGTGCCCCAGAGGACACGCGTGTGTGGGACGCACCCTTCCGCCTCACCTGGGCTTTCAGTGCCTCCTTGCAAAACCAGGGATGGAAACACCTTCTCCAGCCCGTGGAGGCTGTTGCAGCTCGTGAGGATGCAAAGGGCAGGACCCGGGGCAGACTCAGCGCATTAAAGTCATCCCAGGCTCCCAATTCCTGCCTGTTCCCACCCATCCCACCCCATCCCATCCTACCCCATCCCACCCCATCCCATCCCCTCCCACCCACCCCATCCCACCCCATCCCATCCTACCCCATCCCATCCCACCCACCCCATCCTACCCCATCCCACCCCACCCCATCCCACCCTATCCTATCCCATCCCATCCCATCCCATCCCATCCCCTCCCACCCACCCCATCCCACCCCATCCCATCCTACCCCATCCCATCCCACCCACCCCATCCTACCCCATCCCACCCCATCCCATCCCCTCCCACCCACCCCATCCTACCCCATCCCACCCCACCCCACCCCATCCCATCCCATCCCATCCCATCCCATCCCATCCCATCCCATCCCATCCCATCCCATCCCACCAAAACCCTCGCTCCGTGACAGCAAAAACCAACCGTTCATCATTGCTGCCTCCTCGGTCAGTAGCCCAGGAGCTGCTTAGCATCTCAGCCACGGGATGAATGAAAAGCTGTTAATTCCCTCCTCGGCAGTTTGATGAGGCTCTTGATGAAATAAATATCTGGATGTTTCGACACCGCAGGAGTTTGATGCTGGCAAAGTGCTACACAGCCTGAACACCCCATCTCCAGGGTTGAACCAGCTGCCGGCCCTTCCTCCACATCCTGTGTCCCCTGCCCTGTCCCTCCTGGGCCAAAATCACCCAAAATTGCAGCAAACCCTCCTCCCTGGCCGAGGCAGTGCTGTTCCAGGGAACAACAAGGAATGAACCCTCCCCAAAGTGAAAAGGCAATAGTGGCACCTGAAACCCACGTCCCCAAACCCCACATCTGCTGGGTCTCCAGGAGAAATAAGACTCCTGCCTCTCTGCTTTGTGAACCGTGAACAGGGGACACCTGCTGGGGGGTCCCCAAGGAAGACAAGGGGGATGGCAACCCATAAACCCAGCTCTGCTGAGGAGGGGGTGCTGAGGGGTCCGTGTTTGCACCCCCACCCTGCAGCATCCCCCTAAATCCCGCTGCAGCAGCATCACTCCTTATCCCCCCAGCACCCCTCCTGAGCCCCCCAGCATTGCTCTCCAAGTCCTTCTTCAACAACCCCCCCCCCACCGAACCTTCCCCCCAGACCCCACCCCACAGCATCCTTCCCAAATCCCCCTGTAACATCCCCCTAAACCTCCTCAGCGTCCCCCAAATCCACCCAGCACCCCCCCAAACATCACACCCCACAGCATATGGGGGGACGAGGAGGAGGGGGAGAAGAGGGGCAGGTCGGTGGGGGGATAGAAGAGACCCCAGCTTTGCTTTGGGGACAAGGGGGCTGTTTGTCCCCTCTTCCTTCTTCCAGACAAAGAAAACCTGAAACAGCCATAACACTGAGATACATCGCACCCCCTCACGCCCGGGCCCCCCCGGGGATGCTCGGGGCCGCCCCCGCAGCCGTCGCCGGCTCGGAGGGAGGGACGCAGGCTGGCAGGGATGGGGGGGACAGACCGGGATTGGGGCAGGCAGGGATGGGGGGCAGGCAGGGATGGAGGGGGGACAGATCGGGATTGGGGCAGGCAGGGATGGGGGGGGATGCAGGTAGGGACCCGGGGGGTGGATGTCAGGCAGCGGCTGTGAAGGCAGGATCGAAGTGGGGGGTAGGCAGGGACGGGGAGATGACAGTGACACGGGGGAAGACACGCAGGTAGGGACCCGGGCGGGAGAAAGGCAGGAACGGGAAGGCAGGCAGGGATGGGGGGAGGCGGACACCGGAGAGGGTGACAAGGACCTGTCGCGGGGAGGAAGGCGAGCACGGAGCGGGGGGAGGAAGGCGGGGAGCGGGAGGACAGACAGGGAGCAGGGGGAGGACGGCGGGCAGGCGGCGGGGGAAGCAGGCAGGGAGCTGCGGACGGGAGGTGGGAGCGGGCAGGGGAGGGGGCAGGCGGGCGGGCAGGGCCGCCCCCTGCCACACGTGGCTCGGGGGACACGCCGGGTTTATAAAGCGTCCCCGGCCGGCGGGCGGGTGCGGGAGGCGGCGGCTCTTGCTGGGAGCGGGGCGCGAACCCGCGACCCTCGGATGAGCTCGGCCGCCACTGCGGGGCCGCGGCCGCCCACGGACCATGGAGCTGCCCACGGAGATGCCCACGGAGCTGCCCACGGCTGCCGGCACCGCCTGGGGCAATGGCACCGCCTGGGCCCCCCTGCCCGGCCATGAGGCCAACGAGACGGGGCCACCGCGGGGCAAGAACGCCACGTCCATCCTCATCGCCATCGTCATCACCGCGCTCTACTCCGTGGTGTGCGTGGTGGGGCTGCTGGGAAACGTCCTGGTCATGTACGGCATCGTCAGGTGAGAGCGGGGCGCCCCGACGGCACCCCACGCCGGCCTGGGTGTCGGGGAGGGTGTGAAAAGGGGATGGGGGTGTGAAAGTGGAGCGTCCGTGGGGTGAGTGTGCATCATGTATGAGATGGTAGCCAGAGCCAGTGTGCACCAGGGGTGAGCGTGGACCATGTGCAAGGTGTGAGATGGCAGCAGAAGTGAGCGCGACCCCGACCTGGGTGTGCGCCAGGGGTGAGACAGCAGAAATAGTGAGTGTGCACGGGGTGTGAGCGTGCACCGGGTGTGAGACAGCAGCATGAGTGAGTGAGTGTGCACTGGGACTGAGCGTGTCCCATGTGCAAGACAGCAGCAGGAGAGAGTGTGTGCACCAGGACAAAACATGTGCCGTGTGCGAGAGAACGGCAGAAGTGAGTGTGCGCCGGGTGTGCACCAGCAGCAGGAGCAAGGCTGGGTGTGCACCAGCACTTGTGAGCACAGGTAGCACTGAGATGAGCGAACCCGATGGGTGTGACACGTGTGAACAGTGTGTGCGCGAGCACACATGTTGGGAACATCCAGATGCTGTGCAAGAGGAAAAAGCAAAGACTGTGTGTGCACAGAGCGGCACGAGGGCTGCGTGGGAGCCAGTCCGGGGGGGTAAGCTGGGGGACACACCGCAACCCCCATGGCCACGTGTTCCTCGGCCCCACTGGTCACACCACAGTTTCAGAGGTGACAAGCTGGGGGGATCTATTTCCGGAAATACTATTTCTTTCCAGCACACAAATGTCCCCGCTAAGTGCTGCCCTGTTCACAGGGAAGCTCCTAAGTGCCCCCCCACACACCCTCCAGCCGGGGGAGAGGGGCTGGGGGGCTCCCATTGGTACCTACCCCGATCCATCACTGGGACCCGAGATGCTCAGAGTGCGAATCGCCCATCCCGGCCCGTTCCCGGCTCTGCCACGAGCTCCTGTTGGTGCCATCAGCGGCTCCCGCAGCCGCCGGCTCCTGCGTTTCTAACAAAGAGCCGGGGCCGCATCGCCCAGCCCCAGCTAGCACCACGGCCGAGCTGTCCCTGCCCCCCCCGCGGCAGAGAGACCCACTCGTGTCCCGGGGGACCCTGGACCCCGCTTTGGCTCTGTCCAGCCGGTGTGGGGGCAGAGGCACCTCTGCCGAGGGTTTCCCTGGGCAGGGAGGGGTCTGCTGGGTCTCTGCACCCCAGGATACGCACCGGGACCCCACTGCCCCCCTTTTTGGTAGATGGGGGCACGGTGAGACGCTGCTGTATCCATCCCAGTGTTTCTGCCAGGGTGCAAAATTTCTTGCCTGTACCAACAACCTCTTTGTCCAAGATGTTGATCCTTTCTGGGTAAAATGGGTTAATGTGGCCAAGGTTCAGTTTATACGGGACAAAAAAAGCCAAGTCCTGCAGACCACAGGACCCCCGCCAGAGCACTCCATGGTCCCCAGACCCCGCTGGCAGTGGGGACGGGAGCCGTGGTCACTGTCACACCACTGTCAGTGATGGGGCAGAGGCTTCGCCAGCTCCAGCCCGGCAGGAAGGAGCCAAGGTCTCTGTCCCTCCTCCTCTACCCACCCCCTCCCAAGGGCTTGTCCTGGGGGGGACGATGGGATTCATGGGGCTAATCCCAACTCCCATCACCCCAGGAGCTGCTGAAACCCCAGCCAGGTCAAAAACCCCAGACTGTAACTTAATTTAGGCAAACCCCAAGGCTCCTTATTTTTAACCATTTCCACTCCTTCCCCCCCAGCGCTTCCAGCCCGTTTTGATCGTTACGGGAGGTCAGCCCGGCGCTGCGCTGCCTGCGCACGGAATGAACGCGGTGACTCACCGAGGGGAAGGAACCCACCCTGAAACGTGTCCGCGAGCCGTGCTGGGCTGCCCGGCCCCTGGCGCCCGGCTCCCTGCTCTTTTGGGGAGCTCTGCGGTGTGTTTTCACACCCCAGAGGGTGGGCGGAGGGGCAGTGGGACAGGGGTGTCACTCACCGACCCTACTCCACACCAGATGGGGTTTTTTTCATTGACTCGAGGCAGCTTTAAAAAATCAGCCCTGGACTGAAGAAGCAATTTAAGATAATTGTTGGGGAGACGTAATGCCATGTACGGTGTCACGGTGAAGGATGAGGGTTATTAGACCCCCCCCCAGCTGGATCTGCTCTTGAGAGGAGGGAAGGCGCAGTAAAGAGACAACGTTAATGTACAAACAGCATCCTCGGTAAGCTGATGTTACCCAGGCTTCAGGAAGCCTGGCTCTACAGCACCCAGAGCCCATCCCCGTGGTTTCTAACCCCTTCTTCCCACCTACCAGCTGATGCTGGAATTAAACACATCTCCCGGGAATGAATAATTACTGTCCTCTGAGCGCCTGGATGGCGGCGCTGTGGACAGGCATGGAGCCCAGCACAGAGTCCTTTGCACGGCTGAGCCCACCTAGAGCTTCCCTGGGGTTCAGCGGCACAGTTGCTCCATGCCAGCAGTGTTTAGGTCAGGACTAGTTAGGCTCCACTGGGGGAAACCTGTGTCCGCACACAATAAGGCTGTGAAATGGGATCTACTTAGGTTCGGAGCCAGCTGATGGGGAGCTGGTTGTGGCCCTGGGGACATCTCCTGGTGTCACCTCTCGATTCCCTCGCAGCCCATGTGAGCAGGGCTGGAGCGCATCCTGCGGGGTGCGGGGTCCCTGGGGACACAGCGCAGAGGATGCTGCAGATCCCGTACGTGCCAGGGAGCAGGTGCATGCAGGACACTGCTCCATGTCCCCAGCCGAGCTCCCCAAACAGGCACTGGCACCCCAGAGCACCCAGCACAGCCCAAACCCAAATCACCCCTTCCCTGGAGCAGCCAAAACACATCCGCACCCCTGGAGGGAGCTCAGCATCCCCCAGCACCCCCAGACAGCGACCGGCACTGCAATTACCGCCACATTGTCAGGCGTTTTTAAAACCCCCTTGGCAGCGATCTGCAGCTGCGAGCTCTGGCGTGCGAGTGCCCACGTCACCGTCACCACAGAGCCCGTCGGCCCCCGCCGGCTCCTGCATGGCCTGCAAGGGCACCCCTGGCCTGGGCACGGCATTTGTTAAGCCGGGCTCTTTAAGGCAGTGGCTTTTAGCAGCTCCAAGACCTTTGCAAGCGGTTTTCTTTCACTTATTTTCTGAGAGGTTTGGAGTGCGAAGGGTCCTGGGAGTCCATCCCCTCCAGCCCCATCTCTCTCTCAGCACCTTGCAGATTGGTTCGTTCAAGTGCATAACTTCCCAGTCAAGGCACTCACTTAATTGCGAGGCACTCGCTTAATTGTTTGGCGGCCTGGGGAGCTCCATCAGCAGAGTGGCCAGTTCGCTTTGCTTCAGGGGATGAACCTTGTTCCTGGGGCACCGGCTTCGTTACAGCTCTGGGGGGGTCAGCAGGATGGACCCCCCGGTGGGTTTGACCAGCTCGGTCCTGGAGGGGCCTGAATCCTGAACCAAAACCCCGACCAAAAGCCTCCTAATTTAACTCCAGGGACTAAACTGTCATCTCCATCATCCCCATCAACTCCATCGTCCCCGTCACCCCCATCACTGCTTTGCCCTCCCCAGCACAGCCCCGTCCTGCCCAGGGAGGGGTTACAGCCCCATGTCCCTCCCATCCCACCGCCGTGGGCACATCTGGCGGAGGCTGGGAAGCGCGTACCCAGCACGGCCGAGCACATCTGGCAGAGCACGGCATGAATAACGGATTTTTTCCACTTTGCTCAAAACAAAGCAGAGATCAAAGATCAAAGAAGTGTGAGTCTACCCAAAATTATTGGTTTTTTTAATCTAGGTGAGCCAAAACCTGATAAAAACACAAATTCTCAGCTTTTTTGTTTAACGTGGAATGAAACTTTTCTAAGAGATGCATTCGCAAAAAGAGCTTGGAAAATAACACTAAACAGAATTGAAAAGGGCTTTTCAAGGGAAAGATGTTTTTTTATGCTGTATTTAGAATTAAGAAAAATAAGTTCAACTCATCTCTTTGCACCCTTGGGCAAACGGGTGCTGTTCGAAGTCAAGGCCAACGAGAAGGGAACGCCCTGGGCAGCCTGTTCCAGTGCCCAACAACCCTTTCCAGGAGGAAATTGTTCCCAATATCCAATCTAAACCTCTCCTGGTGCAACTTGAGGCCTGGGCATGACCACCTGTAATGGTTCCCTTCTCTGCCAAACCCCAGGTACACCAAGATGAAGACGGCCACCAACATCTACATCTTCAACCTGGCCCTGGCAGACGCGTTGGCCACCAGCACGTTGCCCTTCCAGAGCGCCAAGTACCTGATGGAGACCTGGCCCTTCGGGGAGCTGCTCTGCAAGGTTGTGCTCTCCATTGACTACTACAACATGTTCACCAGTATCTTCACCCTCACCATGATGAGCGTGGACCGCTACGTTGCCGTCTGCCACCCGGTTAAGGCCTTGGACTTTCGCACACCGGCCAAGGCCAAGATCATCAACGTGTGTATCTGGGTGCTCTCCTCTCTCATTGGGGTGCCCATCATGGCCATGGCGGTCACCAAGTCAAAAGGCAAGTGGCTTTTGGGGAAAGGTTCCCTCCTGTCCCATCTGTTCATCCTGGGGGTGACCTGGCAAACCCAAGCCATCTGGTCCTGGAGCAGGTTTGAGCTCAGTTGTGCCAGGGGAGGGTGAGGTTGGATTTAGGAACAATTTCTTCCCCAAAGGGCTGTGGGGCATTGGAACAGGCTGCCCAGGGCAGTGCTGGAGTCACCATCCCTGGAGGGTTGGACAGACGGACATGAGGTTCTCAGGACACGGGGCAGTGCCTGGGGTGGGAAATGGTTGGACTCAATGATCTTGAGGGTCTTTTCCAACCGAAATGATTCTGTGGTCTCTCCATGGGACCACAAGCATCCCCTGCCATGGAAAAACCATCACGGTGTTATTTTCCACCTTGGCTGCAGTGGTTGGAAACTGTTTCAGAACTTGTCCTCCCCGTTCCCCATCTCCAGCCCAGCCAGCGTGTCTCCCCAGCTCCCCAGGTGCAAATTGGGTGCCTAAAACCGCTCCTAATTACAAAGTCCCCAACTGTCCCACACTGAGATCTGCAGCTCCCGTGGGAGGACACCAGCCCTTGGCTGCTGGGAGAGCTCTGGGCATCCTGGGGAAGTGGACAGGTCTCAGTGGAAGGTGACACAGGGACGTGTCCACCATGGGGACAGCGTGGGGATGGCCCAGGTGGCTTTGCAGGGAACAAGTCCTTGGGTCACCCCACCCATGACATCCCCTCGTCACCCCAAGGGCAGGTGGTTGGTGGCACAACTGGGAAATTGCAGCGAAGTGCCGGCAGGTGGCCATGCCTCTGCTCGTGTTTTTAACAAGGAGGGACGTGTCCAGCCATGATGACGCAGGTGACATTCTCAGCAGACACTCCACCTCTCCCTCTTTGATGTCTCCCGCAGATGGGAAGGTGCTGTGCACGCTCCAGTTTCCTGATCCCCCCATATACTGGGACACCGTCACCAAGATCTGTGTCTTCATCTTCGCCTTCATGGTCCCCATCTTGGTCATCACCATCTGCTACGGGCTGATGATCCTTCGCCTGAAGAGCGTCCGGCTCCTCTCGGGCTCCAAGGAGAAAGATCGCAACCTGCGCCGCATCACGCGCATGGTGCTGGTGGTGGTGGCAGCCTTCATCATCTGTTGGACGCCCATCCACATCTTCGTCATTGTCTGGACACTGGTGGACATAGATAAGAAGAACCCCTACGTGGTGGCCAGCCTCCACTTCTGCATCGCCCTGGGTTACACCAACAGCAGCCTCAACCCCGTCCTTTACGCTTTCCTGGATGAAAACTTCAAGAGGTGTTTCCGAGAGTTCTGCCTGCCCTTCCGAGCCCGCGTGGACCAAACCAGCTTCTCCCGTGCCAGGAACGCCACCCGGGAGCACGTCTCCACCTGCACCCCTTCCGAAACACGCAACAAGCCGGCATGACTAGACGTGGGCAGCCTCCAGCGGGGCTGCCGGGGCCGCGGGGGGAACGACCTGCCCTCGGAGGTCACCCAGGTCACCACCACGGAGCTCTAGCAGAGCAGTGAGTGCCGATAACGCCGCTGGGTTTCTGCTCAGACTGACAGCAAGTGACTGCAAAGAGGCTTTTTTACATCCTGGAGAAGCAGGGATGGGGGAACCAGGACTCACCCAGCAACCTAGGGACCAAAACATAGGGACCAAAACCAGGGGAGGCTGAGGTTGGATTTAGGAACAATTTCTCCCCCAAAGGGCTGTGGGGCATTGGAACAGGCTGCCCAGGGCAGTGCTGGAGTCACCATCCCTGGAGGGCTGGACAGACGGACATGAGGTTCTCAGGACATGGGGCAGGGACAGGGGTGGGGCAACGGTTGGACTCCATGATCCTGAGGTTCCTCTTCCAGCCAAAATGATTCTATGAAAACAAGAGGCAAAGTGGACAGAGCTGCTCTGCTGCTGGTCCCGCTGTGGCTGGGGACAGCCCCAAATAGCCAGCAAGGGCTGTCACCTCCAACATGTGGCTATCGGCAAAACCAAATCATCCAGGGACACCGCGATGCGATGACCATGTGCTGTATGGGCTGAGGTGGAAATGCTCTGGTGGCAGGAGGGGACCGTGCTGGGGGTGATGCCACATCTTGGGGCCTCGCTCCATCCCCCCTGAGCTGTGTCCAAAAAAACACCAGAGATGGGAATAGAAAACGATGCAGCTCCAGAGACAGCATTATCAAACAGCCTCAAATCCAGAGAAAAAATTTCACTGCAGTCCTTCGAACCGGGACAGGCCCCAGAGGACAATTTTCTGCTGTTAATGACATTACTGAATTATTTTGAGACCTCTGACCACAGCCGGGGCAGCCCTGGACATGGATACGGCCGGGGATGGGTGGCAGGACAGAGTGGGACACGTCTCGAGTTCCCCCGTGTCCACCCGCTGGTGCCAAATTCCTCCAGCCCAGCACCCATGGGGTGACGGGACCGCTCCTCACCCCTCTGCCGCCAAACACATCACACCTAAGAAAAACAGCTCATTAGGGCAGTGATTTGTGGGGACAGGAGGAGTTTCCCACAGCGCTAAAGTGACTGGGATGGACTGACCAGCGCTGCTCTCCCTCTCCTGCCGCCGGGTGAAGGGTGAACAGCACTGCCCACATCTCCTTTAGGTATCACCACCATTCCCTAATTCCCCAAACAGGGGAGTGCAGGTGATTTCTGTGCCCATGAGAGACAGATATTTGGGATTTCATGGAGCATCCATTGCTCTGAGCCCCAGGGCGGCACATCCCACAGGAGCCACCAGCCTGGGACCCCTGGACCACGTTATCTGTCACCAAACAATGACCGATGTGTCCCCCCAGCCCCCTGCTCCCCGCATCCCCCCGGGAACTGCGACTTTCCCTTCCTCTGCCCTTCCCGCCGCTCTGGAGGTCGATGGGCTGAGGAAGAGGAGGAGGAGGCAGCAGTAATAGCATTTAGCGGACAAATGGATGCAGCTGGAGGAAGCAGGCGAGTGCGCGGCTGCACCTGGGGCTGGCGGGATGGAGAGCCTGGCTTGTGTCTCTGCTCTTGCCAGTTGCATCAATTTAGCCTAATAAAGGCCATTACCTCTCCTTCCCAGCCCGACCGCCCTCCGGAGCCGGTGGAAATTGCGGCCTCTCCTCTTGGAAGGCAGAGCTGACGAGGCAGCCCAAGCGGATTCTTTTCTTTCTCAAAGGAACCAAATAGGGTGAAATTGGCCATTTGGATCCCAAAGCAATCGCTGCCCAAGTGTGCGACTGATCCTCCTCGTCTCCCCCTTGAACAAAAGCTTCTCACTTGATGTTGCATCAGCCCGTGCAGCCCCAGCCCCTGCCCGAGGCTCCTCAGCATCGGTCCCTTTGTCCCCTGCCAGCCGTCTGTCCATGGGAGGCTGCACGGAGCATCTGGTGCAGGAGGACCAGCAGGATCAGCTCCAGGACTGGAACTGGGGGAAAACCCCCCAGGATCCCACGAGTTTGAGCTTCAGCACCATGAGAAGAGAGACTGAGGTGTCCGGGAGGAGCTGGAGACCAACCTCCAGCTCTTCACCTCCCCTGAGCTGGGGTACAGCCCTCAGCAGCGAGTGCTGGGAAACACTCCTGGTTTGAAGCCGGTTCCTGGTGAGGTCCTGGCAATGACGGGTGTCCCCGCGGGGGCGGGTGTCCCTGTGGGGGCAGGTGTCCCTGCAGGGATGGGTGTCCCTGTAGGGGTGGGTGTCCCTGCAGGGGTGGGTGTCCCCGCGGGGGTGGGTGTCCCTGCAGGGGTGGGTGTCCCTGTAGGGGTGGGTGTCCCTGCAGGGGTGGGTGTCCCCGCGGGGGTGGGTGTCCCTGCGGGGGCGGGTGTCCCTGTGGGGGCAGGTGTCCCTGTAGGGGTGGGTGTCCCTGTGGGGGCAGGTGTCCCTGCAGGGATGAGTGTCCCTGTAGGGGTGGGTGTCCCTGCAGGGGTGGGTGTCCCCGCGGGGGCGGGTGTCCCTGTGGGGGCAGGTGTCCCTGCAGGGATGGGTGTCCCTGTAGGGGTGGGTGTCCCTGCAGGGGTGGGTGTCCCCGCGGGGGTGGGTGTCCCTGCGGGGGCGGGTGTCCCTGTGGGGGCAGGTGTCCCTGTAGGGGTGGGTGTCCCTGTGGGGGCAGGTGTCCCTGCAGGGGTGGGTGTCCCTGCAGAGGTGGGTGTCCCTGCAGGGGTGGGTGTCCCTGCAGGGGTGGGTGTCCCTGCGGGGGTCAGGTGTCCCTGTGGGGGCGGGTGTCCCTATGGGGGCGGGTGTCCCCGCGGGGGTGGGTGTCCCTGTGGGGATGGGTGTCCCTGTGGGGATGGGTGTCCCCGCGGGGGTGGGTGTCCCCGCGGGGGTGGGTGTCCCTATGGGGGCGGGTGTCCCCGCGGGGGTGGGTGTCCCTGCAGGGATGAGTGTCCCTGTGGGGATGGGTGTCCCTGCAGGGGTGGGTGTCCCCGCGGGGGTGGGTGTCCCTGTGGGGATGGGTGTCCCTGTGGGGGTGGGTGTCCCCGCGGGGGTGGGTGTCCCTGTGGGGATGGGTGTCCCTGTGGGGGTGGGTGTCCCTGTGGGGCCGTGTGTCCCTGTGGGGGTGGGTGTCCCTGCAGGGGTGCGTGTCCAACGCTGTGCACCAGGACATCTTGGGTTTCACTCCAGACTTCAGCATGAAGCTGAATTCTGGCTCAATATCTCAATTTGGGGAGTCACTCCCCCCCCCCCCAAAATGTGATGATGACTCAGCATCACCGATCTCTTTAACCAGCCCCAGCCAGTGCCTCAGTTTCCCCTGGAAATCCCGACCTCGTCACCAAGGCTGCCAAAGGCACGAAGCGGAGCCGTTTCCATCCGCAGCAGCCGCAGTTGATGGGAACACGGTGAAGAAACGGGGGACACGGCGGGGCTGAGCTCCCGTCATCCAGATGGGGCATCTCTGCCCTTCGGGGACCCCCGGTCGTGTTGGGGGGCACAAAGCTGCAAGTGCCGGGGGCCGTGGGTTGGCGTGGGGGTCCCCACACAGCTCGGCCACCCCCAAAGCTCAACCCCCCATTTCCCATCCCCGTGGGGGCTTTTTTTCCTGCTGGAAACGTGCCTGTGATGGCCTTAAAGCGGGTTAAAGGCTTCAAAGCTCAGGGTGCAGGACACGGCGAGATTCGCGGCTTTTCTCAGCTTAGGTTTTGCTGAATTAAAAAGAAATAGAATATTCCTGAGGAAAAGGGGACGCTGATGGCAACGGAGCCCTCGGTGACACGGACCCGGAGCGTCACCCACCAACATCGCGGTGGGCGCCGAGGGCTGATCCAACACCGCACCCATCGAAAACCAGCCCCCCCAATTTGGGCTGGGAAACGGGGGTCGAATCCTGACCCCGGGTCGCACCCTGGGAGCTTTAACTGCCCACACAAGGCTGTGACGCGGCTCAAAGGGCGCTCTGTACACTTATATATTTATGTATGTATATATGTCTGTCTATAGGCATATGAAATTACAGCCACCCGGGTCACCCCATCCCACCCCCACTACTCCGTGTGACGGGACTCGGGTCTGAACCTGCGTCGGCCGGGACCTCGCAACGCGCTTCGCCGGGATTTCCAGCCCCGGCCCTCGCGACTCCGGGCTTTTCAATGGCATTTCCATATAGGAACCACGCTTTCTGAGAAATAAATGTATTATAATAAGCGCTAGCAAGCAGTTTCCAGCTCTGCTCCGAGTCCCGGGTGCTCAGAACAAGGAGGGTGCTGTGCCGGGGCTCGGGGGTGATGGGACAAGAACCGTCTCTGCAGCTGGTACATCTGTAATGGGAAAAACTCACCTTTATGGAGCCCTAAATCCCTGTATTTTACCAACCCCGGTACAGAGGCCCTTGCACCGCACGGCAGCTTTCGGGACGGTCATCAAGATACAGTTTTAATAGCCCAGCGGCTCAAACTCCGGCCCGAATTACGTTTGTAATTTAAATGCAAATGAGGATTTAGTGAAAACGTAACAGAAATGGGTGTTGGAGCCTGTAACTCCGCTCCCGCTTAATGAGACTTCAGATTTCAGAGCATTTATCGCTTCTGCCGTGTCCATTTGTGGTTTGTGATTTCCCGAAGAACAGAAGCACAAAGAGACGTGAAATCCAGGTTTCCAGCCTGAAGTTTGTTGCTGGGGGGGCACCAGAAAATGAACCCAGGTCCCAAATCCGGCAGCTCCAGTTAAACCAGCAGCCGAATGTCGTAGCAATGGGCCCCGCCGCCCCAGCCCTTTCCAGCCCAACAACACGTTTGCTGCTGCAGAAAATGTGGTTTGTTTTTTATTTTCCTTAATTAATCCGCCAGATAACGTACCCTAATGTACCAGGCTTTGTTCTTCCGCATGTGATTAATTACGAAGCCGCCCGTTCCTTTGTTTACTCCGCAGGTTCGGGGTGACGGTAACTGCGCGGTGATGCAGGTGGACATGAGGGAATGTGGCTTTCCCACCCCCCTCCGCGCCAGCCGGGGCTGCAGCCGGGCTCTCCAATGCTTATTGACTCCTAATTCATCGCTTAAAATGGAAAATGGAAATGGAAAATCATTTAAATCATTTAAAATGGAAAATTCAGGTTCCAGTATAAGTTGGGGAATGACCTATTAGAGAGCAGTGTAGGGGAAAGGGACCTGGGGGTCCTGGGGACAGCAGGGTGACCATGAGCCAGCACTGGGCCCTTGTGGCCAGGAAGCCAATGGTACCTGGGGTGGGTTAGAAGGGGGTGGTCAGTAGGTCAGAGAGGTTCTCCTGCCCCTCTGCTCTGCCCTGGGGAGACCACACCTGGAATATTGTGTCCAGTTGTGGCCCCTCAGTTCCAGCAGGACAGGGAACTGCTGCAGAGAGTCCAGCGCAGCCACCAAGATGCTGGAGGGAGTGGAGCATCTCCCGTGTGAGGAAAGGCTGAGGGAGCTGGGGCTCTGGAGCTGGACAAGAGGAGACTGAGGGGGGACTCATTGCTGGGGATCAATATGGAAAGGGGGAGTGTCAGGAGGATGGAGCCAGGCTCTTCTGGTGACAACCAGTGACAGGACAAGGGGCAATGGGTGCAAACTGGAACACAGGAGGTTCCACTGAAATACGAGAAGAAACTTGTTGGGGTGAAGGTGGCAGAGCCTGGCCCAGGCTGCCCAGGGGGTTGTGGAGTCTCCTTCTGTGCAGACATTCCAACCCGCCTGGACACCTTCCTGTGTAACCTCATCTGGGTGTTCCTGCTCCATGGGGGGATTGCACTGCATGAGCTTTCCAGGGCCCTTCAACCCCTGACATTGTGTGGTTCTGTGATTCTGTGACAAAGAAAAAAAGACACTATGAATATTAATAATTATTAGCGATTATTATTTTATCTCCATCCGCTTTCATAGTGACAAGTTCTGCTCAACTCGTGCTGTTTTTCTGGGGCCGGGAGGTTGGGGACCGGCCCTGGGGAGGTTGGTGTCACCGGGGCTCCTGTTTCCCGGCTCCCGGGGTGTCCTGAGCCGGGTGAGACATTTTCTCCATCTTTATCTCATTAAAAGAGATGATCTGGCACTTCAGCGGCTCTGGGAGGGGACAGAGTGCTCCACACGGTGCTATTTCAACCCGGTTTCCATCCCCAAAAGGGCCAACGTGCTCCCACCAGACCTGGTTATACTGGAATATACTGGTTTGAGCTTTAATGCTGGGACTCAGGGAGGTGAGACCATCATGTGCAATGACCAAACTCACCTTCATTTGCAGGCCCATCATTACAGGCTGGTTAATTAGCTGCTTCCCAGGGAAAACCACCCATCCCTGCCAGTGGGCAACCGGGCGATAATTAAACCTCGTTTCCTCTCCGAGGCAGGAAAAAGAGGCCGAGAAATCCACTCAGTACCCCCAAACCCTCTTGAGGACGCAGCTCCCTCCTGGCACCTCTGCACAGGCAGGTCTATCTGCATCCCAAGCAGCATCATGTGAAAGAACAACCAAAATCCCACCCCACTCATCGATCAAACGCCACACAAAGTGCTTTTATCCCAGAGACAAAAGAGCCTCATGACACCAGAGCTCGTCCTCCGCGATGCGAAGCCCCAAATCCCACGTTTCTATCTTTTTTTTTGTCTGGAAATTAAAAGCCTTTCGCATGCTTTGAACAGCACCAGATGGGGACGGGGAGCGCGGGATGGGGTGATGGAAATGGGTCTGGCTGTGGAGCCTCCACCAGGGACCCCCAGACCCAGCGCAGGACCCCAGTTCGTCCTCCTCCTCCCCAGAACGCCAGCGCCTCAGCCCGCCAGCGCGGAACCTCGTTAATGAGACGTTTCCTTTTCCTCAATTAAGCCGCTTCCCTTCGCCCAACCTGTGCGGGGGCTCGTCCTCCCCCCATTTCCAGCAGCTTCCCACTGAAGTGCCGCTGCAGCTCCCAAGACAACGCGGCTGATTCACCAGCTCTGAATATTTTAAACTATTGTTCTCCCCAGCCCTGTTTTTCCCTCTGTCTTGAAAATACCAACGGGCTCCTGCTCCCCAAGGGGATGTTTCCCCTTCCCAGCAGCAGGACCAGCCCCACAGGGACAATCCCACCCCATCCCATCCTACCCCATTCCATCCCACCCCACCCCATCCCATCCCATCCCACCGCCACCCCATCCCATCCTGTCCCATCCCATCCCATCCTGTCCCATCCCATCCCATTCCACCCCATCCCTCCCCATCCCATCCCACCACTACCCCATCCCATCCCACCCCATCCCATCCTGTCCCATCCCATCCCATTCCACCCCATCCCTCCCCATCCCATCCTTCTCCACCCCATCCTACCCTATCCTATCCCATCCCATCCCATCCCACCCCATTTGGGAACAATTGGGGTTTTTGTCCCCAGCTGCAGATGGGGGGAATTGCCAAAACGTGGGGGGTGGATGCAAAAACCCGCCTGAGCAAAGGGGATGAGAAGCCACTGGGAGCAGAAGCCCCTGGGGACAATTTGTCCCCTTGCAGCAGCTTTTCTTGGTTCAGTTTTGCATAATCAAACGTTTCTGCCCCAAACTGATGGTGAGAGAGAAGCGGGAGCAGAGCCAGACCCAACGGACCCACCCAAATACACCAGGAATCGGGGTCCCACGGGGACAGGGAGGGCCCCATCCCCGTGTCCCCAAGTCCTGTGGTCCCTTCTCCTGCTGCCATCCTGTGGCCACGTCCCACAACTGCACACGGGCACCGGCGTACGGCACCGGACATGGGCACCGGGGGAGCGGTTCCAAAGAACATCAATATGGTGACAGGCACTTTATATATAAAGATAAAAATAAACCATGATGTCCCCAGTCTGTCCCCGCTGAGCCCCGGCCAAAGGGTGCTGAGCCTCAGCCTGGGGACACCCCAGCGCAGGTGGCAAAGCTTGGGGACAAGAAAGTCACAGGGTTTGTGGAGAGAGGTGGCAGGAGGGGACACGGGGCTGCCCACCCCCCCATCCCCAGCGCAAACCGGCCTTTATCAAAACTCCGTTTATTCCAAATATTAAAAGATTACAGGTTTTTTTCCTCTCTTCCTCAGTGAATCAACCAAAATACTTTACATTTTCTTTAGAAAACAATTTCAGCCTATGAGGAGCCACTCCCAACCCACCCCGCACACACCCCCGCTGCTCCTATTGCTATAGCTTAACGTATAAAATGTAACCTTTGCACACCCCCTCTCAGTCCGGGTACCCGGGGGGGGAAGCACGGAGAGAGAAGATTGGGCAAGGCCGGGCCCAGGAAGGGAGACCAGTTAGACAGAGACCAGCTGGACCGAGACCAGCTGGACCGAGACCAGCTGGACCGAGACCAGCTGGACCGAGACCGGTGGTGATGGAGAACGATCCGCTGCAACAGCTGGGTCTGGGTTCTGTCGTCTCAGCAAGGACCCAACAGCAAATGAAGCTCCTTCCTCAGCAAAGAGAACAAGAATTAAAATGACAAGTTCCCACCCGTGGGCTGGATTTTGTTGGGTCTCTGGAGGCGGCTGATCCAGGGGGGGATCCCGGCTGCCCCGTGATGGTGACGGGTGGGGGCAGGAGCCCTTTCCAGCAGCCGCAGCGCTGGGCAGCGCAGGGACTGACCGGCATTTCCCCGGCTCAAGCGCCGGGTACAGGAGAAACCCCCGGAGCGGTGCCGGGATCCGCCGGGTTTGGTGGGCGGCAGGAGACAAGTCTGAGTTGGTGAAGACTTTAGGCCAAGGAGCACCCAGAGCTGGGGAACGCGGGCAGCTCAGAAAGGCCAGTGCCCAAACCTGCTTGTGCAGTGAAGAAAGAACCTCGGCTTTGCCAGGCAAGGAAACATGAAACAGAAATGAGAAGTGGAAAAGCCATCCAGCCACAGCGCTGAGATCAGTTTGGGACCAAGCTGACCCGCGGGAGCTGACAGAGCCCCGGGCACTGCGGCCGGACAGACAGACGCTTGCAGGGAAACAATGAGCATCCCTGAAGCGCTCCGGGGCCTCCCGCCCGCCCCAGCACCGCCGGTGGGAAACCAGAGGCCAGAGCCGGGTGGAAGGTGGGGGGTGTGTGCGGGACCCGCTGGGCTCGGCTGTGGTGTCACTTCATCAACTCTGCTCCTTGTCCCTGACCAGCAGCACCGTGTGTTGCCCGCCGCTGGACACGGCCAGGACCGCCCGGTTCTCCAGCTGCTTCCCCGTCATCTCCACGGGGCTCCAGACATCGTCCTCCTCCCCCGTGCTCAGCTGGTAGTTGGTGCCCATGCCCCAGGCAAACGCTCGACCTGCAAGGGAGGGAAACACAATTTTTGGCTTCCAGGTGGGACAGAACGAGGTGGGAAGAGGACCCAGCACCCAAATCTGAGGAGACTTTACACCCAGACAAGGGGAGTGAGTAACAGTTGTGAGACGCTGGCAAGGGGATGAGCAGCAGTGCCTGGCAACTCACAGAGGTGTTTTATAGAATAACAGGATGGTTTGTGTTGGACCTCCCCAGCTCCCCCAGTGCCCCCCCTGCCATGAGCAGGGACATCTTCACCAGCTCAGGGTGCTCAGAGCCCCGTCCAGCCTGGCCTGGGATGTCTCCAGGGATGGTTCATCTACCCCCTCTCTGGCCAACCTGGGCCAGGCTCTCACCACCCTCAGGGCAACAATTCCTCCTCATGTCCAGCCTGAATCTCCCTCCTTTAGTTTAAACCATCACCCCTTGTCCTGTCACAACAGGCCCTGCTCAAAAGTCTGTCCCCATCTTTCTCAACACCCATTTAAGTACAGAAAGGCTGCAATAAGATCATCACACAGCCAAGGCAGTTCTACCCCAAGGGGCAAAACAAACCTCCCCACCCCCTGCAAACCCCCTTCCCACAGCCAGGGGCTGCAGGTGTCACCAGAGCACGGGGCTCTTGAGCAGCGGAGAAGGACCTGTGGGAAAACGACCCCCTCCTGGTCAACACCCCGTTACAAATAGAATCCCAGAATGACAGGGGTTGAAAGACCCTGGAAAGCTCATGCAGTGCAATCCCCCCATGGAGCAGGAACACCCAGATGAGGTTACACAGGAAGGTGTCCAGGCGGGTTGGAATGTCTGCACAGAAGGAGACTCCACAACCCCCTGGGCAGCCTGGGCCAGGCTCTGCCACCCTCACCCCCAACAAGTTGCTTCTCATATTTAAGTGTAACCTCCTGTGTTCCAGTTTGCACCCATTGCCCCTTGTCCTGTCCCTGGTTGTCACCAGAAGAGCCTGGCTCCATCCTCCTGACACTGCCCCTTTCCATCTTGATCCCCAGGAATGAGTCCCCCCTCAGTCTCCTCTTGTCCAGCTCCAGAGCCCCAGCTCCCTCAGCCTTTCCTCACACGGGAGATGCTCCACTCCCTCCAGCATCTTTGCTGCCCTGCACTGGACTCTCTCCAGCAGTTCCCTGTCAAAACCTCACTGCCAAGGCCCTATGGAAACACCTGAGCAGCTGCTGCCCACATGCCCGGGTGCTCCATGGGCAGCAGGACCTGCTCCAGTCCCGATGGACCCGGAGGGGCCAGGACAGACGGATGGGGGGTGGGGAGGGTATACAGGGTGACGTTCCCCAGCCCACGGAGGTCCCTGCACTCACCGTCGCTGCTGACAGCGTAGCCGACTGACGCTCCACACGCCACGGAGGAGATGCGGGGGAGCTCGGGGATGACAGTGGGCGTGCTCTTCTCCTCCACCCCCGCGCCCAGGCCCAGCCGGCCGTACTCGGCCCTCCCCAGGCTGTAGGCTTTACCTGGGGCACGAAAGACGTGCAGAGAGGTGACTCAAGGGAGAAAAGCTCACAGCAGGTCATAACCAGATCTTCTCCCTCTGTCCCAAATCCCAGAGGAGCATCCCTGCTCCCTGCAAAGCCCATCAGCACACCCCAGATCCTGACCAGGGGCTGCGGGGTGGGATAGAGACCCCGGGGCTCCCTAAAATCAGTGGGGTGGGCAGGTGTCTGGAGCCAGAGCAGAGTTCAGCAGTGACTGCAGGTTGCTATCATCCTCCCCAAATTCACGTTACCCTCATTGCCTTGACCACTGAAGACTTAGAATCGCAGAATCATGGAATGTCCTGAGCTGGAAGGACCCACAGGATCAGAGTCCAACTGCTGTCCCTGCACAGGACACCCCACAGGTCACCCCGTGTGTCTGAGGACGGTGTCCAGTCTCTTCTTGAACACTGTCAGGTTGGGCCGTGACCCCTCCCTGGGGAGCCTGTTCAGTGTCCAGCACCTCTGGGGGAAGAACCTTTTCCTCATGTCCCACTGACCCTCCCCTGATGTGCTTCAGCATGTCACCCTCACCCCAACACCCCCCGTCCCAATCTGTGCAACTCCCGGCCCCCCGTGACGCCGACACTCACCCTCCGAGTCGACGCACACCGTGTGGTGCTGCCCGCCGGAGAACCCGACCCAGGACTTGGTGGAGTTCTTGAAGCACGTCAGGTTCTGCGGGGAGAAGCAGGGCTCGGTGTCCTGGGTCCCTGCGGGGTGGGACGCACAAACCCAGGCAGGTCAGGTCCGCGGGCAGGGGCAGCCCCAAAGATTAATGCAGCCCCCAAAGCCCCGAAAATCCAATTTCTTCTCAAACCCACCAGCTGCAGGGGCTGAAACCTAAACCCTTGAACCCCCACCCCAGTTTCCACCCCTGGTGTGTCCAGCAGCTGTTTGGCAATCAAGCCAGAGCAGCACAAGACAGGGGAATCTACAGCCAGACCAGAGCAAGCAGATCCGGAGGGGTGTTAAGTGAAGCTCACCCAGCTGGTGGTAGTTGGAGAGGCCGAAGCCGTAGATGTGTCCCTCCTGCGCGACGGCAAAGGTGAAGTAAGCCCCGCAAAAGGCGTCCTGGAAGCGCATTTTGCCTCTGTTGCCTTTGCCCCTGACAGGGACGCGCTGGGGCACCAGCAGGTACTCTGGGGGCAGGAGACACAGGCGTCATACAAGGTCTAGTGATTTACACCCGTAGATCCAGCTCGCTGAATCCAAACAACCCATTTACACACGAGCTCTTGAGCCGCAGGGGAAGAGACTGGGTCTCCTTGCTCCTCTGCAAAGTGCGCACTGGGGTTAAGGACACAGCACCCTCCGCCTCCGAGCACGGCAACAACTCACGCAGCCCTCTCCTTCCTCCTCGGTCGGCAAAGAACGCCGGCACCCTCCCCAGCTGGCCCTGCTCGCCACAGCCGCACGTCAAGAGGTCGCCGTCCACCGTCAGCATCACTAAATGGTCGTTCCCTGGGAGGAGACGGGGAGAAGAGTGAAGCCGGAGTCGCGTTCCAGATCCCCGAGCAAGACCCAGGGGCTGAGATCCCACAGGTAAAGCCCACCTGTCCCAGGTTTTTAGAATTCAGGGGGTTTGCTGCACTGGATACCCTGACAGCAGCTTCTGGCACAACTTAAACCACCAGGATTTCCCTCTTCCTGATCCCAGTTTCCCACCTGAAACTCCAAAGACATTCCTCTGGGAAGGTTTAGGGGCAGAGGTCGCCCACAACCTCACCTGGGCCCTGGTTACGTTCCTGGGCTGCTTTGCTCAGTTTGCCCAAGTCTAGAAGAGGATGAACACCTTGACCCCACAGGGCCATGCTTAGGGCACTCTCGTGAGGCATTTCACATCAGACTGGGGCAAATATTAACAATATTTAAAAGAGATACAAGGTCTGTTCTCTGAAGAGCCAGAGGAGAGCAGCCAAGAGAGACGAATACGGACCTCCTGGACCTTCACCTCCTCCTCAGGGTTCCAACAGCCTCGTGCACCCCAGGGCCTGGCTCACCTGAGACAATTTTAACGACGGGCGCTCCGAGCTGGAGCTGCACAGGAACGGAGCTCGGCTTCATGGGCTCCAGCAAACCGATCACCCCATTGTTATCCTGGGTGGAGAGACACGTGGGGACGTGAGTCACAGAAACAGTGACCGCCAACAGACCTTCCAGCGCCTGAGGAACCACCGTACCCGGAAAGAGCCCCAGACGAAAACCCTGCCATCCTCTGTGAGCGCGGCCGTGTGACTGTCCCCCGCAGAGACCTGCACCACCTTCTCCTCCAGCTCCACCAGCCCCGGCGTGGTCTCTGAGCCGTCTGCTGAGGTGTCGCGCCCAAGAGCGCCCTCGTCATTGCAGCCGAAGGTGTAGATCTGCAGACAGAGAGCAAGAGGGTCAGGATGGGATCTGAAGGGGCAACAGGTTGAGTATGAAGCCAGGGGACAGAGAATCTCCAGGCTGAATTATCCTCTGGAACCCCTAAATTGTTGTGGTGCACGGGAAGGAGACCACACTCATTCCCAGAGCTGGAGCGAGCTGCAGGTCTGGGCAGAGCAAGGTCCGATTCTGATCCCCTGTCCCAGAGCTGGCCCGGCCCTCCCGCTCCCCCCGCTGCTGTTCCCCCCCACCACACTCACTTTTCCCATCTGGCTGAGGCACACGGTGTGCATCCCTCCAGCCTCCGCCTGCACAATCATCTCTGGCAGCGGCACCAGGGCTGGTTTCTTTCTCTCCATCACGTTCACGCCCAGGCCCAGCTGGCCAACATCCCCCTGCCCCAGCGTCAGCACCAGCCCCGGCTGCGTCCGGTGGGATGGGTGGCAAACTGTGGAGAAAGAGGGAGATCACAGTTTGTGTTGAAGGGACCTCCCCAGCTCCCCCAGTGCCCCCCCTGCCATGACAGGGACATCTTCACCAGCTCAGGGTGCTCAGAGCCCCGTCCAGCCTGGCCTGGGATGTCTCCAGGGATGGTTCATCTACCCCCTCTCTGGCCAACCTGGGCCAGGCTCTCACCACCCTCAGGGCAACAATTCCTCCTCATGTCCAGCCCGAATCTCCCTCCTTTAGTTTAAACCATCACCCCTTGTCCTGTCACAACAGCCCCTGCTCAAAAGTCTGTCCCATCTTTCTTATCGTCCCCTTTTAAGTCCAGAAAGGCCACACTAAGGTCTCCCCGGAGCTTCTCTTCTCTTCTGAACACCCCAACTCTCAGCCTGTCCCCAGCAGAGCTGTTCCAGCCTCGGGTCATTCCTGGGGCTCCTCTGGCCCCTCTCCAGCAGCTCCATGTGTGTCCTGTGCTGAGCACCCGGGGCTGGACCAGCACCGCAGGGGGGTCCCACAGAGCGGGCGGAGGGGAATGAACACCACACAGAACACACAGGGAATGGCCGCTGTGGTAAAGCTGTCCCTGGCAACCGGGAGGGAAAGCTCCCAGGGATTTTTTAATGATTTTTTACCTTTAATCTTCTTCCTCCCAGGCGACTCCTCCTCCTCGGGCACTTGGCTCTTCTTCGCCGAGCGTTTCCCCGGCATAGTGTCGGACCTGAGCACCAGACACCCTGTCAGGGGCACCCACGGGCTGCTGGGGCCTCCCCCGTGTCTTAAATCCCCTCAGACACCTGCGGGGCCGGTGGCTGAATTCTGATTTAAGCACCGACCCCCATTCCCACTTGGGATAAATGGCGGGTTTTTTTCCTCGCGTGTTTTACCCACGGTCCCCGCAGCCGTGACCCCCCCACGGCGGGTGTCGGCAGCCCCGGGGGGACACCCGGTGACGCTGGGGGGGATCCCAGACCCCTCCAACACTGACTCCCTCCGTGTCCCGCACCCCACGCAGGAACACGAGGCAGGGGGTGGGGGGGGCACCCCCAGATCTGCCCCCCGGGCCGCTCTCCCCGCAGCCCGTTCCCGCTGTTTGAATTCCCCGCGCCGCCCCCCCCCGCCCCACGTGTGCCCGCGCAGGCCTCGCGGCCCGGCCCGGCCTCTCCTCCCGCCGGCCGCCGCTCGCCGCGGCAGGGACACACCGAGGGGGGCCCGGGGTCCAGCGGGAACCCCCCGCTTCTCCTCCATCCCCTTCCCCTCCGCCCCCTCCTCTCCCCGCCCGCCTCCCGGCCGCCCCGCGCTCCCACCTCCGCTCCGTGCCGGCCCCGCTCCGCGCTCCCGCACTGCGCATGCGCGGGGAGGCGCCGCCGCGGCACAGCGCCCCCTGCCGGCCGGAGGCTCCACCAGCGCTTGAGCGGCGCCCTGATTTCCAAGGTGTGGGGATATCACGCCAATAATTCAATATTTTCCCCTTGGCAGGAGTTACGCGCTTCTCTTAACAGTTTGTACTTTAAATAAGCTCGAGGTATTTCTTAGTGGCTTATGGAAACTGAATCAGATGGGCTTAGAGTATCACAGCACCCAGAATGTGAGGGGTTGAAGGGCCCTGGAAAGCTCATGTAGTGCAATCCCCCCATGGAGCAGGAACACCCAGATGAGGTTACACAGGAAGGTGTCCAGGCGGGTTGGAATGTCTGCACAGGAGACTCCACAACCCCCTGGGCAGCCTGTTCCAGGCTCTGCCACCCTCACCCCAACAAGTTCCTTCTCAAATTTAAGTGGAACCTCCCGTGTTCCAGTTTGCACCCATTGCCCCTTGTCCTGTCCCTGGTTGTCACCAGAAGAGCCTGGCTCCATCCTCCTGACACTGCCCCTTTCCATCTTGATCCCCAGGAATGAGTCACCCCTCTCTCCTCCAAGCTAAAGTAACTCAGGACCAGCAGGTCTGTGCTCTGTAGCCAGGATCACAGCCAAGACACCACCTGACAGAGGGTGTGCTTGAGCTGTTTCATAGAAAACACACTTAGATCCTGTTCAATTAGTTTGTATAAAAGCAACAAGATCAGTAACACACCCCCTGCAACACCAGGAGTCAGTCCAAATCCTGCCAGTTAACTCAGAGCCACCTGATGTCACACTGCCAATTTTTAAAAGCTTTTACGGGCATATTTTGAAGCATTTTGAGTGTAGCAGGGACATTCATGATGCCCTTTGCCAGTGTAAATAACCCTGCATGAGTTGAAACCTCAACCGGACTGTTCCACAGGTCACGCACAGCCAGTACAGCTGCCCAGTGCTCAACTGTAAGGCGTGGAACTAGAACCAATCCATTTATTTTTGACAGTTTGTGCCAAATGTTCCAAATTCAGGATTCTGTTTATGTGAAAGCAGCGTAATGTGTCACCAAAGATTCCTGCGCCCAGTTACTGGAGCTTTAGCTTATAGTCCTGATAATTATCTGGAGACAAAGCCAAACGCTTCGCACACTTGGCTGCCCCCAAGAGGCTGCAGATGTTCGGGACACACACTTACAGACCACTCCACCTTCTCTAGGATTCCACCGCCAAATGGAAAGTCCTGCTTTTATTCTTGAGTGGGAACAGGAGGACCAACCGTTTCCCTTTGGGTGTCAGGTGGGGGCAGGGCAGGATATCCAGCCAGCTGGTCACTCATTAAACTTTGGGGTTTAGCTATTTAAGCACAACCTGCACAGAAGCTGATCACATCAATTTTATTCCCTTTTTGCAGGGGAGGGGGCTTGTCCCACCCTCAGAGCAACAAACCTGGGGTACAAACTCTATTATCTGCTCCTGGTTTAGCTTTTAATGGCTTATATAAAGGTAAGTCTGCCATGAAATGATCTAAAACTAAAGATACCTCCTACTCCTAATCCAGCTCAGTTAATAACATGGGTTTAAGTGGGTTTCTGCACCTTTCACCACCACATTCCACAGGAATTTAACAGGAATTCCACTTATGCCACCAAGAAGAGGCACCAACAAAAGTGTCTGGAATTTCTTTCACATTCCAGGACTGATCGAGCAAACGCACACAAAGAAATGTACACCAAGCAAAAAAATCAAAGTCAGCTTTATTTAGTTCTCTACTGCAGTTCCACACAGGTTTACAACCCATCAGTACTTGAAATATCTTGTGCTTCCAGCCCCATCTGGTTTCCGTGGCTACATTCATTACACACATGTCATGAATGGAGCCTTAGCTACCACCTCTATTATTCAGGCTGGGACTTGCACTATACTCACCCTCCTCCACTAAACACATGGACTTTTTCCTGTTGTTTGCATCTCATCACCATCAGCGACTGCAAGAATTTAGAAAAAAGATAAAATAAGCTTACTACCTAGTAAGAAACACATCCTCTATTGGCTATGGGATTATCAGGTAAAGCCCAGGCACATGTTCCCAGTCCTAAGCAAGCTCAGCATGTGCTGACCACGTGCCTTCCCATTATCCCAGCACTCCACCACCCACGTTAATTAATAAGACATTTAAAAAGCCTCCCAAGACCCATTAACACGAAATAATGGTTGATTACAGGGGCTTAAGCCAGGACCTTCATGGCTTTCCACGAGGTTTGCATCTGCTTTTTAATGAATCCCTACATTGCAAAAATAAGGCTTAAAGCTAATCAAGCAAATAGTGTTCACCTTCACTTCACAAAGGATTGTCCCCTCCCACCTTAAAAATTAATCAGACTCTTCCCCTCATCCATCTAAAGCCCAACAAAACCTTAGCAGCTAGGGAAAGCCTAAGGTAAGCTTTCACTGTTAAGCAAGATCTACAAAGTCTTCAAAGGTCTTAAAGCTGATCTGATTCAGTCTCCCTAAGCCACTTAGAAACGGCTCAGGCTTATTTAAATCTAAAGAGAAGCGTGTAACTACACCCAGTCAACAATATTACATTATTCATGCAATATTACTTGCCTTGGAAAACAGTGCTCCACTCCATCTTCTCATATTTAGGGCTGGAAGTAAAAAATAAATGGTATTGTAAGTAATTGCTCAAGGGTTTTTTTCTTTTCCGTTCCCTCCACAGCCGCACAAACTAGTGCATCCCCCCATGACACCCCAAAAAGCATTTTGGGTGGTAAAGCTGTTTCCTGCATGGTTTATCTCCTCCGTCACGGCCCGGGGGCTCGGAGAAGCAGTAGGAATATGCAGGCTGCAGACTCGAGGCCCGGCTTGTTCTCCAACGTCGTGGAAAGGGACCGTACGTCACGGGCCCGAAGGCCTACGCTCCCGTGCGCCACACGGGCAGAGCCGAGAGAGAGCGACTTCTCCGGATGCCCACGTTGGGTCCGAGCACCTTCACCCCCAGCCCACACGCGACCCCAGCCCGCAGAGGTGGCCCCACGGCCGATACTCACAGCAGGAGCGAGCTGGAGGCGGCTGGGGAAGGCGGCAGTGCAACCTGAGGAGAGAAAAGGAGGCAGTGAGGAGCGGCTGAGGGCAGCGCGGCCTAAACATCCCCTCATGAGCGCCAAGCGGAGACCGCTTTCACAGCCCACTAGCACGGGAATAGGCATGCAGCACCCCCGCATCTGGCCTTCCACGGCCCGAGGGACCCCACGCTTACAACCCGAGAAAAGGGAATTAAAGAAGGTAAGAAAGCGAAGGCCGCGGCCTCGTCCCCAGAACCAGACTCACCTCCCGCCGCCGACGAAGAAAGAGACAGAGCCCTACCGCGCAGCGGTATTTATAGGGCGAGGGGGCGTGGCCAGAAAGACGCATGCGCCGTGCCAAGGGGGCGAGGCTAGTAGCGCATGCGCAGTGGGGGCACGGGAGGGGAGGCGGTGCCTGCGCACTATGGGGGCGGTGGTTGGCGCATGCGCGGTGGGAAGGCGGGAAGGTCGGGCAGGCGAGGCGCTTCTCCTCAGGTAGAACACAACCACAAAAAGCCCTTAAAAAAAAAATCCTAAAATACTTTTATTCAATAATTAAAATCTGTTGCTGAGGAGGCCGATATACAATGCAATGATTTAGTCTACAGGCGTACTGTACAGGGAAAGCCGTGAGGGAAGAACCCCCCGCCGCCATCTCCGCTGGCCCTGAGGGGTTGGCACAGTGGGGACAGGGACACCCCGCCAGGGCCACCCCAACCGCGGGGACCGCGCTGTGAACCAGGCGAGTCCTCCTCTCCCTTCCCACACCACTCCCTTCTTCACATTAAGTGGCACCTCACACATGGGTTGGTTTTGTGCATGATACAGCAGTGGCCGATACCGGATGATTTTTAAAAAATATCCACATTTAGGAAGAACAATATGAGATCATTCTCAGAAGAGAAAGAATATCTTGTTAAGGTCACTTTTAAAACCTCATCTTCCCCTCCCTTTCACCCACACAGTGAAATGATCAAGTTTCCAGTAGGTTTAGCTGTAAAAATGAGAAAAGGCAAGTTTCAACCTGATTTGGGAGAGTAAAAACCATCCGTGAGGAAGCCACAATAAAGAGAACCGACTGCTCTCACAGCTTCCCCAATTAAAAAGGCAACAGTCATTTCCTGGTTCTGTAATTTAAGCCTAGATATCTCAAGATCGGTTAACGTCACGGCGAGTGTGAGAGAACGGGCAGGGAATGTTTTATACATTTGTGGGTTTTGTTTCTCCTTTTTTCTTTTTACAAAAAAGATGCAGCATATGTTAATATCTATACAATTCCCTTCCAGGACAAACAAACCGTTGGTCAGTAGTGATTCAGGACATTAAGGACATGACGGAGACGCAAGCAAAACCAAGAAAGAAACAGAATTACGAGTGACAATGTCAGTTGTCTGCCAGGTCTGTACACACCGAATATACACACGTGCTGCCGCGCACACCCCCGTTCTCAGTTTTCCTGGTGAGGAGGAGGAAATGAAGGAGTTTCGGCCCCAAAAGGAGTATTTACAGCTGAAAATTGGGCCTGTCCGGGCTGAGAAAAGGACCCGGGGAAGGAAATGTTCATTCCCATGTGCGCAGTCTCTGGCAGAGGCGAATTGCTGAGCCGCGCGAGGTAATTCATAGTGTTCGGTTCCAGCTTGATGGCACTCGAGACGTGTTTGTTCCAGTGAAATGCTACATTCAGACAGGGTTCTCCTTCCCTGGCCGAAAGCCCTTTTTCTGGATATGTGTTTGAAGGCAAAGGTTGGAAGAGCCGAGGTTCCACCCTCGCTGTATTGCCTCGGAGAGGGACGCAGAGAGCTCCCAGTCCTCTCGGGTCTCTTGCTCCCTTCTTGGAAGTTTATGGTCGATGGTACCTAAAAGCCAAGTGGAAAATCAGAGTTTCGTCCTTGGAGCTCAGGTTAAATGGTGACTGAGGCATGGCCAAAGAGAGCAAACTGAATTATCTCTGGACTCTCAGCGCTGCTAGAAGCTGTTAACACCACATGATCTCACCTCTGCCTTAGTAAATCTTGTGCTCTACAAACACTTGGCCACACAGAGCGACCGTTTGGGGAAAAGAATCACTTGGGCCATGACCCACAGGCTGCTTCACAGGTAATACCCGAGGTGACTGCCACGGTGTTTTATGGCTGTGGCTTCTGCTGAATGTCCCTGCGCCCAGAAAAGGACATTCCAGCTACAAGGTGACACCGGTGTCATGCACATCTCCAACCAGCCACTGGTCACTTTGAGTCTCCAGGACTGAAGCCCCAGTTTAGGGAAGAACAACCTCATTCATGTCTCCTACTTCTCCAGACCCCAACACTGCTAAGGCAGAAAGGGACATTAAATCTCCAACTGCTGTACAGATATTTTTTGTAAGGCTTTAATATTTTGCCTCTCAGCACCACGGCTCTCCCAGCAAGACTGAAACTCTGAGTGATGTGTTCCCACTCACCTCGTGAACTGCTTGCTGTCCTCGTGGACTTCCATTTCACAGCTCTTGAACTCGTTGAGCTCCTTCCGGATGGCAGCCTGCACAAGGAGAGAGATCTTTTGTTGTCTCTGGCTAAGGCATTTATATATATATATAAAAATATATATATAACAAGTGCCAGGAGGAGAGAAAATGGCCTCAAGTTGCGCCAGGGGAGGGTGAGGTTGGATTTAGGAACAATTTCTTCCCCAAAGGGCTGTGGGGCATTGGAACAGGCTGCCCAGGGCAGTGCTGGAGTCACCAGCCCTGGAGGGCTGGACAGACGGACATGAGGTTCTCAGGACATGGGGCAGGGACAGGGCTGGGGGAGTGGTTGGACTCAATGATCTGGAGGGGCTTTTCCAACCAGAACGTTTCTCTGACTCAGTAATCCCTTTTGCACTGGACACCCTGAGCGAGCTCCCCACGCCTGGGGACAGGACACTCCTGTTACCTTGTCAGCTGGTGTCAGCTTTGTCCACGGCTTATCCGCTCGCCGGTCGTAGTCTTGAGCATCTGTTACTTCCACATATTCGTTAAACCTCAGGATCTTCCTGGCCTGCAGCTCTGCCACCGTAGGCCTTTGGCTAAGCTGAACACCAGCGAGAACAAAGAAAATTAGTTTGTGCCTCATTCACAAAGCAGCTCAGGACTAAGCAAAACTACCGAGCAAAACTAAAACCGGTTTCCTCACTGGGCCTGAACTAGAGATTCTACTAGTGAACAGGAAAAGCCTCTTACAGACAGTGTGATCTCGTGTGGATCACCAGGCCAGGGCAGAACCAAGGCCATGTTGCCAAGGAGAAGGAAGACACTGAGGGGTCTGGGAACAGCGAGCCCTGCGTGACACCCCTAAACCACGTCACAGCCCGTTCTGCTTCACCAACGGCAACGCTGACATTTCGTACCACAGGCCCTTGGCGAGTGTTTTTTTCCAAGGATGAGTAACAACAAGTAACTAGGACATAATAGCTAAAAGCAGCTGTTGCTTTGCTCAGCTTCTCATGCTGCTGTTAAAATCAAAACAGATTTTGGGGAGCCTGGTGTGAAAGTCACGGCCACTGAAGCGCTGTGTTCAGTCACCCAGGCCAGCAGCAGCAAACCTTTCAAGTGCCAGGTGCCCAATTTAGTTCTCATCAAGCTTGTTCTGCCCGATGCCAGCTCAGATCTATCACTGACAACCGGCACCGTTGGTGACAGTCCGCGTTCCAAAGTCACCGCAGTCAGAGGGCACTGGGGACACTTACACAATAGCCCCGTGACCTCACCCACAGCAAGGAACCCGCGACGTGCCCGCGGCCACCACCGTCCCCGACAGCTCTGCCAGATGGCGAGCACAGCGTGGAGCCCGGCCGTACCTTTCTGGTGAGCCTGCGCTTGATCTCTCGCTTCTCAGCCTGACGGTCGGCTTCGTTTTTCGCTGCCAAGGGAAAGGGGGAAATAAGAAGAAGAAGAAGAAAGAAATTTCCTGTAAGCACCACAGGCTTTGCAAAGTGCTTTGTGGACTGGAACAAAGGAGAGTGCGGAGCTACATGAGATTCTTTACGTATCTGAAAGCTTGCTGTGGCATTTCTGCACTTATGGTCCAACTCAATGCTCTTTCTCACCAAGCACCCCCCCCGAGTGACAGTGGCAATCTGGGCCTTTACACAGCACGAATGAGTCATTCCCTCAAGCCCTGGGTACGTTAAAGATTCATGGCCATATTGTCAAAAATACATCCAAGCCACTTTGCAGATTGCTCCTCCCTAAAGCTATTATACCAACAGCTTGAAGAGAATAACAGCGCAGATAAATATTTTAAATGGAAACTTCCTGAACTGACGTTTCCTGTTCCTCAAAGATGTTTATTTAAAACTTCTGCAGGGCAAGGAATGGCCAAGAGAAACACCCTTGACTGAGCGATGAGCTGCTGCTTTTTGGACCGTGCAATACAATGCTGTAATGTCTGGACCGCAAATAAAAACCCAGCCCAAACAAAAACACCTTTAACAGTCCTTGCTGTGTAACATCAGAGTCTCAACCAGCTCACGGACCCTTCCCTGAGGTGGCAGGCAGGGGACAGGCAGCCTTTCTACAACATGATGCTTTGAACTGTGTTGCTCGGTACCACTGCCAAGGTCTGGTGTATCCAGAGCTGGTTTGTGGTGGTAACAAATCACTGGGAAAAAATAGCAGAACCTTTACTCCAGCAGTATAACCAAAGCATGGTTCTCCATCGCTACATTTCAAGCAGATTCCATGTACAACCTGGACTAAAATACTAAAGGCAAACTGATTTTCTTAGTTAGGACCAGTAGAGAGGCGCTACTCACGTTGAAGTATGTTTCTCTGCTCCAGTTCTTCCGCTGTTGGTCTCTGACTCAGTCGCCTAAAGAAAAGGGTGACAAGTGCGTGATGTTTTATCTGGTCACTCAGCAGCAGGGGCTGGAGGGAGGATACAACTGCCTGGTCCCAGAGCACTGGAAAGCCTCCTCGGTACCCCCATTCACTGTGGAAATCACTGCTGCTCCCCTCCAACAGCTGCTCACCCGTGGCACAGGTTAGGAAAGCGCTACGGCCTCTCCAAAGCTCAGAGGCAACTCTGCAGGGAGCTCAAGCAGCCAGCAGAGCCTGGACTATCACCAGACCCAGCTTAATCCACCCCCTAACGCGCCTGCACTCAGCCTGCATCTACCCACATCTTTATTACAGCAGTAACGTTTCTGTAGTCCTTGAGATCTTCCCCTCCCAGTCCATTCAACCTCTGCAAACAGGGCCTGTCAGGGGCTACCGCTCAACTCCAGGAGGAACTTCCAACCTTTATAACCGAGGAGGAAAAGCACCACTTCACCTCCCAGCCCTGATCAGCAGCAGCGCCCAACCACCCACCACAGTCCAGCACGAGGCTTAGACGAAGGTGACAGCTTGGTCCGATCCCACCTCCCGCTCGCTGTGCCAATAACACCCTACTCCTTTCTTCCTACCTGATCAGCGTCGTCCCGATCTGGTGCCGAATTTCGTTCCACTCCTCCTTGCTCTTCCGAGGGAACACAACCTTCTCCTCCTGCGGCGCGGCTGCGGTCCCCAGCTTCATAGCCAGCGTGTCTTTCCTCTTCACTTTGTTGGCCAGTGTGCCTGCGGGGAGGAAGAGCAAGGGGATGCGACTGAAAATGGCAGCGCCTGAGCGCAGCAACACCAGCCACGTGCCCCTGGCAGTTGTGCTTTCCCCAGGGCGTGTTTGCAAGTTCCCACTGCAGCTCCCGAGAGAGTCAGTGCAGCGATGGCCACACGCTCCCCTAACGCTGTCCCACCTGCAGGGGAGGGACAGCACAGGCTGTTGGAAGAGCCATCTGCAACTGGAGCGGGGGGGCATGTCAGCAGATGAACGTACAGGTTTGGCTGTAGAGCCTTTGAAAAGTGATGAAGAGGACATGTGGTACATCATGAAACCAAGAACCAGCTGCTTTGAAGCGCTGTGTGAACCAGCTCTTTGATCCAGATCTCGCTCCAGCCAGGCACGGGTTCAGCAGAGGGAAAAAGCCAGCTGCAATGTCAAAGCCTTACTGTTATGGCTTTCATCTTCTTCCTCATCCTCGTCGTCTTTGTACAGGATGGGCCCCTCCGAGTCAGAGTCGCTCATCCCTTCATCTCCTTCCTGCTCCTCCGGCAGGACCTGGGGTACCAGTTTTGGGATGACTGTGACAGATGGCACATCTCCAATGTACACACGAGGGCCTGAACTCTGCTCCTCTTCCCGGTCATCTTCTTCCTCTTCCTCATCGTCTGGACTAACGACAAACACACTATTACATCCCTTACACATGCCACGGGGCCTGGGGAATAACCCCGAGATCAACACCTTGTGAGCTGCCCTTGGATTTGTGGGAAGCCCAGGAACCCGAGAGCCCCACCATCCTGCACCGGCCCCTCTCCAAATCACAGGGAGCTCCGGCAGAGGAAACGCCAGAGGCAGGTTATTTGCAGAACCAAACAGCCCTCCCGCTCCTCTGCTCTGGAATTTTCAGGTTCAACCCTGTTATAACACAAGACAGTCCCTTCCCCACTTCTGTTTTGCAAAATGAAAGGCTAAGGAAGGCCACAAATGGATGAAATCCAGGACCTTGTTTTGTCTTGGTGCAATTAAAGCCAGGCCCAGATTCCCGGCATGGGCCTGTGTTTATCGTCTGGAACCCATTTCCCTTTGCGAGCAATAAAATCCCAGAACCAAGGTTGATTTCATGGGGAAGATGCACCAGCCCCTTAAGAGGCTGAAACACAGATTCAGCCAAAACAGTTTCTAGGCTGTTGCAAAAAAAAAAACAACCCAAAAAACCCCCTCAAAAAGCAATAGAAAAGAAAGCAGCACTGCCCACAGCCCTTTTCACCATCGCAGCCTCGCAGGATACAACACCAGCATGTCGGCGTGTTGCGGGGAGCGATTTAGGGTTCTAGTGTGTGGGTTTTCACTAGGTTTAGTGCGTGGCATCCACCACACAGCGTGATCCCCCCCACGGGCAGGTGTTTCCTGCACACAGGAAGACACTCACACTTTGAGCATCTCGATGGTGACAGGCAGGGACCTCGTCCTGCCCAGGGTGCCGTTGTCTTCTCCAAAGCCGTCGTTCTCGAAGAGCAGCGAGTGAGCCCTGTGCGAGCCCTCGGCAGGGGGGGTGACAGGCAGGGGACTGGCCAGAGCCTGCTGGATACGGATGTGCAATGGGATTTGGGGCAGGCGAGGCAGCACGTGGGGTTCACCAAACCCTTGCTCCGCCGTCCTCCTGGACACTTCCGAGGACATGAAGTCTTCGGGAGGAGGAGGAAGAGTCTCTTTGGGCAGGTCCAGGGAGCGCGGAGGGTCCAAGGGGGGCAGGGGCAGGCGCGGGGGCTCGGGGGGGATGTGTGTGGGCAGCGGTGGCGAAGGCGAGGGTGGTGGGTAAGCGGAGGCCATGTGCATTGGTATCGGTGTGGGGCGGCTCGCCGTCACCGTCCTGTCGCTCGGGGGCTTGGAGGGGACGGCTGCCTCTGGCGCAGTGTTCGGCAGGAGGCCTCTCTTCGGTGGGAGAGGAGGGGAAGGCTTGGACAAGCCGGTACCGCTGTTCATTGCTTGAGAAAGTTCAGCTGAAAATAAAGAACAATAAAGCCACTCTATTTAACGAGGCGTTTCCAGATACCAGTGTGGAATAAGCACGGCAGAGCCTCGGACCACGCGATTTCGGCTGCTTTTGCAGCTTGCGAGCCTCCAGTTTGTCCTTCCTGCAGCCAAGGCAAGAACTGGAAGAGCAGCCAGAAACAAGCAGACGGGGAGAGGTCTGTGCGTCCTGCTGCTTCGGAGAGAGACCCAGCACCAGGGACGGCAGATGGAGCCCACCTGGGTCGCTCGCAGCCTCAGCCAGGGAACGCGGGGATGTAGGGCACTTTATGGCTATACTTACAGCATCAATTTGCAAAGGAATCTGAGACATCCCAACACCCACCCCACAGACTCCAGTTGTGATAACGGCTCCTTTGTATATTAAAAAACACATTTTGGGAAGTCTCGCTCAAAGGTAAAAGCAGAACTGCAAGCAGCAAGTGCTCTCCCTCTCTCCATTCACCTGCCAGCAGCTCCTGCCCGCCTGAGGATGAGCTTCTACTCTGCTCCTGAAGTCATATAATCTTCCCTGCAGCTACGAAATAAACAGCAAAACTTCCAAACACTTTATGTGCTGTGTGACGGAAGAGAGAGGGAGAAATGGAGACCGTGTCATATCACAGAAGACGTCCGCAGCAATCTCAGGTTCCTCACACACCCCCTGGTTCCCAGGAAGAAGCTGCACCAGTGAAGACTGCTCTTGCTTCAGGAGTTCACAGCCTTTAATGTCCACGTACCAATGGCTTCTTTGGCTCGGAAAGGTTTTGCCCACGTGAAGATCAGATTTACTGGCTGTTTCTCCTGGAGCAGGTGACGGTGCCCCGGTGCGGAGCCGGAGGGATCCGCAGCACCAGGCACCACGAGAGGGTGCTGCGAGCGGGAGCGCTTTGCCCAGATAAGGCTGCATAGCTGGAGAGAGGTGCGCGCATTTTTGGGATGTTTAGCATTTTCAGACTTTCCCCTTGTAGATTAAGGGTCAGATTGTGCAAAACACCCAGTGCCCTCAGCCCTGCTCAACGCCAGCCCAGAGGGATTCCAGGATCTCCTCAGCAGGAGGAGCACCAGGCAGGACCAGGCTCGAGTCACCTTTGGATAATAAGAATTTGAAAGGGATCAAGTAGCTGGCAGAAGGAGGAGGCAGAGAAGGGCTGTGTGCTGCTCAGAGCATCACTCCCGCCAGGCCATCTCTGTTCTGTGCGATAAACCCAGCACACCAACTGGCCCAGCTCGTGTGATGTGCCACCGTGGCCAGACCCGCTGCTCTGGCACCGCTGCGGTCACTGTGATCCCTGAAACCGGGCGCTGCGGCTGCCACCAAGCTCAGGCCTGCGGGACAGTGCCCTGTGCCCTCCTTGCTTTTCAAGCTGCTGCTGATTAAATTCCAGCTCCCCAACGGCAAGTGTTTCCTGAGCCTTATTTTCAGCTACTGCACCAGACACACCAGAACTGCCTCAAGAACAGAAGGGAACATCTTCACGAGGGAACACAGGGGCAACCTGCACATTAACAGTCCTCCCCCGCCTGAGGTTGTAACAGCACAAAAGCACACACGTTCCTGCGTCAGAGCGTGCAAAGCCCCGCGGAGAGCTCATGAAGCCAATTCTGCTGCTGCTGTTTATCCACAGCGACAAAACAAGGCTCATGCAGCAATGCCGGCTCGCCTGCTGCAGTTACAGCTCCGTCCAGCCCCGGGTTCTCAGCACAGGACACACATGGAGCTGCTGGAGAGGGGCCAGAGGAGCCCCAGGAATGACCCGAGGCTGGAACAGCTCTGCTGGGGACAGGCTGAGAGAGTTGGGGTGTTCAGAAGAGAAGAGAAGCTCCGGGGAGACCTTAGTGCAGCCTTTCCGGACTTAAAAGGACGATAAGAAAGATGGGGACAGACTTTTGAGCAGGGGCTGTTGTGACAGGACAAGGGGTGATGGTTTAAACTAAAGGAGGGAGATTCAGGCTGGACATGAGGAGGAATTGTTGCCCTGAGGGTGGTGAGAGCCTGGCCCAGGTTGGCCAGAGAGGTGGTGGATGAACCATCCCTGGAGACATCCCAGGCCAGGCTGGACGGGGCTCTGAGCAACCTGAGCTGGTGAAGATGTCTCTGCTCATGGCAGGGGGGGCACTGGGGCGCTGGGGAGGTCCCTCCAACCCAGACTATCTGTGATTCTATGCACAGCCCTGCACAGAGCTGCAAAGCCTCTCTCCACATGTGCATTCTCATCCAGGAGACAAAAGCAGGACTGGCTCCACTCCTCCGCAGCCACAGGTGCACCCAGCCCAGCCCCGGATTGCTGGGGAGAAACACAGGTGGGGTCCGAACGCAGGTTTGATCGACTGCTGTCTCCAACCACATTCTTTTTCTTCCACAAGTACCTCCTGCAATTAGCGCTGGGGCATTTCAAATACCAGCTGTGATGTGTGCAAGCAGCTTAAAGAAAACAAGCAAGTATTTCATCAAGTGCTCAGGCACGGTCAGACTAATCGAGCTGGTCTGGCATACAGGAGCAGTTAACACCAGAGCAAGGTCACTTGCAAAACCTGCTGGAGCAAGGAGAAGCCCTGAGCAGAACGGAGCGAAGCAGTTTGTACTGAAAGTAGCAGCTCCGGCTACTTCAGACGGTAACTCGCACCCTATTTAAACTTGTACCGCTGCCTCCTGACCCACACCTGGTAACGCCTCCGGCTTCTGTGATAACAGCACAGACCTGATTGATCCTCCTGGGCTGTACCGGCCTCTCGCTAATCCAACCCAAAGATGAGCAGACCATCGGCTGCTAGTTCTCATTTACTCCAGCAGTGTTGCATCTTTATGAGCTCCACAATTCCCAAGTAGAACAGGGACTCGATCAGCTTTAAGAAACTCTCCCCAGATCTTCTGCTTTGAAAAGTTACAGAGATAAAGATATTTAATTCTTTAAGTGGGAAGATTCAGCTTAAATTACAGTTGAGCTGATTTATCCATGGGCCAAGACTTAAGGACAAGATTAATCCAGCAATACAGCCACAGACCTCAAAGAAGGTGCTTGATTATAATCAGGGAAGTCCTAATTATCCCTGCCAGCTCCTGGCCTCTCGCACCGAGTGGAAACCACCCGGCCCCGCGGTGGCAGCCAGAACAGACATCATTGGGTGCCATGTGGACTCTTTTGGTTTTCCTTTTTGCAAAGACCAGCTGAAAGCAGCAATTCTCACTGACCACAGTCTCGCAAAGCAAAAAATCTCATCCACCATCCACCCATCCCAGCTGAATCCCAGCCCTCAGCGAAGCATCGACATCCAGAGACAGTGTCCCGCATGGAAAGATGATCAGACGTTCACAATACAACATCTGCTACATCATACTAAAAATCTTCTTTTACAAAGAGAAGAGACTCAGAGCATCCCAGGGTACAAAAAAAACAACTTACAGAGGTACTTACCTATTACTGAGCTGCTATTTCTGTTGACAGGTTTGGGAGGAGGGACGGGAGGCTGTTTGGCGGGAGCTGTGCTGGTTGTACTGGTGGGGGCAGTAGTGTTGGCACTGGTGAGAGCTGGGGGCAGAGTCCTGGGGGCCGGGGAAGGGGCAGCCGTGGAACCGACTGGTTTTGCCATAACAGGGGCTGCGGTGGAGGGTGCAGTTTTTGCAGTGCTGTTGGCAGGCGTTGGATCCTTGTCCTGCGCTTCGTTTGCCTCCTGGGAAGTGGAGGGAGGTCTTTTTGGAGGAAGCAGGTGCTGTCTGGGAACATACGGCTCCTGAAGGGGTTCCAGTTCGGGCCCAGAGTGGCTGCTGGAAGAGTCTGCAAAGTGAAACAACTCGTTTTAAAAGGCTGGAGAGCCCAGAGCAGGGTGGGAAGAACCAGGTGGGAATTCAAAACTGGTCACAGAATCACACACAGAATCCCAAAGTGTCAGGGGTTGAAGGGCCCTGGCAAGCTCATGCAGTGCAATCCCCCCATGGAGCAGGAACACCCAGATGAGGTTACACAGGAAGGTGTCCAGGCGGGTTGGAATGTCTCCAGAGAAGGAGACTCCACAACCCCCTGGGCAGCCTGGGCCAGGCTCTTCCACCCTCACCCCAACAAGTTTCTTCTCACATTTAAGTGGAACCTCCTGTGTTCCAGTTTGCACCCATTGCCCCTTGTCCTGTCCCTGGTTGTCACCAGAAGAGCCTGGCTCCATCCTCCTGACACTCCCCCTTTCCATATTGATCACCATTAATGGTCCTGGGAGAATGTGAAGCAACCGATTTTACACAAATCTGGTTTCTTACCATGCCTCTTCTTTGGTTCCTCAGCTGGAACGGGCTTCTTAAGGCCAGGTGGCTTTGTGGCCTCTTCCTCCTGGCTGCCCGGGTTACAGACCCCGGGACCCCCGATGGGGACGGTGTGGCCGTTCTTCAGCACAGGTGGGTTCAGCTTGTCTGGTTCTTCACCATCTGCAAGGGGACAGAAGAGAAGCAAAGAGAACATGCTCAGAATGCAGGAGACGCAGCTGAGCTGCCTGAGCCGCCATCCATCTGCACCGGCTTCTCTCTGGATTCTGAAACAGCTGGTGCTCAGTTTACCTTCTACAGCAGAGAGCACAGCGACAGCAAGGAGCTGAAGCTGAGAGCCCTTGATTTCATTATCAACAGAACAGTACAGCACTGTATCCCCATAAAATGGTGTTTTTTCTTCAGCAGCCTCTTAACCTACCACCCCGATTAGAAAGCACGCTGCTGCACTGCAGACCAGTGTGCCCGGAGCTTCGCCGCAGCCCCAGGAAGCTGCATCACAGCTGAAAACCTCCAGCGGCTTCTGTACGTCCCCATGGTCACCGAGCGCTCCCAAACCCTCTGCAAGACACATTCCACCACCAGGCCAAGTGATCTGCTGGACATGCAATAACAGATTTTGATAAAGCCTTAAAATGAGCTGAATCACCTCTGTTTTCCTGCTGTTTCTACCCTGAATTTTGCACAATAAACCGCCACTCTACCCCAAACGCCTCACGGCAAGGTGTATTTCCTCACTCCTTTACCTTTGTTTTAATCAGATGTTACAGTGCTACGTTACCAAAATCTGATGGAGTTCATCTCGACTATTTCTGCTCTTACAGGTGGAGCTTCCCAAATGTTACACATGATCTCTTCTGCGGGGGGGAGAAATCCTCTTTATAGCCCATGCTGCTGATAGCACTTAAAGCTTTGGTTGCAATCAGGAAACCCTCAGCCACTCTCTGCCCCTGTAACTGCCCTGACAGGACAAACTGGTCATAATACTATTCCCCAAAGCAGACTCAGCATGGACTCCAAGGGGATATTGCCCATTTTGACTGCTTTCCCACTCGAAAAAACCTGGACACATCAGCAATGTGATGGGAAATCCTCAGGATTTTCAGCCTCCTGTGTGTGCCAGCACGGCCGCAGGTGCCAGACCCAGCACCGCTCTGATAGTTGATGATTTATTCCACTCCCCCCGCCCAGGCGTCGCCTCCCCGTCCCCATCCGGGTGTTATTCAGAAGCTGAACGCCAAGATGCCCAGAAACCAAAAGCTCCCTGGGCTTTATTTTCTGCAAAGCCCAGCCTTGGTTCCTGAGAGGAGATGCCAGACCGTGCTTATCTGCCCTTCCCTGAGACGCAGCAAGCGCAGACAGCAAGAGGAGCCTCCTCCCCGGCCAGGGCTGAACCCGAGAGAGGAGCCGGAGCTCTACAGAGCAGCAATTGGCTCTGGCCAGTCGAGGTTCCCAGCGAGGGAACAGTGTGATCTGCTGTCCTGCCCAGCCGCACCTCGCACGCCGCTCCCCGGCAGGAGCTGCAGGGCGCTCCCCACGGCCTCACACCCCTCGCTGCAGCTCCTGCCGTGTCCTTCAAGGTCAAGAACACCCAACGCAATCTCTCCTCACCGCGAGCGCAGCACAGCCCGGTGAGGCCAGCCCGGCAGCACCAGCTTTGAAAGCCTCCGCCATGCTCTTCCCTGCCTCCCGCTCACTCATCTCTGCATTGTTTCCCCCCTAAGAAAACTAACCGACCTCGTAAGAGCAGGTTTTATAATTGTGAGCAAATACAATAACTGACCACCACCGTCTCATGACTGCCCAAGTGTCTTAAGCTCACAAGAGGGATCAAGATAATGCGCTTTCTAATCTGACCCTCCCAACAACACCGACTGCTCCTCGTACCTCGGCTTTGCACTTTGTCCAGATTAGACCCATCTTCTGCTTCTTAAACCACATCAGATGACTCAAAGAAGAAAATAATCCCAGATCTCAGCCAGGCTTCTCTGACACCCTTACGGTTCGGAAGGTCTCTCCTCTGCCATCTCCAGCTGGGAGTTTGTTACCCAAAGCCTTTGATCTCTCTTCCAAATGTTCATCCTGCGGCCTCACACGTTTGTACCCCCGTGAACTCCTCCCGCCCAGCGCTGACACCCGCGGGTGGTACATGGATCCATTACAGCGCAGCCGCAAACAACCGTGTTCAGGCTTCTCCTCCCCCAGTTTGGCTTTCGGTGGCCTGGTCTGAAAACCACTTTTTCACCTCCGCTTTCCATCTTTGTGAGAAGAGCCCTGACACTCGCGCCAGGCTGAGGGTGCCTGTGCAGCCTCTAAGCCGCAGGCCGTGCTGTCACCCGACGGGTGACACATTCCCACCCCCTCCCACAGCACCCACCAGGTGACCAGAGGGTGAACTGATCTGTCCAAAAAGTTATTTTGGCAGGGTGGCCCCAACTCAGAGACATCAGGGAGGACAGAAAAGGGGATAAGACTTCTTTGACAGCAGGGCGAGCTTTAATAAGCTTAGATGTGACTAACTATGTGTCCTGGTTTTGTTGAAAACAAGTTTCTCTTTTGGTGAATTTGCCTGTCAGCTCAAGCTTCATATCAGCTGCATTTTCCTGGAGAACCAGACCCATGTGTTGGTAACACAGCAATGGAATGTGAGGTTATGGATGAGCACGGATGGACATCTGGAGAGAGGGGCAACGAGAAACCGGTGACCAGAAACCGACCAACGAGTGTAACATCCCATTCACGTGATACTTCAGATAAAAGTGGGAGAGCACGAGGATCTCGTCCCTTTTCCCTATGGCGACATTAGCAGAGGAGCTTGCGAGTCGTCCCTGCGAACCGAGGCCAGTGACAGACTGAATCCAGCTCCGCTTGGCCGCAGAGTCCAGTCCAGGACTTCGGGTGCTGGCTCTGCAGTTGCCGGGACTTTCAAGATTGGGTTTGTATATTTTGTATTATTTTCTCTATTTTTATCAGTAACATTAGTAAAACATTGTTAATTTTCCAACTCTCTTCTCTCTGTCCTTCTTTCCCTCCCGATCGCCTGTGCTGAGTGGGAAGGGGGAAGAGGAGGTTAACAATACATCTGCCATGGTTTATTGTCACCTCGCAATCTAAACCCTCGACACTATGACACTGCACCGTGAAGTGTCTCGCCTGTAACTCTTTGTGGAAAAGTCCTTACCCAGGCAGCTCAAAAGTCATCAGTTGGTTTATTTTCCCAAGCCTGAGGCCTCCAGAGCTGAGCTGGGGGTCGCGGCTCTCCCGCAGCGCAGCCTGGGCGGGAGCAGGACCAGGGGGACACAACAGGACACAGCAGCTCAGCAGGACAAGCGCAGCGGGACACGTACAAGAGGGACAGGAGAAGTGACACCCAGGACACCCCGTCCCTCCCCGCTGGCAGCAGCCAGGAAAACGCCCAGGACAGACATCGCGCTTTCTTAGCGCTATCTTCCCAAGCAAACAGGCCGCCTTCCTCACCAGGTGCAAAAGTCAGCCGAGAGACTATCTTGGAAAGGGCAAGACAGGAAAAACATTCACAAAGAGCCCTTAAATTTATCTCCCGAAGAAGAACGGCTGCAAGGGTGAGGTTTTGCTAGAGGAGGATCAGCTACAGAGAAACAGACAGGAGGAGAAGTGCATTTGCAGACTCACCCTGCTCAGGGTCTTCCAACAGAACCCCTCTTTTTACCAGCTCCTCTCTTGGCTTTCGCATAGAAATCTTTCGCTCTAAAACTGATATTAAATTGAAAAAAAAAAGCACTCAGCAAACAGGGTAAGCTACAAGTTCAAGATACTTTTTAAAAGGGATCCGCTGGGGGAAATAAAGGCTTCAAATTGCAGTGTTTTTGCACGGATGAGGAGGAGGGAGGAAGAGCGGCACGTTCAGACCTGCACTTCACACTAGAGTGGTGCCGGTGGAGCGAACCCTCCCTCCCCACAGCTGCGCGGGGAGGTTTCTTTGCAAGGAAGGAATGTATTTGTCTGAAACTCCTGCCCCATGGCAAGGTGTTTCTGGGGACGCTGGCGATGGGCTGGCACCTGCAAAGGCACATTTTGGTTCGCGTTTTGGAACCCCTGTCAGCAGCCACACGGCGCGTTTCCCGAGCGGAGGAAAGGACACCGGCCCAGCCCCACCACTCTACCTTCCGAAGTCTCCTTAAATTTGTCACTGCTTTTCTTTTTCCTCCACTTCCAGGGTTTGAAGATCTTGCCAAAGCTTGAAAACTTGCTTTTCCTTTTGGTGGGAGGCGTGGTGTCGCCCGATTCCAAAACATCGACCCCCATGCCGGCATCAGCTGGGGGGTGATCCACCTCTTCGGCTGCAGGGAAAGAGAAGAGACGTCACCGCGGTGCTGCGGAGAACGGTCGAGTCCCACCAGCCCGCCCCTCACGTTCATGCAAAGGAACAGCAAGACTCCATGCCTTCACGTAACCCACCGGCGTCTCACGTTAGCTCGGGGAGGTGAGAGCGGGGTTTCCAGTGTTAACAGTGCAAAGGGGAACCGATAAAGAGGCTTTTTCAATGGAACGAGGATTAGTTTGAATTTGCAGCAGCGCAGCTTCGCCCGAGGAACACAGATCATTGTGCCGCAGGTTCTCGTCTTCAACTGGAAGCAACTGGCGCTAGACACAAGTAATTACACGAACGCAAATACCTTCCAGACTGCGGAACCGACTTCCCTGCCTGGCTACACGCACTGGAACTACCCACCCCATTACAACAGCGGGATGTGCTAGAATGGAGCGGCTCTGATTCTTCCCCTCTATAAATACGGCCGGCAGAACCGGCCAAAAGCAACAACCACACAGGAAAGCAACACAATACGGGCCCGCGCTCCACCTATTGCACTCCAGGTCTCCGGAGAACGACACCGGAGGACACGGAGGTGGGGAGGGACGCGCGAAAAACCCCAACTCGCTGCAACAAGAAAAGCTCCTATAAAGAAACAAAACCTGTGGAGCAGAACGAGAGCACGAAATGCTAAGCTGGTGACTGCAATCCGTGCTGTTTTTCTGGCTGTTTGATGAAACATAAGGGAACAGTTACAATCAGCAGGATCTGCAAAAGAGCAGAAAACTCAGAGTGCACTGGGGCTAAGTGGAGCCAGCTGGGGGACTGACACCCGAGCAGCCCTCGGCTCCAGCGCCGCAAAAGACGGAGCACCCGGAACTCCGTGAAAACACAAAATACGGAGAATGGAGCGTGGAGATTCCCTACAGACAGCGGGCTGGGCGCCCGGCGCGAACCACACGTGTCTCATTGTTGAGCCCTGAAGTCAAGTGTTGTGGAGTTCGCAAGGTGTGCGGGATCACGAGCCTGCAGAACAGACGAGGCCTGGAGGCCCCATGGAGGCTCAGCCGAGAACCCCATCTCCTGGGACCCAGCGGTTGGGAAAAAGCCATTTTGCTCATAGGACAAAAAGCTCATAATGTATCTGCTACATCCTCCAAATATCCACCGAGTACATAGAGCCAGAGGTGAAAGAGCAGATTGTCCAGGACAGGAGAAGAATGAGCTGTATGATGGAGCTCTACCTGCAGCGCTTCCCAGCGTGAGACCTGGCACTGCTGGGTTAATGCTCGGACTTGATGATCCCAAAGGGCTTTTCCAACCAAAATTGTTCTCAGATTCTATGAATTTGGACGCCTGAGATTTCGCAGTGAGGGGGTTTTGCAAGTTTGCTTATTGGTCGTGTTTATTTTCTTCTTTAAAATCATCTCCCTAGCAGCCGGCTCACTCAGAACCGCCGAAAAGCTGATGCCAGCCGACGTTTATTTGAAAGAGTCAGAACAACTCGGCACCTGAGCTGCCTCAAAAAACCCAAATCTGGCCTCATAACAAGAGAGAAATTGGGTGGAAAGTGACATAGGAGATGTCAGCACCGATCTGCGATTTCTGCAGCTTTATTCTGTGATTTTCTGCCCGGAGGGAGGGTGGGTACAAGTGGGGACAAAAACCCCAACAAAATAGCATTTCAAGCTCCCAGGAACCCAAGAGGAATTGTCTGCACGCTTAGGGGCGCTTTCTTCAGAGCCTCCAACATCAGCCCTTGCACTGTACGTGTAATTCTCAACAGCAGCGTTCCCTTTGTTCCCCCAGTTGAGCAGCCACAAGCTGGGGCTCAATTTGGATCCCGGAGGCGTTTCCATCACCTTTCCAAGGAGCAGCTGGAGGCCGTCGCGCCAACATCACTTTGTACACATCCCCTCCCAAACTGCTCGTAGGAACGGAACCTCTGCCCTCCCTGCCGCCCGAGGTGCCGGAGCGCTGCACTAAGCAAAATAAGTAATTAAAAGAAAACTCAACCGTCAGGCCCGCGGGTTAATGAAGGGAGAGCTCAGCAAGCTGGGATGTTACATTTCCAATTAGAGGGAGAACGACGAGCGGTTCCCGGCACCTCAGGGCAGCTGGGGACACCAACGAATGAGCCGAAACTGCAGGGGAGACGCGATATCCCCACAGGGCGGGGAGAGCCCGGGAGCGTGGCTGCGGTGGCAGAGCCTCTGGAGCCGTTCTGGAGCCGTTCTGGAGCCGTTCCGCAGCCCGGCTCTGCCCGTCGCACCAAATAGCAGCTCGGGGTGGAGCTCCACACCAGCTGCTCCAGCGCCATTAATTGCAATCACGCAGGTTAATGCAAACGCCGGGTTTCACAATGACGTTCCGCATCTACACCCAACAGTGCTTCTTGTAGGCTTGTGCTGTGCGCCTTGTCCAACAGGAAAACACCCGTGTCTCAAAACAGCCACGGGAAAGGGGGGACAGCCAAACCGCGCACCCCCTCATGGCGTCGACCCACAGCCCAAAGCGCTTGCACCATCCCCTCTGCTCTGTGTAGAATAAAACTCAATACACGTTACTGAACAGGGTGAACATCCCGAGACCACCACTCCCCACCAGGCAACGCTGATGCTGTGGATGCCATTCCTGTCCCCGACACCAAATGGGATTTATTCCGTGCTGCACTCTTCCTTTTACCGTCCCTAATTACCACATGGACACAGCCATGTAAAACAGTCTGTTGTGATGCAATTATGAAGCACGTTTACTGCTAATTAGCGGGTGGATCAGCAGCTGTAGGTGTGCTTTACTGATCTGTGTTTTAAATAACCTCATTGTGCGGTGATTGTTCACATTAGATAGCGCTGCATGCTCCCGCAGAAAAGGACCTTCCCTTCCCAGCCCGTTTCCAGCTCCAGTTTCCATTAAATGGTGCAGAGAGGATATTATTGCCCGACCCAGGCGGGCTGGACGCTCCGTGTGTCCCCTCGCTCGGCTCCCCCAGGTACAGGGGTCCCCGAGCCGCTTTGCGAGCGAGGCTGAAACCCCTCGTACCTGAGCCGTGCTCTGGGAAACTGCTGAGCACCCACAGCACACGCTTTGGGGAAAAAAGGGTGAGATGGGTTTTACCTGAAGGGTGAGAGGCATCAGGAAGCCGATGGGCTCACCCAGCCGAGGCCGTTGACCTGCATGGCAAGGCCATGCCCAAGAGACAGCGTCACCTTCGCTGCCGTCCAGGCTGGAGACCCATTTAAAACCCATTTAGAAGATCAAGAGCTCACCAACACAAAGGTCTCTGCTGGGTCCCCCCACCAAAGCACGATCTGGTTTAACGTTTCTGCGAGAACAACAGGAGACTTGATGATCTCAACAGTCTCTTCCAACCAAAATGTTTCTATGATTCTGTACGTTCCCCATTCCAAAAAGTGACCCCAAGGCAGGGAGAGCCCCACGGAGCCCCCTGGACACCACCACCACTCCTTGGTTGAGGAAAGCCCCAGAATAAAGCACCTACGGGAACTTCTGCAGGTTGTACCTGCAAGAGATGATGCCCTGGAGCACTCAACGGCCACATCTGGGACACAGCTGGTCTGGGGACAGAGCTGTGACATGGCTGGCACCTCCCAGATCCTGCTGCCATTCCACATCTTTGTCCTGAAACACTCACCATGCTCCAGTCCTGCTCCACTGAAACCAGCAGGTGAATTTGAGCTGTTGAAACAGCAGATTTGCATTAACCTGGAACGTTTAGACCGAAATAGTCTGAGGAAACATCCCAAAACGGGCAGAGCCTGGAGAGCCGAGGCGGCAGAAACCCCGGCGGCGCCTGGACGTGATTCTCCAGCAGCGGCTCCTCCAAACCCTCTCCCCGCTCCGCACATCTACACTCAAATCTTGCCGTTAAAACGCAGACAGAAAACCCCCTCTTCTCTCACCACACCTTGCGTTAGGTGCGAACTGTTGTGCAAGAACATGGGTGGCGCTGAGCTGCTGCTGTCACGGTTGTTTTTCCAGAGAAGAAAAACCATTTCAACGGGAGAAGCTGGAGACCCAACACTTGGTCTCCACGCTCATCACACGGTCGGTGCTGCGTGTGTCACCTGTTCCCAAAGCTTTGTCAGGCCTGGGGCAGCCGTTCCTATTCCATAAGGCAAAGGGTCAGTTCTGCCGCTCCTCCCCATGGGTCAGAACCAGCAGAGCCAGGATGTGCAGATCAATTAAAAATATCACCCGTGCTCAGATCTTGTCACACACGTGGGCTGCTCACAACAGCAAGCAGCTGCCATTTAGGAAATACCAACATAGACATGTAATGGTGTGAGGGAGGGAGAGCCATCACATCAGCAAATAGAGTCAACCCCCATCTGCAGAGATGAAGCCCCAGAACACGCGTTTGTACAGCAACGCGCTGCCAGCCCAGCAAAAGGCACCAGGAACCAATGCGAATTAACACAAAGCGTTTCCTTTATTAAGGACCATCTGTCAAAGCGCGATGATACATGAGCTAGAGGTGCCTCTGATGCGCTTTATTAAAAAAAAACAATTAAATGCAAATTGCATGTAGTGTAGATCACCACAGAATTAATCCTGTGAATATTTAAGCCATTTCAACTCAGGCCACACAGTATCCAGAGCCAGCGCGGCTGTGGTTCATTGAGTTTTGACTGGCACACAGAATCACAGAATCCCAGAGTGCCAGGGTTGAAGGGCCCTGGAAAGCTCATGCAGTGCAATCCCCCCATGGAGCAGGAACACCCAGATGAGGTTACACAGGAAGGTGTCCAGGTGGGTTGGAATGTCTGCACAGAAGGAGACTCCACAACCCCCTGGGCAGCCTGGGCCAGGCTCTGCCACCCTCACCCCAACAAGTTCCTTCTCATATTTCAGTGGAACCTCCTGTGTTCCAGTTTGCACCCATTGCCCCTTGTCCTGTCACTGGTTGTCACCAGAAGAGCCTGGCTCCATCCTCCTGACACTCCCCCTTTCCATATTGATCCCCAGGAATGAGTCCCCCCTCAGTCTCCTCTTGTCCAGCTCCAGAGCCCCAGCTCCCTCAGCCTTTCCTCACACGGGAGATGCTCCACTCCCTCCAGCATCTTGGTGGCTGCGCTGGACTCTCTCCAGCAGTTCCCTGTCCTGCTGGAACTGAGGGGCCACAACTGGACACAATATTCCAGGTGTGGTCTCCCCAGGGCAGAGCAGAGGGGCAGGAGAACCTCTCTGACCTACTGACCACCCCCTTCTAACCCACCCCAGGTACCATTGGCTTCCTGGCCACAAGGGCCCAGTGCTGGCTCATGGTCACCCTGCTGTCCCCAGGACCCCCAGCTCCCTTTCCCCTACGCTGCTCTCTAATAGGTCATTCCTCAACTTACACTGGAACCTGGGGTTGTTCCTGCTCACATTCAAGACTCTACACTTGCCCTTGTTCTATTTTATTCAATGTTTCCCTGCCCAGCTCTCCAGCCTGTCCAGGTCTCTGATGGCAGCACAGCTTCCAGTGTCACCACTCCTCCCAGCTTGGTGTCACCAGCAAACTTGCTGACAGTCACTCTATTCCCTTGAATATTCCCCCACCATTGCATAAACTAAAAACCACCTCAACACCCAAGCTAGAGACCCTAACGAAGCAAGACTGAAGGCTGAGAAGAAATCAAAGAACAGTATCCCAGATGCTGACGATTTGTATTATATTGCTATGTGCCTGAAAGGAACATGAAGAAAATGGCACAAGCCTTGAAGGATGGGGGTCGGGGAGCCGCAGGACAGGACTGCAGACCACTGCTGTTTGGAAAACACTGCAAACATGCTGCTTTTCTCCCCAAAATCTCTCCGCAGACATCCAAGAGTTGCTGGAACACACTTCAACTCCAAAAGATGCATCTCAGCACTGCTTACACTACAACAGGCTCTTTGCCCCAAGACGCTGAGCTCTATTAAACTCTATATTTATTAAGAGACATCCTTGCAAAGGAAACAAGCATCAGTATTTTGCTTTGTGACAGGACGCGTGCAGTGTGTAAATCATGAGCTTGAGCCACATTGTTCACCCAGCACCTCATCCATCTCCTACCGGAGTAGCTACTACAGGGTTTCCACACCCCCCGAGTCTCTGCTGCCAGGAGCTCCCCAGGGTTGTTCTGTCCCCAGTCGTAGCCTCCAGGCTCACGGAACCGCAGCACCGAGACTCTGCAAGGCCAGAAATGCTTCGCTCAGAGCTAAAATCCCTCAGCCAAATGAGGCACTTCAACACCACGCAGCAGCTCCCAACACTTGCGCTTCATCACCTCCTGCTTTTACACCTGAAAACGCATTGGAAATGCCGCTATAACAGATTTTTGGGCTTGTTCCCTAATGGTGCACGAGGGGCTTTTGCCGAGCAGCTCGTTTCCCAAGAGGTGCGTGAGAACTTGTGCTGCTCATCGCACACCTGAGGCAGGTCCTGCAGCCCAGCCTGGACCTCAGGGCCCCCAAACCCCCCTGTTCCAAACCGCATCGATGCACCGGCCGAGAATGATTCACTTCCCTCCTCTTTGGCTTTGTTGTGCCGGGCAGAGCCGGTAAAGAATCCAAAAAGCTTTCAAGTAAACAGCTACAACTCAAGAAGCAAACAAAGAGTCTTTTGAGGGAAATGCTGTTAAGGTGAAAGTATAAAAAAGGCGCTTTAGGTGAATATTTCTAAGCTTCCTATAACAGCTTTAAAAACTCCATGTGCATTTCCCAAGTGGTCCAGGGAAGATGCAGATCCTGACCTTAAAGCAATAAAGTGCTGTGGTCACAAACCAGCCTCAAATAGTCCCAGCCCTTGGCTTCCTTGTCTTCTGTATGTTCCTAATCACCACAACCTTCCCAAGTCTTTCCTGCCCAAGTTAAGACAAGAACCATCTCTCCAAGGTCATGATTTATTGAGGATGAACGATGTGCCATGAGGAGAGATGTCTGATAGGAAATGCCCATTTGTGGCAACACCAGGTGTGCTGGTCTCCAGCAAAGGACAATGTCATTACACCCGCTGCCCCAAAATCACCACCGTCCCTCGTGCTTGATGACAAAAAGAGCCCCAAACTGAACAGGTCGGCTCCTAAGGGCACAGGACCCCAAGGAGAAGATGCTGTTAATCTCCACGGATGGTAGGACTGAAGTTTTACTTCTCCCACTCTCTCAATATCACTTATTTTTAGCAGCTCTTGAGCGAGACCGGATTGAACTGGGGGTGGGGAGGAGAGAATCGCTGGTTTAATCTGAGCCCTAAAAACACGTGGTAGGTTCAAAGTTATAAAACTGAAAAAACAGGAAAAAATAACACATATCTCAGGGAGCTCCCCATGTGCCAATGTCAAGTGTTCCTCTAAAAATCAGATGATTCCTCTTTACAGGTCTGAGTCCGCAGCTCAGCCCTCCCAGCTGACCGGGAGATACAGGGGAACAGCGCGATGTGTAAGGTCCGTGCGGGGCAGCCCCAGCGCCGGGAGCGGCACCGGCACCAACAGCGCTAGCGCTGCCCTACACGCCATGTTCCGTGAGCAGCCAGAGTTAACCAAGGGGTGTTTACTGCAGCTGCCAGCTGCTCGCAGAGCGGAGAGAAAACAAGCTGGGTGAGGATTGCCAAGCCCCTTCCCTCCCCAAAACCGCTCCAGAAAATCGGGTGTCATCGCACACAACAGCTCCGATCCTGGCGGGTGGTCAGAGCTGGTCCTGCCCCTCTCGGTGAACTTCAGTGCTGTCCAGCACTTCGCAAACTCCTGTCCCTGAACCTGCCCACGCGAGACGGAGTTTATCCCTAAAACCGCAGCTGGGAGCCTGTCCGGAGAGGACAGAACGCACTGCACAGCGACTGCATGTGATGTGAGTAGGAGAAAGGAAGGAAATGAAGTTATTTCTCCGGTTTCTGCCCGCAGCTGCCGAGCCGGGCGCAGGTTACACAAGCCCCGCATTCCACTCCCGCTTCACCTGCGATCCTGCCCGGCCCCACGCTCTCCCCGTCTCCCTCGCCCTCCATTACTCACCCAAAGCAGCTGGATTTACCGGTCTCGAGAAGCGCGGCTGCCCCATGAGATTCTCCGGGAGGAGGCGGGAGGGCGAGAAAGGAGGAGAAAAAAAGTCTATCCTGAGAGAGCACTTTAGTCTTTTAAAACGATAGATCCAGGCTTGGCGGAGGGGACGAGCCCACGAGCGAGGCGGCCGCCGGCCCTCAGACACGGGACAGGCCGGCGCGGGTCCCACTGTCCCCACAGCCCATGGTGGGGACACGGGGCTCTCACGAAACCGCGGCCGTGGCAGCTCCGGCTCCCCTGGCGCAGGAATGCCTGTCATTCCAGAGCTGGTGGAAGCTCAGGAAGGGGAGGAGACAGCAGCCATGCTCCAGCCCCCGAGCTGCACAGCCCGCAGCACCAACACCCCGCGCTCCTTCCTCCCGCAGCTTGAGGGGAAGAGAGAAGAGCTGAGAGCGAGGAAAGAGCTCCCGGTAAAATAAGCCCACGAAACAGGGTGTTCTGCTCAAGAGGAAGCTGGTATGTCAATGCACAGAGGGGTTTCACCTCCCAGATGGGATCGAGGAGGTAAGAGTGTTCCCCCCAAGCCAAGGGGGTGATGAATGAGAAACCTTAGAGGTTTCCCGCTCTGTGGTGATGAACTGGGGTGGGAATGATGTGCAGGTTTCACCCAAGTCCTAAGACAAAGGTTGATGAAAATTTAAACCATCCAAGTGGACGCGAGGAGCTGCGCGGTGCCCAGTGAAGGGAACGTCGGAAGGAGCGTCTCAGCCCACACGCATCTAGCCAGGTGTATAACAAAAATACAATTCCACAGCAATTCCCCTCACTGCTACAGTAGCAGGAATGTCGGAGCAGGGCGCGTGTCTTCTTCCATTTGAGTTTAACAAAGGCAAATTTAAATTAAACAACTAAGAGTTTATTTTTTATATCAGATCTTGATGGTTGAGGTAACAAATATCCCCCTCAACAGTGGCACTGCGATAAGAAAGATCTCCGGAGTTTAAACGTGTCCACTTGGATTCTTTTTCAGCAAAATTTGTGTTGGGACTGTAGTGAATGTACAGATCACATCACCCCAGCCCTGTTCACCCCCCAGTGCGAACCTTCAGACATCCAGGAGCTCCGTCTTAACTTGGGGAAACAGAAAAACCGTTCCCAAAACCATACAGGAACTGGCTGCAGCGTCACGCCAGTGAGCGATCGGGGACCCGAACCCATCCGACAATCCACGGTGGTTCTCTCCACCGTAGGAAAAAAGCCGTTTTAAGACCAAGATTTAACACCAGCTTTAACACCAAGCTTTGTACAGCCCTCAAGGTCCCAGAAGCCGCAGTGCTTCAATATCGCTGAATATCACCCCAGCAGGCAGGAAGGGCTCAGGACTGCGGTGCTACCAATATTAAAAATCTTCTATTCTGGGAAACAACGAAAATCCAGATTGTTGATTCGGGTGGCAAACATCAGCCACATGTCACCAGTCCTGCAGCCAACACACCCCCAAAAAGGGGAAGGTGGTAGTTTGGAGATCTAATAAAACTCCACCTAAGCCACAAACACACCTGGGAGATGCTGCTGGTATTGATCCACAGGCGCACTCCACCTCGTCTAAGACTTTGAAACAAAGAAAAGAGCCATTTAAATACCTTTCCATCTGGCAGAGACCCACAAATTCAGTGACAGAGGCTGGGAGACTTGTCCGAGTCTGTAAATCCCAGAATCACAGAATCCCAGAATGTCAGGGGTTGAAGGGCCCTGGAAAGCTCATGCAGTGCAATCCCCCCATGGAGCAGGAACACCCAGATGAGGTTACACAGGAAGGTGTCCAGGCGGGTTGGAATGTCTGCACAGAAGGAGACTCCACAACCCCCTGGGCAGCCTGGGCCAGGCTCTGCCACCCTCACCCCAACAAGTTTCTTCTCAAATTCAAGTGGAACCTCCTGTGTTCCAGTTTGCACCCATTGCCCCTTGTCCTGTCACTGGTTGTCACCAGAAGAGCCTGGCTCCATCCTCCTGACACTCCCCCTTTCCATATTGATCCCCAGGAATGAGTCCCCCCTCAGTCTCCTCTTGTCCAGCTCCAGAGCCCCAGCTCCCTCAGCCTTTCCTCACACGGGAGATGCTCCACTCCCTCCAGCATCTTGGTGGCTGCGCTGGACTCTCTGCAGCAGTTCCCTGTCCTGCTGGAACTGAGGGGCCACAACTGGACACAAGATTCCAGGTGTGGTCTCCCCAGGGCAGAGCAGAGGGGCAGGAGAACCTCTCTGACCTACTGACCACCCCCTTCTAACCCACCCCAGGTACCATTGGCTTCCTGGCCACAAGGGCCCAGTGCTGGCTCATGGTCACCCTGCTGTCCCCAGGACCCCCAGGTCCCTTTCCCCTACACTGCTCTCTAATAGGTCATTCCCCAACTTACACTGGAACCTGGAGTCAGCTGGAAGGAGGGCTGGAAAAAACATCCCTGCAGCTGGAAACGCTACAGAAGGCTGAACGCTGCAGCTGGACCTGCCTGGCTTACAGGAGACGAGAGCCATTGCATTTTATATCGCATTTGCTGTGAATTAAGAGGGCACAAACAGAGCAGGTGACGCGTGGTCGGTTAGAGCACAGCAGCTCAAGCGGATATGCCTGAGCTCTTATTTCTGTGGTAGTAAAACGTGAGGCATTCACTTAAATTTCAATGAAAGAGGTTGAAACGGATGCATTTGAACTCACGGCAGCCGCAGTCCAAGAGCACCCGCAGCTCCAGCGCCCCGAAAACAAAATGCAATAAAGCCCCTTTGCGTTTCCATATCATTGATCAGGCCCTAGGAACCATCACTAAGAGAACAGCAAGACTGTTTGGCAAAGGCGCTTGTAATAAGGTTTGTACCAGAAGCATTAACGCTGGGCTGTGGTGCCCAAATTGCAACTGGGTTTGGACTTGAGACGTCGCATCCGCCACGACCCGCTCCTCTTTGAGACAGAAAGGACAAGAACTCCAGCAGCAGAGATGGCAAAGCACCGAGAACAGAAATCCAACCCAAAAGTGGGTAAAGGAAAGTCCACATTCCAAGCACGGACAAGTAACAACCGTCCAAAATTCCCATAGAAATGCAAGAAGGGCTGTTTGACATAGCAGCGAGCTGAAAACCACAGAATGGAATCTTTACTTGCTGAGGGACAGGTGTCCTTTAGGAGAAGGAAAAGCTTGGAATAGCCAAGAGCGACAGAGCTGATAGTCCCTTCAGCCTTTTCTTCTAAAACGCAGTACCCAGGAAATCCCAATTACATGAACACTTTGCAGGATTTCAGGAGCCAGATCTCTAAATCAAAACCAGCGAGACGACGGGTCACGGGTGTAAACGCCCAGTGCGTCCAGCGCTTCCCTCAGAAGTTTCATTTCCTCCCCATCCAGGCCGGCATCCCATTAAAAACCCACCGTCCGCTTGTTAACAGCCTGGAAAAGGAACTCTGCTGGATTGTTTCACTTGAAGAACCTAATGGAACCCATAATGAGCGTAAATATTAGCTCCTCTAATAAAGGCGCTGCTGTTCGCATGCCGGTTCACACCGACGTGAAACGCCGCATTCATCAGCCGTGACTCAGACGTTTCTGTTCCGTGATTCAGCCACGGGAACACTAACAGGGCTCTTGCACGGTCCCGTCCGCGCAGCCGGGGCTGTTTGAACCCAGCGATACTGGGCGTTTTCCTCCAGAGCCCATCAAAGGAGCCACCGGGCGCTGCAGGAGGTTTGAGGCTCTTTCCTCGCTGGAGATGCGCCCACGTGAAACTGCGACCCAGGTTCCTGGTACCACCTTACCGGGGGGTTGGAAGGGAGAAGAACAAGTGGCAGCGCCACGACTCCGCATGCATTTCACCACAATCAGAACAAGAAAAATACAAAACAATATATATTATATACAGAACAGCTCTGGCTACTGACAAAGTGACCATTTCTGGGCTGCGCTCTGAACCGGCGCATGTGGCAGAGCAATCAGTGACCCCGGCACGGCGAGGGGAGCGGGCGGGGAGGCCAGGCGGTCAACCCGAAAGATCACGAACGCCAACGCAACGTGACGTTCTTCCTTTCTGCTCACACGGTATCAAGTCAGCGCGATACCCGGGGTGGAAATGGAAAATGGTTTATTTATAAGGCGGCTGGCACGGCATTGTTCGGGATCTGTGCGCCGGGATGAAAGGGCGCAGCTTGGGATGAGACAGAGGTGAGGTTACCGCTCCCGACCCGCCTGATTTCCTCCGTCCTTCCTGTGACATTTCCAAAAGGGAAACTCCTATTTCCCACAGCATTCCTGTCCCCTCGCCCCCACCAATTAGTCAGCACGACCTCAGAAAGCAAAGGGTGGCAGATCCACCACACCTGGGACCGTCTCGGTGCCACCGCATATATAATCATAGAGGCGTTTTGGTTGGAAAAGATCCTGGAGTCCAACCGTTGCCCACCCCGGCACTGCCCCACGTCCTGAGAACCTCAGAACTGGCAGCAGGTTCAGCCCCACGTTTGGGAAGGGACAATAAAGCTGAGGACACGCTCCGGGAAAGGCTCCTGAGCACGGCGGGCGGCTGAAGACGAGCAATCGCTTCATTGTCACCAGGACTGGGCTGAAGGAAATTGTGCAGTGGTCTTGGGGCCAAGAGGAGAACAGGCCAAAATACCCCCCAGCCTTGTTTTCCAGTGGAAAAAGTGCAACTTTTAATGAAAGCACATCCTAGCCAGCACTGAAAGCACTTCAATGCCTCCTCACTGTCCACTAATTACAACGTGCACTAAATATTTTGTTTACGAGCAAGGGAATGCTAAGGAATGCAATCCTGACAAAATTAAAGATTCGGTCACATCTTGGCTAACTGGATCCCCGCGGTGACTCATGTGCAGGCGAGGGAACCTCCAAAGCTGACGAGCTGCTTTCTGGAGCACCTCGAAGCTGCATGGAAAGCAAGCGGTGGTGAGAGGCCGAGGGAAGCGCAGACGCAGGACACGTCCCAGCACAGAGCGCTGCGTCCGCGGCAGCGCAGCCTGGGAGGCAGGATGCCCATCTGCCACTTCCAGCTACGTTATTAGCAACACATGCAGCAAAAACAGAGGAGAAAATGACACTAATTATTCCATTGTTTCGCAAAGCAATAGGCACAGCATTTAGCTTAATTTCTGTTGAACCCTCTCCCGCAAAAAAACTAAGATACTTGGAGAAGAACCTATAAACTAATACCACCTAAGGCTTCCCATTGGAAATCACTGGGGATAAAGAACAACAAAACAAACAGAGCTTCAGCACAAATCAAAAATATATCCCTCTCCTTTCAAACCACCACCCAGCACATGCTTCTAGTCCAGCACAGTACTCAGCCCTATATAAGTAGGGGAATGACCTGTTAGAGAGCAGTGTAGGGGAAAGGGACCTGGGGGTCCTGGGGACAGCAGGGTGACCATGAGCCAGCACTGGGCCCTTGTGGCCAGGAAGCCAATGGTACCTGGGGTGGGTTAGAAGGGGGTGGTCAGTAGGTCAGAGAGGTTCTCCTGCCCCTCTGCTCTGCCCTGGGGAGACCACACCTGGAATATTGTGTCCAGCTGTGGCCCCTCAGTTCCAGCAGGACAGGGAACTGCTGGAGAGAGTCCAGCGCAGCCACCAAGATGCTGGAGGGAGTGGAGCATCTCCCGTGTGAGGAAAGGCTGAGGGAGCTGGGGCTCTGGAGCTGGACAAGAGGAGACTGAGGGGGGACTCATTCCTGGGGATCAATATGGAAAGGGGGAGTGTCAGGAGGATGGAGCCAGGCTCTTCTGGTGACAACCAGTGACAGGACAAGGGGCAATGGGTGCAAACTGGAACACAGGAGGTTCCACTTAAATGTGAGAAGCAACTTGTTGGGGTGAGGGTGTCAGAGCCTGGCCCAGGCTGCCCAGGGGGTTGTGGAGTCTCCTTCTGTGCAGACATTCCAACCCGCCTGGACACCTTCCTGTGTAACCTCATCTGGGTGTTCCTGCTCCATGGGGGGATTGCACTGGATGAGCTTTCCGGGGCCCTTCAACCCCTGACATTCTGGGATTCTGTGATACTGGGCAAACCCACCACTTTACAACTTTATACAGATTCTAAATAACCGAGTCCTTTGGCAAAGAGGTAAGTCCATCTATGCCACCTGTAAAACCGATGGGACAAGCTCCGTTCAGCACTACACTGGAGATTGCACATTAACAGCAAGGACAGCAGTAAATATTAAACCTCTAAATAAGATTAAATTGAAATTAACCCTCAGAGGTAGCGGTATCTTTATCTCTAGCAGCCAGTCTGCAATGTATAGATCATGGTCCACAGGCTAATATCCCTGCTCTGATTCATTAAAGGACTCATGATCCCAAATTTCTCTTCCTACCCCTAATCCTTCAAGGTGACGAGCTACAATCGGAGCCGCCGGCCTCTCTGCCCACACGCTGGCTGAGCAGAAAGGCCGCGACATCCCTCTGCAAACGCCTCTTTCTGCTTTTAACCCTTCACAAAATTCTCAGCAAGCGCGCTCGCTCGTCACGACCGGAGATGAAACCGCAGCGAAACACGGGAACGTTTCCCCTGCCACCCCAAAGGGCTCACTGCAGGCAAACCGCAGCGATGCAGCAAATGGTCCTTCAGCACCTAGAGCTCCTCAGGGTGAAGGTGCATTTTGTCCAAATGGCTGCGTTCGGCAGCCGGTGCCAGCGCATCCCAGCGTTCTGCCCTCAGCTCGGGGCACTCACAAAGCACCTTGGTGCAGCTCTTGGGGAACACCCAACGCCCCCGCACCTGCTCGCCCTTCGTTATTGACCAGGCTGGAAGCTCCTGATTGGAATGCAAGGCAAGCTGGGCACACGGGCTCGGCTTCTGGTCACGGCTGGAAGAGAAAACCGAATCCCTCGCTGCGGTTCAGAAATTAAACAGCAGACAGATTGGGCTTCAGGCACTGAAATTCAGCAAGAAAAGGACTTTTCGCACCCACGCAACTGAAAACTCTCATAAAATTTGAAATGTTAAGCCCCAACTTTAGATTCACACACAAACAGCAGGTTTAAAAGCTTCCTTTCAAACACGCTGTGTTTTTACAAGCCGTTTCTACCCGAGCGAATCTAACAGGTAATTACAGGTTTGACCTCCCTCAATTGCACAAATATGCCTTTTGAAACAATGCGGATAAATATTTGCCCAATACAAGAAGACAACTGGGAGAGGAGCCATTCCAGTTTATCAACTTTGTGATGCATGTTGATACAAGCTTTATTCTCTATTTCAGGAACGAGATAACGCTTCCGAAGTTCATTTAGCCAAATATTTCTCATAGATCTGCCGTGGACCACCCTAAACAGCGACCGCGGGTCCCACCCAGACAGGAGCCGTGAGACAGCGCGTGAACCTCAACCCCGGCTCTCCAAACATTGCTCAAGCACCAGCGAGGTGTGAGATGGAAACGTGGTGAGGGAAGATTGGTGCCAGCACCATCACGGCGAGGCGTGGGGTTCGTGTTGTGAATCACCCCCTTCCGTACCCCTTCGGAACTGGCTCGTTGGGGAGGGAATGATGGAACTATGGAGGTCCAAAGGAGCTGAAAGAAAAATATAAGGATCCTCCCGAAGCGGGTGGCAGAGGGAGCTCAGAACCAGCCCACAAGGCGCAAAACGCACAGTGGCAAAGTGGCAGCCCAAGAACGGGTCCCCAAAAACCAAGCGCTGCTTACGCATCCCGTTGACTCACGCGAGCTGCAGGACAATGCCATGGCAATTGTTTACGGCGTCAAGGTCGTTTCATATAATTAAAGGAAATGTCAAGAGATGAGATAACACTAACAGTTCAGAAGGTAAAGCCAATCCAACCTTGTGAGAAGCTGTTTCTCCCAGAACTCCTCACCCTCTTGCAGATGTCACCCTTCCCATATCCCCATTTCACATAATCTCACCTCGTCCTCTTGCTCCTGTATTTACAGAGCAGTGACCTTGTTTAGGACCAAGTAGCACCATACCAAACCAGCAACCAAAAACCCTTCCTGAGACTATCGAATAACGCGCCCATCTGCTCGCACGTGGGGCTGGAGACAGTCTGAGCTCTGCTGCCGAGAGCAAACGTGCTCCAACTGAAACAGGAGCGTTTCTGCCAGTGAGGGGTTTGCCCACCGCAGACCCTCAGACCACGTTTGGACCAGCCAGCCCGAATGCCAACCACTCCACGAGGGCGAGCTGCTCAAGTATTCGCTTACCTTCTCAGACAACACTTGCAGTGTAAGAGTTCTAGCACGCGACTATTTCAAGTATGTAAGTGAACCAGCTTACAGCCAGCGCAGGAGGTTTGTGCGAGCAGCAGTCCCACCTTCGCTGGTGATGGGATAACCCCCAAGGCAGCGGGATTCACTGTGCAAACCTCGCACCTCCGTTAAACACCTCAAGATACGGGCTCAGATCAAAGAATCAAAGAGTCCAGCGCATCCACCAAGATGCTGGAGGGAGTGGAGCATCTCCCGTGTGAGGAAAGGCTGAGGGAGCTGGGGCTCTGGAGCTGGACAAGAGGAGACTGAGGGGGGACTCATTCATGGGGATCAATATGGAAAGGGGGAGTGTCAGGAGGATGGAGCCAGGCTCTTCTGGGTGACAACCAGGGACAGGACAAGGGGCAATGGGTACAAACTGCAACACAGGAGGTTCCACTTGAATATGAGAAGGAACTTGTTGGGGTGAGGGTGGCAGAGCCTGGCCCAGGCTGCCCAGGGGGTTGTGGAGTCTCCTTCTGTGCAGACATTCCAACCCGCCTGGACACCTTCCTGTGTAACCTCATCTGGGTGTTCCTGCTCCATGGGGGGATTGCACTGCATGAGCTTTCCAGGGCCCTTCAACCCCTGACATTCTGGGGTTCTGTGCATCCCCCAGCAGAGATGATCCACAGAGCTCCAGAGCACCCCGTGACTCCACGAGGTTACAACTCGCACTTCCCGGCGCTGCTGGTGGGGGAGAAAGACTTGACAGACAAATATCAGAGCAAACTCCCCACCATGGCACCCAAAGAGCTCCCACCTCGAGATCAGCAGCACCAAAACTCAGTTTTTGCTCATTCTTCCTGCAAGCTGAAAACCAATCTTTAAGTGGTCCAAAAGAAGCCGTGGTGAAAAGCAGGTCCATGGGGACTAACCTGGCAGGGTCCTGGGCCTGTCACACGCTGTTCAAAGCTGCAGACCACGGCTCCAGGGAACATTCTGCAAGCAGCAGTTCCAGCGAGGATACATCAGAGCGAGCATTTCAACTGGTGTACAAGATTTAGGGTGTATAAACAGAAACGTTAAACCATTTCTCCATGCACTTTGGGTGTGAAATAGGGACTTTGCTCTTGTGCTGGATTCCCATCTAAACAACCTTGCAGAAGGCGCTGGCTCCCTCAATGCAAGAGCATCATCCCATGGCCCTAAAATTACCCATCTAAACCCATTACCTTATCAACAGTGGGACGAGCTGGCCCCTGGGCACCTAAATTGAACCCAGCTGGTCCAAAATATCAAGTGGCCCCTTGGCTACCCCAGCCCACGTGCTCTCCCCGCAGCCCAGACACGAGGCAGCAGCAAACACCATTCTCACCTTGGTCAAGGGAGTAGGAAAGAATCAAACGTCACCAAAAAATCCTGCAGTTCTTACCAAGAGTCAGGTTAGCCTTAAAAATACCCCAAACAACCTACAAAAACAAAGCTTGGAAACGAAAGGCCGACTGGCCCTTTGATGGAACTTTCCCATATTTATGGAAATTTCTGGTTCGGCAAACAGATCTGCTCACTTAGTGGGTGTTGCAGAAATCACTGCTTTAGTGATGCTGAAAGAAAGAGGCCTGTTGCATTGTTCATTGAGCCTCTGGCTGCAGAGTAGAGAAAAACGTTTTCCCTGACTTTGAAACTCCAGCTGTAATTCTCTGCAGGGTGTAGGTTCTACCTCTCGCACGACATGCAGCAACCTCATCTCTGTCTGTAACCACAGGACTGTAAATGGCTGCGTTTTGCCCCAATGCAACTGTCCTGGTTTTGTTGAAAACAAGTTTCTCTTTTGGTGAATTTGCCTGTCAGCTCAAGCTTCATATCAGCTGCATTTTCCTGGAGAACCAGACCCATGTGTTGGTAACACAGCAATGGAATGTGAGGTTATGGATGAGCACGGATGGACATCTGGAGAGAGGGGCAACGAGAAACCGGTGACCAGAAACCGACCAACGAGTGTAACATCCCATTCACGTGATACTTCAGATAAAAGTGCGAGAGCACGAGGATCTCGTCCCTTTTCCCTATGGCGACATTAGCAGAGGACCTTGCGAGTCGTCCCTGCGGACCGAGGCCAGTGACAGGCTGAATCCAGCTCCGGTTGGCCGCAGAGTCCAGTCCAGGACTTCGGGTGCCGGCTCTGCAGTTGCCGGGACTTTCAAGATTGGGTTTGTATATTTTGTATTATTTTCTCTATTTTTATCAGTAGCATTAGTAAAACATTGTTAACTTTCCAACTCTCTTCTCTCTGTCCTTCTTTCCCTCCTGATCGCCTGTGCTGAGTGGGAAGGGGGAGAGGAGGTTAACAATACACCTGCCAGGGTTTATTGTCACCCCGCAATCTAAACCCTCGACAGCAACCAAGGACACGAGCTGACCCGGCAGTGACGACGTTGCCATTCCGGCTCCTGACAAACCCTGCGCCAAAGCCATGGAACCTGGAGCTCTGCGGGTCCGACGGAAAAGCGACCCTGTCTGTAGTGAACGAGCGGCCGAACACACGTCAGGGCTTTTCTCTCTCCTCCCTACATGATCATCTCGGTTCTCACGCTCTTGGTCAGTTCTTGTGTTTTCCCGACATTGGTTACCTTGCAATTTGTCAGACTGCTTAATAATAAAATCAAGATAATCCTTTAAAAAACCCCACTAGTTACATTTGTTTAGGACGATTGCAACAGGCGATCGACACATAAAAATCAGCCTTTCAAACCCGGCCTGATTACACTCCGCAAATGCGATGGGAACAATCTCCGGCACAGGAACTCGCTCGGCGGCGGGTTCCCGATGCCAGGAAGGCGTGACGAAGGGAAGTCTCCTTTTGTCCTTGTTCTTCAGTTCTTTTCCTAGACGTTTATTTCGGGATCTTGGAGTGAACGGCTTCATAAGGCAACAGGGTGCTCGTTATCAAACCCGGTACAACAAAAAATCCAGCACAGCTAGAAAATAGTGCCCCAGATACCACCTCCCAAAATTAACTTTAAGCACACTGGTCAATACTTTATCCTGAACAGGAAAATAAGAAAAAGCCTGGAACTGATAGGGAGTGTGGAGGGTGCCAGACTGACTAGTATAATCCCATTACAGAGTTATCCAGAACAAGCAGTTTGCTCAAAATTTGAGAGATAACAGGATTAACTTCATGTTCAACATCTTTTCAGCCTAATGACTGCAGAATCACCCCTCGGGCTCTAATGTCACTGATTCAACAGGGGATTCCCATCAACCCCCCGCCACCCCCAGCTTTGAAAGCCTGTTCATTAGCGTCAGCATCTTAAGTTAATTACTTTGAGAGATTTTCCTTTCCTCCCCAAAGCAAAATGTAACTTAACCCCTGCAACACTCAACCCTTGAGCAGAACAAGCTTCTGCCTTCCCCCAGGAAGGGACCATGTTTAAATCTTGGAGACATTAGTGGTGATGAGCAAAGTAACGTCAAGATCAAAGGGCTGGGCAAGGAGAAAGCGGCAGTTTATTCAACATTTTGGTTGAATTTCAACAAACAGCATGGCAGAGGTTGGTCCCCTCAATGATGAAGGGTCAGCCTTGAGCCTGCCTAACCCGGAGAGAGGGTGTTGAGACCTTTGAGAGCAGAGCCGCCAGCAGATGGGCCCAGCGAGGATCACCCCGGGTCTCCAGGAGCGATCCTCCTTGCCAGCCCATGACTCACCGCTCGCCTTGGACACGCGTCCCTTTTGCAGCCCTGCTGGGGAAGGAAAGGGAAAACATACAGAGCAAACAGCACACGGAGCCTGCGGGAGGGAGCTGGGGAGAACCACAGGAACCGGGCCGTGTTTTTCTATGGGATTTTTATATGGAGCACAGCAAGTTATTAAATTCCACCTTTTCAAGCGCAAGGGGTGGCTTTTGTTTGGGTGCACTACAGCTCTTGGGCCACCCTGGTTATTTTGCCCCTAATCTGACACAATTGCAGCACAGCAGCAGGGGTTGCGGGCACACAACAGAAACACAGAATCATTTTGGTTGGAAAAGACCTTTAGTATAATCGAGTCCAACCGTTCCCCTACCCCTGTCCCTGCCGCATGTTCTGAGAACCTCATGTCCGTCTGTCCAGCCCTCCAGGGCTGGTGACTCCAGCACTGCCCTGGGCAGCCTGTTCCAATGCCCCACAGCCCTTTGGGGAAGAAATTGTTCCTAAATCCAACCTCAACCTCCCCGGCGCAACTTGAGGCCGTTTCCTCTGCTCCTGGCGCTTGTTCCTGGGGAGCAGAGCCCGACCCCCCTGGCTCCAAGCTCCTTTCAGGCAGTTCAGAGATCAGAAGGTCTCCCCTCAGCTCCTGTTCTCCAGCTGAACCCCCCAGGTCCCTCAGTCTCCATCACACTTGTGCTCCAGCCCCTCACCAGCTCTGTTCCCTCCTCTCAACTCGCTCCAGCACCTCCAGGATTTCTCGGAGTGAGGGGCCCAGAACTGCCCCAGGGTTGGAGGTTCGGTCCCCCCGGTGCCCAGCACAGGGTCGCTCCGGCTCAGGGTCCCCCCCGTTCCCGCCGTGTTCCGGTCCCGCCACCCGCCCGCCCCCTGGCGGCCGCAGCGCAGCACCGCGCCCGTTCGCCCATCGCGGGGGGTTTGCGCCGCACCCAGGGGGCTCAGCCCCGGTCCCGGGACGGGAATTCACAGCTCTCAGCACCAGTTTGGCCTCTCTACGTGACTTCAGGGCAATCTGCTTCTATTTCCACCTTCAGATTTCTCCGGCGACCCCCGGGGCCGGGAGCAGCGACGCCCGCACACCCATAGATAGGTACGGGGGATTGCAGGCTGAAATGGGAAATACTGACAACAAAAGGACCGAGCTGCTGTGAGGAAATCGTCCAGCTGATTTACACCAACATCCGGCTTTACCTCGCACCCTTCAACAAGCTCAGCAGGCACCAGCATCCTCTGCGGTCCTGAATCTGCAAAGCTCAGCTCAGAGATAAATCAGCCTGAGTACCAACACAGGCTAAACGCACCTACAAGTGGAGTTTAGTAACGCCTATAAATATTATTTCTCATGTACAAGGGAATATAAATTTACCACAACCCAGCTAGTAAGCCCTTCCGAAATCCTAAAATCTGTGCTTCACGAGGCAAGACAAAGCCAGGCTGGGCCGAGGAGCAACGCTCTTCCTGACCAAGCTGTGGTTATCGCTCGCCCCATCACAGCTGGATCACAGCCTGTGGAAAAAGCCACACCAGTCCTCTGGGTTCTTGTTGCGCTCAAGTGTTTTAAGGGACAAAAGACACCTTAAGAAATGAGAGCCAGGCTCCTTTTCACGCCAAATGAGAAAGAAACAGATCAAATGGTGACATGGGCAGCGACAACGTGTTCAGCCGGCTTTGTTCAGACACCGGCTCGGGTAACACGGTTTACAGCTCAGCGGGGCAGCGACGTGAACGGGAACATTCAGTATTTGGGTTTTAAAAAGCCATTCAGGCCGGACACATTGCTGCTGCGTGAACCAAGGAAAGCAGTAATAACAGCAAAAAATCACTTCGTTTCTACTAAACCCGCGTACCTCTGGTTCCAGGCCGGTTCCTCTTCCAGTAAAATCCGCTGCTAAAATCCTTTGATGGAATTTACAGGCGTTCCAGAGAACAAGGGGAATTTAATGTCCAACAAGTTGAATATGAAAAGGAGAAACGGGAAACCTGACCCTTCTGGTCCATGTCCTACTTACTGCACCACAATAACTCCGGCCTGAACTATCCGCAGGATTGATTACGTGTCCTACAAGGTCTTATCTCTTAGCACAAGGAATAAGAGTGTTCAGCTCAATCACGAAGCACTTTGGCAGATAGGACATTTCCCACCCAACATCAGCCTTTGCCGCTGTCTCGCTCGGGCCGGCCCGGGGCCGAAACATCTCATTCCCAGCACATCCACAGCTTAGCCGCGAAACCACAAAACCAGCGACGTTCCCCTCCGGGCAGAGCTATAGAGAGAAAAGGCACGGCCGCTCGCTACAAAACAGCTTGAAAAGTCGCTGGAAATGGGGCGCTGCAGAATTACGAGGTCTCTGGCAGGTTGGCAAATAAACCTCTGTAAAGCACTTGGCTTGTAGGCCAGGGGGAAAGGCAGCAGGAGTTCAGACACCCGCGCAAATCACGGAGGGCTTGTTGTTAGTGGAATTATTGGGTATTTATTTCCCGAAATGCCACACCAATGAGTATCTGGGCAGCAGATCCGAATCACTCGCAAATACAGCAGGCGGGACCCCCTCGCTGCCCCGAGCACCCCGGCAGCACTCGGCACGTTAATGGCACTGAGAACTACAACGCCCATCGCAAATTTAAGAACAAAAGGCTGTAAGAATAACGTCCCCGAGTATTTTGCCAGCTTGTCAAGCGCACTTGACTTATTTACAATAACACTTTCAGGCAGGTGAGCAAGTGTTCTGTACTGCAGCTCGTTTACAAGTCAAATGGTCTCCATTGGAAGTGGAATCGGTTCAACCCTCCGATAAATCCAACTAAGGAACAGCAGAATTTTGCTTTTCTGCGTGCTTGCAAATCAGCATCCTTCAGCTGTAATTAAATGCTTAATCCCAGGCACTTTGACCCCTTTGGCTCTCTCCTGTTGTATGGCACAAAGCTATTATTGCTATATACCTCATGGACAGGATCTCAGAAGGGAATTGCAGCTTCTGTGTCTTCCTGGAAGAAAAACCTCCTCTTTGGTTCCAGAACAGACGTTATAAAGAGATTTCCAGGGGCTCGCTCACATCAGCTGTTTTCTCTGGCAGAATCCAGGGCTCTGTGCACTGCAATGCTCTGTGTTCCACCCTGCAGATCCACCCAGAAAACACCCAAATCCAGGCTTAAACTACGAACCACCATCCTCAAAACACTCCAGCTCAACAGCAAGGTGCATGTTTGACAAGTTTGCCCTAAATGATGCTGAATGGTTCATTAATACCCCGTCCAGCAGCAGCCTCCAAGCAGCTGATTTCAGCTGAAACTGAGGCACCTGTCCTGGTCTTGTTGAAAACAAGTTTCTCTTTTGGTGAATTTGCCTGTCAGCTCAAGCTTCATATCAGCTGCATTTTCCTGGAGAACCAGACCCATGTGTTGGTAACACAGCAATGGAATGTGAGGTTATGGATGAGCACGGATGAACATCTGGAGAGAGGGGCAACGAGAAACCGGTGACCAGAAACCGACCAACGAGTGTAACATCCCATTCACGTGATACTTCAGATAAAAGTGGGAGAGCACGAGGATCTCGTCCCTTTTCCCTATGGCGACATTAGCAGAGGAGCTTGCGAGTCGTCCCTGCGAACCGAGGCCAGTGACAGACTGAATCCAGCTCCGGTTGGCCGCAGAGTCCAGTCCAGGACTTCGGGTGCCGGCTCTGCAGTTGCCGGGACTTTCAAGATTGGGTTTGTATATTTTGTATTATTTTCTCTATTTTTATCAGTAGCATTAGTAAAACATTGTTAATTTTCCAACTCTCTTCTCTCTGTCCTTCTTTCCCTCCCCATCGCCTGTGCTGAGTGGGAAGGGGGAGAGGGAGAGACTGAAGGGGGAAGGAGGGAGAGGGTTAACAATACATGTGCCACAGTTTATTGTCACCCCACAATCAAACCCCGACAGTCACCGAAAGGGGATTCCAGGGGCAGCAAGCTGAAGAACCCCGAATGGGGCTGCTGGCCCTTCGGCAAAGCTCTTCAGCAAGAACGAGGTGGGAACTCACCATCTCTCTCCTCAGGTTCAATCTAACAACCTACACGCAAAACATTTTACATCCTTCCACTGCAGCTTTCACTGCTGCTAAACACAAAAGGCTTCATAAACAACGGAACAGCGAGAAGAAAGTCACTTGGCAGACACTTTTGAAGCAGAAAACTGGCTTTCCTGAGCAGGTTTTGTTTTCTCCTAACAAGCTTTGCGCACCTGTAGTTTTCTGTTCTCTTCTACTTGTACATCTGTTTTGTGTAGATGGGTTTCTTCGTGACGTGGTTCAGAGGTTGACCTGGCAGTCGACTCGATCTTACAGCTCTTTTCCCACTAAAACGATCGGATGACTCTATGATTCCACACGTGCCTGCCTGGGGGAGACGCCGAGCGTGGTGGGCTTGGGACAGAGTATAAGAGGGACCCACACACGTTCCACGCAGCAGCCCTATGAAAACACAGTTATTTTCAGATCCCACAGCAGCAGATTGATGGAAACCGGTGATTAAAGCACCTTTGGGACAAGTCACGGTCGTCGCAGCTTTACCGTTGTGTCCGTCTCCCTCCGAGCATCACTCTTTCAAAAGGCAGCGATGCCAGAAGCTGATCGGACAATCCAGCCCTGGAAGAGCTTGGTGATGTCTTCTTGATCTCAGAATCCCTTTCAGACAGCAGGGCTGTGAGGATGTGGGCAGCGAGGGGCGTAAACTACAATATATTGCCTCTGCAGACACGCTTTGACCCAGAAGTGATCTAAGATACCCATTACCTATGCACACACGATGATCATCCACTCATTTCCACATCGGTTTTGAAGCTCTGAGCATCTGAGGGTATTGTTCCCATTTCCAGGGACACAGACGGGTACCGGGCCGCCAGCCACGCGTCCTGCCCGGGACAGGCAGCAGAGCTGGTGGCAGAAGAAGCAAGTCCTCACCTTTTAGCCATTTCCCCTACTCAGACTGTAGTTGGAGTCTCCGTCTCCAAAAGCAGCAGATTCATATCACACCGATTTCCTTACGAGGCAAGTGGCCCAGAAGCCAGCAGAGATGCTAAAACCAGTGGCTTCTTTGTTTGCACAAAGGTGAAGGAATCGAAGAGTATTTCCTATTTTGAGCAGGAAAAGAATTGGAAAAAATGTAGCACAGCAGGAGATACATGGGATGAAAGTCAAAGGGGAAGAAAGTCAGCTTTGAATTAAGAAATAACAGCAGAAGATCCCTCAAGCACCGATAAACTTAGTAGTTCAAGTGCTATTCTAAAACACCCCAGCTTTGTGCATGCAAAAGCTACACCAGTAATATCCCAAAACGCATCGCAGTGCCCCACAGAGCCTGAGACCCTTCAGGGAAACTACCCAAAGGTTCATATCCCAACACCTGCAGAGGACTGGTTTTAGTTTTGAAGATCTCACAGCCTTACTGTCAGATGAAATGCCACATAAGACAATCCTGTGACTAAGAAAAGGGTCCAAACTAGCTCAATATCACACTAAGACGTGTGAGCGCTCTTTGGGAGGGGTCTGGGCAGCAACAGCGTGGGCAGCGGGCAGGACGGCGGAAACAAGCTCCGAAAACAGAGCGTGATCTTCGGCTGTGCGGCGGGAACCCTCTGAAGAGGGGAAAGGTGTTGCAGCAACACTTCAATACGTCACCCGTGTAGGTGGGACCTTGGACAAACTTGTGTCTATTTAGATTCCATGTACGGCTCTCACTGAGCTCCATCCTCCCGCTGACGACCCGGGTCTGCAGAGACCCCGCACTGAGGCACAATCCATCGCCACCACCCCCAGCTCCCGCGGGACCCGCGGGTCCCACCGCTTCCAAACGTGTTCCATCGGCAGCAGGTCTGACAGCGCGAGCCGGGAGCTTGGGCTGATGACCCACACGAGCTGTTTGCACATTCACTAGGTCAATGCCAGTCAAGCAGGCACAGCCTATAGCAGAGTAACTTGGTTTTGCTTAAGTCCAGCATTAGAGTGAAAAACGAAGCCACCCGATGCTGCCCTACCTACAACACACACACGTCCAAATTACCCCGGAGAGACGACACGTGATAAGTTATTGGCGCTTGCTCAGGGCCACGTTTCTCTATATTCTTCTCCATACAACCCAGCGTAGGGTAGAGAGCAAGTTTTAAGTTGCGTACCTGTTTTAAACTAACCGTGTAGAGGCAAGCTCTGAAACTTCGCTACAGCTGCCTGCAGACTGTGCTCCCACCGGTCCTCAGGGATGAGTGTGAATTGAAATCTGAAGACACCAGCAAATTTCACTTTTAATTAGCCAGGGCAGGCAGCCAAGGAGGGCTCCCCGCCCCCACGGCCAGCGAGGCCGGACAGCCAAGAGGATTGATGCTTCACGGTGCGGTCCCAGCGGCCACCCGAAGCACACCGACCGCGAACACGCGCCGATGCGGTTAAAACAAAAGCCAGCCATGCAGCATTGTGAATGCAGTTAATACACAACCAGTTAAGGACAGCGGTACGGCAAAGAGCACCAGGCTCTGGGGAACAAAGGGCATTGAGCTCAGCTCCGCTCCTGCCCGCAGCTCCGCCTTACCTCGTCTCCAGCCCGGAACAACCCCGCGGTCCTGAGCTTAGCAGCGCCTGGAGAATGAGCGTCCTTAAAAGCAAAGTCATTTTAAGGAAATCATAATAAAAGACCCATCTGCTTATTGTGTCTTTAATATGGGGCTCTGAGCTCCCAGCACAAATAAGGCAACAGGTAAAGCTTCACAACCAGCTGCGTGGGGTGTCTGTGCGTGCAAAGATCAAGCACAGAGCCTAAGCTTGCACAGCTGTATTTGCTCAGAGGGAAAGGGGAGGTAATTTTCCTTAAATCGGCAAAAGGCAAGCAGAACATACGGCCTTTCACATCCCAGGCCACCAGCACTGCCCAAACGAGGAGTCAAAGCTCTCGGTAACCTCAACAGGCTCCGAGCCCACAGACCTACCCCCAAAACTGAGCTCAGCTGCATGTAAAAGGGACAAAAAGCCTTGTGGTATGAACGCAGCTGGCAGGGCCGGCAGAGGCCGAGTCCTGGCGAACAGGCAGAGCGCAGTGCTGCCCGAAGCCGTCCCGTGAATGCCGGCTGGGGAGATGGAAAAGCTCGTCCTGGTGCCGTCACCTCCACGGCCACCGCTGCACCACGGCTGCTCGCTTCACCCGCCCTCCCCTCCCAAAGCCAGCATTTGGGATTAGTTTGCCACGAGCAACCACCACAAATTAACCGTGCACCTTACAGGGCAACAATTAGAGGGCACCGCGGCAATTCCTCCCGCCAGGATTATCGGTGTGACGTGTTTTTGTGCATCTACACTTGGCTCGTAGCTGTTCCAGCTGGGCCACCGGCTTCCAAGAGACCGGCTTTGCAAACCCGGGCTTCAGCAGACAAGCCTGGGCCATGTGCCACGCCAAGCACACCACGCTGCTGCCAAATACGTCCATTCTCGAGTTTTAAGGCTGGCATCACCTGGCTGCATAGGAATAATCTAGAAATAACATTCACGGGCACAGAGCTGCACTTCATTGCAAGTTAGAAGTCGCCAACTGCAACATCGTGGTCCTGGACATGAGGTCAATATGCTTCATGGAGACTCATTTCAATGAGAGGGGAAAAAATGGCTATTTAGCTGCTTTCTTCCACAGCCATCTTAGGCAAACAGATGGAGAAAAACATTCAAGGCAATCTCTGCGTCAAAAATCCACCAGTTTTAGTGGCAACCATATCCTAACCACAATGAGTTTGCTTGCCTCAGGGCAAGCAGCACACGGTGCCTAAAGCAAGAGCTTTAAAGCCAAATTTTGTTTAATTAAACAAATAATCCTACATCTTCTGTAAGACAGAGCAGCCTCGAGAAATAAACACAGAAAGACGTCAGGAGCTACCGTGAGCTGATCCGTCTTTGCAGCCTTGCTCAAGTCACGCACCAGCTCAACTCCTACCTAGCAGAAACGGGATTTTATCTGGTTTCAAGAGCTTGGGATATCCAGTAGACTCGTATTCCCAGACTGCAGACTTCAAAAAGGATCTCCCAGAGGCCCAGTGTGGCTTTAATCAGATCTGGTCCACACCAGTAGCGCAGTCCCATTGCAACCAATGCACCTGCCCAACCAGCTCATTTCCTAACCGGTTACATCGAAGACACAAAGTTCAAGGTAATAAGGTTGTTTATAAAGGTTAATCAAGGCGGAAATCACCAGTCCACAATGTAAGATATCTAAGAGCGTACTCACCGGTGTTCTCTTCCATTCCTCTTGCACACGAGCTTTTCGAGCAATTCCTACAAAAACAGGAAACAAAATTGACACACGAAATTCCAAGTGTGACCAAAACCCGGCTTTAGTTTCACTTCTGTATCAGCTCCGCTCAGTCTACACAGAACTAGGAGGGACCTAGAGCAGAAATCCTGCCCCAGCAAACTGGGAATGCGTGGCATCTTCACTCCGCTCTGGAGACACCCCCGGCCTATAATCACACACAAGAAGAGGGAAACAAAATTAAGGTGTAATAATGTTTGTTCCCTGGGAAAACATCCCCCATCTGCCTCTTCAAGAGGACATGTAAAAGGGAACAGCTAATGCTTATCTAGCAAAGGCAGAACAGCACGTGCTCGGGAAGTATTTTAGATGTCACACGACACTGAGACAGTTGTGAATGTACTGGGGGAAAAACAGACAAAAGGAGGAATTAGGATTTGAGCAGCAAAGCGGCTTTTCTCTGGAGAAACTTCTGACATGAGCTGCAAGAGGAACTAAGTTTGGGGAAATCGGGAGACGTCTCGATTCTGATATATAACGTAGCATGGTAAAAACACACACGGCGTTTTAGAAACAGAGAGAGGTTGCAGTTCAAACTAAGACACCCGCGACAGGAAACGTCAACGGGCACAAGACATTGGGAAAGAGCTACAAAATCAGCTCATCTCCAGTGCTCCAAACTCAAACCCAGCTTTTACACCTAGCCCGTGTCAGCCCAACCCTTCACCGCTGAGCCCCGGGAGCTCAGCCTGGGCAAAGCGCGGTTCGGTGGCTGTCACCGATCGTCACCGGGGATGCGCTGACCGCGCAGCACGTGCTGGGCACAACCCCAGCGCACCGGCGCTAAACCCGGCCCAAAGAGCCGGCGCCGGCAGCGCTTTTAGGCTTCGCTTTGCTGAACCGCGTGGGCGAAACGCTTCCTTTGATCAGACAAGCACGCTGCAGGCTGCTTCTCTCTGTTACAGCTCAAATAGCAGCGTGGCAATGTTCTTAGATGGGGGAACACCTCGACGGAGCTGTTGCACTCTCAGAGCATCACTGGTAATCGCAGCATTTAAACAGCTCGGCAAAGAGAAGCGCTACCCATGCAGACCCCTGGGCAGCCTGAGAACATCAGGTCGTGGTTTCAGAGGTGGATCGCCACGAGGTTACGTGAGAAACACCCTCACAATCCCTCCAGCTTAGTCCATTAACACCTAAATCCGGCTTTGGCACACATTTCGGATGTGCAATTTGGTACATCCAGGTGATGTGTCTATTCTGAGGGCTGCATTTGCAAAAACGAGAACGAATGCTCCTCACTGAAAGCAGAAGAGCCACGGTTATTTTTATAAACATCATTATCAAGTCAGCATCTCACCCAAAGCCCAGTTACAGCGTCTTTGCTGCACAGGGGATTTGCAGGCAAGCTCTCCCATCCTGCCCCTACAGCAACCCCTTCTGGGCAGGGAAAGTCGAAGAAAACAAAACCAGACATCTCAAAACCTACTTGGACCTCAGCACGGGTGACAACAACCCTCCCGCTCCCAGAGATCACTCTAATTTGCCTTTCAAGGGCATTCCTGCAGGGGCTGCGCTGAGCTTTGCGTATTCCAAGGGGCACAATTGTGCCTGGAATGCTAATTGGGGCAGCCGGACGCTCGCTGGATGCGCCAAGGACACTCCATCCGCAGTCATCTGTTAATGGAACGAGCATCAAAGACACATCGAAAGCAAAACAAGACAAAGCAATGCCAGGGTAGAGCAGGGGGGCAAAGGCAGGACTGCCGGCACCGCCACGGTGCCAAAGCAGGAGCGCACGTCTCCGGCTCCGCTGAGACACAGGCACCTTCCCACCGAAGCGATGGGCTACGCGGTGCGGATCCCGCTGCCAGCACGAGCCCGGACTGGCTCACTGGAGGCTGTTTGAGGTAACCTGCCCCGCAGAATAGAAAGTCACTTTTATCCCCTGCTGGCTGATGCTTCCCAGGTATGTAACCCTGAGACAACCTGGGGTTTGCATTTCCTTCAGCACGACACACGCACCGCTCCTCTGAATATTCATGTCCTCAACGTGCTCACACGTTCCCTGGCCCTGACGCTGTGTGAAATTCCTCTGTTAGCGGCACGGCTCCTTTCACCGCCCGGGATCCCCGGCCTTGCAGCCCCGTGCTGCTGCTCAGCGCTGCAGCAGATCCGCAGCCTTCGTCTGCCTCGCTAGTTCAAACACTTCACCTTGGTTTTTTCCAGCTCTTTGTACCAATCTAAGAATGTATTCCCATTCTATTGACCCGTCTCTAAACTCTCAGCAGCAAGGTGATGGCTTTTTTCCAGCCAGGCAGCTAATCTACACATAAGAGAAAACGACAGCCCCGCAGCCACGCTGTAGTATTTTCTATGCTGGTTTTTACCGTTTCTCCAGTCTCACCGCGCTCTCTACTGAAGTGGCAAGTTCAGCTGTCCCAGCGCGTGTGCTCAGCTCCGTTTCAGCCCCCTTGGGATGCTGTCCCGGGGAAACACAAACCCACCCAAGCCCAGAGTCCGGGTGCACCCAGCACAGCCCGGGCCAGGGGGGATCGCCCCGCTCTGCTCTCCTCACCTGGAGCATTCACTGTGTGCAGGGCTGAGGACACAGGACAAAACCAAGACATTAAGATGCTACAGAGTGTCCAGAAGAGGCTACGAAGCCGGTGAAGGTTTGGAGATGAAGCCGGTGAGGGGTGGCTGGAGTCCAGTTTGTTCAGCTGGAGCAGAGCAGACTGAGGGCAGAGCTCATGGGCTGCAGGTTCCTCAGCAGGAGCAGGAGGGGCAGGCTGAGCTCTGCTCTGTGACAGTGACAGACCCAGGGAATGGCAGAAGATGTGCCAGGGAGGGTCAGTGGGACATGAGGAAAAGGTTCTTCCCCCAGAGGTGCTGGACACTGAACAGGCTCCCCAGGGAGGGGTCACGGCCCAACCTGACAGTGTTCAAGAAGAGACTGGACACCGTCCTCAGACACACGGGGTGACCTGTGGGGTGTCCTGTGCAGGGACAGCGGTTGGACTCTGATCCTGTGGGTCCCCCCAGCTCAGGACACTCTGTGATTCCAGACCTCCCCCCATGCCTTCCCCCCTCTTCCCGTCCAGCACCGATCCAGCCGCCCGGGCACAGCCAGAGCTGACCCCGCTGCAAACTAAACCCTTCCAGAGGAGCACACGGAGCGTGGGGAAGGACGAGACCCTGATAGCCCCAAACACCACGACGCTGCACACTGAGCTGCCACTGTTTTTTCCAGCCTCCATCAATCCACATAGGTCAGTTTTACCCACTTTCCCATGGTCTCATTTTCAGCAACACATCCCCATACTACACATTATATTTTCAGCTCCTCCCCAGCAAAGCTCATCAGCCGAACCCCTGTCCTCACCAGCATTTCCGACCCAGCACTGCTCGTCTCCAGCAACACCCAACAGCTTCAAAAGACCACGGGATGCTTCCAAAAGTCCAGCTCAAAACCAAGCCAACATTGCTTGTTTTTCCCAACTAAACTAGCGAACTGACAGCTCCTCCAAACACAAGTGGCACGTTACTTCTCCGCAGCATCTGCTAACGGGTTTGCCTCCGGCGTGGAGAGCCAGTTTCCATGCTGGCTCAGCTCTAAATCACCACTCCAGAGAGGGACGTGACAGCAGCCGGGCAGCTACTCCAGGGTTTTACTGTAATGAGACACAAAACTGGAGGCTGTATGGGAAAAAAAAAGCATGTGGGGGACAGAAAGGATGTTCTTAGAGTCTTGAACTGCACCCACCAGCTGAGGGAAGCATTAAAAAACACCCAGTAGCCTGAGGACCGAAGTTCTGCATTAATACAGACCATTAGTGATATAGCCGTGAAACGAAACCAAACCTAGAATATATTTTATTTTGACCGAATACGGCACTAGTAACAGTCAGTAAACAAGTATAATGCTATAATTCATTATGCTCATTCAGTGCTTTGCTTTACGCTGTTAAAAACGGTGTTACTGCAGCAGCAGCCCGAAGGCCAAACCAGATGACAGCCCGGCCCAGCGAGGGATTGCTCCTGCCTGCGAGAATCGCAATTATAACAACAAACAGGGACGAGAAGAAGGCAGCCCGCTCTCTCAGCACCCTGTTTATCTGGGGAGGCTAAGTTTTCATCCCCAGCCTTGAAAGGTTGAACCACACCATTGCCAGGACCCTTCTCAGGGCATCAAACCCGGACACCGAGGTCTCCCAAGAGCAAAACCTTCCCAACTGCCCCAGCAGATCTGCCTGTCCATCCCGTCTTATAGATGCAATTAAAAATCAAAATCAACACTTTATTCTCTCACCAATCAATGACTCATTCCGGGAAGGCAGATGAGCGGGTTTTTGCAAAGCTGAGATAACTCCCCCAGCGCTACGGGTGTGCTGGCCACGGCGCCCCCGGGGAAGGGCGAAAGTAACTCCATTTATATGCCAGCCCTGAGATTAAGAGCATAGTAAACAACATTAAAATTCTGTTCTACAAAGCAGAATAACTCGGCAGCACACAACAGCTCTCCCGGGGCAGCTCACAGCGCGGGTGCACAGACACCAGCTTAAACATCACCAGGGAAATTCTTCAAAAGCCTAAACAGATCGATCACACCAAACGCACCACTATAAATGCCAAGACAAGGTGTGGGGGTGACGTTAACCTGCTGTAGGGCCGAGCGGCGCGGAGACGCACGAGCCCTTCTGCGGGTGCCAAAAAGCCTGGCTGTTCTTCTGGCTTCATCTAATAACACAGACACCACCTAAAAATCTTGGTTTGCTCCTTCAGTTACCGCGTTTGAACATCTTTTGCTACAAACGGCCACGCTGGTTTCCAAATCCTCCAAGCTGACCCAGTTTATCCTGTGCCGATCGCGCCCAGAGCAGAGATCAACTCCTGCGCGTCCTGGAGGTAAATCAGAATGTTCCCCCTCAATGCAACGACACAGATTAAACCAAGTTGTGCTCACAGCCTCATCTGGCAACACGTTAATGAACGGGGTGCACGATTAATTAACAGCCCTGCAGTTTCTCCCTCTTCGCACTGGAACGTGGCTTGAATTTCTGCACTTGTTGGAGAGCAGTTGCCGTTGAGCAGGAACACAGCAGCTGCTTGGCACAAGGGCTTGGGGACGAAGCGGGAAACAGCGAATAAATCAGAAGCTAGTACAACAACTACAAATGCAATTAAATAGAATGCTAGAATAACTAGGTTTGAGAAATCCGAGTACAGTAGATATTGCAGCAAATTAAACCGGTGGCTTTTCATCACAGATTTAACATGCGATAACTGGCTCCTCATGCGAACAGCAAATACTTTCCAGCAGCGCGGTGGCTGCCTGTGGGTGGCACAGTGATATTACATTACCGGAGAGGAGCTGGGAAGGGAAGGGAGCCGTGAGATGTGAGGTGAGTGAGTGTTTCCATCACTTGTGCAAAGTGAACCTTAAAACTGCCCATGGATGCACCGTGCAGAACGTGGAGCCGCTCCAGACCCGCCTTCGCTCGCAGCTCTGGACAAAGCCCTTTCTCTACCTGTGCCTCAGTTTGCCCCTCTTCAAGCCAGGATTAACTCACCTTGCAAAGCAATTCAAAACCAATTTAGAATTTGCGATACTATTTCCTAGAAACTGCTGCCTCTCATATGACTCCCCCGGTAGCTCTTGGGCTCCTTATCCAGCTAACAAGCTAAACACAGTGATATTTTTTCATATTTCTACTTGAAACAGATCATACAAACCCTCAAAAAGCCACTATAGCCTCTCCCAGGTGTTTCAGTTAACTGAACAAGCCGTATTTACCGAAGTTTAAACCAAAAGCCAGCAACCGGTAGGAAAGGAAAGCATGGCGTGGCGATGAACAAAGGCAGCTCCCAGTGACAAATGCTATTTTTGTTGTGCTATCAGTACAGTAAACACTTTAACTCGCCTCCAGCCCTTTGGCAGCGGATCAAGCGCTCTGGGGGTGTGGATGCAGCCGGGAAAGATCCAACCTGCGGGATGAATATAAACCAGCTGCCCGGCTCCCTGTCCTTGACGCAGCTGAAGGGCTTTGCCGCTACCAAAATTACCTTCCCGACTAAAGCGGAGGGGAAAATCAAAGCAGAATGGCTGATTTGGTATCCTGTCCTGTATCCAAACTGGCGTGGTCAGCAGGACAAGGGCAGTGATCCTTCCCCTGTGCTCTGCATTGGGGAGGCCACACCTGGAGTGTTGTGTTCAGTTCTGGGCCCCTCAGCTCAGGAAAGACATTGAAGTGCTGGAGCGGGTCCAGAGAAGAGCAACGAGACTGGGGAAGGGACTGGAACACAAGCCCTATGGGGAGAGGCTGAGGGAGCTGGGCTTGTTTAGTCTGGAGAAGAGGAGGCTTAGAGCTGAGCTCAGCACTCTCCAGAACTACCTGAAGGGCAGTTCTAGCCAGGTGGGGATTGGGCTCTTCTCCAGGCATCAGCAATAGGACAAGGGGCCATGGGCTTCAACTCTGCCAGGGGAAATTGAGGCTGGAGATGAGAAAGCAATTCTTTGCAGAGAGAGTGTTCAGGCATTGGAATGGCTGCCCAGGGAGGTGCTGGACTCACCAGCCCTGGAGGGTTTTAAATTGAGATTGGACATGGCACTTAGTGCCATGATCTAGTCAATGGACTGGAGTTGGACCAAGGGTTGGACTGGATGATCTCTGAGGTCGTTTCCAACCCAGTCGATTCTGTGATTTCCATCGTGTCTTTCTGCACAACCGACTTCCGCACAATGGGCTTTGTCAGCAATTCAAATTCCTGTGTGATCAGCACGTACCTGCTCATTACAACAGTTTGTTCTCGTACCGCGCCCCGCAGGGAATTTCGATTTACTCAGAAACCCCTCTAACCAACTCCATCCATACGGAAGCACGGACACAACGGAAACCAGAGGATTACTGACTCCCGGGTGAAGAAACTGCAGCAGCCTGGAAGCACCGGACAGCTTGTCTGAAAGTAAAATCCAATACTGCAAAGCAAGCAGAACCATTATAGCAACATCACGATAAAATAAACCCACCTGCCAACTTGCACATAGTTAATTTTTTTCCCTATCAATTTTACTATTATTTTCCAGCCTTTCTGAATTTGTAGGGAGCACCGAAGAATCTCACACCTGTTCCAAAAGGCTGAGCAGAGGTAATCACCACGTTCATTAGTCTCAGCGCTGATTGAGTGAAAAAGCTTCACCGGTTCTGAGGAAGCTTTTGAAGGTCAAGAGCTGCTTTTACAACCCAACGGGGCCTTCCCAAGACAAAGTGCATCTATTGAACAAATCCACATTAACCTGACAAACGCTGCTGAAAATGTGAACTTAGTCCTGCCCTGAAGCATAAGAATGAGCCTGTTTGGATGTATCAGCAACAAAAATCTCCATCCCGGACCTGCCATTAAGGCAGCGGTTGAGGGCTGTGGGCTGCACATCTGGGCTCTATATAATCTGTGTCTGCCTTGCACTAGAACACGCTCCCAAAAGGCTCATAATAATAAGGTTACTAATTTGCTTTTGGGGGAAAACACAAACCACCGTTGCCTTCAGTTTTGCGGTTTCCATTTTCGTCAAACTTTCAGTGCAAACAGAGCAGCCGAGTACACACCGCCACGCCGCGGTAATGCCCCCGCAATTACGACTCGGTAGACGATTTCACTTGCAACCACCGTTTCCTCACCAAAATGAGGCCGCTCTTCGTCTCGCAGCCACTCGCAGAGCCAGTTTGCGGAGCGTTTCTGTTTAAGAAGCAACGGGAATGACTTTGGCTGCTATTAAAGCATTGAAATGGATGCTGAAGAGCCAGCGGGTGGATCTGCAGTCCTGCATACGGGTCCTTCCCCAGGAAGCCCACACGTTCCTTCCCCGTGTCCTTCCCGGATAAACCAACCGCAGGGAAGGCGCCATCTGATTACACCCTGTGCTTCCACCAGCGCACCTTCCGGCACATAAAACAGGCACCTCTAATCGGATTCCACACTGAAAGGCAATGCGATGCTCCCACTCAAAGCGAGATACAGGAAACCTGCGCTGTTGAGGCACCTTTATCAACTTAGAGAGTCAACGCTCGTTAACCGGACACAGCTCAGATAGTTCCAATTAACTCTGTCTTTGAATGGCCGCTCTGGAATCACGTCACTGTACCCACAGGAGCCTTAGGTTCAGTCTTTTGGGTCAGATTTTGGCGAACGGTAAGCAGTTCAGGCAGAGTTTGTAATTCAGTCGTAGCCTTATTTTTTTCCTTCACAGCCTCACTATAATAATTTCTAATTATTTCTAATTAAGATATCAAATGTCCTTAAAGAAATTGCCTCCCAGGCAATTTATTCTTCTTGTGTTCTACGGCTCCAGCTTGGACAAAAAGGTGCCCCAGCCATAACCAGGAAAACAGAGACACTAATTCCCAGTACTGATCAGCCAAACTCCCGATAACACACACAGGCAGCGAGGAATCCCACGCAAAAATAACCCAATAAAGCCTCTCAACAAGAACATTTCCTTTTAAAAATAATCTATTTGTAGTTCTCATTGCTGCGGTACAAAGTTTATGAAGCAGCAACACTGTTTGCAGGAGGATCGTGCTCACTACAGCAATCCGAGTTTAATCTCCAGGGCAAGTTGCGCCTTAACGCTCGCCCAAAGGGGAAGGATCAATATTATCGCCAATTTGCACGCGGCTGTTCATCTTTCAGGCCCATGGGAGGTTTTGCACCAAACCTCAGGGAATATAATCTGAAAAAAGGCAGTGGTGACCTCCCGAAACTCCACCAAGAACAGCAAGTTTCTTCCAACCAGCTCTCATTGCCGCTCTAACAACTCTCCATTTTGAGATTACACTTTCCGACCAACACATTGAGCGGCATTAAAGAGCTCAGCAAACTATCACGGCCTCTTTTCGGCCACAAAAGGACCTTCCACCGTGACAATGGTTAGAAAAACACGCGGCCCAGCGAGCAAATCTCACCTCATGCCACCGAGCTGGTCCGGGCCAAGAAAACACAGCGCAAACTGCTTCTCCAACCACGCAAGATTAAACCAGAGGAATCCGCTTCAGCCCAGCAGATCAGGGCACAGACACGATGTGGAAGAGAATCAAAATGCAATAAGGAGGAATAAAGAAACCAACCTTAAAAAAAGAGCAGCTTGTCCTGTAAGCTGTGACGTGAGCGCTGATCGACGCCGGGTTTCCGTTCTGCTCAACTGCTGCGTCCTTGGACATCAGAGCAGGTTCATTAACACGCTCCGTGACCCCCCGCGCCCCCCAGCAGAGCTATAGACACATCACAAACTGCTGGTTTGCTCAGCAAACAGGAGCTTTTGAGAGGTGCCAGCGCAAGGAACGGTTACAAAAGCACCCCCTGCTCGCTCCAACTCCACCAGCACTGCCAGCACTTCTTAAAACAAGGAGCTTTCTGGCCATGGACTTAGTATCAGGGCAAATAGATGAAAAAGGAGTGAACTTGAAGGAGAATGTGATCGCTTCGAAATGTAATGTTGAAAAGGCATGTTAAGAAAAAGTGTTAACACTAGCAGGACCCAAGGCCATGCTGAGCCATAGAAACTGAAAATAAACAAAAAGCACTTTGCTCGGCTTTTAAGACTTCAAAGGGAGCTCGGAGCAAGCCTCAGGAATTCCAAACCTGTGTGTGTATCAGGCAGGAGCACAAGCTGATGGCATTTCTGGAAATGTAAAAGTATGCTGAAATCACGCTCAGACTGTGTCCTTACCTGGAAAACTTACTGATTTTCAATGCAAGCTGATATCAGTTATGTGACACATGCCTTACTTCAGTCCTTACAGAAGGTAGCAGGTGGTGAAATATTCCATTTTAAGGAAAATAAAGATTTTTCAGCATGGCACATGCTTCCACGGAGATGCTGGTACCCAGAGGGAGATGGCACAACACAAACCCACTCCCGTCCAAGGCTTAACCCCCTTAGATGTGTCCACAGAGACCCAGTGCCCTCTCCATCCCCTCCCCAGCACAACATGCCCTTCCGAGGGGCAAAGCCCACACGTGGCCCTGCCAGTCCTGGCCAGCACGTACACAACTTGGCACACACACGTACACCACGACTTGGCACACACACGGTCAACAGACCTGCCGCATTCCTCTGCCACGCGAGATAAGGAGCTCGGCTGCAGACACCAGGTTGGGTGGGAGTGCTGATCTGCTGGAGACTGGGAAGATTCTACAGAGGGATCTGGATCAACGGGCTGAGCCCAATTGTCTGAGGTTCAACAAGGCCAAGTGCCGGGTCCTGCGCTTGGGTCACAACAACCCCATGGACGCTCCAGGCTGGGGAAGAGCGGCTGGAAAAGGAAAAGGACCTGGGGGTGTTGGTGCCAGCGGCTGAACATGAGCCAGCGTGTGCCCAGGTGGCCAAGAGCATCCTGGCTTGTGTCAGGAACAGTGTGGCCAGCAGGACCAGAGAAGTGATTGTGCCACTGCACTCAGCACTGGTGAGGCCAGACCTGGAATCCTGGGGTCACTTTTGGGCCCCTCACCATAGGAAGGACATTGAGGGACTAGAAAGAGTGCAGAGGAGGGAGCGGAGCTGGTGAGGGGCTGGAGCACAAGTGTGATGGAGACTGAGGGACCTGGGGGGTTCAGCTGGAGAACAGGAGCTGAGGGGAGACCTTCTGATCTCTGAACTGCCTGAAAGGAGCTTGGAGCCAGGGGGGTCGGGCTCTGCTCCCCAGGAACAAGCGCCAGGAGCAGAGGAAACGGCCTCAAGTTGCACCAGGGGAGGCTGAGGTTGGATTTAGGAACAATTTCTTCCCCAAAGGGCTGTGGGGCATTGGAACAGGCTGCCCAGGGCAGTGCTGGAGTCACCAGCCCTGGAGGGCTGGGCAGACGGACATGAGGTTCTCAGGACATGGGTCAGTAAAAGCCCTCCAGTGACAAACCATCCAAACCCACCGAGCCCAGCACAGCGCCTCCATGCCTGCAGTATCACAGCTTTTTTCGGGTTAGTTTGAACTGACAAACAAACTGGAGAAACAGCTAAACCTGAAAGCTTCCTTGGCCAGCACCAGGTGAGGGCACACAGGCACAACCGCCAAACACAAACCAGAGCAACTGCACATGGACCCAAAACCAGGATTTAATGAAAACTGTGGTTTCCGAGGCGCTTGGCAGCGCACAGGGCAGCTCTCCCGCGGCATAGGGAATCTCAACAGGCAGCTGACCCAGGCAAAACCAGCCCGGTGCAGAAACAGCTGCTTTTAATCCACTTCAGGCCCTTAGTTTGTTTGTCACGTGGCCCACAAACAGTTGTGTGAGGATAAGGGGCAGCAGTGAACGCTCAGGACCTCTTCTGCAGCAGCTCGAGCGGTTTGAGGTGTTTACACAGCTGCAACCCCAACCAGGCGCCTCGCACCAGAGAGCAGGGTCTGCTGCCATGGAGAAAGGGATCAGTTTGGGGTAGGAAGGCACCAAGTCGGGCTTGCAGCTCTACAACCAGGCTTAAGAGATCTGACGTGAATCATCAGATCCCGCCCACTCCTCTGTTCCTCTTTCCCCACCAAAGCGAAGGTGCCGTCCTTATCTCCCCAAGCTTTTTGAGCCAGTCACATGAGGATCTATGCTAGACACTCTCAGAGTATCTAATATTGCGACAAAACAGGACCTGCTTACTCATATTTATAAGAATATTTGAGATTTGCCACAAAATTGTTATTAAATTCCTCCGACATATTTAGGAGCAATAAAACCTAAAACAATAACTGATCCCAAAGTGTCAGGATTTGCCATTCCCGGGTTTTAAGCGAGCAGGGCCTTGCTGGTCACAGCCAAAGGCTGAGACTGACCTGGGAATTCCAGTTCAACCAGTTCCACCCTTTCTGCCCCTCATTCCTCTGGCTTTCTTGGAACAACAGACAGCAACAAAACCCTACCCCAATCTATACCGGAATCAACAATTCACTGTAAACCCACGCAGTGGAAAGCCACCTGCTCCCCTCCACAATTAAAAGCATTTCCAAACTCCAGCTCTCCCTCGGCCAGCACAGACAGATGGACACGAGAGGCACAGAAAACCCACTCCAGTCCCAGCAAAACCTTTGTACCGCGGCGGCCCGAGACACAAAGCGGAGCCTGCCACCACAAGAGCTGTTTTGTTAAGGGATCACAACATAAATCAGCCACAAAACCAGCTCAAACTCGTATGTTGGCCAATTAAACTTGCAATCCGCTAAAACACACACACACTGATTTCTGAGGGCTGTGCCTCTCCACCGGCACATCCAGCTGATCAATTCCCTGCCCCAGCTGCCCCCAGACCAACAGTAAATGTGACTAAACTTAAAGAGCAATGGCTCAGTCCTCGCCACAAACAACTAGATTGTCACTTTCTCGCACAGCCTCCTCTCATTCAATACCATGTTACAGGAAGGAAATAAGCCCTTTGCAAAGGAAGCGATAGCCCTGAGAGCAGGCAATAAACTGCTGAGATGGGAACTGATCTGCCCCGCTCGCTCCAGCAGGACCCGTCCCCAACATCATCATCCTGGCTCTGCAGGTATTGAGGGCAGAGCTGGATCCTCCGCGGGAACGGGCACCGCTCAGAAAGCGCTCCTATCAATCACACAACATCATTATTCCTCCTGCCCGTCAAAACAGAAACGTCTCACCTCGCAAAACAATTGCTGCGATCGCCCAGGCTCACAAAAATCTATCCCATCTGTTCAAAAGCCGACTGCGCTGAATGAAACTATTCGATAAACGCTCTGCTAAAAGACGGCAAGCATTTCACCCCACAACGGCTACTTCAAATACAATCAGCAACAAGGCAGTCAGGTCGGTTAGTACGAGCCAGCAGAAACGCAGCTTTCTAGCAAGTAATTCTGTTTGAAGACAGAGCTCGTGGAGACGCTGAATTTCAGACTCAGGCCTGCAACTGCGAGAAGGCTCCACAAAGGCAGGTTTAGAAGATCTTGTGTCCCAGCTGCTGCAGTCAGAAAGCAAGAACTAAAGTGTTTCTGCCTCCGAACGGAAAAGGCAAATAAACCAGGGTCCTCCACCTTACCTGCAAAGTGTCTGTGTAAGTGGCAAAGCTGCTGCGGTCCCTGACTGCAAGGGACAGGTGTGGAGGGGACACCAACAGGAGCCCGTCAGCACGGAGGGTGACACCAACACCACTGACAGAGCCCCACATACCATCCCAGCTCCAGAACCACGTTCCCGAGTGCTTTACTGCCCGTTTTTGCACAGCAGTTTAAACCCAAACACGACTGACCCTGGGGACACGGGCACGAGTCAGCCTGTTCCTGGGAACCAGCACCCAGCCAGCGACGGTTTTCAACCAGCATCTCCCTGACAGCCTGTTGGCAACGGACACGTTCTCCTTCTGTTTAATGCAGATACAAACGCGTTCCCAACAGATTCCCATTTCAACCGCCCTCGCTGTCACAAGCAAGTCACATGCCCTATTAGAATCAGGACGCTTTATTTGCTTTTAAAGCGTTCGTGCTCCAAAGAGATGCAAAAAATGAAGAGAGCGGATGATGGGTGCAGAAAAACAACACGTTGGTGCTTCCCCGAGAACAATCGCAACACCAACTCCAGACGGGGTTGTGTTGAAGCCCAACCCATCAGCAGCACGTTCAGCCATTCCCTGAGTGCTGCCCGCCCAGGACACATCCAGCTAAACGCATTTCTCCAGGAGCAGCGTTGTACTCCAAGTTCAAGAATGCACCTTATTTTTATAGGACACAAAAGCAGGACGGCATGTGGCTTTAAATACACAAAGCAGCACTATTCACCGCATTAGCTTCATCATGCAAATCAACCCCCTTGCTACTGGCGTTAAGAGTGAAGGCTCAAATAGCTTCCTGCAGCAAAGTCACCTTGGAAATACCGAGGAATTGGAGTTCCCAGTAAAACAGGACTGAACAGCGGCTGTAAAGAGCGTCCCGATAACTTATGAGCCAAAAGATAACGTCAAACCCTGAGGGAACAATTCGTGGAGCGCGCAGGACTCGCTCATCTTATACGATGAGATAGTTCTATCTTAACTGATAATCGAAAGGTAATAAGCTAAGCATCTCACACCAACATGAGGAATGCTCCTCTTTGCATTTACTTAGCGCTGCAGCCACACAGCAAGGTGCAAACCTTAAGAAACACTCGTGCCAGTTATTAAACAAGCCAGAACTGTTTCAGTACGCGCAACACGCACAGCAAACGCAGAATATCTGTCAACATTAGTCCCCCGTGAAAACGCCAACTCCGATCAGAGCACATGAATGAATGAGCCATAATACGAGAAACCTGCAGTGAACTGAAAGTGAACTCCACCCTCTCGGTAAAGATTTCACTGCTATAGAAACTATGATTAAACACACAGGGCTGTGAGTCAGCTCCCTGGAACGAAGGGACGCCGGGGCAACCACGGGAGCACCGAGCACCAGCCGGCAGATGATATTTGGGTCACCAAAGACACCCCCCAGACACCAAAGACACCCATCCCAAACCTGCAGCATCGCTCAGATGCTTCTCAGTTCGCATTAACACTTAATCTTCCTTACTTTGGGGGTTACTTTGTTCAGGGGGTTTTTGTTTGGGGTTTTCTTTGGCAGCGCTCAAAGCTGCACACGCTCATCACAGGAATGGAGCCAACAGTTTCCAAATCCATTTTGACACGAACTGGACAAAGCACCGAAAACCCAAGCGCAGTTGCCTCCGGCCCAGCTGTGTCTCTCTCCACGGCGTTTCCAATCGAGGCCGCAGAAAAGCCGGAGGACGACGGGCACGGCTTAGCAGCAGCTCCCCGTTCTGGAGTCTGAACAAAGTGGATTTCAAAGAGGTTTAATTTTCCCAGCGACTAATGCTCTCAAATCAGAATAAATCCTCCAAAAGAAGAGATTATCCAGAAATTTACTAGTTAGAAATGTTAATACATCCAGTGTTTATGCAAGGATTGCTGCTCTCTCCATGCAAAAGCATCACCTGTACGATTTCACACTAACGGAGAAGCCGGTTTCTCCCCCACCTCCCTTTCCACACCGAAATGTAGCACAGCAGCTTTGTAAATACCACTTTCCAAGAGCAGCAGTAATTCGGTGAAAAATCAAGGCAAACTTGTTCCTATCGCACTAGGAAAGCTCTGGATAATCCTCTCCTGCAAAGGAACTTAACACAGAAAACAAGATCTACAGGCAGAAAAGTCCAGTGTGAAACCTGGAAAAACATCGAAAAAAAAAAACAGAGCTAAAACTGTAAATCACATGTTCATAAAATACAGGACATGGTGCAAATGAAGAACAAACGACTGGAACAATGCTGATTCAACCAACAGCAGCAGTGCTGGAGTTACCAGCGCATACCTGCTACTCAGACCAACGCTTCCTCCTGTTATTCATACTCTGTTCACTAAATGCCCCGTTTATACACCGTCCAACACGTAGCACGAGGGGACTCAGACCTGTATAACCTGGCTGCTAATTGCAGCCCTTATGGCTGAGATGCATTAATTCATCCCTCCAGCTACGAACACGAGTGTGACTACACCCAGATGTAACCTCAGCGAGGACAGGGAGGATAAAACAGGTACAGGGACCTGCCTGACGTCCAACAGCACGGCAGCAACTCCGCTGGGAGCAAAATCGCTCCTCCTGTCCACCCAAGCAGCCTCATTTTCCCTGGACTCACCCTAGTTGATAGGTACACAGGACCCAGTCATTAGAATCCAAATTGAAAGCCTCGTTTGGAAGCTAAAAGCAGATGAGAACTAGTGGTGATTAATGTAATCACTACTGTCAACTTGATTTTGGGGATCTGGCTGTCTCACAGCACTCCCTCAGTCTGCTTTCCAAGCCTGATGCATTCACACAGGCTTCTGCATGCCTAACCCTGCAACACGTTTAAAACAAGCAAATTAATCTTGAAAATTCCCCGATTTCTTTCCACCAGATGCATTCTGCATAAAGCCACCACCACCCTCCAGAGGAGCTGGGTATTTTCTTATTGCTCCCCAGAAACAGCCTCGCTGGGCGAGGTACCAAAGGAACCAGCCTAAACTGAGAGACCAGCAACAGCAAACTGAGCTGGTTCCAGTGTAAGTTGGGAATGACCTGTTAGAGAGCAGTGTAGGGGAAAGGGACCTGGGGGTCCTGGGGACAGCAGGGTGACCATGAGCCAGCACTGGGCCCTTGTGGCCAGGAAGCCAATGGTACCTGGGGTGGGTTAGAAGGGGGTGGTCAGTAGGTCAGAGAGGTTCTCCTGCCCCTCTGCTCTGCCCTGGGGAGACCACACCTGGAATATTGTGTCCAGCTGTGGCCCCTCAGTTCCAGCAGGACAGGGAACTGCTGCAGAGAGTCCAGCGCAGCCACCAAGATGCTGGAGGGAGTGGAGCATCTCCCGTGTGAGGAAAGGCTGAGGGAGCTGGGGCTCTGGAGCTGGACAAGAGGAGACTGAGGGGGGACTCATTCATGGGGATCAAGATGGAAAGGGGGAGTGTCAGGAGGATGGAGCCAGGCTCTTCTGGTGACAACCAGGGACAGGACAAGGGGCAATGGGTGCAAACTGGAACACAGGAGGTTCCACTTGAACATGAGAAGAAACTTGTTGGGGTGAGGGTGGCAGAGCCTGGCCCAGGCTGCCCAGGGGGTTGTGGAGTCTCCTTCTGTGCAGACATTCCAACCCGCCTGGACACCTTCCTGTGTAACCTCATCTGGGTGTTCCTGCTCCATGGGGGGATTGCACTGCATGAGCTTTCCAGGGCCCTTCCAACCTCTGCGAGCAGCACATGCAGGAACGATATTTTTTTCCAGTCCAGGCACTTCCCTCCCTGCAAATCCCATTTATCTTCATACTCTGAAATATAAATCCCAAATTTATGAGACGAGTAAAATGGAACAGTAACAGCAAAACCCACTTCTTGCAATGTTAGGCGTCAGGTTGAGTCAGCAGGTATGAATTTTCCTCAAGTTTCCCCTCTCTGGTCCTCTATTAACTCTCTTCGCTTTGTGTTGAACAGGTAACGGAAAAGCCAGATGGCCCAAAGCCACAGATAATTTCAAAACTGCTGTGAAATAGCACGAGCCAAGAGAGCCTGACAGCACTCAAACAACAATTCCACCCAGAGGCTGATATTGCTCTATAAAGGCACAGCTGAGCCAAGGGAAATCGTGTTTAAACATGCCTGCAACCCCAGTTTTTCTGTCAATAATGTGAGACTGGACGTTAAAAAATTGATTTGGAAGTAGAAGATGAAAAATTCTGTGACCTCCCTCACCTCTGGCCCTGATCCACAGCCGGGAGAACAGGATACGGATGCACTTGGGAGCAGGATATAAGCACTAATTTAACTCTCAGCACAAGGTGAACGAAGCTGCAGTGACTCTACGGGGAATGTGCCACTTCTCAGCTGCTGCTAATCAAAATGTGTAAGTGAAAAACACTTTGCTTTAATTATTTGTTCTCTCTTTTGGCATCACACAAATACCCTTTACAGGAGAACAAACCCAACTGGACATAACAGCCCTTTTCCTCCTTCTGCTGTTTCCCACCTGGCAGTAAATTACACCTGGTTTGCAACACGCAGACTGGACTTAATATCCCCTACGATAAAAGACCAACCTTGCTGGCACAAATCAGACAGTCTATCAGTGATTTCAGTAATTATCCTCCTCCTCCTCCCAGGTCCCAGCTGATAAAGATAACCCAGGCAGCACAAGGTCACTGCACACAGGAGCACAGATCAGGAACTGAAATTCCGTGGGTCCATCCACATTTCCACTGCCATTTTTTTAAATGCATTTCCACAGCGCCCGGGGCAGCGTGTTCAGCCAGCAAAGACGGGTCCAAACCCTCTCGACCCCACTTTGATCGCTGTGTAAACCCGCTGAAGTCTCTTCTGCGCTAGGGCACGATGCTGGTAATAGCCGTACCTGCAAACCCGTGTCCTGCCGATCTGGGCAATGCACCAAACCAGCAAAAGCTTTTAGATGGCTCTGGAGCTGGGAGTGATCAATAACACAGCACCAGCAGCACTTCTGTGCACCTGCACGGAGCTCTTGCCAAATTCCATGGGAGGAGAATTACTATATTGTGTCCAGCTGTGGCCCCTCAGTTCCAGCAGGACAGGGAACTGCTGGAGAGAGTCCAGCGCAGCCACCAAGATGCTGGAGGGAGTGGAGCATCTCCCGTGTGAGGAAAGGCTGAGGGAGCTGGGGCTCTGGAGCTGGACAAGAGGAGACTGAGGGGGGACTCATTCCTGGGGATCAATATGGAAAGGGGGAGTGTCAGGAGGATGGAGCCAGGCTCTTCTGGTGACAACCAGGGACAGGACAAGGGGCAATGGGTGCAAACTGGAACACAGGAGGTTCTACTTAAATATGAGAAGAAACTATTTGGGGGTGAAATGATATTGATAGAAATCCCCCTTCCAGCAGGCACTGCTGCAGCAGCCCGTGACCCCGCACCTCCCTGCGACAGCAACGTTACTGATTTGACTTCAAGTGGAAGAATTAGACAAGAGAACACGAGCCATCCAAAAGCACACGAACACAGCAAATGCCAAAGTCCCCTTAAAACTGGCTTAGACAGTTTGTTCAAAGCTCAGATTCTCTGAAGGTGACGACCTTTGGCTTTGCCCCCTCTGGAAACTCCACCTCCACGAGCACAGAACAGTTTGCAATCCTCACCTCCTACCTGAAAACCACTTTTAGCCAGAAAAAAATGAGAGATTACTTCTAAGACACTCTCCACAACACTGTGTTTGTAACACCAAGAGGCCCAAGCAAAACACTGTGCAGACACCAAACAGGACGGTGCCTCTCAGACTTTGATCCAAGTTTATATTAATAAATCAAGGCTTCTCAGTAGAACTCAGGCCACATTTTCCTTGCTTGCACCCTCAAATGCTAGCTGCCCTCAGGGGGGAAAACAGAGATTCACCTCTCCTGCGGACAAGTGGAGGGCAACATTGGTTGATATTAAACAACTAAATCCATGGCAACACATCTCTAATGAAGGGGTTCATTTTTGTGGGTTAATTAACTAAAGGAAAACGTGGCTGCCAGTACCCGTCCAGTCTGCAAAGAAGTTCATATTCATAGCAGGAGCTTTCTGGAGCCGGCAGAGTGAAAAGGTTCAAACCCTCTAGTTTAAGTGCTGTTACACTTTACCAAAGTCCAACGATCTTTACCGAATCTGTCTCAAAAGGCACATAAGTGGAGGAGAGGAGCTCAGTGCAGCAGCTCGAGAAGGGCCAGACGTGCACAAACCCACCTCATCAGTACGCACCTTATTTTGCCCCACGACATCCAGCAGACATGGTTAATTAGTTCGTGATAATGCACTGCCCATAACGACTTCTGAACTTGGCTGTGCAGCTGGTAGGTAAGCAATGCTTCGCTGTGTTTTGTAAGCAGCATGCCAAAAAGCACAAACACAAAAGAATAAAGTTAACAATCTGTTTACCCAGTCCCTCTTTCTCCTCCCATTGCTGCTGCTGGCCAACGGTTGGGCAAATATATATATATATATATATATATATATATATTTCCAGGATTCAGCAAAGAGAAATCATTCGGACTGCTCTCAATTTTCCGATCTTTGCCACCGGTGCTTCATGTTATTTCACACCATCCATTCAGTCACGAGATGAAGCCCGTTCCATTGACTAATATCATTAAAAGCCTCTCTCTGGAGATAATTAGTCCTCCCTCCCCCATCCCTTCCCCAGCGCAACGTGGACAGAGCAGAGTCAGCAGCAAACAAAGAAATTCAAACAGCGGGACAGCCAAAGCTGCCTCTCACCTCCACATCTCGCCCTCAAAAACAAATCCACACCTCAAGCAATAGAACCAGGAACGCAAGAACAGGATCTATAGATTAAGGGCTTCGTGGTGTAGAGAACAGGAAAACAGCAATTCCTCATTTGCAAGGAGTGTAAATACCAATGCATAATTAGCCATCGCTAGAGGTTCTGCACGGTCACCTTTCAACCCCAAAAGATCAACTTGAGTCATTCAAAACCAGCGGATAAGAGCCAGAATTGGGAAATCTGCAAACTTTTACCTGGGGTCCCCAGCCGGCAACAAATCACAGCAACCTCCACACCTCACATACAGAAAGTCCTGAGGGCAGAGACAAATGAAGGACAGTCAGCATTTGAGACCCACGCCTAAAGATTCACAACATCCTGTATATCTATGCGCTCGCTCCTCACCTGGAACCTGCCCTTGGGTGTGGGGGTGCAGCTTGGAAGGAGTTAAACCCCCCAACCCAGAGCCAGCCCAAGGTCCGACCACGGGCTGGTGCATTCGCTGCCGGACTAACGCGTGACCCCACCGCGCAGGAAAGAACTGGAAACTGTTATCGCCGCGGCACTGACAAGTCAGCAAGAGCTACTAATTAAATGATAAAAATAGATCTCTGAAAGAGCTGCTTTTTTTTCCCCTGACGCAAAGCTGAGGCCCTAACGCTGCCGCGCAGCCATTAGTTTTCCACGGGATCCAAACGCACAAGCAACAAACAAAAAGCTTTTCACACTCATTGAAAAAAACACAACCCACGCGGCACTTGTTTGTAGAAAATCTCAACTAAAAATTAGGAAACCAATTCTGAATGACACGGAGCATCTCTCCACCACGTACACTTCAATGGAAGCGGGAACGAGGTGACATCTTTGCCCCCACCAGCTGTATCAGCTTCTTTACACTCCCTGGAGCCCAAAGTTCTGGTTTTGCCTAAAAAATGACCATGTTTTGAGGTGACCCAGATGGTCCCAAGGATATGGGCAACTTGCTCCGTGCACAGCACCCCTTAAACCAGCGACAAAAGCTCGTATCGGTGCAACCTCCACCATTGTGTGGGTTTTGCTTCACACCCCCCGCCAGGCACAGGTTTGGTACAGCTCATAACTGAATATTCATCACTGACTAACAGACCTGCAGGAACTGCAGCGTCAGTGATTTTTAATACATATAATGCCCCAACACACGCCAAACACAATGAAATCTGATCAAAATAGAAGCCGTTTGTTTAAATACAAGTGATTTGGCTCTCAAAGCTGTCATCAAATTAAACTGGAAATCAAATTAAGCAGTGATTGAATGAAGGAGAAGGCTGTATAATCACAGATTACTGATCCAGCGGCATGAAAACAAGGACGCAATCACATCCCCCTTGTTTTGTGGCAGCCTCAACCATATTCCCAGAAGGATTCCCCTCATCCCCCAGGACTCGAGGATGCTCTGTGCCTCACATACAGCTCATTTCTCGGTAGCCCAGAAGGAAAACGTTCCTTACACAAACACCCTTGGAGATATTAGCTGATAACAAAGCCAGCCCTGTGAAAGTACAAGCTGACACACTTTAAACTGCGCTAATTTGGGACAAACCAGAGCAGTCATTTCCAGCGCTGCTGGGAAGAACAAGTTTAAACCTCCTCTGAGTGGGAAAAGGGGTTTGTTGCCACCAGCGTTGTCCAAGGTATTAATTTAAATTGGCGTAACTGTGTGCCAACGAGTTCCCTCTGAAATGGCCCCATTTGGGCTTTTTTGCACTGTCATTAGAGAAGGAATTTAAACTATGTAAAATTACAATTGTAGGTCTTGTCTACTCTCAAAAATAATTTCGATTAATTTAAACAGTAGGTTTGAGGAGCAACAGACATTTGTAGTGAAATGATAGGCAGAGGACTATAATTCCACTCCAGCAGAACTTATACAACACTAACATCAAGCTAATTCAGCTGAACCCTCCCTTTACCCACCAAGAACGGACCACGACAAACTTCATCACTCTCCTTCCACTGGGAGCAAACCTGAGTCTGCCCAGGACCTGCTGATGTTCACAGTTTTCAAGTTTAGAACTCACTCCTGTGCAATTCAAGGTTTCTTTACAGAGAGAAGCAATCACAAGCATTCCCACTTCTCTTTCTAGGCTTGTGGAAGCAGCATTTCAACTTTCTAAGGTTTAAGAGGAGCTTTTTACTTATTTTCAGCCTCGATTAAGCACCTTCTCACCTCATTCACTTTGTTTTTTCAGCTCTTTCAGCCCCAGAGAGGGGCACCAAGCCCTCACCTACCTTCACCTGGACAAACACAGCCCAGTGCAAAGCGGAGAGGTAAATAATTCATCTGCACACAAACACAGGGAAGGAGAAAGCACAGCAGCGACGTTTCGAATTTCAGCCAACATGAAGACAGAACAGATCAAACAAAGAAATACCAAAGGGGCTGCCTCGGAAAGAACTTAAAGGTGAAAGCGCCCGCACAGACATCAACAGGACGGCAAATGGGATGACAAACCGGGCTCTACTTTCCGTCGCGGCCCGAGCCCCCGGGCGGGCGGCAGCGCACGGACCGCCCGGCCCCGGCTTCCACAGCCGCTTCTGGGGCGACTTGGAGCCGTGAGCCGGATCCCGGGGGAGTTTCCCCAGCCCGGCCCCCGCGGAGCTCCGGGGTCACCGGCGGGCAGAGCACGGCCCGGAGTGACCGCTGGGCCCGGCCCCCGCTTCCCTCACAGACCCCCCGGCGCTCCCCTCACACCCCGACACCCACACAGGCCCCGGCACCCCAACAGGCCCCTCTCGCCCCCCGCCGCCCCCCGCTCACACACCACCCGCCCCCCGCAGCGCTGCCGCCCGGCACAGGAGCCGGGCCCGGCCTGGCCGCTCCCCGGTCGGCCGCCCGCCCTCACCGCCTCCCCGCGGACACCGGCGCCCTCCGCCGCTCCCGGGCCGGCCCGCCGGAAACCTCGGGGGGAAGAGCCACGCGGAGCATGCCGGGACATGTAGTCCGCCCGGCGAGACCACGCCTCCCTTAGGACAGGCCACGCCCCCTAAGGCGGGCCACGCCCCCTTGCTGCGTATAGGGGCAGCGGGAGGAACGTGAAGTGAGATCGGGGTATTTTTGGGGACGCTGGGGGGGAAGTTGGGGGTGAAGGGGGCCATGGGAATTTGGAGTGGGGGTGATAGGGTGCTGTGGGGGTTGCAGTGAGGCTTTGAGGTCAGGGGGTGACAGGGGTCATAGGGGTTTAGGGGTGCTGGGGGGGCGTGTGGTAAGGCTTTGGGGTCAGGCGGTGCCCTGGGTGGCAGGAACTATTTAACGTCCTTAAGCAAAACAAGATAATATATTTATTTATGTGTACATATATATATATATATATATGTATATATATATGTCAGAGCTCAAACGTCACCAAACCTCCGTACCCAGCGCTGCTGCGGATCCCCAGCGAGCGGCGCTGCCGCCCCGGGAACGCGGGAGGAGCAGCCGGAGCTCCGGGGAGCGGCAGCCCCGGCCCCGGCGCGACCGTGGAAACGTCCCGCGAGCTGTTAGGGCTGCAAATCTATTGCCAGGCAAGGAAATAGAGGGTTGAGGGGTGAGCGGCGCCCGTGGAGCTGGTTTGTTCCCCTCTATTGCCCGAGCATAGAATCATAGAATCACTTCCGTTGGAAAAGACCCTCAATATCGTGTCCAACCGTTCCCCAGCCCTGTCCCTGCCCCATGTCCTGAGAACCTCATGTCCGTCTGTCCAACCCTCCAGGGATGGGGACTGGGCAGCCTGTTCCAATGCCCCACAGCCCTTTGGGGAAGAAATTGTTCCTAAATCCAACCTCAACCTCCCCTGGCGCAACTTGAGGCCGTTTCCTCTGCTCCTGGCGCTTGTTCCTGGGGAGCAGAGCCCGACCCCCCTGGCTCCAAGCTCCTTTCAGGCAGTTCAGAGATCAGAAGGTCTCCCCTCAGCTCCTGTTCTCCCGCTGAACCCCCAGGTCCCTCAGCCTCCTCCTCCCTTGCCTGTCCCTTACGTACAGGTCACAGTGCGGCACTCCAGCTGCAAAGTCCCAGAGCATTCCAGTGTCCCCAGTGAGGGTTTTACAGGGTGGGAGGGAAGGGACCAGCCTCTGGTCACTGTCTTAGCTCACGGGGACAGAATGTGTCCTGCCCATGGAGCCCAAAATATCCCCAGGCACGGTCCATGCCGGCGCCAGCCCCAGTTCCCTGTGTAACCCACACTGTGCCCAGTGCCACCAGGTCACCATGGGACAGACACCGTCACCAGGGGTGTTGCTGCTTCTGCAGGGTGTTTCAAAAAGATAAACCCAATTTGAAAACATTAGATATGAATTAAAGTATTATCTCATCATTGTCTGTGCAGCAGGTGGAGAGAATACAGGCTCTTGAAGAGCTGCTTTGTTTCCAGCCTGAATTTATCTACTTTGGACTCTGTCAGCCTTAAAGGCTCATTTAGCACAGCCCACAATCATTATTATTATTATTTTCCTATTGCATTACTGCATTTTTAAACACCACTAACATTATGTTTTTAAACTGAGGGCAATTGTAATGCAAACAAAATGCATACATTGAGATCATAACTATCAGCTGCAGGTAGGGAGATTATTAACATGCCTATTGCCCTGCGAGACGGACAATGAAAGCTGCAGATAAATTATAGATGTGCTTACAAATTGCAGACCTTGGTTAAACACAGGGTGAGGAATTGATTCGTTTATAATTGTGACCATCTGAAAAAAGGAAGGGGGTTAAAATGGCACAATGATTCAGGCAATGAGTTAAAGGAGACCCACAGTGCCAACTCACCCACCAGCTATTTGAAACTGTAGTAGAAAAATGAGAGAAAAATAAAGCAAGGACCGGTCCTTCCTGGGCGCTGCTGCTGCTGGGGGGAGCAGCACAGGAACCGCTGGGTGCCCACCGTTAATCCTTTGTGGATTTAAAATAAATCTGGGGAGGAAAACTTGGAGCACAAACCAGGACTTGCTGCTAAGACCAAGCTTTGCAAGACCACAGGGGGAAAAAAAAGGATTAGAATAACACTTTAAAGAACCTTCATGCTTTGCAGCTCCCCGAGCAAGGGGTTTAAACATAAGCCAGGGCTGGAGGTTGGGCGCTGGGGTGGCATCAGCGCTCCCTGGGGACACAGCGGGGATGCACCTCACTCTGCAGGGGCTCCCTGGATCTGGCTCCCTGGGGACAGGGCCGGGATGCACCTCGCTCTGCAGGGATTGGGCTGGTCCCTCCATGGGGCTCTTATCAGCGCCTCCCAGGGGCTCCTGCTGCACCCCGATACGGGGCTGCGGCACCCCCAGTGCCACGTCCCCGCCCACCCCGGCAACAGGGCGTCCCACAGGACACCCACCTTGGGGTGAGAACCGGTGCCCCAAATCCTGGCTACACCACAGAGAGGTTGCTGCAAGGAGGGTGCACTGGAGCTGAGCACACCCCCTCATACAAATGGGGAGTGCACGGGCTCCCCCCCTTTTTCCCCCTTGAACAACCCAGGGTGCTCCCACCCCTCCCAGAGCCGTGGGACCACCAACCCCAATTCTGCATGTGCAGGATGAGTCCCTGGGGCTGAGCAAGAGCAAAGGGAAGCCGCGGCTCGTGGGCGCTCGCTCAGCAGCGCTGCCCTGCACAGGCGCCGGGGAAAAAAGAGCTTAAATTAAAAAAAGAACAATTTTATTTATTTCAAACAAGATCTGTAGCAAAGTCACAGTGGCATTTCCACACCCAGTCAGGAGTAAATACACCCCCGCAAAAAAATAAAGGAAATAATTTAACTGGAGCTACGGTTCAGCAGAGACAAACCTGACAAACCCGGAGTGGCCAAGCAGCAGGTGACGCCGCTGGACGCGGCCCCGCGCTCCAGCAGAGCCGGGAGTGGGGGCTCTCCCAAACCAGCACCCCCGGCGACCCGCGCTGCTGGGAGACGCTCCGGCACATCTGGGTAACACCACGGCCACCCACGTCCCACACTGTCACCTCCCAGCAGGCACTTCACAGCCCCAGTCACAGGATGGGGCTGGTTTAACCCTCCCGCAGCCCCCCAGGGCTGGGTTGGGGTCTGGCTGCACCAGGACCCATGGGGAGCAGCAGCGAGGGGCTGCAAGCACCCCCAGGCACAGAGGGGACATCCCTGTGTCACAGCAGGCACCGCACGCAGTTGGGACACCCTGGAGGAGCCACAGTCTGTCCCCCAGCCACAGGGACACCAATGTGGGGGGACCCAGCTCGGAGGCGAGTGTCACCAGGGCTGGACCCTTCTCACCCCCCCGCGGGGCCTTCCCAGGGTGCGAGGCAGAGATCTGGGGACGGGGTCCCAGGGCAGCATCCCCCCCAGCAGCTGCAAGTCTTCCAGCACAACGAGACTCCAAGAAGCCGGGGTAAAGCCCACGATACCCGCGAGGACGGTTCTGGTGCCAGCAGGTGACACAGAGGTGACACCACAGTGAGGGCAGCACCCCTGGTTTGGCTTCATGCAGGCTCACCCCAAAAAAGGCACAGAGCAGTTGAGCACCCCCAGATCTCAGGGAGCTTCCTGGCACTGATGGCATCTCAGTTGTCCCCTCTCGTAGGCTGAGGGCAGGGGAGCCCCCCTTTCCTTCCACAGCTCCAGGCCCCTTTTTGGGGGGAGACAATATTCCAGCAAAGTCTTTAGGGTCCCAGCTCCCTCCTGGCTTCTCGCCCCAAAGCTGGGGATGAGGAGGAGGAGGGAGCGAGGCCGGTCAGGTCATGTAGCGGGTGACGGCTCTCAGGGCGTAGAGCAGAGCCGCCTGCATCCGAGCCTCCAGCAGGAGCAGGTTGATGTGCACCTGCAAGAGAGAGCGGGGTCAGGGCGTGGGGGCTCAGCATCCCCCCCCCAGCCTGCCAGGAGGGGCAGGGACGGGGCAGCACCTTTTCCGAGTGCTTGAAGTGTCTCCAGAACTGCGTGTACATCCGCTTGGTTGTCTTCTCCGGGTAGCAGGCCACCGTCTTGATGTAGATCTTCAAGCTGCGCTCCAGGAGCTGGTTCACCTCCCCGTAGTCATAGTCATCATAGCTGGGGGAGAGAGGATGATGTGTTACTCCACATGTAACCCCCACCCATTGACACACCCCAAGGGCTTTCTGGACAGACTCTGAGCCCCCAAACAGCATCACCTTGCCTTAGTCTAAGCAGCAGCAACAGCATCACCAAGACCAAGTCTTAGAATCGCGGAACAGTTTGTGTTGAAGGGACCTCCCCAGCTCCCCAGTGCCCCCCTGCCATGAGCAGGGACATCTTCACCAGCTCAGGTTGCTCAGACCCCGTCCAGCCTGGCCTGGGATGTCTCCAGGGATGGTTCATCCACCACCTCTCTGGGAACCTGGGCCAGGCTCTCACCACCCTCAGGGCAACAATTCCTCCTCATGTCCAGCCTGAATCTCCCTCCTTTAATTTAAAACCATCACCCCTTGTCCTGTCACAACAGGCCCTGCTCAAAAGTCTGTCCCATCTTTCTTATCAGCCCCTTTTAAGTCCAGAAAGGCTGCACTAAGGTCTCCCCGGAGCTTCTCTTCTCCAGCTGAACACCCCAACTCTCAGCCTGTCCCCAGCAGAGCTGTTCCAGCCTCGGGTCATTCCTGGGGCTCCTCTGGCCCCTCTCCAGCAGCTCCATGTGTGTCCTGTGCTGAGGTTCCCAGGCTGGACCCTCACAGGCTCTACCCAGGGCACACAACAGGCTCCAGCCATGGCCTGGGGACCTTGGGGACCTACCGAATGCCAAAGACACAGTGGACGTAGTTCCAGATGGCCCTGCGCAGCATGGACGTGTCCACACCGCAGTGCATGGCGATGGTGTTGTACGTCAGGTTGTAAACCACCTGGAACTTCTCATCCAGGAGCTGCCCCACGTCGGGGTACAGGCGGTTGATCAGTGAGTAGCCGTGGTCCTCCCATGTGTAATCCTGCCACAGAAAGGATGCTGGGGTAGGGGCTTGATGGGGAAATGTGGGGTCCCTTCAAGTCCAGGGATGTAAGCTGGGGTCTCCCCCAAAACACTGACCCCCAAAACTATTAGTGACCAGTCACGCTGCTACTCCCAGCCCTTTGCTGTCTGCACCCACGCTGTCCACAACGCTGGGGACACCCCTGCTGCCCCCGCACTGACACAAGCAGGACCTGTCACCCAGCCCGCCACCCTGTCCCCTCCGGCTGGCGCGGGACCACGAGCACCCACCTGTGCCCGGAAAGTGGGGGGCGCCTGCTCGCCCCTCCGCGTGAAGTCCTTGTAGCCAAACTCAGGGTCCTCCACAAAGCAGAGGACGTTGGACTGCAGGGAGTGTTCCGACAGGTCTACAAGGCAATGAGTGCTGTGTGACACCAGAGCAGCAGCCCTGCAGCTGGGGGCCCCATCCTGCTCCTCCCTCCCTCCCCTGTGATACCCCCAGCCCACGGGGACCCCAACCCAGCCAGCTGCACCCCTGCACCTCCTCACCCGAGGGAGCAACCAGCAAACTCTCCGTCTTCTCCAGTTCGAAGCGCGTCGCCATCTCCTCCTGCGTGACGCCCTCCTCCTCCAGCTGGCTCTCCTGCAGCAGCTTCATCCTCTCCATCAGCACCTCCACCTCCCGCAGCGCGTCCTTGCCCTGGCCGAGCAGAGGGCAGAGTCAACAGAGGGACCGCAAGCCCAGAGCAGCCCCAGGGATGCTCTAAAGAGTGGATTTGCCTCTGGGGTTCTCCTGCCCAGAGCGCAGCTGCTCCCCTGCCTCATCGCGGGAACTGTGAGGAGGGGGAAGCCCTGCGGAGAATGCGGCTGCACAGGGGATCATAGGATCATGGAATCATTTTGGGTGGAAAAGACCCTCAAGACAATCGAGTCCAATCATCCCCCACCCCTGTTCCTGCCCCATGTCCTGAGAACCTCATGTCCGTCTGTCCAGCCCTCCAGGGATGGTGACTCCAGCACTGCCCTGGGCAGCCTGTTCCAATGCCCCACAGCCCTTTGGGGAAGAAATTGTTCCCACATCCAACCTCAACCTCCCCTGGCGCAACTTGAGGCCGTTTCCTCTGCTCCTGGCGCTTGTTCCTGGGGAGCAGAGCCCGACCCCCCTGGCTCCAAGCTCCTTTCAGGCAGTTCAGAGATCAGAAGGTCTCCCCTCAGCTCCTGTTCTCCAGCTGAACCCCCCAGGTCCCTCAGTCTCTACCACACTTGTGCTTCAGCCCCTCACCAGCTCCGTTCCCTCCTCTCAACTCACTCCAGCCCCCTAGGGTCCCCCCTTACCCGGGACCCCCCCACGCTGTCATCAGAAGCAGAGCTGCTGTCGCTGTGGGGCGAGGGGGGCCGGCAGCCGTGCCCCCCATCCTGCTCCTCCTCGGGGTTGATGCCGCAGCCGAAGACGAAGGAGGCAAGCGAGTGGTAGTGGGTGAGCAGCACCAGCGCCTGCACCAGCTCCGCCAGCGACCAGCTGTGCTCCCCCGTCTTCAGCAGCGCCTGTAAGGCACGGGGGGGTTTGGAGAGACCAGCCAGCCCCCCAGCTCCCTGTGCTGTACCCCCATCACAGCCAGGCTAAGCCAAGGGAAGGGGGCAGGGGGGCATCTGGGATGTGCCTCCCCAATAAACCACCTGTCACCAGGACAGTCTCAGCCAGTGGGGTGTCACCGATTGGTGATTTAGGGTCCTGCTTGCCACAGGGTGAGGGGGTTGAGTGCATCTGCCACAGGGGGACAAGTCACCCCTTCCCCATCCCTCAGAGCAGCACAGCCCCTGCCCTCCAGCTCAGAGACTCCCTGAAAGGGTTAAATCTGGGGGGTTGTGTAAGCAGGGATGTGGCCGCTGGGGTCAAGCCCCCAAAACCAGAGTGTATTTGGGGGGGTACACACACCCTGCAGCAGCAGCATCTGCTCTCACCTCGATGTGCTCCTTGGTGATGAGCCAGGGCCGGTGCGCCAGCAGCTTGTTGATCTCGTTGAGGTTCCTGAGTTTTTGGGGGGCACAGTGCAGCCCCTGCAGCCAGGCCGGGTTGCCCCCCACCTGCAGGAACTCCCCCATGTGCAAACCCACCAGGTAGGAGCACTGGTGCCGGGCCGCTGCCTGCGGGAGAGCCAGGCGGTCACCCCCCAGCACCGGCCAGGGACCCCCACAACCCTGCTACGAGCCCTTGGAGAAGCCAAGGCAGGAGCCCCCCCACATCCCCCTTGGGGAGATGAGCCCAGACAGGGCGCTCTGCCCACCCCCCACCCCTATTATCAGTTCAGGACCCCAGTCACCATGGAAGCGGGGGGGTCACTGGTATACCCTGGGTGGACGCCAACCCCAAAGGGACCCCAGAGGGGGCCCCAAATACCTTCCTGCCTCCAGGAAAAAAAAAAAAACAACAAAGAAACAACCCCAACAACCACACTGGGACCATATATACCCCCTGGAGCCCCCGCCCCCAGGACCCCCGTCCTCACCATGATGGCGATGTAGTGGCGCTTGTGGTAGGGCAGGGGCCCGTCCATGCGCAGCAGCAGGTACTGGGTCTTCCAGAAGCTGCTGAGGTACTGGGGGTGCAGCCCCATGACCATGGTGATGTTGTCCACCCTCCCCGCCGACACGAAGGCTTCGACCAGGAGCTGGTGCCGGCTGCTCTGCGCACCTTCCTGCAGGATCTGCCGGGGTGGGGAGAGGGAGGGGCTGACGGGCTGGGTGCTGCTGCCCCCCCATTCTGTAACAGCCCCCCAAAAATACAGGGAGACCTCCACCCCATCAGCAGGACCCAGGAGCGCCCATCGCATGCTCACCCTGTTGGTGCTGCCCATCCGCCTCCCTGCCCGGTATGGACACCTCCGTCCCCCGCTGCCCGTGTCCCCCCTCCCAGCCCCGGGGGACAGCGGGTGACCGGGGGGCTCCATGTCGGACCCCGCACAGCTCAGCCCGCAGGTCGGGTTGTTTGTTTGGGCTCTGGTGTGGAGCAGGGAGGAGATGGGGCTCAGCCCCCCCAGCATCTCCACCCCCAGCGCGGTGACGAAACCCCGTGCTATCTCTGTCAAAGGGGGAACCATCTGGGACAGCGGCAGCGGGTGCCAAGATAGGGCTGGTGAGCCCTGGGGATTTCTGGTCACGGCTTTTGGAGGGTGGGGGGGTGGAGCAGGACAGGGGCTGCAGCCCCTTTGCAGCACAGGGAGAAGACACCCACGTTGTGTGAGTGGGGAAACTGAGGCACAGGCAGGGCAGTGACCGGGGGCAGGAAAACGCCGGGGTGGAAACAACACAAGTGCTCCCCCACCCTCTAAAACAAGACACCCCCACCCCCTGCTGCCACAGGGGTACCCCGGGTGGGTGACCCTTTCCCATGCCAACCCCTTGCCCAGCATCCCCCCCCAGCTGGGCACTGGTAACTGAGGTGTGGGGATCCCTCCTTACCAGCCCCCTCTCCCCAACCAGGGCAGGGGGTGTTGGGGAGCCCCCGGTAGGGAGGGACGCGCCCACCCCAAACCATCCCCACGGCTCTTACCTCTTCCAGGGGGATGAAGGCGCTGGGCCCCCTCCCCAGCTGCCAGGGGACCTTCACCCCTTGATCCTACAGGGGAAAAAGCAGCAGCTTTAGCCTGGCAGCGGGAGCCACCGAGTGTCACCAGTGGGACGAGCGTGGTGGCACCGGAAGGGGTGACGCAGCAGCCATGGATGGGGACACGCGGCCATCGCCCTTGCGTCAGGCCGGGCAGCGCCTGATGAAATCGGGCGGGGGTGTTGCTCCGCACCCCTGGGAGGCGTGTGTGACACACAGGGACCGAGCCAGGACACCGGAGCCGTGCCATCGCATGCCAGGAGAGCAGAGCCACCCCTCGCTCCCAGGTCTCAGTTTACAAGCCCCTCGGGAAAACACGGGGGAAAAGGAGCCCGGGGGCACCCGGGGGGCCAAGGGGCAGGACGGCTCCAGCGTGGGCTTCAATCCAGGCGCTGCAGTTTGCAGCCACCGGCATAAACACAGCGCCCGATAACCCCCCCGGGGCACGAAATGCCAATACACATCACCAGTTATTTTTCCCCCCTCCCCTCTTCAGACCCGTTAATGTAATTAAAACAGAAACGAGTCACCGGCTTACAGGGCAGCTGCTGCTCTGTGCACTCCAAACACAAGGTTTAGCTCATCTTTGACCCCCCATGCCCCATCTCCCCCCTCCCAGGGAATAGTTTCCATGCTATATTTTCTCCAAGCAGATATTTTCCTCCGGGTAGGGTGCACATGGGGGATGATGCAAACAGGAGCATAATGGGGCCAGGACCCCCCAGCCCTCCTGCTGCAAGGGTCTCTGTGCCCATGGGACCCCCCAGCCAGCCAAGGAGCTGAATCCCAGGGACACAGCAGAGCCTGAATCCTCCCCCATCCCAATTTTGCGCTGCAGCGTCCCACCAGCTCGCAAGGTTGCAGCCGTGCAGGGGAAACTTCTCCACCTGCATCACAGCAGCACCCATGGGTGCCAACGGGGGGACACAGCACCCAGCCCCGAGAGATAAAATAATCCAATAACCACTCCCAAAACACCCACAGAGAACACAGAACCCGGTGTGGGGCTGGGAGAAAAGAGGATGGAAAAGGTTTCAAGTGCTCTGGGAAGGAGGTGAGGGGGAACGGGCTGGTGTGTGGTCCCCCCAATACAGGGGGACAAGGCGCTTGCGTGACACCAGGGCTGAGAAAGGGCATTTGGCAGATGTGCGCCCGCAGCATCGCTGCCCCCGGGTGGAGGAGCCGGCGGTACCACCGCAGGAGATGCTCGGGGGGGAAGCACCCGCCTCCTCCACCCATTCCTGCAGAAATCCCCCAGGTCCCCTCACTAACAGGAGCCAGGGTGGCACCGCAAGGCTGGGACCCGTCCCCAAGCACAGGGGACAAAGGCACTGACCCCCCGTTTCTGGCACCACTCAATCAGGCAGGCGCTCCCCCCAAATCACCAGCCCCATGCCCCAGGGCGATTTCCCCCCCACATCCCCTCCCTCCAGGGCTGGCGGGGGCTCCCGGGGGTGGGCAGCGCACAGACCCCCGCATCCCATCCCACGGCACTGAGACAGAAAAGCAAGCACGGCACCCAGCAGCGCGTTCCGAAACCGAGAAGCCTTCAAAAAACCCGACGGCACAGTCAGACAAACACCTTCCAGCCCATTAATGACCGGGAAGCTCAATGGGAAATCTGTGTTTCCCACCCTGAGCTCAGCATCACCCCAGCACCCCCACAGCCAGGCAGGAGAGGTGACAGCAATGGAGTCACCTGCAGGAGACGGGACATGTCACCGCGGGCTGGTGGCGGCGGGAGGAGGGTACCCGGACACACGCGGCCGGGGATGCTGACGGCAGGACCACACGTCCCGCTCTCCGGCGTGGAGCGACGGGCAGGGCGCCGCTTCCCCCGGGTCTTTTGTGCAGTGCCCTGCGAAGGGACGAGCCCCGGGGCCGTCACCTGGTGTCACCAGGAGATACCCGAGAGCCAGGGCCGGGCACAGCCCAGGTGACAGCAGGTGCTTCTCCTGCCGCTGCCTCCAAGCCACTGTCACAGCGGTGGGCACAGCCTGGCACCCTCTCCCGAGCGGCACTGGGGTGTAGTGTGGCACGAGGTGACAAGGCAGCAGCTGTCGTGGTGGCCACATGCTCCCCACGTGTCGGGCAGTGGGTCACAGCGCTCCCGCCAGCGCTGGGCTGCTGCCACCCCAGCAAAGCCACCAGTGCCCAACTGCCACATGCGCGGGATGCTCCTGCCCTGAGTCACCACGGAAGCCAGACCGGGGTGACAGCAGGAACAGGCTGATGCCATCGCTGCTCCCGGTGCTGAGCTGGCTCTGCACTGACTCACGATTTGGGGAGAAAGAGCTTTTTCAGTGCTTCAAGAGGTTCCCTGGGAGGGGACGGCAATGGAGAGACACCGGGAAGGCAAGTCCACGGGGGACAGCACAGGACTGGTGGCTGTGACAGCGAGGAGGAGCCGGGGAGCCCGGCCAGCCCCACCGCTTGTTGGTGACAGCTCAGGGTGACCTTGGAAGGTGCATTTTAATCATCGCTACGCAGAGGCTCGGTATGTTTTACTGCATTGAGCAATCCTCAGGGCGCTGCAGTTAACCCTGGCTGCACCATCACCGGGGACGTCTCACCTCCCGCTGATGGGGAAACTGAGGCACAGAGGCGATGCTCTGACCTGCACCACCACGCCACCCGCTCCCCGGCGCCAGGGTATTGATGGAGCTGCAGAGGGAAGGAGTTAATGCCCTGGGAACAGGAGGACGGGTGCACTGAGCAGCGAGCCCCCGCCGGCACCGCTGCCAGTGCTTAGTCAGGTGTTGGAAAATCATTCCCGATAAGGCGAGGTTAAACAAACACCATGAAGCCACCTCATAACCCAGCTCCTGCCAAAACCCGTCAGAGGCCGTGCCTGGGCCGTACCGGGCGAGAGCCGCGCGGGGGCTCGGCCCCGCTGACGCACAGACCCCACACGGGATCGACCCCTCGGCACGGGCTGCCCCACCGCAGCCCCAGCCAGGCCCGCTCCCCGAGAGCCCAACCTGGCTGCCACCGCTCTCCAGCGCCAGGGCACAGCGCCCCAAATCCCACCCGGTCTCATCCCGAGGACCCAAAAACACATCACGGAGAAGAGCGGAGCTGCCACTGAACACCCAGCCCTGCTGTGGGGCAAAGCCAAGGTGCTTCCACGCACCTGGAGTCCCTGTGGTACCTGCTTGATGCTGGTGGCACCCCCGCCACCGTGTCCAGCCCCCAGCCTGCTCCAAGCACTGACTCCAGGTTTCAGCTCATGAGTGCTGGAGCTCCCCGGCAGCACCACTGTCCGGGCTCCTTCCCACCCGCTGTCCCAGTTTCCAGCCCGTCAGGAGTAGCTGTCCGTGTGGCTACACTGTGAGCGGCTGTTTGGGGAGGCAGAGAGACCCCGTGTCCTGGGGAAGGGGAATGTGGAGCAAAAGGAAAAACTGCAAATGTTTGGTTTTTTTTTTCAGATGGAAAAATAAATCTTAAAAACAGATGCAATTCCCAGCATCTCAGGGAACTCGGCAGGTTGGTGCACTGAAGCTGCAGGTGGGTTCAATGGCCCCGGAGGGCTCTGCAAAGCTCCACAGACATTTCAGGCTCGTTTTGCACACTCGACTCCAAATGCAAAAACCCTGGACAATGCAAGAGGTTTCCCAGACCTTTGGGTTAATGGGACATCAGACAGAACCACAGGCAGCCCAGGAACACAGGACGGACCCCCTTGATCTCCTGCCAGCTCCGCAGCCACCTACCCCAGCGGGCACGTCCCACCGCCAGCTCCTGCCTCAGTTTCCCTTTGCTTCCCAGCCCATTGCTGCGGGCAGGACCTCTGCCCGGCTCCCACACACATCGCAGCTCCTGGAGGGATCAGGGGACCCCAAGATCTCCCCATCCAGCCACCCCAACGTCCCCGTGCCAGGACAGGGCCACCCCAGGAGCCCTGGGTGGGATCCCAGCACCCCAGCCTGCTCCCACAACCCAGTACCCTTAGTTTTAGGCTCGCTGCAAATAAGCACCAGGGTTATTTTCGCAGCCTGGCCCCACATGTCCCGGTTTCACCCCTCCCTGCAGCCGGCCGAGGGGAGGTGGCCGCGGGCTGGGGACAGGGACAGCGGTCCCAGGGTGGGGGGACACCAGCAGCCCCTCCCTGAGCGACCCCCGGGTGGGCTGCACGGGGGCAGGAGATGCACGGGGAGGGGGAGGCGAAGCGAACCGGGCAGGCGAGCCCCGAGCCGAGCCCTTACCTCGGCGCCCCGCCGAGCCCCGCAGCCCCGGTACTCCTCCAGCCCCGCGGGCGGGCACGGCGAGCCGGCCAGCAGCATGGCAGCGCGGGGAGCGGGGCCCCGGGACCCCCGGGCTGTGAGCGGCCCCCCCGGGCGGGGCGGGGGCTCCCGGTCACCCCCAGTCACCCCGGTCACCCCCCGGCTGCGGAACGTCCAGCGGCCCCCGCCCGCTCCGCTTTCATAGCGCGGCGGCGGGAGGGGCGGGGCGGGAGGTAGCCCCGCCCCCAGTCTCCACCAATGGCAGCGCGGAGGAGTGGCCAAGTCATAGCTCTTAGCCAATAGGAAGCGGCGGCGCGGGGGCTGCTGGGGGTTGTAGTTCGCCGCGGCGTCGCTCTGGTGTGAGAACGGCGGGTGTGAACGGTGCGAACTGCAGCGGGACCGCGGCGGCTGAGCCCCCGGACACGGGCAGGGAGCCGGGGGGGGTCTGGGGTCCTGTCTGCGTCCTCTCTGCTCCGAGAGGAACCACAGGATCACAGAGTGTCCTGAGCGGGAGGGACCCACAGGATCAGAGTCCAACCGCTGTCCCTGCACAGGACACCCCACAGCTCACCCCGTGTGTCTGAGGACGGTGTCCAGTCTCTTCTTGAACACTGTCATGTTGGGCCGTGACCCCTCCCTGGGGAGCCTGTTCAGTGTCCAGCACCTCTGGGGGAAGAACCTTTCCTAATATCCAGCCTTTTTCTAATATCCGAACTTTTCCTACCGCCCAGCTCCTATTGCAGCACCTGACACAGGGACCCATGGAAAACGTCTCCTGGGGCCAAAGGGAAAAAAGAGAAAGCTGATGGAAAAGGCACGCGAGGAGCCTGCGTGTTTGCAGGGAGTGGTGTTTGTCAAAATTGCTCAGCTGCTCTCAGCCTGTGCACAGAGCGTGTCCCATGGCTGCGTGTGGCCTCGAGCCATCGCTGTGTCCCCCCCCACCACCCCACTGCACCCCAAGGCTCCCTAAAGCTTTGCAGAGTTTGAGCAACCCCAAGAGCTTCAGAGCAGCTTTCCCCTCCCATCCCCTACAAGGCGCCCGGCCCCGCACCAGCTCCGGCCGTTTGAGTAACAAACACCAATAAAACAAGGTGAAGGAAGGGAAAAACCCCTCCCGCAGCCCCGGGCAGCCCCAGACAGCAGTGCCGATAACAATCTGGTGCTGCTCGACAGGCTGCACATGGCAAAGTCCAGCAAACAAGAGCCGCTGCACAAACAACTCGGGTTTTGCCTGGCAACAGCCTCCTCCAGCTCCTGCCAATGGAGCGGGCATGTCAGCGCCTCGGCAGCGCGGTGCCGGCAGCACGGCCAGCGGCCGGCACGGCACGGCACGGCGCGGCACGGCACGGCGCGGCACGGCACGGCGCGGCACGGCACGGCTCGGCACGGCACGGCTCGGCACGGCACGGCACGGCACGGCACGGCTCGGCACGGCACGGCACGGCACGGCACGGCGCGGCACGGCACGGCGCGGCACGGCACGGCTCGGCACGGCACGGCACGGCACGGCACGGCTCGGCACGCTGCAGCCGCACCAGCCTCTGCAGGGACACAGCGCGGAGCCAGTTTCAAATGTCCCCCGGTCGGCTGCACCTCGTCCTTGTCCCGTTCCTGGTGCGGCGCAGCCTGCAGACACCCGTGCTATTTTAGGGGTGTTTTTAAACAGGGAGGGTGTGGGTCTGGGCGGTGTTTGGAGCGAGGACGTCGCCTCCTGCTCGCCTGGCTCCAGCCGCCTGAGGTGTTTGCCTCTGCGGTAACGCTGATATCATTTGAGAGGAATGATTTGATTTGATTTGATCTGATCCAGGTTGTTCCTGCTTTGGAGGAACCTGCTCCCACACTGCCCGGGGTCAGAGACACTGTTTCAGCCCGTCACCCAGGTCCAGCTCCATCGTTTGCTCCTTTGGCTGCATCTCACCCCGCAGGAGCCCTGGAGCCGCTCACACGTGGGGCAAGAGCCAAAATGCTGCCAGTCCCTGGCCAGTGCCGGGGCCACCTGAGGCCACGAGCTCCGGCTTTGCTCTGGATAAACACGTCAGCCCGGAGATGAAAAGCTGCCCTTTGCTTTGCAGGAGTGAAGGCAACACAGCGCAAGCAAAGCAGAGGGGAGTGCTGCCCCTCTTTCCACCTTCTTGCCCCCCAGAAAGCTCTGGACATGGTGGGGACAGGCTGAGAGGGACCTGGGGACCCCAGGGCTGTGGGTGTGCGTCAGGCGCTGGTCCAGCTGGAGAGACCAGCCGGAGACGACGCCAAATATTTAATATAAAAATATCCCATCAGGACACACCGAGGGCCGTGCCAGAAGGACACGCGCAGGACCGGGCAGCGCTGCGTGCCCTGCATGCAGAGCAGGGGCTGGAGGGGCTGAGCCGGCCGGGGGTCACGAAGCCGGGCAGGGACCCGCTGGGTGACACGGAGCAGCACACGATGCCCCATCTGCTCCGCGGCTCGGCCTGCACTACTGCAGCCTCAGCGCTTTTCCCGGCCTGTTTGCAGCGCTCCTGCCCAAGCAGCAGCCGGCTCAGGCTGTCACCGGCGTCTTTTCCTGTCCCTGGCAAACGGGGTGACCGGCCACCACCCGCACGGCCGCGGGCTCGTCCCCTGCGCACCGGAAGGCCAACGCTGAATGCCCAAAACAGGTGACACCGGGCAGTGCCAAAGCGGCTGCAGCATCTCAGGTCCTTTCACCCCACAAGTGTCACCCAAGAAGCCTTGAGGTCCCACTTGTCCCGGTTTGAGCCCAGCAGTGCTCGTTCTTCAAGGAAACGTGACTGGGAGGGTTTCTCGGTGCTGGCTGATTCACAGCCGGGCTCGTGACAACCTTCATCGGCAACAGGGTGGCGAAGACAAGATTTCCTAGAGAGAGGAACCCAAGAGCTGAACCCGAACGCCCTGTTTCCAGAAACACCCGTCATGGGAAACAGGCGACCGCTCAGTAATTATTTTGGGACTGACAGTGCCCTGGTTATCAAGGTGTTGACTGTAGTTCAAGGGCGCTGTGAGAAAGCTAAACAGGAAGGCAAAGCTGATTGCTCAGGTGAGTCACCTCGGAGCAAATAACAGGGTTGGCTGGGGACAATCCGCGTCTTGTCCGGCCTTTGGGTGCTTCACCAGCCCCGTGGGCTCGTCCGGCCCAGACCCCGAGGACAAAGAGAAGCAGAAGAGAATCACAGAATCATTTTGGGTGGAAAAGCCCCTCAAGACCATCGAGTCCAACCGTTCCCCACCCCTGTCCCTGCCCCATGTCCTGAGAACCTCATGTCCGTCTGTCCAGCCCTCCAGGGATGGTGACTCCAGCACTGCCCTGGGCAGCCTGTTCCAATGCCCCACAGCCCTTTGGGGAAGAAATTGTTCCTAAATCCAACCTCAACCCCCCCTGAGTCAGTGGATTGTACTGGTTTGGACTGGTGGGTGCTCCTCTTGCTCTGGAGCCCCCGTCTCCAGAACACAGCTTGTGCTCACCTGGCTCAGCTACAAAACACAACTTACTGAAGCTTTAAAAGGATTTTAAGATCCTTGGTGGTTTGGGGGTGTTTTTTTAAAGCCGGTTGCCCCAGGGCGTGTGCCTGAGCCAGCAAGCTCCAGCAATTAGGGAGGAATGGAAGGGAGCTGTTTGGGGGTAATTACCGGTTGGTTAAGTCAATTCAATTCTCCTGCGGGTTTAATTCTGCCGGGTACCCCCTGTCGGGCTGCAAAAGAGTTCACGGTCATTTGCCTACAACAGTTTCAGATCCTTGCCAGGGGGTCTAGAAGTTTGGAAAGGATCTATTTATTCGAATAATTACTTTTCTTAAAAAGAAATCTCTAATCCTCTTGGTTAGGAGGTCTCAAAAATGCTTTGCCAAAGGTTTTCATTGTGCCCTGAGAGCCCAACCAGCTCCACTCCCCACGGTCAGTGCTCGGGAAACTCTGAGCTCCTGCATCCTCAGGAGAGATCCCTGCGGGAACGGAACGGGCGGCCAAGCGTCCGCTCACCCGAAACAGGCGGAACGGGGAACAACACTGACCAAAAAACGGGAAATCTCATTTTTGACCTTGATTTCGTGGCTGAGATCAGGATGTAAAATTCTAGTGTGTTCACTCACTGCCAAAAGCATATTTTGCTAAAGCTCTGAAATACAAAATAAAGCAATCACAACCTAAAATAAGTAAATAAAGAAGATACATCCTTGTGCAAACACTGAAGCTGCTTTAGAAGCAGTGGATAAACCACCGAGAGAAGGAAATGAGGATGTTAGGCTGGGCCTGGCTCTACCCGCTGACTCAGACCCTGCCTTAGGCACATCAGCTCGGGTCCATCTCCCGACATGCTGTAAACAGAATCAGGCACATTCCAGGGTCCGGCAGGTTTGTGCTGTGCTCAGCAGAGATAATGCGCCCTGCGAACGCTCAGCACCGCGCACGCTCCGGCAGGACCCGGGCAGGATGGAGAGCTGGGTGGGGAGAAATTTAGTGCAATATAACAAGGGCAAGTGTAGAGTCTTGAATCTGGGCAGGAACAACCCCAGGTTCCAGTATCAGTTGAGGAGCAGTGAAAAGGGACCTGGGGGTCCTGGGGACAGCAGGGTGACCATGAGCCAGCACTGGGCCCTTGTGGCCAGGAAGCCAATGGTACCTGGGGTGGGTTAGAAGGGGGTCAGAGAGGTTCTCCTGCCCCTCTGCTCTGCCCTTGAAAAAAAGGTTTAGTTCAGATACTATCAGGATATACTTGGGGAACATATCTATATATATATCTAAAATATATATATATATATACAGCCATACCACCCTGAGAATGCCCCATCTTGTCTGATCTGGGAAGCTAAGCAGGGTCGGGGCCGGTTAGTACTTGGATGGGAGACCAGCTTGGAATCCCAGGTGCTGTGGGCTGAGCCAGCACTGGGCCCTTGTGCCCAGGAAGCCAATGGTACCTGGGGTGGGTTAGAAGGGGGTGGTCCGTAGGTCAGAGAGGTTCTCCTGCCCCTCTGCTCTGCCCTGGGGAGACCACACCTGGAATCTTGTGTCCAGCTGTGGCCCCTCAGTTCCAGCAGGACAGGGAACTGCTGGAGAGGGTCCAGCGCAGCCACCAAGATGCTGGAGGGAGTGGAGCATCTCCCGTGTGAGGAAAGGCTGAGGGAGCTGGGAGGAGCTTGTTTGCATCAGTATCTTTAAAAAACAACGTCCTGATTCTCTTGTCTACCAAAACCAAATTGTTTCTGTGCTCTGGCTTCACTCGTGTGGCTGGGGAAGAAAATAGAGAATAGATCTCGTCGGATCCAGCCGGATGGGCCGTGGGAAGCGGGATGTAACCAAGTCACGGGGATCCTGGCAACAGGCTTGGTGGGGAGGATTGAGAGACAGAAACAAAAGTTGGAATGAAGCAAACAACAGAAAAACGGCGTCTCCGTCCCACACGCACCAGACCCACGGCACCAGACCCACGGCCGACGCTCCAACCAGGCAGGACATTAATCAGTTCCAGGCAGGGAAAGGTGCTTTGGTTGAGCAATTTTTCTCCTCTTTAAGGCAAACAGAAAGTACCAGACACAGCTGAGGAGTTTTTTTAAAACACTTTTACAGTTGTCAGAGTTTTGTACAAATCAAAGCGTCCCTTTTAAAATCTGCATTATTACAAACATACAAAGAACCAAGGTTATTACTACAAATCATCAGCTACTCAACCGCAGGATCGATTTATCACAAACCCCCCATAACAGTATATACAGGGCCTTCCTCCCTCTGGTTATTTCTGTATCTCGAGGGAAGTGAAAAAAGCAAAGCCCCCGTTTAAAAAACATCCCAGCGATGCGCATCGTTTTCTAAAAACGCGGGAAGTACAAAATCCGGTATTTTCCGGCCGTCGCACTCTGGCAAAGTGCAACTATTTTGTCTTTCTTGTTTTCACATCAGAAGTCTCTTTTAAAAACAAATAAAGGAAGAAGAGCGCACCCGGCAGCGCGTGATGCTGCAGCGGCTCCTTCCCCGGCGGAAGCCAACGCCAGCAAAAAAAGTGCCTTTGAGTTAAAGGAACGAAATAAAGGATGCAAAAGAAATAATAAATGACAATGTCTAGTTATAAGCTCAACAAAAGCCATGACAGAGCAGCCAGCCCCGCAGCAAAAGGACAATTCCTCTTCTCCATAACCCACCTTTGACTCTGCACTGAGGTTTCAGCTTCTGCTCCTCCGTCCTGATGGTCTCGGAGCCCTGAGATGTTTCTCCAGCCCTGGGTGGAACGCGGTGCTGGAGCCTGTGGTGCTTTTCCCACCTCCGCAGCGGCCAAGTGCTCTTTATCCCCCCCTGCGCCCCAAAAAGCTGGAGCCTGGGGAGCCGGCCTGGCTGGAAGGGCCCGTGGTCTCTGTGCTGTTTTGGAGAGGCACGTCCCTGGTGCAGGGAACTTCCGTAGCCCTTTTATTCTGCTGTTTGTTTTTTGTGGGGTTTTTTTAATCAGCAGTGAGAAATGTCCCTGGAGAGCCCCAAAAAACCACTCCCTGGCTTGGGGTGCTGCCTGAGTAAGCGCTTTCCCGGAGCCAAACTGGCTCCCGCGCCTGGAAGGGAATGGGGCAGGGAGAAGGGAGCTCGATCCAGGGATGATCCAAACCTTGAACTCTCCTCCTCTGAAGAAAAGGAGTAAGAGGCGCTTGATCACACCGAGCTGCAGAAGCCATCAATGTCCCAAAGGTCACCAAGTCACCGAAGGGGGGAAAATGGGGTGGGTTGGGGTCTGTATCATTACGTTCTTGCTCCCAATGCAAAAGCTCTCGTAATAAAACAAGAAAACACAAAATGAGGCAGTTCGGTTTGCCAAGCTGACATGGGAAAGAAGAAAAAAACCCACAAAACAAATCAAACCAAAATAAACTTCCAAGATAAATACACAGCCTCCATTTTGGAAGCATCTTCAAAAAGCTGGATCAACCGTTCTCAGCAGTGGCACAAACTTCCAGTAACATCTGTTGGGCTGGTGATTTATCGGTTTCCTTTTGAAGAGGGAAGAGTCCAGGGGAAAACAAAACTCAAGCTCCCACCACACGCAGCTCCTGTCTTATCTGCGTAACAACCGGCCATGGCTATTGCCTCCCAGCAGCCCGTCGGGAACCAGCGAGAAGTCTCTAATGCAGCAGGTTCCTGTTTGCTAATGAAAAGGGTTGGCAGTGGTAGCAACTGGTTAGGAAAAGAAAAATACATTTCATCCAAAAAACAGTACTTTGGGGGGGATTTTGGACGGCTGGGACCTCTCCCCGTGGATCAGATCAGTAATTCGAGAGAGATGGAAAGCAGACGCGCTCACGCCTGCTGTCAAAAGGCAACGCGCACCAGGCGTTTCCATCGGGTCCACGGCAGCGACAACGCGGAGGTTTTACGTCCAGCCATCGGGCAGGTCTCCCAGACTCCTTGGCCAGAGCTCCCATGTGGGGTTTGGTTTTAAGGGGAGGTGATCGCTCCTGACTTCTCAGGCTTTTTGCCCTTCGATAGGGCAGCTGCTTGCTTCAGGAGTTCCCTGTTCTTGGCCTGCAAACACAATGAAAATGGGTATTTAATGGCATGGATCGTTAGTCTTAGGAATCCTAGAATTGCCTGGACATGCAGACAAGAGGAGGAGGGTGATGCTGCACAGCACTGCAGCACAAGCTCAAGTCCAGCATCTCCTCTCTAACCACCTCAAAAAGGCTTTTCCCATCCCTCCCCTCGCATCCCCCCACTGTAAGCGAGAGGGGACAACGGCGTGACTCGTGTGAGCCCAGCCAAGGACACCCAAACGGCAGTGGGATGGGCTGCCCCCCTCCCCTCGCTCCAGCCACCGCGCAGAGCAAAACTCTGGTGACTCCAGGCCCCATCCCGACCCTTGGTTTGGCAGGTTGGGACCAGCTTCCCCTGCCCCCGCTTATTCCAAACCGCAGGGTGAAGCGGCTCACGGCTCTCCAGCTTCACCCTCGGTGTCTCCACATGCCACCAACATTTTACTGTAGGCTGTTTTCTCAGGGGCAACATAAGCCTTTTGTCTTATCCCCTGCCATTTCTCATGGCTAAGGCTTTAGATCATTATAAACCTCAGAGTAATTAAAGGGTGCAAAGTTCATTTCTGTGTCTGATTTCCGCGCTGGAACCAGGTCTCCTTTGACCCGATCTCTTGGGTGCCTCGGAGCGTGTTTATGCTGACAGTCTGCCCAGTGTTTCTGTGGCCGTGACGAGAATCCTGCTCCCTCCAGCTCAGGGATTTCTCTTTTTGCACTAGAGATACAGTGCTAGAGGAACTGTCAACTGTTCCTTAAGCTTTGTTCTCTCTGGTTACCAGTCACATCAATCACATTAAGAACAGTGCAGGGAACTGACAAAGGTTCTGCAGTCTGGAGAAACAGGTTCAAACCTGAATTTGGCAATAGGTGGAACGAGTGTGATGGTTTCTCTCTAGTCCACAGGGGACACAACACAGCACTTTACAATACAGTGAGTCTGAACCCAAGTAGAGAGCAGCAGGGAGGATATAAATAGGGGTTACGACGCACTGCAGATGGTCCAGAGCCAGGGAGCGGCTGTGGGACAGGGCTGGGATGTGTTAGCAGAGCTGTCTGTGCAGAAACTCATGGGCTGTTATGATCAGGGTGTCCTCAGTCACTCCTGGGTACAGCACAGCTCAGCAAATAAAAACAACAATGCTGTCACCTGTAACTGCTCCATGACCTCCTTGTGCGTCTTCTCCATCTGGTTCATCTTTGCCCTCATCTGTGACTCCTGGTATTGCAGGTCGGCTTTTAGCTCTGTGATCTGCAGAAAGGAACAAGTGAGCTGGAAGAAGAAACAAACACCTTCACCCCAGACGCACCCTGCCACAGAAAACGCTTTTGCAGAGATTGCGAGAGACTGGAGGAGCTCGGAAATGTGCTGGGGTGGGCAGGGGCAGCTCAGCAAGAGCAGAGCCGGTTCACAGAGCAGCACAGAGAAGCAGGAGCAGCCAGGGCTCTTTCTGCACAGAGCAGCATGTTTTTTCTCAGTCTTTCCCCCACATGGAGGTCTCTGGGACAGCAGTCAGGAAATGACCCTTTATGAAATGAAATCTCCTGGGTGGGTCCAGAAAATGTCTTCGACATTGGAAAGGAGGCAGCCTGGAAAGAGCCAGAAACTCTCTTGCTCGCTCCAAGATAAAAAGCCAGACTCCCCTGGAGTGTGGTCTGTGTGAACACGTCCGCACGCTGCGGGAGGAAGAAAGCCAAGGGCTGTACCTTCTTCTCCTTCTCCAAAATCATCTGATCTTTCTGGTGTAGCATCTTTTTTAAAGTCGCCACTTCCTCCTTCAGCTGCGCGATGATGACAAAGTGGTCAGTGCCAGGAGAGTCCAGGGCGAGGTCCGGAGAGAAACTGCAACAAAGAAGAGGGAAAGACTCATCACAACCCCTTCTCTTCATTGACACAGGGAAACTCCCACAGACGGCACTGGAAGGAAAATGGAAATCATTTAATGACACACATTGTGTCCTCCAAATTACAGAATCACTTTGGTTGGAAAAGACCCCCATCAAGTCCAACCGTTGCCCTACCCCTGGCACTGCCCCATGTCCTGAGAACCTCATGTCCGTCTGTCCAGCCCTCCAGGGATGGTGACTCCAGCACTGCCCTGGGCAGCCTGTTCCAATGCCCCACAGCCCTTTGGGGAAGAAATTGCTCCTAAATCCAACCTCAACCTCCCCTGGCGCAACTTGAGCCCGTTTCTTTGTGTCCCTGTCTCCCCTCAGCTCCTGTTCTCCAGCTGAACCCCCCAGGTCCCTCAGTCGCTCCCATCACACTTGTGCTCCAGCCCCTCACCCTTTCTTGGTGTAAGCTGCCCAAAACTGACCCCAGGGTTCGAGGTTCAGCCTCCCCAGTGCCCAGCACAGGGTGATGATCACTCCCTGGATGCAGGAGTTACCTGTATCCCTGCCCTGGCTGCCACATGGAATTTGGGAATTACATGGTATGACAGATAACAGAGATTACATGTGACATATCAAATTGTTTTATTGATTGATCAGCAGGGACATGGAACTTCTATGGGTGACCATCGACCAGTGTGTGCAGCAACCCTACAAACAGCTAAGGGTCCTTTTCCAAAGCCAGGAGTTGTGGACAGCAATCAGAATTCATGTAACCACTTGGGAACTCTCTTTGCTCAGTCCCTGGATGCCCAGCAACACTTTTCACTAAATGTAAACAAGCATTCTGGCAAGGAGGGAACATGAAAGAGAAACAACCTCCAAGTTAAACAAACATAACCAAGAGAGACAGTTCGGTCCTCAGCAGGGAAAAGGGGTGAAAAGACACACTGGACTTTTGTATTTTGATTCCACTATGACAGAGTTAATGTAGGAAGAAGCTTCATGACCACTCCAGAGCAAGGAAGACTCCAGGAAGACAGAGAAACAGCTGAGCACACCACTTGTACACCCCCAGGAACTCTAAACCCAAGCAACCAGCTGAAAACTAATCTGGATACGAGTCACTCCCCTGCACTGGTAATTCATAAATCTCCCTATGAGACACCCGGTGATCTGGGCAGCCACAAAGTGTTGTGCGCTACAGGAATATTTCAGTTCATAAGATACGACAAGCTGCAGCCACAGGCCCAGGGAGCTCACCTGATCTTCGCCTGCCTTCTGTTCCTTACCGCTGGAATGATAAGCCTGATTTTTATCTCTTGGTGCTAAAAGGGCAAGCACACTCCCAGCCGCACACACCTGAAGTTGCTGTATAAAACCTTAACAGTAATAACGCAACAAAGCTTCACCTAGAAGATTAGTTTGAGTCTGGCTGTTATCAGACAGCACTGCTGCTATGAACAGGTTTATATGAAGCCTGACTGTTTTTTAAAGCCTCCAGAGTAGGTTGACACAGGTCCTAAAGCCAGCATTTAGTTCTAAAGCCGGGATGTGGAGTGGACTGGGGTCAAATCACTGTCTCCCTCAAGTACATTCCCACCTCCGTACCGGCTGCTCCCCTCACACGGGGGTTTCCTCCTGGAAATAATCAATTTTCTATTTAAAAGCACAGTCTGAATTGATTGGACTCGTTAGCAAGGATGTGGCACAAGAAAAAGCTCTTTCTACCACTGCGCTGGGGTGGAAACTCAGCAGGAGCAGCTTCACAGATCTGAAAGTCACAGGACGGCACCAGGAGAAAGAGTTTGGCAAAGGAAAACTCAGCTCTGAGGGTCTGTAGCCCACAGGGGAAGAGTCTTACAGGGTTAAAGCCCACAGACAGCAGAGCCCACGCCACAGGACCCGCAGGTCTCTGGGGACAGCAGATCTAGCGCTGGGCTTGTCACGCTGGGCAGCTCTCGAGCGCAGGAGAGGTTCGTACACGCACACTACCACAGGATAACATCTCCGTTTTAAATCTGTTCCTGAGCAGTTTCCCCGAGTGGAGGCTGTGCAAGATGGTGGTGGGTGCTCTAGTACCTTGCTGTGTGCAGGCATGTTACTAACAGCAGCTTTAATTTCCCACTCAGTGCTTGGGAGAAGAGAAGGAAATAATACAAAAAATAGCCTCCACAGAGAAAAAAAGGCTTCTTCACTGATTCCCTCTGGCTAAAACCAACCTCTTGGTACACCACTCCTCTGTCCAGGCAAGCTTCACTCCTGCCGTATCCTGGCATGAGGACGAGTGCCAGGAGTTGCTCACATTACCCTGAGCAGGAAAAATTCCCTCCTTGGCAGCTCCTGCTGCAGAGCACGCTGCGGAGAAGGGAAGGTGACAGCCGGCCCTGCCACCCAGCGGGGAGAAGGGACAGACGGGCCACCAGCTGTCCCCAGAGCCGCTCGGAGCTTGGCAGAGCCGGTACAGACACCAGGGGCTTCGAGGGTGTTCTCCTGCCCCAGGGTCTGCACCCACAGTGGGGAACGGAGGGCTCAGGGTGCCCAGGCAACTCCAACAAACACACCTAATGAACCACCGTTATTATTCTACTCAAGAAACACAGCCACGTGTCTATTTAAGGCAGCTGCAGCTTGCCTTTTCCACAGCACGTTGCTGGAGCTCTTCAGGAGTTGCTAAAATTACCCACAGTCACTGGGATTCATCAAAAAAAAGCGCCCGTGGCGAGGACCACAGCCAGGCTGAGAATATCTGACACAAGAAGAAAACAAAGGCGTTTGATTTCTCTAATACCTGCTCCTGTTTTGCAAACAAATGGCTGAGCCACTGATGCCAGAACATGGGACTTTTTGCTTCCTGGATAATTTTCAAGCCAGCAGTGGTGTTGCAGTGAGTTGTCAGGTCTCAGCCCAGGCTTTAGCGAGCAGATAAAAATACGTGGTGGTGTCCTACAGCCCGGAGAGCAGCCTCAAAGTGAGCAGGAGCCTCGGCAGGGCTCAGCCACAGCTCCCAAGCCACAGTTAACCCTTAAGATTTTTACGCTTTTAACTGAAAACACTGTACAGACGATAAATGCTCTTTCAGAACACTCCGCCTTACGACATTATTTAAGTTCTATTTCCCATCGTTGCATTTCAGAAACATTGACATGGTGTCAATATAGGAGAGACGCAACTTGCGCTCTCAAAGGAAAGACGTTCAAGGTAGGTAGTGATTAATTAATACCAGTGGCTTTAACAGATCGTTTGGCACTAATGTGGCTACGCTCTGGTCCGTGCCCAAAATTCACTGCTGTTTGGGAAGAGAGGGAGAGTTTCCATGGGAGGGAGGGCAAGAGGGGAGAAAACAAGAGGTGATCTCACTTCAGGATGTCAGTGCCTTGAGAAACAGGACAATGGTGGGCACCGAGACTCTGTTGGGAAGCAGCCCACTGCGCCAACGTGGACGGGGCACTCTGGGCAGGGGGACAAAGCATCTCGGGAGAGGAAGGAACGCTGAGAATCAGAGAGGAAAGGCAGGAATGAAAATATGCATGTACAAGACGGTAAAAAAATAAAAATCCATCTCAATCTCCTGTTTCTGCTAGTGAATCCCACTCTGCTGCGCATGCAGCTGGCGTCAACATCATCCAGCACAATGTGTGACAGCGGGATGGGATTGGAAGGTTTGATTGTTTGGCCCTCCCCCAGAAGGCAGGAGGGGAAACGGGAGGTGGTACTGATCCTCTCCTCTGAGATCGTCTCCCTGCAGACCAGCCTGACAGCCCCAAAATCACCAACCCCACAGAGCTCGGCTCCCCAGCGCAGCCGACAGCCCCGTTCTGCCTCTAACTGCAGAGACAGGACAACGCTCATCTGGCTGTGGTTTTCTGAACTGTTGTGGAGCTCAGCCAACCGCATTTTCTATTCTAGTAGGTACAAGCACTAGGTATTCTGTTCCTCTTCAAACTGAGGTCTAAATGTCAAGTCACGCTGGCCTGCTGGGTTTTGGAAACCACTAATACAGCCCCTTGATGGCCCAAAGCCCGAGATCCCTGCTCTTGCGTACGAGCTTCCTGTGATTTGCAAACTCTGTCTTATATAAATGTAGCAAACACGACCGCCCACCCGCAATTTCCCTATGTAACAGGCTCACCTGTCACCGTTGGCAGAGATGGCATCGAACTTGGCTTTCTTCTTTGGGATTTCATTCTGAATAGAAGAGGTGGATAAGGTTTTCTGGCTAGAAAAATGAGGAAATCGTATGTCAGAACCTGAATGACTTGCAGTCTAAGACAGATAAATATTCCCACCCCCGCTGAATCTATTAAGACAAGATTTCCTAGCATGAGAATGATAAAAAAATTCATTCCCTGAAGAGTAGCTGGAGACCAAAAATAAACAGAAAACAACGTGTCAGTCAGATCAGTAGGTAGGTGAACAACTCACACTTAAAATCTACATTTCAATCATTAAATTTTACAAATGCAATTTAGCTTTAATTGTGTATGAGTTCAGTAAGTTGAATCACTAAGCAGCACTGTTGGACTACAAGCCTATGCCAGAACAGCGGGGTTTGCAAACTAGTAAAGCCTGACTTAGCCAGATTCTCCTGGACAACAAACAACTGCCAAAACCCAACACCAGCATATGGAGGCCCAGACAGAACCAGAGGAAACGGCCTCAAGTTGCGCCAGGGGAGGCTGAGGTTGGATTTAGGAACAATTTCTTGCCCAAAGGGCTGTGGGGCATTGGAACAGGCTGCCCAGGGCAGTGCTGGAGTCACCATCCCTGGAGGGTTGGACAGACGGACATGAGGTTCTCAGGACACGGGGCAGGGACAGGGGTGGGGGAACAGGTGGACTCGATGGTCTCGAGGGTTTTTTCCAACCAAAATGATTCTGTGATTCAAAAGTGGCTTTAGGAACTGCACCGAAGGAGCGTGGAGCAGCCAGGCACCCTGTTTGCTCATCCCGCGCACAGAGAAGCTCGTGCACGTTACCTGTTGTAGTGGCTGCCGCCGCTGAGCCTGCTGTACTGCTCCTTCTCCTGCAGGCTGGCCCGGGAGGAGCTGCTCAGGTGTTTGCACTGCTCTTTGGTCTTCTGCAGGACACGTTTGTAGGACAGCGTGCACAACCAGCACAGCAGCTTTCCATCCACCTGCAGGATGAGAAAGAGAGGAGAAAAAGTTTTGGTCTGGCTTCCTGCCCACAAGCCAAATACAGAGAAGAAGCACCTTCGGGCAAAGGAGCAGAGGAGCTTGGAGATTAAACAGCTCCAAAACACAGCTCTGACAACAAAGCTCAGCTCCAGAAAAATCCGTTATAACCGAGAGACACCCCATTTGGAAGCACTAGAGAATACGTGAAAGAGATGGACAATCGCTGTCATCAACTCTTTTACCTTTTTGGCCTCCTTTTACAGTGATACTGACCTTCTTTCTGTCATCCTTCCGGTCAAACGCACACTGCTGCTTGCACTGCTCGCAGGAGTGCGGAGGTCCGTACTTCTTTTCAGAGTTTGTGCAACGCTGGCACTTGTTTCCAATAAATGCTGCTATAATGTTGCAGTACTGGCAGGGTTTGGGCTTTAAGAAAGAAGAACAACTGATACAGCAGTGCCTTCTAATTACATTAATACATTACTCTGTCCCCTTCTCTCTTGCCATCGCTTCAAAACTTTTATTTCCCCATTTCAAGCTAATCATCATGCTGATCCAGGAACCATAATTACACTTGGACCCCTGGACTCCTGCTAAGTGTATTTATCTACAGCACCCAGACCATTTATCAAGTGCTATGAAATTTTTATAAAACGTATAACTCCGAAATAGAAACAATCAAAACCTCTTTTTTAGATTTTGGACAAGCAGGAAAGCAAGACTTATCACTGCTTCTGCAGCAATCTCAGTTTGTGTAAGCATGCTCTTGTTTCGACTGGATATCGAATAGGTCATTTCCTGGCCTAAAATGATGCAGAGCTGCTCTTTTCAGAACTAAGAGGAGAGAAAAGGTAAAACCTTCGTGCTTGAGCCCACATATTATTGATCAGTCATGCTATAACAACACAGCCAGCCCATAAACTGCCTTGGGATTGGGCAGGTTAAAGATAAAAACGATGAAAAGAGGCTGGTGAGAACGAGCCCCCTCACTTACTGTGCCATAGAGCTTCACGTTCTGAGCACACTTCTTGCATATCGTGTTGGTTTTGCTGTTCAAAAGAAGGAAAGATTGTTCTGTTTAACTTCCCCAAAGGAAATTCGGCCCCTGTGGTGAGGATCCCTGTCTCCCCCGGGCTGAATCTCGAGTGGTGAGGTTGTATTAATCCTCACTACAGACTCATAACAAAGGGCATTTTCTATCCCCATCTGGTTGAGGATAATTTACCAAAAAGTGGAATTACTGCAAAGTACCTTGTAATCAAGGCAAGTCAGGACAGAGATGTATTTGTTCAATAAACACAGGAAAAAACCCACACAATGCCTGCATGCAGCTACTGGGTTTTCCAATCCTTCCTCTGTCAGCTACGTAACTTGCAAAAATGCAAAAGCACAGCTGAAGGAAATACATAAGGAAATAATTTTTGGATACTAGAAATCAGAGAAGAGGAAAACTCATGGGAAGGTGCACCCAGATCCTTCACTGGAAGATGCATCTGAGCACTAACCAAAACTAAACCCCAAGAAAACGGTGCAAATTAAGGACACTTCAGAGGCACAGTGACTCGCCCAGCAGCCCTTTGAGGAAGGTCAGAGGTGCCCCAAGTCTTCCACAGCAACAATCTACAGGTTAAGCCCCAGTTAAAGGTGTGGAAACACTATGGTTCTGCGGGTGCATCTGTTCTAAAGACAACATCAGTCTCCCCAGTTCAGTGACATTTACCTTTCCTGCTGGAATTCAGTCCTGCAGTAAGTGCATTTAACAATGGGATGCGCAATCCGGCACTCCTGCAACAACAGAAGCGTTGGGTGAGATTCAGTGCTTCTTCCGCACACTTCTTCCCAAAATCCCGGGTCACCTGCTGACCTCTGCTCCCACTTCACCCGTCAAACTCAAACTATTTCCTCCCTGTACAGTCACGCTGCTCTTATGAGGGCTGAGAGCACAGGAAGGGTGACAGGGACGGCATGTGTCACAGGTGAGCCACAAGTAAACTTGAGATGTGTAACGAGGGTTTATTTGCACCCAACACCCACAGACAAGGGTCACGGTGGTTGGTCTCACCTCCCCGGGCAGGAACAGAAAGTCCTGCTGCAGTTATTGTCACCTCTGCCCTCCACCAGCCTCCTGTGCCCGTGGTGACAGTGGTCCTGCTCTCCTCTCCCCCCACGCCTCACAGGTTCCCCTGCGCCCACCTGCTTTGCCCCGTGTTTCTCAGCAATTCCGGGCTACTCCACATCCTGCCCCCCAGCCCTGATCTCATCCTTCCCCACTCAAACTGTCCCTCAAGACCCACCTTCCCCCTTCAAATACCATAAGGCTTCTCCCAAATGTCCCCAGACCCTCCCAAACACCCCAGGATCCCCCAGGCCTCTCGCTTGCTAACAGCCTCCCTCACAAACAGCCCTTCACTTGTCCTCAGTTCTCCCCCAATTCCCCCATGACTCCCTCTCCAACACCCTCCAAGTACCCCCAGCAACCCAAACTGCCTCAAGTGCCCTCAGGTGCCCCTGACAAACAGCCCCCCAAAGTGAGCCCTCATTACCACACACCTCCCCAGCAGCCCCCATGCCTCCAACCCCCCTCCCAAATGCTCCCAAGGCCCCAACCACAAAGCCTCTAACTACCCGCTCTGCAACCACAGATTGCCCCAAACCACCCCCCCCGAAAATCAGCCCCCTCGATTAGCCCCACATAACCACCCTGAGACCGCAGCCGCCCTAGATACCCTCAAGGCCTCCCTCACAAACAGCTCCCACTTACCCCAAATCGCCTCCAAATCACTCCTCACAAACCCCCCCTCACAAACCCCCACTCACAGAACCCCCACCCACAGAACCCTCTCACAAAGCCCTCCAGCGGCCCCTGCCCCCCCAAGCAGCTCCCTCACAGACATGCCCCCCGGTCCCCTTCCCCCAAGTCCCCTCACGGTCTCCCCGGGCTCCACCGGCTGCCCCGGACCTTGCAGAGCTGCTGGCCCTGGCTGAGCGCCTCGAAGGGGAAGCGCTGGTGGCACTTGGTGCAGGCGTAGAGCGCCGCCATCCCGCCGCCCCGCTGACAGGCGCAGCCCTGCCCGGCCCGGCTACCCGGCTCCGCCCTCCCGTCGCTCCTCCCCTACCATTGGCCAAGCATAGCATCACTCACCTCTCCGCCGCTTCTCATTGGCCTAAACGGCCGTCACTCCCGAGAGGGGGCGGAGCGGGTCCGCCCCCTCCCTCCGCGGGCGTTGGGGAAGCGTTAACGTCACGAGGGGAGCGCTGCGCGGTGACGCAACAGTCCCGCCCCGCCCGGCCCCGCCCCTCCGCGCGACGCGTCACGGGGCCACGCGCGGCTCCGGGCGGGTCGCGCGAGATGGCGCGCGTGGGTGGGGGCCCGGCCCACAAGGCCTTGCGGGAGGGACCCGGAAGTGGGTTGGGCTGTGCTGGGTTAGGCCGGGCCTGGGGAGAGGACCGAGCTGAGCCGAGCCGAGCCGAGCTGAGCTGAGCTGAGCTGAGCTGAGCCGAGCCGAGCCGGGGCTGAGGGAGTGGGCTGGGAAAAGGGGCTGAGCCAGGCCAGGCCAGGCTGGGGTTGGTGGAAAGAGCTGACCTGCGCAGGGGAAAGGGGCCGAGCTGATGAAGGTGCTGGAGGGAGTGGAGCATCTCCCGTGTGAGGAAAGGCTGAGGGAGCTGGGGCTCTGGAGCTGGACAAGAGCAGACTGAGGGGGGACTCATTCCTGGGGATCAGTATGGAAAGGGGAGTGTCAGGAGGATGGAGCCAGGCTCTTCTGGTGACAACCAGTGACAGGACAAGGGGCAATGGGTGCAAACTGGAACACAGGAGGTTCCACTTAAATATGAGAAGCAACTTGTTGGGGGTGAGGGTGGCAGAGCCTGGCCCAGGCTGCCCAGGGGGTTGTGGAGTCTCCTTCTGTGCAGACATTCCAACCCGCCTGGACACCTTCCTGTGTAACCTCATCTGGGTGTTCCTGCTCCATGGGGGGATTGCACTGGATGAGCTTTCCAGGCCCTTCAACCCCTCACATTCTGGGGTTCTGTGAAAGGCCGAGCTGGGCCGGGCCAGGGGAGGGTTTGGGAGGGGGGGCAGGGCTGAAACAAGGTGGATCTGCAGCCGGTGTGTGTGAGGGGGTTGAGGGAAAGAGAATTGGAGGAAAAGTGAGAACGGCGTAGGAAGTGGCGTCTGCAGCGAAAGGAAAAGCTCCCGGTGCACTCGCTTCCCTCTCCGCAGCAGCTGCGGTCGCTGGGCGGACCCGCGGGTCAGGGCAGCGCTGCAGCTCCGGGCGCTGGGAAGGTGTTTCCTCCGTTCCATCGCAGGGATGCGGTTGGGCTGCGGTCGCTGCAGCGAGGGCAAATCATACACTGCACACACGCTGAGTAATTGCTCCCTTGTAATCGAGTAGTTGTCATTTCTTACAGCGCGACACAGAACAGATGCTGCGAGCTCACGTATGTGCTGCCTGCCCAAACAAATGGGGGGAATTCAGGCATTTTGGAGTTAAAAGTTCACTCTGTAGAGCCAAGATCGAGTGAACAAAAAGCAGTAACTACTCATGGTCCTGTTAATAACCCCACAGGAGCATGATTTGGTCTTTTTTCCGCTCTTTTTTTGCCTGACATTCCTGTGTCCTTACACCGAGAGCATCAGGGATCCCTTGAAACTCCTTTCCCCACCTTTTTAATGTTTTCCACACCAAACGGCAGAGCGTTCCCGGCGCGAGCGGTGGAGCCGAACCAGCTCCCTGCGGCGCTCAGCCGCTCCCAAGCAGGACCGGGGGAGTGTCTTGGGTGCTCAGGGAGCCTGCGTGGGTGTGCATATTAAAGTGGAATTCTGCTGTGCTCGGCTACCTCGGGGACTGGTTATAATCACCCGGCAAACACGCTGCGTGGAGGAGAAATACTTAATTTAATGAGATTTGTTGTGTTGTGCTGGCAATTGGGAAATACTGGGTGGTGGAAGCAGAAGGCAGAGCTTGGCAGAGGTGGTGGTGGGTTTAAAACAAACCCCTCCTCGCTGCCCAGGGCTGTGGTGCTCCAAGGGTTTTGGGGTGAAATCAGGCAGAGCCCTGGGCTGGGGCTGCCCCCATTTCTGGGGTTTGATAACACACCTGGAAAACATAAATACTGTGAATGATTTCTTATAAGAAATTTAAAAAGACCTAAAAGTCGGGAGGGGGTTGCAAACCTCTGGAGCTGAAGGCAAAGGGGTGATGATTTCGTTTCAGAACATGAACAACAAACCTGGTGGAGCACTCATGGTCACCAAGGGAAAAATGTTTGGTGAAGGAAGAGTGTTTGTAACGCTGCTACCGGAGGAGCTGTAATAAGAAACGCTTAAAAAGCCGCTGCCTCGGTGATTTTCCAGGACAGCCTCGCGGTAAAGAGTTTGGAGGTTTGCAGAGCTGGGAAAAACATTCAGATTGTAGAATCGTTTTGGGTGGAAAAGCCCCTCAGGATCACCGAGTCCAACTGTTCCCCACCCCTGTCCCTGCCCCCTGTCCTGAGAACCTCATGTCCGTCTGTCCAGCCCTCCAGGGATGGTGACTCCAGCACTGCCCTGGGCAGCCTGTTCCAATGCCCCACAGCCCTTTGGGGAAGAAATTGTTCCTAAATCCAACCTCAACCTCCCCTGGCGCAACTTGAGGCCGTTTCCTCTGCTCCTGGCGCTTGTTCCTGGGGAGCAGAGCCCGACCCCCCTGGCTCCAAGCTCCTTTCAGGCAGTTCAGAGATCAGAAGGTCTCCCCTCAGCTCCTGTTCTCCAGCTGAACCCCCAGGTCCCTCAGTCTCCATCACACTTGTGCTCCAGCCCCTCACCAGCTCCGTTCCCTCCTCTCAACTCGCTCCAGCACCTCAAGGGCTTTTTTGCTGTGAGGGGCCCAGAACTGACCCCGGGGTTCGAGGTTTGGCCTCAGCAGTGGCCAGGACAGGGGGACAATCACATTGGATGCAAAATTTGTACCCCCACAAAGCTCCAGTTATCAGCAAAGACGAGGTGGCCTCACCCTGGATCACAATCCTCACCCCCCTAAAACCTCAGGGCTCCACAACACGTGTCGTTTCCCTCTGTGAACCCCCCAGCTCTGTCCTGACACCCAACCCCCCCGGGAGCCCCTTCCCCAGGGCCTGGGAGAGCTCGTGATCAGCCCCCCGGGGTCGTCTGGGAACATTTGGTAGCCAAGAAGTTGCCAAAACAAGTTGGATTCAGCTGTTGTTCCCTGACACCGTCTGTGGTTCCCTGCAAATCACTAACAGATAATATTTTCATCTTCTGGCTCTCTCTGCGTCTCCTGCTTTCTGAATAATTACCTTGTTTTGTGCGAGGCTTTCACAGATCGTTCATCCAGCACTGAAAAGCAGCCAGTGTTTTGGGGGCTGGAACACGTTTTTCTGGCCACCTGGCACTGCTGCGCAGCGGTCTGGCCGAGCACAGCTGCTCGGGGAAACGCCGCGTCCAGGACAGCGAGGGCCGGGCAGTAACCAAACCCAGCTGAAGCCCCGGCGGAATCCCGGCCGCCCCTACGTGGAGAATAACTCAGCTTGGCAAACTGGCCCACCCTGAGTTTCTGGATGTGTGGACAGATTGATCCCGCAGATCTGGACGCTCTCACCCACAGAGAGGCTGTTTTGCTGGGAACAAAAAGGCCTCTCGGGAGCTGTTTGTGGCGCTGGACTCGGTCTCAACTGGATCCCCGTGTCCCAGCCAGCGCTCTGCAAGACTGGGGGGTGGGAGCTGGGATCACCCCAAGGTTCCCATCCCATCCCAAGGGACGAGTTGCTCCGGGACAGGCGGGAGGAACAATCATCACTCTGCCAGTTTGTCACAGGATGATTTGGGTTGGAGGGACCTCCCCAGCTCCCCCGTGCACCCCCTGCCATGAGCAGGGACATCTTCACCAGCTCAGGTTGCTCAGAGCCCCGTCCAGCCTGGCCTGGGATGTCTCCAGGGACGGTTCATCTACCCCCTCTCTGGCCAACCTGGGCCAGGCTCTCACCACCCTCAGGGCAACAATTCCTCCTCATGTCCAGCCTGAATCTCCCTCCTTTAGTTTAAACCATCACCCCTTGTCCTGTCACAACAGGCCCTGCTCAATAGTGTGTCCCCATCTTTCTTATCAGCCCTGTTTAAGTACAGAAAGGCCGCACTAAGGTCTCACCAGAGCTTCTCTTGTCCAGGATGAACAAACGTGACAGCTCAGGTCAGCCTGTGGGATGACCACACCAGCTCCCACCTCCAGCACAAAAGCCACCGCCAGCTGGGACTGTCCCTAAAGGCATCACCTCGTGTGCAAACACAACACGTGCCCAGCTTAAGCACCTTAGCATCCATCTTGAGGTTGGCAGGTGCCAAGAAGGGGCAGCAGATCGAGGAGGAGACCCTGGAGGTGCCAGAAGACCGAGAAACAGCAGGACTGCAAGCTGTCCAAGGCCCACCTCCCACCCCACTGACCTCTGGAGACACCTCGAACTGCTCCAGCCTGCAGACCAAGACGACGACGGGATTTTCAAGGGGACACGAGGGAAGTGGGTGCCAACTCCCCTCACCGCTCGCTCCCCGTAAAGCACCTGGTATTGCGCTGTCTAGGTATCAGATTTGGGAAGTTTCCCCCCTGCCCCACATTTCCAGCTCTGCAGGCACTGTGCCACTTCCAAAGGAAACACAAACCTTTAGGCTCGGCTTTCCCTACAAAGCCGGGTTCAGAGCTTGTTCTTTGCTGTGCTCGGCTAAACCCGGAGTGACCCTGAGGTTGGGGTGTCGAGGGAAACCTGGAGGTGCAGCTCCCCCAGGCTGGAGAGCCCAAAGCTGGCTCTGCAAACAGCACCTCTCTCTTCAGCTATGTCCTTTCTTATTTTCTCCTTTTTCCATATATAATAAAAGGATCTTTTCTAATTTCCCAGCCATCCTTAACTCCCCATGCTCAGAAGCTGCCGTCCTAATGCCACAAAATGCAAAACTTGAGGCTAAATGCTTCCTGGGGGTGGAAAAACCTCCAGCTCTCAAACCACCTGCGTGTTCAGCAGCAAATTCAGCACATCACCTGTCCAAAGGGAGCCGGGAAGTCACGGTTCCCTGAAAGTCAAAGTGTTTTTATTGACTGCAGCCAAGGGAATCAAAGATCTGGAGACCTGGACTCCCACAGAATAAACCACATTATTCCTGCGCAGTGATCGTTTCTCTCCCAGCCGTGAATTCGAGTCGGTGCCCCTGCTGAGAATGATTAAAGAGCACTCCAGAAATCAGGGCAGCAAATTGGAAAATAAGCAGGTGAACAAGCGAAAGAAAACAAGAAAATATTATGACCTGCCACCCTCAATCGGGAGCAATCGCGTCTCCTGGAAGGAGGCGCCGATCCCCGCGTGCTGCCGGTCGGTGCTCGCGGCAAACAGCGGTTTGCTGTCCAAAATACAGGTGTAGCCATGGGGAATGTTGCTTCTCAACCACCAAAACCCCATTTTGGGGGAAGATACAGCGTATGTACGCTGATATAAGCCAGGGCTGCCTTTTCCCCTTTTGTCGGCTCCCTCCCCAGCTGCTAATTGGGCTTTTGAATTGGGAAGGCAGAACCAACAGCCCTCACCTGGGAGCTCTGGGCTGCCCACCCGGCTCCGTCCCCACGGTGGACACGAGCAGGACATCAGAGCCCGAATAATGAACCCAACAACCAGCCTGGACACCCCAAGAGCATGATAGACAGAATCATTGCTACAGGTTTTTATTGCCAAAATGGTAAAATAGCTCTGCAGAGGGCTGAGAGCATCCTCCTGCCCCTCTGCCCCACAACCGCCTCCTGGGGCCCCACATTGCTCTGCCAGACCCGCATCCATCTGGAGCTGCGCAGGGACCGGGCAGACATGGGGCTGTGTCCTGTCAGGCCAGGATGGGGAAGGAGGCGGCGGTGGCCACACCGCAGTTGTTGTCCCTCATGGCCATGAGGATGTAGCCGTCGTTGCCCCAGTATGTGGACCAGGAGTTCTTGATGAGCCAGTAGCTCTTGCCGTGCAGGACCCCGTAGCCCACGGCCAGAACCGCATGGTCCAGTGCTGATGGCTCGTTTCCTGGCCAGGAGGAGAGAAAAAAATGGAGACACAGAATCACACAGTCAAGGAATCATTTTGGGTGGAAAAGTCCCATTGAGTCCAACTGCTCCCCCAGCCCTGTCCCTGCCCCATGTCCCGAGAACCTCATGTTCATCTGTCCAACCCTCCAGGGATAGTGACTCCAGCACTGCCCTGGGCAGCCTGTTCCAATGCCCCACAGCCCTTTGGGGAAGAAATTGTTCCTAAATCCAAACTCAGCCTCCCCTGGCGCAACTTGAGGCCGTTTCCTCTGCTCCTGGCGCTTGTTCCTGGGGAGTAGAGCCCGACCCCCCTGGCTCCAAGCTCCTTTCAGGCAGTTCAGAGATCAGAAGGTCTCCCCTCAGCTCCTGTTCTCCAGCTGAACCCCCATGTCCCTCAGTCTCCATCACACTTGTGCTCCAGCCCCTCACCAGCTCCGTTCCCTCCTCTCAACTCGCTCCAGCACATCCTTTGGAGCTGGAGGTTGTTCTGGACGCAGTGAATGACCCTGTATCCCTGTCCGGGAGCTTCACGGGAAGGGAAATCCCACCCTACAGCTGTTTTTGACCACGCCAGCCGCAGTGAGGGGGACACAGAGCCTCCTGGCTCACAGGACTCACCGCAGTGGGGCTCCTCATAGACACCGTTGGCGTAGAAGGCGAAGGACTTGTGCGAGGCGTCGATGTTGACGGCCACGGGTCCATGCTTGACCAGCGCGGCCTTCAGTGCCGCAGCGCTGCCCGGCTCCACGCTGGCATAGCCGGCCAGCTGGGCCACCAGCTCCGACTGGTTGCAGTGGCAGTAGCCATTCTGGGGGGCAAGGAGGAGGCTGAGGTGGCACCAGAGTCCCAGGGCAGGTGGGGGGTCCAACGCACCCCAGTGAGGGGGAAGGAGGGAGGGGGAACAATTCTGATGGAGCATCCATAAACCAAAGCAAAGCCTCCACCTGCTGCCAAGGGCTGAGTTGGGAGAGCCTGGGGGAAAGAAGTGGGGAGGGGTGACACTGGACACCCCCCTGAGTGTCACTGCCACCCTCACCTGCCCCAGGTATGGCCCGTAGGACTCGGTGGTGGCGATGCCACCGTGTTTCTTGATCCACTCGTAGGCTCGCCACTCCTCACCGCCGTCACAGCCGTAGTTCCCGAAGCCCCAGGCACAGTCGATGAGGACTTGTTGGGACAGGGGGGTCAGCACGCCGGTCTGGGGGGACACACGCTGCAGGGCCAGGGCCGGGCATCATCCGGCGCCCCGGCCATCCCTGCTCTCACCTTGAGGAACAGGGCACCCTCCATCGCACCCGCCGTAGCGAAGCTCCAGCAGGACCCGCAGACGGCCTGGTCCTTCACGGGGGTCACGGCGCCTGGGACAGCGGGTGGGCTGAGAGGCCGCGCTGGCACCAGGGGACGAGGGCGGGCGGGGGTGATGGAGAGCGCGGCAGTTCGCTCGGACTTTGCGCTGGCCGGGATGGGGAGCGCTCGCACCCCCACACCGCAGGCTCACACCACCCCAACGGTGAGACCCCCAGACCCCGCACCTACCGTACATGCGCCAGTCCAGGCTCTCGGGCAGGATGAGGCCGCTGTAGAGCTCACTGGGGAAGGGCTGCCCGTTGCTGGGGTCCCCGCTGTGCCGGCGGCCCCGCAGGGCGGCCAGTTCCTGGGGCGTGCGGTCGGCCAGGTGGTTCAGCGCCAGCGTGTAGGAGAGCGCGGCGCGGTTCCGAGAGTGCACGAACCTGCCGTGGACACAGAATCACGGAATAACTTTGGTTGGAAGAGACACTCAGGATGTCTGAATCCAACATTTAACCCCAGGTCCCTCAGCCACTCCCATCACACTTGTGCTCCAGCCCCTCACCAGCTCCGTTCCCTTCTTTCAACTTACTCCAGCACCTCAAGGTCTTTCTTGTCATGAGGGGCCCAAAACTGACCCTAGGGTTTGAGGTTTGGCCTCCCCAGTGCCCAGCACAGGGGGACGATCTGTGAGAGGGGAGCAGGGAACCACACTGGACACCCCATCCCTGACCCCCTAAACCATGCCCATGGCATCCCATACCGCATGTTGTGGATGAAGGTGCGCTTGCGATGCTCATGCTCCTCCTCACTGCTGTAGCTCTTCCCAAACCGCTCCTTGTAGTGGTGGAAGAGGTGGTGGTGGACATGGTCCGTCTCCGGTGCCCTCCCCACAAACTCCTGCATTGGGTTGGCCACGATGCGATGCTCGGGGCCGGCCGCGGGCCACTGCTCACACTGCATCCCTGCCACGAGGCACGGACGGTGCTGATGCCTCCTGAGTGGGGACAGGCTCTCCTGGCCCCCGTCGGGGTGCAAGGCATGGTGACCCCCAAAACCATAGGGGCTGTCCATCTCCTATAGACATGTGCATGCAGGGGGGATCTGCACCCACACCAGAGCTGGTCCCCAAGCACCCGCCATCCCACGCAGTGCCCTGTGCTCTGGCATGGAGGAGCCAGCACCAGCAAAGCACCCACAGCACCCCAGCTATTGTAGAATCATGGAGTCATTTTGGTTGGAAAAGCCCCTCAAGATCATCGAGTCCAACCGTTCCGCCACCCCTGTCCCTGCCCCATGTCCTGAGAACCTCCTGTCCGTCTGTCCAACCCTCCAGGGATGGTGACTCCAGCACTGCCCTGGGCAGCCTGTTCCAATGCCCCACAGCCCTTTGGGGAAGAAATTGTTCCCATATCCAACCTCAACCTCCCCTGGCGCGACTTGAGGCAGTTTCCTCTGCTCCTGGCGCTTGTTCCTGGGGAGCAGAGCCCAACCCCCCTGGCTCCAAGCTCCTTTCAGGCAGTTCAGAGATCAGAAGGTCTCCCCTCAGCTCCTGTTCTCCAGCTGAACCCCCCAGGTTAATCAACGTTACATTTCTCCCTGCTTTTGTTTTTTTCCCCAACTAAATCAATTCACTCAAATTATCAAGCTCAAAAAACCAAATTCCAAAGGGACGCTCACCTTTGGGGAGGTGGAAGACGCTGGGGGGGAAGCGGTGGCCGAAGGAGAAGTACTCGATCTCGTACTTGTCGTAGTGGGAGCCCAGGAGGCTGTTGAAGCCCCTCACCTCGTAGTGCAGGGGCACGGGCCCGTGGGCAGAGCTGCCCACCCGCAGCGTGTACACGTTCTTCTTGTGGCCCCAGTAGGAGACGTTCTGCCAGACGGCACAGCGCTGCCCGCGGAAGCGCTCCTCCCGCACCCACTGGGCACAGAGAGTGCGCTGGGGACCGTGGTGCTGTGGCGGGGACCGGGGTGCCACGGTGGCACCAGAACAGACGCTGCACCCTGGTGAGCTTGGGCACTTAGCAGTGATGGTTCCCCCCCCGCGCACCCATCCTGCTTCATGCCAAGCTGGATGCAACCCCTCCATCACCCATGGCCACATCCAACCTTGTATTTACCCATCCCAGCCAGGGAAAGGTGCTCTGCCCTCATAGGGAGGTACCATCAGACAGGCTGTACCCATGGGGTGTCCCTTGTCCCTGCCCCATCCCGCGTGCCAGGGGACCATGTCTGGAGCTCACCTTGAAGTTCTCCAGGCTGGGGAAGACGCTCTGCGGGGCAACGAGGTCCCTGTCGGTGCCGTTGATGCGGAAGCACTTGCGGACATTGACCTCTGTCTCGGTGGTCTCGGGGGTCACCTTGAAGCTGGCACCAAAGGGCTCGATGGAGCCAAACTGGTAGGTGACCACTTGGCCTGGAGACAGCGCTATGGTCAAAGCCAAGTCCCCAGGTCCTGGCACTGTGGTGGCTCCCAGGGCTTTGCTGGGGCACCCAAAGGTCCTGGGGCAGAAGGAGGGGGACGGTGAGGGGTCCAGGGGCTGGTGAGGGGTGGGGGTTGGGCCCCTCTCTGCACCCACCACCATAGTACTCAATGCGGCTCTTTCCCCCGGTGAGGTTGTACCAGGCTTCAAAGGGCTCCCTGATCTCCGCATAGGGCAGGCTGATCACTCCTGTGGGGACAGAGGGGCTGGACAGGGGGGCTGAGCCCCACGGACCTCCCCGACCCCCTGCCCATGTCCTGGAGAGGAGCACGGGACAGACAGCGAGCACCCCAGGACCCCCCAGTGTCACCCCCTGCTCCCACCCATGGCGTCACCCCAAGGCAGTGATGCACCTCCAGGTTTGGGGGGTATTGGAGCCCCTCGGCTGGGGCACGTCGGGTGTGAGCCGGTGGTTGGAGGTGCAGGACCCCCTTGGGCACCGTCCCTGAGGGGTTTCCCGTCCCCAAGCAGTACCTGTGACGTGGTAGATGTCCCCAAATGTGGGTGTCTCCAGAGGCGCTTTGCACTCTACTCCTAGAAGAAAAAACAAAACCAAACCACAACCTCCTTTGCGCTGCTGATTGTCCCCGCTCCGCGACACGGGCTGGTCCCTGGCTGGCTGTCCCTCGGGACAGGGGACAGAGCTGGGAGGGCTCCCACCAGGGTCCCCAAACTGCGGTCCCCACTTGTTCTCCAGTCTCTGGCTCCCCCAGAGCTCCTGCACACTTGGGGACACCCCAAAGCCCCCCCCCCGACACCCCAGGGTGTGAGGAACACCCCTGTGAACCCCCATGTGCCATGCACAGAGTGCGCCCACTGCACTGGGCATGGGGACAGGGACAGAGCAGCCACCCCCGTGGCAAGGGCCCCCCCAGCAGCCCAGGACCACTGCAGTGCCCAGGGTGGGGGACAGGGTGGCATCACCCTGCGATGGGGACACGGCATCCATGTCCTCCCGAGCTCAGCCGGGGGGTGCTCACCCAGCAGCACAGCAGCCCCCAGCACCAGCAGCTCCCCCAGCCCCTCCATCCCGCACCCTTAGCCCGTGCTGCTGCCCTGCACCCACAGGTGCCTTAAATCCCAGCGCTGGGTGGGCTGGGAGCTGCTGGCAGCCAACAGGCAAAGCCCCGTCCTTCCCTGGGCTGGGGCTATACCAAGGGGGGGTGTGGCTTTATGTTCCCCCCCTTCCCCTCTGTGGGGACCCATGGGTGCCTTTTCCACCCCGCAGCAGGGTGGGTGCCAATGCCGTGGGCTTGGGGCAGGGGGAGCAGGGTGGGAGCCAGAGTGCTGTGGGCACTGGTGCCCCACGGCACGGGTGCTCCCTGGGGAGAAAGCGGGTGGCCCGTGGACTGGGGGGCTTGGGGTGTGTGCTGGGGGTGTCCCTGTGCTCCACCCACCCTGCAGGGCAGTTTGCAGCCAGGTTTTGCTGCATGAAGGGTGCTGTGAGCAGGGGGACCCCAAAACCCTGGGGTGGAGGGGTGCAGTCAGACTCTGCCAGGCACCCCAAAAACCCTCTGGGTGTTGCCCACCCTCCAGGGACAGAAGCCGAGGTGTCCCCATGTCCCCACACATGCCAGGCAGCACTGGGAGGTGGGGACCGTTTGCATCCCTGCATCCTTCAGATCCAAGCCCAGGGCTGCAACGAGGGGCTTCTCATTGGAACAAAAAGGGGAAAGATGCAGAGGATTTGTCAGGAGCTGCATGGAAAAACAGACACGGGGAGGAGAGAGCAGCACTGTCACCGCATCACAGTGGCCTTCACCCCTCCCGCTCGCTGCGCACCCAGCTGGCACCCAGCCCAAGGTGACAGCGAGCACCCATGGGGCCACCCCAGCCCAAAACAAAACTGATAAGGGCTCTGTGAGGGGTGGCTGCACGTGCCACTGGGGACAAACCAGGCTGGATTGGGCTGCAGCACCTCCCCAGGGGCCAGCAGCACTGCCCGGGGTGCATCCGGAAAGGTGGGAGACCAGTGGGGCCAGGGCAGGGACAACGTCCCACCCTGTCTGCAGGACCCTTGTGCAGCAATCTCGCTCTCCCAGGAGGACTCCAGTCCAAACCGGGAGCGCCAAGGTGACCACGGTCATAGAACCGTGAACACATTTGGGGTGGAAAAGCCCCTCAAGATCATCAAGCGCAACTGCTCTCCCACCCCGTCCCTGCCCCATGTCCTGAGAACCTCCTGTCTGTCTGCCCAGCCCTCCAGGGCTGGTGACTCCAGCACTGCCCTGGGCAGCCTGTTCCAATGCCCCACAGCCCTTTGGGGAAGAAATTGTTCCTAAATCCAACCTCAGCCTCCCCTGGCGCAACTTGAGGCCATTTCCTCTGCTCCTGGCGCTTGTTCCTGGGGAGCAGAGCCCGACCCCCCTGGCTCCAAGCTCCTTTCAGGCAGTTCAGAGATCAGAAGGTCTCCCCTCAGCTCCTGTTCTCCAGCTGAACCCCCAGGTCCCCTCAGTCTCCATCATACTTGTGCTCCAGCCTCTCACCAGCTCCGTTCCTTCCTCCTAACTCACTCCAGCACCTCCAGGCCTTTCTTGTCATGAGGGACCCAAAACTGACCCCAAGATTCGAGGTTTGGCCTCCCCAGTGCAGGTCACAGTGTGTAGTGTCATTTTCTGGAGGGGGCAGCCCTGGGCCTGGCTGCCTGGCTCGTGGCATTGGCAAACACCGCCTGTGACATCCCTCCCCGTAGCCACAACAGGCACCCGGGCAGTAGGGCAGAGGCTGGATGCCTCTCCCCACTCCCCAACACCCCATGCCAGGAATTTCTCGTCTCAGCAGAAATCCCCGGGGTTGTTTGTGCTCCACCTTGAGAAATCGGGCTGGAAAAGCCGCTCCCCACCCCCCGGTGTCTGCGAGAGCCAGCTGGCTGTGCCAGCCAGACACTGTCCCCTCCCCGGGAGGCCCCCGCCATCCCACGGCACGGAAAACAAGCCTGGGGACAGGGACCTGCGTGCGTGGGACAGACGAGTCACACGCTGGGGTCTGCAAAGGGCGCAGAGGCGGGTGGGCAGCAATGGAACCCCTCCCGTAGAAGCAAACTAGTCTTTTTCCAGGGGTTTATTAGCAAACTCACAGCTGGGTCCCTACAGCCCTGTCCCAACACGTCCCCAGCATCCTCCTGCGCAAGGTGTCCCACCAAAGGGGCTGGTCCAGGGATGGGCGCTGAGACCATCACCAAGGGCTGTCCCCACAGAGCCAAGAGATTCTTCAGGCCAGGATGGGGTAAGTGGCTTCGGTGGCCACACCGCAGTTGTTGTCCCTCATGGCCATGAGGATGTAGCCGTCATTGCCCCAGTACGTGGACCAGGAGTTCTTGATGAGCCAGTAGGTCTCTCCCTGCAGGACTCCGTAGCCCACGGCCAGAACCGCGTGGTCCAGCGATCCTGACTTGTTTGCTGCAGGGAACAAACACAGGAGATGGTTTTTGGCTGGAGAGCATCCCTGCTCAGAGAGCATCATCCCTGCACCCGCAGCTGGTTCCTTCTTGCATGCCCACTCAACAACGAGGAGATCCCAGGTGTCCTGGCATCTCCCCATGTCCTCTGTGCCACCCGGCTCACCGCATTTGGGCTCATAGTAGATGCCGTTGGAGTAGAAGGAGAAGGTCTTGTGGGAGGCGTCGATGCTGACGGCCACGGGGCCGTGCTTGTAGATGGCAGCTTTGACCGCTGTGATGTTGCCTGAGGTGACGTTGACGTAGCCTGTGATCTTGGCCAGCATCTCAGACTGGTTGTAGTGGCACAAGCCATTCTGTGGCACCCAAGGAGAGGGGACACTGTGTCATCCAGAGCCCCCAATGCAGAGAGCGATCGTGGACGGGGCTGTGACAGCATCCTGGCTCTGGTCCCCCTGTCCTCCCTCACCCACCATGCTGGGGACGTTTTCCCAGTTGCTACAAGGACACAGCACCACCTGCACATAGCGCAGAGCCCTGGGGGGCTGTTGCCCATGCCTTGCAGCCATGTCCCTGTCCCCAGGCCACCCTGCTCCATCCCTGCCCCCAGGGGCACAGAGGGACTGATGTCACCACCCATGGGTGGAGGAGCCTTGTCCCTGTTTTGCAAGAAGAGAAACTGAGGCACACAGTGATGAAACCACCCAGATGAGCCCTGGGGTTTGTTTTTGGGCTGTGCTTTGAACCACAGTGAGCCTGGTGCCTTGGGAGTGACATCCCTGTCTCAGGTGGCATCCCCATCCCCAGCGCCTGCTAGCTCCTCTGACCCATCCTGATTGGCCCCACAGTGGCTTTAAAGCCATCCCAAAACCTGGGGGACCCTGGCAAGGACACATGGTCACCCTCACCTGTCCCTTGTAGGTGCCATAGGACTCGGTGGTGGCGATGCCACCGTGTTTCTTGATCCACTCGTAGGCTCGCCACTCCTCACCGCCGTCACAGCCGTAGTTCCCGAAGCCCCAGGCACAGTCAATGAGGACTTGTTGGGACAGGGGGGTCAGCACGCCAGTCTGGGGGGACACACGCTGCAGGGCCAGGGCCGGGCATCATCCGGCGCCCCGGCCGTCCCTGCTCTCACCTTGAGGAACAGGGCACCCTCCATCGCACCCGCCGTAGCGAAGCTCCAGCAGGACCCGCAGACGGCCTGGTCCTTCACGGGGGTCACGGCGCCTGGGACAGCGGGTGGGCTGAGAGGCCGCGCTGGCACCGGGGGACGAGGGCGGGCAGGGGTGATGGAGAGCGCGGCAGTTCGCTCGGACTTTGCGCTGGCCGGGATGGGGAGCGCTCGCACCCCCACACCGCAGGCTCACACCACCCCAACGGTGAGACCCCCAGACCCCGCACCTACCGTACATGCGCCAGTCCAGGCTCTCGGGCAGGATGAGGCCGCTGTAGAGCTCACTGGGGAAGGGCTGCCCGTTGTTGGGGTCCCCGCTGCGCCGGCGGCCCCGCAGGGCGGCCAGTTCCTGGGGCGTGCGGTCGGCCAGGTGGTTCAGCGCCAGCGTGTAGGAGAGCGCGGCGCGGTTCCGAGAGTGCACGAACCTGCCGTGGTGGAGACGGCATCAGCCACGACCAACAACCATCTCCCACCACAGCAGAGATGCAGCCCCGCTGGGACAGGGCTGGTAAAACACTGGCCCAGGTTGGCCAGAGAGGTGGTGGATGAACCATCCCTGGAGACATCCCAGGCCAGGCTGGACGGGGCTCTGAGCACCCTGAGCTGGTGAAGATGTCCCTGTCATGGCAGGGGGGGCACTGGGGGAGCTGGGAAGGTCCCTTCAACCCAAACTACTCCATGATTCACCCAGGGGGGTTGGCATCTCCCATACCTCATGTTGTGCACGAAGATGCTCTGCCTGTGCTCCAGCTCCCGTGCGGAGCCATATCGCCGCCCCAGCTGCCTGCGGTACTGGTGGAAAGCCTCGTGAGCCCATGGCTGGTGCCGTCCCACCAGGTCCTCCATGGGGTTCGCCAGCACCCGGTGCTCCGCTGTGCTCCCCGGCAGGTCCCCACACTTCTTCGTCTCTGGGGAGCAAAGAGGTGACACCATCAGCCTGAGCCCCTCAGGCAGGATGGGGGGGGTCCCCAACCCAGCTCACCATTGATGGGGAGGTCGAAGATGGAGGGGGGGAAGCTGTTGTCGAATTCTGTGTATGCAATCTCGTACTTGTCATAGTGTGACCCCAGCAGGCTGTTGTAACCCCGCATCTCGTAGTGGACGGGGGCCACCCCGCAGCTGGAGTTGGTCACCCACAGGGTGTAGACGTTCTTCTTCTGCGCCCAGCGGGTGACATTCTGCCAGACGGCGCAGTACCGGCCCTGGTAGTACTCCTCCCGCAGGAACTGGGGGGACACGGTGTCAGGGAGGGAGACCCCACATCACCCCATTGCAGGATCCCAGTGCACATACAGCACTGTGAACTGGGCTCTCTGATCAGATCCGCTGCATGGGGCTGGGATTTGGGGTGCAACACAGGACAGACATCCCACTGTATGTGCATCCATAGTGGGGGTGCCTGGCTGCACACCCCCTCCCAAAGCCTCTGGGTGTTTCCCTGTGTGTTTCCAAGCTCTCGCCCTGCAGGCTCGTGCCCAGCTTGGTGGCACCTTGCTGTCCCCACCGCTCATGTGTGGCACGGAGCTCTGCTGGAGTCGGGGGCCGGCGGGAGCTGAGCCGCCGTGCAGCGACTTGCCCGAGCCGTCCCGAAACACCGGCGCTGTGGGCTGCGACACGTCCCAACACGGCTGCTGGGGTTGGGAAAGGAGCCGGCACTCCAGCCCCGGTCCGGGCGGGGAAATGACCCTCCCTGTGCCCCGGGGCGTGTGGGGACATGTCCTGGCCTGTCCCAGCACCGCACACCCCCAGGACAGAGAGGAGCACCTCCAGCTGCCCAGCACCCCCACCTGAAGATGCTCCGGCGTTTCTCACCTTGAAGCCGTCCATGCTGGGGAAGACGCTCTGAGCCTTGACCACGTCCTCCTTGGAGCCAGGCAGCTGGAAACATGCCCTGGTGTTCACCTTCTTCTCGGTGGTCTCTGGTGTGATCTTGTACTGCATCCCGTAGGGCTTCACCCCTCCCAGCTGGTACGTTATCACCTGCCCTGTGCCAGCAGGAAGGGGAAACTGAGGCACAGTGGTCCTGCCTGCATCCTCCCTTTGCATGGGGCCACAATGGACACCCGCCTGCTTACCCCCATAGTACTGGATCCGGCTCTTGTTTCCTGTCAGGTTGTACCAGGCTTCAAAGGGCTCCTCGATCTCAGCGTAGGGCAGGTTAATGACACCTGAGAGGCCCCAGGTGTGGGACACGAGTCAGCCCCAAGGCCTCAGCATCCTGACATCCCTCCCCAAGCCCCCCGGAGCATGCAGACCCACAGCCGACCAAGCTGCTGTCCCCTCCAGCTTGGCGCTGGGACAGCCTGGTCCTGCCCAGTGCTGAGCATCCTCCGCTCCCCCCGCCAGGCAAAGGACACTGCGGGGTCCCGTTACCTCGGACATGGTAGATGGAGCCGAATTGAGGGGGTGGGCGGGAGAGCACATAGTCCGGTCCTGGAAGGCAGAGCAGGGTGGGGGTCAGTGGGGGCTGTCACTACAACTGAGCTGGGGACAGGAGGCTGCCCAAACCAGTGCTCCCCGTCCCTGCAGCCCCTCCTGAATGGGGCTGGGAGAACTCAGCTGAAAGCAGCTCCACTTTTCACCCTTGACACCCAGATCCAGGGTCAGCACATGCCACAACCCCCCAGGGTGGCTGTTGGGGTGATGTCCCCATAGGAGGCTGCGTCACCCCAGGGCTGGCAACCATGGCTCGTGTTCCCAAGGGGGTATGCAGCTGTCCCAACAAGCCGAGCATGGATGAGGGTGCCAGGGAGCTGACCGGTCCCATCTGGCATCTCCCGCTGACATCTCCAGCCGCCCTGTGGGCTCCCGGCTTGTGCAACCCCACGCCAACACACCCGCCGCTGGGAACTGGCCCGGCCCTCGGCATCTCCCTCCTTGCTGGGAGGGACCCGGCAGCCCCAGGCAACCCAAACTGGGCCTGGTTCTGCCTCTGCACCTGAAACCTGGGGCAGGCAGGGACTGGCAACCCCCCACCTGTACCCCAGGCCGTCCCATGGGTGCCCATTGCACCCACACAGGGTGTCTGGGGCAGGAGGAGCAGCAACAGATCCAGCAACTCCACAACACTGCTTGGCTTTACACCCAGCTGGGAAAGGGGGTCCTGGGGGGTGGGCACGGTCCCCCCCAGCCGCTGCCGCCCCCATCCCCTCCCAGTGCTCCCAGTGACAGCTGCCCAGCTGCAGGCAGCAAAGACAAGGAAACAGCTTGGGCTTGTGTGTGGGTTACAGCCCATCTGGCTCCATTTAGCCTTATTTTCACCCCCCAGCCCTGCCAAGCCCTCCAGGCGCATCCCTCATCCCTCCCTCGCTTTCCCACCCCTCCCCAACTCTCCTCTCTCTTGGGGGACATTGCAAATTTGGGGACTTAACAAGCAAGAAACCACCCACCCAGCCCAGCAATGAGACCTGTCTGGGTGACCGCAGCCCCCATCCCCAGGGTGTCCCCAGCAGGGACAGTGCCGTAGCGGGACAGACTCACCCCAGACAGCGATGCAGAGCGCAGAGGCCGTGAGCCAGCGGAGAACACCCATCCTCACCGCCCCAGCTCGCCCAGCACCAGCGCTGGCTTTTAAACTGGTTCCAGTGAAACCCGGCAGCGCCAATGCAGAAACCAGGGCCCTCCCCAGGGGAGGGGAAGGAACCAGCATCATGTGGCGCCTGGCAGGGTGCGGGGCACCCCAGGGTGCTGGCGGGGTGAGCATGTCTCAGCAGGGTCCCCGCGGAGGGAGATGGAGCAACGCCGGTGCTGCAGGGAAATGGGGGTGCTGGATGAGCCCCAAGGAGCCGGAAGCAGTGTGGGTGGGGGTGCAGGCTGGTTGGATCTATGGAGGGCCCCTCCCTCTGAATCTGGGGGGATAATGGGCTGATCGGGGCTGTGCATCCCTTGTGCAGGGGGAGCTGCCCTGGGGCCGAGGGCTCTTTGCCAGGCAGCCCTGAGGCCGGGGTGATGGGCAGGGCTGTGAGCAGCTCACCATTAACAAACCAGACCCAGAAACTGGAAGCGCTGGGAAGCCTTTGCTGCTGGGGCTTGAAGGGAAGGCGGGGGGGGCGCACAGGGAAACATGGGCACCCCACAGCCAGCCCCTGGGGTTTGGCAGGGGGCTGGAAATGGGGCTCAGCACCCTGGCTCACTGCCCTGCCTGACTGCAAGGAGGGAAACTGAGGCATAGAGAGATCAGGCAGGGCTCAGGCAGCTCTTTTCAAGGTGGAGCATGGGTGGGTGGGTGACACCCCCTGGGGCTAAACCCAGCCAGAAACACCTGGGGCCATGATTTGGGGAGGGTGCTGAGAGCCCAGGTGGAGCCTAATGCAGCTCTGCACTCTGCAGGTGGCAGCTGATGAGCAGCCCCTGTCCCTGCTGTGCCCCGTCCCCTCCCAGGGACACTGGCAGGGCTGGCTCTGTATCCAGCATGATCTGAATCCCCCCCATGCAGGTCCCAGAGAGCCCCAAAAGCCCCCAAAGCCAGGACTAAATTGCAGCTGAGATCTGCGCTGTCCCCAGAACAACTTGGGGGGTGACAAGGCGTGAGTGGCATCAGTCCAGGGGGCATGTCCCCATCCTGGTGGGGACCCCTGACCCCTGCCAGCTCTGGCCACCCCATGAGAACAGGAAACACCGGGGCCAGACCCAGTCATACAGGAAAGAGGTCAGTCTGCGAGGGTGAACCGCAGGAGGAGGAGGGAGGGAGGGACCCCCACCCCACCATGTGGGGAGACGGGGGTGCTGGACCAGTGTGCAGCCAGCTCTGGACTGGGGTGCAACCGCAGCCCCCTGCCCTGACCCCTCCCGCGAGCACAGCCGTGCGCCGGAAACCACGGCAAGGCGACACGTGAAAATATCACCGTCCCCTCGCTGTCACCGTCCCCTGCGATGGGAGGGCAGCTGGGGGGTGGGGGAGGCCATGCGGGATCGGGCCCGGGGGGAGCTGTGGGTTTATGTTTGAGAGGTGGCTGCCTTCCACCCCCAAATGGGCATGAGGGGTTCCCCCAGTGAGGGACCCCCACCGAGACCCCCTATGATCCAGGGCTCATGGTGCCAAAAGCTGGAGGTGCTGTCTGCAGGGTCCATGTCCCAGCACCCTGGACTGGGAACCCAGGGGGCTTAGGGATGGTGGGGGGCGTCAAAGAGGGTGTGGGGGGGCTTAGGCAGGGTGCTGGGGGGTCAGACAGGGTGTGGGGGGCTCAGACAGGGTGCTGGGGGGCTCACCTGCTCTCCTAGAACTCACCAAAGTTTGTGGGTCAGTGCAACCGCCGCCAAATCTTGGGGTCGTCACACGCGCAACTTTATCTGGACAAGGAGTAAAAAAGGGGCCGGTAGCTGCACCCATCCTGGGGGGACATGTGGGAGCCCCCGAGAACACGATACCAAGCCACCTGCCATCCTGCTCACCCCCACTCCACGGTCTGTGCTGCCCCAAGTTCACCCCGTCCCAGCAGAGACCTCCGTGCCATCACAGGGTGACAAGCCCCTGTTTGTCACATGCCGTCGTCGTGCTGTCCCCTGCCCCGGGAGTGTCAGGGGGACTCTGTCTCCGGGTGGGTGCAGGCAGCACCCCCGCCTGGCACAGGCTTTCCCCAGAGCCGGGTATCCCCCAAATCCCCCAGCAGCATTGTCCCCCCCATGCTGCTGGGGACCAGGGACCCCCGGTGCCAGCCTGTCCCCCCCAGTGCCACCTCCAGGGCAGGCGGCGGCCCCGGCGGGGCTGCCCGGTACAATGAGCCACCGCAGGGAGCGCGGGGGGGCGGGGGGGCGAGGGGAGGGGAAGCTCCTGCTCGGTTGCGAGAGCTGCCGGAGAGCCGGGGGGGAAACACACGCACAGAGGCTCCCGCTGTCCCCACGGCACCCACCTCGTCACCCACCTCGGCACCCACCTCGGCACCCGCTCCGACACCCCGGTCCCCAGCGCCGGGCGGTTCGGGGGGGCTGCGGTCCCGGGGCGGGGGGGTCCATGAGAGCCGGAGCAGGAAGGCTGACGGTAAGAGGGATGGAGGGGGGTGTGGGGGCGCTCTGCCCCCTGCACTAATGAGGGGGTGTCTCTTAGTCCCCTTTAGCGTGTGCTGGGGGGTGCTGAGAGCTGCGCGGCCCCTGCATGGGGGGGGATCTGGGTTCTGGGTGGGACGGGGCACTGAGCTGTGGGGACAGAGCGCCCCGTGTCCCTGCTGGGGGGCTGCCGGGGGGGTGTCACTGTTCCCTGCCCGCACCGCTTCCCCCTGGGAGCCTCTGCAATGAGCCTGGGGGGGCAGGAGACCCGCCCCGTCCTGGGGGGCAGCAGGTCAGCGGGGGAGCGGCCCGGGGGGCCCGGGGAGGGCCGGGGCAGCCGGCAGCTCCCGCTCACCCTCCCGGCACTAATCAGCGGCGACACCGCGGCGCGGGGGGCTGCGGGGACAAATGGTGGCTTTGCCAGCACCGGACCCGAGCGCTGGGGATGGAGGGGCAGGTCACAGTACCCCAGGGGACACCGGGATAGGGTGAGGGGACACCTGCTCCCCCCAGCCCCACAGGTGCCCATGGTGTGCCAGCCCAGAAAGTGCTCACGGGGGGCTGCAGGGCTGGGGGCGGCTCAGGGTGCTCCCCCTGCTCCCTGCAGCTCTGCCTTGTCCCCCGGTCCTTGGTGTGTCCCAAGGAGGGACAGGAACTCGCCGCTTCCTGTCCTGCACAATTCCCTCCCCACCCCGCTCCTCCCGGGACATTGTATTTGGAGCCCTGGCCGCCCCCCCCCGCCCCTGCAGCCCCTCGGATCCGGGAATTGCTCTTCTTCCAGCGGAAATCCTGCTTTCCTGGCCAGCGATGGGGCTGGGAGGCTGGGGGGGTGGGGGGAATCTCCTCCCAGGGTAGGGGACAAGGGGACACCCCCTGCCATGGGCCTGGTGGCTGGTGGGTGGGCTCGTGGGGCAGATCGCTTTTGGGGGGGTGGTGAGTCCTTCCTCTTCTGCCTTGCAGTATTGTTGGCGGGGACAGGGCCCTGTCACCTCCTGGGGCTGGCACAGGGATGACGGCACAGGGACAATGGCACCGAGCACTGGCCATGCCCAGCCAGAGCACGGCTGGTTTTGGGGGCCAGCAGCCCCATTTGAACCCTCTCCTGCTCATGGGTAGGCAGGGGAAGGGGTGTCCCTGTGTGTGTCCCCACTGGAGAGTGCCCTGGAACAGCACCGGGGTGTCCAGCCCTCTATGTGCCCCAGCACACCCGGCCAGGAGACCAGCGCTCAGGGGACCCTCTGGCGGCTGTCACCCCATCGCGTGTTCCTGGCGGAGCATTGGGTCCCATCCCGCCGCCTCTGTCACTGTCCCCACGTCTTGCAGATGTCTGGAGCGGTTTGCTTGTGGTGTGGGCCTCTCCAGCCATGGCAGCACCCTCCTTGGGTCCCGGGTGAACTGGGAGGACTGGAGCAGGGATGTGTCACCGCCTGCCACCTCGCCAGGCCAAGGAGTGGGTGGTGGAGGGGCAGGACATGTCCTCTTGTCCCCTCCCCAGCTCTACAGGGGTCCTGGGCAAGGGATGGGGACATGGCTTGGGGTCGTGTCCCCTAACGAGCCACCTAAAGTGAGGCACCTTCTGCTGCAGCTGCTTTGTGCCTCAGTTCCCCCCCTGGGCCCAGGGAGACCCAGAGCCGCGGGCGATGGAGCAGCCCGGGCGGGCTCAGGGCTGGGCTGTGCAGCAGTCTCAGTTCCTCTTCCCCAGGGGGGCTGCGTCACGGCGGCAAGAGCTACCGGCGTGCAGGGCCACCTGGAAAGACAGGGGGTGCAGGGTGAGGAGTGGGGCATGGCATGGGGGGGCACAGGGTGACCAAGGGACCGCAGCCCATTGCCCCACTGTGGTCCCTGCCCAGTCCTCCCAAGTGCCACTGTCCCCAAGATCTGAGATCCTGCCAGTCCCCAGGTTCCCCTTGGCAGCTGCAGCACCATCCTCTTCCTCCTCCTCCTTCTCTTCCATACCATGCCGTGCTCCTGCTGCTTCCTCCTCCCGCTGCGGGGGTGCTGACCAGTTCCTCCGGGGGGTGACATGCAGGGTGACACTGCTGTGCACTGGGACATTGTGCTCCGGCTGGGAGCTGGGGATGGGCTGAACTGCCCCATGTCCCGGGGAGCCAGGGAGCAGATGGCTGGCCGGGGGGGGTCAGCGACGGGGTGACGGGTTGGCCGAGTCTCGGTGCTGGCAGGTGCCAGGACCAGTGCCGGTGGCGCCAGTGCGGGAACGGCTCGCTCGCCATCTGCTCCGAGCGGCTCCTTTTTGGGAGAACTGGGGCCAGACGCCAGCGTCCCCTCCCTGAGGATGACTCAAGGGGACAGTTTTGTGCCAGGTGGGAGGTGGCAGGGACCAACTTGGGGGTTTGTGGGTGCCTGGAGAAGGGTGTGATGGTGCTAAACCCCGGGGTGCTGTGATATTTCGGGCTTATGTTTGTCTAGAAGATGCCCCCTGCTTGCCTAGATGTCCCCTGACCGCCCAGTCCCTGCCGGCAGCTGCGGCAGCACCGTCACCGCGCTTGGCACACAAATCCAGCAAAATGGGAAGTTTCTGAGCATGATGCTGGCAATGGGGGGGAGGAAGATTCTCACCTGGAGGGGACAGGGTTTGAGAGAGCTGGGGACATTCGTCAGCTAAAATAGCCACTTATTGTCAGCAAAAACAAAAACCCCGACCAGGCAAAGCCTCTGGGGTTTGGCAACGCCGCCTCGGCTGCAACGGCCGCGGCCTTGCCACACCGCTGGTGTCGAAAGCGAAGGTGGAAGGAGAGTCAGGCCCTTTCCACGCCCCAGAGAGGCAGGAAAGTGAATCAGAGCCCATGATGGAGGAAACCTGCCTGAAACATCCCAGCTGTCCCAAACCCTCTGTGCCCTCCTGCTCCCAGGAGCACGGGACAGGACGTGGCTGCCACCGTCCCTCCGCTCTGGGGCTGGAGACGGGGCGAGCTCTGCTGTATCGCTGTGGAGCCCTTGACTGGAAAGCTCTGCCCAGTCCAAACTGGGCAAGCTGGTGCAGGTTGCTGGCCAGCACCCAGGGGAGGCGACAGGGCTGGGGACAGAAATGTCTCCCTGCAGCAGAGGTCCGATTTCCTCCTCCTCCGCGACACCTTGGCTGCCGAGCGTAGCCGCGGGCGGAAGAGTGTGACCGCAGCCAGGCTGGGGGCCCTTCCTGCCCGAGGTACCAGTTCCCCTCCCGAGCCGAGGGGACGGGAACAGGGACACCCCAGGGGCTCCTTTCCACCCAGCCTGGCTCTCTCCAGCCTCGGGGCAGCCGGGGGACGTGTGTCCCCTTGGAGGGAGGTGATGGGTTTGTTGGGGACATGGCAGGAGAAAAAGTCACTCCAGGATGTGGCTTCAGCCCATGCAGGGGTGTTGCAGCCCGTGCAGCATTGTTGCATTCAATGCAAGGCTGTTGCAGCCCATGCAGGGTTTTTTTCGTTCGTGAAGGAGTATTGCAGCCCATGGGGGGGGTGCTGCAGCCCATGCAGGGGTTTTGCAGCCATGCTGGGGGTGTTGCAGCCCATGCTGGGGGTGTTGCAGCCATGCAGGGTTGTTGCAGCCTGTGTGTGGCTCTTGCCCTCCCCCTGATGCCTCCCTGGTGTCCACAGGTGCCTCTTCTCCTCCCCAAGGTGACATGGAGCAGCTGAAGTGACCCGAGGAGCCATCGCAGTGAGTGGGGTAGCCTCAGACCGGAGCACCCATGGGTGCCAGGGGGGATGCAGGGTCCCCAGGGTGGCACAGCCCCCCTCGCAGCCGGTGGCAGAGCCCATTGGGAGCCTGCTGTCCCCATGTCACAGCCCAGGGTGGCAGGACCCTGCTCCTCCTGGGACTGGGGGGGTGGGCAGGGGCTCATGCATGTACCCCAGTGCCTCTAACTGGGACGATGGGTGTTAGTGGGGGGGCACGGGGCTCATGGTCCCTCTGTCCCGCAGGCAGTGCCCGGGATGGGCTGCGTGCACTGCAAAGAGAAGGGCTCCAGCAAAGGGCAGGCGGGGGGTGAGCTGGGGGCCCCCCCGCCCACCGCCTCCCAGTACGACCCCGACCCCACGCAGCCGGGCGCCGCCTTCACCCGCATCCCCGACTTCAACAACTTCCACGGCGCGACGGTGCCCTCGGCTCCATCCTTCGCGGGACCAGGGGGCTTCACCCCCAACTCGCTGCAGATGCGCAGTGGGGGTATCACAGGTCAGCAGGGGCTGGAGGGAGTCTGGCTGCACCCCTGCAGTTTTGGGGGGAACCGGGGGCTCATCACGGTCCCCTCCACATGCCGCAGGTGGGGGCGTGACGCTCTTCATCGCCCTGTACGACTACGAGGCCAGGACAGAGGATGACCTGAGCTTCCAGAAAGGGGAGAAATTCCACATCATCAACAACACGTGAGCTCCCCCAGGACCCCCTGTCACCCCCAGCGCCCCCCATGCCACCCCAGGGCCAGGAGCCGGGCTCTGCCTCAGCTCCATTGCTGGATACCAGGAGAACCAGCGCCATGCGTGTCATGAGCTGGGTGGTCTCAGCAGTGACCTGGGCGCGGGTGTCCCCCGTGGTGGGGAGGAGCAGGGTATGCGGGTGCTGATGGAGCATGGCCGGGTCTGTCTGTCTGTCCCTCTTCACTCTCGGTTCCCCTGTCCCCAGGGAGGGTGACTGGTGGGAGGCCAGGTCGCTGAGCTCGGGCACCACTGGCTACATCCCCAGCAACTACGTGGCCCCCGTGGACTCCATCCAGGCAGAGGAGTGAGTACGGGGAGGGGACAGGGACAGAGGGGGACCCTGATGCCCTCTGCCTCGAGCCCAGGTCTCTTGGCACCCCCAGCAAACCCTGGCAGTACCGCGGTGCTGGTGAGGGGCCATGGCGGGGGGTCCCTGGGGGTGCCCACTGGGGCACTGAGCCCGGCCCCCCCGCAGGTGGTACTTTGGGAAAATCGGGCGCAAGGATGCGGAGCGGCAGCTCCTGTGCCACGGGAACTGCAGGGGCACCTTCCTCATCCGGGAGAGCGAGACCACGAAAGGTATGGGGACAGGGCTGGGGACAGAGCTGGGGACACAGAGCTGTGCCCCACACCCCTCCCTGACCCGTGTCCCCATGTAGGTGCCTACTCGCTCTCCATCCGGGACTGGGATGAGGCCAAGGGCGACCACGTCAAGCACTATAAGATTCGAAAACTGGACAACGGGGGTTACTACATCACCACCCGCGCCCAGTTCGACACCGTCCAGCAGCTGGTCCAGCACTATGTTGGTAGGGTGGGCTGGGGGGCCATGGGGGTGACAGGGAGGGAGGGGGAAAGCCCAGGAGACTCTTTGCCAAGGGACAGCCGGCTGGGTAACTGTGTTAACTGAAGGAGGGGGCTGTACTGGCGGTGGCATTAGGGGGACCTCCTGGGGGTCACCTCTCTTCTGTGTCCTCAGTGCAGGGAGCACCCGGTCTCTGGAGAAGGTAAAGAGCCCCTGAGTCTGGGTTGCCATCCTGGGGGGCAGCCTGGCGGTCCGGCTCAGCCCAAGGGGGTGCAGGGACACCCCTGGGAGAGCCAGATGGGGTGCACCCCATTTATCTTTGGGGGTGGCTGGACCACACGGGAGTCTGGGCGATGCCCGAGACAGCGGGTGGGGGCAAAGGGCTGGCGAGGGTCCCTGTGGGGGCTGACACCTGTCCCCTGTCCCCCTGGTGCCGCAGAGCGGGCGGCCGGACTGTGCTGCCGCCTGGCCGTGCCGTGCCACAAAGGGACGCCCAAGCTGGCCGACCTCTCGGTCAAAACCAAAGACGTGTGGGAGATCCCCCGTGAATCCCTCCAGCTCCTCAAGAAACTGGGCAACGGGCAGTTCGGGGAAGTGTGGATGGGTAGGGCCCGGCGGGCAAGCCAGGGCGAGCGGGTGGGTGATGGGGGCACCCCCAGGCCTGGAACACCCCCAGGGAAGGGTTCCTGCCTGCTGGGACAGGCTGAGCTACACCAGTGTCATCCTGGGTACCCCAGGATGCCAGTGACATCCATGCATGGGCAAGCAGCCCCCCTATTTCAGACAGGACCACAAACAGGAGACAAAACCAGGCCAGGGGGTCCCCCCCCCATCATCCTCTTCCTCCATTGCCCTGTGCTCCCTCCGCTTGGCATGCATGCTCCATTCATCCCATCGCACCCCTCCCTCCATCCTCCCCCTCCCCACCCCCTCCCCTGCAGAGTGTAACGACGGGTTGTGCCATCTGCTCACCCGCCCGTGCCCCGCTATGAAGCCCCAAACCCTGGGATTAGCTAAGGACGCCTGGGAAATAGCGCGGGAATCCATCAACCTCGATCAGAAACTCGGCATGGGATGTTTCGGAGACGTGTGGATGGGTAAGGCTGGCCCGGCCGGCCGGGGGTGGCGGGGGGCACATGGGGGACAGGAGCAGCATCGTGGGGTGCCAGGTGGTACCCGCTGCTGTGGGGGTGATGGCAGCGTGGGCACAGGCTCCCCCATGGAGGGGTGCGCATGGGGTAAGGTTGGCGTTAGATGAGCTCACGGGTGGCTTGTCCCCATGTCACAGGGTGAGGGGGCCTCCTTGTCCTGGGTGGGGTATGGTGTCATCGTGCCCCTTTCTTGCCCTGCCCTAATCTGGATCCTCCATCCCTGCATCACCCTGATTTCCTTGATCCACCATCCCTGCATGCATCCATACATCCCTGCATGCATCCATCCATGCATCCCTGCATGCATCCGTCCATGCATCCCTGCATGCATCCATCCATCCATCCCAGCCGTGCCAGGGCCATCTGTCCCCTGGGCTCCTGGTGACCCCATCTCCCCGGTCCAGGCACATGGAACGGCACCACGAAGGTGGCGGTGAAGACGCTGAAGCCGGGCACCATGTCCCCTGAGGCTTTCCTGGAGGAGGCGCAGATCATGAAGCGGCTGCGGCACGACAAGCTGGTGCAGCTCTACGCCGTGGTGTCCGAGGAGCCCATCTACATCGTCACCGAGTTCATGAGCCAGGGTGAGCAGGGCTGTGTCCCCCCGGATTTTCTTTAATCCTCACCCAGCTGGGGGGGCAGGGGGCTGGTCCCAGGGCTGGGGGCTCGCAGGGGAGGGCACCCTTGCATGGGCACAGCTGTTTTTTGGGTGCTTTAACTTGCACCCTCGGCCCGCAGGCAGCTTGCTGGATTTCCTAAAGGACGGGGACGGCCGGTACCTGAAGCTGCCCCAGCTGGTGGACATGGCTGCCCAGGTACTGGGGAGACTGGGACGGGGTGGGGTTCCCTGCATTGGGTGCAGATTGAGGGGTCCTCACTGCTCCACCCCCAGATCGCGGCGGGCATGGCGTATATTGAGCGGATGAACTACATCCACCGGGATCTCCGCGCCGCCAACATCCTGGTGGGAGACAACCTGGTGTGCAAGATCGCCGACTTCGGCCTGGCGCGCCTCATCGAGGACAATGAGTACACGGCGCGGCAGGGTGAGCGGGGGGACCCCTGCCCTGCCCCTCCAGGCTGCGGCCACCCTGTGCCTGGGGCTGCTCACCCCAGAGCTGGGTGTCCTGGGTGATGGGTACTCTAGGGAATGGGTGTCCTGGGTGACAGGTACCCCAGATGACGGGTACACTGGGTGATGGATTTCCCAGATAGCAGGTGTCCCAGAAGATGGGTTCCCCAGTGCAGGGTGCATTTGGTGCTAGATACCCCATGTGTGGGGTACCCCAGGCAGAAGGTACATTGGGTGCTGGGTACATAGTGTCCTGTTGCAGGTTCCTCCCAGCGCAGGGTACCCCGGGTGCAGGACACCTTCAGGACAGGCTGCTCCAGGTGCAGGGTATCCCCAGTGCTGTGTGCCCTATTTTTGGGGCGCCCTGGCTATGGCTCACCTGCCTCCCCTTGCAGGTGCCAAGTTCCCTATCAAGTGGACGGCCCCGGAGGCCGCGCTTTTCGGGAAGTTCACCATCAAGTCGGACGTCTGGTCCTTTGGCATCCTCCTGACCGAGCTGGTGACCAAGGGCCGGGTGCCCTACCCAGGTACGGGCAGCAGAGTGCAGGCAGGGGCTCAGCCTCCCCGGGCTTGCCCCGTGCCTCGGTTTCCCCATCAGTGACCCCAGCCTTAAGCTGGGCTCCCTATCCAAACTGGGTCGCAATGCCGCTGCATCCCTTGGCGTGCCTCAGTTTCCCCGCTGCATCCCTTGGCGTGCCTCAGTTTCCCCACTGCATCCTTGTCGCGCAGGGATGAACAACCGGGAGGTGCTGGAGCAGGTGGAGCGGGGGTACCGCATGCCGTGCCCGGGGAGCTGCCCCCTGTCCCTGCACGAGGTGATGGTGCAGTGCTGGAAGCGGGAGCCCGAGGAGCGCCCCACCTTCGAGTACCTCCAGTCCTTCCTCGAGGACTATTTCACAGCCACCGAGCCCCAGTACCAGCCGGGGGACAACCAGTGACCCGGCGCTGTCACCCCCCAGCCAAGCTCTGTGGTGGATTTGGGGTGAATCTCCCTCTTTTTGCAGGGGGGTTGTTGCTCCTGTTGCCTGTGTTGCCCTCCCCCCCACCCAAATGCCTGTTTGGCGGCGTCCTGGGGAGGACAGGGGGCTTTGCACAAGGATTTTGGACTAAAAAAGGGGTAAAGCTGCGCCCCTCACCCAGCACCCCCAACCGCTCTCTTGCTGCCTTCACGCCCAGCTGTGAATCCGAGAAGTGCTTTGGCTGGGGGGGACCCCAGTGTGCCCCCCAGACACCCCGCAGCAGCACAGGCCTCGGGGGGGCTCTCCCCATACCAGTCTCCTCTCCCTCAGCTCAGCCTTGCGCACCTGGGGAGGGTCAGCCCCCCAAATCCTGGCGCTGACCTGGGGGAGGTCACCTCAACCCTCCACTTGATATGTTTAATTTATAAGATTTTATATCCTTCACCCCAGCAGCCACCTCACCCTCAGGGATCCCTGGATCGGGGGGTTCTCCTTGCCCCCCCCTCCCCACTTTAATTTCATTTCCCTCCAGCAAAGCCGAATCCTGAAAGCCATAAACCTCTGCTTGCACTGCGGAGGGTGACAAGGGGTCCTGGGGGGGACCATGTGCCTGGGTTTTGGGGGTCATCTCTGCTCCAGGGGCTGTTTCCCGCTGCCCTGTGTGGGGCAGGGGGGGTCCGGGATGGAGTCACCCAGGGCGCTGGGGGGGTACAGGATGGGGTCACCCATGACGCTTGGGGGGTCCCGGCTGCGGCTCAGCCCAAACCCCTGCACCGAGTGTTAATGGGGCTGCTGGGGGGACTCGGGGCACAATGTGAATGTGATGGTGCTGGAGGAGGGGGTCACCCTGCCAGCTGGTTTCTGGTGCCCCCCTGCGCACCCCATTTTGGGGGGGGGGGGACAGTGCCACCCGGGGGGAGGTAGGCAGAAAAGGGAGCAGGAGGGATTTGTTGTTTATTATTTTTTTAAAATCCAGTCTGTAAATAGAAATAAAACCTTTCTAACAAGGGGGGGAGTGTGGGTCCTTCTGCCCCCGCCCAGGGAAAGGGGCTGCCCTGGCCGGGGATGGGCACAGCCTGGGGGGGTCATGGGGGTGCTGGAGCTGGGGGGACAACCCTGGATTGCAAGATTTGGGGTGGGGGGCACCCATCCCCACCCAGGGGGCTCCAGGTTGAGTCAAGCCAGGACTGAGGGCTGGATCCTCTCCCCCTGGGTGTGGGGGGGCCACCTCTGTGACACAGAGCAGAGAAATGCCCCCCCCCGGTGTCCCCAGGCCATGTGAGGCTGCAGCACCAGCTCCCCCTGCAAACAAAAACTTGGGAAAAAGGGGTGGGGAAGCATTTGGGTTTGCAAAGCTGCCCCCCCCGCCCAGGGCAACTCCCCCTGCGCCCCCCAGCAGGGACCACCCGCTCCTGCTGCCCCCCGGCCATGTGCCTTAGTGAGGCAGCAGCCTGGGGTCAATTAGCGGGCGGTCCCCATGTGTCTAGCGGGGGGAGCTGCTGGTCCCCTCCCCTGTGTGACCGTGGGGGGGTCCTGTGCCTGGAGGGGGGGCAGGAAGGGGTTAATTTTCCTGCAGCTTGGCCTCCCCAGCAGGACCCAGCTGTGGGCAGTTAATGAATTCCCCAGCACTGGTGGGAAGGAGGGACTGGCCCTTGCCCCATCCGGGGGGCTCAGGCGGGGAGGGGGGGCACAGGGCCAGTGCCAGCGGGTTTGGGGACATGCCAGGGGGCTTGGGGACATGCCAGATTGCAGCCACGCCTGGGGCTGGGCACCCCGGGGTGTGAGGCAGGGGGGACATGGGTCACCCCATGGACATGGCAGCATCGCCGTCACCCCCCCGCAGCTCTGGGACTGTGTGGATCCCTGTGGGTCCACAGGCGTGTCACTGTGGTCTGTCCCCAGTTTTGCCCTTTGAAAGCTCTTGGGGACAGAGAGCAGCGCCCAAGGCTGCACGGACCTGCGTGAAAGGGCTGAAGGGACAGACACCTGTCCTGGCTTCCGTCCTTCTGTCCTTCCGCCTTCTCCCCAACACGGGTGCCCCAAGGCGGGGGCGAAGGGGTTAAAGGGTGTCACCCTGGGTGACCGCAGGCTGGGCAGGAGAGGGGACATCGATTTTATGTTAATGCTGGGCTGCATCGACCAGGGACGGAGGAACCGATGACTGACACAGGGCACGGCCACCTGCCTGCTCCTGCGGCCACAGTCCCAGAGCACCGTGTGCCACCACCCAGGAGCGATGGGGGGCAGGGGTAAGGGGCTGGGACCCCCCAGAGGTGCTGCAAGGTGGATTTTCACCGCAGAGCCTGGGTTGGGTGCTCAGGGGGAGCGTGGCCGTGGGTGCTGGGGAGGGCAGAGCTCAGCACCTGTCCGCGGGGGCTCTGGGTGGCCCTGTCCCCCCAGGTCCCTGCAGCAGCACTGGCAGCACCGCAGAGCCAAGCCCTGGCTGCAGCATCTTCCAAACGCAGCTCGGTGTCACCTCCCTGTCTGCAGTGGGGGCCGAATCCATGGTGCTGAGGGATTAAGACCCCCCCCAACACTCCCCAGGACCCCCCGCATCGTGCCCAGACTTGTTTTCCTTGCTCCTGCCTGCAAACCCTGCCCGGCCTCGCTCCGGCTGGCTGCTCTGCCCCACCGTGCCAGCCCGGGGCCAGGCGAGCGTGTCAGGAGCTCAGGGGGGGCCTGGGGGGTCCTGGAGCAAACGTGGCCACCCGGTGCCAAGCACGCGGTGGGCGCAGGTGTGAGACCGCTGCAGATGGCGGCACCGCAGACCCTGGCGTGGAGGAGCCACGGCACCGTCACCTCCCCTCAGGGTCCCCGCCGGGAGCCGCATCTCCCTTGTGACCGGGAAGGAGCCATCCCCACCCAAAATGCGCCTAGGATGCAGGTCTGTCCCTGTCCCCTTCAGCCCAAGCACCAAGGGACCGGCAGAGCCCGCATGGCGGCTGGGTCGCAGATCAGAGCCGTGTCCCGGCAGCGGCGGTGGCCAAACAACAGTGGAAAACGGCCAAGAATGTGGTTTTAGGCTTGACCAGGCTTGAGACTGGCTGGTCCGGGCCTGCAGGGACTGTGTCCCCACAGGAGAAACTGAGGTGCAGAGGGACTTATCTGCGGTCAGCCAGCAGCTCAGCACCAGTCACTGCGAGGGGACACGTTTTCCCATGGAAAAAACAACTGAGATTTGGGAAGAGACGCAGCAGTGGCCGTGGCAGCGAGCGGGGAGCAGCGGGATTTGGGGATGGGGGTTTCCTGGGTGAAGCGAGGGTGGGGACAGTCGGGTGACACGGCAGACCCAGGCGGATGGGGAGGGGGGGACAGGGGGAGTGCTCTGACCAGGGCACGGTGCTGGTTGCGTCTGCTCAGAAATGGTTGTACTGGGGGGACATTCGGCTGCGGCTCTGGGGCAGCACAGGGCTGGAATTCAGGGAGGGTTGAGGCTCTTCTGCTGCAGTTACATTTATCAGGGCCCAAAATCCTCCGCAGCTGCTGGAGGGCAGGATCCCCCCCTAAATCTGATGGGGGTCTCTGGACTGTGCTCTCCACAAAGGCAGCTCCACATCCCAGCAATGCAGCAAACACCTTTTGCCCATTAAACACCCACAGCACCCATGCACCCCAGATCTCCCCCGCTGCACCCCGCTGCCTCCAAACCCCCTGATCTCACCCCAGGGAGCTGGTGGCTTTTGGGATGCTGCCACCACCACCCCGCCAAGCCAACCCGAGCTCTCTGGGGACAAACCCAGTCAGGTCACCCCACTGGCCTGATCCTGGCAAGGGTGATGGCAAGCGGGACCTTTGCCGCGCCAGACTTGGGGGGCACGGGGAACCGGAGTCCCCGAGGAGCCGTGCGCGGGGACGCGGGCTCAGAGCCGGGGACAGCGGTGGCCCCGGCTCGGTAAAGCAGCCACTAGATGGTAGCGTAGGTCCACGCCAACGCTGCTGACACAGCACTTGGCTGGGAGAGGGGACAAGGTGTCCGGGTGACCCGGGTGGCCCTGGGGACACGCCTCCGCTGTCCCCCTCCCCCGGTAAAAAGAGATGGCGGCGGGGCTGAGCACCCACGGAGCTGTGACACGGGTGGCGTGGGCATGGCTCCCACGCCCCAGTGCTGCCTGATGTGGTGGGAGCTGCCGGTGACCGTCACCGTGACCATGAGCACACCCGTGCCCATCAGCCCCTCTCTGAACCGGGGGCAAGGGGAGGACCCCACTCCCAAACCCATCGCATCCATGTTCCCACCTCCACCCCGAACCACCCGGGGACAACCACAGGGCACCAGCCTGACTTGATGGGGGGACAAAGCCAGGCCTGGGGACAAGAGGGGTGACCCACAAGGCACCCAGCTCAGCACGGGGGTGCTGGGCACCCACGGGTGCTGCTCCGCAAGGACTGTGCTGCAAAGCGCTTTGCTTAGCTCCTCAGCCCCGCTCCCAGCGCTGCCGAGGGCTCGATGCCAGACTGATATATATATTTTATGATAACTATAGAGATGCACTTCAAACCTGAGAAGGGACTTTGACAGTTTTAAGCATCTCTTTGATTAATACATGACCTTTTAATGCTTCGGATTAAATTAATAAATCTTTTACATTCTAACCCATTCTGCTTGCAGTGTAATATTTTTTTGCACGACCTCCTTCTCTCCCTGCCCGTGCGAGACAACTGACCCGTCGCTCCGTCCCGCTGCCCCCATCCACACACAGGTACAGCAATACGCAGGCTTGCAATATTCATAGGGTGCAAAGCCCTGCAAGGCGAGAAGGGAGGGATCCTGCCGTTTTTTTTGAACCCTCCCTAAAAATAGCAAGAAAATTCAAAGCTGACATTCAGGGCGAAGGGACGAGGAAGCCTGCAAAGTTGCTCACTCAGCCACCAGCAATTGCAGCGATCCTGTCTGCGTGTGCAGATTCCTCTGCTGACCAGGCTGGAGCCCAGGCCTCCCCGCACCACTCCCAAGAGCAACGCAGACCCATCCCCATCCTTACCCGGGCTGTGCAGAGCCCAGCGGTCCCCGATCCATCCCACCAATCCCGTTGGGGTGCATGGAACCCCAGTGATGGAGCTGCCAGCTTTTCGGGTGTGATAGGTCCCTGCTGGAGGACAACTCCTAACTTGACCGCAGCTCCCCAGTTTGTCCCAGTCCGGTGGCAAAGCTGGAGTGTCCAGAACGTAAACTGAGTGCACGCTCGCTCCTCGCTGCCTGTTGATCCGGCGACAAGCATCAAACCCCAACCTGCACCAGAGGGCTGCTGCAAAACCAGGTGCTGTGTGCCTCCCTGCACCCATGTGTTATTTCATCGATGACTCACGTGTTATTAGCAGCCAAGCAATATTCCCAATTCCCTGGAGTTAACCCTTCACTCGTCACTCACAAAAACATAATGTCATAACAAACATCAGTGGTATTATCTACTTTAATTATATTGTATCTACCCAGCTCTGGGAACATTAACACTGGCGGAGACTTGGAGGGAAGGAGCTGGAGAGATGCTTGACGGGGAGACAGGTCACGGGATGCTCAGGGAGGCAGGGGACAGCTCCCCACTGTGCCACCACTGTCCCAAAGGGACATGGTCACCACCTGCCCTCCTGGCATCCCCTCTGGGACCTGGCTGAGAGGGGACACAGCACCATAACCCAAAGAATGAGAGGAACTGGGTGTTGCCAAACAGTGGGGAAGTTTCCAGGCCCCAGACTTCAAATAAAAAGAATTAAAAGTGAGGAAAAGATAAAAAAAAAAGGGGGGGAGGGTGTATTGCTTGGGGGTGCATAAGGGCAGATGGGTGCTGAGCCAGAGTGGGTGATGAAGTGCACATGTGCACCCCACATTGTGGCGAGGGGCTGTGTGTCTGTCCCCCCTGGCATGTTGACGGCAGGGGGGTGCGCAGTGCGGGTGCAACCCAGGAGAGGGCAGCAATGCCCCGCGCATCCCATTGGGACCTCGCGGAGGGGGGGGGCACCTCGGGGGGGGGGGGGTGGGCAAACCACCGAAGGTGGTTTGCCCACCCCCCCCCCCCGAGGTGCCCCCCCCTTAAGTAAGGGGGACCCCAAGCAGCGCGCAACGGAGACGCGCCGCTTTGCGCCCCTCCCTGCGCGCTTCGCAGCGACGGGGAGGAGAAAAAGCGGGGGGGAGAGGAAAGGAAGGAGGGGAAAAAAAGAAGGGGGGGGAGGAAAGGAAGGACTACAAGGCCCGGCATGCCCCGGCGGTGCTGCACGGCTCCCCGGGGTGCCGGATGCTGGTCGTACCGCTGACAGCGGAGAGAACCGGAGCCGCGGTCCCCGCCGCGCAACGGGAGAGGAGAGAGAGGGGCTGGGCGCGCCTCGCCGCCGGCTCCGCTCCCCCCCTTTTTATCCCAGCCCCCACAAAGCCGGGAGCGGCAGAAGGCAAGAGAGAGGGAGGAGGAGGTGGAGGAGGAGGAGGAGGGAAGAGGAGGAGGAGGAGGAAGGGGGGAGGCAGCGGCAAGCCAGGGCTCTGCTGCGCTGTGTCTTTCTTTGCTTTCCGCAGGCGGCGAGCGGCGGAGGCGCAGAGGGGAGGTCGGTTCCCCCTCCGCCTCCCGCTCCGCTGCCTTTTGTGTGTGTGTGAGAGGCGAAGGGGGGGTGGGGGGGAAAGAGGAGGCAAAAAATAATTAAAAACAACGAAAAAAAAAGCTAAGCGGCAGAGGGGAGAGAAAAACCCGGAAAAAAATAAAATAGAGGGGTGGAGTGGGGGGAGAGGGAAGGAGGAAAGAGCAGGCAGGGGACGGAGGAGGGGGCGGGCTGGCAGGAGCGGAGTTGCCTTGGGGAGAATGTGAGCAGGAGGCGCTGGAAATGCTCTCGTTGAAGGTGGCGAACGGTGCCGAGGGCTCCGGGACTCCCGCGGCCGGTCAGGACGCAGCCCCGCCGGACGGCAGGAGCCTCCCCAAGCGGGCGGGTTCCGAGGGGCTCGGAGCGCAGCAGCCGGCGGGTGAGTACCGGGGACCCCCCGCCTTTGTGTGGGGCTGGGAGGTGGGGAGGAAGGGGGGGAGGACACACGGGACACCCCCTTCGGGTAGAGGGGGAGGTGGGGGGGAAGGAGGCGGCGTGTTGTCCCCCCCCGCGCCGTCCCCTCCGCTGAAGTTGCGCGGCGAGTTGGTGCCAAATTGCAGGAGTTTAATGGCACTTGGGGCGGGGAGGGGCGTGTGGGGAAAGGGGGGGGGACCGGGGCGAGCCCCCGGCGGGGGGGCTGCGATCTCCACGAGTTTGGCCGCCTCCCCTCGGCCGGCCCCCGTCGTCCCCCCCCCACCGCCGCCTTTCCCCCCCCGCGGCTGCAAGGGCTGAGTGACAGCTGTCAGAGCGGCTCCCTCCGCTGGAAGGCAGAGCCGGAGTCGAGCGTGTCAACAGCGTTTGGGGTTCACTTGGCTTCCTGGGGGGACGTGGGGCCCCCCCGGGGCAGAGCATCCCACCCTTTTCCCGGGGGAGTGCGGGATGGTCTGCGGGGGGCAGCCCCGGAGGAGGGTGGTGGGTGGGTGGGGGGGATTCGCCACAGCCCCGTCGGCAAAGTTGCGTGGTCCGTGGCGCGGGGCTCGGCGAGCGGTTGTCACTTCGGTGCCTGTCATCCCCCCTCTGATTTGTTTTTATCGATCAGCTGATTTAAATCCACCCACCCTCCCCCGCCCCCCCGGCACGGCCCCTCAGTGCTCGCAATGGGGACCACAGAGGACTGGTGGCTTTGGCCGGGGCTGGAGAGTCACCCCATGGGGTCATGCTAACGCCAAACCCTCTGCCCACCCTGGGGACGTGCTTGGTGTCCCCAAGGCCGAGGCAGGTGGAGACACCTGGGTCCCTGCTTGTTTACGTGCTGGCAGAGGATGTGGCCACAGCTGTGCCCAGGTGGCCTCGTGCATCTAGCCCCTTCTGCCCGTGGCTACCAGAACGGCCACTGAAAGCCACGGGCTGAGCTCATTGTGTGCCGTCGTGAGCCCCGGCGCGCGGTGGAGTCGCTCCAGATTTATCCTGGCGTGACAGAGAGCAGAAGCGAACCCCCGGGGGCGACGGGCACGGATCCTGCCCGCTCGCTTTCGACCCAGGCGCCGTTGGGCGCTGGGGGCGCGTGGTCTGAATCGGTGCCCCCCCACCTCCCCAGGCCTCCCCTCCTTCCTCGCCCCCCCCCAGGTGTCCCCTTACACTGGCTTCTCCTGCTGGGCTGAGGAATTTGCAGGGGAGGGTGGTGGTGGTGGTGGGGAGGGGGGGAAAGAGGAGGGCGGGGAGGGGGGGGCTGGAGAAGGGATGGCGCGGCGCCAAATTCCGCTCTGCCATGTCTCTGTAACCTGAATAGGCCAACTCCATCCCTGGTGCGAGTCCCCCGGGGCTCTGCCGCGCTCCGATGCAGTCAGGCGGGAGGTGGCTGCTGGTCTCCAACCCCCCCCCCGCCCCACGTCCCCATAAACCACAGTCCGGTTCCCTCCCCTCTGCTGTGTCTGGCGAGCGGATGCCCGCCAGAGCCACCGCGCGCCCGCCGGAGCCACCGCGCGCCTGCCGGGAACCGATGGGGCAGGAGCTGGAGGTGGCTGGGAGGGTTTGGTGGCGAAGGGCTGGCACCGTGACGGGGACAGGGTAGCCAAGGACACGCCGGGAGCGGGGTGGCCAGCGGAGGAGAAGCGATGGAAGCCCGTGGAAGGTTATGGCAAGCCGGGGGGGGCCGGCACTGCCCTGGCCTCTTTAGAGGAGGCAGCAGGGACCCGGGGCAGGCTATTTCTGCTGAGATCCCGAGGAAAGCTCTGGGAGAATTGTGGGCTTCTATAAATAGTGTGTGTCAGCCGAGTGGAAACAGGGCCTTGAAATGCTCCTGCTATTCTCCCGAGTGCTTTGGAACCAGCTCTTGGTAAACAGGGCAGTGGTGGGGAGGGCTGTTTCCTTCTTCCGGGCTCGTGGTGAGGGGGAGCGGGAGGGACGGGGGGGATTTTTGCCTGGTGATAGGGCAGGGCTGCCCCCCGGGGCCGGCCGGCTGGATGCTGGGCTGCGGCCGGGCTGCCCGGATGCGGGATGTGGCCCCTGAATGCGTCGCAGATGTGTTGTGTGTGTGTGTGTCCCCCGCCGTCCCCTCCCCAGCCTCGCCGCCCGCCGAACTTCAGGGCTGGGATGTGCCGCACAGTCTGGTCCTCGGGGAGCTGGTGATGCTGGGGGGGGTTTGGGGCGCGAAGGCTCGGCTGGATGAGAGATGCTCAGCAGGGCTCCTCTTCTCTTCTGTGGGGTCACAGCCTGCTTGTCCTGCTCCCCACCACATGTCCGTCTGTCTGTCCGGGCTGGAGTTGTTCCTGCTGTGCCTTGGGACGCACGCTGAGCGATGCCTTGGCTCAGCACTGTGCTGGAGGGCAGGGATTCGGTCCTGTGGGGCCTTCCTCCGGCACACCCAGACGCCCGGGGTGCTGGGGACCCCTCCCTCGGGGACCTTTGCGTGGAGCGGGGACGTGGTGACGTGTGCCCAGGGGGTTTCCTCAGCTCCTCAGTGCACCCTGACGCTCCCTGCGCTGCAGGTGAGCGTTTCGGCTTCGCACAAGGACTGGGCGCCGTGCACAGCATCAGCTCCCCTCACACCCGCACCCTGGTGCTCCCCTGTGCCATGAACTGTGGCTCGAAACCCACATTATCACTATTTTTGCCCTCAAACTCGCCCAGAGGGGAAGCGAACGGTGTGCTGCTGGGGTGCCCGCCGGGAGTTTTTAAGGCGATGTACAGCGGGTCTGTGTGGCGAGGGGATCCGGCGCGCTCGTGGTGGGATTTGGCGTCGCAATGCGCAGCAGCCGGCGGTTCACCGGGGTGCCGCGGGATGGGGGGCTCATCCTGCCCCATGGGTGCCCGGCCCGGGGAAGCCTGGGGTGCTCTGCGTGGGTGGGAAGGGCCGGGTGCTGCGTGCTGTTTGTTGTTGGTTTTTTTTTCTCTCCATCTTTGTATTTTTTTCCCCATTCCTTTTTCCTTTTCTGTTTCTCTCCCTCTCTGTGGGTTGAGCGCTGGGGCGACAGACAGGGAAAGTCTGAGCAATGGTCTCCGCGCTGGTGCTGTCTTCAATCACCGCGTCCCAGAATCCCTCGCTCTGGGCCTTCTAGGCACAAGGGCTTACAGCGAAAATCGGCAGCTGCAGCTGCGAGTGAAAGCACAAGAGCCCGGCTGGGTCTTTGGCATCGGCAGGAGAGCAAAAAAAAGCTGGGGGAGGCGAGAAGGGAAAGGAACGGGGCGGGGGGGGGGAGAAAAATATGCCCTGTGGTTTTTTTCCAGGGTTGTGTTTCAGAGCATCGGTTCCCGGGCGCGGGAAGAAGAAGTGGGAGGGGGGGGTGCAGAGCGGTGCCTCCGGGGAGCTCATTAAAATCCATCGGCTCCCCCCTTTTTTCGGCGGCCGAGGGAGGCTGGTACGCGGGAAGGAGGGAGGGACGTGCTGGAAGGAACATGCCTGCGGAGCGGCTGCCCGGTGGGGACAGTTCCCGACGCGGCAGGAACGCGGCCCCGGGGGGTTCACCTGTTGGGGCACGTAGGACGGTGCTCGTGCCAGCGGGGCCGTGACAAGGGCGGGGGTGTTCCGGGGACTCCCTCTGCACCCCCGGGACATCACGCTGGGAGCTGTGATGAGCTGCCGTGGTGCGGGGGAGCGATGGGTAATCTGCGGGGATGGGGGTGCGGGGGTCAGCAGGGTGCAGGATGGTGTTAGCAGGAGGTGTCGGCGTGTGCACAGGCAGCGTTTGGTGTGGGGGGTGGTCAAGGTGGGTTTTAGACAGGTGCTGCCACTGTGGTGAAACCTCCGGTGAAGGGGACAGGGACAGACAGCAGCAGGAACACCCCCCTGGTGCCGAAACCCACCCCGTGTAGGTGTGAACGCGGATGAGAGCCGGCGCAGCCTGGCCTGGCGCGATGCGGGGAGACAGGGGAGCGGCAAAATGTGGTATTGATCCTCTCCAAGGGAGAGCGAAGCGGTTCTGGCATCCGCCAGCTCCAACCTCTGCCCTTCCCGCTGCTAAATGAGCTCCAGGTGGAGGGAGCTGCATCCCATCCCATCCCATCCCATCCCATCCCATTCCCTTCATCCCATCCCATTCCCTTCATCCCATCCCATTCCCCTCATCCCATCCCATTCCATCCCATCCTATTCCATCTCATCAATCCCATCCCCCTCATTCCATCCCATTCCCCACATCCCATCCCACTACATCCCATTCCATCCCATTCCGTCCCACCCCATTCCCACCTCATCCCCTTCCCATCGCCATCCCCATCCCATCCCCATCCCATCCCATCCCATCCCATCCCATCCCATCCCATCCCATCCCATCCCATCCCATCCCATCCCATCCTTGTGCTTCCACTGCCGCCGCCCCCGGGGCCCCAAGCCCCGCGCAGGCTCTTCGCCTCCTGCTGACTTCAGCGCCTGGGCTTGGGCTCAGCGCCTGTGCATTCCTCGCAAAACCTGGGCCTAAAATATCTGGAGGAGGACGGAGCGCCTGGGGCGAGGGAGATGAGCTCTGGGGCTGCGGGAAAGAGAGAGGCTGCTGGGCTGGAGGCAGCGGGGCTGCTCCGCTCCCCACCGGCCCCCCGGGAATTTGCCGGGAATAAATCTCAGCTGGGGAACTCGGCGGCTTGGCTTGGGATGGATGTGCCAGGGCAGGACCAGTGGCAGGAGGGGAGCGCGGCGCCCTGTGCATCACTATCAGTGGCATGGGGAGCAGGGTGACAGGGTGACAGGGAGCAGCATGGCAAGGAGACCAGGGAGCAGGGCGCAGGGTGGCACGGGGACGGGGCAGTGGGTGACAGGGGAGCGGGTGGCAGGGAGCAAACCAGGGCTGGGTGGCTGAGGAGGGACAATCAATGCTGAGAGGGAGGTGCTGGGCGGGAGCCGTGTGAGAACCAGTTTGCGAGGTCCAGATTGGCAGCAGATCCTGAACCAGGAGGAGCTGAGCATCCCCACGGCCCCTGCCGAGATCAGACGAGACGACAGCGACTCGGTTTGGGGGAAGAAATTGGAGGCGGGGGAAGCTTTTTGCTTTTTTTTTTTTTCTGAAATGAAATTTGAACCCCAAAGTGGGAGGGAAGTGGAGGTGGGGGGCACGGCTCTCTCCACATGGTTATTACTGCTGTTTTCCACCCAGCTGAAAGGAGAATGTAGCTTAATATGGACCCGCGGGGAGGAGAAGCGATCGGGAACGGGGATTTGGCAGGAGGGAGCTGGGAAACAGCGAGAGAGACATAGAGGTGAGAGTGGCCAGAGCTTTGCTTTGCCCAGGGAGGTGTTTGCAGCCCGGCCGGGGAGGTCGGAGCTGGGCTGGAACAAGGCGCTATTGTTCTTGGCGAGCGGGGGGCCGGTTTGCGGCCCCCCCAGACCCGCGGAGCTGGCGGAGGTTTTTGGGAGCAGTTTTCCCGGCAGGTTGCTGGCTGGGGGAGAGCTCAGGGTGTTGGGGTGCACCCAAGGGACCGGTTGAGACGCCGGGGGAGGCGAACGGGTGTCGTGCCGGGGCTGGGGGAGATGGCAGGTGAGGCGGGGGCAGGATGGGGATGAGCTGGGGGACATTCGGATCGGCGAGCGGGAGGGTGGGGTGGGGGCTCGGTGGCCAGGGGCGGCATGGGGACAGGGCTGTGAGGGTGGCGGTGGCACAAAACCCGGTGTCCCTTGGCTGGCAGCTCCTTGACGCGTGTGTGGGGCTGGGGAGGGCAAACAGGGGGGCTTCTCCTGTTTCTGGCCTGGGGACCACCCGTCACTCCACAGTCCGGGTCCTGCTGTGATCCCCTCTTGGCTGTTGGCATGTCCCCGTTGCCACCATCCGCGTGTCCCCTGGGTCCCTGGCCCCAGCGCCTGCCGTCGCACACTGTCACCATCTGGCTGTTCCCAGCACTGGGCACGGGGGTGTCGGCGCAAGCAGCCGCCCCATCCCACTGCCACCATCAGGCGCTGCGTTGCCACAGCCACCCGCTGTCCCCTGTGCTTGGGGACACCCCAGGGTGCCAGGAGGAAGAGGAGGAGGAGGAGGAAGAGAGCAGCCCTGGTGGTCTGGGGGCTGTGGCCGGGGAGGGGGTGGCGAGGCAGGACCAGCCTTTGCAGGGCTCACGGCGATGCTGAGCTTGTCCCAGCGCTCCCTGTGCTGTGGTGGGGGGACAGCCCTGCCCCCCCGACCCAGCTGGAAAGGAGAGACCCACCCCCCCCACACACACACACAGTGCAGCCCTGGCATGTGCTCCCCATCCCCCCCCCCGGCAAGTTCCCACCTCTCAGATGCTTCAAACGCAGCAGCGATGCCCTAAAGGCAGCAGAAGCACCTTAGCAAGTGCACACGAAATATTTGCACACGCATGGGTGGCTTTGGGTCCGCCGCTGCTCTCGCCCTTCCCCAGCCCCATGCCCAGGGTCTCCCTCTCTGGAGCCCCCAAATTTAGGGGGGATACCCCTGGTGGGGCTTCTCCTTTCCTTGAAGACAGGCGTGTAATATTAGCTCGGGATGAATCGCTCTGCCCCAACCGAACCGGCACTGCCGTGCCACCACTGTGTGTCATCGCGTGTCCCCCCCATCCGCACGTGGTGGCACCGCAGCATCACCCGCCTTCCTCATCCTTCATCCTCGCGCCCTCCCCTCCTCTTCCTCCCAGCCTTGACACCCCGCAGCCGGGCTGGGTGCCCATTGCGGAGGGGGGGTAACAGCGTTCCCCTCCCCGGCATTCCTCGCGAGTGAAACACAAGAGCTGGCAGGGCACTCCTGCTCTCGCTGGCCTCCAGTGCCTGAACAAAGCCCTCCTGCCTCTCCCGGGGTTTGAAACAGGAGAGGTGCTGCGTGGCGAAGCGAAAATGTCCTATTTTGGGTTTCGAGAGTGAAGGGTGCGGGGACAGGGGTGGGTACGGTCTCCGCGGTCCCCGCGGCTGGCGGCCGCCCGCCGTGGGGACCGTGGGGACTGTACCCACCCCATGGCATCGTCCCCAGTTTGGGGGATGCCGGAGGCTTGGCCGCTGGCCCTTGGCTGGGCTTTGCATCTCGCTGCCATCATATTGCTATGGAAACCAAGCCCTGGAGAGCACCGCTCCAAGCCCAGTTTGGCCCCAGTTTGGTCCCAGTTTGGCTCGCAACTCTCATGCATCCATAGCAATACAGGTTGGTGTTACCCGGACCGGCTTCATCCCCAGGTTTGGGATGCTGCATCCCAGAGGGATCGTGCGCTCCACTCCCCCCACCCCCCCAAAGTCCGACATCCCCTCTGCTTGCAGAATAAACCCCCCCCAACTCCTTCCCCACCGCCCCCGGTGAAACAGGCCCCTGTCGGAGCGCAGTCCCCGACAGCGAAGGTTATTTTAATGGATGCATTACTTTAAACGAACCCTCCGCCATCTGTTCCACCCCCTAATTACGCATGCAAGGAAAAAAAAGCCCCATCTCACAGCCAGCGCAGGAGAAAGTAAAGATATAAGTGATTTAAATGCACGTTATCTGCAGCTCTGCCGGCAGCTGGGCTGGGCTGCGCTCCTCATCTTCATCTTCCTCCCCGGGCAAGTTGCAGGCAAGAGGGATGATGGTTCTGCTGGGTCCGGCAGCTGCCGACACCTCGGGGCGCCGGACGGTGGGTGCAGCAGGGATGGGAGTTTGGTGGCTGCGTCCCCCCCCCGTGTGTCCCTGTTGCCCCCCTGAAGGTTGGCTGTGCCTGCCAGGCTCGGCGTGGTGGCGGCTGAGCCTTCAAAGCGTGGGGACACGCCGCCGTCCCTGGGCTGCCGCGGTGCATGGCGGGGGTTTTGGGGATGGGGGGAGCACCCCGGGCTCCTCGCTCTGCTGCTGGTTTGTGTGGGCTGGGGGTCCCGTGGTGCCGGTGCTGGGTGTGTGGAACCCCCCTGGGTGACACTGGGGTCCCTGTCCCCTGGAGAGGGGCTAGGGGGGCTCTGCTCAGGGAACGGAGATGTTTTGCAGGCAACGACTGCGTTTTCATAATCCATCCCAAAATCCAGGGGTCTGGGTGGTGTTTGACCCTGGGGGGTCTGTCCCTTGGGGCTGCAGAAGGTGGGGTGGGGGGGTCTAGACAAGCCCCCCTGAGAGGCAGAGCCTGGAGATGTTGGCAAAACCCAATTTTTAAGTCACCCTGGTGGTTTGGGGAGTCCCAGCAGGGGCGGGGGGGCTGACAGCGCATGGGGACTGCAGCACAGCACCGTCCCCAGGGCTGCCCCAGCGTGACTCAGTTTCCCCAGTGCAAACCCTCTCTCCTTGGGCCCCTACCCGCGGGGCTGGGACGAGCGAGCGGTGTCCCTTTGGGTGACCCCACGGTGCCAACGCGAGACCGCGACCACCATAGCGAGGCCACCGCCTGGCGCCGGAGCCGACGGCGGTCCCGGGTGCTGGCGTCCCCCCCCTTTTCTCCCTCCGTGTCTCCGTGCCTGACTGCAGCAGATGCGCCAGCTCTGCAGGAAGAGGGAATTAAGTTGGGCTGGAGGAATTTTTCAAGATTGCTGCAGGCCTGAGGGTCTCGGGTCCCCCCGCGGAGATGGGCAGTCATGCAGAATTAATCCTCTCGGCAGCCTGGCTCAGCTTCAGCCGGTGCAAAGCTCCGGGAGAGCGCGGGGGGCGATGCTGGGGGCGGCTGAGCGAGCCCCCGGCGCCTCTCGCCATCGATGGGGGAAATTCGTAATGAAAAATTTAAAAAGCCCCAACTCAGCCTTTCCCCCCCCACACACCTCCCCAAACCTGGAGGTGGGACTCGTGGGGAGGAGGTGGGAGGATTCTGCAAAGCTGAAGGAAAAACCTGTTTGCTGGAGCACACGGAGCCCAGTGCGGGGAGAAAACGCCGGGACGCATCCTGCGCTCGGGGAGCGGGGCTGGGTACAGCCCTGTACCATGGGGATGGGCTGACGGGTGCTGCGGGGGGTCACCCCTTTGCTTCCATCCCCCAAACGCACCTGCAACGGGCTCAGCAGGGGGCAGGAGGCAGCTTGGGGATGCACCTGATGTCCCCCCGTGCTGCGCCAGCCGCACGTCACATCCGAGGGGACACTGGGGTGGCATCTGGGTGCCCCGTGGCTCTGCCAGCCCCATGGGTGGCCTCCTCCCCGTTGTCCCCCGTTGTCGCCGAGGCTGTTGTGCCAGTGGGCTCGGTGGCTGCGTGACACCGGGCAGGGTGGCCCGCGAGGGCTGTGCAGCTGCCGCTGAGCCCTCCGCTCCTCCGGTTTATAAATAATGCAGCACCAGGCGTGTTGGCAGCGCCAGCACCCGCCTGCAGCCCCGGGAGCTTTGGGTGTGAGCAGTGGGTGCTGTCACCCTGCCTGGGTGACACTGGGCACACCAGCCTGGCGAGGAGGGCGCGAAGCCCAGTGCCCCTGCACCCCCTCGCTCCCCACGCTGTCCCCCAGCCCCATGTGCCCCGGGTGGGCGGTGGCAGTGGCGGGTGCCCGTGGTGACCCCACGCGTGGGGACGTCCCTGCGCCTCGTGGCGGTGGCGCCGGTGGCGGCGCGCAGCTTGCATGGTTGCCATGGCGATGTGCCGGCGCTAACGAACCCGAGTAAACATTAACGATGGAGAGCCCCACGCGGGGTGGGTGGGAGGGTGGGGGGGACGGCAGTGCTTGGGCCTGGGGACCCAGGCGTCCTGCAGGACTGGGTGCTGGTCATGGGATCGTCCATGTGTCTTAGGGTGCACTGGGGATCATCGCCCCGGATTCCTGGGTCACCTCCAGGCCCTGCATGAGGCTTTAACGGGCAGACTGGGAGCTACTGGGTGCTGAGCAAGGTCCTTGGGGACAGGATGTCTGGGTCCCCTGCCAAGCTTGGGGGCACACGTGGTAGGACGGTCCCAACCCCAAGGAGCCAGGGGTCCTGTCCCACCTCTACCCAGCACCAGCCATGATCACTGTGCAGCACCTATGGGTGCAGGCGTTGGGTGGGATGCAGCCTGGACTGGGAGCCCCTCAGGAGCAGTGGGGATCTTGGGGTGCTGGTGGCCCTGCCACCTCCGCTACCTGCGGTTGTCACCATGACTCAGCTCCCCACATCCCTCCCTTTCATGGGGACCCACACCCAGTTTGGTTGAGGGTCAGGGTGGGGGTCAGCCCCTCTGCACCAGCAGCCACCACCGTGCCCAAGGTCCCCTCCAGCATTTAATGGTGCTGCAGCTCATTAACTGGAGGTGCAGGTGCCCCGGGTACCTTCCTCCTCCTGGAGGGCCCTTAATGAGCGGCTGCTAACGAGCTCCCGTGCTCTGCTCCCCGGGAAGAGGCTGATTGGTGAGCAGCACCCGGGAGCGACGCGCAGGCTCCTTTCGGGGGCTTGAACGGGTCGAGTGACCCCAAATCCTTTGCCTATTTGCCATGCCAGGGGCATGGCCTTTGCGCCATGCACAAGTGTCCCCATGTCACCAGAGCTGGATGGTTTGCCGGCTCGGTGCCGGGGAGCATCAATGGCTCTTGCAGCTCGTGGGCCTGTTGTTTGTTTGTCATCCGGAGAGTGGGGGACAGGAGCGTGGCAGGTCCCCACCTGCAGCCTGCCTGGTTTTGCAGCAGAGGTTTTGTACCTGGGGAGGGCTCTGAGTGCTGTCACCGTCACCGTCCTTCCAGGCGTGCGCAGACGTGCCAGTGCCACATCTTTCCCCAGCGCACGGCTGCCGCGGGGCGTGCGTCATGGGCACCTGGTGCCCTGTGCCTCAGTTTCCCCTCCCGGGGATACAGGGCCCTGGGGGCGGGCGCTGGGGCTGGGCGGACACGCGAGGATGTGGGTTGAGGCTCATGTTGGTCCCCCCAGCCCCATTTCTGTGCCTTTAGTCACGTCGTACAAAGCCACCCAAGCGCTCCTTGAGGTCTGTCTGCAGGGGGTTTTGGGGGGGGGGGGCACTTGAGGGTCTGTGGCTCCCGTGCACCCCAAAAATAACCCAGTGGCACCGATGTAGTGCAGGGATTCGGGTCTGTGGGTACCCTGGAAAGGTGGACGGGGGGCTGCCTGGCTGGGGGGCCCTGAGGCCCCTCCCCATCCTCTGGGGGCTGCAGGGGGGACAGAGCCATCGATCCGCTCCGGGGCGGGGTCCCCCCGCTCCCCTAATCCTCCGTGACACGGTGCCCGGCTCCGCGGTGGCTAATTGCAGCGTCCCCAGCTGAGGATTAGGGTTTAAAGTGGGGAAGGAGCAGCAGGAGCAGATGAGCTCCCCGAGCAACAAAGCTCCCGTTTCCCTGCAAAGCGACTTTTATTAGGGGTATAATTAAAAGCTGACAGGAGGGGAAAATCACAGGGAGGGTTGGGGCGAGGGATGGAGCCACCCGAAGGTCCCTGTGCTCCCCCAGGCGTCTGACCCGCCAGCCCCTGCTCCGACCGCAGCGTTTCTGGCAGGGCAGGAGGCAGCGAGGTGCTGGGCTGGCAGAGGAAATCCAAACTCAGCCCCTATGAAAGGGGCTTTGTGTGCCCGGGAAGGAACAGCCCTCCTCCTCCTCCTCCCTTGGCCACGGGGCCGCTTTCCCGCCTGGGGGTGGCCTTGCTGTGGGTGCTGGAGGGAAACTGAGGCACGGGGCAGCCCTGTGGCCTCCTGTCCTGCTTGGGCTCCTGCAGGGGCTTTTCTCCGTCGCTCACACTTGTGGCATGGGCAGGGGACACGGCTGCGGGTGAGCCGGTCCCTGGGGACGTCCCTGCAGGGTCCCTCGGTGGGTCCTCCCTGCTGGGGCTGGACAAGGCTCTGCGAGCAACGAGAGAACTATGGGGACAGGGGGACATTGTGGGGACAGAGGGACGTTTTCCCCTGTCCTCTTCATGCCCCCACAACTGCCCTTTCACCAGTACCATCGCCTGCCTCAGTTTCCCTTTCCCCCTTGTGAGCGCCGTGGCCGCCGTCCGGCGAGGCGGGACCCCGGATCGCCCCAGGGGTTTCAGCCCACGTTGGTGACCCCGGCTGCCCCTGAGGATGTGGCCAAGGTCCTCCAGGAGGGGACATGTTGCATCACCCGGTGTGTCGCACACCCCTGCGCAGAAGCTGGCGGGAATGTCTCTCCCTTGCGGGCTGGGTCCCATTGCAAGGGGGACAGCGGGTGGAGCGGGGCCACCCCAGCTGGGTGCTGGCCACTGGCCATCGGCCACCTTGCCCTGGCCCAGCCCCGGCGAGCGCGGGGGGGGCTTGTTCTGCGTCTGGACAGGAAGACGAATGAATTCCATTACGGGATCGCGATTTTATTCCACGTGTCAGAGAGCCTGAGATTAACTTGCTCACCAGGCTGTGACAAACCCAGACACCGTGTGCACGCGCGCGAGGGCTTCGCACGCTCGCCGGGCACGGAGCTGCCTGAGACCCCGTCCCCGCTGCTGCCGGTGCCTGGGGAGGGTGACACCGGCCGAGGTGGGGGCCTGGCACTGCCACCGTGCTGTCCCCTGGCCGAGGGGTCCCGTGACCGCCCAAGGACATGGGTGCTATGGCCGGGCGAGGGTTGAAGCATCGTCCCGGTGCAGGTCCCCGCAGCCCGGCACTGTGCCGGAGGCCACGTGCTGCCGAAAAGCAGGCTGGGAGGAAGGTGGGAAGGGGACATGGAGGTTTGGGGACATGTTGTGAGGGCTGGCAGTGCTGGGGTGTGACAAGGCCAGCGGGTCGCTCTCATCTTCCTCCGGCTGATAGGCTGCCCGCCCTGGGAGAGCGTGTCGGGGCCGTGCAGCAGCGTGGAGACGTGCCATGCCATTCCGTGCCGTGCTGTACCGCGCTGTGCCGCACTGTGCTGTGCTGTGCCGTGCTGTGCCATGCTGTACTGTGCCATGCCATGCTGTGCCATGCTGTGCTGTACTGTGCTGTGCCATGCCATGCCATGCTGTGCCGTGCTGTGCCATGCTGTACTGTGCTGTGCCATGCCGGGCTGTACGATGCTGTGCCATGCTGTGCCGTGCTGTGCCATGCTGTGCCATGCCATGCCATGCTGTGCTCTACCATGCCGTGCCATGCCATGCTATACCATGCCGTGCCATGCTGTGCTGTGCTGTGCCATGCTGTACCGTGCTGTGCCGTGCTGTACTGTGCCATGCCATGCTGTGCCATCCCATGCTATGCTGTGTTGTGCTGTGCTGTGCCGTGCCGTGCTGTACCGTGCCGTGCCATGCCGCGCTGTGCCGTGCCGTGCTGTGGGGCCGGCTGCTCTCCCCTCGCCACCCCCCCTGCGCGGGCGCAGGCAGCTGGCTCTGTTTGCTGGAGGCTTTGCACATTCCAGTTCGTGGGTCACTCGCCTTCGAAACCTCTCCGGGGACGGAGGCAGTTGGGAGCCGTAACAAACAACCCAAGGGCTCCAATGACGCCCGCGCCCGGCTCTGCCTGCCAGCACCGGGGGGGCTGGGGGACGGCCCCCCGCTCCCCTGGGGTGCGGAGGGGAGGTTTTTACTGGGAGGTCCCAGTAAAAATAACTGGGGAGGGTGGACATGCCGAGCGGGCCTCTTTGCAGGACGCGGGGGTGGTTGCCTTTTGGGGAGCGGTGGGGCATGCAGGAGAGATGCTGCAGTCTCCTCTGCTCATGGGGTGTCAGGGCTGGGGTGCAGAGGGGGGTGCTGGCGGTGGGGGCGTCACGCGGAATCCGAATGGGGAGGGTTGGGGGCAAGAGGGCAGCGCAGACAGCGAGCTTGGGGTGGCCGCGCTGGGGCTGGTTAATGTGTCCTGGAATGTGTGTCGGAGCCGTCCCGGGGAGATCAAGGGTCCGGCGGAGCGCGGGGGCTCGGGGGCTGCGGCTGCGCCCCGGGAGGCGCGGGCGGCGGTGGGGAAGGTCAGCCTTGGCCAGATGCAGCCACTCCACCCTCCTCCAGTGCTTTTGCACATTAATGCAAATGCACTGGCCTGAGTGGTTCATTAGCAGCATGTGGAATGGAATAATGCATCCGCATCCCATTAGTCTAATGAAAAAAAGGGAGCCGGCACCTGGAACAAAGCTGCCGACTCTTGGCTAGTGCTCTGGCTCTGCCATGCTGGGCTGGGGGCCCCCCCCTCCCTTCCCCTCCCTTCCCATCCCTTCCCCTCCCTCCGCGCCGCCACCCCACTCCTCCGAGCATCCTCACATAAGGGGACACCATCTCCAGGATGTCCCCATGGTGGGACGCAGCGCCGGGGGGAACCCCGAGGTGGGCAGAGCCAGTCCCGGCATCACCCCCACAGCATCCCGGGGTGCGGGGGACCCCGAGCCGCGATTGCCGCAGAGGCGCTGGCCGGGGTGTCGGTGCCGGGCGGCGAGATGTCCCCATGTCCCTGGGGCTGGGAGCTGGGAGCCTGAAGGATTAGAGGAAACATTGCCAAACAAACCAGGCTGTGCCGGAACCAATTAGCCTCCAGCAGGCAGAGTTTCAGATGCTGTTATTTCTGCCTCTTCTCTTTTCTCTCCCCTCCTTCTGTCTCCCCCTTTTTCCCCCTCCCTGGCCCTCCCCAGCCCCTCCTGCCCGCCCCCAGCATCTCTCGCCATTCCTCTCCGTGTCGGAGCTTGTTTTGGGCACTGGCTCTGGAGTGAGTCATTGCCGCGCGTAGGGGATTTTAAAAGCTTTCTGCTGTCGCTGGGAAGCCGGTTTGGGCTGCTCCGGCGCTGGGGGTGGAACGCGATGCCTTGCAGACAACCCTCGTCTGGGGAACCCGAAAAAGTCGAAAATCCCCCACCTCGGTGCCCCAAACCCCCCGGGGTCCCGTGGGCCCCCACTTTTTGCCGGGGTTGGCTCGGTCACCCCAGCCAAGCGGTTGAGTCACAGGCGAAACTTTTCGAGCCGTTGGAGCTTCCTCCGGCGGGGCCCCTCTCCGAGGAAGTGGTCTGCTGGGGCGGGAGCCCGCGGGGCAACCGCCCGGCCCCGGGGTGCAGCACGCAGGCGCTGGCGGCCGGTGCTGGAGCTTGAAGCGTGGGAGATTTTATTTCCCCCCCCCCTCCTTCCCTCCATCACCGCCTCCGCTGCCAGACCCGGGGTGGGGGCCCTCCGGCGTGACCCTTCCATCGGTCCGCAGCTGGCCCTGGTCCCCCCCTCCCTTCATCCTCCTCCTCCTCCTCGCCTTGAGCTGCGCTGCTGAGGGACTGCAGCTCCCGTGGATCAGGAGGAGATTTAGGTCAAGCGCTCGACTGAGTCGAAACAGCCATCTGTGTGCGGAGGAAACCGGCCACCCAGAGCCCCCCGGCACGGCACCACCGCCAGGTCCCGGCACCGCCGGCACCCTCCGCACCCCGCGGCGGGCACGCAGGCTGCCTTTGTCTCCAGCGAGGAAAAAACACCAAGCGCAACACACAATTAATAAATAAATAGGGGAAAAAATCCCCCTGCCCACCCCATCCGTCGTCTGCCACGGGCATCACCGCGTGCTGGGAGTGTGGTGCGGAGCGGCCGCGGCACGGCTCCAAGGTCGCCCTGACACGCGGCGGGAAGGTGTGTGCTGGGGGGCGGGATGTGGGTGCCGAGGGCAGAGCCGGGCAGGGCGGGCAGGGCGGGCAGGAGGAGGTGCGGGCAGGAGGGAGGCGCTGGCCGCCTGCCCGCAGCCCGGACTCCTGGGTTCCTGCAGGAACAGGGTGGAGCGGGAGGAGGCCGGGGAGCTGGTGTCATCCTGGCCACAGCAGGGGGAAGCGTTTCCCTCCCCAGGAGGGTGGGGGGCTCTGCACAGAGAGCCGCTCCCCACCTGCCACTGTGCCTCAGTTTCCCCAGGGGGGGACTTGCCTGCAGAGCACTCCAGTGCTGGCAGCACAGCACGGCACCCTAGTGAGATGGGGAGTCCTCGGTGCCCCTTGGCACCTCGTGCCAGGGTGGGGGCAGACACAGCCCCTCCTGTTCTCCACCTGCCGGCTTCGTCTCGCTTTCTCCGTTTCCTTCCGGAGCCTTTTTGTCTGTAATGTCTCTCGCCGGTGTGTGTGGCTGCGCCTGTGCACACGCCCATGCGCGGGGAGAGGAAACGCCACCAGTGCCGCGGCGTGCGCTGGACGGGACTTCCCGCCATGGTCGCTTGGTTGCACCCCAACTGTGCAGCGAGTTGTGCCCAGTCTGGGGCCAGAGCCGGGCGTGGGGATGCTCCCAGACACCTCGCCCCGTCCGCCGCCCTCTCGGGGCTCTGCCCACGCCCTGCTGGGCCCCTCAGGACCCCGTCGATTTGCTGGTTGTGCTTGGTAAGGAGCTTTGCCCGCAGCCTGTTGGCCTGATAGTCCTGCCACGGGTGGGGACGTTACGCCTGGGGAGAGCTGTGGGGGCCCAGGGGCTGGCACCCCGCTTTTGGAGGTTGGGGTTTGCCTTGTTGCTGTGGGTTTTGAGGGAGAGGGTGATGGGGTGATGCCAGAGCCATGCCGGGGCTGGGGCTGGTGCTTGCGTTTGGTGGGACTGTGGTGAGTGTGCCTGCATCCCTCACCTGCATCCCTTCCTGCTCACATCCTTCACCTGCATCCCTCACTCACATCCCTCAGTGCCCGCATCCCTCGCCCACATCCCTCTCTGCCCGCATCCTTCGCCTGCATCCATCCCTGCCCTCATCCCTCACCTGCATCCATCCCTGCCCGCATCCCTCACCTGCATCCCTCCATGCCTGCATCCCTCACCCTCATCCCTCCCTGCCCACATCCTCTCGCCTGCATCCCTCCCTGCCCGCATCCCTCACCCACATCCCTCCCTGCCCGCATCCCTCGCCTGCATCCCTCCCTGCCCACGGTGCTGTCCTGGCAGCGTGCAGGCACGTGCGGGCAGCGGCGAGGCAGCAGCAAGCGGGGACACGCAGGCAGCGTGCGGTGTCTGGTACAGGGACGTGGGACCCGGACTTGGGGACAGGCTCAGATTGAGGGTCCCATCCTGGCTTCCCCACAGCCCTGGGTCCCCGGGGGGCTCAGAGAGGGCTGGTGGATGCCGGGAGCTTGGCGGCTCTTTATGGTCTCAGAGGGCTCCATTAATTCTTTAAATATCCAGCCTTTCCAGGTGGGTTTTGTTGAAAATTAATTTCCGGAGCTATTTTAATTTTGCTGTATTTAATTTGCTGTTTATTTTAATTAATTAACGTCGGGAAAATCTCTTCTCCCGAGCATCCTGCAGCCGTCTGGGGTGGCTGCACCCAGGAGGCGAGAGTGAGGGGGTGTCACAGGCGCGAGGGGCAGCGGTGGGGAGGGCGCCCGGCCCCCCCGGTGCCCACCCAGCACCTGCACTGACCCGCTGGGCGAACGGGCTGTCGGCACCCGCGGGGGCAGGCACGGGGAGCCGGCGAGCCGGGTCTCTTCCCTGCTCCGTCCCCAGCGCCGTGGCTCACCCCAGGGTTTGCAGCTCCAGGATGGGTGTTGCATCTCTTGGCTGGGAGGTGGCTCGGGTAGCACTTGCCGTCACCTTCCTCCTCCTCCTCCTCCTCCCAGCGATGGCTGGGGACGCGGGGTCCGGCATCCCACAGGGTGCAGCATGCTGTGCCAAGCGGCAGATTTCTGGTTTAAAAGCCCAGCACAGAGCTATTTCACCCCACGCCCGTGCAGAGGGATGCGGGGCTGAGCTCAACCTCACACCCCATCCCCGCATCCCCCCCAGTGCTCGATGCTGTAGCCCCGGGCTGGCCAGACCCTGCCAGAGGGTCCCTGGGGGGGAAAGTGGGTGAAGGGAGGGGCGGAAGAGATGGAGCTGCTTTCCTCCAGATCAAGGCCTCTGGTCTCTCGCATGTCTAGACGCTGCCACACACACCTAATGTGGTTCTTGGCAGGAGCCGCGGCCGCTCTCTCTGGAGGTTAATTGCTGCGCCGAGCTCTGCAGACAGATAGCCGGGCTCTGCGCTGCCCCCGGGACACCCGCCTCGCCCAGCCCCTGCCTTGCCCGCAGCCCCCCGAGGATGCTCGAACCCCTCTGAGGGTGCTCAGACCCGCCCAAGGATGCTCAGATTCCCGCTGGGGTGGAGAAGCAGATGGGGGATGCAAAGGAGATGCTGCTGTGCCAAGCTGGGCAGTTTGGGGTGCAGCACTGAGCAATGAAGGGGGATCACCCGGTTTTGGGGAGTGGGCAGGAATGGAGGGGAGGAACTGGCAGTGCTTCGCTAGGGCAAGGGTGGTCCTGGGGACTTTGGAGCTGGAGGAGTAGAGTTAAGGGCCTCTCCCCCGCTGTCATGTCCTCCTGCCTGCTCTTGGCGAGATAAGGGGGAGCACGGGGCGAGCCGGACAAAGTCAGAGCCTGGTCCAGCCTGCGTGGCCACATCCAGCCTCCGCAATGTGAACTGGAGAGAAAGGGGCACGGTGGGGACTGGGGTGAGAAGAGCCGTTTCATCCTCCAGCCCCAACATCTGGAGGAAAGCAGGGCTGGGGATGGGGGACGCCGGGGGGACGCAGGGGACACCTCGGGCTCGACCGGGTCCAGGCTCGCAGGGACAGGCTAGATGAGCCATTCCCAGCAGCCGCTCTTGCAAAGGAGCCCGGAGGTCTGTGGCACCCACAGGGAGCTCAGGGCATCCTGCACTGGTACCTTCCCTGGAGCACGGCAAGAAAAGCTGCTGTGACATGGTGCTTGGAGCCACCGGCACCGCCAGCCCCGTCCCTGCCTGGCTCCTTAGGAGAAAACCAGTTTCCCCATGGCAAACCAGTGCCAGGACCACAGGCAAATCTGTGTGTCATCAGTGAGGCAGGGCGGTGCAGAGCAGGGGTGGGACGTGGTACATCCCAAGGGGGATCACAGGGACATCCCCAAAGCACAACATCCCCTCTCCTCGCATGTGGCTGGCGCTGGTGTTGGGGTCTGTGCTGGGTCCCGTGTCCTGGGGACATATGCGGGTGAGTCCCAGCGCTGGGACCTGCCCCGCACGGGATCCCCGGGGAACTGGGTGAAGGTTTTGGTCCGAGCTGTGTTTTGGTTTGGGGTTTCGTCATGTTTTCATGGCAGGGAATTTCCGTTCCTAACCAAAGAAAAGAGAAAACAAAAAAAAAAAAGAGAGAGAGAAAACCAAAGCCGAAAAAATCAACCCTGCATTGAATTTTTGCCAGAAAAATGGGATGTTTCCATTCTTGTTTTGGCTTTTGGCAGCCCCAAACTGCAGCCAATGGAAGAAAATCTGTGTGTGGAAATGCTGCTGGCCTCCTCCGCGCCGTGCAATGGCTGTTCCAGGGCTGGGACCTCCTGCCCCACGACCTCGCTGGGGGGATTTTGGGTGCAGGGGAGACTTTTGGCATAAGGAAAAACACTTGCAAAGAGCGCGAGAAGCGTCGCGGACCCTCCCGGCGGTGCCGTCGCCCCGCGCCGCGCTCTTTGCAGAGGACATCGCCATGAGAACGGGCTGGCTGTCGTGCGGGAGCATCGAGCCGACGGCGGCGCGGTGGCCCCAAGGACACGGGCAGCACGCGGAGCGCGGGTCCCACTTATCCTTGCTGCAGGTCGCTCTGTCCTCCCCTCGGCTTTGGCTCCCGCGACGCCGACCTACCTCCTGCCACCCTGCGTACCCCCTCAGCTTTTGGGGACCGCTCCGCGGGGCTGCGGTGCTGCGGTTGGGTGGGTATGGGAGAAGCAGCCGCTGCAATGCTGAAATTAGGTTTGGTTTTTTTCCGCCCCCCCCTCCAGCCCATGCTGAGAAGAATTACAGTCGCCCAGGCATCTGTTCTGGCAGAGTTGAGCTAAAGAGCTTGTCCTGGGCTTGGCAAACCAGCCGGCGCAGCCGACAGCTTTTCCAAGGGCAGCCGTGGTGGATGCGGAGCGGCGGGGTGACATTGCAGAGAAAGGAGCCCTGCGCCGCAGGGACCGTCCCCATGTCCCTCTGCTCCTGCCTGGGGGTCCCGTGGCGAGGGGGGCTCCAGGGCGCTGCAGACCCGCTTGCTAACAGCAGTGTCCTCCGGCGGGGCTTTGTTCGGAGCAAGGAGGAGGGTGCCCAGTGCCAGCGCATCCCCAGCTCCTTGTCCCCGGGGGGGAGGACAGCTTGTGGCACCAGTGAAGGCAGAGCTGGTGCTGGGGGGGCTGCGGGAGACCCATGGGAGGGGGTTGCAGAGCCCTGCAAGGGAGCAGCACCAAACCAAAAACCCATTAGCCGCATCTCACATGTGCAACCTGGAGACATCCCTGAGTGTCCCCAAGCAGTGCAGTGTCCCCTGTCACTGCCACCATGTCCCTGCTGGGTGTTCCACACCTTGTGGCCACCCCACAGGTCCTGCTGTCCCCGTGGGTGGCGGTGGCACTGGGGGATGCCAGGGGCACGATGTGACCGGCTGGGGGGCTCGGCTGCCCCTCGTGCCTCCCCCAGCTGCGCCGGCCCTGATCCTGCCCAGGCCTGTGCGCGCAGCCGCCGTGCAGGTAATTAGCAGTAAATCTCCGTCTGCGTCTTCGCTCATCAGCTGCTGGGAGCTGGGCTTGGCACGGCCGGCGGGGAGGCTGCTGGTTGAAGGCACCTTTGCAGCCGCCCTCCCGCCCGGTGCCAGGCACATCACCGTGTTGGTGCCGCAGACCCGGCACCGTGCACCATGCCCCAAACCACCAGCCGCCGAGGCAGGGGAGCAGAATCGGTGCGGCTGGGCAGGGGGTGCTGCCGGAGCGCCGGGCTCGGAGCTGGAGCGTGTCAGGCACAGATGGGATTGTTAGCGGTGGTAAAAATTATCCAGCCCCCTCTTAAAAACCCAGGCGCAGCAACCTGACCCCGCGGGCTCTGGTGGCGGCAATTCCCACCGGAGCGGTGTCGGCGTTCGCTTCCCCAGCCGTTACCATCCATCCTGGCTGGGACACAGGGACACGGTGACCCTTCACGTGCCACTGTGTCCCCACTGCCTGCTCCCCTCTTGCTCCTTCCTCCAGCTCCGGGGACGGGCACCTCGACCCCGCACCCATCCCGGCCCCAGTGCCGCCGGTGCCGCCGGTGCTGGGCGAACCTTGTCCCTGTGGGTGCCCCTACCCTCCGATCCCACGCGCCCCGTGGGATTTCCTATTTCTCTCTTAATGTGCCCGAGCCTCCTGTTTGCTCTTTGAGCTGCAGTAACCACAAGAGGGAAGTTTCGGAGCGGTACGAGCCCGGCTCCACCGGGAAGGGACAGTCACTGCGGCGCTGCTGGGGCTCTGCCGGCACAGTCCAGGGGCTGGTGGCGGCTGTGCTCTCCATCCCCCTCTCCCTGCCTCTCATCCCCAACCCCTTTTCTCATCCCAGCAGCAATTTCGGGGCAGGTTTGGCATCGCCAAAGGGACTCGGGGCCCCCCCAGCGCCGATCGATCGCTCTGCTCGCTCCTGCTCTCTTTTTTTTCTGTTTGTTTGCAGCCGCTTGAGGGCTCTTGTGATGAATCCAGCCTGGACAGATTTCAAGAACAGCTGAAACGCAGCCCGGGGTGGGGGTGGGAGTGGGAGGGCAGCGGGGCCGGCCAGCACCAGAATGTAAAATGGTGCAGCGGGCAGAGCCGCCATGGCCGGATGGGCTCATGCCGGGTCCCGCGTGGTGGCCGGAGAAGGACGGGAAGAGGTGGCAGCAGCGCCCCAAAGCTCTGGGCTCTGCGGGGTTCAGCGGGGCCGAGAATGTGGGAGCGGGGGCTGCCGGGAGCTGGGCTGTGCTCCAAGCCAGCCCTCATTGCGCCGGCCAAGGGCTGGTCCAGCTGGGCTGGCACGGCTGGGGGCTCGGGGTCGCACCTGCGAGGGCTCGGGGGGCGATGGCGCCCGCCCCGCCGCACCGGGTGCCGTCCATCCCCGAGTGGCCCTGGGGACCCGCCACCCGGCCTTCCACCGCTCTAAAATGGCGTCTTTGGGATCAAAAAGGAAGCCTTCCCAAATACAGGAGGGCGAGCATCTCCGGGCACCCTCACCCCGGGGCTCCCGGCTTTGCCGGGGGGGTGATGGCAGCGAAGTGGGGGCGCACGGCTGCACCGGGGGGCAGAAGCTGGGGTGCAGGAGGAGAGGCAGAGCCTGGGAGGAGATCTTGGTGCCGATGGGCGAGGCAGCGGTGCTGGAGCTGGTTGGGTTTGCAGCTGTGAGACGGGACGCGTGTGCGCGCGTGTGCGTACGGGTGTGCGTGCGGGCGGGAGGAATAATTAGTTCCTACTCTAGCACTTCTCACTCAAAGTGCTTTTTAAAAGCCTCCATTCATTAGTCTTCACGGCTCCCCCGAGGTGTCGTGTCCTGGTTCTCTCCCTCCCTCCGGCTCCCCACCTTCCTCAGAGCGATTTGGGATCCTGCGCCAGGGAAGGGGAGGGTGACACTGGGGCCGTGTAAAACCCGAGGACATGGCAGCGGGGATTTAGGAGACTGTCCTGGTGTCCCCATCCCGGGGGCTGATGCAATGTCGTGGGTATCAGTGGAGAGTTCCCACCAAGGCTGAGCGGTGCCGGGTTCAGAGTACTGGGGCCGAGAACAGGATGGCAGGGAGGGATGTGGGTCTGGTGGTGCTACCGCAGGCTGCTCCTGGAATGCCAGGGTGCCAGGGAGCAGCACAGCAGCGTGTCGCCAGGACAGAGGATGCTGGAGGGTGCTGGTGCCGCTCACCCCCAAACCCCAGCGTCACCGCTGGGCGAGGAGGGGGTGCCGGGCTGTGCCCCAGTGGGGCGCGGAGCGGGGGGTGCTGGCACGGGGCCTCCTCTGCAAACCCTAACCTTATTTTCCCAGGTCCGACGCCAGTTTCCATGGAAACAGCCGGGAGCAGAAACAGGGAACCAGAATCCAGAAACGCGAAGCCTCCAGCCTCCCATTCGCCTTCCTGGATTCCCGCTCCCCACAGCCACCCCGCGGTGCCAGCTGGGTGCTGGCCACGGGGCACCCACGCTGCTCCCAGCCGTTCGGGATGTGGGGCGGGCCCACCTGAGCACCCCGCGGGGTTGGGGTGCACCTGTGGCCTCGCGGGCTGCGGCGCCCGTGCGCGGCGCACAGCACACGGGGATGTGCACGGCACATGGGGATGGGCACGGCACACGGGGATGCGCGCGGCACATGGGTATGGGCATGGCGTGTGGCCGGGGGGCACTGCAGGCAGCGGGGAGCTGCGGGCAGTGGATAGTGCAGGCAGCACCGTGCACAGGCAAGTTCAGACAACATCTGCCCACATCTGTGCGTCTAGATCGTGCACGGGGGTGGGTGTGTGGTGTCTATGCGCTTGTGCGTGGACGCCTGTATAGGTAGAAGGGGAGGTGTATGCACAGTATGTACCAATAACGTGTGGTCTGGATGTTCAGTGTGACTGGTGTGCACTGGGAGGACCCCAGTCCCACGGTGTTTCCCAGTCCTGTGTCTGCCGTGATGTCCCCATCCCCAGGACGCAGAGGGGACAGGGGAGCCCAGCACCCCATAGAGGTGCCCATGGGGACCTGGGTGCTGCACACAAGCTCAGGTGTGTGTCTGTTGGGGGGGACTCTGCTCAATCCCCTGGGCTGGGAGCCCCCGGACCGCCCCGGGCAGCTCATCCCTCCCAGCCAAATTGGAGCCTTGTGGGCCGCGTTTGTGTCCCCAAGCTGTGCCGCGCTGTGTCCGTCCAGCCTGCGCCTTCCCCGCTGCCCGCCGACCTGCGCGCCTGTGCTCGCCTCGTACACGCGTGTGCAAGCCTCACCCATGGCAAGTGCAGTGGTACCTTGCGTTGTAGGAACTGGTGTCCATGAGGTGGGACATCAGTGTCCCCTGGCTGGTGATGGGGATAACCCAGTGCCGTACCGGCACCGCCTGGCCCCATCCTCCCCGCAGCATCTCTCCGCTCCCCGCTTGCACCGGGGCACAGCCGCTCACAGCCACCGCATCCCGTCCCCTACCCCTTTCTCTCGTCCCCACGCCGCACCCCGGGGGTGACAACAGCATCGTCACGACGCCGTTCCCCCCGCGGCACGCGGGGTGGCGGGCGCGGGCATCGCTGCCATTGCGCGCGCACCGTAATGCATCATTTACAGACGGACAGGTATTAAGATACATTATGGATAACTCACAGAGAGAAGACGCTATTAATAATACAGACACATACAGAGGGAAGAAAGTGCACTCTTGATTTCCATGTTGCTACCAGGAGTTGTGAGGCTGGCTCTGGCTGCCTCTTCCCACACGTGACTGCAACACAGTGGGTAGCTGACAGCCCAGAGAGCCTGGCTTGGGGCCAGGAAAAAGCAGAAAACACAATGTCTGTGCATATCCTCTCTCTTAAAATAACACTCCAACACCGTCTGAGACGAATTAAAATAAGATCAGGAGCGGTTCTCGTGAAGAGAGGAAGACGAAGAGGGGAAAAAGCAGGCAGGGGAATGGCCGGGGCTGGGCGGCTTCAGACCCCGCGGGGAGAGAAAAGGGGGTGTTTGCTGCAAGGGCTGGGAGTTGAAAATCAAAAAGGCTGAAGGAGAAAAGGGAGAAGCAAATCCCCACGGGGCGGGGAGCGATGCCGGCGGCGCTGGCTGTCCAGCACATGGCTGTCTGTCTGTCTGTCCTTTGGAGGGGAGCCGCGGCAGGGCGGGGGATGCGAGCGCAGGCTGCATGATGGAGAGCATCAGGAATTTCCTGCAGCTGAGGAACACACCAAATACCAGAACGCGAGAGCGAGCGGAGGAGAGCAGGGTGCCGGGAGGGAATGAGGCGGGGGGAGAATGTGGAGAGCTCGAAATAACCAGTGGGGAGAGCAGCGAGGGCAGGGGGCAGCGGGCTGGGGGGAACCTGCTGCTTTGGAGCTTTTTCCATCTCTTTCCCTTTATTTTTTGGCTGCTTTTTTTGAAGGAGGTGCCCTGTGGTGCTGCCTGTGCCCGCAGGCCCCTCTGCCCGCTCTCTGCCCGAGCCGGGGCTTTGGCGTATTCTGGGGCTTTGGTGTATTCTAGGGCTTTGGCGTATTTGGGGCTTTGGTGTATTTTGGAGGTTTTATGTCTTTCCCCCGGTCGTCTGGCGCGGCGCTGGGGGACAAGGGGGTCGGTGGGGTGGGGTGTCCCACAGAGCCCCTGCTTCCCCCATGGAGCCGGGAGCAGCCCGGAGAACGGGCGCATCCCTGCGGGACGGTGTCCTGGGAGCGCGGGGCCCTTCGGGGGGACCCGCCGTGGCAGCCGCTGCCCGAGGAGCCGTGGCAGCGCCTCCCACACATGCGACGAGTTTGCCAGGCGGCTCTTTGGCCGCGCTCCCGCTTCTCCCTGGGCCAGGCTGGGTTAAAACACAACAACCCCAAATCTCAAGGCAAGGGCTGGGAGCCCCTGAGGCTGGAGCTGCATCCAGGTGCAGCCCGACCTCTCCCTCCTCCGCGGCCACCCCCGGCTCCCCCTGCATCCAGCTCCTGGCTGCATCCAGCCCTGCTCCCCCGGGATGCTGGGGGGGCCGGAGAGGAGGGGAGATCAGAGGGGGCATCTTGCAGTGCCGGATCCAGGTAGCCAGAAGGTCGCACTGAAAATCTGGAAGTGGAGTTTGGAGCTCAGCAAAGCAGCGAAAATGCGTTTTGCTTTAGGGCAGAGAGGAAGAGGAGGAGGGAGAAAGATGCGGCAAAAGGAGCAGAAGGGAGAGGGGCTGTGCCCCCCCCGATTTTGGGGCGCTGTGTGTCCCCAGGTGGATGCTGCGCTGCAGGCAGGGTGCTACCGAGTGTCACAGCGAACCATGTCGGGGCATTTGGGGGGGACAGAACAGGGACGAAGAGGAGGCAGCAGCCCCTGAGTGAGCGCTGGAGCTCGGCCAGGCGGTGCCAAAGGCTTTGCAGCCCCCCCTCACCAGCTGCCTCCCATTTCCACCGATTCCAGGCCGCCGCATCCCCGCCATCCCGGGGCGAGCGGTGACCCACACCTGCCAGGGCCCCCCCCGGGGATGGGGATGCTGAGAAAGGCCTGAGCTCATTAACAGGCTCCAGTCCCCCCAGCCCAGGGGGTCAGAGAGCAGCAGCCGCTTTGTGTGGGCTAGTGGCCCCCACTGTCCCACTCGCCGGCCCCCACGAGTCATCCCGGCTTGTCCCCAGGGCTGGGGGTGCAGTGTCACCGCACAGGGATTGAGTCCTCAGGGGCTCCCCCCAGCCAGCGCTGCACCCCGCTGTGGTCTGCCCTCCCTCGCCCCACAACCCAAAGCTCCCCCCCGCTTTGGCCGGAGCATGTTGGGGGTGGGGACAGACAGCCCTTGGCATGGGGACAGGGTGGGATTTCGCCCTGCAAACCCTCCCTGCAGATCACAGGGTGTCCCCAGCTCCCCCTGCCCCCCCGGCCCCCCGCTTCTGCCTTTGCTTGGGGGCTGGCGGGAGGTGGGGGGAGCTGTAGGGGCCGCAGGCGATGGGGGGGGCGGATACTGGCTGGAGCGAGTCTGAACCTGGCATCTGTCGAATGTCACCTTAGCCAGACAGTCTGTGCTTCCCTGTCTCCATATCAACCGTTCTGCTCCAGCCACCTGCGGGGGGGTGGCAGGGAGGCCTTTGGGGAGGAGCAGAACTCACCGCTCGCTCACCACAGCCCCCCCGTTCCCCTCCCGGTTCACCCCGGGGTGCAAAGCCCCGCACTGTAGACCCTGGCGCACACCGATGCTCCTCTGACCACCTGGGATGCGCTGGAGAGACGGGTGGGTGACCCCAGTGCTGCCGGCTCGCACAGCCCCAGATTGCATCATCTGGCTCCGCCGTGCCTCAGTTTCCCCGTGTGGTGCCTCAGTTTCCCCTCGCCACAGTGGGGCCCCTACCTGGGCCGGTGCCCCCGTACCCACCGGGCGCCTCCGCTCCCCACTGAGCCCTGGTGCAGCTGCGGCGCAGGAGGGACGCGGGGCTCGCTCCACCCCGGCCTTGGCAGCGAGGGCCTCTTGCAGCAGCTCTGCACATTTCCCCGGACTGTCCCTCTTCCCCGCGACCAGATGTTCTCGCCCTCCTCCCCCCGGCAAGGTCCGGGCCACAGCCAGCTCACCGCGGCGGTGCCGGGACGGACACCCTTTGCCGCTGTCCCTCCTCCTGCCTCGCACCTGCGTGGTGGCTGGGGACAGGGGATCAGTGGCCTGGTTCCCAGTGCTCCCCAGTGTCACCCCAGTTGGGCTGTGACAACCCAAACACAGTGGGGAGCTGAGCCCGGCTGGGGCTCCTCCGTCCTGCGTGTGCGTGGGCTGGTGTGTTGGGACAGGAGTCTTGTCACCAGGGCTTTGTGTTTGGGGGAGCATTTGTTGGGGATGCTGGAGTGTTTGGGATGGGGGTTCTGGAGAGTTGGGGGTGGAGTTGCTGGAGCATTTAGGGAGATGCTGGAGCATTTAGGGGGAAACTGGAGTATTTGGGGAGATGCTGGAGCATTTAGGGGGATACTGGGGTATTTAGGGGGATACTGGAGTATTTAGGGAGATGCTGGATTATTTGATGTGGAGGCACTGGAGCACTAGGGAGAATGCAGGAGGATTGGAGGAGATGCTGGAGCATTAGAGGTGCTGCTGGCGCATTTAGTGAGGTGATTTAGCATTTGGGATGGGGGTGCTGGAGCATTGCGGGGGGTTGCTGGAGCATTTGAGAGGTGATGGAGTGTTTTGGGTGGTGGTGCTGGAGCACTGGAGGGGCGTCGCTGGAGCATTTGGGAGATACTGGAGCATTTGGGGTGGCAGTGGTGGAGCATCGGGAGGATGCTGGAGTGTTTGGGGCAGGGGTGCTGAGGCACCGAGGGGGATGCTGGAGCATCTGAGGGATGCTCGGCGCTCCTTTGCAGTTTGCACCTGCCCCAGTGCCTGTGCGGCAGCAGAGCCGAATTCCCAGGCCGGTGGTGCCATGGGCGGTCAGGACAGGATGTGTGTGTGCACCCGCGTGGGTGCACGTGCAACGTGTGCTCTGGGCCACACGGGATGAGCCACGGGGCCGCAGGGACACCCAGACCCCCAGTGCACCTTGGGAAGGTGGCAGACAGGGCCGGCTGGCCATCCGGATGGGACGGACAGAACCCCCCGCTCCCTCCTCTCCCACCCCAGCGCAGCGGCTCCTGCGAGTGTGTAATTTCCCCACAGTGCCTAAACCAGGGACAGAAGTAAATTGACCTTTTAACCTGTTTTCCTACCAGGGGGATTATAGCCTGTTTCCTGTTAAACCTCTCCAAGAACTGGCTCCATCCTGCTCCTGGAGCACGGGGGACACCCCCCCAAAGGGGAGACTTTAAATTCGCTCCCCATCCACCCCCAGCTTGTCTTTCTCACCCCAACCCATCTCCTCTCTCCCATCTCCACCACCATTCCGATCTTGGGGGTGCTTTCACCAATACCGGGAAAAAACCAACGTGGCAAATCGCTGGGAGGAAAGGAACCGAAGGCGGAGAGTGATAAATATTGAAAGGGTGGGATTTCGATGTAGGCTGCAACAGCTGTGCCGGTTACAGTGTCACACTATCTCTCCACAGGTTTACTGACCCATTTCCATTCACACGGCTGCCAGTATCTTAGCAACTGCAACAGTCCCCCAAGAACAGGCATATTGCCTGCTATTAGTGACTGCTGCAACTGTGTCAAGGTTAGCTCGCTCCCTCCAAGCCCTGCCAGGCTTGTTTTTCGCCCAAAGCCAGCACAGGCTGTTTGGTGATCTGTCCCCCGGCAACCGTCTTGGGTACCGGGTGTTCATCCCTTCCAGAAAAAAATGCTGGAGATGGAGTGGTGGGTGGTGGGATGGATGGGGTGCGGGGTTGGGTGGCCTCAAATTGCGCCAGTGGAGGTTGAGGTTGGATTTGGGAACAATTTCTTGCCCAAAGGGCTGTGGGGCATTGGAACAGGCTGCCCAGGGCAGTGCTGGAGTCACCAGCCCTGGAGGGCTGGACAGACGGACATGAGGTTCTCAGGACATGGGGCAGGGACAGGGGTGGGGAACAGGTGGACTGGATGATTTGGAGGGGCTTTTCCAACCAAAATGATTCTGTGATTCTGTGGTGGGATGGATGGGGATGCAGAGATGGGTGATGGATGGATGGGGATGCAGGGTTGGGTGATGGATGGATGGGGATGCAGAGATGGGTGATGGATGGATGGGGATGCAGAGATGGGTGATGGATGGATGGGGATGCAGGGTTGGGTGCACCCAGGGGTGCTGCGGGGTGTTGGTGATGCCATGAGCGCATGGCGCATCCCCAAAACTGGGAGTGCTGTCAGCCAGCCGGGTGTCACCGTCACCCCTGCGCAGTGTTGAGCCCTGGGAAGTCACCCTGAGGGGGTCGGGGGCTGTGCTGACGACACCTGGGGTGTCACAAGCGGGGCCGACATGGCAATATTGGGCTGACCGAAGCCGCAGAGCGGGGGAGCGGCACATCCCTCAAGCAGCCCATGTAGGGAGGGAAACCGAGGCACTGGCACCCGCCAGGCAGGCAGAGCACCCCATCGCCCCTCTCCTGGGTGGGTGCTCTCCTTGCGGGGGTCGTGCAGACGCCCTTTGGCTGCACCCCCAGGTGAGGAGCAGCGAGGTGGGTGCTGGGGTGAGCAGGGTGCATCCTGAGCCCCCCACCCCAGCCAGCCCCCCCGGCAGCGCTGCAGACAGCAGGCTCCGCACCAGCACGGCCGCAGGGACGGCTGAGAGGGAAGCCACAAAAATGATTTAAGGGGCTGGCGGGATTGATTTATTAAGAACAATTAAAAGCGCTAAATACGCTTAGCTCAGCCAGACGCCGAGCAGGGAGCCTGGGGGGGAAGAGACCTGTCTGCTGGATCCGGAGGGCGAGGCTGGCAGCGGGGGGGACCTGCGGTGCTTCACGGGGGGACAGGGTGACACTGGGCTGGGCTGGGGAAGGAGAGGGGTACTGGGGCTTGGCTGAAAGGTGACAGATGGGGTACATGGCCCTGCGGCCGGGTTTGCACCCCGGGTTGGGTTTGCAACCAGGGATGTGTTTGCACCCAATAATGGGTTTGCATCGAGGGATGAATTTCTACCTGGAGCTTGGTTTGCACCCGCGGCTACATTTACACCCAAGGATGAGTTTGCACCCCAGGCTGCACGTGCACCCAGGGCTGCATTTGCACCCGGGGCTGGGTTTACACCCAGGGATGTGTTTGCACCCCAGCTGGAGGGCACATGGTGGGATGCTGGGGGACAGGAGGTCCCCAGGCAGTGCTGAAACTGGGGGAGCTGCTTAGCGCCAACTGCAGGATGCCCAGTGTGACCAGTAAGCTGAACTGGGCAGGGTGTTCCTGCTGCCCTGTTGGACAGTGCTGCCCTGGGAGCTCTGCAGGGCCCCAGCACCCGGCTCGGGGCTGGTGCTCACCAAGTGCCGGTATCGTGCCAGGCCAGGCGTTCGGCAAAGGGGGGAAGCTTGGTAGCCATGGGTGCGAGCCCTGGGACAACTTGTTGGTTGGTGGAGCAGAAATCACGGAGCGTTGTGACATCCACAAACCCGCGTCGCGCTCGGGAAATCCCAGCCGAAAGTCCTCGGGGGCTGGGATTGTCCCTGGCCGTGTCCAGACCTGCCCAGCGCCGCTCCTCCCCGGGCACGGGAGAGCTGCACCCGCACGGCTCTGCTGGGGACCACGGCGCTGTCACCTTGTCCGTGGGCTCTGTCCAGTGTCCCCGCTGTGCTGGGATGCTGGGGGTCAGGGCAGCGAGCTGTGCCCTGTGCCCTCCCAGTCCCCGTGGCTCTCTGCACTGGGAGCACTGGTGTTGTACCAGTTCCCCAGCGCTGCGCAGGATCTGTCCCCTCCCCTGAGCTGTGTGTTGGGACAGCAGCTGGGGACACGGGTGATGCTCAGGGACATGGGGGATGCTCAGGGACAGGGAGGATGCTCAGAGACAGGGGGATTCCCTGCTGCCTTCCTCCCCTAGTCCCCTCCCTCCGCCTCATCCCAGTGCTATCGGGGGGTTGCATTTTTGGGTTCGGGTTCACACAAAGCAGCCGCCGTGTCTCCCTGGTCACCCCACTTTGGGGCAGGATGCGCCTGCGTCCCCATCACCGCATGGGTCCCCATTCTGTGAGCTGTGCTGGGCACCCCCTGCCTGGCTCGGGAGGTGTGTGCTCCCCAAAAACCAATGTACAGGCCCCCGCCCTGGCGCCCAGAGAGGAGCCCCTGAGGTGCTGGGAAAGGTGCTGAATGGGAAGGAGAGGTCGGCGGGGTGACGGGCGAGCGGAGCCGCAGGCTGTTCTGCTGACCCTGCGCCGGCTGCCCCGGCCCCCCCGCGCCCCCACCCGCTCCCGCCGACGTCAGCACTTCCCGGCAGCTCCCAGGTACAGGAGCCAGCGGGAGCGGGTAAAAACCATTTCTGCCTCTGCCCCGGCGCGGCCGCCTCCGCCAGCCACGGCAGAGCCTCCCGGGGCTGGGTGGGTGCTCGCGGCTCAGCCCTGGGCGTCACCGCAGGGCCACGTGCCCCTTTCCCGTGGGGACGCAGCTGTGGAGAGGGCAGAGCATGGCACGGGTGGGGTGGTGGCCACAGGGTGGGTGCTGTGTCCCCTTCTGCCTGTGTCCACAGCCCGCTGTGCTCACTGCGGGGGACAGTGGCTGGGGATGGAGGTGACCAGGGATGGAGGTGACTTGGGACAGAGGTGTCTGGGGATGGAGGTGACCAGAGATGGAGGTGACATGGGATGGAGGTGACATGGGATGGAGGTGACTGGGGATGGAGCTGTCCCTGCCCCGGTGTACCTGGCACTGCCAGTATTTGCTCCGTGCTCCTGTTTGGCCAAGTGCTGTCACAAGCGCAGGCAAAGCCAGAGCCCATGGGGCTGCCTGGGGTCACCCCTCTGGCCATGGTCACCCACTGGGACACACTGGGGTCCCAGTAGCCACTCTGGGGGAAGGTGGGTGTGGGACCATCAAGGTGACTGTGGGCCGTGCAAGCAGGGCGGTGGCAGAGGTGGGTCTGACCCAGGGTGCTCAGCAGTGGGCTTCTGGGTGCCACCAGCCCCAGCAGCGGGTCCCTGGGTGCCACCAGCCTCTGCATCACGCCCGCCGCCGGCTGCCCAAGGGTTAACGAGAGTTTGCTGCTCCTGCAGACAATTAGTGACATCTTTGCTGACAACGCCACACTGAGCCGCTCGCCGCCTCCCCCGGCAGCACCAGCCTGGCCGCCCCCGCGCGGCCCCCGCGCCACCGCCTGCTTCACCGCCCCGGCCTCGCCATCCTCACCTCGCCCGCCACCTCGCCCCGCCGGCGTTTCGGCAGCGGCGGCGGCACAGCCGCAGTCCCGAGCGGAGCAGCCGGCTCCCCTCGCTGCCCTCTGACCCGCCGTTGCTGTGGAAACTGCATCCCACGTAGGATTATGGATTCCGCAGGCTCCAAACTCCCCTCCAAATCCAGACGGCCACTGGGGTCCCCCCCGCCGCTGCCCGCCCTGCCAGCCCCCCTGCCCGCGCTGCCCTCCCGAGCCTGCTGTCCCCACCAGGGTGCAGGGCGGGTGCTGGGGGTGGTGGCAGCTGCGCTCCTGTGTCCCCTGGTTTGCTGGTGACATCGCCAAAGGTGCCACGGTGTCACCACGAGGCTGTCGGTGCCATGTTTGCTCCCCCATTCCTGAGCATTGTCTCCCCATGCGCCACCATCTCTGCATCCTGGTGGGGTGGGGAGAGGTGAGGGGGGCCAGTGGGACCCCCCCACCCCCACCAGCATCCAAAAGCACCCTGAGGAGCTGTGTCCACCCCAAGGACCCCTCCCCATGGGCACCCAACACCTCTGGGGCAGCAGCAGGAGTTGGGCACCCACCAGAGCCCCCCACATCCCCAGGGACGGGTGCTGTGGGTCCCCCAAGCCTGGGTGCCCGCACTGGGGGTACGGGGGGTGTGGGGGGGAGCGGAGCCAGTTTGGGGAGCTCTGGAGGTTGGGTTTGTGGCTCAGCATCTCTCCCTGCCACCCAGGGAGGTAGGAGCTGAATTAATCGCAATCAATTAGTGCTGCTTGCAGTCCCCAGCTTCCTCCCTGCACCAGCTTTGTGCCGGCACACCCGGTGAGGGGGGCCCTGGTGGGTGTCCCCACAGCACCCAGGTGTCATTGGGGACCACGGCCCCTTTGGACCCCTCCCAGGACGGAGATGGGAGACAAGTGGAATGTCCCCCAGCCTTCATGGGCACCTGCAGCCATAGCAAACAACCACACCATAAAATTGGGGTGTGGGGATGGGGAGGGGATGCCTGAACCCCTTGAAACCCCCTGTGGCAGGGCTGGCGCGGGGCGACGGGGGGTCCCAGGGTGGGTGGCAGGATCCTGCAGTATACTGCAGCAAATGCCCTGCAAATCTGCAGCTGCCTGAATCCCACCTTCCTTTCCTTCCCCCGCAACGTGCTGCCCTGGGCTACAGCGAATCTATTGTGCGCTGGGCTGCAGCCAGCGCGAGCTGCAATACAGTAAATCCTGCTGCAGTATCCTGTGAGGGGACCGAGCCCAGCCGCAGCCGCGCCGCCTGCCAGACAAAGCCGGGGGGGCCCTGCGGGACGGGGTGCAGGGGACAGGGACGTGGGAGGGTGGCGGGGACCCTCGGCTTCGATGGAGCCCCCTGAGCAGGGTGCGAGTTTCGGCAGCGCCGTGACCTGTGGATCAGCCCTCACCCCCTGCCAAATCATCACCACGGGACAGAGGGATGCTGTCTGTCTGTCTGTCCCCCGAGTGTGGGGTTGTCCCCAAGCCATGTCACCCCCATGGCCTTGGCATGACGCAGGGGTTTGCATCTCGGCCCTCTCCCCCATGCGTGGTGCAACATCTCTTGTGCCTCAGTTTCCCCATCAGTACAGGGCCCGCCAAGCACCTCGTCCCCCTCCCACAAGTGGGCTCCAGCTCACATGAGCCCCGCTGCCCTTTGCTGAGGGATTTTGCTTGGATCCTGTGATTATCATTATTATTACTGTTATTATTATTATTATTATTATTATTGGGATGTTGGGGGGGCCGTGGGGCTCTGCCGGACCCATCTTTGGAGAGCGAGGCATCCTTCAAAGGGAAGGCGCTCCGTCAACGCCCCACAGCAGCTGCGTTCTCCTCAATTAGAAGAGGTAATGAAGCAATTTATGGGCATCTACAAAGTGATGTGTGAGTGACAGGCTGTGTACGAGCCGCGCCGGGGCTCTGCCGGCAACTTGCGTTCTTCCAATTTTAATGGAAAGCTCCCCGGTGAGGGGGGAGAAAATATCTGTATCTATAGGTGTGTGTGCTCTGAGGATTGTATGTGGCTGGGCTGGCAATGCCGGTGGGTGCGGGGGGAGCTGGGAGCCCTGACCCCTCATCCCTGGGGTGTCCAGCCCCCCAGGACACACGGTGCCGCAGCCTGGCCCAGTGCGGCTGTAACCGGAGACAGGAGGGCAGCTGGGAGGGAGCGGGGGGCTGGGGCAGCGCAGGACGCCTGGGTCCTCTGGGAGAGTTGGCTGGAGCTCCCTGTTTCCATCCACACCCTGGGCACAGCCCGCCCTGCTCCCTGCCTCAGTTTCCCCACATGGACCCGTGTCCCTGCTGTGTATCGCTGAAGGACTTTGGGTGCTTTCCCTCTTCTCACACCTTCCTGCCGGGTGCCGGCGTTTTGGGGCTGCCCCAGCCGCTCTGAGCGGGAGGGGGAATTGTGTTGGTGGGTGGTGGGTGCTGCACATCCCAGTGTGTGCGCACCTGTGTGCACCCATGTGTGCACCTGCCTGTGGGTGTTCTGTACCCGTGTGTGCACCTGCATGTGCACCCACCTATGGATGCTGTGTACCCGTGTGTGCACCCGCGTGTGCACCCACCTGTGGGTGTTGTGTACCTGGGTGTGCACCCGCGTGTGCACCCACCTGTGGGTGTTGTGTACCTGGGTGTGCACCCACGTGCGCATCCACCTGTGGGTGTTCTGTACCTGTGTGTGCACCTGCATGTGCACCCACCTATGGGTGTTGTGTACCTGGGTGTGCACCCGCGTGTGCAGCCACCTGTGGGTGTTGTGTACCTGGGTGTGCACCCGCGTGTGCAGCCACCTGTGGGTGTTGTGTACCTGGATATGCACCCGTGTGTGCACCCACCTGTGAGTGTTGTGTACCTGGGTGTGCACCCACGTGCGCATCCACCTGTGGGTGTTCTGTACCTGTGTGTGCACCTGCATGTGCACCCACCTATGGGTGTTGTGTACCTGGGTGTGCACCCGCGTGTGCACCTACCTGTGGGTGTTGTGTACCTGGGTGTGCACCCACGTGCGCATCCACCTGTGGGTGTTCTGTACCTGTGTGTGCACCTGCATGTGCACCCACCTGTGGGTGTTGTGTACCTGGGTGTGCACCCGCGTGTGCACCCACCTGTGGGTGTTCTGTACCTGGGTGTGCACCCGCGTGTGCACCCACCTATGGGTGTTGTGTACCTGGGTGTGCACCCGCGTGTGCACCCACCTGTGGGTGTTCTGTACCTGGGTGTGCACCCGCGTGTGCACCCACCTATGGGTGTTGTGTACCTGGGTGTGCACCCGCGTGTGCACCTACCTGTGGGTGTAGTGTACCTGTGTGTGCACCCACCTATGGGTGTTGTGTACCTGGGTGTGCACCCGTGTGTGCACCCACCTGTGGGTGTTCTGTACCTGTGTGTGCACCCGCGTGTGCACCCACCTGTGGGTGTTCTGTACCTGGGTGTGCACCCGCGTGTGCACCCACCTATGGGTGTTGTGTACCTGGGTGTGCACCCGCGTGTGCACCCACCTGTGGGTGTTGTGTACCTGGGTGTGCACCCGCGTGTGCACCCACCTGTGGGTGTTGTGTACCTGGGTGTGCACCCGCGTGTGCACCCACCTGTGGGTGTTGTGTACCTGGGTGTGCACCCGCGTGTGCACCCACCTGTGGGTGTTCTGTACCTGGGTGTGCATCTGCATCCCTGTAGGTGTATGCATACACCTGCACCAATGCTTGGCTGTGTGGGTGCACCCATGGGTGCACAATCCTCTTTTCGTGGGTGCACCCACATGCGTACAATCTTCCCCTACATGGGTGCACACCTGGGTGCACAATCCTGTCTTTGTGGGTGCACCTGCATGTGCACAATCCTCCCCATGGGTGCACCCGCATGTGCACAATCTTCCCCTCCGTGGGTGCTACCGGGTGTGCACAATCCTCTCTACATGGATGCACCCCTGGGTGCACAATCCTGTCTTTGTGGGTGCACTTGTGTGTGCACAACCGCCCTGCGCACGTTCAGCGCTCACACACCTGCCCCCCCGCCTGTCATTGGGTGCATCCCCTGTGTGCGGCTGCTGGGCTGGCGGTGGGACGGGCTCCGTCCCCCCCCCCGCACCCCCTGCTCCGTCACGCCGGCGCTGGCATCGTCCCCAGCGGCTCCCACACCCGGCTCGGCCCCAGCCGGCCCTGCACCGCGCTGCATCTCCCAGGAAACAGGATCCGCAGCCAGGAGTTTCCGCTCAACTCGTGTGCGCCTCCCGCAAAAAAATAAAGAAGAAAAGAAAGAAAAAAGAGAAAAAACAAGAAACACCACCCACCTCCCCCTGACACCAGCCCAGCCGTAAATCCTGCCCGGCCCATTCTGCTTTTCTTGTCTAGCCAGTTTCTAAAATTGGCCGAGGGAAGCAACTGGCTGCTCTCCCCCTGCCCGGACCCCCCGTTTCCCCCAGTGTCGGCACCGCAGGGTGCAGCGGTGATGCCGCGGGCTCAGCCGGTGCACCTGGACCCCGCTGGTGGGGCCGTGGGCGAGGGGCCGGCGCTCCTCCCCGGTGCGGGTGCTGCTGGGTGTCCCAGACCCCAGTGGAGATGGGTCCGGTGTCCCCCGCATGCTAGCGGGTGCCCCTTTGCTGCCCCCCAACCCCGGGGAGGGGGAGAATGGCTGTGCCGAGCGAGCCTTCGGCACGGGCACGCGTCCATCTGGCGCCTTCCAAATGTTACTGGCCTCGCAGGATCCCGGCCCCGCTCACGTTAACCCGCAGCTCACCGCGGCCTTACAGCCGGCGGGGGGATGAGCATCACCTCCGTGTCCCCCCCGGGGGTCCTCCAGTGGGGTGTGTGGGGCTGCGGAGTCACCCTCGGTGCCACAGGTTCCGGCAGGGGGCAGCGCGGGCAGGGGCCGGTGCCCCCTCCACACCGGGACGGGTGTTACATGACCCGGCGTGGCCGGCGCTGGGCAGGGACACACCGGGGCTGTGACTCATGCTGTGGCTATAACAGGGAGCCCAGAGCGGGAGGGGACGTGACCGTCTGCGCAGCCTCGCGCCTGCCGACGCTTTTTTCTGGGGGGGACACGCTCACCGCGTTGGGGCAAAGCACCCGGGAACAGCCGCCGCGCGGAGACCTGTGCGCAAAAATACCCAACACCCCGAAAAGCGCCCAGCACCCCAAGCTGGCACCTCGAGGGAGGGGTGCTGGGGTGCGTGTGTCCCCCCCAAGCAGGGAGAGGGCAGGGGAGGGGGCCAGGCCGGCTGCTCGCCGCCCGCGCCGGCTCGGCGGGGCGGGGGAACAAAGCTGGCACCGAGAAAAGCAGCTAAATTTAGCCCGTTTCCCTGCGAGCTCTGAACTGCCGCTCTGGGCTCCAGCCGGCCGAGGTGCCACCGTCTCTGCCGTCCATCTGTCGAGCGGTTTCACCCCCCTGCCAGCCCCGGCCCCCCCAGCCCCACCGCCACCTCCTGCCCCCCCCAGACAAAGAGGGGGGTCAGGGACCTCTGGGGCCAAGGGGGTTGGGGGGGCACAGGGGCTGTGTCTGTGCTGGGTGGTGCTGCTGGGGGGGTCTGGGCATGGAGGGGAGCATGTCCCCCCTTGGCTGTGCCCAGGCAGGCTTGCGATGGGGGGGAGAGTACGGGGAAATGGCTTCTTGCAGGGGGACATGGTTGCAGGGGAAAATGGTCATTGCGGGGGAGACGGTTGTTGTAGGAGAGATGGTTGTCGTAGGAGAGATGGTTGTTGCAGGGAAGGTGGTTGTTGCAGGGGAGGTGGTTGTTGTAGGAGAGATGGTTGTTGAAGGGGAGGTGGTTGTTGTAGGGAAGGTGGTTGTTGCAGGGGAGGTGGTTGTTGCAGGGGAGGTGGTTGTTGTAGGAGAGATGGTTGTTGCAGGGGAGATGATCGGTACAGGGGAGATGATTGTTGCAGTGGCGATGGCTCTTGCATGGGAGTTGGTTGTTGCAGGGGAGATGGATGTTGCAGGGAAATGGTTCTTGCAGGGGAGATGGTTGATGTGGGGAGATGGTTCTTGCCAGGGAGATGGTTCTTGCAGCAGCAGGAATAGGGCCCTGTCCAGGCGTCCCCCTCCCTGCCCACCTCGAGGACGCTGTGACACATTGTGGGGTTGAGGGCTGACCCCAGTGAGGGTCACACCAGCTCCAGTCCCACCAGTCCCAGAAGATGCCACCAGCCAGGCTGGGGGCTGCGCTGCAGGACACCCCCATGGCAGCGGCACACCAGGCCCAAGAGAAGGGCTGTGTCCCCCAACTCAGCATCATCCGCAGCAGCACGGAGACATCAGTGTCCCTGCAGCCTCCTCTTCCAGGGCCAGCCAGGATTTCAGAGCTGGGAGTTTCCTACCCTGCCTTGCTGCAGCACTTGGGGGGATGCAGGGACCTGCAGGCCCCCCCAGCAGTCCCAGCGCCCCCTCCCTGGTGGGTGCCTGAGCCTGCCCCGTGGATGTGGCAACCCAGGGTGCCATGGCAGGGGGGCTCCCAGCCCCGGCTCAACCTTGGGACCACGTCTCCCCGGTGTGTTTGCCCCACACCAGCCAAGCCCTTCCCGGCAGCACCATCTGCTCCCGCGGCAGCACCGCATCCCAGCGCCGCGCTGGGGGGACGTGGTGCCCCACCAGCTCCTTCCTTCATGGGGGGGACCCCAAAAAACCTCAGCACTGGCAACCGACAGCCCCATGAAGGGAAACAGCAGCCAAGGAGCTTGGCTGGACGCGGTACCTAAAATGAAACCCAGGCGCCATCTGCTCCATCTCCTCGTTACCAGCGCGGCACAGAGGGCAGGGCGGCGGGGGGACGCGGTGACAGCCACATTCGAACCGCGGCAGGAGTGGGGTGACAAGCAAAGGTGGGCTCAGGGCTGCCTGCAAGCACCCTGCGCCCCAGCACCCACCTGCGCCCAACCCTCAGGACCCCCGCTCTGGCTCCCACCCCATGCACCAGTGGGTCCCCAAGGGAGGACCCTGGGAGGGCTTCTGGGTGGGGGGGATGCAGAGGTTGGGGTGACAAGGGCAAAGGTGGGGGGTCCTCCTGCTTGTGCAGCCCCCTGTGTGGTGCAGGGAGGAGGTGGCGGGGGGGCTGGCTGGGGAACACGGAAACCCTGGGAAAGCGCCTGCCAGGAAGCTGTCACTGGAGGGGATTTTCCATTGGTGTCAGCAGGCATGGGACGGGCTGGGGGGGACTCGCGGGGCTGGGGGGACCGGGTGCGTGTCAGCGAGCAAAGGGGGCGCGGGAGCGTGCGAGGGACGGGGCACAGAGGGGACAGCGCGGGGGGCAGTGTACAAGGGAGGCACCTCCCCGCTGTCCCAGGGTTGTGTGTGTGTGTGTGCAAGGGAGATGCATCTCTGCTGTGCACCCAGATGTGCAAGGGAGGAAAACCTCTGCCGTGCCCCCAAATGTGCAGGCGTGCATGTGCAAAGGAGATGCTGCAGCAGCCCCAGGCTTGTGCAAGGGCAGAGCCAGGCGTGGGACACCCCCGATGTCACATCGCCTGCGTGTGCAAGGGGGACGCACCTCTGCATTGCCCCAGATGTGCGGATGTGCACGCCAGGGCCAGCTGAGCCAGCTGTGCACACAGAACACGGGTGATGGGGGTGTCCAGAGACCCCACCACACCCACATGGGGTATTTAGGGCCACCCTGACCCCTCCCGTCACCCCGCCGTGGGGAGGACACCCCGTCCCCGGTGCCGCCGCGGGCAGCTGGGCACGGCGCCTGGGCAGGGTGGGGGGTGGCGGGGCCAGCATGTCCCCATCTGTGTGGCGGCTGGGTCCCCGCCGCCTGCCTGTCTCCCGGTGGCATCTCCGGCCCCACCCTGACGTCTGGGTGGCCTCGGAGCCGGGCACCAAACCACGTCCGTGTGTCCTGCGGGGCCGTCCCTCCGCCACAAGCTGCCGCCAAGCCGGTGCCAAGCGAGCCCTTCTGTGCGTCCCCCCCTCCCGCCAGCGCTGGGGGTCAGGGCTGGGTGCCAGCAGCCTCGGGGGACATTGGGGGGACAGCAGCCCCCTACACCACCACGGTGCCATGTCTCCCACCCCACAGCACCCCCACCACCCAAGCAGGAGACTGTCTGGAGGGGGTGGTGCGGGGGGGGCCACGCTGCCACCAACCTCGGTCAAGCCTGAAACCGTTAAACTAATTAAAGCTTTGCAGCAGGAGGATTAAGCCCGGGCAGGGGAGGTGGCGAGCCCAGGTAGTCGATTAGTTCACCAGGCGAGGATATTGGATTTCTGCGAGGCGAGTCAGCAGTCTTCGGGGGCTGTTATCTGTGCAGGCTGCGGGGTCAGGAGGTGGGAAGCGGAGGTGACTGCAATCTCGCCCGCGTCCCCCCCGCAGCCCCCCAGCCCTGCCGCAGCACCCGGCCTCGCCGCCTCTCCTCCGCCCGCAGCGCCCATCTATCTCTCCTCTCCCTCCGTCCCTCGCTTGTGTGGTCTCGGCTGGTGTTTTGTAACCAGCGAGGAGAAAAAAAGATAGAAAAAATAAAAAATAATAAAAAAAAGGAGAAGGAAAAAGGCCCTACCCCTGGCGAGGGAGCCAGAACGGCCGAGGCCAGAGAGCCTAATGCGAAACATGTGGCGCCTGCCTGGGGCTGAGCGGGGAGGTGAAAGTGAGTGGGGCAGCAGGGCGAGCATCCCGGCCCCCCTGCAGCCCCCTCCCCACCGCCGGGACCTGCGGGGCAGGGGCGGTGGGTGCTGAGTGGGGAGGATGCAGGTGGTCCCTGCAGGGGGGGTGGCAAGGATGAGGGAGATGGAGTGGCCCCCTCCTTGTCACCAGACGTGTCCCTGCCCAGGGTGGCAGCGGGTGCAAGGGCAGGAGCACAGTGCTGGGTGGGGTGAGGTGACAGCAGGGCAGGGCGGACGTGCCCAGCACCTCCGGCCCCCGTGGGTGCACGTCGGTGGGTGCCGCACACCCCGTCGGGGACCCCGTGGGCATCCCACAGGGATTGCCAATCCACCCGCAGCTCGGTGCACTGCGGGGACACGGGGACACAGAGGCGTGGGGGCTGCGCCCCACACTCCGCGACACCCCGGTCCTCCCCGTCGAGCCGCCGCAGCGTGTGCGGCAGGGACCGGGTCCCAGCGGCTGTTCTGGAAAACCTCCCGTTTGCTTCCTTCCTGCCTTGCCTCCCCTCCAACAGCTTCTCCGGCCACATTAGCAGCTTCACCAGAGACCAGACCGGTCTTTCGAGCACATATTTTCCTGCTTCACATTGCCCTTGGTGTAACTCAACACCGGGCAGGCGGTGCGGCCGGCAGCGTTTGCCGGAGCTGTGCCCGCATCGTCACCGTGCCAGCGCTGCGCCCAAAGGCTGCCTGGGGAGATGGGGAAGGGGGGGGAATGCGGATGGACTGACAGGTTTGAATTCTCTTTCCCTGCCTTGTTGATAAGTTGTCACGCTAATCCAGACACCGGGAAGGAGCCCGGATCACGCCGAGCGGCTGCGTGTGTGTGTGTGTCTGTGGGTGTGCGCTGGGGGGGCCAGCGGGCAGGGATTCACACGCGGCTCCTGGTGGGGCGGGGAACAGGCGGACACGCAGGCATGGGGGGGACAGTGATGGTTTGGGGGGTCTGCTGTGCACCCTGTGCTGGATGGGTGGCTGGTGTGGGTGCTGGGACCCCCAGCAGGCCGGTGTCACACGGGGGAGCTTGCGTGCGCATGCGTGTGCAACACATGTCTGTGTGGATACACACACGTGTGCAATGCACGTCAGTGTGGATACACACATATGTGCAACACACATGTCCGTGTGGATACACACACGTGTGCAATGCACATCAGTGTGGACACACAGGCGTGTGCAACATGTACCCGCAGCCTGGCAGGGAGATACCTCAGGTGGGCAGCCCCCAATTCAAGGCACAGCCATGGTGGGGAGGAAAGGGGTGTCCTGCCCCAAAATGCCTCCCTGTGCCCATCCCATGGGGCAGAGGGGACAGCGTGGGTGTCCCCATGGGCTGTGGCTTTGAGGGGGAGGCATGAAGCAGGGGACACCCAGCGTGCCCAGCCCCACAGGCACCCATGCCAGCCCGGGGTAGGGGGTGCTCCATGGGGTGGGGGTCGCCGGGCTGACATGGGGGGGGTGTCTGTTGTTGCTCGAGCAGATGGGAGCTCGGTCGCCTGCCAGCCCGTCGCACTGGAGAACGGTGCCAGCCCGCCAGGCGAGTGGTTCCCGCGCACCCAGGGCCCCCGCCAGCCCGATAGCGACGGCAGGAGCTTCAGAGTGAACCTGCACTGCAAGCACCCCCGGCCCAGGTACCCGGGGGGGCCGAGCCCCGGCAACGGGGAGCGGGGGCTGCACCGGGGTGCGGGGGTTGGGGTTTTGGCAGCAAATCTTGCTGCTTCTGCTCTGCCCGGCTCTGCCTTGGCGGGAGAGGGGGGGCTGCAAAGTATCCGTGGAGATTTGGGGGTGCTCTGTGGCTTTGCAAAGCTCTTGGCTTGTGGGGGGGCAAATAGGGGTGTCTGCAGCTCCCCATGGGGTGCAGTGGGTGCATGGGCTCCGTGCTGGAGACGTGGGTTCCTGTGCCGTGGACCGCCCCGAGACCTGCCAGCGAGGGGAAACTGAGGCAGGCGCGGTGTGGGGAGTCCCCGAGGTGCAGTGTCACCCGGGGGGGGACAGCAGCTGTGCGGGGGGGGCAGGAGGCGGGCCGGGGGGGCGGGTCGGAACATGCTGATCCACCTCCGCGGGAAAAGAACTTCCCCCCCGCTCCCGGTGTGTCCGGCGGGGCGGGGGGGCGGGCGGGCCGAGGAGCGCGGCTCGCCGGGGACACCTAGCGGCAGCCAACCGCAGGGACCCCCTGCTCCGGGACACCCCCCGGGACACCCGTGGAGGGACTGGGGGAGGCAACCTGTCCCCTCTGTCCCCCCCACTCCCCCTTCTCCCATCCCCGCCCCGACGCCGGGGTGATGGACGGGCGCTGCCCCCTCGGCGGGGGGAGCTCGGGAGTTTCGCCCCCCCGCCCCGGTATGCCCCGTGGTGCTGCCAAAGAGCCCTGGGCACCTAAGTGTGCCCCCCCAGTTCGGGGCTGACCCTCCACACCCCTTCCTTTGCAGAGAGCTCAAGTGCAATAGCAGAAGCAGCAGCAAAGCTGAGGGTAAGTCCCAGCCCTGTGACACCCACGGACCCTCCCAGATTTGCCCCAAGGGGGGACAGAGCCACCCAGCCACCCCACTTCCCCTGGGGGCTGACAGGGGAGGTCCTGCTGTGGAGAGGGCACCCAGCCCCCCTGAGGAGCGGGGTGGCCAAACCCCATATCCCCAGCGCTGTGGGGCCAAAGGGGGTGGTGGGGGCAGGTTCCCGCGGTGCCATCCTGGTGATGGGGCAGGGATGAGCTGGGTGGCAAATACAGCCAGCAGGGATGGAGCAAAGCACCACGAGCTGCTTTCGGTGCCCCCAGAGCCTCACTGTCCCCCCTCTCTGCCCCACGCAGGTCCCAGTGTCACCTTCCCCGACCCCCATGTCAGCAACTGCTCGGCCAAGCGGCACGTGGGGGAGGAGGAGGTCAGGATGCGCGTGAAGCCCCCGGGCCCAGTGGTAACGACCAGCGTTGTGCGCGGCTCGCCCGACTACGTCCGAGAGCCCAAGTTCTACCCGCCGGGGCACCCGGTGCAGCAGCCCCCAGCCTGCCCGGCAGAAAAGGCCTTATCCTGCAGCGTGCTGAGCTTCCCTGAGGGCTCGTGCCCCGCGCTTGGCCGGGAGCACCAGGCAGGTTCGCTGCTGCACGGCGACCCGGCCGACCGGTGCCAGAGCGTGCACGGAGGCACCAAGGCGGCCGAGGACTTGCTGGGCTGCGCCGGCGAGCCCCAGATCCTGGGGGGCAGCGGGGAGGAGGCAGCCGCCCGCGATCGGGCGCCTCAGACCTTCCCCAACGCGACGCTGGCCTCGGGCCGCTGCAACGTCGACAGCATCCTCGCCTTGCTGCGGAGCAAGTGCGGCAACGGGCACATCAACCTCCACCCCGTGGTGCAGCTCATCGACATCATGAAGGATCTCAACCGCCTCTCCGAGGACCTCAAGAGCAGCGGGGTGCACCTGGACTGCGGCAACCTGCGCGGCGGCGGCGGTGGCCACGAGGACGGCCGCCTTCTGCCGGCCGACCGCGACCTCCAGTACAGCTTCTTCTCCTCGCCCTCCCTGGCCAACAGCATCCGCAGCCCTGAGGAACGTGGGGTGCTCTGCAAAACCGAGCTGCCACGGCATCCCCGGCCCCCGGCCTGCGATGGAGAAGCCGATAGTGGTGGGGGGAGCACCCCGCAGCCCCCCGGCCACGGCGGGGGTGTAGGGGGACCCTCCAAAGCGCCGGCAGAGGAAGCCGGTTGCTCCCAGCCCGATGCTGGTGATTATTCGGAGCTGGCTGAGGCGGACATCCTGAATGAACTGGCCTCCCTGGCTTGCCCAGGGACGCAGCTGCTGGAGTCACAGGCAATGGAGCCGCAGCCCCAACTGCTGCCAGCCCAAGAGCTGGACTCCCAGTCCCGGCTGTTGGATTCCCAATCCCTCGAGTCGCAACCCCAGCTGCTGGATTCACAGAGCCTGGAGCCGCTGCCGGAGTCGCTGGAGCTGCAAAACCTGGAACCGTTGGGCTTGCAGTCGCTGGAGCCGCTCTCTGAGTCGCTGGAGCTGCAGTCACTGGAGCCCTTGTCTGAGTCGCTGGAGCTGCAGTCGCTGGAGCCGCTGGCGGAGCCGCTGGGGCTGCAGACACTGGAGCCGCTGCCTGGGGCGCTGGAACCGCCGCTGCTGGATGCACGGACCCCGCTGCTGCCCACCGAGCCCTCGCTGCTGGAGACGCAGCCGCTGGGACCCGTCTCGGAGCTGCTGGAGGCACAGACGGGCACCGGGGACCCGCTGCAGCCCCACGGGCTGCAACCCCGGCTGGGGGGGTGTCCACTGGGCAGCGTGGTGAAGCGGGGGCCCTGCGGGGGCCGGGGGGCCGGGCGCTGTGGCGAGGACCACCGCAAGTATGCCCTGCGCCGGACAGAAAAGCCAAAGATGCTGTGCCGCCGGAGGAGGGCAGGGCGAGGGCGCCGGGTGGACATTGCCCCCGAGAGCCGCGTCTTGTCCCCCCTCGCCCTGCCCGCCGAGGTGCCATCAGAGCCCGAGGAGCCCAGCACCCCACTGCTGGGCCCCCCGCCGCCACCCCCTGCCACCCTGGACACCGATGAGGTGCCCAAAACCCCCACACCAGGGAAGAAGAGCAAGTGCCGGGGGGTGAGGAAGATGGTGGTGAAGATGGCCAAGATCCCTGTGTCCCTGGGGAGGAGGAACAAGACCACCTACAAGGTGTCATCACTCAGCAGCAACCTGAACCTGGAGGGCAAGGAGCTGGCAGCCAGCAGCTCCATGGAGCCCACGCCCCTGCTCAAGATGAAGAACAACGGGCGCAACGTGGTGGTGGTGTTCCCCCCCGGCGAGATGCCCATCATCCTGAAGCGCAAACGGGGCAGGCCCCCCAAGAACCTGCTGCTGGGCCAAGCGAAGCCCAAGGAGCCCGTCCCGGAGGTGAAGAAGAGGAGGAGGAGGAAGCAGAAGCTGGCCTCCCCGCAGCCCTCCTACATCGCCGACACAAACGACAGCAAAGCCGACTACTCGGACGTGTTGGCCAAGCTGGCCTTCCTCAACCGGCAGAGCCAGTGCTCAGGGCGCTGCTCGCCGCCCCGCTGCTGGACGCCCAGCGAGCCCGAGTCCATCCACCAAGCCCCCGACACCCAGAGCATCTCCCACTTCTTGCACCGCGTCCAGGGTTTCCGCCGGCGCGGCGGCAAAGCCGGAGGCTTTGGCGGGCGCGGGGGTGGCCACGCCGCCCGTGCCGCCCGTTGTTCCTTCAGCGATTTCTTTGAGGGCATCGGCAAGAAGAAGAAAGCCACCGCCGCCCTCCACGCCGACGCCGTGCACCCACGCAAGCGGGGCCGGCTGGAGCCCGACCCCGTGGGCAAACCCAAGAGAAAGCGCCGGGCTCGCAAGAACGGGGCACTTTTCCCCGAAAACAACCCTGGGCAAAACTTTGGTGACGGCCCTGCCGAGTGGGCTGGTGGGGAGAAGGGCAGCCCCTGGGCCGCCCACCACGGCCACCCCACTGGCCAGGCTAGCCGCAATGGTGGCTACCAAGGGGCCGAGGCGAGACCCTTCCACGCCGCCGGGCTGGAGTCAGGCTCCTCCGGCCGGGCTGGCTACTATGGCGGGAGTGCGGCGTCCTCGCAGGCGGAGGCCGGCCCGGAGCGGCACAGCCTCTTCACCGGCTATTTTCGCTCCTTGCTGGACTCGGACGACTCCTCTGACCTGCTGGACTTCGCCCTCTCGGCCTCTCGCTCCGAATCCCGCAAGTCGGCGGCCGCTTACACGGCCCCCCCGGCCGCGCTGCCGGGGCAGCGGGGCATGGCCGCCTACCCGGCCAGGGGCGGCAAGGTGGCGGCGGCAACCCCCGGCACCGAGGCTGCCTTCCACGCCGCCATGCAGGGCCGGCCGGCATTCCCACCCGGCCGTGCCGCTGCCGCCGGCTACGCTGTGGCCCAAGGCTCGTCGGAGTGCCGGGGCACCGAGGCTTTCCCCAAGCTGGCGCCGCCTTCCGCCATCTCCCGGTCGCCCACGGCTCACCCGGCGGCCAGCGGCACCCCTGGCTACTCACCGTACGGCAGCTACGGTGCCGGGCAGAGTGTGGCACCCGCCAGCGTCTTCCCACCAGGGAAGCAGTACCCGTCGGCACAGGACTGTCCCAACAGCAAGGACTGCAGCTTCGCCTACGGCAGCGGCAGCAGCCTCCCGTCCTCACCCAGCAGCGCCCACAGCGCCGGCTACGCGCCGCAGACGGCCGGTCCCAGTTTGCCGCTGGGGAAAGCCGCGTTCTTCAACAGCGCCGAGCAAGGGGGACAGTTCTCCAGCGCGGCGCACACGCCGTTGCGATGCGACAGCCGGGCCAGCACCGTCTCGCCCGGCGGCTACATGGTGCCCAAGGGTTCGGCCTCCTTCCAGCCCTCGCCGGAAAATTGCCGGCAGTTCCCCAGCGCCGCGCCGTGGGCTTTCCGGCAGGGCTATGGCGGGTTGGACTGGAACTCAGAGGCCTTCAGCCAGCTCTACAACCCGGGTTTCGAGTGCCACCTCAACGAGCCCAACGTCATCTTGGACATCTCCAACTACACCCCGCAGAAAGCCAAGCAGCAGACGGTCTCGGAGACCTTCTCCGAATCCTCCTCCGACAGCACCCAGTTCAACCAGCCGGCCGGCTACCGGCGCGCCAACAGCGAAGCCTCGTCCAGCGAGGGCCAGTCCAGTCTCTCCAGCCTGGAGAAGCTGATGATGGACTGGAACGAGGCGTCCTCTGCCCCGGGCTACAACTGGAACCAGAGCGTCCTCTTCCAGAGCAACTCCAAACCCGGCCGGGGCCGACGGAAGAAGGTGGACATGTTCGACACCTCCCACCTGAACTTCTCCTCCTCTTCCTCCTCCTCCTCTGTGTACCCATCCAAGAGGAGCACGGGACCCCGGCAGCCCCGGGGGTCTCGGGGGGCTTGTGCCTCCAAGAAGGAGAGGGGGACAGGCAAGGCCAAGTTCCCCACCAAGTCGCAGGCGGTGAACCCCCTTTTCCAGGAGAGCACAGACCTGGGCTTGGACTACTACAGCGGGGACAGCAGCATGTCCCCCCTGCCCTCCCAAAACCGGGGCTTCGGGGTGGGCGAGCGGGACCCCTGTGACTACGCCGGCCCTTACTCCATGAACCCCTCCACCCCTTCGGATGGGACTTTCGTCCAGGGCTTTCAGAGCGACTCCCCCAGTTTGGGACAGCCGGATTTGGAGAGCAAACACTTCCCTGCCCTCCCGCACCAGCTGGCCACCCCCGGCCAGCAGACTGTCTTCGAGGCCGGTTTGCAGAAAGCCTTCTCGCCCAACTGCTCCCCGACCTTGGCCTTCAAGGAGGACCTCCGGGCGGGGGACATCCGCAAACTGCCCGCTTGCGACTCGCTCAAACACAGCATGCAGGGGGGGGCCCTGCCGCACGCCCCCCACCTGGCCTGCCGCGATCTCCCCATGCCTCAACCGCACTACGACTCCCCCAGTTGCAAAAACCCCCCGTACTGGTATTCCCCCAACGCCAGCACCCGGAGCCCCTCGTACGACGGCAAAGTGGGGGCCGGGATGCTGGTAGACTTCATGGGCAGGACGGACCCCCCGTGTCTGAACCCCCACTTGAGCAGCCCCAGTGGCCCCCACCCCTCCAAGGGCGAGAAGGAACCCTTGGAGATGTCCCGGGGTCACCACCGAGGACCCTACGCTTGTCCCTTGATCAATGACTTGAACATCTCCCCCGTACCGAGAGACTCAATGCTGCAGCTGCAGGACAACTACAGGTACCCCAGTTTTGCACCCCAAGGGCACCCCGTCATGGCCCCCACCCAGAAGAGCGGGTTTTTGGGACCCATGGTAGAGCAACAACACCCCGAGGACACTTTTACGGTCACCTCATTGTAGTGGCTGCTGACGTGCCAACCGGACAACGAGGTTTTGTTACAGGGTAGGTGGGGAGCCCCCCGGGGCGAGGGCTGGGGGGGCAGCGGGGACGGGGGTCCCTGGGCACCTCTCATCGTGTCCCCTCCTCGTGTTGTTTCTCTTGCAGAGGTAATTTAGCCAGCACTTTTTTTCTGGAACACTTTTCAAGTTCTGTATTTAACCGGGATTGGAACCGTTTGTTTGTTTTCTAAAAAAAAAAAAAAAAAAAGAAAAAAATATATAAGAAAAGGAAAAAAAAAAAGGAAAAAAAATATGAAAAAAGTTTAAAAATAAGCGAAATGAAAAAAAAAATAACGAAGGAAGAGAGAAAAGCCCCGTTTTCCCCCCTCCGCACTCAAACCCGCCCGCCTGCCAACCGCCCGGCTCTGCTTTCCGGACTGCCGCCCCCCCCACCCTGCAGCAGGACAATCGGACCGACGGACGGATGGACGGACGGACAGCCGGCGCCAGCCCCCGCCGAGCCCGGGGCAGGGGTGCAGGCAAGGGGGCAGGAGGCGGCCGGAGCGCCCGGGGGCAGCGCTGGTGTCCCCTGCCCGCAGCCCGGCCACGGGACCGGGGGAGCCCCTCGGCTGCCCCTGGGGGGCTGGTTGGGGGTTTGGGTTTTGGTTTTGGTTTTCCCCCCCCCGCCCTGTCCGCTCACTGGCCGGGGGTGTTTTTCTTGCCGGATGGATGTTTGGGAGCGCTCACTCACCCCACCAGGCTCCGGCAGCTTCGCCAGCGGGGCTTGGAGATGCCACCGTCACCTGGTAAGTGCCATCCGAGCCCCTTTGCTCCCCAATATACGTCCCCCGGGGGGGCACTGGGGGTGCGCTGGGTGCTCCGCGCTTTCTGGTGGGGTTTCTAACACAAGTGCACCCAGTGGGTGCCCCCAGACCCGTTTGGGGTGGAAGAACTTGCCCCGGGTGTTGCCCCACGGCCAAGCATCAAACTGGGGACCCCGTGTGACCCAGTGTCTGGGGGGGCTGCAGTGCAGGGTCTGGTCCGCGGGGTGGGGGGTGCTAGTCACGAGGGTAATGGGGTGCTGGGTACGCCAGAGCTGGGGGGCTTGGGCTGCCACAGAACCCTGGGTATGTGGTACCAGCCTGGGGGTGCACAGGATCACAGACCCTTGGGTATAGGGGTGCAGGTGGGGGAGCGGGAAAGACCCCAGACTTCTGGGTATGTGGGTGCCCGATGGGGGGTGCACAGGACCCCAAACTCTGGGTATGTGGGTGCTAGATCAGGGTGAGCAGGACCCCAAACCCCCATATACATGGGTGCCACATGGAGAGTAAGCAGGATGCCAAATCCCTGGGTACATGGGTGCCAGACAGGGGGGAGCAGGACCCCACACCCCTGGGTATGTGGGTGCAGATGGAGGGTGGGAAAGACCCCAGATCCCCACGTATGTGATGATGCAGATGGGCAGGGAACAGGACCCCAAACCCCTGGGTATGTGGGTACCAGCTTGGGGGATGCACAGGATCACAGACCCTTGGGTATGTGGGTGCAGATGGGGGATGCACAGGACACCAAACCCCTGGATACATGGGTGACAAATAGAGGGGAGCAGGACCCCAAACCCCTGGGTATGTGGGTGCAGATGGGGGATGCACAGGACCCCAAACTCTGGGTGTGTGGGTGCCAGATCAGGGTGAGCAGGACCCCAAACTCCCTGGTTTGTGGGTGCAGATGGAGGGTGGGAAAGCCCCCAGACCTCCAAGTATGTGATGATGCAGATGTGTGGGGGGAGCAGGACTCCAAACCTCTGGGTATGTGGATGCAGATTGAGGGTGGGAAAGCCCCCAGACCCCCCAGTATGTGAGGATGCAGATGTGGGGGGTGAGCAGGACCCTAAACTCCTGAGTATGTGGGTGCAGATGGGTGGTGCACAGGGTGCCAAATCACTGAATACATTGGTGCCACATGGGGGGTGCGCAGGACGCCAAACCTCTGGGTACATGGGTGCCAAATAGGGGGTGAGCAGGACCCTAAATTCCTGAGTATGTGGGTGCCAGATGGAGGGTGGGAAAGGCCCCAGATCCCCAAGTATGTGATGATGTAGATGGGCAGGGAGCAGGACCCCAAACCTCTGGGTATGTGAGCACCAGATCAGGGAGAGCAAGACCCCAACCCCCCATATCCATGGGTGCCACACGGGGGGTGAACAGGACCCCAGACCCTGGGTACATGGGTGCCAGATAGGGGGTGAGCAGGGCCCCAAACCCCTGGGTATGTGGGTGCAGATGGAGGGTGGGAAAGACCCCAGATCCCCAAGTATGTGATGATGTAGATGTGGGGGGAGTAGGACCCCAGACCTCTGGGTATGTGGGTACCAGCCTGTGGATGCACAGGATCACAGACCCATGGGTATGTGGGTGCAGGTGGGGGATACACAGGACACCAAACCCCTGAGTACATGGGTGACAAATACGGGGGGTGCAGGACCCCAAACCCCTGGGAATGTGGGTGCAGATTGGTTGAGCACAGGGTGCCACATCCCTGGATACATGGGTGCCGCATGGCGGGGGAAAAAGGACCCCAAACCTCTGGGTATGTGGGTGCAGATGGGGGGTGCACAGGGTGCCAAATCCCTGAGTACATTGGTGCCACATGGGGGGTGCACAGGACGCCAAACCCTCTGGTATGTGGTGGCCATATGGATGGTGGGAAAGCCCCCAGACCATCAAGTATGTGATGAAGCAGATGGGGTGGAGTAGGACCCCAAACCTCTGGGTATGTGGGTACCAGCCTGGGGATGCACAGGATCACAGACCCATGGGTATCTGGGTGCAGGTGGGAAAGTCCCCAGACCCCCAGGTATGTGAGGATGCAGATGAGTTGGTGGGAACAGGACCCTAAACTCTGGGTACGTGAGCACCAGATTGGGGAGAGCAAGACCCCAACCGCCCATATACATGAGTTACACAGGGGGGTGAACAGGACCCCAGACCCTGGGTACATAGGTGCCAAATAGGGGGGGAGCAGGACTCCAAACCTCTGGGTATGTGGGTGCAGATTGGGTGAGCAGGACCCCAAACCACCGTATACATGGGTGCCACATGGGAGGTGAACAGGACCCCAAACCCTGGGTGCATGGGTGCCAAATGGAGGAGGAGCAGGACCCCAAGCCCCTGGGTATGTGGGTGCAGATGGAGGGTGGGAAAGACCCCAGAGCCCCCAGTATGTGATGATGCAGATGTGGGGGTGAACAGGACCCCGGACTCTGGGTATGTGAACACCAAATCAGGGAGAGCAAGACCCCAATCCCCCATATCCATGGGTGCCACACGGGGGGTGAACAGGACCCCAGACCCCGGGTACATGGGTGCCAAATAGGGGGGAAACAAGACCCTAAACTCCTGAGTATGTGGGTGCAGATGTAGGGTAGGAAAGCCCCCAGATCCCCAAGTATGTGATGATGCAGATATGGGTGGGGAGTAGGACCCCAAACCTCTGGGTATGTGGGTACCAGCCTGGTGATGCACAGGATCACAGACCCTTGGGTGTGTGGGTGCAGGTGGGAAAGCCCCCACACCCCCAAGTATGTGATGATGCAGATGTGGGGGGGAGCAGGACCCCAAACCCCTGGGTATGTGGGTGTAGATGGACGGTGGGAAAGCCCCCAGACCCCCAAGTATGTGATCATGCAGACATGGGCGGGGAGTAGGACCCCAGACCTCTGGGTATGTGGGTACCAGCCTGGGGATGCACAGTATCACAGACCCTTGGGTGTCTGGGTGCAGACGGAGGGTGGGGAAGCCCCCAGACCCCCATGTATGTGATGATGTAGATGTGGGGGGGGAGCAGGACCCCAAATCCGTGGGTATGTGGGTACAGAGGGAGGGTAGGAAAGACCCCAGACCCCCAAGTATGTGATGATGCAGATGTGTCGGTGGGAACAGGACCCCAAACCTCTGGGTATATGGGTACCAGACTGAGGATGCACAGGATCACAGACCCTTGGGTGTCTGGGTGCAGGTGGGAGGGCCCCCACACCCCCAAGTATGTGATGATGCAGATGTGAGGGGTAGCAGGACCCCAAACCCCTGGGTAGGTGGGTGCAGATGGACAGTGGGAAAGCCCCCAGACCCCCAAGTATGTGATCATGCAGATATGGGTGGGGAGTAGGACCCCAGACCTCTGGGTATGTGGGTACCAGCCTGGCAATGCACAGAATCACAGACCCTTGGGTGTGTGGGTGCAGACGGAGAGTGGGGAACCCCCCAGACCCCATGTATGTGGTGATGTAGATGTGGGGGGGAGCAGGACCCCAAACCCGTGGGTATGTGGGTGCAGAGGGAGGGTAGGAAAGCCCGCAGACCCCCAAGTATGTGATGATGCAGATGTGAGGGGGAGCAGGACCCCAAACCCCTGGGTAGGTGGGTGCAGATGGACAGTGGGAAAGCCCCCAGACCCCCAAGTATGTGATCAGGCAGATATGGGTGGGAAGTAGGACCCCAGACCTCTGGGTATGTGGGTACCAGCCTGGCAATGCACAGGATCACAGACCCTTGGGTGTGTGGGTGCAGATGGAGGGTGGGGAAGCCCCCAGACCCCCATGTATGTGATGATGTAGATGTGGGGGGGAGCAGGACCCCAAATCCGTGGGTATGTAGGTACAGATGGAGGGTAGGAAAGCCCCCACACCCCCAGTATGTGATGATGCAGATGTGTTGGTTGGAACGGGACCCCAAACCTCTGGGTATGTGGGTACCAGCCTGGGGATTCACAGGATCACAGACCCTTGGGTGTCTGGGTGCAGGTGGGAAAGCCCCCACACCCCGAAGTATGTGATGATGCAGATGTGGGGGGGAGCAGGACCCCAAACCCCTGGGTAGGTGGGTGCAGATGGACGGTGGGAAAGCCCCCAGACCCCCAAGTATGTGATCATGCAGACATGGGTGGGGAGTAGGACCCCAGACCTCTGGGTATGTGGGTACCAGCCTGGGGATGCACAGGATCACAGACCCTTGGGTGTCTGGGTGCAGATGGAGGGTGGGGAAGCCCCCAGACCCCCAAGTATGTGATGATGTAGATGTGGGGGGAGCAGGACCCCAAACCCCTGGGTATATGGGTGCAGAGGGAGAGTAGGAAAGACCCCAGACCCCCAAGGATGTGATGATGCAGATGTGTCGGTGTGAACAGGACCCCAAACTCTGGGTACATGAGCACCAGATCAGGGAGAGCAAGAACCCAATCCCCCATATCCGTGGGTGCCACACGGGGGGTGAACAGGACCCCAGACCCCGGGTACATGGGTGCCAAATAGGTGGGAAACAAGACCCTAAACTCCTGAGTATGTGGATGCAGATGTAGGGTAGGAAAGCCCCCAGATCCCCAAGTATGTGATGATGCAGATATGGGCGGGGAGTAGGACCCCAAACCTCTGGGTATGTGGGTACCAGCCTGGGGATGCACAGGATCACAGACCCTTGGGTGTGTGGGTGCAGGTGGGAAAGCCCCCACACCCCCAAGTATGTGATGATGCAGATGTGTCGGTGTGAACAGGACCCCAAACTCTGGGTACGTGAGCACCAGATCGGGGAGAGCAAGACCCCAACCCCCCATACACATGGGTGCCACACGGGGGTGAACAGGACCCCAGACCCTGGGTACATGGGGCACTCACCCCTCTCTCCTCTCCCACAGCCTCCCCGGCCCCACGTCCCCCCCCGTCCCGGCCACCGGCGCAGAGAGGAGAGGAGAGAAGGGGGAAGGAGAGGAGGGGGAAGGAGAGGAGGAGGAAAGAGAGGAGGGGGCTGCCGCCCTGCCCGCCCCCGCCCGCCGCCGCCCGCCCGCCCGTGGCGCCGGCGCCGCGCTCTCCCTCCCCCGCGGCCGAGGAGCACAGGGACCCTTTGAATTTGTATTTTTTACCGGATGGATTTTCATTTTCCGCACAAAACCAGCAATTGTAAATATACTTTTGAAGAAAAAAAAAAAAAAAAAGGAGCTAAAAAGCTGAAAATTCACAAAAAAAAAAAAAGAGAGAGAGGAGGGAGAACCAAAAAGTGACTGAGAAGAGACCTGAAGAGGTGAAGGCGCAGGAGGGAAGAGCGAAAACCCACCCGTGTGCACTGAGAAACGTTTATTTACAGATCGACCGACAGAGAAGAGAAGTGACAATAACCTATTTATTGTATATAATGTTTTATTATAAATCGTGTCTTGTATATTGCATTCTGTACATCTGCTGTGGTTTTGTGGTGTGCAACTTCCGCATGGGGTTCCTTGGGTTTCCGTTGCCTTTTTTTAATGATTTGAGTTTTATTTTTGTTATTATTAATAATTATTGGGGAGAGCGAGGCGGGTTTTTTGGCGGTTACACACCCAAAGAGCCAGATTTGTATTAAAAACACATAAAAAAAGGACAAAAAAATTAAAAGCAAAAAAGGAAAGAGAAATCAAAGTCAATCACACACCCTCATGGGGGGGGGGGCGGGGCAATGGGGCTTTGCTGTGGGTGACAAGTCAGGGGGTGGGTGCTGGGGGGGCTTTGGGCTCCTTCCCCCCCCCCCAAGTCCCCTGTGTGTCCCCCCTCCCCACCTTCTGTGCAGCTTGTGGATTGTGCAAAAAGGAGCAAAAAGCAGAAATAATCCCCCCCCCCAAAAAAAAATAGCACCACTTTTTTTTTCGTAAAAAAAGGCAAAATGCAGAATAAAAAAGGGCAAAACCTAGTCAAAATAGCCCCCCCATTCCCTCCCTCCTGTGCGCCCCCCGGCTTGTGCTGCCCCGGCTGGGGCGGCCCCCCTGGTGACCCCTCCGGTGGCCCCCCCGGTAACCCCCCAGCCCCGTTTCTCCCCCCCCGGTCTTTTTGTGTTCTTTAGGAAGGGATTTTTCATAGGCACTTTTTTTATATTAAAAGAAACCCCTCTATATTGAGCGATGCCCGCGGCTTTTCTTGCTTCTCTGTGGGGGGGGCACGGCCCAGCTGTGCTGGGGGGGCTGGGGGGAGCTGACCCCCCCCCTCCCCGGGTTTTGGGGGGTGTTGGGATACAGCAAAGGTGGGAGTTGCAGCGAGAAAGGTGAATTTTGGTACGAATGGCACATTGTTGGGGACACGCAAACCGCCTCATGCTCAGGGCTGGGGGTGCTGGGGGGGGGCAGGATGGGTTTGCACCCCCTTGGCACCCATGGGGCACCCTGGGTGTCACCTGGTGGGGGGGGACAGGACACAATGGTGATGGATGAGAAAGCACCGTAAAGGAGCAAAAATAAGCAAAAAAAAAAAGAAAATATATATATATATAACAAAAATACAAATGATCCACCAAGTTCAGGCCGGGAAGATGAAGCTGCAGCATCCTCAGGGCCAGAGAACGGGGGGGCCGGGGGGGCCCAGCTACCTGTGGGTGGGAGAGGTGAGTGATCCCGGCGGGGTCAGGGCTGCTGCGGAAAGTGCTGCTGCGCTGCGGGGGGGGCCGGGGGGGCGGCCGGGAGGTTGCTATGGAGAGGAACACACGGTGCATACTGATGGATGGGGGGAGCGGGGGGGGATGCAGCGCTGGCTGCAGCCGGGAAGATGTCGGTGCTGTGTTTGGGGGGGAGGGATGGTGAGGGACACCCCCCCCCCACTATTTGCTGGGCTGGGGGATCTGCAAAGCACCCCCCTATTGGGTGGTAGCAACTCTGGTTCAATGCAGCCCCCGCTGCACAGGGTACCCCCCTGACCCCCCAGCTGGACCCCCACGTCCCAGGGGGGTGTCAGTCCCTGTGCCCCAGTGACGGTGTTTGCAGGGGTTGTATTTCCACCCCCCTCACACCCTCCGAGCGCTTCTGGGGGGGCTTTGGTGCTGGTGGGTCACAGACCCTCCCTAAATCAATGTGGGGGTGTTTGGCGGTGTGGCTTGGGGGGACATGGGACAAAATGGGTCCCACAGTGCAACCACACCTCTGCAAGGGCCAAACTGGGGGGGCTGTTACTGCTCTGTGCCCCCTGCACCCCTTAGGTAAGCTGGGGGAGATGCTGCTGGGGGAGCGATGGAGGGGGGTCCCGCAGAGGATGCTGCCCCCACGCTGGGGTCCCACTGGTGCCTGGGGACCGGCGGGGGTGACAGGGGATCCTGTGGGGGGGGCCACCCGGGTGCTGTGCGCCCCCCTCGGAGGGCTCCAAGCAACCCTGACTGCGACAACACTCAACGGGGAAACTGAGGCACGGGGAGGCGGCGGGGGGACCGCTGTACCCTGCACCCGCCCCACAGGTGCGGGACCCCCGGGGGGGTCTTTTGGGGGTGCATGACCGTCCCCTTGCCTCCAACATGACGTTTCCCGCAAGCATCAAATTTGCTCTTTTCCCGTCATTTTTCGTCTCGTTTCAGGTGGGCAAAAGCAGCAGCGCAGGAAGATTAAATCCATTGTGGGCTGATGAACACCCTGTTAAGGTGGGTGCAATTTCCACCCCCCAGGAAGGTAAATCCTGCCTGCAGACACCGCCTGGCACGGCCGCATCTCGCCGGGCAGTGCCGGCTGCTCGGAGCACAGCTTGATTTTATTTATTTATTACATTTTTTTAAGACTCAATTAAATCTATCAAGCAGCGTGCGCCGTTTCTGAGCCTGAAAAGCCTGGTGATTGGGCTGATTGCTGGGGGTTTATCAGCACAGCCCAGCACCGCCGCCACTGCCAGGCCCGGCGCTCGCCGGGGTTTTGCCAGCAGAGCCGGCGTGGGGGGGTGGAGGTAAAATAAAGGGAGAAAAGCCTTCGAAATTTGGTGGGGAAATGGTTGGTTTGCTGCTTCTTGATTCTGTACAGCACTGGCTTATTGAAGGTGTCTGGGTGATGCTTGAGGGGACACCTGGGGCAGGTGCCCAGGGTGACATGGGGTGAATAGGGAGAGCCTGGTCTGTGGGTGCCTGGCTGTACCTGCCCGGCCACGCTGCTTCCTCGGGCTGGAAAATGGTGGTATTAATTAAGCAGCTTTGCTGGGAAGAGGTTTCTGGCCTCTGGTGGTGCTAACAATGCCGGAGCCGGCGATGGTGCTTGGAGCTGGGGATGGTGCGGGACGACGGGATGGAGGATGCTCCACATCCCGGGTACCGGCAGAGCAGTGACCCCAGAGCCGCAGTGACCCCGGAGCCACAGTGAACCAGAGCTTTGCCACGGGGAGTGCAGCTCATTGCGCCACTGCCGGGATCCGGCATGTGCCAGGAAAAGGCAGCTCTGCGGCCATTTCGACGTTTTTCCATTCCCTTGGAAACACGGCAGGAATTTGCCCTCCTCCCCCTGCCCAGCGCATGGGGACAGACCGGGGGGACAAGGCTGGGGAAATGCCCTGTTCCTGGCCATGTGGGGGCAGAGGACGGGGTGTGTGGGTGCACACGTGTTGCACACCCGCTCCCGGTTGCACCATCGCCCCAGCACAGGGAAGCACACGGGATGCCCGTGCCGGTGCCGAGCTCACACCAGCACCCAGCTCTGCCGCTGCCCATCGGCACCCGGAGAGGGGCGAGGGCCACGTCACCCACCCCAGCCCCACGGTTGGGGCCGGGGAGGCAGCGGCAGCACCCTGGAACTGCCCGAGGAGGTTTGGACACCCCCTTCTCCTTCAAATTAATGGCTGTGCCGTGAAGAAAATTGAAGCCATTATTCTTAGCTCGCATCCTTTATACCCACCAACTTCAACCACTTGACATGCTAATCACAAGCTAACGAGGAAGGGAGGCGATTTCCCACGTCAGACCTGCAATCCACTGCATCTGGCAGCCGGGGTGGGGAGCATCTTGTGGCGGGGGGGCCCCGGCACCCCATCCCAATGCCAGCACCCCATCCCAACACCGGCACCCAGCCGTCACCCCAGCCCTTCCCACCATGAGCACCCTGGCAAACAGCCCCTTTTGCAGCCCCCCACGTCTACAGGGGCCGCTGCCCCGCCCAGGACAGCCAGGGAGGGGACCTGGGGTGCTGGCGATGCCCCAGGCCTGCTGTGCCGTGTCCCCTCCGCGGGCTCAGCCTCCCGCGCCGGCAGCGGGGGCGGCGCAGAGCCCAGCTGGAGCACCAGACCACCCCGGCTATTCCCAGAGGAAGAGCCAGGCCCTGGGAAGATATTTCCACCCCCCAGCCCTGTCCCCGCTCCATCCTCCACCGCAGCTCGGGCTCCCCGTGCGCCCCGCGTCCAGCTGAGCCCCGGCGCGCTCGGCGCACCCGCCGCAGGGCCCGTCCCCAGCCACCCCGCGCTGGATGCGACCCAGCTGCCGGCCGGGCAGAAAGCTCTGGAGTCCATTAACATTCCCTCGAGCGATCTAATCCCCCTCTCTGCCCTGGCTCTGGCTTTTTACTTGGTTTTAATCAAGCCCAGCCTGGCGCCTTTTAAATCACCGGGGCGGATGGCACCCGCTCCCGCGCGGCACACGGGTGCTGTGGGTGCCGGCGCGGAGGGGGCGGCGGGGGCCGGGGGGGCAGAGCGTTTGCAGAGGTCTCCACTCTCCAGTAATTTCAAAAGGCGTTTTGGAGCCGGAGGAGCTGAGCTCAGCAGAGCAGGGGCCAGGAAAGCCAGGGAATAAAAGCAAAGGGGTTGTTATTAATATTTGCTGGATGATGATGGTGTGTGGGGGGGTGGGCTGTGTGCCCACCCCGTGGTGAAAGGGCACACTGGGGTCCCTGTGAAGGGAGGGGGATTTGGCAGCCGGACGCCTGGGTTCCTTCCTGGCACCCCGTGATGGAGTGGGGGGTGCGGGATCTGTGCCAGCACCCTGGGGACCCTGGCTGCTCCTAAACCAAAGCGTAGGGCACAGCTGGGGGGTGTCAGGGGGCACTCCGGCCCCACCTGGGGTGGAGGCACCCGGGGGATTCCCATGGGGACCAGAAGGGCGGGAGGGGAGGGCACCCATGGGGCTCAGTCTCCAGGGACTTCACCATGTCCCTGAGCAGGAGCCTGGGGGGGAAGTGTCCCCAGGTGGGGTCCCAAACATGTCCCCTTTGGGGAAGGGGCAACTGGGGGCTCTGTGGGGTCTTGGTGGCCGTGCCCCATGGGAAGGAGTGATGCTGAGATCCCCCCAGGCTGGCAGTGGGGCTGGAGGGGGCTCTGGGGGTGCTGGGGAGGGCAGGGGGGCCAAGTGGCAGCATGTGGGGTTTTGGTGGGCAGAGCGTGAGCCGAAGCATCGGTTGTCGCGGGGCCCTGGCGGTGCGAGTTATCAGCGGCGGCAGAAGCACCGGTGCTTCCCGGCCGGGTGTGCGCCGGCTCCTCGGGGACGGATTAAGGGGATTATGTTATTATTTGTTATCACTGAGGGGGAAGAAAAAAAGGAAGAAACCTCCTTTGCTAGGGAACTCTGCTGAATTGGAGCAGAGATTCACCCCCCGTCTGGGCTGGACTGGGACTGGGAAAGGGACAGGGACTGAGATGGGGACTGGGACTGGGACTGGGACAGGGACAGGGACTGGAACTGGGACTGAGACAGGGACTGGGGCTGGGAAAGGGACAGGGACTGGGACTGAGACTGGGACTGAGACAGGGACTGGGGCTGGGGCTGGGATTGGGACTGGGACTGAGACAGGGACTGGGACTGGGATTGGTACTGGGACTGGGACTGGGATTGGGACTGGGACAAGGACTGGGACTGGGAAAGGGACAGGGACAGGGACTGGAACTGGAACTGGGACTGAGACAGGGACTGGGATTGGGACTGAGACAGGGACTGGGGCTGGGACGGGGAAAGGGACAGGGACAGGGACTGGGACTGGGACTGAGACAGGGACTGGGGCTGGGGCTGGGATTGGGACTGGGACTGGGACTGGGACTGGGACTGGGGCTGGGATTGGTACTGGGACTGGGATTGGGACTGGGATGGCTCCTGCAGGCACTGGGGCTGCCCCTGCCCGGAATGGGGGTCTGGGGGGGCTGCCAGGGGAGCACAGTGGGGTGACACAAGGCCACCGGGTCCCTGGGGAGCCACCTCGCCTGCAAGCCACATGTGGGACACAGTTTTGGAGGTTTTTGCTCTGCCCGGAGCAGAGGAAATGGCAGCTCTTCTTCAGTCCCCTGGGACGGTGGGGACCGTCGCCCCCGTGGGGACATGGTGACACCCCAGCTCTGGGGGGACTGTCCCTGTGGTTTGGTGTGGGGAGTGACGCTGTGCCCCAGGGGTGCTGAGAGCCACCTCGAGTGCAGCTGGCAAGGGTGAGCTCGTGACCGTGGTTTTCCATCTCCCCTGGCCATGGTGGGGGGGGTCTTGGAGGTTTGCAGGGGCAGGAGCTCAGGCTGACAGCGCAGACAGGGGTTTTGTGCCTCCCCTGGCACCAGGATGAGGGTGAGTGCCCTTGGTGACACTCCAGCATCCCCAGAGGATGGGGACAATCTTGGCTGTTGTCCCCCCCTCTTTCACCCTCCCAGGTAACCAGCTCCCAGCCCTGGGCCGCAGGGTGACAAATGGAGCTGCTGGGGGAGCTGAGCCTGATGCGGCCTTCCTCGCCTCGTCTGCCGCCTTCACCCTCCTCCTGCAGTTGCTGTGGGAGCGATGGTGCGGCCAGCGCAGCCCCATTGCGGGGTCACCCTGGCTGGGGCTGCTGGGGGACATGGGGGGCTCGATGGGGTGATGTGCCATGGGGTGACGTGCCGTGGGGGGCACGTGAGGACATAGGGGAGACCCTTCAAGTCAGTGAGGGCTCTGCCAGCCCCATGCCTGCCCCAGGCAGGAGGATGAGGAGGGGCCGGCTGAGACAGGGACCCTTGAACAGTAAAGTTTAGGGTTCCCCACCTGGGGTGGGCTCCATCCCATCCCATCCCATCCCATCCCATCCCATCCCATCCCATCCCATCCCATCCCATGCCATCCCATCCCAACCCATTCCCTCGTGTGCCCCCAGGGATGTGCTGTAGCCAGCTGGTACCCATGGGCACCGCATGTCCCGTGCTGCTCCCTGCCCGTCCCCAGCCCCACGGGCTGTGGGTGTCCCCATGGGGGTGGCCTGGAGACACAGATAATCAGGACATCAGGCTATTTCTTTTTCTGCTCCCCTAAGCCCCCGGCTCTGCCTGCTGGGCCAGGACTCCCCCAGGACAGCCTCACTCATTACACTGCAGCTTACAAGCACACATCTTGAATTTTTCTTTCCAAACCCCCAGTTTCCAGCAAGTGGAGGCCGAGCCGGGTTCAAACGGAGGCTGCAGGCATGGGGCAGCCCCTCTCCAGTCTTGCCTTCTCTGTAGCGGGGCTGAAGCCACCACCAGCGCCACAGAGAGCCCATCATTAGAGCTGCTTCCGCACACCCTTTCCGCTGATGGACCGCGTTATTTTCTTTAGTCTTTTATTTACACTTTATTGCTCTTGTTTTTGCACCGGCAAGCGCTGCTGGAGTGCAGAGAAATCCTTCAGATCTCGGCTGGCAGCAGAGCTCTGCCTAATCATAGTCATTATCTGGAAGCAGGTAATGGGCATCTTTCCCATGTTAATTTGAAAACAGAATCGGCAAGAGCAGGACACCGGGGATGGAGCGTGCTCCCAGCAGCTGCTGCTGCCTTCTCATGATTTTTGGGTGCCGGCGGCTTTGGTGGGTGCTGGTAACTGGGCAGGGGTGGGTTTGGGATGGGGGGAACACACAACGGCTTGTGCCGAGCCTCGTGACTCAATAAATCAGCCGGGAAGGGGCTGCTGGCTGGCATCCCGCGCGGCAGAGCCTGTCCTTGCTGCCGCAGCAATAAAATCCCCCGGCCTTGTTTTTTTTTGGTGGCGAGGAGGATGGCGGCTCTTCCTCCTCCCCGCATGCCGTCAGAACTTGCCCCCGGCTCGGCCCAGCGTGGCTGGGTCCTTCGTTAACAAGGACTCGTCCCTTTTATCCCCATGGGCGGGAGGGGACGGGGATGGAGGTGAGAGGCGAGGATTTCTCCCGGGGCCGGGAGGGGAAGGCTGGGTGGCGTTGGAGTTTCGTTTGCTGAGATACCATTAACGAGTGAGCAAAGGTTGCGGAGTCTCCATGGAGACAAGACAGCAAGCGAGACGGAGCGGGTGTGCGGCGGAGGTTAGAGCTGATTAGTAAATGTCAGCGGCGCAGCAACTGCCCGACGCCACGCTGGCGCGGGGACCCGGCGGGCAGTGGTGCCATGGGCACCCCACGCGCCCCCCTGCACCGAGCATCCCGCCCATCCCGTGCGTCCCGCTGCATCCCGTGCATCCCACCCACCCTGGGTACCACACCTGCCCCAGGCATCCATGTGTCCTGCATACCCCATTCATTCCATGTGCCCTGTTGCAAATTGTGTCAGGGAAGGTTGAGGTTGGATTTAGGAACAATTTCTTCCCCAAAGGGCTGTGGGGCATTGGAACAGGCTGCCCAGGGCAGTGCTGGAGTCACCATCCCTGGAGGGCTGGACAGACGGACATGAGGTTCTCAGGACATGGGGCAGGGACAGGGGTGGGTTATGGTTGGACTCGATGATCTTGAGGGGCTTTTCCAACCAAAATGATTCCACAATTTTACAATTCTCTCTCACATGCCCAACGCACCCCTGGGCACCCCATGCACCCTGGGTATCCAACATGTCCTACATATCCTTGGGGCACATTCAGATGCCCCATTCACCCTGTGCATCCCATGCACCCCAGCTTGTGGTTGCAGCTCAAATTGATGCCCAGGTGTTGTGGTCCATGGGAATCAGGGCCACCATCCCTGGGCAAGGACATGGCCTCATGCGAGGCTGGGGTGGCACATGGGCTCTGATAAGCTGCCATCTCCTCCCTCTCATGGAGGACGTTCCCTCTCCCCATCCCTGGATCATGAAAAGATGAGGCTGCACCTGCTGGGTGCCACCTCATTTTCGGCAGAAGTGAAGCCCGGGCTGAGGGAAACGGGGTTGGAATGAAGCCAGAATGGGCGGCAACTTGTGCCAGGGCCTGTCGGGGGCTATCAGGGGCTTGGATGGGGTTATCAGGGCTTGGATGGGGTTATCGGGGCTTGGACGTGGCTGGAGCCCACCTGGGAGGGGGGCAGGATGCAGGAGCAGCCCAGCTGCCCTTCCCCACCCCCAGGACCATCATTTACCTCCAGCAAAACAGCTAGAAGCACCTGGCAGGCGAGAGCATCCCTCTCACAGAGAAACAAGTGTCAGGGGTACTGCGGGGCTGGGAGGGGCGGCTGGATCCTGCAATTTAGCAGGTATTATTCGGCAGCTATAAACAGAGTCTCTCACACAGCCGGGGAGAGATAAAGGTTGCAGTGCAGATCCAGATTAGGTGGTTCCCTTGAGGCTGTGACACCTTGAGATAGAAGCAGAGCTTCTTCAAGGGAACGGTGAGCTGGCAGCCTGGAAAACCTGGAGCATAACAGCAGTACCTCAGCCCTTGTCTTGCACCCACGGGGGTGAAAAGGGGGCGCTGGGGCAGGATGGGGGGCAGCGGGTGCTGGGGGCAGCGGGAGGTACTGAGCATCACACCCAAGGTGGCTGTACACGGAGGGAAACGATGCAAAATGGGCAAGAAATGGCTGTTTGCAACATGCACAAAAAAGATGTGTAGATGAGGTTCTTGGGGATGTGGGTTAGTGCCAGGGTTGGGTTAACACTTGGACTCGATCTCGAGGGTATTTTCCAGCCAAAATGATTGAGTTGCAGGCACAATGTGCAGGTGGGCAGAGCACACACCAAAGCGACACCCGTGGTGCTCCTGGTGATGCCCGTGGCTGGTTTGCCCTCCCCAGCAGCACCGACAGGGATCTTCTCGGGACTGTCGGTGACTGACCCACCGCGGTTGGGTGTGAAGCACGAGCACGGCAGAGATGGACGCTGCACCCCACACCTGTCCTCCTGCCCGCCCCTCCCGCGACACCAACGGCCCCGGCGCCTCGTGCTGAGCGCCAGGCAGGGAGGGAAGGGTCAACATCAGGTGCGCAGGCGGGAACACGGCGTGATGGTAATTTCTGATCCAGCCTCTGCTCTCACGGTTTCTGGGGGGGCCGTCAGCATCGCCCCGGTTCCCCAAGTCCCCAAGTTCTTGTGGGACTTGGATGCACAATGGTGTTCCCCCAGCGGGATCCATCCTGTGAGCCCCCCGTACACGTGCTCCCAGCCCCATTCGTTAAACGAGGCTTGTTTATGTCCTGGCTCCGCTCCCCACATCGTCAGGCCCTGGGGAGAAACCCCAAATCAGCATCACCCCACTGCTCCCAGCGGCCAACACCCCACCGCAAGGGGGGGATGGCTGACCCCATTGTCCCCCAGTTCTGGGGACCCTCATGCTGGGGACCCCCCACCCTGGTTTGGGGGCTGGAGGTGGATGGGGACCCTCAGGGTTTGCGGCAGGACAGGCTCTGGTGCCACTCACCAGCCCAGCGCTGTCCCTGTTACCTGCACCCCCCTGCCCGCCCCTTACCTCTCCCCAAAGCCCCCCCATGCCAACGCTCCTTTCTCCTCCTGTCCCCCCCAGTCCCGTCCCCTACACTTGTCTTGTCTTGTCTTGTCTTGTCCTGTCCTGTCCTGTCCTGTCCCTTGTCCCGTCCCTCGTCCTCTCCCCGCGCCCCACACTCGCCGCTCGGACCCCAGAACTCTGCCCCCCGCCCCTCCCACTCCGTCCCCCCGCCCCGCCCTGGAGTGACACCCCCGCTCCCCCAGGTGGAACTTTCCTCGTTGGGCGTGAGACCATAGAGGCGAAAGGTAACACCAAAGAGGAGCTCTCCAAAGGGGGTTGCGGAAGGGGCAGAGACTCTTTTCCTCTAAAGCCACCTGGAATAATATCTATCTCTGGCCCTCACAGACTCAGACACACATCTTTAAAATGTCGTGGCTTTGTGTGGTTTTGCGGTTCTCCCCTCTGCCCTTAGAATCTGTCGCAAAATCTGTCTGTGCTCCCCCCATCTACCTCCTCTAAAGGTAGGTTCCGCCCTGTTTACTGTCATTGCGCGGCTGGCTTGGGTGGGGTTCTTCTGCTACTCTAGTTTCGTACGCAAGTGGCGTAGGACGGCTTTGATAGACATCCGAGAGAAGCCAATAGCATGGCAGTATCATTGGCCGGCGAGCCAATGGCGCAGCGGACCGGCGGCCGGGAGGAGGCGGGGCGAGGCCCAGTCAGGGCAGGGAGGGGGAATTGTGGAATGGCGGACGGCCGGGCTGGCCCGCCCTGGTGGTAGCGAGCCGAGGGGGCCCGGAGGGCAGAGCCGTGGAGAGGGGTGAGTACGAGAGGGGCGAGCGGCGACTCCTCGGGCCTCCCAGGCCGCCTTTTGCCGGGGGAGAGAGGCAGAGGCGGTGGGGTGGGCCGCTAGGCCCTTGCTAAATAGTGAGCTATGGGGCTGGGCTGGGCACTGTTTCCTGCCATAAAGTGAGTCGCCGGTTGTGTGGGCCCCCGCGCCCCCGGGCTGGGGGTGTTGGGGGGCAGCCCGGCCCGGCCTGGGCTCGGGGAGGGGAAAATGGTTTCATCCCTGGGCTGACACTTGCCCAGCCCCTCCCAGGGGCCAGGGCTCGGTGCAGAGCTGTGCCCGGGGCCGAGGCTGGGCCGGCCGGAGGGGCTGGGGGGCAGGGACAGGGACAGGGCCCGGGTTGGGTTAAGGAAATGCTGCTCTGCTGGACTTTGCCGAGGCCTCGCCGGTGTCTGCTGTCCTGGGGCCATCGCAGGGCTCTGCCTTAGTGGGGAATGGCTTGGGGAGAAAGGGGGGTGCTGCAGGGTCCCCTGTGTGCTGGAGAAGGGGGACCCTCCATTCCCAGGCTGTTTCGGCCTTTTGCTGGCTGGGTTTGAGATCAGTGCTTGTGCAAATGTCTGTGTGTCCGTGTACAAAGTCTGTCTGTCTGGGTGTGAGCTGGCTGCCCTCGTTCGGTGCAGGTTCTGCTGATTGCGCTCACACAGGGTTGCTGTGGAAGCAACTTCTCCCTCCTGGCTGGCTCCCTGCCCCACAACCGGGTGCACCCTGTGTCTGGGTACACTGTAAGGACGTGTGTAAGCCCCTGGACTATTAACTATGGGCACACAAAACCTAAAACCATTTAGGGTGAGACCATGATGGGGGCTGTAGCATGCTTTGGGAAATGTTCCCCCCAATATTCAATCCATAGGTGCTCTCTGAAAGGAAGTTTAACAGGATATGGTTGGGTAGTTTGGTCAAACGTGCTGACCTGCCAGTGACCTCAGACCATTTTTCTTCCAGAGAGGAAATAAATTGTTAGGGAATATCCTCAGGCTGTACCTCACCAGCATTTAGGGGTTACTCCTTTGGGATACAAAGTAAGGTAAGAGATTGTAGTTCTTCCTTGTTAGCTATTATTTGACCTCAAGGACCTTCCCCTGGTAGGATTTTTGGGTTTTCCTGCCAAAAGTTTCCCATTTGGCTTTATTTTTTTTACTTTCATTAGTAGCAGCAGCAGAATTGGGCACCTCAGTGCAGATCAGACCACTGGTGGGACTGCATGATGTGTTCATGCCAGGAGTAGACCTGCCTGATATGACACCCCAAAACACTGAGAGTGTAAGTTTTTCAGCACTGCAGATGTTGGACATGAAATTATATGAGTAACAGTAAAAAAAACCCTTTTATTAAGTACACTGGCTGCAGACAGGGGGGTATTTGGTGAAGCCCTCTGTAACCTTCACACTTTGCATGTCCTTTCCGAAGACTCACGAGATGGAAAACTTGAAAGCAGAAGATGTGAGAAGGCAGCAGGGCAGCTGTGCTTCCCTGGGACAGAGCTGATGCAAAACCGGTACTTTATGGGAAGTGCTAAGGTCCATATGCTTGGTCACATGAGGAAGGGGAATAGTTATGTTTTCCACCCATTTTAGACATCTGCAGAATGAGTTGCTGCTGAATGCTGCAGGAATTTAAAACGCCGCGTTGCGATGCTTTTCGTTCTGATTTGCCCCTTGTTGACCTTGAGTGGGTTTTTGTCACAGAAACTGATAGAGTTTAACCCACAACTCAGTTAAAGCCAAACTCACATGGACCCACTGAAAACACAGTGTGGTGTTAGAGTGACTTTGAAAATCCGCTCGCATTCGCAGCCAAGGACAAATTCAGCCAGGAAGTGGGGTGGAGCAGGCTGGGCACTCCACTTCTGGGTTTTTAAACGTTTTTTTAGGATTGTGCTTGAAAACATGAAGTTTGGGTGTGAGAACTTTAAAGACCCACCTAATGCTGACCCTTGGTCAAGCTACAGTTGTCAGTATTGCCCCTGGGTGGGTTGGTGATGGTGGGGATCAAACCCAGGAGTTTTACCTTTCACAGCACCGATTTCTGCTGGGCACAAACCCTTGTTCTCTTTGTGGGGAGGAGCAGGTTTACCAGCTCCCTGTGTAGCCCAGTTACAGCAGGGCAAAGCCCTTCTCTACTTGATAATTTGTCAGAGGATGAACTTTCTGGGGTGAACTGAGTGCAAACTCTTCCCTAAACTGCACATCTTCACCGCTTTTAAAAAGAAATGCGATATTTTTTTATCTGCTAACAAAATCAAAAAGTAAATGCCCCAAATTCTGGTGTTTCATGCCTGTCAGGCTCCTTCCTCTTCACAGCTGTGAAGATGAAGCCTTTCCAAGCTGTCTGCTCCCCATCAGGTTTTTCCAAGCGCTGCACGGTACTGTTAGCGAGACCCTCGCTGGATTTCCCTGTCCCCAGCCCCACACAAGCCGCCTGCTCTGGGACCGTTTCCCACTTCAGCTTCTGTCCAGTCTACATTCCTAACAAATTTCCAAGCTCTGGTTTTACAAAACCATGCTGGGGGCAGGGCAGGAGGATTTGAAAGGGAAATACGGTGTGTTTTTGGCTACTGTATTTTGTGCAAGTGGAGTGAGCGGCTTCCCGAAGAAGCAGCTGGAACTGCAGCCCTCGTGTCTTTAGAGATCAAGCTGCTGGGGTTTGAAGGAACGAGTTAACAGTCAAATTCTTTTAAGCAGAGTATAAAGCTGCTTTCCCTCTGAATAACGTGACACACCAAACAGAAATGGTGTATTTTTAAGTTGCAGCTCAGAAGGTATTTGCGAGCAGTGATTCATTAAGAAGAATACAACCTTTATGATAACTACCAACCCAGTTTCTCAGCATGCTTTGAATATATCTCATTCTTCAGGGCTGGTCTAGGAAAAGTTGATTTCATTCATGAAGCTTAGATAATGGCACAGTGTGGGTGGAGGGGTTAAAGCTTCAGCGATTGCCTCATGTGCCTATAGTTCCAGCAGCAAATCCTTCTCCTGTTGTATTTGTTTTGATTTTAATTTTATTTTTTGTGGTGATAGATAAATGAAGGAGGTTCTTAGGATTAATATTTCCACAAAGTCAGGTTATTTCTGTAATAATGAAGATTTCAACAAGTGTAAGACTCAGCCTGAATCCTTTTAGATAGTTTGTGGGCTTTCTTGAACTCTAGTGTTTAATAACTTTATAAGTTGAGAAATGACCTATTAGAGAGCAGCGTAGGGGAAAGGGACCTGGGGGTCCTGGGGACAGCAGGGTGACCATGAGCCAGCACTGGGCCCTTGTGGCCAGGAAGCCAATGGTACCTGGGGTGGGTTAGAAGGGGGTGGTCAGTAGGTCAGAGAGGTTCTCCTGCCCCTCTGCTCTGCCCTGGGGAGACCACACCTGGAATATTGTGTCCAGCTGTGGCCCCTCAGTTCCAGCAGGACAGGGAACTGCTGGAGAGAGTCCAGCGCAGCCACCAAGATGCTGAAGGGAGTGGAGCATCTCCCGTGTGAGGAAAGGCTGAGGGAGCTGGGGCTCTGGAGCTGGACAAGAGGAGACTGAGGGGGGACTCATTCCTGGGGATCAATATGGAAAGGGGGAGTGTCAGGAGGATGGAGCCAGGCTCTTCTGGTGACAACCAGGGACAGGACAAGGGGCAATGGGTGCAAACTGGAACACAGGAGGTTCCACTTAAATTTGAGAAGGAACTTGTTGGGGGTGAGGGTGGCAGAGCCTGGCCCAGGCTGCCCAGGGGGGTTGTGGAGTCTCCTTCTGTGCAGACATTCCAACCCGCCTGGACACCTTCCTGTGTAACCTCATCTGGGTGTTCCTGCTCCACGGGGGGATTGCACTGGATGAGCTTGCCAGGGCCCTTCAACCCCTGACATTCTGGGATTCTGTGATTCTGTGAACTTTAAAGCTGCCGGTTTTGTTTTGCCTTTGCTATTTATAATGATAATATTTAGCCCTTGGTCATTCTGCAAAATACGTGTCTGTCACAAACCAGGGAAAGGATTAAATAGCAATTGTGTTACGGATAAAACCCCCAGCACCCAGCAAAACCACGCGCTGCCAAAGGGTTAAAATAGCTAGAACAGATGGCTCAGCGCTGGCCTTGCTCCTTTTTCTAGACTGTAAAAGAATGCTGCGCAAAATGCACAGGGGGCAAACCAAAAGTGACACTTTCACATCTAGGAAAGTAAAACGTGCCTATTTTGCCTATTTTCATAGGGCGCGTTACTGCTTTCGGCAGCGCTCTTCTGGTGGGAGCTGGAGCCAGGAATTGTGTATTTGCACTGGATATTTATTCTCACTGTGCAAGGATAAATATTTGTGAGATCGGGTCTTTAAGTTAAGGCAGATTAACATTTATTTAAATATTTGGGGTATTTATAAACACTGGGTTTAAAAAAAGGCATGTGGAAATGGCTTCTGGGTAATAAGCAAATGATTGCTCAGAACAGAACCACCCTGGTGACATTCACTTCCTTTGTATTTTTGCAACTCCGTGTCATAAAAAGCCCGTGTGTTTTTCTTTTTGAGGAGGGGAGGCTGCTGGTGCCACTGCCCAACAGGAGCTTCTACAGAAGGTTTTCCCATTCAGGCCTAATTCTGATTGATGTAAGATTTATTTTTCCACCTGAAGGTCCGCAGGCTGGTTTTTCCCCTGCCTGGCAGGCGGCAGAAGGTCCATCCCCTCCCAGAAGAACCGAAACACCAACTTCCACGTTATTTTTCTGTTGAGCAAGCAGCGCGGAGCGTTAATCGCGTTCTCCATCCCCAGCTCGCCTTCACCGCCCTAATGGGCCTGGGAAATAGTTCCTCAAGATCCTCCCCTAATTCTTGAAATCGCAGTAAAGCTTTTGGGTATTATGTTGCTGCTGGAGAAGCGGCAGAGCACGGACACATCTCAACTATCTGCCAGGGGCTTTGATGGAGAAAATGTGAAGGATGAGGAATCTCGCTTGGTCTCCCAGAAATGGGGTCAGCGCTGACCTGCTCTGTTCCTTTGGCACCTTCTGTGTCAGCTCCTCTCGCAGAGCAGCGTCCCAGAGCTGTTTTGGGGAGAATTGGTGTTTTAAAGGGTGCTGTGGTACCAAGAGGGGAGGATGGGAGATGCCCAAAAAGCAGCAGTTGTTTTGAGGGCTTAAATTTCTGTGGTGCTGAGCTGCTCAGAGGTCACCAGTGACCTTTTGTCTTGGAGGTTTTGATTCTCCTGTTGACAGTGAGTATGGTTGTCCACCCCATTCTCAATATGCAGCTGTCCACTGAGAAGAATCTGCTCTTACCGCTGCCGTAAATCAAACCTGAAGCGGGAGTTTATTATTTGGGTTTCCGCTAAAAGCGTTCGATAAGAATGGAGAGCTTCTCGTGTTGTGCGATGCAGCCAGATAACCTTCTTCTTGGAAGGTGCTTGTTTCATATGAATGGCGATACGTTTAGTTGAGTGACTCCTTTATGTAAGATTTGAGATTAAAATCTCTTAATTGTAGAGCAAAGGGCATAAAAGGAAGCGTCTTTTCACCTGGTGTATGAGGAATGTGGGACTCGCTGCCCTGGGATTTGGTGGATTCTGACTGTTTAGATGAGTTCAGAAGCTGAAGAGACCTGTTTATGGCAGTGAAACCCATGAAGGACAATGAAATGATGGTGGTTGTTCCTGCATGGTCTTCAGGTGGGATGTGGAAAAGGACAGCAGGGGGAATTTGCGCTGCGCTTGCCTTGCTCTCATGCTCTTTATGCACGGAGGATGCTGGTTTATCTGGAGGCTGGATGACCTGGCTTGGCTATTCTTAAATCCTGTGGTTTAGGGTTTCTTGTCTTATTTGTTCGCCGACGTTTCCCATGATGTTCCAGAGCAACCTGCCTCTTCCCAGCCTCCATTTCTCCCCGCTCATAAAACTGGGCTAATGACTCTGACCTTTTGTTTGTAAAGCAAAAGGAAAAGGATCAACAAAATACTGGAGCTTATTTACTATCATTACCGAAATGATGAGCAATGCCACTTTGCGGTACTTCAAAGAGGCTTCGCTTATAAGATGCTGGAAATCCCTGGAGAGAGAAGATGTTTCAGATGGAAAAGGGGGGTGGAATATTCCTCCAATGGAGGGAATATCTCCAGCATCTCCCCTCCCAGCTGGGCTATTTGAAATAGCCGCTGACAGTCTTGGCCTCTTCTCTGTAATAGCCGAATGGGCTGGTGTCGCTGATCGCATAGGAGGGAGCTCTGCATAAATTGTTCCCATGCTGTGGAGTTTTGCGAAGTACTTTGTTGACCTATTGTATTACTGCTAATAAGATTGAATGTGGTTTTAATTTCTCATTTCCTCTTTCGCTGGATGCCCTTTTCCTACTTCTTAGAGTCTTATTTCAAGTCTCTGTATAGCTAAAGTCTTTTTTTGCCTTCCTGTTGCTCAAAGAATGAATGATGCTTTGCTTTCAGGCAGCTCCGCGCTGGAGGGCTTTAAGTGGCATTCAGAGGAGACTATCAGCCACAATATCTGATGTATTGGTGTAGCTGCGGTTCATGCATGGAGTGCAAAAAATGGGATTTAATTGGGAGGGAGGGGGAATAGCGGCCTTGGCTGAATGGATGGGTGAAAGTTCCCCGACCACCCCTTAGCCCAGCAAATAGTTGGTTGAGTGCTCGCCAGAGCGGAAGCGAGTTCCCTTTCAGGCACCCTGCTTTTGTGCACCGTCAGAAAAAACACACACGCTCTTATGGTTTTGGCCTTGCAGCTGCAAAAAGGGGAGAGAAAAAAAAGGCAAGAGAGAAGCGTGCACACACCCAGATCCTGTTCTTTCAATCCCGACAGCTGCCGAGCCCATGCTTTGCTGGAGGAAAGCGAACAGCTATAAACACAGCTTGTGCGAAACCTTTACCTTCTGTCTAGGGCAGCGTGAAATAACTGGCTGCGTCCCTTTTGGAGGCTAAATTAAAAACGCCTGTAATTAACTTATACAAAATAGCCTTTTGGTTGCTATTGAGAATTCAATATTGTATCAAGGAGGTTACGTCTAGGGTCTGGCTTCACATGAGAGGTTTCCATAAAGCAGCTTATTATAGACCTTGTGGTGAGCTTTGATAGAAAGACTCGCATCTTTAGCATCCCTAATATAGTCTGATCTCTCTTCTCCCAAAAAGATGGGTTCAATAAAGTGATGGTTTCAAGCGCTCTGCAATAGTCTTGGATGGTGCAAAGCCTGGAGTTTGCACTGTGGATTACATAAGGTGAGATCACCGCTGGGCTCGGAACAGGCAAACTGGAAACAACTACAGCTTAAAAAGACTATTTTTCTGACTGTCCCAAGGAGATTACGCAGGCATGTGTCACCACGTCCAAGCTGAAATCTGACCGGGGGGGCTGATTGAAACAGCAGGGCCTTGCCCAGGCCTGCCTGGAAGGGCGGTCGGTCCCGCTGGCTGCGCCGACGGAGAAAGTGAGTCCAAGGATTGTCACGCTCTTGAGCAAAACCAGAAGACTGCGACTCGCAGCTCCCTGCGCTCGGCCTGCGGATCCCCAACGGCAGCCGGGACTGTGCGCACTGAATCCAGATGGGGTGTTTCTGGGGGGTCTCCTCGCTGGGCAGCTCTGCGGGAGAGCGGGGTGACCCAGCCATGGGGCAGACCCCTTTTCACCAGCCCCGGTGCCTCTGCCCACCCATGGGCAGCACAGACTGTAGGTGTGGAGCAGAACCGCCTGGAAAACCCTGGAGACACGGGGGCTTCTGGTGCTGGTGGGCTCGGACCTGCCTGTTCTCCCCACTTCATGGTCGTACCGGTCTCACTTGACTCCTGAGATCCAAAAAGCATATTCAGGGCCTTAATGTGGCATCACACACACACACACACATATATATATTTTCTATTATTATTTTTCCCTCCACAATAGAAAACCCACGTGTTATTTTGACTTTATTAAGACGCTGTTCATAAACCATTTTAATTTAGATGCTCAAGGTTGTTCTTATGGTTTATTTTGTGACGGAAATCCCAGCAGATATAACACTTCTGCAGAATAGCAGGGAGTCAGTGTCTTTTTTTTCTCCTTGTGTCAAAGGTTAACTTAAAATATTAATGCTGCAAAGATTCATTTAAGATATTAAAACTGTTCAGGCAAGAATACATGTACATATTGTAATTACTTCCTTTTTCTTACAATTAAAGTAATTGGATTATATTTAATGAGCTATTTACATTTAATAATTAAGAAAAGACTTATCTTTCTAGTATTCCCCAAGTGCAGCAGAAGGGTGGGGGCACTCGGAGCTGTGATATAATTATCTAGGCGTGAGTAGAAACTGAAAGAGCAGTTGAGCTGTATAGAAAACACTTGGAACTGGTTTATTCTGACTCTTTCATTAATCAAAATAGTTTAGTGTATGTGTTAAAGGAGGGGAGGCTGAGCTTAGTTGCAAATGAAACAGAGTTTATCTGCTGAAAAGGAAGGTTAAAATACGTTCCGACTTCAGGAATAAGTCATTTAGAAGAGAAACCACACCCTCTCTTTCCGTTTTAATTGCCGAGCGCTGCCCTAGGATGAAAACGCGCTGCTGCACCATGACTTGTGCTTTGCACTGGGCGCCTTGTCGGTGCTCACGGGCACGAGCCTTTCGTCCGCTGGAGGAGGAAACGCCTTCTCCTTGTTAGCGGTGATTCCTCCTGGGAAGGAGATCTCAGCGCTGTTTTGTTTTAGCAGCCCTGCACCCTTGACAGAGTTTGGCCCCTGGTTCCGCGCAGGCGTCCCCACAGTGCCAGTGTGAGCTTGCAACCCGCGGTGCATCCTGGTGGAGATGTTGGGAATGATGCTGCTTGTGCTGCCACCTAAATTGGCATCTCTTCTCGTTGAGCCCTTCTGAAGTGAAGGGGCTGGAGCACAAGTGTGATGGAGACTGAGGGACCTGGGGGGTTCACCTGGAGAACAGGAGCTGAGGGGAGACCTTCTGATCTCTGAACTGCCTGAAAGGAGCTTGGAGCCAGGGGGGTCGGGCTCTGCTCCCCAGGAACAAGCGCCAGGAGCAGAGGAAACGGCCTCAAGTTGCGCCAGGGGAGGTTGAGGTTGGATTTAAGAACAATTTCTTCCCCAAAGGGCTGTGGGGCATTGGAACAGGCTGCCCAGGGCAGTGCTGGAGTCACCAGCCCTGGAGGGTTGGACAGATGGACATGAGGTTCTCAGGACAGGGGCAGTGCCAGCGTGGCTTATGGTTGGACTCGATGATCTTGAGGGTCTTTTCCAACCAAATTGATTCTAAGTGAATTCAGTGCTGTTACAGAGGCTTGGAAAATGGAATCTTGTGCTTTTATCCAGAGCTCATTTTATCTGGATCGGGATAGAAACAAATGGATGACTTTGTCAATGAAACCTTCTCAACCTTGACCTTTAAGGTCTGGCTTTTGGGGCAGAGTGCCAGTCCCAGTTCAGTAGACACCTCTCTCTCAGGTTACTGTCACTGCTCAGGGGACTTTTCTCCTGGGACAGGCCGAGACTGATTCCTTGAATAGTGTCATTGACTGTGGACAGTGGGGCTCGGAGCAGCTTGGAGACCTCCCGTACATGGACGGACACCTGTCCACCCCTCTTACGATATCTGAGAACCTATAGCAGGTTTTCTGTACCCGACTGTGCCAGAACTACCTGTTGATTGAAGCTCATGGTGCTCCTTGGTATTGTCACTGACCTTGTATCCTTGCCAAAATGATTCCCAGGGTTAACAGACAGCGTTCTGCTCCCTTTGCTGCTCCTGTTTCCTAGGAAGCAACAGAGCCAGAGCTATTGTAGCGCTGGAGGAGCCCTGCCTCTCCTGATGTATATCCTCACAGCAAAGACCTTGAAACCTCTCTGTTTCGGAGCTTGAGTTCCAGTTTAATCAATAGTTCTGTATTCTGAGCATCAAATCCCTGTGACGGCTCTCTTTAATTGAGCTAAACTGCCTTTCTCTTGTCGCATCTCTTGTAGAGTTTTATTTAAATGCGTTTGTTCTGCATGTATCCTAGTCAGGCATTGATAGGAACACCAGGTGACCCTCTGTGTTTAACTTGTTTTTCAGCTAAACGAAGGGAAACATTAATTAGGGCAGTGATGTGGTTTTTAGGAATTAAAGAAGAAGCCGAGGTCAAACTGCTGGCTGTTTGCACTGCAGCAGGAGGATCTGCATGTTCCCCATTGATGACACCCCCAGCCTTCCACCCCCAGCTCCATTTCACCCAGCGAGTCCTTCTCCGGGCTGCCATTCATTCCAGCAACATCATCCTCAGTGAGGCTGATAACAAAAGTTTAAAAGGAAGAGCCAAATTTTCAGGCACACCTGTGCAATCCTCTTGAGGGCAGCGAATGATGATGATAACGCACGAGCCAGACAAAAACAATGCAGAAAATGGCTTTCTGAGCCTCCTCTTGCATTTTTTAGAGCCAGCAGACTGGAGAGGGGGGTAAAAACAAAAGAGAGGGGGAAAATAAGAGAGTGTTTTTACTGTGGGAACGGAGCGGGCTGGGTGTCTGTTGGCTCAAGGGCTGCTCTGTACAATGCTCCGTTATGCGGCGAGATCAGGGCAGACGGTTCCTGGGGTCGGCGCGGCGCTGTGGAAATGTGCAGCCCCACACCAGCGCCAAAACGCCCTTTCGTAATGCCAACAGATCCTATCCGCAAAGTTCCCCGGTTGGGGATTGAAGTGGATTATTAACATACAAAGGGAAGGGGTTACGTGTGGAGTTTTTTTTGCCATGGTGCTGTGTTCTCCCAAAGGCGCTGTGGGTTTGGTAGATCCCGCTTCTTTGTGCGATGGTGGGTGAAAACACAGCCTGTGCTTTCTATCTTAGCGGCTGGTAAGAGATGGTGGGCAACGTTTTCCCCGACACCCCGGGGAGGGTTTTACCTTTTACACTCGTTCATCTCCCCCATGGATTTTGGGGAGACCAGAGTGCTGTGAGCAGCAGCAGCTGAGCTGCCCCTCGCTGCCGGCTCCTGCTCAGCTGCTGCCAGCCTGGGCTCTTAATGACAGATGAGCATGTGACGTGCGGTTTTGGGAATGAATACTTGTTACAGCTGGCGGGATGGAGGAGTTTGTGGCATCGCATGGCAGTTTGCTCTATAATTTCCCTCCCTATTGCTGGGATGCAGCACTGATTGCTGGGTCTCTCTCTGAGTGTGGAACTGGAGCATTGCTGATTGCTGCATCCCACTTCTCCCTGGCTGCATTGTGAGCTTGGATATAGCCCTGAGCACTCAGCAGAGCCTTCTGCTGAATTTTTCCTTCTTTTTTTTGCTCAGTTCTCTGTGTGTGTGTGGCTGCTGCTTCCCTTTCTGCGAGTCTTTTGGGGTTACATAAAAGCCGGTCTCTTTCTGGCCATTACAGCTACATGGGGGAGTAGTTACTGCTGAGAGAAGCTTGAAATTTGAAGCAGAGTTGTCACAGACATTAGAAAGAACAGTCAGTCTGCGTTGGCAAGCTACTGAGTTAAGTCTCATTTCATACTGATGGGAATTTCAGATCTGATTATCTCCTTCCTCCCTCATTCCCAAACCTGCTGGTGTGGCTAATCCCCCGATGGGTTCTCCTAAAGGCTGCTCTCCAAGGCGCTTCGCTAAAGGCTCCGTCTCCTTGACTATGCTCCTTATTTGTGTCCAGCAGAGGGTTTTGCCAGCCCTGCCGAGGGCAGGCTGATTGGTCACCCTGATGCATTTGAAAAATCAAGCTTTAATTTCCCTCCCCTTCCCCAAAAATACCCTCTGTCCTTCTTAGGTGCTTTGTACTACACCAGACACGGCGACAGATGATATCACCGCTGGGGTCCAGATTTATTTGCAGATGGTCCCTGATCTAAGAGGTTGTGTGTCACATTGAGCGGGGAATTACCCAGGTGACTCCCAGTAATGCTATGCTGGCTGGTCAAATACCAGTAAGACCAACCCTGCCAGATCGCCGCCGTTATTTACAGCCCTTTGTGTGCCTTGCACACACACGGCTCACCTTGTGGTCCTGCCTTCTCCTCCGCGCCACGGCGTTCGCTGTGCTGTACAAAACCCAAAAATAAAGAATAAAAGAAGAAGCTGGTTCTTCTCTTGCTGTGCAGTGCTGCTTTTCTGCTCTGCTCCAAACTGCTTGTTAAGGAGCATTTGCTCCGAGTTGCTGGTTTCAGTTGACAGAACTCGCGTTGGCAAGCAAATACTCAATCCTAAAATGCCCCCGTATTGCTTCTCAATACTTGTAATCAAAGTCCGTCTCCTTTATTATTTGTAACAATCGTCCGATTTTACTGCACCGGCCCTATTTTTAAAAATAGTCAATAAGATGCAGCTTTGTGCGAGGGGTTTATAGACTGCTAGTTCTTGCTTGAAACAAACCAACTGCCCTTGATTCTAACCCAGAACTGGCATTCCTAAGTGACCCGCTGCCACGGAGCTGGTGGGGAGCGCGGTCCATGACTTGCTGATAAGAAATCCCAGAGCGGCACAGTCGTCTGGAATCCACCCCGTGTTTGCTCCAGGTGCTGGGTCCGGAAAGGCAAAAATCACAGGTTGCAGTGGGCTGGTAGGAAGGGCAATGCCGAGCAAAAGAACCCAGTGAATCCTGGCAATGGGTGCCAGTTGTGCTGGGAGGTCGGCAGCAATGTCGGAGCGGTGAGCTCGGCTTTTGTCGTACTTAGCAAACTTTAGTGTGTGGCTGGCGCGGGGCCGTGGAGCCGGACGGGGCTCGGCGGCGTTTCGGGAGAGGGGAAATGCTGAGGAATGCTGGCAATGGGAGGTGGGGCAGCGGAGAAGAGCTGCGGGCGAAGCTGGGCTTCTCAGATGGTTTGGCTTTTAGTCATTGCCATCATAACAAGGCTTGGAACCGCCTTTGATTCAAGCCACGACTTGGAGACTTGGGAGGAAATGCGAGCAGGTAGGAAGGTTCTGATTCACGTGGGAGAGAAAAAATCGTTTGTTATCGTAACAAAAGCCTTTGCTTCTTGTTTTTAAGAAGGTGTGAAGTGCGGCGGTTGGGAAGACGAGTATTTTGAACGTCAGTTGATGCAGAAGCGTTTGTGCATTTGGCACGCGAGCAGCTTCGACGTCGGCCCATGTCCTTACGGCTCTTCCAACCAGAAAACATCACTTCTTCCCCACATAGTAGTGCTGTGTTTCAATTTGATGCCTTTTTTTCCACCATATTCGTTAGAAATCTGTTGCAGAGAGTTTTCTGTTTCTTAGAGGCAGTTTCCTATCACTTTTAATGTGCTTGATCCCCCATTACAGCGGGATCAGGGCAGGTCCTCTGTGCCCATGACTTGCCGTTCTTGCCGCTTCTTAAAATCAGCTCATGCACCCCAAACTCTAGTACTAAACCAAATCTAATCTTCAACATTAATAAGCGAGTGGAAACACTTATCTTTGCCTGAAAGACGGGGATTTTTGGCCTTGCAATTCATTTAACTTGTGTCTGAATGGTGAGATTTAGCTGTAATCCAAGGTGTGCGGTAGTTGCGTGACAGGGACTGATGCCTGGTGACCAGGCTGGGTGGTTGGGGTGGAAAACTGCTGTGCTGTGGTGCCCCAACCACTGAAACTAAAGTGATTCTGCATGGCCCTGACCAGTAGTGTGTGTCAACCGCCTTCCTGATGACTCTCCTAAAGAGGAGAACCTCCCGGAAAGGGTTTTTAGGGCTGTCCCTTCCTTGTTTCATTTACGGTGCCTGTCCCTGCCCTCTGCTGTCTCCAGCGTTTTGCTTCCTCCTCCTCCCTCCGCTCTTGTCCCTTCTCCGCACTTGATTTTCTGCCCCTCCTGACTGCTGCTTTCCAAATACGCCACTAATTTTCCAATCCACGCTATTAATCTTTGTCCCACCTACTCGTGAGGCATGAAGGTTTTACAGGAGCCCATTAGCTGTTATCTCCAGACCTACCTCCCAAAAACTGACGGGGAAAAATGAGATTTAACAGCAAAGTTCCTTCTTGCGGGGCCACGGCCTGTCCTTTTTGCTAACGCTGGCACCAGGCTCTGCTTGTAGGTCCCAGATTTCCTATCAACCCACCTCCACCCTACAAAAACATCTGGAACCTTGTCCTTCCGCTCTGAGGAGAGGAAATTTTTGCTTTTAAAATGCCTCTTATCCCAGAGGTTACTGGGTTGGTTGTGCACAGCCCATCCTGTCCTCCTGCCCCGCGCCTCTCCGGTGCTCCCTGGGTTTAATCTCTTTTAGCTTGAGTCCTGCTTGCTGGATCCTGTTGGTGTTGGGAGCAACAGCGGAGCCGTCCCGGTCGCCTTGGGAAGCAGCGAGGAGGAGGAGGAGGAGGAGGAGGAGGAGGAGGATGGCTGTCGTAGCCATCAGAAGCGTGAAACTCTGGATTCCACAGCGGCTGTGCTGGGAGATGGGGGGTGGCTGCCAGGATCAGCCAGGCTGCAAAGGGACAGCTTTTCTGAGCCCTTATCTCTGCCGTCTTGCACCGGCGCAAATTCATAATGAATGGGATGTACCATTGTTATTTTCCTTAAAAACAACTTTCACCACTACTCCTTGCTTTTAGTTCTAAAACATGCTTGGAAGACAAATGCTTTTGGGTGGTCTGTATATTGACAACATATTCTTTATTTATAGGTATTTGGGGCACCGCTCCATTTTCTCCCCCATACTTGCAGAAATGAGCGCTACCTGCGTTTATCTAACCTGCCACACATATAATCTTTTGGGTTGGTTTTGTCTTTATTTTTTTTACCACATCTCCTCCCCCCTCCAGGTAGATTTCTCCTCTTGCTGTGTTCCCTCTGTCCGTCCATTGCGCTGGCTCGTTCCCAGCGGGGTTTTGGTGACCGGGCTGTGCGCTCGGGCTCTGCACGTCCTGTGCTCCCTTGGCCAACACACGGGGGAAAAGAGCTGGATGCGGGCAGCCTGCAAACGCCGCCTTGTTACCGAGAGCGGCTCGAACTGCGGTCTGGGGGCAGCCGGGCAAAGTTTGCCTGGCATAAAGCGCTAAAGCTGACAAAAGATTGTAGGGCTTGGGCTGTAATCGATAAAACACAGGCTGTTTGGAAGCGAAGGTCAGAGTCCTTCCGTAGTTCACCCTGTTCTTTAAATATCCCGGACTGCTGCAGTGCTTGAACAACACGGCCTTCGGTCCTCGGAGAATCTCTGCTGTTATTTATTTGGATGCAGAACTCGCTGCTGTTTTCTGGAAGGTCTGTGGTTTTGGGGGCTCTTCCCTCGCACATGAAATCCCTCACGTAGAGGCGCTGCAGAATGGCACCCGCTATCGGCTTGTCCTGGAGATATCCGCGCGCCTGGCACGCCGCGGCTCTTCAGCTCCTCTGCCTTAATGGGTCACATTTAGCAATTCAAAAAATCTGGCTGGTGAGGTAATTAGGGAGGGATAATGCCCACTTCTTCCTCTTAACACCCTGATAGAAAAGCATCCAGGAAGGACTCCTGGACCTCGAAGATAAGCTGCCAGCTGCCACAGAGACTATCAAAGGGTGGCTCAAAGTCAAGAGCAAACAGCTGATTTTTTCTGGTTCTGGGTTTTGCCGGTGGTGACAGGAAGCCATGTTCCCCAAGCTGTTCGCTTCCTGCTTTATTTTTACACCCAGCCCCATCACATGGGAGCTGCCTCCTCTTGGGTTGTTCCTCAGCTGACCTAGAAAAGTGATTCTTTCCCCTTCTAAATTAATCAAGAACTTGGGCTGTATTTGCTTTCACTTAGGCTTAAAGATTTCAGGCGTGTATCGTGCTCCATGTTCCGAGCTCTGCTGGCCCAGGTTTCCTCTCTCTTGGAGGCGGATGAGCTGAGAGGGAACGGTTTGTTGCTTCAACGTTTCGGCCTGTTAGCAAAGGAGATTTTTGTTAGTTCAAGGCACTGACCCTCACATAAAAGCGGTTTCTGTCCAAATCATAACTTCCGGACACTTACACTTTCTTCTTTATTTTATTTTTGTAAAGAAAGAACTGGAAGTTTGTCCCGACCGGTGTACAATCAATCTCTCCTTTCTGAGCACACTCTAGTCCTGCATCCTGATTAAAGCTCCATCGCCGTTCGGCTTCTGGAGCAGGAGAACAATGGTGCAGTGTAAACCGGGGCCGGGGATTTCCCAGGGGAAGGGGGTGCAGCCTGCAGGACAGGGAACACTCACCAGAAAGTTTCCTGGTCAGCTGCAAACGCTTCCTGTTGTTTGAGGAGAGCCCTGTCTGTGCTGCTCCAGGAGAAACTCACCGCGCATGCTTCAGTTTGCTGCAAAAGAGCCTTTCTTTTCTATTTTTTTAACCTCTCCATTCTTCCTCCTCTCGGTTTAAGCAAACCTATTGATTGCAAGTTTTAAAATGGTTCTGCAGAAGAGGTTGTAAGTCGCCGTGCGGGAGGAAGGAGTGCGCTCGGGGGCCGTGGATGGGTAGGAAGGGAACAAGGGCTGCGGCGGTGCCAGCAGCACCTTGCGTGGGGGCGAAGCCGTGGGGTTTTCCATCTCTGCCTCCGTACCTGAGCCGGAGGGGCTTTGCTGTCACCGCAAGTCACAGAACAGCGGGACCTTTATTTTTGATGAACCGGTTTTATAAGGGTGGGGAGCGGGGGAAAGAAGCCTTATAAATAAAGCCATTTGAGAGCAGGAAAAACGAACACCGTGGCTCTGGTGTGCCTGGAATTTGCGGTTGAGTAATCCTTTCCTGTTTCTTTTTTGGGTTGTTTTTCATCTTTCAGAACAGTGCCTGAAGCAGGTCCACCATGCCGTTAGTAACGAGGAACATTGAGCCAAGGCACCTGTGCCGTCAGACGTTGCCTAGCGTTCGGAGCGAGCTGGAATGCATGACCAACATCACCCTGGCAAATGTCATTCGACAGCTGGGCAGCCTGAGTGAGTACCATGGCGAGCCTGCGCGTTGCCCTCAGGAGTCGCTCCTGCTCTTTATTTAGCTCCCTTTCTACTCTCGTGTTCCTATTTCTCCCCCATCTGCCTTCCCTGGGTAATGCTAAAATGTTTTCCTAAAGAAATCTGATGCTAATTTCATATCCCTGGTCCCACTGCCTTCCCATCGGAGAGAAAACGGGGAGGAGGGGGGTGTATGTGTGTGTGCGAGAGGCTGCGGCGAAACTGCAGATGGGAGGATGGAGCACAACTCTGGCTTGTAAAATGGGAGCCAGGATCTTGTGTCAGAGAACATGCCTGTCGTTGCACACGCTACTAAATGGAGCTCCACTCCGTTGAATCTACACTGTGTCAGTAGCCTTATTTTTAATGAAAGATAATTAAAGCACGCACGCAGAAGCCGCCTGTTTGTCCCTGCTGTTTGTTGCGTTGTGAAACCCCAAGTCCCCAGGCTGAGCCGAGCGTTGTCCCTGGAGTATTGAGGATTTGGGGACGCTGGTTGGAAAGCGGCGCGAGCTGTGGCGATGCTGAGCTCAGCTCAGTGTAGGGCTGACCCATAGCCCTGGAGAGGCTGCGGGGAAAACGTGGCCCTGTGTGCCACGGGAGAGACAAAGAGTTAATTGTGGTCTCTCCGGGACGGCTCCTTACTGCGTTGAAATGCTCTGGATTCTGATTAGCTACCTTTGCCCTTGAAGCGAGACTTTGATAATCAAATTAATATATTGTTTAGCTTCTCCGTGATGTCTGCAAGCGCTTCTGCTAGCTCTGCAAAGCCAGCCCCGTGTCTTCTGCCGTAGCGTGAACGTGGCAGGGAAAGTTTGGACGCGGTCTCTTTCCAGCAGTGAAAACCGTGGCTGTCGCTAAAATCTGGGCCTGTGTTTGCTGCCAGTCGGCATCACATTCTGTTGGGTTGTAGAAATGTCACTGCACAGGCAAGACCAGTCTCTCTGCTCGCGTTCAACTGGCCCTTGTTCATTTGTTAGGTCTTGTAGCCAAGGTGGTTGTGCAGTGTGAGTAAAATCCATCTCGAGCATGTGAAATGATGAGGAAGAAGGCAGCAAAGCTGTGCAAATCTCAGCTGCGGAGGAAGCTAATCCCAGTCCAAACGCGTGCGGCGGGTTAGCGTGACAGTGCCGCGCCAAGATCCTGCAGGTTTACACCTTCTTTGCACAGCTCAAGATACTCAAAGCTTCTCTGCTTCTGCCTTGTCGGAGAGGGCAAGGTGCTGGCAGCCGAACCGCAGCCTGGTTTCTTTCCGGGAAGGTGCCCTGGGAGCCTCGCTGGGCCGTGCGGGAAGGAGCAGGTACCTGGAGGAGAACGCTGGAGGGAACGCTCGGGAGAGGCGGCTCTTGCTGCCACTCGTGTGTGTTTGTGACAGGGGAGCGAGGCAGGTGGAGGAAAGGCCGAGCACCAGCGCTTACCCGCCTCCCGAGGGCCAGCGGTGTTTGGAATGAGGCAATATTTACACTAACTGCTACAGAACACTCGCACCCAAATGACCAAACTCCTGCCCCCCCCACCCCCCCGTTCCTTACTTCTGAAAAATAAATCCACTCCTTCCTCGTACGTTGAATATTACGGGAACGTAAAGCAGGTTCAGTAGGCTGTGACAGCCCTGTCAAGTGAATAATCAGCCATGCCTAGTGCACCACAGTCTCTTTACAAAGATGCAAACATAAATCTTGTCAAACTTTCATATTCCAGTGAGTTTACCCTTCGTTACTATCACAGCTGGTAGCACTTTGTATAAGTCGACTGTGTGATTTTATAGAATCCACAAGCTAAAGATGGAAAGACCTATTAAATCATGCCGTCTGTCTTCCTGCCAGCGCACGGCAAAGATAATTCTGATTGTAAGCTGCGCTTTTGCAGTCAAAGTAACTAAACCAAAAAATTAATCTCTGCCTTACCCCATGTAAAAGTGGCCGGTAGGTGAGGTGGTGGCTGATAACTCCATACAGGTGTGTCTGCACAGGCAAGGGAACACAGACCGTCCTTCTTCTCTCCCCAGGGTCGAGACCGCTATATACAATGCTGTTTAGATATTATTTTATGCTTGAAACACACTACTTGACATTGCAAACTAAATACTTCATTTTTTCCCTGTTTCGGTTCCTTGTGAAATTCAGAAATTATTTTCAGGGTTTTTTTTTTTAAGTAGAAAGCAAATTGCAACTTCTTTTTTGAGCTGTTGCTGGGCGGCGCCAAATGATCCCATAGAGAAATGTTCGCCCTCGTTGGTGAAGTGGGAGAGCTGGTGTTGTGAACACAGAACGCTCAGTGAATCCTGGCTGGAGCAAGAGCCGCCCGGCCCTTGGTCTCCAGAAATAAAATGCAGCTTGAGGAAAGCTGCTCGGGCTGGTAATAGAGCGTGTGCGGAGACCGCGGTGCTGGGGAGGGCGGAAGAGGGGTCAGCTGGGGGTAACGGCCGATGTTTGCTTTTCTGCACCGCTTGGAGCTGGCATTGCTGCAAAGGAGTGGAGGAGGTTGATTTTTAACCCGGCTGCTTCCCCGTGCTTGGCAGCGTAAGGAGAGCGGCGCGGGAGCCCCAGCAAGGAGCTGATATGTCGGGTTAGATAGCTGCAGGTATTTGTGCAGCTGGGCTGTGGGAGATGCCCTCGCGTTGCCTTGTGGTGGGAGCGCTTCTCTTCCTCACGTGGCTCATTGCAGATGATGAGATTTTCCAAAATCGCTGTTGAAGTTGGTGATCGTTTCCTGAATGTCGGAGAAGGATCTTCAGGAGTAACAGATTCCAGAACAAACCGTGCGATGATGCGCTTCAAATCCATGCTGCTTGTTGGGAGCAGCCTTGTACTCAACAGCCGTGGCCGGAGATGTTCCCATGGCAGGAGCTCGGTGGGCCTCGCTCCGCTCTGATCCGCGGTGTCCTCAGCGTGCTTCGGGTTCCCTTCATTAGGCCTGAGAACAGAACAAAAGCCAGTACTCACTGCAAGTTCTTGGTTTTCCCCCTGTTCTCCCATCTCTGTCTACCTGTGGTCACCTCTTGTACGCAGATCTTAAACTCCTAAGGACAGGGAACGTCTTTTTGTTCCGCTCCTGGTGCAGCGAGCTCCTGATCCAAACCCCCAGGCGCTCTGGCTGTCCATCCGACGGATGGTGTTTGTCATAGCAGCCCACTGGGCAATCCAGGCTGTTACAGAGAGAATATCCCTGTTTGAGAAAGTTCCCCTTTGCTTTTGATTTAGAATAAAAATGTGAACGCATCAATTTTTCAGACACTGCCACCTGAAGGAACAAAAAGGTCAGTGCTTTCGTCTGTGGATCCTAAAGCTCTGGCGTTAGGATCAAGGGCTGCGTCTGCTCCCTAGTTCAGAGTGCTTGGAGCGTGTAAATCTGTGGCGGTTCCCCGGAGGCAGGCCTGCCGCAGACTGCGAGCCCTTCCCATTCTCCAGAGCCAGAAAATGTGACTGTAAACTGGATTTGCTTGTCTAATAAACACAACAACAGAGAATCTTAAAGAACCTACAGACCCATCCAGGTTCAGACCAGTGTAGTGTTGTCAGCCCTTTTTATTTTGTTACTTTAATAATGACTTGAAAGTATGTCTTGATTGTTTCTTTATTGCTTGAAGAAATGTCAGGTTTTGGTGGAACAGAGCGTTTTCTTCCTGGATGTTAAATTCAACCCTCAAAACTTGAAGTGTGTTTCCCTCACTTGTTCTTTCTTCAACAAAACAATCTGGGAGAGTGATTATGGTCTAACGTGGATGCTTTAATATTCCAGGTAAATTTGCAGAAGACATATTTGGAGAGTTGTTCACTCAAGCCAACACCTTTGCCTCTCGGGTGAGCGTTCTGGTCGAGAGAGTTGACCGCTTGCAAGTCAAAGTCACTCAGCTGGATCCCAAAGAGGAGGAAGGTAATGGAGCGGAGCGCAAGCCGCGCGGACCGAGCCTGGTAAAGGTTCTCATTGAGTCAGCGCCGTTGGGTCACGGCCATCAAACGAGCGTGACGCTGCAATGGGTGTTGGAATGTCTTCTCTTGGGCTAAGAGGGACCGTTTCCTCCCCTCCTGAACAAACACGGCGCTGTTGGCGTGGTTGGCCTTTCTGCTGGAGTCTGGATTTGCTCGTTAGCGAGGTTCCATGTGGAAACTCGCTTTCCAGCCGTTTGATAGCGGTGTGCTTCTTGAGTCTTGGTCGCAGGGGTTCCAAAGCACATGGGCGGCGCTCGGGAGAGCCGTGTCTGTACGGCACTGGATCCTGGCTTGGTGTGGTCTGAGATTTGTCGGCTTTCCCAGGAGATCTGTGGGAAAAGGAACCTGACCTTAAGAAGTGCTGAGCATGCCAAGAACTCCAACTGGAATCAGATGTTTGCTACTTGATCTTCAGTGTCATGGGCCTGGGTCAAGCTGTTCTTCACTTGCTCTCCTCTTTCTTACAGTCTCCCTGCAGGGCATTAACACCAGGAAGGCCTTCAAAAGCTCCACTACTCAGGACCAGAAGCTCTTTGACAGAGATTCTCTCCCCGTGCCTGTCCTTGAAACCTACAGGACCTGCAATACTCCTCCACCCCTCAACATTCTCTCACCTTACAGGTACGGCTGCAACACCTTCTTGGCCCCTTGTTCCCTTGTACCTCTTCCTCCCAGAGAAATCAAGTTGCTAAACTGAGTTCCACCAGGAAATCTCCATCCTCTGGATTATATGAAACTTTGTTTTTGGGGCTGTACAAATGAGCACAGCTAGAAAATTATATATTTGGTTACCTGCTGTCACTTTTGTGAGTGCCTTGGGGCAAGGCTTGGCTGGCTCTGCATAAACATGCTAGGTGTTGTGCAGATGAGGCATTTTTCTTGTGCTGCTCTGTAGTCCCGTGGCTCTTTTCCAGCAAGCCGCAGTGCACACTGCAGAGCGTACATCTGTAAATGGCTCTCGCCCAGGTGGGTGCAGCAGCGTCCTGGAGAGCCGGAGATGCTTTTCTGTGGCCTCAGTGCCTGGTCTGAGCCATCCGATGTGACCCAGACTGGCTGCATAACCAGTTCTCCCGAGCAGTCCCGCTCTGATTTCATCTTGCAGGTAGTAGAAGTAAAGGGGGTCAGAATACAGAGACTTAGCCCACATCCATAAATATCTTTTGAACAGGTAAAAAGTAATTACAGATAGCTGGAGGCAGCTGTCTTCTGCCAGACGCGGCTGCACTGCAGAGTAGGAGGAGAGCGTGTGTGTGTGCTCGCTCATGAGTTTCAAGGACGTTGCTGGTCTGATTTAGGGTTCCTGAGCTGGAGAAGAGTTTTTTTCCACACCAGAAATACAACACAAACAAGTGGGAGTTGAAGCGAGAGACCTGCTGCTCTCGTGGTGGTTTTCAGAGCAGTCGAGCTCTTCGGGTGCTGAGCAGTGGAGGGTTTGTGTGGGGGCAAAGGTGATGGCGAGTGGGACAGCCAGGACAAGTGGGTCCTGTGCCCATTCTGAAATGGGAGACAGAGGCAATTGACCTCCCTGCAGACCTTTAAACTGTCATCTGGGCTTGTGCCTTGTGTTTTCTCTGGGCTTCTGACAAACGCGCAGCTTGATCCTTGTTTGTGTGCTTTTTTCCTCCCACCCTGTTCTAGGGATGATGGCAAAGAGGCGCTTAAATTCTACACAGATCCTTCGTATTTCTTTGACCTTTGGAAAGAGAAGATGCTTCAGGACACCAAGGATATTATGAAAGAGAAGCGGAAACACAGGGTGAGGAAACAGGAGATCTCTGCTAGCAGAGGCATGTCAGGGAAGAACGGGGGTTGGGAAGCGTTAATAAACCTTAGACTCCAAAGTTGCTATCCAGAATTCAGGTTTGCTCTTTAGGGATCAATCCAGTGAAGTTTTTTATCTGGTTTACTCTCATCCTTGTTAATTAAAAAAAGAAAACAAAGATACCCTTAATCTGTTTCTCCAAATGCCACCGTCTTTGTGTGGTTGTAATGGCTTCATTTGTAGTCCTTGAACACAGCGGGGGGAGAAAGTCGCGTCGGAGCCTTTTCTGCGCTTGCGATGTGGCAGAGGGTCTGTTTGGTGCTGGAGCAGCGCAGACCCCGCTGCCGGCACCGCGGTGTGCTGAGCGCCGTCATCATTCTGCTGTGGAGAAGGAAAGAAAGGAGAAAATGGCCCTTCAGGAGCGCAAAACCAGGCCCTAATGTTAAACTAGGGGTAAGCGGGAGGCTTAACAAAATTAAGCTGAAAGTGCAGGTAGAGTTCCTGGCTGCCTGGGGATTTGGACCCATGTTCACCAACACTGAAACTTGAGCCGTACAAGATTCACTTGGAGCGTAGTTGTTTTAGAAGTGTTAAATATCAAAACAATCTGGGTTTTTTTGGATCAAAATAACAAAGGAGAGATGTAGAGCATGTTAGAATACAGAGAGTGAGGCCAGCTAAAGCCATGTTCCTTGTGGGCAAGTGTCCGTATTGCACCCCGAAGCACTTAACACCAGTAAGGTGATGGTGAGATTGGGCAAAATTGGGCCAAAACCGGATTTGATGTGGGAAACGGAGCTTTTGTTCCGCCCTCGAGGAGGTGACAGCATCGTGCCTGGCTGTGCTGGGGAAACCTCATCTTGTCTGTCCTTTCTTGTGCTGTTTGTGCTCCAGCTTCTCTGTATGGGAGATCTTTGGAGCTTACAGCGATCGGGAAAATGTATACTTGAAAAAGTATATTTGTGAAATGGCTACAGATCTGTCCTATCCCTCCCCGTTCCTGGTGAATTTAAAGCAAAATAAGGCTTGTGTTTGATTCTTCCTCCCTTAGAAAGAGAAAAAGGAGAATCCAAACCGAGGAAATGTGAATCCGCGGAAAATCAAAACCCGGAAAGAAGAGTGGGAGAAGCTGAAAATGGGGCAGGAATTCGTCGAGTCAAAGGACAAACACGGTCCTGCTGGGTAAGCAAGCGCGGAGCTGCGCTCAGTCCCCGTTGGTGATTGTCATGCAGTTCACCCCGTGCTGCAGCTCCTCCAGATCACGGCGCGGCGCGGATCGATACTGCCGCTAATCAGCTTCTCCCAGTAAATCCATCGGCTGATTTAAGATTTGCTAAATAAATCAGGGAGCTGCACGGCTTTGGACGAGGCGGCAGGAGCAGCTTTGGTGGCGAGTCTGCTCTCGCTGCCTGTCGCGTGGGCGCAGGAGCGTCGAGAGCTTTGGCTCCAGCGCCGCGGCGATGCCGTCCCGTCACACCTGGGCTGTGCGCCGAGGAGCCGCTATTGTGCGATTGCTTTGTTACATTTCGCTCTTCACACCCCGAAGTTGAAGCGGGGGCTGTCCCCATCTGAGGGTTTCAAGCTACAGATCTCTCTTTAGCGCTTCTGGCTTGGGAATTCATTTAACTTTTGACACCAGCAAGGCTGGAAGCAGACTGAATTCCCCCACAATGCACTTCTCGCTTGCTCGCTCCTTGCAGCTTCCTTTCATATAAGAAAAAATCTCTCTTTAAATCACACTCTCCAGCTAAAAATAAAACTTGCTTTTAGTTTAATAGGAGAACAGGTTTGGTTTCTAGCAGAGGAGTCGAGCAGCACAACAGCACCATTTTCTTGTTCCTCTCTTTTCTCCTGGAAGCGTGTTCGTGCATTTGAATTTGCTTGAGGTCCTGAGCCCCCCCACAGTGAAATGAGCTCTTTGAAAGCCGAGTGTGAGAGTGGTCTCTTCCTTCAGCACTATTTCACTTATGGACACTTGTTTTTAATGGCATCACTGTTTCTTGGCTTCTTTTTGATGTTCTCTTCTCAAGCTTATTTTTTTTGGCATCTTTGAGCACCTTTTTTTTGCCACTGATGATACCCCATGTAAGCGGGAGTCCTGCAAGTCCAAACTGGTCAAAACATCTTCTTATAGATGTTTTTTCTATAGCCAAATGTTAAACATTTTTTATTTTGGTGTTCTCTAAAGAATATACTCGTGCTGTTCTGATGTGTGGTAGCAATAAACAAACATGGGAGCATCTGGGCAAATTCCAGCCAAAGAATTATGCAGAGCAAACTAACACAGCTGGATGTGAGTCTTCATACAGGATGCTTGGAGAAACAGACTTCTTTTAAAATGGCGCTTTAAGGTTTTGTTTTGTGGGACCTGTTGCGGTGGTTGATCAGGTCCCACTGTGCTGAGAAAAGCCATTCCTGCTAGAAAACCTCGTTTCTACATCGTGCAGGTTGGTCCATCCGCTGGGTTGACATCGCTGCCGTTCGGTGGTCGAGCTGCCGCCCTGGTGTTTGTTGTAGGAGGCAAAGCTCGTGTGACTGAGGAGGAAAAGAAATGAGCTTTAGGCATCGCCTTGAAGTCTTTACACTGATTTCTGGGCTTGCTTTCCCGCAGGTACCCCTCGAACATGGTGTATCAGAACGGCAGCATCGGTTCGAACGAAAGCATGGACATGAACTGCTACCCGCCACCGCCGCAGACTGACTCCATTGTGCCACCACCTCCTTCGTTCCCAGATGACAGCCTGCCGCCGCCCCCGCTGGAATTTAGGTAAGCCTACGGGATCCCTTCTGTCACCGAGGAGTGGGAGGTGGTGTAAAAGGATGACATGAGACAGGCTGAGATAGTTCAGCAGAACTTCCTAACGGGTGTTGTATGGGAACCAGAATGCTCCTGTCTGGAGGGGAAGAGCAACTGCAGGCAGGGACAGAGGCACAGGCAGCACAGAAGTCCCCATAAATCCCAGCTGCCGCCATCGTTGTTCCCATGCAGAAGCAGAAAACAGGCTTGGAAAGAACTAGAGCAACCTTATTTCACTTTCTAGAAGGGCGGGGTCCCAGCTAATGGTCTGGCTCCATTGCGTGAGCTGTCCAAGGCCGTTGTTGCGGAGCGTGGAGACTCAGCGTTCCTGATAGAGCTGTCAAAGAACGGCGTCTTTTGCCTCTGGTTCGTGTTACCGCTTGCCCTGCGATCTTTGACACACACACGACCTGGACGCTGAAGATGCGGATGTTGTTAAATGTAAACGACTCGAGCACACCAGCTGACTTCTTCCCAGAGACTTCAGTGCGAGTTCGGGGCAGCTGCTTTGTATTGCATGAAATGGTGACTTCTGGTCACCTCTCGAGATGAGAATTACTGTCCAGCAGTGGCTCAAGACACAAAGGGTGAAACAAGAGTAGCTCTTCTTTAAAGGCAGTAAAATAGAGTCAAGAGTAACAGGAGGAAGTATGTCTGATAGACACGACTGCATTAGCTTGTCTCCATCTTCTCCAAAGGCAGCAATGCTGCAGAAGAGGCTCCTCTGATGTGTCAGAGAGACCAAGCGCTCCACTCCGCAACACGTTCCTCTAGGGCAGAGCAGAAACGAGCTCTCAGATGAAGCTCACGCCGCCGTATGCGGTTGCTTAGATCTCTGCCTAGCCAGAGATCTCCCTTCGCTGGTTTTGTTTTGGTAGTTGTTTTTAAGGAACCCCGGGAGCTGGGTTTGATCTCCAGTGCTCTGTCTTGGATCAGCACTGCGCACTGTTAAAAACCATGACGTCTTTGTGGCACTATGTACCTTATTTCTCTGTTTTACCATGGAAGGAGATGTCAATTTAGGGCTTCCTTTACCCGTACGTAGGATATTACAGTATCTTATGGGCACTAGTGTTCTTTGGTGCAACACAGCTTCCATAAATGGGAGACTTAGTCACTCAAGAATCGGTGTCTTCCTTAAAAGCACGTTGGGTTTCCATGTCTTCCTCTTCACTCCCCACGGTGAGCTATGAGCCGTGGCTGCTGCGCTCAGCTCCGAGCCGTGGAATCCGGGAAGAGATCTGCTCCTAGCAGGTGTTCAGAACATATGTGTTCCTGGCACACCCGCCTGTCCGGGTGTGATTTATCACGATAGGCATCCCTGGCTTGGCGTGACATAGGCCGGAGCTCGGTGCGGAGGGCTGGTGGCTCCGTTGCTGCAGGAGCTCTTGAGCCAGGAGGCTGCTCTGGGCTCAGACGTGCTGCCCGGCCACTGCTGGGGAGGTGACATGGCTCCTGTTCTTGTCAGCCTGGGAGATGGGACGGACGATAGCATTTCTGCCAGTCCCCACAAGCTTTCCTTTGTCTTGGTGGTGTAGGCCAAAAGAAACACAGCGAGGGAACAAAAACCGAGGAGTGAGGTCTCATGGAAACACCGGTTGAAGCTGAAACTTAGGTTTTTTATGTCTGGACTGCAACAAACACACATGATTTGTGTTAGCATTGAGATTGTCCAGTCTAATCTGGCCTCCCAGCCCACAGCCTGATTTCTCTCTCTGCTCCAACAGCTATCCTGTAGACAACCAAAGGGGTTCTGGTTCTGGAGGAACCAAGCGATCCAGCCTGGTCAGCCCGAGTCACCCGCCGCCAGCCCCTCCGATCGGCTCCCCCTCGGCAGCCCGGCCGGGCTTTGCTCCCCCTCCAGCGCCACCTCCCCCGCCGCCGCTGATGGGAACCACCCCGCCCCCCCCGCCCCCCATGGGCTTCCCCTCCCCGGGAACCCCCCCGCCACCCTCACCCCCTTCTTTCCCTCCTCACCCCGACTTTGCTGCCCCCCCGCCACCACCGCCCCCTCCAGCGGTGGAATACGCCAGCGTGCTGCCCCCTCCGCTGCCGCAGCCGGCCGGGGGCACCGCACCACCTCCCCCGCCACCACCCCCTCCTCCCGGCCCCCCACCGCTGTCTGCCGGCGGCCTGGACGGGCCCCCGCCGCCCCCTCCACCCTCCGACACCTCCACCTCCAAGCCCAAGTCCTCGTTGCCGGCGGTTAGCGATGCCAGGAGCGACCTGCTGTCAGCCATCCGTCAGGGTAAGCTTGTGCTCCCATACCAATTTCCTCCTTTGGAAAAATCCCCTGGTATCCAAGCGCGGGCACTCGGGAGCCACTGGGGAGCAGCGTGCGGCTGCTTTGCTGCTCCACACCTGTCCCTTGAGGTCCCACCCTGGTGACAGCCTCACGAGGTTTGATGTCTCCACCTGCGCCTTTGGGGCCGGCAGCGCTGGGGTTGCTGTGGTCCCTGTTTGCGGTGGTGTTACCCTCGGAGGAGCACGGCAATGACTCTTTCCCCATTCCACCTGCCCATCCAGCCTGTCTGGGCTGTTGTTCCCCATCAGCGTTATCCCCCAGCGTGTCCAATGCAGAGAACTCTGCCAAAGAGATGCCTGCTTTGGAGAGTTCGGTGTAACCAAAACCTTTCCATCATCCCCTCCGTTGCCTTTTTCCCAACAGGCTTCCAGCTCCGCAAGGTGGAGGAGCAGCGGGAACAGGAGAAGCGGGACGTTGTGGGCAACGATGTGGCAACAATCCTGTCGCGCCGCATCGCTGTGGAGTACAGCGACTCTGAGGACGACTCTTCAGAGTTCGATGAGGACGAATGGTCGGATTAACCACGGTCCCGTCCCTTTCCTCCCCTTCTCTCCTGGGTTAACGTCTTCTTAAAGAATCAGGTGGCCAAACCTTCCACCATTCCCTTTTCCAGCCCGTAACCAAAGATGTGCCAAGGGTTTTCAGACAACCAGCAGCATATCTCCCCTCTCCTTGCCCCTCCGGCTTTGGCAGCACTTTGTGCTCTGCCTTTCCCAAAGGTCTGGCGGACGATGAGGATGCGGTGTTGGGATTTAGCTGGAGGGGCTGTAACGGTTGCTTATTTAAAAAGAGAGCTAAACCTCCCGATTCTCGGTGCCGCCGGGCAGAGCACACATAAACCCTCCATCCGGAGGGTTTTTTTACAGTAAAGATGGATGATCCTGTTGCAGCCACGTGGCCTTTCAGATGAAGGACATTTTCAGCTAGTTTTCTCATTGCAACAGCAGACAGTTGATCTGATGACTCTTCCTTTCCAGTGAATACTGGTAGTGCTGCAAGAAAATGGGCTTTAAATGTCAGTTCTCTGCTGCATCCCGCTGTCAAATAATCAGTTTTTGGCAACAGTGCACAATTCTTTCCCCTCTGACCCCCTAGTATTATTTCCAGACTGCCCTGCGTGGGGTGCGCTCCCTGGCTCTAGGGCTGCGAGCGCGTTGGGTGCGGTGTGAGGAGGGACCCTTTGTTGGGTTTCATTTCAAAACTGCCTTTACCTTCCTCACATCTTCCGCCTGGTCTGCCCCAGGAGACTCGCGTAAAGGGACGCCACGCCGGGGCAGAGCGGTCGCTCGACTTCTCGCCTGTGGGAGAGCAGAACCGCTGCCCCACTGAGACACGTGGGGATGGGCAGCGCCCAGCGGGGCCAAACTGCTGCTTTCTCCAATTCATGCTGAGAATGTTTTTATAAAGAGAAGTGCCTAGAGCAGGGAGATGGCATGGGGAGGGTTCTCTGTGGTTTTCCGTGGCCTGTTCGGGGCGATGCTGCAGTCGGTTTGAAGAGGTGCTTTTTCTAGCGGGGTGACCATATTTTTTACACAGGGACTTAAGTAACAGCAAATGCTGGTATTACCTTTGCTTCCTCCTCCCTTCCGCCTAAGGAGGGGAGTTCGTGTGCCTAAAAACATGTCGCGTGTGAACTGAGTTGCCTGTCGGTTGCATCAGACCTAACCTCCATTGTTTTCTATAATTTTGTTGTTATAATTCATTAGCTAATTTTAAGAAAGCATTTCTTCTCCTCACTAACCCGATGAATCCCCAGACTGCTCACTACAGTACTGGCAAGGGGGGGAAACGGTGAACTTGAACTAGCTGACCTAGGTTTTATTGCTGTTTTATATTACCTTACATAGAATATAATCTAGAAACAAATACCCCCAGTGCTACAGATGTGCATTTCAATCTGGACCTGACTCAGGGTCATGCAAGAAGGTGATTCCAAAGCCTTTGGAGATGTGGGTCCAGCTGCATGTCCCATTAAGACCAACTCACCAGCCTTTTTGCTTTTCCTCTTGTAAAGTATTTTGCCAGCCTGTGCCTGTTCTTTCTCCTCTGATTTGCCTCATTTAACGCTGTGGTCGATAAGCAGGAGCGCCAGGCCCAGCCTGGGGCCACCAGGTTGCTGAGAATCCTTTTTTTGGGCGTTTGATTGATGGCTTCGATTTGTGTCATTGAGTTCTTACCGATCTCTTGTGTGTGTGCATGTGCATTTTCGATCTCAGAGCAGATAAGGGCCTGGAGGATGAGCTTCCTGGGGTGTGGATCCCAGCGTGACCCCAAGGGATCAACTGGATCGCTGCACCATCACATTTTGTCTGCAGATGGGCTGCTGGGCAGGATGCAAAGGGTGTGGATGGTGAGGCATCATGAACATCTGAGCGGCTCTGATTCCAGGTTCTGGAAGAGGGAACAAACCCCTCGAGTGCCGGTTGAGCCATCGGAGGGACTTGGAAATGCAAACTGATTTTTGCTGCAAGCTGGGTAAGGGGGGCTGGAGGAGAATCGCCGCCTCTTGTTTTTCCTGCTCTTTCTGTAAACGTCCTCCTCTGGCTGCTCTCGGAGACAGGTTCCCGGCGAAAACGGACCTTTAAGCTAACCCGGGCTGACAGCGTTATCACACAGGGAAGCGAGGAGCTCGCAAATGCCAAACCTGGGTTAATTTTAAATTGCCTTTAACTAGACGTGGCCCCCGTTGAGGAAGGGGAGCGAGTATTCCTGTCGTGTGAAATACAGAAAAGTGCCACGTTCCCTGTCACGCAGATGCTGGGCTGTGGGGCTGGGCCGTGCCTGGGGCCGTGGGGCCGCGTTGCCCCACGCCTGTTGCACAAGGATCGTGTGGGCGATCAGGACTCGGCTCGCGGCTGCTCGCAGGGCTCCTGGCAGCCGCGGGGACGCGGCTTTGTCCGTGCAAGCCCTGCTGTAACCACCCCAGAGTGAGAATCACAGCTGCCGCATCCCAAACAGAACAGTTTGGGACAGGTAGGATGGTTGTTCATTTGGTTTCTTTAATTTTAAACCTACTTTGATTGCAAAAACAGCTCCCTTAGAAACAACTTGCTGGAAAGTGACTGTCTTTGAGTAGCGTTGCGCCATCGCAGAGCGCTGGGCCACCAAGTAAGCCTAATATTTCTTAAACCAGTAGGGGAAGAGGGAGAGGTGCCAAAAACAACCTTTGCAAGACAGAGCAGCTGGGCTGGAGCTGCAGAGCTGCTGCCCCACGGCCCACGGGCTCCTCCACCATCCTCGTCATTTCATCCTCATCCTTCCATCCCCATCCTTCCTCCCCTTGTTCTTTATTCCGTGTGAGGCTTGCACGGGTGGCACGACGGGCGATCCTCAAGCATTTCACGAAGCCAAAAAGCTGGCAGCCGGGATCCTCCCGCGTCTCCCATTTCAGCCCGACCCGTGTCCGTGCGGAGCCCGAGCAGCCGTTCCTCCCGTCGCAGGGGCCGTTCGCTCAGTGTGTTCCCGCTCCCTCCCGCACTCGGCGGGTTTGGGCAGGTCACGGCCGCCTTCCCCTCGGCGACCCCGCGCTCCTGGTTGAACATTGTCCTGGTGTCCTCACCCGCGGCTCCTGCAGTTCTGTCCCCCGTTCCCCTCCACTGACCTTCACCGCTTCCTCCTCCTTATCGGACCTGAAGCACCAGAGCAGATCAAGGGAAGGGGCTCCTGGAGCTGCCCGGGCGACTGAGAAACTGCGAAGTAGCGTTTCAGGGAAAGACTCTATTATTTTTATCAATCCGTGAATTTATTTAATGTGCCTTTTGAAAGAACCTGCCCTTGAGGGGCTCCGGGGGGCAGATGCGGGTGCCCCGGCTCTGGTTTTGTTGCTGTTGGATTTCGGGGGGGTTCTTTCTCTTCCTTGTTAAAGCCTTGAAGTGGGAAGTGGATCCGATTGTTTTTATTACCGTATTAACATTCATTTTAATTCATTTCAGAAACTAACCCATTTTTCTTCTTGATTAGAATGTCATAGAATTAGACGAGCTGTAACCCTCCTGAAGTGCCTTATTTTTCCTATATGGTATAAATATATTTATAAGAGTAATTATTCCACTGGTATTTTAGGGGTTCATGGCTGAGCAGAAGAGACGGTGGGAGAGGAGCTGCAAGTGCCCTCGAAGGGCCCGGCCGGGCGGTGTTTGGGGCGCTCTCAGGGTGCAGGGGTTACGCGTTTCAGACCAAAGGAGTTTCAGCAGTGAAACTCTGCTTAGAAAAGACAAAGAACCAACCTCATGAGCAGGAAATACTGTAGATGCGTTTGGTTCCCTTCGCTCCGCAGAACCAGCACGTTGGCCGCCCCGCGTGCGCCATGCGGCGGGTGCGAAGCTGCTGCCCCGGGGAGCGCAGCCCGGCCCGCGTCCGTACCTCTGTCTGTCTGTCTGTCTGTGCTTTCCCCACCGGTTGCTGTGTAAGCCAGGCTTTCCTGCTGCTTTTTTTATATATATACATATATATATATATATAATCAGCTCAGTAACACCTGGATGAAGATCCCAATTGCAGATTTTTTTGTAATGTACATGTAAAAAAAAAAAAAAAACAAAAAGTAATTTTTTTGGATCCTTTTTTAAAAACTGTAAACTTGATAAAACCTTTTGATCCGGTCGGTGCCTGCGTGTGTTACTCCGGGCATTTGCGGGGAGGCCCTTGGCATATGGAGACCTGATTGTGGCCTGTCTGGACTTAAAAGGGGACAATAAGAAAGATGGGGACAAACTTTTGAGCAGGGGCTGTTGTGACAGGACAAGGGGTGATGGTTTAAACTAAAGGAGGGAGATTCAGGCTGGACATGAGGAGGAATTGTTGCCCTGAGGGTGGTGAGAGCCTGGCCCAGGTTGGCCAGAGAGGGGGTAGATGAACCATCCCTGGAGACATCCCAGGCCAGGCTGGACGGGGCTCTGAGCACCCTGAGCTGGTGAAGATGTCCCTGCTCATGGCAGGGGGGGCACTGGGGAGCTGCGGAGGTCCCTCCAACCCAAAATACCCCATGATTCTATAATTTGGAGAGCCTGGCAGCGTTTGGTGTCTCACAGAGCTCACTCAGACTGCGTGCTGTCCCAGGTATGGGATGCAGAAACCCAGCGTGTCCCCAGCTGTCTCGCAAACGCCGTCACCGCCAAAATCTCCCCGTAACCCACACGCAGCCGTGCCGGGGTGGGCAGCGGGTGACGGAGGGCGGTGGGGACGTGCCTGGCCTGCCGTGTGTGCTCCTCCACACGAAATGAGCCCCAGCTCCATCTCGCAGGAGCTGCGCTGGGCTGTGAGGCGGCTGCTGCTGCTTGTGCCTCCATTTCAGCCGCTCAAGGTCCCTTCTGCAGTTAATCTGCCCAGCCACAGCCTCCATGGCTCCTGGCCCTGTTTCCAGGTGCCTTGGCCGCGTTCGGTACAGGACCCGGTTGTGCCAGGTGTATTTGTCTTGCCGGTCTATGGAGAGCAACAAAAGGATCCATCCTCCCTGCTCCTCGTCCCTGTTTTTACCATGAGCTTTGCTCTGCCAAATTCCCTTGGCTTCTTAGAGACACCCGTGCGCTCGCTCCGCAGCGCTGTGCCGTTCTTGGCTGACAATAGTCCCTGGCTGCAAAACCTCATTAGATTAATTGGCCTTGCCAGCTTCTGAACAAGCAAGCCCTTTAGTCGTGCTGGGGCGCGGAGGGCAGGGGAAGGAGGGACCGCCTGGGCTTCCACCTGCCCTGGTGCTGCTCTCGGATTCATCTCAGACCCGGGAGGAGCAGCCGGTGCCCCCAGCTCCCTTGTCTGTGGTCAGCACTGCTTTTTTGGGGTGCACGCTGGCATGTAGCCCTGTGCTTTTGGGGTCCCAGCCCTTGAGAGTCATCTGTGGGAACTGGGTGTGGGGGGATGCGTTGGTGAGTGTCATGCTGGTTTACCCCCTAAAAGATGAAGAAATCTCAGTCTCAGCTCCCCCTTTCTGAGTCCCCTGCATCATCCTTCACCTCCACAAGCAACCTGGGGAATGTTCCTGGAGACCCATGGAGCCGGGGAAAGCTCCTGGAGACCCATGGAGCAGTGGGGAGCTCCTGGAGACCCATGAAGCCAGGGAAAGCTCCTGGAGACCCATGGAGCTGGGCAGAGCTTCTATAGACCCAGCAGCCTCCCCTCTGCTGCTGCTCCCCACCCTGGGCTTAGCTCGGTGCAGGGAGGAGAAGCCCAGCAGCAAGATCAATCGTGTGTCAGCGCTTTGGAGCCCGAGCCCTTTCCGTGCGCAGCGCTGTGCTGCGGAGGAGCTGCCGCAGCTGGGGGAGCGTCCCCAGGCTCTGCTGTGCCTTGGCACCCCGGCCTCGGCCCAGCCTTTGATGTGCTCGTCTGTCTGTCTCCTCCACGGGGCTGGGCACCAGATCACAGCTGCCCGCTCTCCGGCTTCACAGGAGCCCCTGTCTCCAAAGACCTATTTAATTTTCTCCTTCAAGGTGGTGTTAGCAACACCCAGAAGATGCTGCCGGCTTTGCCTTGGACGAGTGGGCTGCGTGTCCTTTCCACCACTGACGTCAGCTTCTCTCCTTTAATTCCCCCTCTGGGACCAGAGCGAGTGCAGGCGCTGCCAGCTCCCATCAGCGTTAACAGCCTGCTGCTCCCAGTGTGTGGCACCGCTCCGCGCTGCCAATGTCACCCCCGACTCGCGCTGCCGTCCTTCGCCAAGCATCCACGGGCGCTGGGAGAGCACAACCCTCCTCCAAATCCCCGCCAAGGGCCCGCTGCCAGCCCAGAGCCCCCATTTCTTGCATGTAGGTGTGCTGAGATGGCAGCTCAGCCCGTGTAGAAATGGCTGACTGCTTCTCTCTCGCTTTCTGCCTTCTCTTTTTTCCCCTCCTCCCTTGCTTTGCTGTTGCCTACGCGGGTGTGTGGGGAAGGCGAGCGGCTCCCGTGCTGCGGATGGCTTTATCTGTAACTCTTCCATCTGCTCACAGCAGCTCACAAATAACCACGGGGTGCCAGAGGAATTATGGATTTGGAGCTCAAGTTTCTGCAGTCTGGCAGGGCAGCCGCTCTGCGCTGGGCTCAGCCGCTCCGCAAAGGCCAGTGCCTGCATGTGGAGGGCTTAAGGCAGCCGGGGCCGTCGGCCGGGGCCAAATTCCCCTCCCCATCGCCGAATCCAGGCCAGGGCACGTCAGACAAAGCCCCAGCCCCGCGCCAGCGTGGGCACCCGGTCGTGGGAGCAGCGGGTGCTGCCGCCCCTGCACCCGGCCAGGCAGCACAGGGCTTGCGCAGCGAAGCCGCCCCCGGCGCCGGGTGTTGCTGCGGGGATGGAATGGGTGCTGCAGGGAGGGAAACGCTTTCCGCCGTCCCGGGTGCCGAGTCCCACCCCACGCAGCGCTGTCGGCCGGGCTCTCCGCCCCGGGAAGCGCCGCTGATGGCTCCCAGAGCCACGCTCCGGTGGTGGCCGGGGACGATGCTCCGGAGCCGCACCGGGAAATGCCTCCTGCTGCCTTCAGCATTTGGTAAAACGCTTACGAGCGGGGCCGCGTTTTCATTTCCTGCCTGTTCCCGCTTCCAAGGAAACAAAATCCCCCAAGCCAGGGCTGAGGTTTCTCATTTAAATGTAACCCAGGCCGAGAACCAGAGCGGCCCAGCCCTCCCCATGGCGCGGCCGCCCGCGGTGACACAGGGGGGATGTTGGAGCTCGTGCTCCCTACCAGGATGCACCATGACGGGTACCCCAGTACGTCACCATTACAGATATCCCGGTACATCCCTGGGAGCAGAGACCCATGGCTGGGCTGCCGTGTGGGCAATGGCAGCTCTCGGCTCTGCCCCAGGTGGGTCTGTTGGGGTTCAAGCTGCTGGCGGGTGATTTTTGGGGGTGGCATTAACCCCTCTTCATCCTCCAAGCTGGCAAAGCCCCCCCTGTTTTCAGCACCAGGGGGAGGGCAGGAACCAGCTCTGGCTTTGCTGCGGTTGCTGCCAGTGCTGCTGCCCCGTGTCCCCGCTCCCGGCAAGGTGACAAAGGGCAGGCGCTTGGAGCCGCAGCCGAGCCCGGGGGCTGCCCAAGGCAGACAAGGGCAGCAAAACCTGCCCGGAGCCCCGTGTCCCCCCCGTGGCACAGGCTTTGAAGGCAAGAGGCTGTTTGCGGCTTCCAACATCTGCTGGGAGCCGCAGTGCTGGGCAGGGGGAGGGCTGGGCTGGCCAGATGTGTGCGCACAGCTGGGTGATGGTGTTCCCACGCCTTTATCCCACTCGCAGCCTCTGAGCTCATGTTTTAACCCCAAAACCGGGCCCTCGGTCCCCCCTGCGCGTCGGCGGTGTGGGGGCGGCTGCTCGGCACTCGGGCGCCTTCTTGGATGGATTCAGCGGGTTTTTATACCTCTGATTTCTGCATCTTTCTCCCCCAAAAAGGGAGCGGGCTGGGCACTGCTGCGGCCGTTCATCCCCTTGCTCGGTGCCACCTGCTCTGTCCCCAAAGTCCTGGAGCAGCCGGGAGCATCTCGGGACTCACTGGCTCCCGTTTCCCCCTCCATCCCGGCAGGACCAGTCAGGCACAGGTAGGAGCCGCAGGGGTTTTCCCTGCCGGGGTTGCTGGGAGGCGGCACACGGGGCAGCCGTGCCCTGGTGGCACCAGGGGACGGAGCTGCAAGGGGTGACATTCTCGGGGTTCCCATCGCAGTGGCTACGGGGCCTCCCAAATTGCCGGCTGTGGGGGGAGCTGGGCTGGCGCTGGGGGTTCACCCTGGCTCCTGAGCCCTGAGAACCCCCCAAATGACATTGGGAAGCCCAGCAGCTCCGGCACAGCGCTGTGCCCGCCCCACCACCAGCCATGGGGCCCCAGCAGACCTGTGCGGTGCTGCCTGTACACCCTGCGTGTCACCCTGTCCCCAGGGGAGGTGGCAGGGACCCCAGGGAGCAGGAGGGACCGGCCGGGCTTGCCCACCATGGAGGAGCAAAGCGACTGCGGCTGCTCCCTCTGAAATCATCAGCAGGGGAGGCACGGGGAGAGAAAAGCTGTTGAAGCTGCTGCACAATGTTGACAGAACCACCAGGTACCAACAACCAGTGAGTAACACGGGACTGGGAACTGCAGGATTTTCCACTGCTGGGTGGTGGGCTCAGGAACCACCCCCAGGCTGAGGGATGGAGGTTGGATGTCCTCAACCCCTGAGCTCTGCTCCTTTCCCTCTGGGTCAGCCTCAGTGGGGACAAGTGGAGCCCCAGATCCCCAGCCCTGTCCCCGGCCCCGGGAGAGCAGCAGGCGCTGGTCCGCGGCCCTTCAGCCCCATGTCCCCTCCACACCGGCTGCCACCGCCCCCGCGGCGCTCAGCCCAGCCGGAGGCACAAAGCGATCTTAGTATTTCCTCTGCGACAAACGGCACCAACCTGCGGCTGCACCAGGAACACGGGCCCGGGGGGACACGGACCCTCGGGGGGGCACAGCACCCTGCACCAGCACAGCATCCTGCACCAGCACAGCACCCTGAACCACCACTGCATCCAGTACCAGCACAGCATCCAGTACCAGCACAGCATCCTGCACCAGCACAGCACCCTGAACCACCACTGCATCTAGTACCAGCACAGCATCCTGCACCAGCACAGCATCCTGCACCAACACAGCACCCTGCACCAGCACAGCATCCTGCACCACCACAGCATCCTGCACCAGCACAGCACCCTGCACCAGCACAGCATGCTGCACCAACACAGCACCCTGAACCAGCACAGCATCCTGCACCAACACAGCACCCTGAACCACCACTACATCCAGTACCAGCACAGCATCCTGCACCAGCACAGCACCCTGCACCAGCACAGCATCCTGCACCAACACAGCACCCTGCACAGCTCAGCACCCTGCACAGCTCAGCACCCTGCACAGCGCAGCGCCCGGCCGTGCTGCGGCTGCTCTTCAGCCCCGGGCGCTGCCACATCCCGACGTGGCTGCGGAGGCACAAATGCCCGTGGGAAACCTGCTGCTCCGTGCCCGGGCCGGGCGGGGCACGGGGGCTCTCGGGGCGCAGAGCTCTGCCACCGCAGGGGATGAGCTGCCCTAATTAGCTTTGCCATCGTTAACCCTGCTGTCTCTGCGACCAGCGCTGCATGCGGAGCAGGCAGCAACGATGGGCGTCCCGTCGGATCTGAGCGGTGGCTTTTGGACCACGGGCACCTCAATTTGGGGGTCCTGGGGAGAACTCCCACCCCCTCATGCCACCCCCCCAGGGTGCTGCCTGTCACCTGCCTGTGACAAAGGCAGCAATAGCAGCACAAGGGGCTGCAGCCCTTCTGTCTGCTGGGAGGATGTGGATGAAGATGAGGATGAGGATGGTGGGCGCCCTCGGTGCTGCTCCCCCCGCGGGGCCGGCTCCTGCTAACAGGATCTGATGGGTGGGGGCCACGCTGTCGCTCGGAATTTCGTAACCGGGCGCGGGGAAGCGGAGCGGGGAGAAGGTCCTGCCTGGACTCGGGGTCCTCAACCTGTCCCCGCATGGCCCCAACCCACCCCCAGCAACAACCAGTCGCACCTCGTATCACAAATCACTTTTATTCCTCACCCCTCAGTTGTAAACAAGAAGCGGCCCCACACACACACACCCCGAGGGGGCTCTTCCCAAGGGGGCTCTTCACATGCACCCCCCCGCAAAAAACAGTGCAAATCCAGCCCCAGTGCAAAGAAAGGCTTTGACAGGGGCAGGGGGAACCCTGGGTGCCATGGCGGGGGGGGGGCAGCACCCAGGGGACCCCAGAGGCGCTCGGTTTGGGGTGCGGAGCCTCCGGCAGCACCTTCTGCCCACAGGCAGCGAGCACTAGGGGGCAGCAGGTCCCAGCGCTGGGCCGGCGGCGTCGGGAGCGCGTCTAATCATAATTAACAAGTAATAAATAAATGGATGGGTGGCTGGGAGAAAGGGGCGGGTGTGACCCCTCCTCCTCCGGCAAGTGGGGCTTTCCCTCCCCTTCCCGAATGTACAAATATATTTTAACCATCTGAGGTAAGTAACGAGGCTGTAAAAAAAGCAAGAGGGGAGCGAATGTTGCCGGTGTCGCCCCCCCTTAAAAAAATAAAGCATCATAAATAGTTCTAAAGAAAATATGAGGATCTCCACCCTCTCTCTCACGTGCACACGCATAAATATAGATTATATTATGGATAAAAATATGTTTTTCTCTCCTGTGAATTCAAAAAGTGGAAAAATAGAGGGAGCGAAGGGGTCGTGCTCCCAGGGACCCGAGAGCTCCCGCCGTGTGTCTCTGGGAAAGACAAGGGGAAAGACAAAGGAGAATCCCCCAGCGCTATGGGTAAGTGGAGGGTGCAGGGAGGCCGGGAGGGGGGGTTCAGACGTCACTGGGGGAGCGGGAGCGGAAGGGCGGGGTGGGGGAGAAGCACCCGCAGCACACGGTCCACAGCACTTTCTGGATCTCCTGGTTCCTGAAGGCGTAGATGACAGGGTTGATCATGGAGTTGGAGGTGGCGGGGAGGAAGGTGGCGTAGGTGTAGAGCGCCGGGTAGCTGTAATCCCCCAGGAGACAGTAAACGGCGAAGGGCAACCAGCACGATGCGAAGGTGCCCAGGATGACGGCCAAGGTGGCGATGCCTTTGCGGGTGGTGACATAGTGGGAGCTGGCTAGGAAATGTCTCTGCACGGCGATTTGGTGGGCGTGCCGGCAGACGATCTTACAGATCTGCACGTAGAGCTGCAGCATCACCGCAAAGACCATGAAGAAGGAGACAGAGAGGATGATGAGGTGGTTCTTCATCAAGGGCTTGATGATGCTGCAGGTGGACGGCTCCTTCAGGCAGTTCCAGCCCATGATGGGCAGGAGCCCGTAGCAGATGGATGCTCCCCAGGTGAGGATCAACATGATGTAAGTCCTGGTGACCGTCCTCTCTGAGTAGTAGGTCAAGGCGTTGTAGAGGGACAGGTAGCGGTCGATGGTGATGGTCAACAAGCTGCTGACGCTGGCCGTGAAGGAGGTGACCAGCAGCCCCACGGTGAGCAGGCTGACGGGCTCCGACGGGATGAAGTACACAAAGGCAAAATGCAGGATCAACCCCAAACCGGCCAGCAGATCAGCCGTGGCCAAGCTGCCGATGAGGAGGAACATGGGAGCCCGGAAAGCCGGGGTGTAGAAGATCACCACCACCACGACAGCGTTCTCGCAGGAGATGATGGTCCCAGAGATGCAGAGGACGACGTCCCACGGGTTCAAGGCGAGGGGTCGCACCACGGACTCCAGGTCCACGGCATTGCCGCTGCCGTTCCTGGCCGTGAACCAGCCGTGGTGGCCGTCGCTGGAGTTGGGGGGCCCGTCCTCCATCATGCTGGCGGGGCTGACCTGCTGCAGCTGAAAGCAAGAGCAGCCCCCTCAGCACCCGCAGTGGGGACCCCCCGCTGTCCCTGTGCCACCCTGCCAGGGACAGTCCGGCCTCCCCCCAAAAAAGTTGTCTCTGGAAGCGGGGGCAGAGGTGCATGTGGGTTTTTTTTTTTGGGGGGGGGGGGGGGTGTTTGCTGTTTTCTCCGAGGGGATTTTTCTGAACAAGGTGCTTTGGTTTTAATTCTTTTCAAAGCAAAGAAAAATAAATATACGAAGCGGGGCGGGGGGGAACCCCTGCTCTTCCGCTCCTGCCTTATCTGCTGGGGCTTGTGCACGGCGTGATTTTGGCGGATAAATGCAGGGGGGCAGCACCGGCCCCGCTTCACCCCCCACCCCCCCGAGAGCTTCGGGGATCCCAAGCAGCAGGTGAAGGGGGTGGCCCTGCCCTCCCGGAACCGACACCCCGCCGGGGAGGGAGGGGCGCCCTCCCGGCCCCGCCATGCGCCCCCCAACCGGGGGGACCCCAACTCGCCTTGGGGAGGTTCTGCCCCTCCTGGGGCACTCACAGGCAGCACAGCCCCCGGGGGGCGAGGTGGGGGGCACGGCTGCCCCTCGCCCTCCTTCCCATAGCCAAGTGGGGTCACACATCCTCCCGCTACCCCCCGATGTCCGTGTTCCCCTCTCCCCAGTGCCCCCCCGGTGTCCGTGTCCCCCCCCGGGTGCCAGGCACTCACCTGCCGGGATGCTCGGGCTGGGGTCCCGCTGCCATGGGCGCCGCCGAGTTATAGTGACCGAGCCCCGCCGGGGGGCTGGGGGTGCGGGGGGGTGACTCACCACCGTGCCCCCCCCCCAAGCCCCGTTCTCCCCGCTGTGACGTCAATGGCGCGTCGGAGCCAATCAGCGCCCCGAGAGGCAGAGCGGGCGCGCGCGCGCCGCATAGTAATCGCGCCGGGCATGGAGCAGCTCATTCATAAAAACAGCCCCCCCCCCCCCCCCCATCCCACGCCACCCCCGGGACACCCCCAGCCCGGGTCCCCCCGCCACGTCCTTGCAGAGGAGGGGGGAGCCGGCTTCCCTCGCCCCCCCTGGCAGAGATCTGGGGGCTCCGCTTTGCACGGTGGGCATGGAGGAGGCGGCTCGGAGGACAGCGTGGGGGACGAAGTTGGGTCCTCCTCCGCCCCCCGCACAGCCGGGCGTGCGCAGCCCCCACCTCCGCTTCAGGAGCGGGTCCCAGCGGGCCGACTTTCCCACGCGGGCCTGAATAATTCATCGCCCGGAGAACCGGGAAGGTCTGGCCCGGCCGGGGGCGCTGCGGGAAGAGTGGCTGGCAGGGAGCCCCCACCCTGGGGAAGGAGGAAGGGGAAGGCGTGCGCACCCCCGGGACCCTGCCGGGACTCTCCCCGCCCCGGTTCCTCGAAGCCCGGTGCGTTCCAGGGCTTCTCGAGCAACCTGCCCCCGCCAGGGTGTCAGGAGCCCCCGGTGCTCCCGGGCGGAGCTGCGGCCGCCCCAGCGGGGAACGGCCAGGGCTCCCGGCCCAGTTCGGCCCGGCCCGGTTCGGCCCGGCCGGAGCTGTTCGCGGTGCTGAACTCAGCCGCGACGGCCCCGGGTCCCGGTGGGGCCGCCCCCCCCCCCCGCATCTCCGCCGGCTGCGGCCGCGTCTCGGGAGGGGCCGGGACCGGCGGAGGAACTCGCTGCAGCCCGGGGAGGGGGCTGGGGGTGCGGGGGCTGGGGGGTGCGGCGGGGCGGCTGCGGTACGGGTGCGGTGCGCGTCGGGTGTGCGGACAGAGTAGGGGCAGTGCGTGCAGTGCGTGTGCGGTGTGCAGGGTGTTCGGCGGGCTGTGTGCATGCAGTGAGTGCAGTGAGCGCACGGTGTGCGGTGAGCGCACGGTGTGCGGTGCTCAGACAGTGTGCAGTGCGCGAAATGTCCGGGGCGTGCAATTCACACACAGTGTGCAGTGTGTGCGGTGTGTGCAGTGCAGGGTGTGCAGTGCACGCACAGTGTGCGGGGTGTGCGGTGTGTGCAGTGCAGGGTGTGCAGTGCAGGGTGTGCAGTGCAGCGGAGCAGGGCGTGCTGGGGGTGCAGTGCCTGGACCCCCGAGACCGGAGCAACCCCGTCTTTCCCAGGCCCGGGCAGAGCGCAGGCGGTGGGGGATGGAGGGGGGCGCGCACCCCGGAGCGGGACCCCGTCATGGACCGGGCCCCCCGGGGCGGGGCGGGACAAGGCGGGGCCGCCCCTCCCCGCCCCCCCCCCGCCCCCGGGGCCGCCTCCCGCGGGCGCGCATGTGCCCGTGCCTCCGCTCCGCTCTCCCGGGAGCTCCGCGGCGCCGCAGCCGACACCTCCCGCTGGGACCGGGCTGAGCTGAGCCTGGCTAAGTCGAGCGTAGCCGGGCCGGGCCATGGCCCCGCCGTGCACCGGGACGCTGCGCTGCGCGCTGCTGTGCGCGCTGCTGTGTGCGCAGGGGCCCGAACCCACCCGCGCAGGTACGGCCGGGGACGCGGGGGGCGCCCGGGGGCGGGGGGAACTTTGCCCGTGACCCCTTTTCCCGTGATGGGACCGGGAGAGCCCCGTTCCCTCGGCTGGCCCCGGTTTGGGGGGAGAAGGGTCCCTGTTCCTGCTCCCAACCGGGGGGGCTGGGACCCCCAGAGCCAGGAGGGGTGCCCTGAGCTGATGTGGGACAAATGGGGTGCAGGGTCTGGCTTCCTCTCCAAAAAGCGGAGGGAACTCGTGGTTTGTGGCGGTTTCTGTGCTGGGGGAGCAGGGAGTGGAGCCGTCACCTCCTGCCCGGGGTGCAACTCTGGGCATCAATTATGCAAACCCCAGGCTTGCCTCTGCTCCCCTTCTCCAACCCCCGCTGTTCACGGGAGACTTTTCCACCCTGACCCGTCCCACCGGGACCCACGCGTGTTCCTGGAGCACCCATCGGGACGGGGCTGCCCTCAGCCAGCCCCACTGCCCCCCGTTTGTTTCCTTCTCGCTCCTCACACCTGACGGCAGGAGCGGGAGTTGACAACGTTGGGCTCAAACGTCTGTTCCTGTGCCTGCTGCGATAAAAATAACTTAAATTATAAACCTGCCTGAAACCCTTGCGAACAAAGTCCTACTTTCCCATTGGTTCCCGGCAGGTCTCTAAATGCTGGAGGGGGGGCCCAGCGTCGTGCCCACCACGCCGTAGCCATGGCAATGGGTCTGCAGCATCCCGCCGCATGCCTTACACTACCTTTGCTTTCACTGTGGGGGCACCGGGGCAAGGAAGGGGCCTCTGGATTCAGCTGGATATGGCCTGAGCAGCCAGGAGGACCCTAAAAGCTGGGGGTGGGGTGGGCTGGAGGTGCCCACCCCAAAGGGATATGGTGTGGTGGGGAGCCCTCTGCAAAGCACTGCTGGTGGGGATGGGGCGCAGCAAAGCCAACCACAAGGCCAAGTTGGGTCCCTGTGTGGCCGAGACACATGGGGAGCCAGGCCAGGGGGGTCCCAGCCCCCAGCACCCTCCTGCGAGTCCTGCGGGGGTTGTGTGTCCCCTGAGAGCCTGGAGACGTGCCCAGGGTGGGGAACGGCTCTTGGCTCCGTCCCGGGATGGTGCAAACGCAGGCGTGGGACGCAGCGAGGAGCAGCAGGGCCCGGCCGCAGCTCGCTGTTGCAGCCTCCCTCGCTGCCAGGCAGCCTGTAAATTAATGATGAGCGTGGGGGGGGGAAGAGCTCATGGCAGAGCAGCTCCAGGAACGCCCAAGTGCCTCACTGCCATTGCCAGGGCAATGGGGAAAAGGGGATGTCCCATGGAATGGTTTGGAGGGGCAATGGGGCTTAAATAACCCCATTGGGGCTGCTGGGAGCAGCTGGGCTGGTGCTGCTGCCTTGTTTCTTTTAAGCCTCCACCAGAAGATCCAAGGCCGGAGGGGCCCTGTGGACCACTGTGGGTGATGGGGGGAGCCTGGGTGGCCGTGGGTGCTGTGGGGTGTCCCCTCTGCGGAGAGCTGGTGATGCTACAAACACCCACAGCTGGCTGGGACGGGTCTGTTAATGCATTTGGTGCTGTGAGAGGTGCCATCACCCCTTACCCTGCATTGGGAGAAATCCTCCTCCGTGCAGCAGGGGGTGCAGCCCCGAGCCCGGCTGATGGGGGGCCGGATGGTGACCCTGCCCTCCCCCTGTCCCAGCTTCGGCAGGAGAGTGCAGCGAGCTGAGGTCCTGCGAGACATGCACGGCTGGCACAGCACCGCACAACGTCAGCGGCTGCGTCTGGGTGGGCTGCGGGACCCCCGAGGAGCCAGGTGAGAGGATTCGGACATGCGGGGGGACAATGGGGGGCCACCAGCCTTGAGCCTTGGGCTCAGCACCCTTGGGTGCCTTGTCTCAGTGGCTTTCCATGCTGAAGGCCAATCTCACCCCATGGGTAGAGGAGCACCAAGTGATGGAGATGTGAGAGAGCCAGTGGCTTATAAAGCCCTTTTTTGGGCTCTTCCCTGCAAGGGTGCAGATGCAAGCCCAGCTCACAGCCCCTTGGATGGATGCCTGCCCCTGGGAACTGGTCCTCACCATCCCAAACCATCGGGTTCCCTGGGCCCAAACGCCATCAGCTGCACTGGGTGCCCCTGGGGGCTGATTTTCTGGGGGTTATTGTGGGAAACTCTGCTCCCCGTTCCCACAGAGCTGGGGAGCTGCGTGCAGAGCGGGGCGGCCGCGCGGGAGACCTGTGTGCTCTACAACACCAGCACCCTGTGTCAAGGTAACGCAGCTCCCCCTGCCACAGCAAGACCCCAAAACCAGCAGCCTTGGGGATGGGGGTGCTGCCATGGGTGTTGGGATTGTGGGGGTGAAATGTCACCGCTGGGACAGGAACATGGGGCACGGGGTGCATGGCGATGTCCCTTGACAACCCTTTTCTCCCCCTTTGCTCTGTCACTGTCCCCAGCAGCACTGCGGTCCCCCACCGAAGAGTCTCCATCACGTTCCCATAGCAAGGAGCCGGTGACGCATTCCCCAAGTGAGCGGGTCTGGGGGGGCGGGAGGTGGTGGGACAGGGTTGGGTGTCCAGGCACCCCAGGGGACAGTGGCCAGTGGGATGGGACAAGGTGTGTCCCTCCGTGTTTCGCACCCCTGGGGAGGGATGAGCATTCATGGGTTCAACCCTGGCTGCGCCCCAGGGGGTGCCAATGCCACCCCAGCATCACAGCTCGGTCCTTGTCCCCCCCCTCTGCCCCAGGCAATGTTGCCATGGGCTGCAGCGGTGCCGGGATGGGGCTGGGGGGTCGTAACACCCTGCAGCCCCCTGAGAAGCAGCTCTGCTGCCGTCCTTGCTGGGAAGTGCCGTCTCTGGCTTGGCTGGAGCACGAGCTGGGAGCCGAGAAGGAGCCTCTTCCAGGAAGCGGGAACTGGAGAGCGTTGGGCTAATTACGGCGGGTAATTGGAGCCCAGAACGCTGTGAATTATTGATCCCACTGGGATCCTTTCACCGCTGTCTCCTCTCCTGTGCAGTGCCGGCTGCTTTGGCTGGGAAGGGGCTGAGCCCATCCCCGCATCCACGTGTCGATGGGGACGTCCCGGCTCTGTGCAGATCCCAAATCCCCTCTCCTTGGCAGGGGCACCAGTACCCCAAGGATGCCAACAGCACCCCTATTCCCCCTTACATTTTCTTGTGCCATTAGGAACCACCACCACCAGCGCCCCGTTGACGGGCAGCCCCGAATTCCACCCACCCGGCTTCGACACGGCCAGCTTCATCGGGGGCATCGTGCTGGTGCTGAGCGTCCAAGCCGTGGTCTTCTTCATCATCAAGTTCATCAAGTCCAAGGACAGCACCTACCAAACGCTGTAAGGCTCCCACGCCCCATCCAAAATGGATGGGGGGGTCCCATCCTGAGTCACCCTTGAAGCCAAAAATGGGGCTCAGCCCCTGTGTGTGGGGCTCCGTGTCCTGTTTCGCCACTCAGTGTTGTCACTCATGGGTGTTTGTGCCCGGCAGGGGGAGGATTTGGGAGATGGTGGGGCTCATCCTCCATGTCTGTCCCCTCGCCGGTGTCCGGCTGTCCTGTCACCTCCTCTGTGTGTTGCTGCCTGTCCGGGTCCTGGCTCTGAGCCCCGTGGGGAGCCTGGAACCCCAAAATCCACCCCCCTGAGCTGAGCCAAGTGGGGGCTTGTTGCTCTTCTCCCCCCTTGCGTGGTGCCAGGGGCTCACTGTGTCTAACATGGGGGGCCATGCCCCGTCTCTCTTTCCTTGCACGCTGCCAGAGAGGAGAACTAGTAGGTGCTGGGTGCCGGCAGCGATGCGGGGGGGCTCCCCCTGCACCCCAGAGCTTCACCCTTCCCTCACCCCTCCTGGGGGTGGCGTGGTCCCTCTCTCCTGGTTTGCATGAAGGGGCTTTCCCGGTTGGTTTGCTGTTTTCCTGGGAGCTGTTAGCAGTAGAAGGGAAGGGGGAGTCCCTCCTCGTTCCCCCTGTTCCATGCACAGAGCCCCCGGAGGGATGCAGCTGATGCACAGCCCCTTGACACATCCGTGTCCCTTCTGCCACCTGGGTGACGTGTCCCTGGCCCCCCCATGGCAGCAGGGTGCACCCCCCGAACACGCTTGGCAGGACGGGAGCTGCAGGGCCCCGTTCGAGAGCACCCAGCAGCCCCTGGGCACCCCAATCCCCTGCTGCTCCCGCTGCCCCCCCAGCCTTGGGGCTTGCTGAGAGGGGGGGGTTGGGGTCCCCTCTTCCCCCGTTGGGCTCTCAGGTGCTTTTTCCTTCAGCATTTTGGCTGGAGCCCCCAGCCCCCTGCTGCAGCCCCCCGACCCCTCCGGCGCGGAGCCAGGGCCGCGCTGTGTGCTTTTGCTGTGCCTCTGTGTTGCTGTGGGGGTGTGCGGGGTGGGGGGTCCCAGTCTCCACCCCCCATTTCTGTGTGTTGTTTTGGGGAGGGGGAATGTGTGCTGTGTGCCGTGAGGTGACACTTGTAGCTCAGGCTGCCCCCATTAAACTCTGTGAGGTGGTGTCTGTCTTGTGTCTGGGGGGGGTTGTGTAGCTGGGCTGGGGGTGCAGGGGGGAGAACAGCAGCAGGAGCCCTGTGTCCCCCATCCCTACCCTGTGGTACCTCCCATCCCATTCCCAGGTGTGGGGCCAGCCCTTCCCCATGGCATCGCCACCCCCATGGGCACAGCGGGGTGGGCACCGGGGCACCCCCATTTTCCCTGCTCCCTGGGGCTTGCAAGGGGCTGGACCCCCCAGGGAAAGGCCACCGGGGGCTTTTTCTGTTACGTGCTCTTCTCTGTCTGCTGCACCAGGATCTGAGGCCGCTGGTGTGCCCTGGGCTGGGGAGGTGCTGCTGCCTTGTCCTGAGCTGGGAAGGCAGAGAAGAGCCCAACGCTGCCGGCATCCCTGCCCGGTACCGGCATCCCTGTCCACTGCCAGCATCCCTGCCCGGTACCGGCATCCCTGGCTACTACCAGAGTGACCCCCTTGCTGCAGGGTCCCTTCCTGCACCACAACTATGCAAAGGTGGCTCTGCACCAGCCTGCCCGCTCTGCCCTTGGGGGGGACATGTCCCCCAGGCCTGACCCCTGTCCCCAGCATGGCTCCTGGGGGACCTTTGCACCCAGTGTGGCCACGGTTGCACCCTCCAGCTCCCAGGGAGAGGGGGCAGAGCAGGGAGAGGGGGGTGTCATCATGGGGGTCTCATCCAGCCTTGAATCCCAGCCTTGGGTGCCCCTTTCCGTGCTCACCAGGAGCCCAGGGGACCCAGGGCATCAGAGCACACGTGGCCGTGGCTGGCAGGGGGGTGGCTATTGCTGGCCAATCCCCAGCCCCACAGCAGGCACAGAGCCCGAGCCGGCGCAGGGGGCAGAGACCAAATAAAGGAGTTTTGTCCTATTTCTGGTGTTCGTGTCATGGTCGCCCATCACCCCCAGAGCCCCAGTGGTGGGTGCTGCCCTGGCAGATGTTTGTTGCTAACCCCGTTCCTGCAGCTGGGGATGTGGTTGCATCCTGCCCGCTGCGTGGTGTTGGTCTCAAGTGATTCCAGTCCTCCCAGTGAGCAGGGGAGGGGAACCGGTATGAGGAGGGGTGATGCCACGCTGGAGCAGGGGGTGACAGGACATTGTCCCCTCCTGTCCCAGAGCTTTCACCCTGTGGTTTCCCCATCCATGGGGCACATTCCGGTGGCCAGGGTGCTGTGCCCGTCTGTCCCCTGCATGCCACCCCAGACCCAAGACTTTCTGAGCCGGGGATGCTGCATTTCAGAGCCGCAGGTCACAGCTCCGCCTGTAGCCACCAGAGCCCCAGGGCTGCCACCATGGGGGCTGGTGGGATGTGATGGAGGGGACAGCCCCACGCGGGAGGGAGAAATCAGGGTACGGTGCCCAGAGCAATAAACAGCTGCCAGATGTGCCCCCCAGTTCCATTTCATTGCTGCTGAAAGGGTGGGGGGGTGCAGTCCCCAGCCCTGCACAGTGACGCTCCGGGCTCAGCTCTGTCCCCAGTGGGTCCCACAGTCCTGCTGGCACCGGGTGGTCCCTTGTGGGGGTCCGAGGGCTATGCCCGGGGGACCAGGTTGGTCCGTAGGGGCAGCAGCGCTTCCACCCAGCGCCCGGGCTGCTGGAGCAGCCGCCCCCACACCCCCCGCTCCTCCGGCGTCGAGTCCATCCAGCCCACGGGCAGCCCGTAGCTGCTCCCTGCGGAGAGACCATCACCGTCACCCCCGCCATGCACTGCTGCCACAGAACCACAGACGGTTTGGGTTGGAGGGACCTCCCCAGCCCCCCCAGTCCCCCTGCCATGAGCAGGGACATCTTCACAAGCCCAGGTTGTTCAGAGCCCCGTCCAGCCTGGCCTGGGATGTCTCCAGGGATGGTTCATCCACCACCTCTCTGGCCAACCTGGGCCAGGCTCTCACCACCCTCAGGGCAACAATTCCTCCTCATGTCCAGCCTGAATCTCCCTCCTTTAGTTTAAACCATCACCCCTTGTCCTGTCACAACAGGCCCTGCTCAAAAGTCTGTCCCCATCGTTCTCATCATCCCCTTTTAAGTCCGGAAAGGCTGCACTAAGGTCTCCCCGGAGCTTCTCTTCTCCAGCTGAACACCCCAACTCTCAGCCTGTCCCCCAGCTGAGCTGTTCCAGCCCTCTGGTCACCCCCTGTGCCACCCCTACCCCACCACTGCCGTCACCCCCCCTGGCAGCCACGGGGGCACCCGGGGCTCCCCCCTCACCTGTGCCCAGGCTGAGCCGGATTCCCCCCAGCTGGCGCTTGGCAAAGGCTTCGTGGTGCCAGAGCGTGAACTCGGCGCAGGCCTCGGCCAGGTCCTTGGCCTGGAAGCCGTCGTACACCATGGTGTGGTTGAAGAGGGGGTTGAGGCTCCGCTTCACTACCCGCGTCTTCTGCCGGCTGGCCTTGCTGTCATCCGGCAGCACGTAGCTGGGGTGACAGCTGGTGAGGGGACACACACACACCCACAAGCCTCTCTGGGTGCCCCCCAGGGTGTCACCCCCCGCTTACCACTGCACAAAGGCATCCACGGTGCCGCTCTGCAGCGGGATGAGGCTCTGAGCATCCTTCACCCAGATGTGCAGCTCGCCCGTGGGTGGCAGTCCCCCGCCTGCAGGAAAGAGGGGTCAGGGACACCCCCCGTGTGCCAAATTCCACCCCCCGGGTGCCCACGGGCACCTCTCACCTTCCGAGCCGGCAGGGATGAACTTCAATGCCAAGTTGAGGTTGCCCCGGCTGGTGAGGCCGTCTGAGGAGATGGGCATCTGGAGAGGATGGGGGGTCAGGGGGGCTGTGGGTGGTGGGGGTGGGCTGGGGGACCATGGGACTCACCCGGGGCTGGAGGTTGAACCACTCGGGGCTTGTGTTGGCCCAGTCCCAGGTGCCCAGCGCGATCTCCACCTCCCCCAGGAAGAGGTTCCTGCCCAGGCTGTCGTGGTGCCACACCGAGAGGTTCAGGGTCCGGCCCTGCAGGTCCCTCTTCTCCAGTTTATACTGGTGGGGGGGACACAGGATGAGTTTATCCACCCCCACCTATCCACCCCCCTCAAACCAGGAGATTCCCCCCCAAAACCACCTCAAAGCGGGCTTAGAAACCTTGAGGGTCTCATTGAAGATGGGATCCAAGCTCCTCTTCCTCACCGTGGTCTTGCGCTTGCTGCGGTTGGACTTATCGGGCAGCAGGTACGTCTTGATGTACCTGCAGCCAAAGAAAAGAGGTGCACGCAGTGGGTACCACCATGAGCATCACCTGGGTGTCACCCACCGCCGGGGACTGGGACACTCACGGGTCCGACCGCTGCTTCTTGGCCTCGGCCAGCTCGCGGCACCGCAGCACGTGGACCTGCAGCTCCTTCTTGGCCGGGTCGTAGCGCAGGGAGAACTGGACGCAGCCCCGCACGGCCACGCTGCCCAGCTCGCCCTCGCTGTACAGGCTCATCAGGCTGCCGCTCAGCTGCGGGGGGGGACAGGGTCAGGGGGGGCTGGAAAGGTGACCCCCAGCCCCCAGAACAGCTGCCGGTGCCGCACCGTGGAGGAGCTGAGGCTGGACACGGAGGAGCTGGTGGTCAGCAGGCTGCTCGGGGACCTGTGGCCGTTCTGTGGGGACACCCGGGCTGGGGATGCTGGAGATTTCTCGGGGTTCTCCGGCCCCTGGAAATGCAAAGTACAGAGGGGTCAGCAGCCCCCCAGACCCCCGTCCCCAGTGCGGGTGCTGAGGGCACCCAGACCCCAACAAGTGTCTGGTGCTTGGGCACAGCCCATGCTGTGCTGGCCTTGCACACCCCACGCAGCGCCCCAGCCCCATAGAGCCCCCCCCAGTCACACACAGCCTCCCCAGCCCCATAGAGCCCCCCCAGTCACACACAGCCTCCCCAGCCCCATAGAGCCCTCCCAGTTACACACAGCCCCCCCAGCCCCATAGAGCCCCCCCAGTCACACACAGCCCCCCCAGCCCCATAGAGCCCCCCCAGTCACACACAGCCTCCCCAGCCCCATAGAGCCCCCCAGTCACACACAGCCCCCCCAGCCCCATAGAGCCCCCCTCAGTCACGCACAGCCCCACCAGCCCCATAGAGCCCCCCAGTCACACACAGCCCCCCAGCCCACCTGTCCAGCCTCGGGGCCGCTGCGTGCAGAGTCAGGTTCCTCCTCATCTTCCTCCGTGCTGGATGTGCCAAAGGGGTTCCCACCGCCTGTGTCACCTGTGTCACCTGCAAGGGCACGCTGTGGGTGGGGGTCCCCACACAGCGGGGGTGGATGGGGGGAGTCCCATTTTTGCAGCAGGAGGAGCAAGTGGGCAAGTGAGGGCTGGGGGGCTGCACTGGGGGCTCCAACCCCCCAGATCTCAGTTACCTGTCTGGGCTGGGCCGTCCTGCTCCCTCGCTGGGATGTCACCTGGCTCCAGGGACTGTGACACTGGGGTCTCCTCCAGAGCTGGAGCCGTGGGGCTGGGCTGTGGGGTGTCACACAGGAGAAAGGGTGAGCACGAGCACCCTCGTCTCCCCAGCGTGCTCCCCTCCGTCCAGCCTGCTGGGGACAGGGTGGGGGACATCCCATGGGACATCCCTGATGGCAGCACCCTCCTGGGGTGTCACCGCCACCCCCCAGCCAGGGCCACGGCAGCCTGGGGGTCCCAGCTGTGGGGAGCTGCCCCACTGACTGAGCCCATCACCGGGGCATTGGGTGTCAGGCACTGACCTGGGGCTCTGCATCTTCCTGCACATCCTCCGTGGGCGGGCTGCGAGAACAGACGATAATTAGTTTCTCTTGACAAGGCATCATCACACTAAAGAGAACTTCCTTCCCCACCAGCATCTCCACAGTTGTTTATAGAGCCGGGGTCCAGCTGGGTGATGGACAGACAGACACTGGGATGACGGACAGACACAGGCACAATGGACAGAAGACACCGGGTTGGTGGACAGACACTGGGATGATGGACAGACAGACACTGGGTTGGTGGACAGACAGACACCGGCATGGTGGACAGACGGCAGGACAGCACAGGTCTGGCTGCACCATCCCCTTCACCACAGGCTCTGCTCCCAGTTCCCACCTCCAGATCCCCCAGCGCACCCTGGGGATGTGGCACCCCCAGTGGGGCACCAATGAGAGATGCCACCAGCCATGGGGCACCCATGGGCTGAGAGCTGTCCCCCCACAACCATCACCTCTCCTCCGGCTCTGCCGCACCATCCTCATCCTCCTTCTCCTCCACCAGCGGCTCTCTGATGGCCTCCAGCTCGCCCAGGCTGGGCCCACACTCCAAGTCCTCGGCTCCTGGGAACATCGAGGAGCTCAGTGGGCTGAGCCCCAGCCCCCGGTGTCCCCCCATGTCCCCGTCCCTGCGTACCCCAGGGCCGCCTCCTGCGGCGGATGGACGCACGGACAAGGTCGGAGCCCAGGTGGTGGCGGTGACGCTGGGCACGGGCGTCACAGAACCAGTCCCCGGTCAGGATCCTCAGCCGCGCCGGGTCCGACACCGACTTGCGGAGCTTGCTGGTGGCAGGAGGGTGGCGTTGGGTGTCCCCCAGCCTGTTGCTGCCATCAACCCCTGTGCCACCGTCCCCATCACCCTCCCCAAGCATGGGCCGCCATGAGTGACCCTGGGGACACCGGGGAGTTTCAGACCCTCAGTGCTGGTGTCACCCTACATGTGGCTTCACCCTGCGCAGGCTCAGTGGGTGTTGCCATCCCCAGGGGAAAGGGGACCCCCAAACTGGCTGCTCATCCCCAAGGGTGACTGACCCCAAGCCGGCTGCTCTCGGGGGGGTGTTTGCAATGTCCCCAAGGGTGACACTGACCAGGGCCCCCCCCATCTCACCTGATGCGTCCCTCCTCGCGCCGGCGGAGCTGCCAGTCGCGGCGCAGCACCTCGGTGATGGCGAGCTGCTCGGCCTCCGTCAGGAAGCTCAGGTCCAGCAGCGCCTCAGTCCCCAGCTCCAGCGCCATGGCTGGGGGGGGGGACACGGCGGGGGCGCCCCGGGGGGCTGGCCGAGCTGGGTGCTGAGAAGCGGGGGGCTGCGGGTGGGGGGGCTCAGCGTGCCGGGCATGCACCAGCGACGCCAACATCTGCGGAGGGATGGCGGGGCCGCTGTGCGGTGGGGATCATCCTGATCTGCTGTGAAAAAATGGGAGCTCAGCATGCACCCCCCCACATTGCACCCCAAAACACCCCCGGGACCCCCAACGGGGACAAACCAAGGGGTGGGATGATGCCCAGGGAAGGAGCGCGGTGATCCCGGCCACTCCTCCGGCACCGGCCCCGTGCCAGGGCTGGCCCTGCCCGGCTGTGCCCGCAGCCCGTGTTTGCTAAGGGTGTTTGCTCAGGGCCGGCTCTGCCCCTGCCGCGTTCCCACGGGTGTCACCAGCTGCCACAGCACCCAGACGGGTGACAAAACAGAGCTGGGCTGCCCCCGCCGTGGGCTGAGCCCGCGCTCAGCTCATCACAGCTCCCGGGGGCTCTTGCCTCATCGCTGCCTTCCTGGCCCCAGCATTGGGACAACGCTGCTCGGCATGGGGTGCTGGGGGCAGGAAATTGCAGCAGCCGCGGGGCAGGATCCGTTCTGCCCCCCCAGCCCCGAGCACCGGCACAGCAGCACCCCGGCACGGCTGTAGGGTTCCCACCGCCACCATGGGGCTCAGACACCAGTGGCCCTGTCCCCGGCCCCTGGAGGTGATGCTGTCCCTGTTCCACAGGGGCCCCTGTCCCAGCCCCCGGGGGTCTCAGACACCCCAGCGTTGGGGACCCCAGTGCAGGATTTGGGTAGAGTGGTGTCACCCCCACAACTACCCCCCCAAAACCCAGCACTGGGGATCCCCCACATCACACACCAGAGTGCCCCCTCACCGCCTGGACCCCTCAGCACCCACTTTGGGTAGAGGAACCCTGCGACACCCACCCACCAGGACCCAGCACCCAGCCCCCTGCACCAGCGCTGGGGGGCTCGGGGCCACGTACCGTTGTCACCGGGGCTGGGACGATGCTGCCGCTGCCTCCCCGCTCATATCCTGTTTATTGGCGGTGCACAGGGGTGTTCCCCCCACCCCGGAACAGACCGGCACCCAAAGCACTCACCCAGGTCTGGCCCAGGCGCTGCTCCCCGGTTGCAGAGGGGTGCTGGGCACCCAGCCCTCCCACCCTGCGCGGGAGACCAGTCTAACCAGTTCAACTTCCCCTGTAAGCCACAACTTGGGGGGGCGGGGGGTGCGCGTTTCCCTTTTTTGCTTTGCAAGCACCCGCCGTGATGGAGGGGGGTCATAGGCAGCATCAAATGTCCCCCCACAAAATGCACCCAGGCTGAGCCCCCCGGGCCCCCCTCCAGCCCCCTGGGGACTGGCAGGGCCCAGCTGTCCCCCCACAGCCCAGGGCTGGGCCCCCCAGAGCCCCCCACCCTCCTCCCATCACCGTGACCCTGAGCCTATCACCACGGCCTCAGACCCCCCCCCAGCCTCTGGCACAGCATGGGGACCATGAAAGACACGGCAGAAATTCAGGTCCCGGACCCCCCATCCCCTCCACCCTCAGTGGGGAGCAAAGCAGGGTTTGGGGGTTCTGCAGCCCCCCAAGCAGGATGAGAGCACCCAGGTTCCCCCCAAACCCCCAACCCAGGGTGCCGGTGCAGACCCGCCATGGGGCAAACAGTGGGGTTAGCCCCACGGCCGCCCTTACCTGCCCAGGACTGCACGTGGGGGTCACAGTGGCTTGTGTCCCCCCCAGCGTCCTACGGGGACCCTCGTGGCGGTGGGTGGCCCCCCCGGTCCCCACCCTCGCAGGGTGCTGGAGGCCCAGAGCTGAGTCAACCGCAGCAAGCAGGCGCCTCCTCGCCCCGTCGGTGCGAAAGCAGGGACTGGAGCCAGCGGCACCCGCCGGACGGGACTGAACTGGGCTGAACTGGGCTGAACTGGGAGGCGTCAGGCAGCCTGGGAAGGGGTGGTGTGCGGGGGAAGCCCCCCAGGGTAGGGGCCCCCCCAAAGGTGGTGGAAGCCAAGGGGTGGGTGTGTGTGGGGGGTCTGGCGTGGGACCCCCCTCCATCCTGGGCGCACACGGGGCAGGATGAGGCCTTGAAGGGACTTATCCAGAGCAGCTCTAGGAGAGCTCCTGGGGGTCTGGGTGGCCATGGGGGGGTGGCAGGTCCCTCCCAGGCTCTACTGTCACCCAGTGGCTTTTACACCATGGGGGGAGGAACCTTGCTGGGGTGCAGCAGCATGGCAGCTCAGGCTGAGCACAGGACTGCAAGAAAAGGGGATTATTTTTAGCGTGGTTTCTAAGGAAATGAGACTTTAGCAACGGCTCTGTCTGTCTGTCTGTCTGCTGGCCGCCCTCCTCTTCCTCCCCTCACTGCTCAGCTCCGATGGGGAGAGGCCCCAGGTAGACGAGGTTCCTGCTCTGGATGCTCTGGAAGCGCAGTGAGTGCGGCCAGGTCTCCTCAGGGGTGCAGGGGGGGGATGGCTCAGGGACCGTGGTGTCCCCACAGGGGTGTTTGTGGGCTGGTGGCTCAGCCTCGGGTCAGCCAGAGCTGTCACCTGAGCCCTTTTTACACACCCCGGCCCAGGACCCTTCGTGCCAGCAACATACAGAGAGAGAAATCGGTCGAGGTTGGGATGGGAAGGACATGGCAGGTCTGTCCCCTGCTCCTGGATCTTTGGAGGTGGATGAACATGTGGACGGACAGACAGATGGTACCTGACACCCCTCGGGGACACAGGCAGCAGCACAGCCAGAGCCAAACCCCATGGCCGGAGGCTGCGTCACCCCGGTGACACCCACAAGCACCCCGGCCACCAGCACCAGGTGACACGGCGCTGGGCCAGCCCTGGGGACAGTTTCCTTGCAGAGACAGCGCAGTGAGCCGGGCAGCTGCGCCGAGGGACCAAACCCGTCCTGTCCCCGCGTGCTGGCAGCACCACTGGGGACCAAACCCGTCCTGTCCCCGCATGCTGGCAGCACCGCTGGGGACCAAACCCGTCCTGTCCCCGCGTGCTGGCAGCACTGCTGGGGACCAAACCCGTCCTGTCCCCGCGTGCTGGCAGCACTGCTGGGGACCAAACCCGTCCTGTCCCCGCGTGCTGACAGCACCGCTGGGGACCAAACCCGTCCTGTCCCCGCGTGCTGGCAGCACCGCTGGGTGCGCAGAGCAGGTTCTGCCTCATTGCCGTGCTGGGCGGTTGGCAGTGCCGGGACCAGCCCTGCACCAGTGCATCGGAATGGTTGCTCCCATATAATCCCAAAACACCCCGACCCAACGTGTGCGGCTCCGCTCCCACCCCAGCCCCGCTCCCTGCAGCTCCTGAGACAGCAGAAATGGGTTAAAAACACCCTGACCCCCTCGGGAGGCGAGGAGAGACCCAGCAGGACAGTCAGGGCTGGATGGAACCACTGATGAGATGCCGAGCGTGTTCCTGGGGGGGTTTTGCACCCTCCAGTGACAGGTGGGTGCAGGATGAACCCTGGGAGGGCTCCTGCCATCCCCCCACAGCCAAAGCCAGGGCTGAGCTCCCGCAGCCGCAGGGCAGTTTGGCTGGGGGGGCTGAGCAGGAGAGGATCCAGGTGGCGTTTTGTAAGATGGCTGCGCCGCCAAATCCCCCAGCCTTGCGCACAACCTCATTTTAAGGCTGATCTGCTTCCCCCACCAGGCTTCGGCCTCTGGATATCAGACGTGACGGAACATCGGCTGCTCCGTTAGCGGTCGGTGCGGCGTCCCCAGGCCCAGCGTCCCCAGGCCCAGCGTCCCCAGGCCCAGCGTCCCCGGCTGCCGGCTCAGGCTGCGCGTCCTGCTGGGAGGGGGGAAACGAGTCCGGTTCTGCCCACCCGGCTCTGCAGCCCCAGCACACGAGTCCCCCCCCCACAGCCTGAGAAATGGGGAATGGAACCACAAAGCCAGTGCCCCCAGCATCTGCGAGAACAGGGATGGAGACTCAGGACTGTGGAAAGGGAGACCAACCTGCAAAAGGGGCTTTTCTGCTATAAAACCACTCGCACCCCCCTGCCCAGGGCTTTGGGAGCAGGCAGAGCCCCTTCTCCTCCCATGCAGAACAAAGAGCCTGAGCAGGTCTGGGCTTTGAGAGCTGGGAACAATTCCCCCACTGTGCAACTGGGTTCCTCCTGCCCCCAAACCCCCCCCTTCCCACCAGCAGGGCTGGGAGCTGTGCCCTGGGCAAAGGGTACGTTTGTGAAGTAAAAGGCGCAGGAGGTTCGGGGTCCAGCTCCTGGGAGCTTTGGGGTCCAGCTCCTGCGGGCAGGGGGTAAAACCAACCCCCTCCTGGCTGGGAGGAGAGAAGAGTCTCAACTGAAGAGATGTGGCGCTTGGAGACATCACAGAAATGAGTTTATTTCCCCTACCGTCAGGATTATGAAAGCATAGAAGCAAAGTTGAAATATTTACAAAGTAAATCCAGCGCCCCGCAGAGATCAAGAGAACAAACAAAGGACAGAGGGAAAGGAAGGGAGCAAAAAAACTGGGATCTGGAGGGTGAAGTGAACCTTTAATGGGGCTCAAAGGGGGCACTGGGAAGAAGCCGGTGGCGAGATGAAGAAGCTGATGAAGGACATTCCTCACCTCCCTCCTTCCTGTCCTTTCTTTCCTCCATCTGCATAAGGGAAGCGGGTCGGTGGCTCAGCCAGGGCCTGGGCGAAGCGTTGCCGTCCTTCCCCAGCAGCAAAAGCTCCAACCGACCGCGAGGCCCCTGTGCTGCGCACGAAAACCCTCCATTCAAAACCACGATCTGCTGAAAAGAATTAGGAGCGAACGACAAGGGTTTTCACGGTGGGGAATGGCACTCGGCGTGTCCTTCGAAGTCCCAGGAGCGGGAACTGTGGCCGACAGCCGCGCTCCCGGCCTCTCTCCACAACTCCAAGTCTCAGCTTTGGCAAGGCTTGTGTAGCTTATCGATAAAACACTGAATCGACGTGTGAGACAGGCCTAAGAGTCTCTAAGTTATTGCTACTGCGTAAGACGGGTTGGCTTCAGCCCTGGGGCCAGGGACTCCAAGCTCATCACTCTGAGAAATCATATTTAAATTAAACAAAAGAGGCAAAGGACTAATCTCTCCTGTTCACCTGCCTTGGAGATGGCGGTTGGAGAACGCAGAGACACGGGGTAGCTTGGTAAGATGCCGTCCTTTCATCGTAAGGTTCTCTTTGATCGAGATCTCTGCTTTCCCATCAGCCGCAGGCTCTGCCTGCTCTCCAGAGCCGAGGAGCCCATATGGACCACACACCGATGGCTGCTTCAGGTCCGGGTAGAGGGGAAGGGCACAGGGGCTGCACAGCTCCCCCCAGCACGGAAAGGCCAGCACGGTGACCAGGTGACGGAGACGACTGGATGTGATGGAGACACAAGAGGTTTATGGGCTTGTTTAAAAGTGACTGAGGAAAAGGAGGAAAGGCAGAAATTGAGAGGCCCGAGAAGAGTCCCCAACCCTCCCACATGGCTCGAGGAGCTGGGGAGGAGGATGAAGATGAGGAGGCACATGGGGACGGGCCTGAGGGCCAGCAGGGTGACGGCGGCCACGGGGACAGCAGAGAGAAGCGTCCTGGCTGAGTCCTCGAGGGCAAACCCAGCAGGGAGCAGGGAGCTGCCTTCCCAGGCGGGAGTGGAAAGCTGTTCTCCCCCCTCTGCAGCAGAGGGGACCTGCTCCACTGCACACAACCCTTCGGCCACACTTTTCTTTAAGCAGCCGCTTGGCTCAGAGCCCCAGCATCTGCTGGTCAGAGCCTCAGCAAACACAGCCCTGGAGCCCTCACCCTGGGCACGTCCCAGTCCCCTTCCTGCCCAGCGCTCCGAACAATCTTTCCCCTTCTACCCATCCTGCCTGATCCAGAGCTTGAAAAGGGCCGTCAGCCCCCCAAGTGTGGCCAGACCAAAATTCTTCCCACCAAAGCCAGTCCTGCAAAGCACTTTTACCCCGGGTGCACTCTTCAAAGGATGCTCAGGATGTAAACAGACCTTGTTCACCATCCTGCAAGAAAGCCAGTGCCCCAGTTTGTGCCCAGAATTTGGGTGCTTTCCAGTCCCTTCAGCTTTTCTTTTAATCTCCGATGATCCCACTAAGCCCGGGTTCAGGTGCTGCTCTCACAGACACTTTCAAAACCCAACGCTAAGCTCTTCTGTCCCAGAAACACGTCCCTGCCGCTCCTGCCGCCTCTGCAGGCCCAGCTACACTGCGACACGCAAAGCACAAGGGATCAAAGGAAAGCAAGCGGCTCGTGAGAAGTGCAACGCCAATTTTAGACATTCAGAGCACGAGGAGAAGCAGGGAAGCTGCATTTTCTCTGGCACGAGCTAAAAGGGACTCAGCAGCAGACTCCCAACCCTGCAACAGGCTCCTGGAAGCGTGTGTGCTGACACGAGCCAGGCCCAAGCCACTGCACTGACTTTCCTGCCTTTCTGGGCTCACCAGCAGGGCCAGACGGGTTTGTCCTGCCGAAGAGCGCTCCTCCGCCCGTCCTCGCAGCGTCCTGCCACCAACACCTTTCTGCTGCTACCGGGGAGACGGTCGGCGTGTGCCGCAGCACTTACACCCTCAGGAAGAACCCCCTGCTTTGAAACGTGCTACGGGGAAACGACAACCGCTTCTTGGAGACCCAGGAAGTTTGAGGAGGCAGCTGGTGAAGTCTGCCGAGACAAGAGGAAACGGCCTCAAGTTGCGCCAGGGGAGGCTGAGGTTGGATGTGGGAACAATTTCTTCCCCAAAGGGCTGTGGGGCATTGGAACAGGCTGCCCAGGGCAGTGCTGGAGTCACCAGCCCTGGAGGGTTGGACAGACATGACGTTCTCAGGACACGGGGCATGGACTCAATGGTCTTGAGGGTCTTTTCCAACCAAAATGATTCCAAGAGGAAGAAACCAAGTGATCAGAGAGAACCTTACAAGGTGGACCAGCAGGCAAGCTTTGCCTTGTGGCTTTTTACTTGGCACTGAAAGCAAAGGTGCCCACGTCTCTCTTTTCCTGACTGCGTTTTTACCTACCGAACCGCAGAAAGGGAGCGAGCGGGAGGCGTCAGGACCCGACACTGGGAGTCACCACCAACAGAACAAAACAGAAGGAAAAGAAGCCAGTTCCAGGAAACAAAGATGAGCTGTTACAATGGAGCGGAGTTGCCACCTTCCCTGGAAAACGCCTCGCAGAGCCCTGTGCCTCCATCTCGCTGCATCGGTCACAGTTTCGTCCTTCGTGTGCCCGCGGAACTGGGGGGGTCACAGCTGCCATCACCGCAAGTGAAGCGTCAGAACAATGGTCACGATCACCCCCAAGAACAGGACAAAGGGAAGCCAGGTCTTCACAAATCCCCCTATGCTGCAAGATGGAAAAAAGTGAGAGGGTTTAAACATTAGGAACTAGTAGAGAAAGACGAGAGGGAGAGAAGGATGTGAGAATAACCCAAGAAATTAGAGGGAGACAGACACCCTTCTGACTTTCTCATCTACTGCTGGCACTGCCACACATCACAACCCAGAGATTCAGTTAGTGCTAAAAGTTGAGACTAAATCAGGGCCATAAATAACTGTATCATGAACAATAAGGCTGGACTCTCCTTCCAGTTTAAACTGAGGGTGAAGACTAACACGTTTCATGCCTGCACAGACAGGAGGGGTGAGAGGAGACCACAAATTGAAACCCCATTACCACAGGCCTCATTATTCAGACTGCTGGTGTCTGTACCAAGCCAGCAGGAACTATATTTGCCTAAAAGCTGGCAGAGAAACTCTTCCAGAAGAGGGAAGACCCAACAGAAGTGGAGAACCTCAAAAGCTTTATGCAGAGCAGTCCTGGCAGGCACAAGGACTGAAATGGAGATGAACTGCCCTTTCTAGTAAGGGGAGCTCGGGGTTTCCCTCTCCACTCAAGTTGGAAATCTGACTGGTTTTTATGTAAACGAGATTCAAGCGAGGGAAGATAAACCAGTAAACCTTGGGAACAAGCCCTCCTGTGATCTTATGTTCCGGCATAACCCCGCCAACAGACAAGACAGAGTGAGATTTGCTTTGGTTTGCGTTTCCCAAATTCCAGGCACCCTAAATGCGCTGTCAGATACGGCATTTCAGCAGCGGAATCCGGTGCAACCCAGAAAACTCTTGATTGTTTTCCTAAAAGGCAGCAGGCGGTGACAGTACCACCCACCAGCAGCATCCACCCACACGCTGTGGGGAGCGAGATGTTTCTCCTTTCTCCACAGGATGATCTGAAGCTTTGGAGGGCGAGGAAGAACCAAAGAACCAGAGCCCCTTCGCCTGCTGGATCGAGCCCGCTCCGCAGCTCACCTGACGTACTTCCCATACAGGAGCGAGAAGAAGCAGAGCTTCACCATGTTCCAGGAGGTGCTGTTATCGTACCTCATCAGATTTAAAGCCAAAGCCACATGAGAATGGCAATTATCACAGCAGAGGTTGTGCTGGAACAGAAAAAGGGGCACGGGGTTAGAGATCCCGCCCTTGAGGCCGCGCGGTTCCGCACGATGTGAAACTGCAGGTTCCCGCAGCAAACACCCGAACGCCGGGGAGATTTCCCCCCACGCAGACAGGACATCACCACAGCCGTACCATTCGGTGCTTGTACTCCTCCGAGGCGTCGTGCACGGCCGTGTCCCAGGCGTTGGGACCGGTGGAGTAAACTTTGCCGGGATCCAGTTTCCAGTACCTGGGAGGATGAGAAGAGATCCCTCGGTGTTATTGCTGCAGCTTGACAGATTTTGCTGCTCCCAGCAGGAAGGTGCTTGAAGGATTTGGAGAGATCCGCTCCCTCCGGAGTGCAGGGAGCTGAGCTCTTCAAAACAAGTGGCTGCAGAACCTACTGCTCAGCACCCTCAAAACCCTGAATCGCTTTTGCGTCCCGCGACATGAAACCTTCAGGCCATTCAAAACAAGAACCTGGTCTGCCAGAGCCATAAAACAGAGCCACCTCTCCTCCTCCCGCCGGAAAATCATTAACGGGTGCGAGTGATGACAGTTCATTAGTGCAGCACAAGCAGTATTTACTCAGAGCACTTGTTGTTAATGTTATTTTAAAATGTTTTAACCTTTTCTTTCCTTTTTTAAATAAAGGCTCCACACAGCTCTAGTTATTAATGCCACTACACTGCTGTCGTGCTTCTAAAAGGATTTAATTTAATGGGTTTTCTTGAAAAGCAGAGACGCCGCAGCCATCCACTTGGGTTAGGGCATCTGAACAACAGGAGAAGCAATATTACAGCACGTCTGTCTCTGTGAATTAAAGGACATCTGCGGGTCACTTGGTTAGTTTAATAAAAACTAACAAGAGCACTTACTTCACTGGCTTCCCAAATGCCATGTTGTCTTCCTACAAGAAAGGAAACACGTCTCAAGAGGATAACCCCGCGCAATATCCGTGACATCCCTCTTGCTGGAAGCGCTCGCAGCCCACGATCGCGCGCTGATAACACCGTCACCGTGCCTCGGCGGTCTCAAGACACCAATCTTGGTGTGTCTGGATTTACATTCCAATTGGTTTTGTACTCCTGTTTCGGGCACGAGTAGATTTATATGCTCTATGTGTGGTGATATCATCCAGCTATGTGGTATATGTACCTTTCTCCCCATTTTTTCCCCCCACTGTAAATAATTTGTTAATTCAAAGTTGTTAATGTCCTAATCTATTAAAAGTATTAATTAACCCAACTTAAAACTCCTTTACTTTCAAAATCCACCAGACTATAAAGCAGTTTAAAAGACGGGCACATAACTGCTGCTGAGCGGCACGACAGTGTCAGGAAGGCAGTTTCTGTTCCTCAAAATTAAGAGAATTTAGGTCCGAAATTCCTAGCTCAAAGCCCAGAATACAAGATTTTCTATCACATCCCCCAAACCATTCCCACTGGCCAGTAACCACAAAGATCCGTCAGCTTCAGAAAAACGTGAAGCTGTTACTTTGCAGAACTTTGAGCTACGAAAGCCAGAGGATGGCTCAAAAGTCACCAAGGAAGGTGAGCGGCACACCCAGGCCAGATTCTGCTTAAGCACCAGCTCCATAATCTACTTACTGAGACAAAATACGGCCCTGCAAAGTCCCGAATGACTCCAGTTGATGTGCAGATGCCCATGTGGCCAATGATGGGGAAAAGCCATCTATGGAGGCAACAAACAAACCGTCAGGCTGAGATATAGAATCACTGTGGTTGGAAAAGCCCCTCAAGATCATCGAGTCCAACCGACCCCCACCCCTGTCCCTGCCCCATGTCCTGAGAACCTCATGTCCGTCTGTCCAGCCCTCCAGGGCTGGTGACTCCAGCACTGCCCTGGGCAGCCTGTTCCAATGCCCCACAGCCCTTTGGGGAAGAAATTGTTCCTAAATCCAACCTCACCCTCCCCTGGCGCAACTTGAGGCCGTTTCCTCTGCTCCTGGCGCTTGTTCCTGGGGAGCAGAGCCCGACCCCCCCGGCTCCAAGCTCCTTTCAGGCAGTTCAGAGATCAGAAGGTCTCCCCTCAGCTCCTGTTCTCCAGCTGAACCCCCAGGTCCCTCAATCTCCATCACACTTGTGCTCCAGCCCCTCACCAGCTCCCTTCCCTTCTCGCAACTCGCTCCAGCACCTCAAGGCCTTTCTTGTCCTGAGGGGCCCAAAACTGTCCCCATGTTTCGAGCTGCAATATTCCACACTGCAGTTTTTCATGGCCAACTAGATTTAAGCATCCCAGACAGAGAATAGAGCTCCTGGCTCCAGGAAGAACATTCTCTCCTCAAATGTTCCCATTTCTTCAAAGAGTTTCTCCTCCCCTCTGGGCATTTACCACTCCGGGGAGCAACAGACGTGTATCCCAACCCCCTCCGGAGCAAACACTTCAGGACAAGCTCCAGGTCTCGTCCTCCAGCGCCCTCAGGTTTGCCAATATTTCAGAAGAGATCACAGCAACGCGACGCAGCGACAGGCTCACAAATCGCTGCTCAATCAGAGAGACCCTAAATCTACGAAGAAGAAACTGCGGTGGTTGGATGGTACAAAGAAAAATAAGCCGTACGCGCTGTTAAATGCTGCTGAGGTTATAAACAGCATAAAGTGCCTGTCGATATAACCCTACGATGTAGAGAAAGGGCCCTGCGTGGTTTGATCTGCATTTGCATCGCTTACCCCGTGCGTGTTCCGAGCTGGGGCAATGCAAAGCGGCCAGCTTGGCTACCTATGTGAGGTTTTATCAGCCGGAGCTAAAGCTGAATTAACGCTGTCACGGCGCTGCCACCTTCAAAGTTCTAAACACTTCTTCCCCTTTTAATTCTCCTGTCAGCACTGGGAAGCTTTCAAACCTCCAAATCCAAAGACGACAGGAAACGCTGGATGGAGAAAATGGAGCAATTATGCAACCTAACGAGAGATTTTGCCAAACAACACCACTGAAATTTCTGCTGTGACACGAAACCAACAGGAAGGTGTCCCTGTTCATCGGGGGACGAACCCGCAGACACACAGGTGCCCAGTGACAGCAGGACAGCTCTCAGCACCCCCAGCACAAGGTAAGATGGTTAAAAGGTTTGGAAAACCCTCCAAGAAAACACTAAGGTGAAAAATGTAAGCAATTAAAAGAGAAAAGAGGTAAAAATCCAAGCTGGTTTGTAGCCGTACACGAGACAGCAACAGGGAAGTTGCAGGTTCTTGCCGAGCAGTCCCGGAGCCGTTCCCAGCCCTGCACCGACCGCACCACGTCTTCTACCTGACTTCCAGCTCCGGCTCAGTAAACATCATCACCTGATTGGAGCCGGAGGGGAAGAGGAAGGCATAAAAACAAGCCTTTGTGCTCCCACACTATCCCCCAAGCCACATTTTACAGCTTTTCGTTTTCCCACGACTAGAGAAAAACTCAGACGTTCCCCTTGGAGCCTGCTTATGCCTGGCTGGGAAGCCAAATCAACTTTCAAACTCATTAAAAGCAAAGTACCGAGACTATCCTCAAAGCACAGGGCGCTCTGAGATCCCCGCAGCCAAACCTTTGCTCCCCAAACCTGCCAGGCTTCCCACGGCCCGCTGGATCCTCAAGTACAGACAAGCCTGGTCATGGCAAAGCTTCCCCACACACACACTGGCTGTGGGGAGAGGAGAGGAGAGGGAGAGGAGAGAGGAGAGAGAGAGGAGAGAGAGAGGAGAGGGAGAGGGAGAGAAGGGGAGAGGGAGAGAAGGGGAGAGGGAGAGAAGGGGAGAGGGAGAGAAGGGGAGAGGGAGAGAAGGGGAGAGGGAGAGAAGGGGAGAGGGAGAGAAGGGGAGAGGGAGAGAAGGGGAGAGGGAGAGAAGGGGAGAGGGAGAGAAGGGGAGAGGGAGAGAAGGGGAGAGGGAGAGAAGGGGAGAGGGAGAGAAGGGGAGAGGGAGAGAAGGGGAGAGGGAGAGAAGGGGAGAGGGAGAGAAGGGGAGAGGGAGAGAAGGGGAGAGGGAGAGGGAGAGAAGGGGAGAGGGAGAGGGGGGAAAGGAAAAGGAGAGGGGGGAAAGGAAAAGGAGAGGGGGGAAAGGAAAAGGAGAGGGGGGAAAGGAAAAGGAGAGGGGGGAAAGGAAAGGGAGAGGGGGGAAAGGAAAGGGAGAGGAGGGAGGGAAGGAGAGGGGAGCCCTTCCCCAGAGCCCCGGAGCAGCCGGGCCCCCAGCACAGGCCCCTGGAGAGGTGAGGGCCCCCGGGCGGCCGTGTCCCCGCAGCGAGGCGCAGGCCCAGGCCGCAGCCAGGCCGCCCGCCGCCGGGCCCGCACTCACGTCAGGACGGGGATGGGTGTCCACACCACGCAGTACGGGAAGCGGCCGCGCTCGGCGTCCAGCCCGGCCCCGCCGCCATTGAACTGCTTCATCTTGGCCTCCGCTTCCGCCATCACCGGGGGCCGCCCCCTCCGCTCGACGCGCTCGCGTCACTTCCTGGAGACCGCGCCCAGCTTCCGGGCATGGCTGGTAACCAGGAAGTGGGAGCGCAGGCCGGCCCAGGCGTGGGGCAGCACGACCGGGCCCAGCGCCCCCTCCTCAGGGTGCCCCCGGTTTGGGGCGGGGGGTCGGGCTGGAAGGGCCCCGGGGCTCACCCACAGCGGCCCCATGGAGCCTGTGCTCGCTGCTCTCCGAGCCTCCCGCATCCCCCAGCGGCCTCGTGTGGCGCAGAACGGCGGGGGTTTGGTTCACAGCGGAGGCTCCGGCAAAGCTCCTCCGGGCGGGTACTTTCACCCCTCACACCTACCTTGTGCAGACCCGCCACACGAACCTCAGCTGTTTCTTTTCCAAAGATCAGAAGCCGGTGGAGCCGTTCTGGGAGCTGCCAGCTCAAAAACCCTCTTAGGAAAGCACCCGAGCAGGAATAAGCAGCACACCGAGGTGTGGAACAGCATTTACAAATGGAGAAGCGGCTTAGAAAAATAACAATTGCTTTATTAGGAAGTTTAATTCAAACTACACGAGAGAGCTGAAGAAGAAACACGTTTATTCCAGATTTCCACCCACCACAGCACACCCGTCGGAACACAGCGGGGTGAACGGGGAGGACCCATCCAGCCCCGCTCTCCGCTTCGCCGCCGCTGTCCTCGGAAGCTGCTCCTTCCCTCCCCACACAGAGACCTCGAGCTGTTCTGTGGGCACCGGAGCTCTCCGGCGCAGTTTGTGGTGTCACACAGCACAACACCAAGGAGTTTTGCTAATAAAACGCGCCTTGGACTCGTCCTCCTCCCTCGTAGCTCCGGCACGCCGAGCAAGCACTCAGGCTTTTGTTATTAGCAAACCCTGTTAATTGCCAGAGCCGCGTTCTCAACAGTCGTCACCAACTTAGTGCTTCCAACACCCCCACTTTCTACCAAAATTTCTCTCCTTCATCAAAGACCTTTCCTATCTCTACTTGATGCGTTTTGCTGTCCGGTACCCGACTTTGCTCAGTAATCGAGTCCAACCTTCCACAATTATCAACGCTCACTATATTTTAGCCGAGTGAAGCTTCCAGCTGGAAAACCCAGGAGACCAGTAACCTCTGCCCGCCCCAGAGAGAATAAATTTGGAGTTGGCGGCGCGGCAGTGGGAAGCGCTGGCTAACAGCCTAGGTTAGAGGTGGCCCTACCCCCCCTCGGTATGTGCTAACTTGTCATATGAGTGCTCACGTTTCAACAAAACTAGCTTAGTAATGCACTGCAGACTCCATTTCCGAGCCCTCGAGAGATCATCTACCATCCCGCCTTATTTCCTAGTCTAGACCATGTTTTGGGCCGGCCCCTGCGAGCGGGAGGGCGGCTCCAGAGGCACCTGGATGGGAGCAGAGCCTGCGCTGGGCTGCTCACACCAAGCTGCAGTAGTCCAGCAAGAGCCTGAGAACACGCTCCTCGGAATCTGACAGTGAGGGAATTCCCAAAACAGCTCAGTTCCGAAAGAAAGCTGAGGAACGCAGAGACTCCTGAGAGCAAAGCCGTGCCCGGTGCTTTGGTTTCTAACAGCCGCTTCCTATTTTGGCACTTGGGCTGGAAGATGCACACAAAGGTCGTGTGTGTTGCAGTGAAGACTTTTTGTTCGATGAATTAATACTTGCATTGATTTGCTCCGGGCTAACAGAAATATCAGAGATCGTTCAAATCTATGAGAACGAGACCAGTGTTCACATCAGCTACCGTGGTCCTGGCGCGTCTGTCGGATTAGGCGATGGATCTGCTCTTCCTGCTCGCGGCTCCGAGGCTGCCAAGCAGCGTATCACCGGGGACCAGCTCCCCTGGCACATCCCGCAGCGAGGACAACGCCAACAGCCTCAGCAGGATGTGGCCCCCACCGTGCCACCTCGTGCCCTCCCGCGCGGGCAGGGACCACTCCGGTCATCCCAGTTTAGTCCCTCTTAAGCCAAATGCAGGAAGGCAAACCCCGCTGTGGCAGCATGGGAAGAACAGTTTTCCTCAGGCTGGATTTAAGAAACCCATAATCAATCCAGCTCTCCTGTACTGCACAGCTTTCTTTTGTGTTTGTCAGGCAAGCAGAAGGGCTCTCCAGCCCCAGTACCGCACCGGCAGCAGACGGGTGAGCTGGAGCTGACAGCAGGGTCTTCCTAGTGACAACTGGAAAGCTGCTGCTGTTCTACTGCTATTGATCTAAGCGGAATACAAAACACCTGAAGTCAGCAGGGAAAAATAGCTGCAGTTGGAAAAGAAACTGCGGGGAAGGGGGAGGAACAGGGAGGGGAGAGCAGGTAAGAAGTTCTCCATGCATAAAATTAAAGGCCGGGCTTTTTATTGCAGCTATCTTGCCTGCCGACAATACTGGATCGATGCTCAGAGCAGGAATTCTGCCATCATTGTTTCTGCAATCTCTCATTTGAGGAGAAACAAAAGGTTTCACCCCCGTTTCTGCCAGCGCTTTGGACCAATGGCTCCTCTCTCCCCTCAGCCCCAGGATGTTTGTCCTCAGGATCTTTTCCTACTCGCCGCAGGTGCCAGTGCATCACTCGCACCCCGGGGCTGTGGAGCCTTTCCCAGAGGAGCGGAGCCCGTTTGGGGCTGTCCACACCACCACCACGGCTCTGGCTGGAGCTCGGCCTGGGAGGGGTTTTCGGTTCCCTCCCCTTTCTACCCCGGCTCATCTCTGAGCCTGAAAGAAGCCGGCACCCAGCCAGCTCTTGTTCAGCAAGCGGCTTCCTTGGGAACCTTCCCTGTTGTGACAGCTCCAACATTACAGGGGCTGCCAGAACCAAACCACTCAAGGAAAAGATCCCCTCCCCCTTCTGACATTGACAACCGAGGCAGCAGCAGGCGACACCGCACACAGGAGTCGATTTAAAATGTCACCGAGGCACAGGCTGATGGAGGACACCAAGGCGTCCTTCCCCCCGCCCTGGAGGTGATGCTGGGGTGGGTTGTTTTGCGTTCGTGTTGTTCCTCTCCTGTTGGTCCGTGCCTGCCGCAAGCTGACAGCCTCTAATCGCTCAGCGTGAACCAGAAACGTCACGCTCATCTGTAGCGACGCTGGTGCTACTCACGAGCGCAAGAACATACGCAGGCTTGGCCACCCACCCCAAAAGCGATGCCCTTAAGCCGTCTCACCCCTCAGCTTTAACCTGCAGGTCTTTTCTGCGTCCCTGTCACTCCAGAGCTGCATTTCTTTCTCTCTCCCTCTCCAACTGACACAGCCAAGCCACAGGGCAACTTTTCTGTTTAAAGGGAAAGCCACCGGTTTCTGAGGGACAAGGGGGACAGGGTGGAAGAGCTCAGAGCCAAGTGCAGGACGCGATGGTTTCTCAGCTATGAAATCCCAAACCAGACCCACCTTCCCTCCCCATCGGCCTCGTCTCCCGCAGCAGCGAGGCCTGAACAAGCTATGAGGAGCAGAACGGGCAGAGACCGAATTCCTGCCCCCAACAGCGGCAGTTTGCTGACATCCAGCTCCCGTTTCGCGCCGACAGGAGCCATCTCGAGCCCTTTGCAGACTCATTCGCAGCACTGCAAACGGTTACATCAGAAAAAAGTGACCTCAGCAGCACGGCTGTGACTGTTCCCCTCCCCTCATCCCAGAGGACATCGCTCCTCTCCCTCCCCAACCCAATTCCCTTACCCAAATTACAAATCAAACTCATTTTCTGGGTCCTTCTAGCCATTTCCACCCCCATTTCAACCACTCAGCATCCCCTTCCACGCTTCCTCTTTGTCCAACCATTCAACCCAAAATCTGACCTAATTAGCTGATTGCCAATTCCAGCTGTGGATGCACATTGCTTTGGTAGAGCAGAGCTGGCTTGTAAAGCAGTAATTTCTATCAGAGAGGATCTGAAATGAAGAGGCCTCAAAGGGCCTTCGGCTGAAGGGTGTCCAACGGGAATTTTGAAAATAAGAGTTCGAATGGATTCTGGAAACAGCAGACTGGGTTTCTAACTCTTATTTAAGGCCTGGTGTTCTGCAGTTTGGAGGGCAGGAAAGTATTGGGGAGGTTTTGCAGCAGGAGCCCAGAGGAGAAAGCGAGTTTGTGATATCCTAAAGGGACCATCTCTGGGTCTAAACGTCGGTGTCCTACACACCACGCTGAGCGCGAGACGCTTTAAGGCAATAAGTAGGTTGTTTCTGAGAGTGGAACCATCTCAGAAGGTCAGTCGGTATCACGGTGACCCAGGCAGTGACCCTGGGTCTGTCCCACAGCCAAACCACCAGGCCAAGATGCTAGTTAAGAAGCGCTAAAAGGCAAAGATGGGCTCATCTTCCCTATGCAGCTTTTTGCCACCCCACTCACCTCTACCTCTTGGATTCAGCACGGACTCAAAGACAATTTTATCTATTTTACCCCCACGCTGACAAAACACAATTCGGGAAACTAACTCCCTCCAGCGCCGTTTCTCCCTCCTGCCCAGCAAGCCCCCGCAGCCATCCTCATCCTCATCCTCATCATCCTCATCCTCATCCTCATCCCCAACGTTTGCAGCTTTAGCTCTAAACCAGGTGCTGGAGGTGGACGCTGCTCCTGCTCCACCACCAGCTCTGAGCTCCTGGATAAACCAGCATCAGCACTAATTCAGCAGCCACCACAACTTACAAGCCACATTTTGGGCTCCCCACTCCCCGTTCAAGTTTCCTGGGCCCTCTGCTCTCCATGAAGCAGCAGAGACAACAACCTGCCCGCCCTCCACCCACCCGTGTCCACCTCCAGAGAGGAGAAAGGTAGAACAAAGCCAGAACAATCCCCCAAAGAAAATGACACCAAGAAAGAACTAGAACAAAGAATTGTTTAATTGCTTAACCCTTTCTCTTCCAGGGACCAGAGAAACAAGTTTTCTGCTCCTTCTAACGAGGGCAGTAAGGCTTGTGTGTTACCTCTACAACTGCAGGGGCAAAGTTTACGAGATGATCATCTTTTAGTACTCGGAAAAGCGAGAAGCAATGGTCATCGCAACACTAAGAGAGTCCTAGAGTCTCCTAACGGAGAGCCCATTGCTAGAATACAAAAATAAAGGAGGTGTCCCTGCATATCCCAGGCTAGAAAGAGTTAACCAGAAAGAGCAGGAAGAAGCTTTCCCAAAGAGGGGGTTGAAGTAAACAGCAGAGGTCAATAAAGCAACATCTTCTCCCTACTTCCCCAGCATGTTTTTTCCTTCACCAATAAATACAAATGTCTCGTTAACAAGCGACAAAGCGGGTAATCTGCCCACGACAAGGGAACAGGGGGCTAGAGGCAGAAAGACTTTTCTCTCCCCTTCTCTCCCATTATTATTTCTCTTTTTTAGCCTAAGCAGCCATTAAAAACCCAACAATCCACTGCAGAGGCAGGGAACCTCGGAGCTTCCGCACTGCAACCGGCAGGTAAACGAGCCGCACCGTCTCGCAAGGGTAAAAACAACAGAAAATAGCTGCCACAGCAAAAGGTGAATGGGGAGGGAGAGGTCTGTTCTCTTCAGAGCTTTCCGTCTCAGTCTCGGCTTAAAAATCAAAGGCTGCAGACATTGTCTACTGAAAGCTGAAAAAGAAGTTTGAGTGGGAGGAGAAGGGGGGGAAAAAGAAAGAGAATGTGTCTAGTAGGAAAACCTAAAGCAGAAAAATGTCAAAAAGCCACCCAAGTGAGAAGAGTTTGCTGCTGCCTCCAGGTTTTGAAGAGCTTTGAGTGTTGGGGTACACAGGGGTTGGGGGAGCTTGTACGCAACCAAAAGGGAAACTGAGGAAGGAGTCGCGTCTACCGTGCTGGTACGGCGTGAAACACGGCAAGGCGGCCTTGGCAGCCAAGTGACAACCGCGCCAGCAGAGCTCTGCTTCCGCAGGGGATGGACGGACGGACGGCCTGCCAGCCCAGCCAGGCGCTCTGGGCACTGAGGGACGCGCTCCCACAAGACTGGGGTTTGCTAAGGCTCGGTTTTATGCAGACATGAAAGAGCAGATGGACATCTTAGTCTGAGGGGCAGAGACCAGGTCCCACTTAGCTCCACCGTGATGACAAGGGGGGCACGAGGAATCCCTCCATGCAGGGAACAGTGTCCTTGGAGAGATGCTGCCGGCTACGAGACTCTGACCTCTCTCCCTGCCGCACAAGGCTTGTTCATCTCAAAAAGACTGTTCTGGAAGGGAGAGGAAGCCGGTTACCACTGCGCAGTCTCTCTCATCGGCACCTGGCAGCCAGAGGAGGAAAGGGGAGGCCTCTCATCCTTCCACAGCAGGAAGACCAGGGATTGCAGCACACGGAAGAACAGCCCTAACGCAGCAAACACGCGCTCCCAGACACACACCTCGCACCCCTGGGACCAGGCCAGCATGTTCAGACCTTCGGCAGTAAGAGATACGAGAGAGCGCGGAGCAGTTAAGATCTCCAGGGGCTCTTTGGTCTTAGTTGATAGTACTAGAAAAAAAACAACCTCTTCAGATTCGGTTGTAGCACAGCTGCATGAGATCTATTTGATAGTTAGTGTTTGGCAACTGCAAGAGGGAGAAACAAAGCTGTGTGTTCCATGAGGGGGGAGGAACGGAAGAACAGTGCTGCATTTCTAGGTGTGTTCCTGGCTTTGCAGCCAGAGTCGGCGTGTGGAGAGTGGGAAGAGGAAGGAGGGTTCCTGAGAGGACCACTAATCCATGGGCCGTTACACCAGCGAGGCGGGGGAGGCCCGCCTTGGTGAGACAGAGCGGCTCACCGCGCAAAAACGCTGCTAAAAGCTCCAAACTTCAGCTACAACATGGACACGGTGACAATGTTCCCAGCTCCTGCACAGGTGACATGGAGGGGAGAAGGTGAATACAGCCACACACAGTTCAGGCAACAGAGAGAGAAGGTCTGAATGAGTGTTGTTACCAGCCCCTTTCCTCAGCAGCTTTAGCTACGCGTGTCCCAGGCTGCTGATCAAAGCTGCTCCCGCTGCTGTCACCTCTCTCCACGGGTTCACAGACCACAGGAAAAAGTATCAGAGCTGGGCAAGCACCTCCTGCCCTGTTGAGCTGCACACACTCAGCGCCTTTCCTGAGTCATCAACTAAGACAGATGCCCAGGGACAAGACAGGCAAGATCCAGTCCTTAAAACAACACAGCCACATCTGGTGACAACGTGTTGGGGATGGAAGCCAGAAAGAAAAATGTTATGGGACAAAATAGGTATTTCGTGGCCAACAACCCTAAAGCAGGGGCCTCTAGACGGGCTGGTAGCACAAAAGCAGAGTGAAGCTTTCAAGACCAAGATCACTGCAGTAAATTCATTCCGTAACCCCTGCCCTAGGTTTGTATTTTATTCAGGAATTTAACATCCCGTCTGCGAATGCATGAATGCGGGCAACATCCTCCTCTACCAGATCACACAGCAGCTCTGGAAAAATACACCGCCAGCTTACACTGCTCACAGACAACTCAAAGACCCCCGTTGGGACTAAACTCCACTAAAGGCAAACCCGGACTGCACTGCCACGCTGCTCAGTAGCCTGACGGGAGGAGGAGGAGGTGGTGGCGATGGTTTAAAGAGACGGCTGCTCCTGCCCCTGCCAGCTTGTCCTACTCTGTGCATAGTGCGAAACAGTGCAGTCATTCGTCAGAGAAAGTTCAGGACCAAGGAAACTAGGTTCCCTTTCAGCCAAACAACTAGAGGAAGGAGAGGCAGTTCTGTTTTAGCTGGGCCGGCACTGGACTTGCCCCTCTGAGCTGTCTTCATCATCTGAGCCTCCAGCCCCGCCACTGGTCAGTCCTGTAATCCGGTACCCCATGTTGAGCAACATCACCTCCAGCGGGTCGGCATTCATCCGCCTCTGGTTGGCTTGGGAAGCACCTTCCATGTCTACTACCACGCGGCCATTGAGAGTTTCACTCTGCAAAAAACAAAGGGAGAGAACTCAGCACGACAGCACTAGGACCAAAGAGGGGCTGTTATTGCTGCTGTAACTCTCAAGAGATCCCAGGAAGAAAGACCAGAGTGCGTTACATGTCACGACAAGACAGTCTTTGACGGCTCTCTTACCTCTGGCCTCGGGTTCCACAGTCGTACAACCGGGTCGATGCCGCTGGTAGCCAGGAAGCAGTAACTGGGATGAGGCTGGAGACAATTCACAATCGACTCGTCTCCCTGCAGCACTCTAACGAGGTTGGTGGTTTCTTTCTCCCAGATGAAGAAGGAGCCGTCATCTGAGCCACTGACTATGTACTGTGCATTGCTAGGGTGAGAGGAGCAGAGGCTGGAGATCACGGCTCAGAGCCAAGGCTAGTCTCTAGCAGACAGCCGAATCTCAGCTGGCGTCTATAATCAGCGGGCTGCCACCCCTCACGCTTACGGATCCAGACAAAGCTTTTTGTGTTGCTTCCCTCCATCCCCAGGATTCACGTTTGCAATCCCAAATGGCTTTTTTGAAATGCTAGCCCAACCGGGTCCTCCGTGGATCTGCTACCGAACCAGCTATTCACGCAGCCACACAAGGAGGAGGGTTTCTGTCATCTTTTTCAACCCTGCAAACCGGTGTCAGCTGCATTTTATGAACAGTCACATGGGGCTACGCGTGAGGCTTTATCCGACGGAAGAGAGCACTCTGCTGCTGCTCACACTCCTGTCCTGCATCCCTATTATGCTCTGCCAACATACCTGCCAAAGAAATTGGCCTCTTTGATGTCTGTAGTAGTGTTACAGTGGCCACAATATCGGAATTTGTAGTCGTAGCTGCGCTCCCTCAGCACCATCTCATCCTCTGAGATGGAGTCCTTGCGGCCCGTGGCTCGCAGCCGGATGGGACCACCTCCTTTCTTGTCTTCAGCTGGAAAGACAACAGATTTCCCTCATCAGAATTTGGGGAAAAACATGTTCTCAGCAAACAGAAAGCACTCTAGGAGACTGCAATAGCATTAGAGAAGAGTTAAGGACATTCCAGCAGCAAGCGGGATTTAGAGCACAAGCTTCCTTCCAGATTATCTCCTGGGCACATCAGATTCCTTTTATCATACCCTCGTTCAAGCGCAAACCAGGCCCAGGCGCAAGGAAAGAACAGGCTCCAGCCAGTTTTTGTGCACAATAACAATCAATCTCTCTCACAAGTCGGAGCTTTACTTCAGAAAGGCAGTTTAAGGAGAAAACTCCTTGTCTGATCATTAAATTTTAGTATAACCTTGAAGAACCACGCTGGCCACTGGCACTCACCGTTATCACTCTTGGAGAAGAGGGCTGCGTTGATGTCCCTGTCCAGCGCGTCGCAGGCGCTGCTGTGTGCTTGTTCCGGGAACTTCCCTTTAAAGTCATCCAGACACTCCAGCGCTTCTGCCACGTACTTGAGTTCAAAGAGACAGCGGGCGAGACGGAAATGGGCCTTCAGGTGGCACGGATTCAGGGATATGGCCTTCAAGCAGTCTCTTAACGCATCGTAATGGTCCCCATCCCTGAAGAAAAAGCAAGGGTGGGTTAGATAGCCCAAGTGGAAATAGCAAACGTTTTCTGCTGCTGTTTCCCAGCCCTCATTTCACCCCACAGCTTGTTTCCAAAAAGCAGACAGCCTGCAAGCTCACGGACTAACAGCATTTGCTGTTTCCCAGGGGCACCAAGCCCGGCTTCTCTGCTGCACCTCCACACATCTCCCTGTAACATGAAGGCCAATGGTACCTGGGGTGGGTTAGAAGGGGGTGGTCAGTAGGTCAGAGAGGTTCTCCTGCCCCTCTGCTCTGCCCTGGGGAGACCACACCTGGAATATTGTGTCCAGCTGTGGCCCCTCAGTTCCAGCAGGACAGGGAACTGCTGGAGAGAGTCCAGCGCAGCCACCAAGATGCTGGAGGGAGTGGAGCATCTCCCGTGTGAGGAAAGGCTGAGGGAGCTGGGGCTCTGGAGCTGGACAAGAGGAGACTGAGGGGGGACTCATTGCTGGGGATCAAGATGGAAAGGGGGAGTGTCAGGAGGATGGAGCCAGGCTCTTCTGGTGACAACCAGGGACAGGACAAGGGGCAATGGGTGCAAACTGGAACACAGGAGGTTCCACTTAAAGATGAGAAGAAACTTGTTTGGGGTGAGGGTGGCAGAGCCTGGCCCAGGCTGCCCAGGGGGTTGTGGAGTCTCCTTCTGTGCAGACATTCCAACCCGCCTGGACACCTTCCTGTGTAACCTCATCTGGGTGTTCCTGCTCCATGGGGGGATTGCACTGCACGAGCTTTCCAGGGCCCTTCAACCCCTCACATTCTGGGATTCTGTGATCTTCCCGTAACGCGACCACGCAGCGAATACACAGCAAGTCCTGACCTGCCATTTTAAATCCGACCGAGCTGATCTCACAGAGAGAACACATTTCGGGAAGTCCTTTGAAGATGGAGGATGCAGGAGCCCTCTGGCCAAGCAGACAAGGCCTCTCCTGCACAGGCGAGCAGGGCTCGTGGCAGCGCGGCGGCTCACGCGTGCCCCTGTGTGGACGCACGGCGTGGCAGCACGATTCCCTGCCCACAGCCACTTGTAGCCCTCGAGGAGCTACGGAACCACCGCACTTCACAGCCCTGATGGACAAATGTGTAAAGCAGCGGTCTCTGCTCACCCTCATAGGAAAAATCGGCAAGTTTTAGAAATAAGCATTACAGCAGACTGGTGTCACAATGGATATTTATATCCTTTTTACAGTTACTGGACGCTATGCTTGATTTCCCCAAGCTGTGGGGATAAGAATGGCTCTGCGTGTGCTCTGGAACGGGGGAGACTTGAGGAACCCTGGTGCTGGTATCCAGTTCGGACTGCGGGAGGCTGAGAAGTCAGGCAGGGCTCGCACGCCTGGTGCACCAACGGCACAGAATCAGCCAATCGTTTTGGTCAGAAAAGACTTTTAAGATCATAGAGTCCAAGCTCACACTAGAAATCAGCTAAGTATCACGAGCATAGACCCTAAAAGCAATCTGGAGAGGGATGCAGGTGGCTCTTACAAGCACATTTTGAAAGGACGGCCTTAGAAGTGCTGCAGGGTACAAGCGGCATCTTCAGGGAGATGAGCACGGGGAGGTTTGGAAATTACAGACCTTCTTTTCCACCAGATCTCTCCGGTTTTCAGAGAACGAGGCCAAAGCAAGACCTGCAGTATTCTGTGGCCTATAGCTGTTGCTGCTCGGAATGTGAAGGACACCCCAGAGACACGTGTGGTTCAGCGTGGGACACCGTCCAACCGCGTCACCCTCTTTCGCAGTGACACCCAGCCACTTTCTGCCATACACCAGTAAATGTTTCCAGCAGAAAAGTGCCCTGTTTTTTCCACACCTGAGAAGGTATCAGCTCAGTGCTACTTAAATTGCAATCATTGCATGCCACAGGAACCCATTGCACATGTATTTTCACATCTTCCTCCTCCCGAAAACTATAGCAAAGCAGTAGCTGACACACAGAAAGGTTCAGATCTGCCAACATCCTTCGGGAAAGATGATTTCTATAAGAAAAATGTCATTCAGGAGATCAGCACTCGGCTTCTGTCTTCCATTCCTTAATCCCAACCTATTGTTCTTCTCCCTCTGAACACTGAGGTCTTTTTGAGGCAGCTCCCAAATCTCTGCTATTGCAAAATGGCCAGTAGGCCAGTTACCAACAGTCACAACAACGGCTGGCTGCTCTTTATCTTGGCAAGAAGATGGGAGAATTCATCCTGGGGATTTCAGCAGGGAGAGGAGAAGGATATCCTCACAAAGCAAATGTCGATGAAGGACCACAGCTATTTTAAATATGTTAATGGCAAGTCACGCTCCTCAGTCTTACCCTGCTCAAGGGGACAGATACTAAAATAACTCAGCTGTATCTTGCAGATGCAGCTCTGGCTATTGGTCAGAGAAGACATTACCTACTGCAGAGGCTAACAGAATATTTTGCAACAATTAAGGCAGAACCTCCCCCAGACTCTGCGGCACCAGTTGCCACCTCCCCAGATCCCTCAGGGGGGTTTGTTTCCAGTCCCGGGAGTGTGGGTTAGCCGGGGTAACACAGTCTATCTGCGGTACCAGTTACTCGGCTAAAGCAGCAACCAAAGCAACTCCAGGCAGTCCCACAACCACCTTATATCACGAGATAAGGAGTTAGGAAGCACGGTAACCATTACCTCATCTGTTGACAGCCGATTTAGAGCCACACTCTAATGCAGATCAGAACTACCCAAAGAAATGCAAACACCCTTGGAGACACTCATAATGCTGTTACTCAGAAGTGGAATTTTGGTTTCTTTTTAAACAGGAAAGGAACAGAACGTTACTCAGCATGCCAGCGGGCAAAACGATGAGCTATTACCAGCTGTGCTTGCCTGTGCGGGATCTGTGGCTGTAATTTCTCCAAGACACGCCGCTGTGCAACCCCCTTGACCTATGCCAGAGGTGACCCAGTTACAGTTTGATCCAATAACCCCCCACATCAGCAAATCGGGTGCTTCGCAGTGGCCAACAAGGCAGCGTGGCACTCAGAAGTGACGCTAAACTCCCCGATATTCTCTCCTTCCTTACCACTTGCGCTTCATGTAGGCAGCGGCCCTGTTTCCGTACAGCATGGCGTTGTTGGGGGCCTTCTGCACTGCTTTGCTGTAGAGCTGGATGGCTTGTGTCCACAGCTGGCAGGCAAAGGCCTCGTTGGCTTGCTGCTTGATCCTCTCCAGGTAGGGAGGTAACTCCACTTGGGGACTGAAGGGGAAGCAGAAAGGAGCATGGGTAAGCCAGGAAAATGTCTGCAGTGTTTTGTTCTAGCTTAGCAAATCCCAGCATTAACCAATACCAAAAGCTGCAGAAAAAAGGCAGAAGAAACCGTGTACCTGAATAACCTGAATGCAGGAGGAATGTTTCTTTTTGACCATCGTGTGGCTGTTACCATTTTTGCTTTATATACAGACATCAATTCAGAATTGAACAGTGGGTATTTTCAGTGTCTAATCCCTCGGACTTCACAATCCGCCTTTTTTTTCTTGACTGCATAAAAAACATTCTTAATCCTCTCTTAGCAATGTATAACAGAATGCAAATTCGGGAAGAAACCAAGCATCCTGCACAAGGCTCAGCAACCCCAAATTGCAGCCACATCTCTGCTGCTGTGGTGGAGGGGCCATCTAGAGGAAACGAGCCGAAAAAATCCAACAAAGTGACTTTGGTGGAACCTAACACTACCCATATATGGTATTAAGCAACTGTGTCTTGACTTTTAACCATGTCTCATCAGCCGGAGGAAAAGCAGTCAGCAAGATGTGCTTCGAGTCTCTTCCTGCTTCATCCCAACTGCATTTTGCTCGTAATGAAGGCAAGCAGCAGGAACAATAGAAGAGGGCTCTCCATCCCTTCCCCACTCACATGCAGACTGCGGATACTCCTGTATCACTGTCGTAAAGCAATCTGGGCTGCTTCAGTTCAGTCTGCAGCAGGAAGGTGCCCAAAAAAAATGGCAAAGCTCTTTCGACCTGATAACCTCTCCCATTTACCAAGACACAGTTCCTGCAGGTCTGGAAGCAAGAAGCACTCAGGACAACAAAGAACACCTTGCTTCCAGGCCTGAAAAGTCATTTCTCAGTTCTGTCTGCAGTAATTCTTCACAAGAGGGGAAAAATCCTCATGGACAACGCTCCTCCCAGCATCAGATCTTGCCTGATCTGACTCTAGTTCGCAGCCCACGCACCAGAAGCAAATACAGCTCCTAAGGCAGAGGCCACTTGACAATCAAGTCAACATGCCAAGTGGATTTGCACTTCACGCCTTGTTTAGTGGCACCAAACCCTGGCAAGAGGACGAGGACAGAGCCGTGGGGCTTTCACGTAGGTAGGAACGTCCCCTCACCTCACGTGTGCTCTGCCTTCAGACAAGCGGAAGCCGTTGCTGTGCAGATGGATGCCGTTCGACACGCCGTTGGTAGAGGTTTTTCCATTCTGCACTTCTGGAGGTTAGAAAGAAAACCATACAGCCACGCTAAGTATCAATGTCGATTATACAAACTAATATCTGAAGCTTCAGGGGGTTATTGTACAGCTGAGCCAACGCCCATCCAGAGCAGAAATCAAACTTCCATGATTCCATGCATCCCACCTCCTCCAGCCACAAGGATTTGATTTGCCTTCTTACATTGGCTAAAATAACCTTTGCAGTGTCCTTTGCAACACACAACTCTAGAACAGAGAGTAGATACACGGAGAACTAAGTGTACACACACAAAGAGAGCAGAGCGTGAACTGAACTGCACTCACGCTGAGCCGAGGCCGTAATGGAAGCACCTGATCGATCATCAGAAGCCTGACATTTAAAACTGCTCTAGTATTTAGTAACATTAGTAAGTGTATATTTTACATTCAGTCAGATAAAGAATCATGGAGCTAAGCTGTTGAGCAGTTAATAGAACAAGGAGGATGAGTAGAACTGCTGGAGGAATCCAGTAAAGGAATTCCAGATGCTTTCCTCCTTTCGTTCTTTTCTCACCCTGCTGCTCGAGGAGCTGTTACAAGCTGAACTAATCCTCTGAAGGTCATGCAGCCACATCACCTGCCATTTCTGCAGAAAATATTCAGCTTCAAGCTCTACAAACTGCATTTACAATGCAGCTGGGAGTGCTCCTGCGGCCATTTCACAGGCTGGGAAATCGGGGACAGCGTCCAACCCATCTACCGAACCGCTCGGAGATTTTGGTGTGCGGAGACGTGCACGCACATGAAACTCAGCCTTTGTACCGATGCCGCCTTTTCACAGCCTTTGTCTGAATTTTCTGTGCCCAACAGGGTGGAGCGTTTGCTGCAACCACAGCACCGTGAGCCTGTTCAAACGCTCTCCTGCCATTTAAAGCGTGACCTCACCAGATCCCGCCGTACGGATCGCCCACAGGCATTCAAGACAGAAGAGAAAGGCAGGCAGGACGTGGATTTGCTACCAGGATGTGTGTGTTAGATTAAGGCCTAAGGCGCACTGAGTACACAGATCAAACCCCGCCAGAGCGCTGGGAGAGCAGGGAAGGGGCTGAGCAGGGAACACTCCCTGATAAGAGTCAGCTCTGCCCGGGGAATAACGCTGCAGCCGCTCTGTGCCTGCAGTATCTGTGTGCAAACAGGCCCTGTAAGAAACAGGGCCAGGAATAAAAAGGCTTTTGGCTATACTTACTCATCAAATAAATGACTTTTTGATTCAACTATCTCACCCACCAGGAGGGATATTAGTGCCAGGCCAGATTCTTAGACTAGCAAAGAGATTGTTCTGTCTCCTTCCTAATGGGCGCATCGGGGGATAACAGATGTATTCTACATTTTACTGTTATGTTTAAAAAAAATAAAAACATGCTATTTCCATGCCAATCCACAAAGTTTTCCCCCTCAGTCTAAGGCAGGATGCTGGGACCCCAACCCCTTGATGAATTCTGCTTTATCCTTCGTGCGCAGCTCTAAATGTTCCCCTTAGTTCACACACGCGCACACCTCTCGACAGCTCACCTCTCCCCTCAAGACACAGGGTTTGTCACTCTGTAGAAGGGGTTTAGAACATGGGGTACGAACTGCACTGTAAAAACAGCCCAGGAACACCCGTGCCCTCATTAATTTTCCTAGTTCCTGCCCAAACCGGGCTGCGCCCTTAAAAGGTCGTGTGGTACATGATTTCACTCTGCCTTCCACTCCCTTTCAGGATGGCATCGTACTTACCCCCTGAAGTATGGCACTTCTTCGGGAGGAGAAAAGTGTATGGTCGCTGTTTGTACGTTAGATCAAACAAATAGACCTAAGGAATGAAGACCAAAAAACAATGAGTCAGTGAAACACAGAAGCTCAAGTCACAGAAATAAAACAGGGCTGGACGGTACGTGGTTCCATGTCTGTGTTTTGCTATTTCCAATTTTCTAACTGGGAATCTGGTTTATAGATGGGACGACAGCACCAGTGGCACGTTCCATTCCAGCACTGGGTTCTGAAAGAATAATGCTAAGAAACAGGAGCCCTGTTGCACCCAAGAGGTAAGAGAACCCTCTCCACGCCTCCAGAACTGAAGAGATGTCCTGACCACAAGTGAACCTGCTCCAAAAGCTTCAACTCCAACAAGATTATTTTAACCATGTAAGTAATGCAGTGATCATGAAGAAATCAAGCATTTATTGAGAGGAAAGATGCAGTACACTAAACCGAGGTAAAAGTCTCTTGGAGATGAAACCAAGATTTCCTGAGAGACTCCAAAAGCAGCTCTGCAAAGCCCTAATTTAAAACTGCTGGTGTAGGAACTGGCAGCCCAGATCAGACCCACCATCCATCTCACCCAGCACCTTCTCATAAAGGGAATGAGCACACGTGTGAGAGAGATCTGTAGAGGACAACCATGGAGTAACCTGCCCACAAGCGAAATTCCTCCTTAATCCATGCTGATCAATGCTGTCAGGAGGATTTTCTCATTTCACTGATGGGCTTTACAGAAGATCCATGAATATCACCCAGCACTTAAAATTAAAGCAATCAATATTGCAGGTGAAGGCCTTTGCCTCCCTAAGTTCCTTGTTCACTACATTCTATTACAGAAGCAGTTTGATGTTTCAAGAATGAGTTATGAAATCTTTTCTAGGTCAGCAAAGGTCAGTTCCAGAACTGGTTTGGTTTTTTTTTCCCTCTTCCAGAGAGCGAAATGTGAATTGGAAAACCAGACAGAATGTGGTTCAAGTTTGATCAGTGGTAGCACAACAAGTGAATCCCTAATACCAAGCTTTTGGTCTGAAAAAAACAGAAAGCAGTTTACAAATCAATCACATTACCCTCAGAGAAGGTGCTATACCCGTTTTCAAGAAAGCACAACGTACAGTGACTCAACAAACACAACCAAATGTGAAGTTTCTGCCAAACTGCAGCTGTTTCCCTACCTGCTCCCCTCCCATGTTGACCAAAAGCTCGGTGCCATCAGGACTGAAGGTGACGTACGTGGCCACCAGGACCCTCAGCCGGTTGTTGTAGTCTGGAAGCTTCACGGGAAGGTGCCCTGTGGCGAGAAGAGGTCCAGACGTATTAGCAGAACCGGTAACTGTTGTCTTTGTCCTACCCCAGCTGCTCCCTTTCACAGGAGGTTGTTAGGAGAGCAACATCACTCCACGTGCACCCAAGTGATTTTCCATGTCCCATATTGGTTATTGAATCCTTCCATCAGCCACCAAAACACGGAGATGTGCGTAGCTGCCTCTTCACAAGTTCCAGGTATCAATCTGCAAGGCCACCTCCATGTGAAGAGAAGACTGGATTTACAACTAGCTTGCTAACAATGGAGTCTGCAGAACCCAGCAAATCTCAGTTTTAGGGATTCACTATGGATTCGGCTTCTGCAATTTGTGGCCATCTGCAAACAAGAACCTCCAACCTCAACCCTCTAAGCAGGTTTCCTTAATAAAGCCCTCAGCACAATCAAACTAACACTCCTAAATATTCAGCTCACACACAGGTTCTTTTGCTTCAGACAGCAGATGTGTTGCATGACCAATTCAGATTTCTTAAATTCTCTGGCGGGACTCATCAGAAGCAAAACAGTCAAAACCGGTCTGCTGAACGTGCTGGTCTAAGACACTCAAAAAACAATCAAACATTTTTGGGGAAAAAAATAGTAAATCATGAGCACTGTAAAAGAATGTCATCTAGACTGCCCAGATACCGCATCACTGGTTCTTCATCTGCAGGATGAGGACGAGCCACTTCTGTGCCAAAAAGATGTTGAACAGCAGCCTTGCTGGGACCAGTTCCAGCAGAAAGCCTAGAGCATCCAGGTTATCCAGTCCCCAACTTCCCAATAACAGTGACAAAAAGGCATTTATGCTAGATCAGAAGTGAGACCAGCTCACCAACACACACCACTGCCAGATCAGGGAGAGCGAGCAGGCAACGTCAGCAAGAATTACACAGAATCCCAGAACGTGAGGGGTTGAAGGGCCCTGGAAAGCTCATGCAGTGCAATCCCCCCATGGAGCAGGAACACCCAGATGAGGTTACACAGGAAGGTGTCCAGGCGGGTTGGAATGTCTGCACAGAAGGAGACTCCACAACCCCCTGGGCAGCCTGGGCCAGGCTCTGCCACCCTCACCCCCAACAAGTTCCTTCTCATGTTTAAGCGAAACCTCCTGTGTTCCAGTTTGCCCCCATTGCCCCTTGTCCTGTCACTGGTTGTCACCAGAAGAGCCTGGCTCCATCCTCCTGACACTCCCCCTTTCCATATTGATCCCCAGGAATGAGTCCCCCCTCAGTCTCCTCTTGTCCAGCTCCAGAGCCCCAGCTCCCTCAGCCTTTCCTCACACGGGAGATGCTCCACTCCCTTCAGCATCTTGGTGGCTGCGCTGGACTCTCTCCAGCAGTTCCCTGTCCTGCTGGAACTGAGGGGCCACCACTGGACACAATATTCCAGGTGTGGTCTCCCCAGGGCAGAGCAGAGGGGCAGGAGAACCTCTCTGACCTACTGACCACCCCCTTCTAACCCACCCCAGTATGCTTCACAGCACAGAAGCAAAATAAGCTGTGATTCTGTGGAACGTCCCTGTATCAGAGAAGAGCTCTTCCAAGCAGCGGTTTCTGGTGTGAAGGGTGCAACTCTGCTTCTTCAGGTATTAAAGTCCCATCAGTCACCCCCAGCACAGGTCCCCGTACCTGCCACGTAGTACTGCGCCGCTCCATCCGGGAGGGGCTTCTGTCGGTCGCAGAACGTGTGAACTCCGGCTGAAGGACTCTGCTTCATGCTTTTTCTGTCCAAAAAGAAGAACAGTCTTATGATCACAGCATTCAACTGCTGGAAGCCTCATCTACGCCGGTGCTTATTGTTCACGCACAAGGGCAAGGCCAACAAAGCTCTGCAGTCACAAGCCGGCCTTACACATCCCAGTGCGCTCACACAAACCGAAATTATTCTCTGGGTGATAAAAAAATACTGGTAAAACTCCACAGCAGGACAATCAAGAGCCAGATCATTGCAACCCCCCCTTCCCACCAGAGCCTTGGACAGATTTCTGTACCACTCACATCTGCCCAGAAAAAAACAGTTGTCATTACCGGTGGTTGTGGATCATGCGTATGTCGTAGAGCCGCACAAAGGGGCCGCTCGCCCCTACTGCTAAGTAGTTGTTATCCTGGGGGTTGACCGTCAGGCATTTGGCCTCCACCAGCTGCCCGCAGTACTCGGTCAGGTCTATCAGGACTTCCGAACGTTTGCTGTTCTCCCGCAGGTCGTACTGTCTGCAAAGGGAAGAGAGCGTCAGGCAGCCCGTGCCACTGGGTAACGGAATCACAGAATCATTTTGGTTGGAAAAACTCCTCAAGATCATCGAGTCCAACCATTCACACCCCCCAGCACTGCCCCATGTCCCTGAGAACCTCATGTCCGTCTGTCCAGCCCTCCAGGGATGGTGACTCCAGCACTGCCCTGGGCAGCCTGTTCCAATGCCCCACAGCCCTTTGGGGAAGAAATTGTTCCTAAATCCAACCTCAACCTCCCCTGGCGCAACTTGAGGCCGTTTCCTCTGAAGAGGAAGAGCACTAATGACATTAACTGCTATTTGTGCCACCGGTTACCGGAAGTCCCTCAGTTCAAGAGACACGAGGCCTCAGTACTGGGATAACCACTAAAACCAGCTCTATAACGTGCACAAAACTATTCACATTTCAAATTAAACTCCCAGTCGTGACCTCACAAATAGCAGCTCATATGAAACAAACTCTCGTAGTAACATTGCTCATCTTAGTGCCTCAACGACTCTAGAGGGAAACGTCTCTCAGCGTTGTATCTCCCTTCCGTTTGATATGGCTGTTCCTTTCCTGTCCTCCCTTTTCAGTGGAGGAAAAACAGAGGAGCTGAGGAAAGTACTTATCAGAGGAGTCTACATTTCAAGATGAATCCTGCCCATTTCAGGAAAAGGAAAGATTAGCTTAAGCTCTTTAGTACAGAGACAGTTTCTCTTCAGATCTGTGCACAGTACATACTGCAGTGGATCCTAATCCAATTAATTTTGGGGCAGAACAATGAGAGTTCTGTACCTGATTAGCCCGTCTTCTGCTGCACTCCAGAAGGTGTTAGGCCACATGGGAGCCGTGGCAATCCGCTTAACTCTGTTGGTGTGATCTCCAAACATGTGGATGGTCTCCTTGACAGTCAAGTCATGGACGTGCACTTTGGAATCTGCAGCTCCCGTGATGAGGATCCGATCCCCTGAATGCGGCAAGAACTGTGGGGAACAGATTTGACATTTAAAAGCAAGAAGCGCTGAGGCTGTTCACACAGACACGGCCGAGGCGGCCTGGCACGTCAGAGTGGCTTGTTTTTAGGAACATGCGATGACCCACGTTATCACCTACATTACACACAGGCCAGTGTGCACACTGAACAGTCACCAGCTCCAGCGACACACCAAATAGTCTCACCCCCATTTGCTACAACCATTTCCTTTGAATTTACAAAGGGAATGAGATAAGTCCAGGAGCTGCATAAACTAAAAAGTGCACATAGTAGATTTAATGCAATTTTTCCCTGACATTAGAAATATTAAATTATTTGGAAGGGGAAATCGCTTGCAGGAAAATGTTTCCCAGCAAGAATCTATTCTCCGGCTGCTTAGGTCACTGATTTGTTAGCTGTTCATTCCACCTAAACATATACCTTGACGGAAAAGATGTTCGCAGTATGTCCCGTGTGCATAGAAAGGAGTTTCTTGTGGTGCAGAGGATCCCAGACAATGGTATGCTGGTCATCAGAGCCAGAGGCCAACAAGCTAAAAGAAACAGAAGACAAGTATGCATCAGGTATTCTGTTCTAAGCCGTGCCCAATTTCTTAGAGTGGTTTGACCACAGCCATTAAGTTAATTCAGCTCCAAGCAGCCCATTTCCTCCCTCTTTCCTCAGCCATGTGCTCCAGTTGCTCGCCGTGCACTGATCCATTCAGCCGGTTCAGGGAGCTAAACCGGCCGAACATCAACCCCGCAGCAGATAAAGCGAGCGTTCGTCGTTGGTTCAGCTCACTGAACCAGCTCACCGCAGACTCGGGTGGCACGGAGGAAAACAACAGGAGCGTTTGGTCAAGAACAAAATGTAGGGCCTCCATTTTCCTGATTAGCCTGGCTTAATTAACTGCTCTGCACCATCCACAATCCATTCCTGGGCTGTGGATGTGCCCAAGCAGTCCCAGGCCAGGGCTCTCTCATTGTTTTCCAGTGCAGGGTGTGGGAGCGGTATCGCAAGGCGCTGTTTGCCTTGTTCATCTATCTTCATTCAAAGCAAAAGAATCTGACATCTGCAACCATCAGCTGTTTTAAACTTAGTTCCCTGTAGCCTGATCTTTTAAATACATGAAATTTTCACTAGTAAATAATCCTGAGTGTTATCAGACAGCAGGACTTTGGATCTTACATGAGGTACGTCAAAAATATACGCTCTTCCACCCAGCCCTTTCTCATGCAGATGCTCTGTTCCACTTGGCTAACAGAAATGCTCTTAGGTTTAGTTTCCCTCTAGAACTGGAGAGAGGGGTAAATGCTCTGCCTGTCTTCCTTAGATATTTGTCCGCCAGCAGAAGCTTTGAGCAGCACGGCGAAGGGGGTGGGGAAATGTCACTACCAGCTGGGCAAATCCTAAAGATCCATTATAATCCATAATACCACTTAAGAGAAGAGAAGCAGCCTTCAATCTCCACTTCTTAGTCTGACCATTTCCCTTCTGAACTCACGAAAGGGGCGTTTCTAATAATATCCAGATATATTTAACAAAATAAAGCTTTTTTTGAAGCCTGAGCTCTACTACGGTTCAAAACTTGGAGCCTGAGCTCCACTTGACCAGGAATGGGAAGCAGCTGCTTATGATAAGTCACCCCACATCCTCCTCTTGGGAAAACCTGGGGTTATGGGTTTATTTATCCCCCAAATCAAGGCACATACTTACTCTCCTTTTTCATTCCACTCTAGACAGTTGACACACCCAGAGTGACCCTGAGGAACAACAAGAATTTAAAAAGGGAAGTTAGTATTACACAAACTTCGGACTTATCGAACGGGGCTGTTCTTAGACAAGGACACGGAGAACTTGCGGCACAAAACAACTTGTTCCCATACAAGCAGGTTTTTTCATTCCAACTCTGAAAAAAACCACCCCAAAACACCCACGTGGCAGATAAGCACCTCCAGAAAAGACAGACATGCTATAGCGGGGGGGGTAGAAAAGGCAAAACGAAATGGCAGTTTAGTCTCAGAGGCTGCAGATGAAATCGTGCTGTACACACGGAAAGGTGACCTTGCTTCAAAAGCCCTTGGCTAGGCTGACAAATTACATGTGAAGATTCTCTGGGAATGCAGGGAAAACACACTTTTGCTAACTCTTAGAAGCACCTTGCTGCTGGGTGACTGTAGCACACATCTTCATCCAAATTAACTCCCAGCTGCAACAGGAAAAACTAAGAGAGCATCGAGTAGCGTCTGATATGGGAGATGTGGTAGAAAAAGGGGGATAAACAAGTCCTTCCTTCCCCCAAACCAAGATATCTTTTTAGGCTGTGTCAGGCTGCAATACAAGCACCTATTCTTTAAGTCTTCGGTGTCAGAGCTGAGTGCCTTGCCCAGCTGACAGTTGTCTTCTCTGGGTACCCTGTTAGGATCAGTCAATCGATAGCTGTTAAAGGTTTGTGTGTAGGTGCGTTATTTAACGCAGAAACCTCACACGAGGTCCCACCGAGCTATCCCTGGCCCTTATGCAGTTCAGAAGACGAAGTAATCAGCACCTATCCCACCCGAGAGAATTCCAAACACTCCCGCACGCTGTCTTTTCTGCATTAAGTTGTACAAGTAGCTCAGTTTGCTATTTTAAACAAGACCCACTCACTTGCAATTCTGCTTCCAGGCCCAGGCGTCGAATGAAGGGATCGGTGACGTGATAGTGTCGCTCGAAGCCCAGCGCACCCCTCTCCTGCAGGAAGCAAACAAGCCACACTGACTACAGCTATACAAATACACCTCTTTTTTTTATCTCTTTAGGAGAAGATTCAAGAACTTGAAAAATCAAGCAGGGTCTCTGCCATGTATTGGGTTGTGCGTAGCATTAGGTACCTGTCCTGCAGTAGGGAGACATCATCTGCATCATCTCCAGGTAGGCAGTCTGTAATCCTTGCCCCTGAATTGGTTTAAAATGATGTTTATCTAATTGCCAGGCTCTGCCTGGATAGCCAAGAAGTATTTTGAGAGGCCTACACCAAGACAGAATAAGTTGCCTATTTTGGGGCCAGAAACGATGCCTGTCGCTATCTCTCAGCAAGGATCTTGAAAGCAACTCACTCCTGAAGACACAGCTGCTCAGAATTCTGCCATTACACAGAACTTTATCACCACCACAGGGCGAAGCACTGGGGAACGTAACTGGGAAGCGTCCGTTAGAGATGGCTTATTTGCTCAGAAACGGAGCAGGAGCGCGTGGCCGCAGCACCACAGCACAGCCTGTTCTGCAGGGAAGGAACAGCTGCCGCAGAACCGCCGCAGTACGAATGAAGGTGAAGAAAACAGGACAGTTGTTTCCCCTGTGAGCTCACGAGGTCCACAGATGCGTGAGCAGATGGCTTCCATGGGAGGAGGCCAACTGCAGAGGCAGGCGTGAGGGAAAGAGAATGCGAGTCGTGTTTTGGATGGAACATCTGATGTCCGAGGAGATTCCGTCCCAGAACCTGATTCAGCCTCGGTCCCATCCCGTGCTATAGTCAGGCAACTCGAGCCATCGTTATCACAATTTATAGATGAGAATACTAATGGCAAAAATCCTAGTTACGGTACTAGGAACGCATCAGGAGTCACAGGGCAGACACAAAGAACCAGTGTACGACGCTACAGCTCTGCAGAGCAACGTTAAGCAATGAGCTCCACACAACAAAAGCTTTTGAAAACAAAATGGAGACAGATATAAGGGAATCGGAGGAAAACCAAAACCGAACAGGCTTTTAGTAGCAACTTCCATTCCGAACGTGAAACCCCTTGACATGTTTTTACAGATAGCACTCCTAAAACACTGCTGGGCCCGGTGCAAGGTGCTGCAGTTATAATTGCCTTGCTATTGCAACCTCAGTGGCCTTGTGAGCTCTGTGCAGCAGGATATTGCTTGTTCCACAAGGAATCGTCAGACTTAGCAACCTTGCCAAGGTCACATGCAGACGTCTAACAGAGCGGCCAGGGTGAAAAAGTCCCAGGCTAATGCTCTAACCACAAAACCATCCCTTCCTTGTTAGAGCCACCAAATAAATCTGTGCACGTGGATTAAATAGCAAGCTTATAACACAAAGTTTGGTACCAAACTGCAAAGTGAGCATTCAAGCTCCTAGTTCTTCATTCTGGCCACTTACAGACCATTTTTGTGAATGCTGATTACCAGCAAAGCTGCAAATGATTTAAGGCCTCTGAGTCCAAGTAATAATTGACTATTGTGTCTGCGGGAGCTGGTCCTTTCACATTAAGAGATATTTCACAAATGCAGCCATCAGATCACTGATCCGACCACCGCAGAAGCTTTTCCCTGCACAGGGGAAGCAAACACACCGCTCTTTAAAGAAGAGAGACAGAAAAAGACTGAGACAGAGATCGTCAACTCGACTACAGTCAGAAAATACCTTTGATGGCAAGATCACACAAAGAGAACACGTAAAGCAGCAGACAGAAAACTCTCGAGGGAAGCTGGGTAAGGGTTCTTTGTGGTGCCCAAACACGAGCAGCCAGATTTCTCTCTTCAATGTTGTGCTCAAAAGGAACAGACCTGCTGATGTCAAACCAGCGCAGTGCGCTCCTGCTAGGGAGAAGAACCGTTACGCCGCGCTCCATCCCAGCTCTTCGGTAAGGACAGCGATAGGTCCTATGTGTTTGGTCTCTTAAGCTTCTTATACAGCTTATCGATACATAAGCAGCAGAGATCTTTCCATAAGTAAAGGCAACAACACGAGTATTTTGCGACGCAGCAAATGCTGATTCCGTCTGCTCTCCACCCAACACAAGCGAGCGCTTGGCCAGCGCGTACCTTGATCTGTCTGTGGATGATGTCTCTGGTAATGTTGGCTTTCGCCATCTTCTGGCAATGGGGCAGATGAGAAGCTATCGGAAGAGCTGCTGTGCATCCAAGCATGCCACCAGAGCGAAGATCCACACCAAGGGCGTTTAATTACCTGCAGGACACAACAGGGAGAGAACGAAGGCAGACAAATACATTAGGCCATTCATATACAACGTCAAATACTTGATTTTCAAAATACAGTGGTGGTTAAGAACTGAAAAGTTTTGTATAAAGGCTTCTGCAAGAAACTTGAGAATGGGAAGGAACAACGTAAGACTGAAGAACATCCGATGAAAGAGGCCATGCCCCGTTTGCAGAGAAACCCACGACGAACAGAACTCCAGACCTACATCAGCCTCAAAAAGTCCCATTTTTATGGCAGCAAAGACCCCGCAAGGCCAGGGCAGCACCCTGATCCACAGCTGAGCTCCCACCATCGCATCCGATTTCACATCTCCCAAACTCTCCATCAACAAGATGGATTATACTGTGAATAACAAAGCATCGATATTTTGGCCACCTTTTCTCTCTCGTTTACTACGTTTGATTATCAGCCAAAAAAAAAAAGAACCGAAAGGGCATAAGTGTTCCTTAGAAATCACAACAGCCAACCATGAGGTGACACTATCACCTCAACACTCAATTAGCAATAGAAAAGGGGTGATCATTTAAAGTTGTATTTCCAGGAGAAATTAAAGGTTTTCCACACTGTTAACCAAGTTCCATATTTAATGCACTAACCTAAATAATTTAAACCCTATAGAATTAACTAAACCTGCTAGAAAACATTCAGATGGTGGAGTCAATGTCGCAACCCTGCCCAGCATAGACTAGTCAGTCTCTGAGAAATGATGCAGTTCACCTCATCTACACACCGCAGGCCCCGACCTGTCCCATTTGGGTATTTCTACAGTTCTCTTACAAAAAAACTTTAAAAATATAATAAAAATTAAACATCCGTTTTGTCCTATGTAGCCCACTGGTTTTAAATTCTCTTTAAAAGCTTTCACAAACAGAACAAGCCCAAATTTTCAAACACGTCCTCTTTTGAATGAGGAAATGCTGATTCACTGAAACAAGAACATTTCACAGAAACGCAGCAACAAATAACTCAGCTGAGGTCGGGCTGAAGTTTCGACAAACCCTGCCTGATGCTCCACCGGTTCCTCTGTCGCGTTGCTGCAAAACGAGGGTGCCGACCGTGAGTGACTTCAGGTAGGAGGTACCAAACATTCCCGTTTCCGCACAGAGTTTGGCCAATGTGGAAGTTCGGCTCCTCCGTGCAGCGAATACAGCAATGTCACTCAGACCTACAGATGGCAAGAAAAGCCAACAAAGAAACTGCAAATTGGAATTCGGAGCAGTAGGCTCCCAAGCAGGAATTTCTGGGAAGGCGCAGGATCTCTTGAGTACAACACAGAGAACAGGCACAGGTGTTTGTGGGTCTCTGCAGATAAATGTCGCTACAGCAGCCGATGAGCAGCCCTTGCAGTTGTATTCTGCCTTATTCTGAACATATGATGAGAGCACAGGCCTTGAACGTAAGGTGAGTCGGGACAGCGCGAGGACTTCGCTCCTACTTGTGCCCAGCGAGGGCTGATGAGCCCGTGCCTTCCCCAGCTCCGACTCCAACCCCAGACACACACACCCAGCCCAAACTCACCCCCCGTCCACGTCAGTGTCTGCAGCAGAGACTTCCAGTAAAGCAAACAGCCTCTGCCACGCACCTCGACTTCACCAGGGTGGGCGAAGCTCAACTCACGCCCCCAGATGTTGGAGCAATTAGCTGAGATTTTTTTGGATCTCATCATCTGTTTTAGTGAGTAAATCAGGGGTTCCCTAGAAGCCACTGACCAGTCTGAAACTGAGCTAGTGTATATGGATTTGTCTGTCATGTACCCAGTTAATCCACATTCCTTTTACTCCAGAAGCAGAATCACAGAATCATTTTGGTTGGAAAAGCCCCTCAGGATCATCAGGTCCAACCATAACCCACCCCTGTCCCTGCCCTATGTCCTGAGACCCTCATGTCTGTCTGTCCAACCCTCCAGGGATGGTGACTCCAGCACTGCCCTGGGCAGCCTGTTCCAATGCCCCACAGCCCTTTGGGGAAGAAATTGTTCCTAAATCCAACCTCACCCCCCCAGGAAAGCCAGCATGCATGCCCAAGAAGACACCTTAAGTTTTAAGCATATTTAACCTCATTCACTCTCATGTTAAGTAATGCTGGTTCACTCCCAGGCTTAATAGCAGGAGGCAGCACTGTGAACGCATTTGCTCATCAATATTTCACACTAATTCTTGTAGTAGATGATTAAGCTATCAGATTTTGATACCTATCCTCTAGCTTTCCACCTGAGCTTAGAGGAGGTATTGGTTTGCATGTTTATAGAGACAGAGTCTGTATGGAGACAACAGCAGCTGCCCCAGCGAAGAGCTCACAAGCACGGGAAGGAGGGGAAGCAGGAACCTGCAGCAAAGTGCATGGAGGGGCTGGAGAGAGTTGAGAGAAGGGAACAGAGCTGGTGAGGGGCTGGAGCACAAGTGTGATGGAGACTGAGGGACCTGGGGGGTTCAGCTGGAGAACAGGAGCTGAGGGGAGACCTTCTGATCTCTGAACTGCCTGAAAGGAGCTTGGAGCCAGGGGGGTCGGGCTCTGCTCCCCAGGAACAAGCGCCAGGAGCAGAGGAAACGGCCTCAAGTTGCCCAGGGGAGGCTGAGGTTGGATTTAGGAACAATTTCTTCCCCAAAGGGCTGTGGGGCATTGGAACAGGCTGCCCAGGGCAGTGCTGGAGTCACCAGCCCTGGAGGGCTGGACAGACGGACATGAGGTTCTCAGGACATGGGGCAGGGACAGGGGTGGGGGTCGGTTGGACTCAAGGAGCGAAGAGCTTTTTCAACCAAAAGGATTCTACAATTTGAGGATTCTAAAGCACTCAGCACAAGGGCAGGTGGATCCTGCTGCCTCTGCAGCTCAGAGGTGAACACGGGAAACCAGGCCAGACCCATCCCTACCTGTGTCCCAGGCCAGCTCCACATCCACGTGCCAGCCGGGCTCAATGAGCCACACTGCTGGAGACACCCACGGGGATGTGGTTTCCAGACACACTTTCCTGCTAATTTCTGCAAGAAAGAAGACGACTGCCAACTCAAAAAGCAGCTTCATGTCAAACGGGAATACATGAGCCCAAGGTGTCTCTCTTGTCTAAACAGGGCTTGGTTTGGCGACCAAATGTTGTAAAATGCTTAAAGGTCTCCCAGAATATGTGTATATGCTTGGCCAGGAAGACTCTAAGAGCCTTTCTTGCTTTTCTGATGCTGTTTTTCTGTTGTCCAACAGGTATTGCACAGCCGCAAAGCCTTTGGCAACCTTCAGTTATCATGGAATCACAGACAGAGAATGAAAAAGCCCCAAATTCTCATTCCAGGTCCAACTTTGTCCATTAGCCACAACTGGTCACAATCCCAGACTCACATTCACCATCAATATCATCACTAATTAGTTCTGGAGTTAATACACGTAGAGTTCTTACTATGAAACAAGCATTAAGTGCTCTTAACACTAGATATTATATTGACCGCATCATTGTCCATGGAGATCAACAGTTTCTAATTATGTTAGAAACTGATCCTGGCATAAAGCATAAAATCCCTCGAGGTTTGTAGATGTCCTGGAAAAAAATATATAAATAATCAGAGAAAAATAAACAGTGTCTCTGATTTCTTAGACACATATAGGCTTCCAATCACGAAAGCCCTTCAAAGAGTCTGTGCATTTCTTACCACTAAAGACATGGAAATTCATGTAACATGTTCCTCTTTCAGCAAAACCTGCCATTTTTGCTCCAGCAAAAACCACCGTGCAAATTCGGTTCGCTTTTGGGTATATGGTTTCCTAAACCATTCATGCAGTCCTCTGGCTTTTACCTAAACCTGCACAACCAACTCGTGATGAAATGAGAGGATTAAGTCCCGGTGACATGGAACAATTTCTGATAAATTCGCACTATTGCTACCAGTGATGATCCCACAAGCAGCTTCACTTTGGCCACCCATAAGAGACCATTGTGACCTTTCTTGGTCATTTATTAGAAGACACTGGAGCACGTTTTTCCATCACCTTTCACGAGTATGTCTGCACTCAGTTACAAGCAAGAACAACCTTCCCTCGTCCCTCACTGTTCCAAACCTGCCTGGGATACCCCAGACAGGACTAAAAACCCACAGTCCGGTTAAAGCCTTCACCTCATCCACGGCGGCACCATGAAGCATCCAGAGGGACCGTCCGACCTGCAGCTCACCCGCGGACTCTTCTGCTCCCGCGACGCAAAGCTCCAGGGGCAGAAAAAGAACTTTCGCACACTTGGCCTTTAAATCTGCAGTCAAAAATTAACAAGCCGCAGATTTCTGCAGGCTGTGGGCTCAAAAGCTGCCAGGCTCTATTTACACTGACAGTAACGTAAGAGCCTCTTAAGCTCCTGGAAAAGTGTGCTTTGAAAGGGTGCTTCAGGGTACGGCGAGGAACAAGATTCTCTGCCTTTCCCCAGCTGGATCTTCTAATTTTCCTGAAACAATCACTCCAAGTCTAGAAACAAAGCCTCAACATCGATAATGCAAACGATTAGGTTGTTTTAATAATGAATGGTCCCAACGCAGCCGGGATTTTGGGGGGTTGTTCCTTCACTTGAATGTATTCTTTCCCCTCACAGAACCACCTACACACACCCCCTGACCTCACTTACACACACAATAACGTCCTGACCTGCAGACGGGACTTCAGTGTTCAAACCTGGTGACCATCGCCCTTCCAAAAAGCTCCATCGTCACGAAGAAACTCCACGAAGCAGCAGCACTCGTTCTTAAATGAGCAATCCAAACCCTCACTGTTTGGATGCACCCAAGTTTCTCAGCCTCCAAACTCAAGGTCATTGATAAAGCAGCAGTCTGCACACTACGAGCCTTGCGGATCCGCAATTCATCCCTAAGGAAGATTCCTGTGACCCTTCCCTTAAGCATCTATAAGTTACTTCACCCATCCAAATACCACCTAGGACCCAACTCAGTAATCTTTAGCCTCTCAACTTGTTTTCCCTATCCCCTTTACCTTGATTTTCCAGGGGGTCACGGATCAAATTAAAATATATACATGTAAATAGGTCGATTTTTTAAACAAATCTAGAGAAACAAGAAGAAATGACCTGGTTAACAGCAGACACCTTGTAAAAAGAAGGTTTTGCTACAGCTGATGGGAGTTGCCAGGAGCAGCAGTCGCTCCTCAGGACAGATGGCTCGGAACACGGATCCAGCCAACAACGGAGGGGCTGCTAAAACAGAGGTGGACAGGAGAGGAGGTGGGAGCTGCGACCTGACAGACCCAGCACAAGAGGACGGCAGTGTCAGGGAAACTTCGATATGCCCAGAGACACAGCACTTAGAGCTCGGGCAGCTGCCCCCTAAGCTGGCATCGCACCTTTAGTCTTCATCCTCCAGCTGATCACCCATAGGAAAAGAAGAAGATGCAAGACAACCCCTCGACCCAGCACAAGTTACAGCCCGATGCCAAAACCCACATGGCCCAGTGGCTCCAGGAAGGAGTTCTGCCAGCAGACACTGGGCAGAGGAGGAAAGGTTGGTATCTCCACACGAGGGGCTCCAGGACACCCGCCAGGGCAGGGGAGAGTTTCAGGTGAAGGCTTTAGCGAGGGAAAGGGGAGCAGGGCAGTCAGCCCCTAGGAAAGGGAGACGAAAGTGAAGCCAGGGCAGTGCCAGCTGTGGGAGGGGGGAAAACAGAAGCCAAAAAGCAGGAGTTGAAGCTGGGGGGTGGGTACCAGCCAGAGGATGCAGGTATGGACAGGGCTGGGGGAAAGGGGTGCTTGGTTAGTGGGGGCAGGCAGAAGGGATGGGAAAAACGGGGGGTGAGGGGCTGGAGGGGGGCTGGATAAAGGAGGGATGGGGTCTGACTGCTGGAAAAGAGGAGTGGGGGGATGTCTGGCAAGGAGATAAGGGGGGAGCAGCTGACAGGACCTGGGGTGGGGTAACCCGCAGAAAAGGGGGGATAGCAGGGGGCGTGGGGGGAACTGTCAGATGAGGGGCGGGGGGGCTGCTGACAGGAAAGGGGGCGCAGGGGGGACAGGTGACAGGAAAGGGAGTGGAGGGGGGACAGGTGACAGGAAAGGAGGTCCAGGGGGGTACAGCTGACAGGAAGGAGGGGCTGCGGGGCCCGGGCGGCCTTCGGGACCGTTACCTGTCAGGCCTCCCGGGCGCAGCGGGCACTGGAAGTTGCGAGGCTCCATCCATGCGGGGGGGAGAGCGGGACCGAGAAGAGCGGGGAAATCACAAGGGCCCCGCAGTCACCGGGCGCCGTCCCCGGGGCTCGGGCAGGGCCCTAAGGTGCGGGCCGGCCTAGGCCCGGCCGTGCCCCCCGCCCCCTGCCCTGTTTACCCCTCCAGCTGTCCGGGGCTCAGCAGCACCCCCCGCCGCCGCTCTCCCCGCGCCGCTCTGCGCATGCGCCACGCCAACTGCGCCACCGCCCGCCTCACACCCGCAGCCACCCCGACCTCACGCAAACGGCGCAAGTCGCTTTCGAGAATACCTCCTCGGCCTGCCCTCCAGGCCGCCGTCACGCCGTGATTGACAGCTCCCTGAACCAACGGGAGAGGGCAGAACGCTTCCTTCAGGCTCGACCAATCGGCGTGGAGGGGGGCGGTAGTGCGGCTCCGCGAAGGGGCTGCTGGGAGTTGTAGTCGCAGAGGCGCCATGGCCGCCGGCCCGGGGCCTCCGCCCGCGGAACCGGAGCCTCACGGCCCGGCCACCTCCCTCTGTCCCGCCGCCGGGCCTTTCCGCGGCTCCCCTTCCGCCTTCACGAAGCCCCGGGGCTGCTTAAAGCCAGCCTTCGCTGGGCTGGGATCCCCTCATCCCACAGGCCGCAGTGGGGCCTGGGCCTCAGCTGCCTCACACACCCCACAGGGTGCAGCGCCCCAGCCCCAAACGCGGCCTCGATGGGGATTTGGGCTTCCCAGCCCCTTTCCATGACCCTGCGGCCCTGAGCCATCCCGCACGGCTCACCCCACCGCTGGGGAAGTCTCCACCATGGCGTGGAGCTCATGGCGTGAAGTCCCCACGGCTGCTGAGTCCCTGTGGAGAAACTAATCCCAGTCCCCCAGTGTTTGGTCTTTGCACAGGCAATTCGTAGAAGTGAAGTGCACAGCTCCATGAAGCAACACAAAGTTAAGTCTTTTTATTTGGGGAATGAAAAATAACACTGTGGAAAAAGCCAGGGGGTGGCAGTGTTTGCAAAAAACCTTCCCTTCGCCTTGTCCTGACAGCTGCTGGTTCTGGGGACACCGCTGGTTCTGGGGACGCCGCTGGTTCTGGGGTCACCGCTGGTTCTGGGGACGCCGCTGGTTCTGGGGATGCCGCTGGTTCTGGGGTCACCGCTGGTTCTGGGGACGCCGCTGGTTCTGGGGACACCGCTGGTTCTGGGGACGCCGCTGGTTCTGGGGACGCCGCTGGTTCTGGGGACGCCGCTGGTTCTGGGGACACTGCTGGTTCTGGGGACGCCGCTGGTTCTGGGGACGCCGCTGGTTCTGGGGACACTGCTGGTTCTGGGGACGCCGCTGGTTCTGGGGACGCCGCTGGTTCTGGGGTCACCGCTGGTTCTGGGGACACCGCTGGCCCTCGGGACACCCCGCCAGGCTGCAGGGTGAAGGCAAGGCTGGGATCTCTGTTAGCCCTAATTACCCTGATGCACCCTCCTGACATGGGGTAGGGGGTGTAAAGTAAATCAAAAGTTATGAACTGACCTCTCACAATTAAACTTCCTGAAGTCTACTAATGAAGTGCAATGAACAGTTTTAAATTTTCATTTAGAACTTAATTCCATGGCTCCTGGATAATCCCAGCTGCACAACAGAAGAAAATTGCTACTTGTCTATTCTGTGTTAACAGAAAGAGCAAAAGCCCCTTAAATCAGATCTTAGATGGAAGTGCGAGGACTCTACCATACACCTTCAGACTCACAAACGACAGACCAACCATTAGCTGTAATGATTTGTCTTTTTATCTCACAACCCATTAACTTATTCAGCTGTTGTCCAAGTTCTTCATGGAAGATAATGGTTAATTGTTGCCTCTGTATCTGTTGGGACTCTTTTAATTAAACAAATAGTAATCGGGATCCATCATTATCATCCTTACAACGGGGTTTTATCTTCTTTTCTCAGATGCTGTCCTCATGGGGAACTAAAGCTGCACACAGAAACCAGGCAGGCTTTGGATGCCCTTGACATGTAAGTTTTACTTGCTGAGGGACAAGAAATTGGGACACAGGAGCTTGATTTTCTTTCTGTGCTGGTGACAGACAGACAGACAGACGTAACAGGGGCTGAGGCCAAGGAGGAACTGTTTGGGATGGTGAGAGCCGAAGTTTCCCCTGCAGTCTCACAGGGAACTGAAGGCATCTTGGGCAATGTAAATAAGGCGTTTTCCCTCCTGCAGGGTAAACAGCACCATGGTGTTCCCCTCGTGAAACAGGGCGGTGAGGTTTTCAGTGCAAAGAAAGGTAGAGGGAGTGAGGAATAAAAGCGCCTGGGAGCTGGACTTGCCCTTCTTACAGTGTGAGGGAAAATCATTTCAGTCACACAAAGCATTTTTTAATGCTTTCAGTAAATATCTGTCTTCTAGTCTGTCCTCAATTTATGCTACACACAGAAAAACAACAAAAAAAAAGACAATTCAGTGTAAAAAAACCCACAACATGCGCATAAACATTAAATTTTACACCCTGTGCCGTAGTTAGAAAGTCGTAACACACATGTACACAGGTTCATAGGTGTAGATTTGATTCTGTGAGGGAGAAGCAACACAGTTTGTCCTGCAGCCAGCTGGAGCTGCTCTAGGATTTGTTTGCAGGTTGAAATGGTTAGGCTAGAGCAGCTGAAATAAAATATAGTGTTATGCATCCTTTACGTTGCACTTCCCTGTGCTGTTTATTGGGGCAGATTGGAGGAAAAGAAAATAGTTTGGCTGAGAGAGAAAGCCTGACCTGCACTTACTGGCAAGTGGGGATGGAGGAACAGGGGCAAAGAGAGAGAGGTCACGGTGCTGAGCTCATCTTTATCAAATAAATGCACAGAGGAGGAGAAAGAGCGAGCTGAGTCTAGTATATAACAGAAATGGGCCATAAACATATAGAAACATTCTTACAGCTTGCTGTAGCAAGGTCCGCACTCCTGATTTCTTTGAGCAAATCTGCTGCCGAGTCCTTGCACGACTTCAGAAAACCTTTCCCTTTGGGTTCACCTCCCTGTGGCACGTAAATCATGTTTACCTTTTGATGATTGGTATCTGCTGCAAAATATTTAGACCCTCTGACCAAAGCTACTGCAGAATAGCAAAGCTTTGCAGAGGATTCTGCTGAATTCCGGATGATTTACGTGTGAACGCAACTCTGGGCATTTGCTGGGTACGGGATTGGTGTGTCACGAAGCTCCATGAGCTTGTACGGCCCGGAACAGCTGGGAAATGCCAGTGTCTGGGTCAGAGAAGGTGCCCGGCTGCTCCAAGGCAGGAGGTGTGAAGTATTTCCAGGGGCCAAGGAAGTTAATTATGAACTTAGGTATACACACAGTGTCTGATTTTGCTCACTGAGATACAACAGGATAAGCTCTGGTGTAGTATAACTTCTGCAATTTGCTCGATGGGACATTTTTAAAGCTCCCCCTGCCTGTTCATGCAGTTGTATCACTCTCCCTTTGCAGGATAAGAAGCTTAACTGAAATGATGCTCCGTCCTGGTGCATGGGTGGTGCAAGTTCCAAGAATCACAGTGAGCATCTCAACTGGGCCAGGAGAAGCCTGAGGTGACAGGATTTACTCTCCTAACACAGGAGACACAAACAACTGAAAAAATCCCCAAAGCAACTCAAGCTCCAGGCCCTGACGGGGATATTGGGCACTGTCAGAGCGCTGCAGTGCTGCCGGATTAACTCAGGAACACAGATTTAACTGGATGGCTCCAGGTCTTCATCTCCCGGTCCAGAGGGAATAGGAATAGCTTTCCGTTTTGTCAAGAATTTGCACCAACCAAAATCCTTCGCAGAGTTCAACAGGTTGAAAAGCCCTTGTCCAGCCAGCATCATCCAGCCAAGAAAGCTGGGAACGTAAACTACCAGAATAGCAAGAAGTGAATTTGACGCTGCATTCCCCACTGACAGATGTACAATAGCCAGGTACCGGGTGGTTCAGACCAACCCAGCACAGCTGCCAGTTGATCCAGGCACAAGGAGATGGAAAAATCTGACCCAGTTATTTAACGGGAACATTGCGCTAGTTTTAGCTTCTTTAGTTTCTGAAATAAAACCAGCCCCGGTGTTTTCTCCTGAACAAGCCTCTGGTTGTCTGTGTGCTGCCAGCACACGGTCCCGCTTCAACCCAAACGCGTACAAACCGCTGTCATCTAGAATCAGGCTTCTCACCCAAAGATGACTAAGCCATTTCAAAACGAGAAACGCTCAGCATTCCTTGCTTAATTGCTAAAACAGATTAATTTGACTATCCAGAACGTAATGAAGCGGAAGTGAGGAATTGACACACCTAGCTGGTTCCTGCTCAGGCTGGTGATTCACTTTAATTGACAGGTCACGTTTCTTGTTGATGATTTTCACCAAGTCGCTGCAGCAAGGCTGCTGCGCTCCCCTTCTGTCTGCCGAGCACGTCTGAGCGCCAGCGCTTCGGGAGCTGATGCCATCTTAAAATGAGAATGTAACTGATGCCAACGTGCAAGTACAACCTGCAAAGCTCGAGTTTTAGCAGCCATACATCACATCTAGGGCCCATGCCTTCCCCACACCGAGTGCCCCCAAGGATTAGGGACTGCATCTTTACCAAAAGGTTCATTTGCCCCTAAAGTTTAGCTAATGAATCAGTTCAAAACTTGCACCGTTTTTGATCGCCCTGGTCACACACACGTGACGCTCAGGAAGTTGATATCAGAGCCAAGAAATCAGGGTGGCTGAGCCCCGTCACACGGTGCCCAGCAACCCCCCCACGCTACTCCAGCGCTTTTACTAGAACCTTATCAGATTTCCTGGTGACTCAGACTCCGCTGGTGACCAGGACGAAGGGCACGGCGGTACCAACAAGCACAGATGGGGTTACAGCACCATGTTGGGCCAGAATTTCCACCAGTGCCCACCAGGCCCTGCACATCCCGCCGCCCCAGCGCTGTCCCATCTTCCGCCAGCACCCCTCTGCTCCCCCTTTGCACTGCACCCCTGTTTGTATCGCGGCCCTGACTCCATGCAACCCCCCTTCCACGCACTCCTTTGCCCTGCACCCCCTCTTCCACCAGCTCCCCCTGGTCCCTGCTCTGCAGCAGCACCCAGTTCCACAGGGCACCCCATCTTTCACTAGAACCCCCTCTCCCGTGCTCTCCCCTTTGTGTCGCAGCCCCTCCTGCACGCACTCCCTTTGCCCTGCACCCAGTCTTCCCCTAGCACCCCCAGCTCCCACCCATGCCTTTTCTTGCCCCCCTTGTTCCACAGCATCACCCGGTTCCGCAGAGCACCCCAACTTCCACTAGCAGCCCCCACTCCTGTGCTCCTATTTGCACTGCACCCCTCTTTGCACAGCACCCCATTTACATTAGCACCCCCAGCTCCCCCATCACTCTGCAGCAGCACCCAGTTCCACAGAGCACCCCATCTTCCACTAGGACTCCCCTGTCCAAGCTCCCCCCTTCGCACCGCACCCCTTTGCACCCCACCCCCTTCTGCACTAGCACCCCCAGTTCCCCCCAGCAACTCCGCAGCAGCACCCAGTTCCGCAGGGCACCCCACCTTCCACCAGCACCCCTTGTTCCCGTGTTCCTATTTGCACCGCACCCCTCTTTGCACCGCACCCCCCTCCATGCCCCCTTTACCTTGCACCCTCTCACACCAGCACCCCCAGTTACCCCCCTTTGCACCGCACCCCTCTTTGCACTGCACCCCTTTGCCGTGCACCTCCTTTTGCACCAGTTCCCCCAGTTCCCTGCTCTGCAGCAGCACCCAGTTGTACAGAGCACCCCATCTTCCACCAGCACCCCCTGCTCCTCCCCTTTGCACCGCACCCCTCTTTGCACCGCACCTCTTTGCCCTGCACCTCCTTTTGCACCAGCACCCCCAGTTTCCTCCCCCTGCCCCGCAGCAGCACCCAGACCCATCCTCCACCAGCGCCCCTGCCCCCGTGCTCCCATTTGCACCGCACCCCTGTCGCACCAGCACCCCCAGTTCCCCCCCTTTGCACCGCACCCCCTGGCACCAGCACCCCCATCACCCCCCTCCCCGCCCCGCAGCACCCCCAGTCCCGGTCCCGCCCCCCCCGCTCCGCCGGCGCTGCCTCCGCCCCCGCCTCCTCCCCGGGGCCGCCCCGGCCGCTCGGTGGGATGTTCCCGGGCGCCGCGGCCGCCCCAGCTCCGCTCCGGCTGTCGGCGGGGCGGCTCCAGCCCCACGCCGCCGGCGGGCCCCGCCGCCCGCCCGAGCCCCCCGCCGCCCCCCGCCGCCGCCATGGGCGCCGCGGCCCTGCGCGCCCTCCCCTGGGCCCTGCTGCTGCTGGGGCCGCTGCTCCCCGGGCAGGGCTTGCAGGCCAACCCCTCCGAGCCCCCGCAGGGCCAGCCGGCCCCGCTACCGGGGGCAGACATGGGGGGTTTCACTCCCGCGCCCCCCCCCTCCGTGCAGGAGATCCACCCGCTGAACAAGCAGCCGGCGAACGGCTCGGGCGAGGGGCACGCCAAGCACCGCAAAGCCTTCCCCGTGCTGGGCACCGACTACACCCGCGTCCGCATGCCCTTCGAGATCTCCCTCTGGATCCTGCTGGCCTGTCTCATGAAGCTGGGTAGGTCGCTGGCGCCACGGTGGGGTCCCGGGGGGGAGCACAGGGGAGGGACCCTCGGGTTTATGGGGCAGGTGCCCTGAGCATCCCAAGGAGGGATCCCCAGAGCATCCCAGAGTGGGACCCCCTGAGTATCCCAGGGTGTGACCCCCTGAGCATCCATCCCAAGGAGGGACCCCCTGAGCATCCCAGAGACAAACCGCCCAGAGCATCCCAGGCTGGGACCCCTCAAGCACACCAGGGCAAATTCCCCTGTGCAGCCCCCCAGGCAGGGTGGGCACAGCTCTCCCACGACCTTGGGTCAGCACTGTAGGCCTGGTGGACAGGGCAGTGGCCCCCCAGCCCCTTTGCTCGCCGATGGGCTCGCTCGTCTGGCTGCAGATGCTCCCTGACCCTTGACCATCCCTGTTGGGACCAGGTTTCTTTTCCTCCCTTTGGCACTCAGTGAGGGGGAAGCATCCGGTTTGTTTCCTTGCTTCCTTTTCTCAACCACAGATGCCTTTTGTAACCTTGGAGAAGTCACTTAAAATCTCCCAGTGCTTCAGCCTCCTCTTCCTGCCCCTCCGCAGCAAAGCGGGCTGGGCAGCTGCCCCTGCTGCAAAGCATCCGGAGGGTTTCTGCCTTAAAGATCATGAGCGTCACGGGCCAGAGGGCCGGGAAAAGTCACCACTATGATGACCCGCTCTGGGAAAGCATCAGTCTGCCGGGGTGGAGGTTGTTGACAAAGTGTTTTCCAAACTTCTGCAGCTGGATCAATACCAAGTGAATTACCCCAAAGCGTGTGATGTGATGTAACTGCTCAGTGCGCACCGGCACCGGCGTGCTGGACCTGGCGCTGGGAGCACAGAGCTTGAACTGGCCCTGGTCCCGTTGGCGGTGACAGAGCCGAGAGGGCAGGTGAAATGTTTGCCTGTTCCTGCCTTGGAGCGGGTGATGCGAGGGAGGGAAGCTCTGCGCTTCCTTCATTTTGCGCCTCAATTACCATCAGCGATTTAATAACACTAACGGCAGTGCTCCTTATGGAGCACTCCAGCTTGCTAATGGAAGTCTTGCTTTGGGAGCTTTTTGGAGCTGGTGCCTGTTGGAAGCTGTGCCGTGTCCTGGCCCGGACGGGTCCGAGAGACCCCCAGGAGCTCAGATCCTCCCTGCCCATTTTTTCTAACAATACCTCATCCCCTTCCCAGCCTGCGTGTAGGCAGGTAAAGCCCCATTTTCCCAGTCCCCCCGGGTGTTTTATTTACGTGTAGACTCAGGAGCACAAACACTTCAGACCCAGAGGTTTCTTGCCTGTCTGCGAGACGAGCGCTGGGGCGTGGAACCGGCTGGGATCCGTGGGGCTTATCCCTTCCTGGCTTTGCCCAAAGTGATTCAGGGCACGTTCAGCCCCAACGTGCCTCACCATGGGCGATGCAGCCGTGAAACCTTTCCCAGAGCTCGCCCAGTGCATGTTAAGCGACCTCTGCTAGCTGTTCGGGGCTATTGCACTGCGCTTGCAGTCCTGCTGCCTCGCAGAGCACCGAGTGATGAAATCAGAAGTATCTGTGCGGAAGCTGGAGGAGAAAGGAGGGGCTAACGGCGCTGGCCTGCGTCCCTGCTCGGGGCGTGCGTGCAGGAACCGCCGCTGGAAAGCACCAGAATGGGCAGCGGAAAGCGGTTCCCCAGGGACGGCCGTGGTGGGGACACCGGGGCATTGCTGCCCCCGCTCCCACGGGCACCCCTTGGCACTGGTCGCTGCGTGAAGCCGCTTCTGCCCAAAGTTAGGGCTCATCGGTGCTGCGGGAGAAGTTATTTCTGGCGGTGAGCTGAGTCCCCACGGCTCTTACGTGTTAAAAGTCTTATGCAAGACTGCGTGTTTAAGGGCTGTATTTTAGGAGGAGCTGCCGTGCAACTTTGGCAAAGGTCCTCCAGAGATGGCAGGTGATCTGCAGAGCTCCGGGGATGCTGATTGTGCCAAAATCATACCTGCGCCTCTAGCAGGGGCTTCAACAGCAGAGCAGTCCTGGGGAATCCTTGTCCTTGGCCCCTCCGGGGTTCTGAAGGTGCATCAGAGCGAGGGGATAATGTTGCTTGTTCATGTTTGTCTTGGTACATCATTCCCAAGTTGCTGGTACAGCTGAATATTCAGGCTCGTGACCTGCAAAAATGGCTCGCTGCTCAGTGTCTGAATACTGGCCCATCATTCCCACCCTGGATCAGAGGAGCTTGTTCAGGAGCAGCAGAATATGCTGTTTTTCCACCCGAGGATGGCTCTTACACAACCGGGCGCCTGTGCAGTACAAGCCCTGACGAGGCACACGCAGCCCTGGGCTCCCCAAACACAGCGGGGTTTGGAACCTGCAGGTTCCTTGCAGAGGGGAAAGGGGATGATGAGCAGAACTCTCATCCCTCTGTCCCTCCTGCCCTGTTAATGTGCATCAGGGTAACCCTGCAAAACCCCGAGGTGCAGGGGACAAACATCTCTTCTCCAAGAGAAGGGCTTTGTGCAGCGTGGGCTGTGCATCACAATTTGGCACCTCCTAACTTCCCTTCCCCAGCTTCTCCTGCAGCTCAGGGCGCCCCTTTGCTGGGGATTGAGCCACGTGTTGCTGCAAAACAGAGTCTTCAGCCCTGTTAATGGTTTCTGGGTGTCATCCCGAGGTGACCACGTCGAGGAGCTCACAAGTGCTTACAGGGCTCAGTTTGGGGCCAGGAGACGCAACCTGACCCTGCTGTTGCTCAGTTTCCCCTTATCACTCTTAACACTGCAGACAGCTCTTCGGGCTCAAATGAGCCCCGGCGTTGTCCCTTCCAGGTGATTTATCCTCTCTCCGGTAGCCCAAACTGCGAGTTAGTTTGGGGAATCCAAGGTGCAAGTCGAGCCCTTCCCCTCAACGCAGATTTTGTAACATGCCTTTTGTTAGTTCCTGGTGGATTCGCTTTGTGGGACAGAACGACGTGTCGCCCCAGCGTGTCCTGCAGGCGTGGGCTGTTCCCGGTGTGCTAATCCCAGTAGAGAAGGGGAAGGCTGGTGCCGGCTGCTTTGCTTAATACTCACGCGGTATTTTGAGCCTGTGTAGGAGAAGAGGGGGTGATGCACAGCTACATCCCTGCTCTGGCGAAGCCACACAGCTCCATGCGGCAACCTGTTGCATTGCTACAGGAGGTCGGACCTTCATAAAACATCCAAATCAGAAGCCCGCTGTGCCCGTCTCCAAGGGTTTGCAAGGATATTGCTGTGCCCGAGGAGGGGTAGGGAAGGGCTTGAGGGGTCTCTCAGCACAAGAACCCTGTTTCCTGACTCTGAGCACTGACCCTTCGGCTCATACACTCCAGGAGGTGTTCAGGGAAATTTGGGTTCGGCTGTAAATGTGTTTCCATTTCAGGAGAAAGGGCAGGAGTGAGTCAGGAATGTAAATACAGATCATGGTGAGCAGTCGCTGCGCTGGCTGGGCAGGCACGGGCTGGGTTCATCAGACCTTGATTACAAGCCACCTCGGAGAAGAGTTGGGGTGACCTGTGTCCCCAGAGCATGTCTCAGCCCCTGCCTTCTAAAGCAGGAGAGCACAACAGTCATATTTCCATCCCTCATTAGGAGCTGCCTTGGACCAAGACGTCTGTCCACAGGGCCGTCTGTCTGCACCAGGCGGCTCTTTTGCATCCGAGAGCTTCCACGGAGCATCCCGACCTTTCCACCCACAGCTCAAAGGGTGGTGGGGACTCAATTTCCTATGTGTCCGTGCTGGAGACTGCTGCAGAGGGTCCCTGCGAGGACATATGAGCTCTCCTGCCTTGATTTTGCTCGCCGATGCACGCCGCTCGCTGCTCCGGTTGGGGCTGTAGCAATCACCGAGGTGCCAGTGTGTCGTACCATGAGCATAGCTAGACTAGACTGTCTAGACTCAACCACAGTACTCTCTATATTTTACCAATGACCGTCTGCAGAGCATGAGATTACAGCTTGTCTCAAAACTCTTTGTCCTGCTTTACTGCCTCACACATCTTCCCTGAAGCCATTTATAATGACCTCTGCAGGTTGGCTTCAAAGATTTGAAAGCATCTTGGCATCTACTGGCTTAATGCTGTAGCTGCACACCCATGTGGAACCCCCCAGGTGAATCCGGACAGGGGGGTCAGCACCACTGAGGTTTCAATGCATCACTTAGGTCTTTGGGAATGTTTTAATTCTTTCCATTTCCATCAGACAGTTCACGTCTGGAGACCTGAGTATGACTGGTTGGTGACGCATCTCAGCCTGGTTTACTGGGCACAGGGCACCCCGGTGTCAGGCTCTGGTGCTGCTCCTGCGGCAGCCGGTGCTGATCATCCCCATCGCTGCTGCTGGCACGGGAGGAACAAGATTAAGGAAGTTCCCAGTGCCTGTGGGGTGGTGATAGGAGCTGGGAAGAGCAAAACAGCCACCAATGACAACCAGTGACAGGACAAGGGGCAATGGGTGCAAACTGGAACACAGGAGGTTCCGCTTAAATATGAGAAGAAACTTGTTGGGGTGAGGGTGGCAGAGCCTGGCCCAGGCTGCCCAGGGGGTTGTGGAGTCTCCTTCTGTGCAGACATTCCAACCCGCCTGGACACCTTCCTGTGTAACCTCATCTGGGTGTTCCTGCTCCATGGGGGGATTGCACTGAATGAGCTTCAGCCCCTGACATTGTGTGGTTCTGTGTGCAGGTTCTGGAGCCTGCCAGAGGCTTTGGGCACGGCCGGGTGGCTCCTGCGCTCGAAGGAGCGGGGACGGCAACAAAACTGCCAGAGAAGCATTTCTAGAGGCTGGCGGCTGCTGGCTGGCAGCGGGGTTTGGGTGCTAAAACACTTGGGTGCTTTTCAAATGCTTTTATCGGCCCACATCCCTCTCCTGAACCTGGGGCTTTTGGAGGGGCCACCCCAGAGGTCTTACAGGAAAGATGCGGACATGAGGTTCTCAGGACATGGGGCAGTGCTGGGGGTGGGAACGGTTGGACTCGGTGATCTTGAGGGGCTTTTCCAATCAAAATGATTCTGTGACTCGAGGATTTGTTTGGGTGAGGTGCCATAAGTGGAGCAGGAAACCTGCTGCTGGAACTGGATCTTGAGACAAGACGCGGCACAAACACCCCAAAGCAAAGCGGGGACACTGCTGCCACTGCCAGGCTCGGGACGGGGACAGCACAGGCGCGTCGGGAGCCGTGCGTCACCCCAGCCTTCGTCATCGTGTTGGAAATACGTGTGTCCGATGTACGGGACGGGGTTATCTCTGTTCTGCAAGGCTGGCTCCTCGGGACTCGGCTGGGAAGAGGTTTCGTGGGCTCGTTTATCTGGATCTGTGGGGCTGGTTGATGTGGATTCCCTCGCCGAGCCGGAGGGAAATGTTTGTCTTAAACCCTGCCCACTCACAAGCGGCAGCCCGGCTTATTTTAGGCGTGGGCTGCAGATATCAAGGTGGCGTGTGGTCTGAGATCACCCCAAAGGTTTCCCTGTTTGTATTGGTGAACTGTGGCTGTTCTGCAGGGGAATTGAGGCTTGATGAATAACTGTCAGGAAAGGATTTTGAAATACTGACGCAGCTGGTGCCACAGAAGGGTAAATTGTCATGATAATGAATTTAAACAGCCTCTTCTAACGCAGACTTGTTGCGTTTCTGCTTCCAAACGCATGCTGTCGTTTCCCTTTCTCTCTGCTTTGCCGTCTCGGAAGGAACAGCCACAGCATCTTTTCTCCTCCCTAATCTGCCCATTGCTGGTGTGTGAGCAAAACACCATCCAAACTGTTCCTTCCGCGGCCCTGAGAAAACCATTACATTAATTAGTGCTGGAAGAGTGGAAGGTTCCCACTGTGAAACAGGAGATGGGGATGGAGCAGGAGAAGCTGAACCTGTCTGCAGGGGCAGCCCACACCTCCATTAAAGCAGAATGACGCTGGGTTTGCAACCGTGGCTTTGTCCTGCAGGGACCCTGTCACCCGTGGCTTTGTCCCCACGGGGACCCTGTCACTCATGGCTTTGTCCCACAGGGACCCTGTCACCCATGGCTTTCTGGACCCCAAGGCCACTCAGGACCCCAAGTTGTTGTTTCATCCATGATTTGGCCTGTTTGGTTTGTGTCCTCAGCCCCAAACTGCCCCAGCACCCAACTGCAGCTTGTCCACGACACCCAGCGGTGCTGGAGTCTCTTTGGGAGTTAGGGGGCTGGAGAACGAGTCTTTTGCCTGCAATTAGCGTAGTTACATAGAGTCCTTCGGGGTTTGAGAAGGAAACTGGGCTTTGGTGGATGGGAGAGGGTCGTTCTTTGGGTTACGAGCACATAAAACTGGGGCACAGAGGGGCAGACCTCTCAGTGGCACTTGTACAAACCAGGTGCTCGTTAGAAGAGTATTTCGTTACCATAATCCTTTCCCTTTTCCCTCCTGCACGTCCTGGGCGTTGGCAGTGGAGACGATGGGGCAGTGGAGATGATGGGGCAGTGGAGACGATGGGGCAGTGGAGACGATGGGGCTGTGGAGATGATGGGGCTGTAGAAACGATGGGGCAGTGGAGATGATGGGGCAGTGGAGATGATGGGGCAGTGGAGATGATGGGGCAGTGGAGATGATGGGGCTGTGGAGACCATGGGACTGTGGAGACCATGGGGCTGTGGAGATGATGGGGCTGTGGAGACCATGGGACTGTGGAAACCATGGGGCTGTGGAGATGATGGGGCTGTGGAGACCGTGGGACTGTGGAGATGATGGGGCTGTGGAGACCATGGGGCTGTGGAGATGATGGGGCTGTGGAGATGATGGGGCTGTGGAGATGACGGGGCTGTGGAGATGATGGGGCTGTAGAGACTGTCCCGGGGTCACGCAGGGGTTGGTCCTTCACCAGAGCATCCTTGGAGCTGAGAGTGCCAAGAGAGGAAACTTTAAGCAACAATGAGGGTGAATTACTGCAGCTGCCTTCTAAACACTTGATTTATTTTATTATTTTTTTCTCTTTTGGGTCCCCAAGGCTTAATTTGTTCAAATAAAAACTGAAATCCATGCGGAATACTCTGTGAAAACACAGACTCTCTGAGCGGAGACGGAGCTGGGTTACAGCTCCCTGGGTCGTCAGGTGTTTGTTCTCACCCGTTGGGGCTCGGAGCTGCTGGGGGAGGATGGAGAATGGCCTCAGGGTTTGGAAATCAGGGCTGGGGAGGCAGGGAAGCTGCGGTGGTGGTTTGACTTGAACCAAGTACTGATGCTCGTTCCTCTGGCTTTGCAGTGCTGTCCTTAGGCAAGGGGTATAACCACCATCTATCCTATGTGGCGTTTGATATCTTGCTTATCTAATTTTCCAGTGTCTTCCAGTTGTGTGTTGATTGAGGGATAGATACTGAAGGGAGTGGAGCATCTCCCGTGTGAGGAAAGGCTGAGGGAGCTGGGGCTCTGGAGCTGGACAAGAGGAGACTGAGGGGGGACTCATTCCTGGGGATCAATATGGAAAGGGGGAGTGTCAGGAGGATGGAGCCAGGCTCTTCTGGTGACAACCAGGGACAGGACAAGGGGCAATGGGTGCAAACTGGAACACAGGAGGTTCCACCTAAATTTGAGAAGGAACTTGTTGGGGTGAGGGTGGCAGAGCCTGGCCCAGGCTGCCCAGGGGGTTGTGGAGTCTCCTTCTGTGCAGACATTCCAACCCGCCTGGACACCTTCCTGTGTAACCTCATCTGGGTGTTCCTGCTCCATGGGGGGATTGCACTGGATGAGCTTTCCAGGGCCCTTCAACCCCTCACATTCTGGGATTCTGTCTCTTGTTCTTTTGCTCTTTTCTCGTGCAGAAGAACACGTGCCTTTCTGCTTGAGAAGAAAGAAATGCAACGAAAAGCCCTGCAGAAGGGCATGCACACACATGTCGCCGCGTGTTTGTCGGGAAAGGCGAGACCAAAGATTGATCATTGCTTGGAGGGAGTAATGAGAACAAATTGGGTGGTGTCACCTTGGGTGCTGTGTCACCTTGGGTCATACCTCACCCACAGCTTGGGGTTCCTTCCCAAGAGAACCTGACCCATGGGACGGGTTCGATAGGGACAGGGGTGACCGGAGGCTTGTTTGGAGCTGGGCTGATGTTTTGAGATCCCTGAGCGGAAAGTTGTAGAATACAAAGTACTTTTTGCAATCGGAAGAGAACAAATTAGTTTCCTTGGGTTGTCCAGAAGTGACGCACAAACATCATCGCATCAATGCTGTTTGTCTCCAGAAAGTCGCAATACAATCAACCTTGAGGGACAGCTCTTAAATTCCACTTAATAGAGGGTACTCGTAGGGAAATATAATAATTCCCCTCTCTCTGTCAAGCCGGCAAAGTGTACATTTGCAGAAGCAGACTCGCTTTTGCAGTGTTGGGTATTTTTCAGTGCCTGGAATTATGCTGCATTTCGGAGTCACGGCATGCTAGATCTTAATGATGTATTTGGAGAGAAGGCATCTCCCCACCCCGGCGCTGGAGATCGTCACAGACACAGACTTAAGCACACAAAGGCCTTTAAAGAGAAGAGCTGGTGCATCCAGCCCTGCTCGTGCCTCAGTTTCCCTTGGGAACGCTTTTCCCATGGCAGCGTCGCTCCCGGGGGCGATCCTGTCAGCTTGGCCGGGTGTGAAACGGCATCTCCTGCATCCCGGCTGAGGGGGATGCTCAGAGGAAGAAGTGGCGTCTGACGGGCTGGTTTTCCATCCCCTGGGTCTCGCTGGCACTGCGGTTAACAGGGGGGTCTCCACACTCCGGCTGCTTGTGCCGAAATCCGGGGAAGGGATAAAGGCGACTGGACGCTCGTCTTGGCTCTCGACTCGTTGCTGGCGTGTGCGACAAGCGCTGTTGCTTTGTCTGGGTTTGCAAAGCCCGGTAGTAATCAGCGATAATTGCAATTACCTCCTCCCTCCCATCAGAGCGGAGACCAACAGGTTATTTCCTGAAAAGCTTTTGTTTGTCTTTCCTGCCCGCGTTCCCGGTAGGAAATCTGCCTTTCCTGGGAAGGACGATTGGCACTGGGGAGTTTGTCATGATCACCTCGGGCAGGCTTGGCTTTAACTCTTCCCGGGGCCTCAAGGGCTGGTAGGAGCCGTGTGTTAAATGCTGCATTGTGTGGTTGGGGACAAGGAGCTGGGAGAGCAGCTGTAGCATGGAGGGTGTTGTATTATTGTAGCGTGGAGGGTGTTGGGCTCTGCTCCCCAGGAACAAGCACCAGGAGCAGAGGAAACGGCCTCAAGTTGCGCCAGGGGAGGTTGAGGTTGGATTTTGGAACAATTTCTTCCCCAAAGGGCTGTGGGGCATTGGAACAGGGTGTCCAGGGCAGTGCTGGAGTCACCATCCCTGGAGGGCTGGACAGACGGACATGAGGTTCTCAGGACATGGGGCAGGGACAGGGGTGAGTTATGGTTGGACTCCATGATCTTGCGGGGCTTTCTAACCAAAATGATTCTGTGATTCTATAGATTTTGGGTGACCAAGGACCATCTTTTCACATCCCCTTGAGTACACACTGCTCCAGCGCAATTCAATATCTGCATTAAGCAGCGTGGCATTTCGCTTTGCGCCGTGCACACGGTACCCGGGCGGGTTTTACGGTAGAAATGGCAGGCCGAGGCAGCCGTGCGGCGCTGAGCCCTCCGCACCCGGCCCTTCGTGGCACCAGCTGGCAGCGCCTGGCTGCTGTGGTTATGTTTAGCTCCTGGCTCCCTTCCCTGGAGCAGTTTTTCCAGACCTTCTTTTATTAGGCCCTCCTCAAAACACTCAAGTCCAGCTGCTGTCGCTCTTCTGATGCTTTTCAAGGATAGAAACCCGGGTGAGGACGCTGTTGCCCTATGGAAAACTCAGTTTTGTGGGCAAACGAGCTGTGCAAGAAGAGCCCAGCAACCAGAGATGGTGGACAAGAGTCAAAATGAGCCTTCGAGCAGCAGCGATTTGCTTGGTGGTTTGTCCCGTGCAGCTCGGGACCCGCGCGCCCGGCGCTTGCTGGGTTAATGCCACAAGCTGGTGAGGATCCACACAGTCCCGCCTTAGAAAAACTGCATGGAGCTCACCTGAGGGCTTTGAGCAGGTTGGCTAATCTCCGCCTGCGGTTTGGGAGCAGCCTTGTAAGGCGCCCGTTAGAGGAATGTAGTCACCGTGTCAGCGGGATCGGGGTCACTACAGCACCCAAAGTCACCGGCGAGTTGAAACAGCCACCCGTTTCTTCTCCAGAGAACGTTGGGTTTGCAGCAGCTCATCTGGAGCTGCAGAGGGGTGGAGGGGCTGCTCTGCTCACAGCTGGGCACAGCTGGATCTGGAAGAGGTTCCTTCAAGGCGTGATGGAGCCAAGCCGTGAAGCTTCCCTGCCACCTCTGCTCCAGCAGCATCTCCAGCTGGCTCCGGGCTTTCCTCCCTGTTTAAAATGCGGTGGCTGTCGGGTGACAGTCCGGGGCGCCGTGGGTTTCTCGCTCTTTAATAAGCAATTAGGTCTTTCTTAATATCTGGTCTTCTTGCAGAGTGTCCTTGGCTTTCCTTCTCGTTTGAAGGTGAAGCGTTATCTAAACATAGGACTGGAGACTGGGAGCTGCTGGGTTCTCACACCGGCTCTCGCGCCGTTCACTCGGGGACCTGGGCAAGTCCATTTAATGTCTTTTGTCTCTCATTTCCCTTTTACAGCTTGGAGGAAATTAATACCAGCTCTATAAAAGACTCCCAATTGATCTGTTAATTTCTCGTGAGTGCTTCGGAGATAAAACGAGGGGACATGCCTTTGCTGCCTTGGTTCTCCCTGCTCTCGAAAAAACAAGTATTCAAGTGTTTCTACTCAAAAAGCCTTTTTTAGGGCTTGTGTGCGCGTCGCCAGCTGAACCAAAGGGTGAGTCAGGGAGGCAGCGATTGCCCCTGCACTTCTCTGCCTGTTTTGGGCAGGTTTTCCTGGATATGGGTCTCCCCGAAACGCAGTTGGTGCCCCAGGTCAGGACCGGCTCCGCAGGGCTGGGCCGGAACGCTGGGCAGGCCGGTTCCAAATCTAAGCCTAACCTAAAGCTAAGCCTAAGGCAAGTGAAAGCACAGGGTGGAGCGGTGCAGACGGGCAGCAGGATGAGTCCCTTTCCCGCCGATGATGCCAATGCCACAATTAGAGTTTGCTGCAAGCTGCTCCGCACAGCCGTGCAGAGCCAACTGTTTAGTTTGTGTTCATCTTAATTAATTAGCGTATCTTTTCGAGTTGGAGGGGGGAGGATTAGAGAGTGCTGAGGCTGTTTGCTGGCTTGCCTGCCTGACCAGATCTTCTGTGTCAGGGCAGCGAGGTCTAATTGGGAGGAATTGCTGCCGGCTGTTTGGCGCTTGTCTGCAAAGTCTCAGGCTTGGCGACACGAACGTTTGCTGTCTGGTTTGCGGAGCTGCGGGGAACCATGCAAAGGTCTTGGGGGCTTCCCTGAGCTGTCCCATGCCGGGTGCTTGGGAAAAGAGAGGGACAAAGCCCCTTTGGATGGGCGAATAGCCGAGCGGGCAAACGCAAATCAAGGAGCAGCCCCCCAGCTTTGTGCTGGAGGGGTGAGTTTGTGCGCGAGGAAGAGATCTCTCCGTGTTATCGCTGAAGTCCTCTTGGGCTGCGTAAACAGCTTGTTTATAAGTGTACACAGCGCTTTCTGCAAGGGGGGGCCGCCCATCCTGGCAGGCTGATATCCAGGGTGTCTGCGGATGATTCAGAGCTCTCCCGCCTGGGATCGGTGCGTCCTCCTCCCGCTTTGCAGCACTGCGGTGCTGCCGAGGTCCCGCGGCACCCGCCGTGCGCTCGCCCGCGGCGCAGCGTCCTCCTCCTCCTCCTCCCCCGTGACCTTCCAGCGGGGCTTTGGGCAGAGAACACGAGATTTCCCATGCCAAGGGCTGCGTTTTGCTTGTGGGGCTGGCGTCAGGGCAGGTGGGGAGCTGGGCTCATCTGCATGCGGCTGGTGGCTCCGGCTGCTGCAGGACACAGCGATGCCTTTGGTTGTGTTCCCCGGGCCGCTCATCTTTTTGGAACCTTTATTCGTCTCCAAATCCAGCCCTACTGTAAAAGAACAACCTTGTGGTTTCCTGCTAGTGCTGTCACCATCCTTGGGTATTGCACAGAATCCCAGAATGTGAGGGGTTGAAGGGCCCTGGAAAGCTCATGCAGTGCAATCCCCCCATGGAGCAGGAACACCCAGATGAGGTTACACAGGAAGGTGTCCAGGCGGGTTGGAATGTCTGCACAGAAGGAGACTCCACAACCCCCTGGGCAGCCTGGGCCAGGCTCTGCCACCCTCACCCCAACAAGTTCCTTCTCATATTTAAGCGGAACCTCCTGTGTTCCAGTTTGCACCCATTGCCCCTTGTCCTGTCACTGGTTGTCACCAGAAGAGCCTGGCTCCATCCTCCTGACACTCCCCCTTTCCATATTGATCCCCAGGAATGAGTCCCCCCTCAGTCTCCTCTTGTCCAGCTCCAGAGCCCCAGCTCCCTCAGCCTTTCCTCACATGGGAGATGCTCCACTCCCTTCAGCATCTTGGTGGCTGCGCTGGACTCTGCAGCAGTTCCCTGTCCTGCTGGAACTGAGGGGCCACAGCTGGACACAATATTCCAGGTGTGGTCTCCCCAGGGCAGAGCAGAGGGGCAGGAGAACCTCTCTGACCTACTGACCACCCCCTTCCAACCCACCCCAGGTACCATTGGCTTCCTGGCCACAAGGGCCCAGTGCTGGCTCATGGTCACCCTGCTGTCCCCAGGACCCCAGGTCCCTTTCCCCTACACTGCTCTCTAATAGGTCATTCCCCAACTTACACTGGAACCTGGGGTTGTTCCTGCCCAGATACAAGACTCTACACTTGCCCTTGTTCTATTTCATTACATTTTTCCCCCCCCAACTCTCCAGCCTGTCCAGGTCTCTGATGGCAGCACAGCTTCCAGTGTCACCACTCCTCCCAGCTTGGTGTCATCAGCAAACTTGCTGATAGTGCACTTTATTCCCTCATCCAAATCATTGATGAATATATTGAATAATATAGGCCCGTCTCTGCTCCCAGATGCTGTGCACATCTGGGAGGGTGCTGCACAGACAAAGCATGAAGCTTTGCACCCCTTTGGATGGCACAGCCCGTTTGCACGAGCCCTTGCAAAGTCCACGCGCTATCGGTGGCTGCAGCCAGGCTGTTGCATGCTGGTACCCGACAGCGTCTGCTTTTTGTTCCATAGCTTTCAGGTTTTGACTCGTTCGTGGGCTGGCCCGATGCTATCGACGCTTGTTCTTATCTGTTGCAAAGCAAGCAGGGGCCAGGCAGGTCACCTTCTCACACACATCGTGGGCGTTGGGGCTGAATGCGTGGGATTTAGCGAGCCGGAGGCTGTACCAGGCGCCTCTCGCTCTCCTATCGCAGCAAAATCTCCATTTGTCCCCGGTTTGTTTGCAGTACAGGGGGAAAAGAGGGAAAACAAGGCGCGATGCAGTGGCTGCGAGGTGGGACCCGGGTGTTTGAGCAAGGCGAGAGGGACAACGTCACACCGAGAGGAAATAAAACCGTACCTTTGGCAATTAGCAACGGCTCTTAATGACTATTGACTGCAATGACACAACTTGTAGGGACTTCGTGTGCAATCCAGCTCAGAGCTGGGGACGGGGAGCTGCTCGGAATCCCAACCGGGCTGCGCTGCACCTTGTGTTGGGTGCACGGACCCCACGGGGCTTCGTCTCCCTCCCACCCACATCCCATCTGGATTTGCTTTTAGCAGACGAAGTGATTGTGTTCAATCCCTGCTTCGTGCAGACGGGGACTGGCTGGAGGCTGCAGGGATGCTCGTGGATTTTAAGCTGAGTCCTGAGCACCAGGCTGGGGCGCAGAGGAGTGACCCCCAAAACCAGGGCTGGGCTTCTTGTTTTTCCCTTCTCTGCCCGTCTCGCTTTGCACACACCAGGTTTGGGTGGGTGCCGGCTGTGTGGTGTCTGCATTAACTCAGTGAGTCACAAAAAGCACTATAAATTAATTACTATACCTTCCTGGTTCTTGGCTTTTCTTCGTAATTAGCGACAAGAAAATAATGAGGGTTGAGCGAAATGTTTGATTTGATCTGGGGGAGATGGTTTTCCTTAGGAGCTCTTTCTGTACCCGTGTATTTAAAAAACAAAACCAAGTCCAATTCTAACCAGGAAATGTCATTTTGGGGTAGAAAATCAAAGCTTTCCATTCTGGACTAGGCAGCTGTTGGATGCTTATCTTAAAAGTTGCCCCAACCAACACAAATGGCCGAAACCAGCCCAAAGAGAGCTGCAGGACCACTCGGGAGACCTGGACCAGCTCCGTGGTGAAGCACAAGCGGATTTGGCGAGGCCGGCGGGGGCCGCGCTGGTGCTGGGTGAGGCTGAAGGTCCAGGGCAGGTGCTGGCGCTGGAGCTCGTGGGACACAAGGGCTGTAATTTAAGTACCGCACTTTTCCCACCTCCCCTTGCAGGGTCACACCAGCCGTGGCTTTGCTCTATTTTTAGGCGTAAATCGCCAGCTATTTAATTCCTTTCTAGCAAGTTCAATTTTCATCCCCCTCCCTCGAGACTTCCCCGTTGTATCTGGTGCCGGGTGTATCTGGTGCAGCTCTGTCCGTGCCCTTCTCCGGGTTCCTCGGTCGATGGATCCGGCTCCGTTTCTCAAAGGAGGATGCACAGCAGGACCCACGAGGGTTGTGCTGGAGGCCACCAGCAATCAGCAAACCTGGCTGCTCCTTGGGCAACGGCAGCAGCGGCTGATGGCCGGGCAGGGAGCAGAGGAATCCAGCACCGTTTTGGGGAGGAAAGGGAATAAATGGAAAGAAGCCATGGCTGGAATCTAAAAGCCTGAGATGTGTTTGCACCTGGGAGCTGGTTGCAAAACGTTCTGTTCCTGCGTCGCCATCCTTGCAGGGTTTTAACCCACATCCTCGAGCCTCTGCTACCCCAAAATACAGGGTGTGAGCTCCAGGTCGGGGGGGTCTCGGTGCTCTGCAGACCCTGGAGCGCAGCCCCGGCCCCTCCCTGCCCCGCGCTTGCGTCTAAGCAGAGAAATAAGGGGATGGTGCTGGGTAATGGCTTTGCAGATGACGAGTCCCCGTGGATGATGACACATCAGTGACTTTGTGGCTCATCCAGCAAAACATCCACGTGCCCGGGCTCTCCGTGGTCCCCGCGTCCCTGCCAGATGGGTGTCCTGAAGGGTTAAAGTGGCCTTTGGAGGGACCCTGGTGCTGCCGAGCCACGTGTGTGTCCTCCAGCCGGTCCTCTGCAGTGTCCTTCAGAAGGGCAGCCCTTCTGAGCATGCCTGCTCCCCCTCGCCGCCTCCTTCCCGGCCCCCCGTGTCTTCTCCTGGGGTTTTTCCAGCTCCGCACCCAAACCCTGTGCTGCTCCATCCCACCCTGCAGCCCAAACACCACCCAGGGGTCCCCGCCAGCAGCATCACCCACGGGTCTTCACCGCCCACGCTAACCCCTCATCTACCTCCTTTCAGGAGAAAAAGAATCATCCATTAGGCTGAGCTGCCTAATCCCTGGTTAATAATTGTGTGATTTCTCTCTCGGGGCTGCCGCCTGCCTGCCGGAGCCTGCAGCTGCTCCCATGAACTCCTGCCGCCGGGAGGATGGGGTGTTTTTGTAACCAGTCTCGTTCCTTGTGCCTCCTCTCAGCTAACAGGCACCTCCTGGAGCAGCCCGGCCTTCCCGCGGGTGCGTGGGCCTCCCGGTGAAGCCACCGCAGCGTCGCGCTTAACCGTGACGGTGCCGAGCAGCCGCGGCACGTGCTCCCGTCCCTCTTTCCTCCCCTTTTTCACCCGGCTCCAGCTCAAACACCAACCGAGTGGCTTTTCTTCCTTCCTCCTTCCTGTCTCTTTTCCTCCTGGGAGAGGAAGGGACGTTAGTCCCAGCCTAATTCAACCTGCGGCTCTTGGAGGATGTGATGGCCGATGGAAATTCCAGCTGCGGAGACTGAGTGGGCTCCATGGTCCCCAGGGCTGGCACGCTGTCTCATGACACGGGCTGCCATCAACATTGTATATATTTTTATATATAAAAATACTTTTAAATTTCAATTTTATTTTATTTCTCACCTCTAAACACCAGTACTTTTCAGGGCCGTGGGGACTGAGCAGCTCTTAAAGCTCCGATTCCAGCCATGTCCCCACGGTGGGAGGTAGAAACACCTCCCAGACGTGGCCCGGAGCAGGGGAGCCCATGAAAGCTTTACCTCCTTGCTTTCATCATAAACCTTCTTTTCAAGTATTTGATTAGAATGTGATTAAAATGTTCTTTCCGCACCGCTTTAAGAGAGGCCTTTAAAACCAGGCGAGCGCTGCCAGAGCTCTGACTAAGCCCGACCTTGGGTCTTGTGCCATATGGAGCTGGATTGCAGCAGCTGGGGCGATGGGGAGGGAGAGAAGTCCTGCATGGGTGGGACAGGGAAATGCCATCGGGGAGGGAGGGGACCTTATGGGTGCTGTGGGACACGCGCCCACGACCCTCAGGGCTCTGTGCTGCGGGCTGAGCAAAGAGCGACGCTCCCTGCGCCTTCTGCCGAAGGCTCCCAGCACCGAAACCGCCTCCAGAGCTGCTGTTGGCTCCAGAGCTGCAAATCATCCCCTCGGGCCTTGAGGGGGGTTCCCAAATTGCTGTGAGCGGCTCGAGGCACAGAGATCTCTATTTTAAACACAGTGTGAGAATCAGAAGATCATAGAATCAGTTCAGACTGGAAAGCCGAGCCCAACGAAGAGCTGAGCACCAGTGGGCAGCGATCCTGGGCACACACAAACCAGGCTGCACGATGTGGCCGAAGAACCATTTTAATAGGAACTATTAACTTCTGGAATTCCTTTTCCTTGTTTGCTCAGGCTCTCGGGGTTGATGTTTACTCAACCGTTCTTGCTTTTAATAGTTTTCGGTGGTGTTTGATGACGCTGAGAGGGGAACTGCTCCCACGGGGTCTGTTTTCCAAAGGAAGAAGCTGGGGTGACTGTACGCACCCTGCGCTGGGGATTTGGGGATCGCGGGCGGCTCTCAGGGGACTCTCCTCCCTGGGGGGAGGTTCAGGAAAACCAGTGGGTGATTCTCCATGGGAAAAGCTGGGATTGAGATGGTTCTCCCAGCCTGGAATCGCCCCCATGGTGAGAGCGTTTCATCCCATTAATCACCCGCGCCCCACGCGGGATGCTGGCCCAGCACCCCGAGCTGGATCCCAGCAGGATCCCAGCAACAGATTGGTACCCAGGAGCTTGGGAGTGCGCTAAAAATACTGAGCAGAGAACGCAGGGAGCGAGAAATGGCTGAGATTCAGCGAAATCAAAGGCATAATTAACACGCAGCCCATGCGAGGGTATTTTTAGGGCCCTACAAAAAGGCTCTAAAACATTGAATTCCCATCAGCATGCGAATGTTCCAGTTTAATGGGATCCTGGGGCCTGTGGGGAAGAAGTGAGAGATGCTTAATTGTCAGCGTTTGTGTTTTCTTCATGATTGAACATACTTAGCAAAGCGAAAACTGGTTTTCTGCCGGCTCCTTGCTGCTTTTGCGGCTTTAAACCTTATTTTGGCCAGGGCTGCCATATGTTGAGATGGGTGGTCATCTGGAGTGCTGGAAGGGCCGGTTGTTCCCGGTGTTTGCTTGAGCTGAGCTTGGAAAAGGGGATTATTGTCTTTCCGCCCCCATGGAGCTCCCTGCCTTGAGTGGGGGGATCGGAGACAGAAATAAAACCCTGGGGGGGTAAATCAGAAACCTCAGTCATGCCAGGAGGTCTCTGAATTCACAGAATCCCAGAATGTGAGGGGTTGAAGGGCCCTGGAAAGCTCATGCAGTGCGATCCCCCCATGGAGCAGGAACACCCAGATGAGGTTACACAGGAAGGTGTCCAGGCGGGTTGGAATGTCTGCAGAGAAGGAGACTCCACAACCCCCTGGGCAGCCTGGGCCAGGCTCTGCCACCCTCACCCCAACAAGTTTCTTCTCATATTCAAGTGGAACCTCCTGTGTTCCAGTTTGCACCCATTGCCCCTTGTCCTGTCCCTGGTTGTCACCAGAAGAGCCTGGCTCCATCCTCCTGACACTCCCCCTTTCCATATTGATCCCCAGGAATGAGTCCCCCCTCAGGCTCCTCTTGTCCAGCTCCAGAGCCCCAGCTCCCTCAGCCTTTCCTCACACGGGAGATGCTCCACTCCCTTCAGCATCTTGGTGGCTGCGCTGGACTCTCTCCAGCAGTTCCCTGTCCTGCTGGAACTGAGGGGCCACAACTGGACACAATATTCCAGGTGTGGTCTCCCCAGGGCAGAGCAGAGGGGCAGGAGAACCTCTGTCAACCTAATTCAGGTGGTTGGACACTGGGAGAGCAATGGGCTGGTTCCTGTCCCATCCTGGTGTCCCCAGTGCCCTAACCTGAGCACCACAGGGGGTTTGCTCAGTGATTGGTGCTGCTGCAGCAGAGCCGACATAGAAACCAGACTCGCTCCAACACCCAGGACCCAAAATGGTGTGTTTTGCCCTGCATGGAGCCTCGAGTGCAGTGGGGGATTGTGGAAGCAGCTGCTTTTCCCATCGGAGCCAGATCCGTGCGGCACTTTCCCTGCTCGGCTGCGCAGGTGGAGGAGGGTTGAGCGCAGATGTGGTCCCCGCAGGCTCGACGGGGGGTTCGCCACAGCGCAGAGCGGCTCTGGATCATCGGCGAGATGCTGACTCGTTTAGGGAATATTTTCTCTTTTATCTGTTGTGAAATGCTGTGCAGATGGCAAAGCCGCCCGGCCGGAAGGAACGGGGGAACATGGGATGCCAAGGCAGGGTTCCTTATTTTAAACCGCTTCCCTTGCCAGGGAACAAATGTGCCTCACTTCAAAATAATAATTATAAAGCCTGGGAGAGGATCCAGGGAACCCAGAATCTTTCCGTGGTATCGGTGCGTTGGCTGAAGCGCTGCTGTGCTTGGCATCGAGCTGCATCGGGGCTGGGGTGTCATCCCAGCGGGTCCCGGCTGACCTGTTGCCATAGGACAAGGGGTGATGGTTTAAACTAAAGGAGGGAGATTCAGGCTGGACATGAGGAAGGAATTGTTGCCCTGAGAGTGGTGAGAGCCTGGCCCAGGTTGGCCAGAGAGGGGGTAGATGAACCATCCCTGGAGACATCCCAGGCCAGGCTGGACGGGGCTCTGAGCACCCTGAGCTGGTGAAGATGTCCCTGCTCATGGCAGGGGGGCACTGGGGCGCTGGGGAGGGCCCTCCAAGCCAAACCATTCTGTGATTCTGTGAAATTGGGGTCATGCTGCCTGTGCCACAGATGGGGGTCTGGGGTCCCCTCAGAGACCCTGGGGTGCCCAGAGGGCAGCTGCTGCTTTTTGGACTGGGACTCACTGTTATTCTTCTGGGCTGAGATCAAGCAATACCAGGGTATGTGGGTCTGGTGAAGCCACAGGTTCTACTTTACAGTGTGGGGCAGAAGGGGATTAGAAGGGGAAACTGAGGCACACAAAGAGAAAAGGATTCTGAGAGTTGGAGGGAGGGCTGGGAGCTGGTCCCTGGCTCCTGCAAGGGTGTCCTGCACAGACCATCCTCCGTTCACACAGCAAACATGTGTCTTGCTCTCTTCTTCTCTCCAGGCTTCCACGTGATCCCTTCAGTGTCCAGCATCGTCCCTGAGAGCTGCCTGCTCATCGTGGTGGGCCTTCTGGTTGGGGGGCTCATTAAAGGGGTGGGCGAAAAGCCCCCCATCCTCAAGTCGGACATCTTCTTCCTTGTCCTCCTCCCACCCATCATCTTGGATGCCGGCTACTTCCTCCCCTTGCGCCAATTCACTGAGAACCTGGGCACCATCCTCATCTTCGCCGTGGTGGGGACGCTCTGGAATGCCTTCTTCTTGGGTGGCCTCATGTACGCTGTGTGCCAGCTCGGTGGCCCCGGCCTGAACCACATCGGCCTCTTGGCCAACCTGCTCTTCGGCAGCATCATCTCGGCCGTGGACCCGGTGGCCGTGTTGGCCGTTTTTGAGGAGATCCACATCAACGAGCTGCTCCACATCTTGGTGTTCGGGGAATCCCTGCTGAACGACGCCGTCACAGTCGTAAGTACATGAGGGGGATCACCCGAGGGGACAGGGTTTGCTTCAGTGGAGCTTTTTTGGGTGGTGGCACCAGGATGGGCAGCTGTCGATCAGTCCCTGTGGACAGAACCTTAGATGGGCCATCGCAAGCTGCCAGGTGCCTCCTGCCAGCAGCAGCTCCGCTTGCTCCTCACCTTTTGAAGGTTGTAAAGCCAAATATAGCGACTTAAAACACTACAGAGGTGAGTTAAGGTGAAGTGTTTTCCTTGGTGGTTTGGGGAGGCCAAGAGCACGTCCCCGACCAACTCCCGCCTCTCGGTGATGAGCAGGATTGTCCCCAATGCCTTGATCTGCTGGGGATCTGCTCTGTGGGGTGAAATGGCTGCCCGTGGCCATGCTCGTGCCTGTCCTGGCCGAGCAGGAGCGCGAGGGGCCGGCGCGGGGTCAGGCAGCGCTGCCACATCGCTGCTGCTCCTCCCGTCTCCTTCCTCACGTGGTCTTCCTCGCTGTGCCCCAGCTGCAGCACCGAGGAGGTGGGAGCGCAGGGCATGGCCAGCCGTGGACAGGGGGAAGCCGTGGTAGCCAGGGTAGACCCCCTTGGTCACCCCTGAACCCCAATCTTTGAGCAGCAGCTTCGCAGGGACCTTTGGGGACCCAACCACCCGCTCTGGGGCTGTGCCATTTCCAAAGGACATCTGTGTCCAGGTGCTGGCTCAGCCGTCAGCGTGACGTCCTCTCTGCAGAGCTGACCTCCGGATTTACTCCTAACCCATGGCTTTTTCCTGGCTCCTCTCCCACATCCCAGCTGTCCGCTGCGCCGCACGCTGCTGACGAGGTTCCTGGTGACGAGGAACACGCTGTCCCACCGCGGGGCTTTTCCCAGCCACGTCTCCCCGCTTTTTTGACCAGAGGGGCTCCCTGCAGGGTCTGTGTTGGAGGGCAGAGCTGGCCCACACACACCTCCCATGGCACCACGCGGAGATGAGATTCTCAGGGACGTGGGTCAGTGCCAGGAGTGGGTTAATTGTTGGTGTCAGGGAGGCACCCAAAGGCAGTTTTAGGTGGACAACAAGTTCCAAAACAGACTTTATTCTGGCTGCAAAAGTGTAGCTAATAAACCGACCCAAATGGCGTTTATACAATTAGTTAGCACTCCAACAACATAAAGTACAGGTTCATATATCAGTTGAGGAGATTATTGGGGTACAGCAAAATGAGAATGATGAGGATCCGCAGTGTGCATGCACACACACAAGAAACACACCAGAGCCCTCTGACTCAAGGGTACTCACTCGCCTGGTTGGGCAAGGACTCACACTCGCCTGGTTAGGCAAGGACTTATTCAAGGATATATCCGGTAAATTATCGCTCATTCAAACGAGGAGATGAGGCGCTCCCAATCCCAGGAAGTTTCCTTAGACAGCGTTCCAGTCTAAGGGGAGGGCTCCAGCTCAGCAGACCCGCTGCTCCGAGAAGATCACACAAAGGGGATCTCAGCGGGAGCCCCGTTTATAGTCTGATCAGATCTGGCTGTGAGCATTCCAGAAGCTTCTCAGCCTCTCTGGGCCCCTCCTCTGCTAACAACCCTGTCAACCAGCTCCGAAGAGCCATTAACTGCCCTGTTGAAGGCTCCAGTTCTCAGACGGGGATGTGCAACTGCCACACCAGTTCTCAGGCGGGGAAGAGCAGCTGCCACAGTTGGACTCAATGATCTTGAGGGTCTTTTCCAACCCAAAAGATTCTGTGTTTCTGTCTCCCTGTGGGCCACAGAAAACGGGGAGCTGGTCCCTCTGGGTCTGTCTTGCACAGCAAAGCACCAGCAGTGTTTTGTGGCCAAGCACGGGACCCAGCTCAGGGTCACCAAGCACTGGCACTGCTCATCTCAGGTGTTGCTCGCCTCACCTTTGCTGTCCCAAGGAAGGGCCCTGTGCCGGTCTCCTCCGAGGTGAGGCTGTCCCTTACCAGGGGGACAGTGTGAACCCCCCTCTCCCTTCTCCTTCCCAGGTCCTTTACCACCTCTTTGAGGAGTTCGCCACCTTCGAGCAGGTCACCATTATCGATATCATCCTCGGCTTCCTCAGCTTCTTCGTGGTGTCGCTGGGCGGCGTCTTCGTGGGTGTCATTTACGGGGTGATCGCTGCCTTCACATCCCGCTTCACCTCCCACATCCGAGTCATCGAGCCCCTCTTCGTCTTCCTCTACAGCTACATGGCATATCTCTCCGCCGAGCTCTTCCACCTCTCCGGCATCATGGCGTGAGTTGGGCAGGGCTGGGGTGAGGTGCCTCCGGTCCCCAGGACCGCTGGGAGGATTTACTCCGGTGTAACCGCAGCTTCTGGCTGTCCCAGTATGGCCAGTAAGTGCCCAGTGAGGGTGTGTTTGGGCTGGGGTGTGCAGGGGGGCAGATGCGGGAAGTGACTCTGGCGTTGTCCCACAGATCCCAGGGCGCTGGCAGCACGTCCCATTCTACTTTCATTTTTAGATAAAATATAAGTAGAAGGTAGAAAGAAAAGCCTGATATAAAAGGAAGAGTAGCAATGGATACCTTTTTAAGTGTAAAGAAAGTGTTAAGAACAATTACACTGGGCAAGTAATGCTCACATATATGGAAAAACAGCCACCGAGTTAGGACAAAGTGTTTACATGTGTGATATACAAACAGTCTAAGAAAAACCTTTTCTGACTGCCTGCTGCAATGAACAGCTCAGCAGCAGCACAACCGGGTCCAAAAGGAATCCAGAAACGCGTGCAATACAGGGTATAACTGGAGTACGATCTACTATGTGATGAACTAGATATAAGGAAGAAGTTTTTTATCATGAGGGTGGTGAGAGCCTGGCCCAGGTTCCCAGAGAGGTGGTAGATGAACCATCCCTGGAGACATCCCAGGCCAGGCTGGACGGGGCTCTGAGCACCCTGAGCTGGTGAAGATGTCCCTGCTCATGGCAGGGGGGGCACTGGGGGAGCTTTAAGGTCCCTTCAACCCAAGCTGTGCTGTGATTCTATGATTCTCCTGGGCACACAGTAGCAGGCGGGGCTGTCCCCGTGTCCCCGTGGCTGCTGAGTGCCCTGACCTTGCCCGTAGGCTCATCGCCTCTGGCGTGGTCATGCGGCCCTATGTGGAAGCCAACATCTCGCACAAGTCCCACACCACCATCAAGTATTTCCTCAAGATGTGGAGCAGTGTGAGCGAGACCCTCATCTTCATCTTCCTGGGTGTCTCCACCGTGGCCGGCCACCACTACTGGAACTGGACCTTCGTCATCAGCACGTTGCTCTTCTGCCTCATCGCGAGAGTTCTAGGTGAGGTGTCAGTGTGGTGGCAAAGTCCTCGGAGATGGCCATGGGTGAACTCTCAGAGCCATTAGGCCCCAATTTGCATTGCTGGGGAGACTGGGGTTGACTGGGAGGCACTGCTCCAGCGTGGGCATCAGCCTTACTGGGGGTTGGCTCTGTGGGGAGGTGGGGTAGAGGCCGCGTTTGTGCTCGACATGGGATTGAAGCTGGTGAGGGGCGTTGGGGTGAGCGAACAGGACAGCACCCACCTGCACCCATGGCCCTGAGGGGGTGACACAGCTCGGGGGGTCCTTTTGGGGCTGGAGGACATTTTCCACCATCCGCTCACCCATGTCCCTGCCCCGCTGCCCCAGGCGTCCTGGTCCTCACCTGGTTCATCAACAAGTTCCGAATTGTGAAGCTGACGCCGAAGGACCAGTTCATTATCGCCTACGGGGGCCTGCGGGGAGCCATCGCCTTCTCGCTCTGCTACCTCCTCGACTATAAGCATTTCGGCATGAGGGACATGTTCCTCACAGCCATCATCACCGTCATCTTCTTCACCGTTTTCGTGCAGGTTGGTGGCCCACAGGTGGTGACTGTCTGGTTTCAGAGGGAAAGGGGGGGTTATTCAGTGAGCCACACGTGTGTGTGGAGAGTGAGGAGCACGTCCCCAACCTCCATCCCTAACCCTGTCACTGGCCCCCTTCTCCGAAAGCTCTTGAGTACTGTGTCCAGCTCTGGGTCCTCAGCACAGGACACACATGGAGCTGCTGGAGAGGGGCCAGAGGAGCCCCAGGAATGATCCGAGGCTGGAACAGCTCTGCTGGGGACAGGCTGAGAGAGTTGGGGTGTTCAGCTGGAGAAGAGAAGCTCCAGGGAGACCTTAGTGTGGCCTTTCTGAACTCGAAAGGGGCCCGTGAGAAAGATGGGGACAGACTTTTGAGCAGGGGCTGTTGTGACAGGACAAGGGGTGATGGTTTAAACTAAAGGAGGGAGATTCAGGCTGGACATGAGGAGGAATTGTTGCCCTGAGGGTGGTGAGAGCCTGGCCCAGGTTCCCAGAGAGGTGGTGGATGAACCATCCCTGGAGACATCCCAGGCCAGGCTGGACGGGGCTCTGAGCAACCTGAGCTGGTGAAGATGTCCCTGCTCATGGCAGGGGGGGCACTGGGGGAGCTGGGGAGGTCCCTCCAACCCAAACTATTCCATGATTCTATGAAGTGACACCAGCAGTGCAGGAGCCCTGTGGTTTGGCTGTGCTGAACCCGTCCCTCTCCCTTGAGGTCTCACCCCCCTTCCCTTTCCCCAGGGCATGACCATCCGGCCCTTGGTGGACCTGCTGGCTGTGAAGAAGAAGCAAGAGACTAAACGCTCCATCAACGAAGAGATCCACACGCAGGTAACCCACTGCGCCCGGCCGGCCCTTCTCTTCGGCGCTTTTGCCCTCTTCTCTCTCTGCTTCTGCCACCTCCACCGCTGTAACCAGGCGGGTTTACAGAGCGGGACCTGCCCCTAAATCGGTGCCCAAGGTAGGCGGGGACGGAGTGAGGGTTCTCCCCGTCTGTGTTGTCCAGTGCCCGCTCTGACCCAGACCTCCCCTGTGCCTGGTAGCCCAGCAGCCTGGCTGGGTAGGACCGTGCTGCCCTCCTGAGGCCCATCCTGGACCCACAGCCCTAATTTTGCCCCCCAAGTGCCCTCACCCCCGTGTCAGCATAGGTGTCAGGGTGGGGAGAGGGTGGGCAACAACCCTGTGAGCTGCCTACGCCTCGGACCTTCTCTTGCAGTTCTTGGATCACCTTCTGACGGGGATTGAGGACATCTGTGGTCACTATGGGCATCACCACTGGAAGGACAAGTGAGTGTGGAGGTTTGGTGACTGAGGAGACCTGTGTTGGAGATGGGGAAGGGTTTGAATCATGACCCAAGAGGTTTATCAGCCCTGCGTGAGGTTTTTCCCCAGGCTGCGATATCCACACAGACAGGCTGAGAGTTGGGGTGTTCAACTGGAGAGGAGAAGCTCCAGGGAGATCTTAGTGCAGCCTTTCTGGACTTAAAAGGGGCCCATGAGAAAGATGGGGACAGACTTTTGAGCAGGGCCTGTTGTGACAGGACAAGGGGTGATGGTTTAAACTGAAGGAGGGAGATTCAGGCTGGACGTGAGGAAGGAATTGTTGCCCTGAGGGTGGTGAGAGCCTGGCCCAGGTACCCAGAGAGGTGGTGGATGAACCATCCCTGGAGACATCCCAGGCCAGGCTGGACGGGGCTCTGAGCACCCTGAGCTGGTGAAGATGTCCCTGCTCATGGCAGGGGGACTGGGGGGGCTGGGAAGGTCCTTCAACCCAAAATATTTGATGACTCTATGATCTTCTGCTGGCCTGGGCGAGGGATGGGGAGCAGGGAGGTGGTGCTGGTGCAGGGCCAGGTCTGATATATCTCTGCTCCTCCTTTCCTCCTGTCCTTGGGAAGGCTGAATCGCTTCAACAAGAAGTACGTGAAGAAGTGCCTGATAGCGGGGGAGCGGTCCAAGGAGCCCCAGCTCATCGCATTTTATCACAAGATGGAGATGAAGCAGGCGATCGAGCTGGTGGAGAGCGGGGGCATAGGCAAGATCCCCTCCGCTGTCTCCACCGTCTCCATCCAGTGAGTTCCCTGGCCATCCTGTGCCTCTGACAGGCCCTGTGTAGGCTGAGCATTCCCTGCTTGTGGCCACAGGGCAAGGAGCCCGTGGGCCCTGCCATGGCCATTGCCGTGTCACTCTGAACCCCGTCTGTCCCTGCAGGAACATCAACCCCAAGACCCTCCCCGTGGAGCGCATCCTGCCCGCCCTGTCCAAGGACAAGGAGGAGGAGATCCGCAAAATCCTTCGCAACAACCTGCAGAAAACCAGGCAGCGGGTAAGGTGTCCATGATGGCTGTTTCATCCACCTCCGAGGGAAACAGAGCCTGTCTGTGTGTCTCGTTTTAACATTTCCTTTTCTCGGGGTCTTCTCCCAGTTGCGATCCTACAACCGGCACACGCTCGTGGCCGACCCCTACGAGGAAGCCTGGAACCAGATGCTCCTGCGGCGGCAGAAGGCCCGGCAGCTGGAACAGAAGGTGTCACGGGGGTGCTGGAGCAGGGATGCTGGAGCAGGGATGCTGCTGCAGGCTGGGCGGGGATGGGGGGCCAAGGAGGGCTTCCCAGCCTGGGAAGGACATCAGGGTCCTGCATGGGTAGGGGAAGAAGGTTCAGATGCCACTGGGTCACCCTCACACACCTTGGGGTCCTCTGAACCCCCCAGGCCCTGAGCGAGTCCTTGCAGCGTGGCTTGGAGGATGCACACATGTGTCCTGTGTCCCACTGCTGCTTCTCACTCATCCCGGGGCCAGTTCCCTGCCTCCCCCTCCCCGTTTATCCCGGACGCTCCAATAGAGACGGTCCCTGTGCTCCCATTCCAGATGAACAACTACCTGACGGTGCCGGCTCACAAGCTGGATTCGCCCACCATGTCCCGGGCTCGCATCGGCTCAGGTAGGTGGGATGGCGCTGCTGGGGATCGTCACAGCGGGCACCTCGCTGGGCATCACCGGCACTTTGATAGAAGCAGAGAACCGTTTTGTTTGGAAAAGCCCCTCAAATTCATTGAGCCCAACCGCTCCCCCACCCCTGTCCCTGCCCCATGTCCTGAGAACCTCATGTCCGTCTGTCCAACCCTCCAGGGCTGGTGACTCCAGCACTGCCCTGGGCAGCCTGTTCCAATGCCCCACAGCCCTTTGGGGAAGAAATTGTTCCTAAATCCAACCTCAGCCTCCCCTGGCGCAACTTGAGGCCGTTTCCTGCAGCTCATCTGCAGCTCCCCAGCCCCGCTCATCCCCATCCCGCTCCCCTGTGTGTGATGAACCAAGCCCCAGGGTTTGCTGCTCTCCAGCCTGGGCAGAATCCCCCGTTTCACTTCCCAGCATGGTAAATCAGCCTGGCCGCTCAGGAGATCTGTCTGGAGCTCAGTTCGGTCCATCCACGCAGCCACATCTCTGCGTGGGAGAGGGCCAGGAGTGCTCAGCGCCAAGACCTGCCCTGCACCCCCAGCACGCATTTTCTCTGCCGTCTTTGGTTCCTCCTGTTCTGCGTGTCCTCTCCTGCTCCGGGGACAGTGTGACAGGGTGTGACGCCGGTGCTGGCGGAGCCGGCGGTTAATCGGCAGAGGGCAGCTTCGTCCCTTGTGAGCGGCTCAGTGTGGGAAGCAGGGCTGGGCTGTCTGGAGTGGCTCCAGATGGGATGTGGAGATCAGAAAAAAGGAATTAAACAACAGGCTTAGAAATCAAGACAGAGACAACCCAGGCGTACCAGACCCAAACATCTGGGGTGCATTAGCTGGGGGTCCCTGAGACCCCTTTTCCCTTCCCCACGTTATCCTGACCCCTCTCTGCCCCGCCAGACCCGCTGGCCTATGAACCCAAGGCAGACTCGGAGAACCTGCCCATCATCACCATCGACCCAGCATCCCCACAGTCCCCGGAGTCCGTGGACCTGGTGAACGAGGAGCCCAAGGGCTGCAGTGGGCTCCCGCCCTCGCCCGAGGAGGATGAGGAAGGGCTGGTGATGCGGGCGAAGGAGCCTTCCTCCCCGGGAACGGACGACGTCTTCACCCCGGGGACCAGCGACAGCCCCAGCAACCAGCGGATGCTGCGATGTCTGAGTGACCCAGGGCCGCGGCCGGAGCCGGAGGAGGGGGAGCCTTTCATCCCCAAGGGCCAGTAGCTGCCGGTGTGCGAAGCCTCCCGCGCCTCTGTACGGTTTTTCTCTCTTCATTCGTTCTTTCTTTGCTCTCCTTTTGGTTTCCTCTCTCACTACACACCGGGTTTGGGATGGAGAGACCATCCTGGATGGACCGGGATTGCCAGGACAGCTCTGCCCAGCGAGCCCTGGGCTGGCCCGGAGCAGCAGGGACGGAGCCCCCGCGATGTCACCGGGCTCCTCAGCCACCATGGGCTGGGGGTGACGGACAATTTACCGCCCGGCACTGGGATCTGCAGGTGCCTCGCAGCCCCGGGGGGGCTTTTCCCCACTCAGGACCTGCCGGCGCAGGGTGGGCTCTGCCCGGGGGGCTGGGGGGCCCAAGGCTTCGTCTCTCCCTGGCTGGTGTTTCACCTGCTCCGGAGTGGGGAGATGGGAAGACAAGAGCCGGGCTCTGGGCTGGGGCACCCACCACCTCACCTGGGACCCCCCAGGCTCGTGCTGCTGCTCCCCGCTGTGGCCGTGTCCCCCACGGGGCCGCCTGCCCCCCGGGACCCTCTCCCCCAGCCCCACATTTCACGCCAGGTCTTGTTCAATAAACCTCCTATAGCCATGCAAGGGGGGAGCCGGGTCCCCCCTCGCTTCGAGTGGCCCCGCAAGCCTGGGCCTCTCTGTCCCTCCTGGAACCACTGCCTGTCACCCGTCCCCGCAGGGACCCTCTGCCGCCTCGCCCCGTGCCAGCGCGGCAGCGGCATCGGCCGCTTCTTAACCAAAGACGGCGTCTGGGCCCCCCAGGCACGTGGAGGGGACATGGAGGGGGTTCCGTTTGCTACATGGGGAGGATAATTTTGCTCTCCCTGCAACCAAGAGGAGCTGGGGAGGAGCCAAGAGCCAATTCGCCCAGTGTGGGCACATGTTGGGGCTGGTGTGGGGGGACAATCTCCCCCCTGGGGGGGATGGCTGGGGGTGTCCGTCCCCAAGGCTTGGCTGTGGGGAGCGCTGGGTTTTGGGTGACTTTACAGCCCTCCTGGGCTCAGGGTGTCTTGCATTGTCCTCGAGCGTGTCACCTCGTCCCCCACCTGCCACCCGGCTCCCACCACGTGCCACCCGGGTGCTGCCCCCCCATGCTTCGGGGTGCTCGTCGCCCCCTCCCCGTGCCGTGCCTTGCCACGCGTCCCCTCTGCCTTGGTGGGCACCCGTCCCACATACCCACCCGCTCCGCGTCCCGACCAGGACCCCGGGGACCGGCGTCCGTGCGGCTTCGTCCCGCGGGGGCGAGCGCCCGCGCCGCTGCCTGCGCCTGCCTGCCCTGCTCTGTCTCCAGGAGGATAAAACACAAAAGCAATGAAAATTCTCTTGTATAAAAAGGAAGAAAAAAAACCAAACACATGTAAAGAGAATCTTGGTTTTTATCATGAATGTTCTAATAAATTAATGTTACTTTTTAGTGGGTTTTTTTCCGGCTGTTTGGGCTCCTTTCGTGCGGTTGCAATGGGAGCGTGTTTCGTGGCTCCGAATGAACGCTCTGATTCAGCGCGGCTGTGACTCACCCCCTCGCCATCCCCGGGCGCATCGTCGCTGGGTTTGCTCATCTGCTGAAAATACCTCAAGCCCAGGGTCCCCCGTGGCCCCGGGCAGGGACATCAGCCCCGGGGCTCCCCCCTTGCCCGGGCGGTCGTGGGCAGGATGATGCAGCCGGGATGTGGGGCAGGCGACGCCGTGGGGCTCGCAGCGGTGCCGGTTTGGTGGGTGCCATCCTTGCACCCCACGTGCAGTTGGGGGTGTCTCATCCCCAGGGCTGACGGGGACCCCGAAGCAGGAGGGTTTAGCAGGGCTGGGCAAAGCTGTGTTCCTGCTGGAGGAGAGCGGCAGTGTTACTGTCCCAGCCCAAAGGGTGGGGGCACCCGGAGGCGCTGGCGCAGCCCGGTGATGGGCACCGGGGGAAAGCGGGAGCCCCTGCCCCGGCATCCCGCCCTCCCCACGTGCCGGGGAGCCTCACGTGCGGCCGCCCGCCATTTCAGTCATTCCTTTGGTGCAAGAACTCGGCAAACCGAGGCATTTCCAGGATATTCTTGGTCCTGTTTTAAAAGGATGAGTAACTTTTGTTAATGAGGAAGGACTAATGAGCCCTCCAGGGCTGGGCAGTCACCGCTGAGCAACTGCCAAAGCATACACAGCGCAGAGGCCGGGGGTGGGTGGGCACGGGGGTTTGGTTGGTGCTGTGCGTGTCCCCGGCCCTGCGGTGCTGGTGTTGATGCCTCTTCTGCTATGCAGCCCCCGCTGTCCCCTGTCACCCCCCCCCAGCTCCCTCCCAAAGCACATTTGGCTGTGGCAGTGGCACCAAGGACAAGGAGAATAGAGGGACCCTCAGCGGGACGAACCTTTTCATTGCACACGCGTGTGCCAAGGCATTCATGGCTCTTTCCGTAACACCCGCCCGTGCAGGAATCTGCCCTGGCCAGGACCACAGGCACCCCTGTGCCTCAGTTTCCCTCTGCGTGGTCCCGCACAAAGCCCGGGCTTGCAGCGAGGGGCAGAGCAAACTGCACGAGCAGCAAGGACCGAGACCCTTCGGGAAGGGATGGGAAGTCACACGTGGTGTCACCAGTTCCAGGCTCAGCAGCCCCCCAAAGCAGAGCTCCCACTGGTCCCCAGCTTTCCCACGAGCTTCAACAGGGTGACGGGCCTGGTGATGCCGAGCAGCTGGCGGGCGATGGGACGGGGTGCACTGGAGCTGCCACCACCCGCAGCCGTGCCCGGGTGTCACCCGGAGGCCAAAAACCCAAAGGGAAGGGACTGGCTGTGTTCCCTACCAGACTCAAATGAGTGGCCTCGAGAAGGGTCATCCCTTGCCACGGCTTTAAAAGCACAAGTCACCCCAAGCAAAACAGCGCGTGATGTCACCAGGAAGCCACCAGGCCCTGGACATGCAGGTCAACATTCATGCCACAGGGGGCCTGGGGGGCAGGGACACCCCCAGTGACACCCTAAGCAGCTTCAAGGGGGCAGCTCGGTCCCTGCCCCGCTCTGGGGCCATGTGGGTGCCGTGTCCCCCTCCCCGTGCCTTGGCGGTGCCGTGTCCCCCCTGCGCGTTTTGCAGCAGCCGGGGGAGGTGACGGGTGCCATTCCCCAGCTCTGTGTCACCCGGGGTAATAACACCCTGCGCTCCCTTTCATGTCAGGGCCTCCGAGGTGTCCCTCTCCAGGGCGAGGGTGTCCCGGCGTCATCACTTATCATTAATTCCAGGAGGCAGCCGGGGATGTTGAAGGGTCTGGGGGTCCCAGCCAGTGACATGGGGACCCCGGGCTGAGAACAGAGCTGTGACACCCCTTGTGCCAGGCAGTGACATGGGCGCTCACCGTGCAGCTCTGCTGCCTGAGACACCACATTTGGCCTTGCTGCGGCCACTCGGGGCCATGGTGGCACAGCCATGGGGACATGAGTGTCCCAGCAGTGAAGGTCTGGTGGTGGCTTCACCTCCTAAACCCACAGCGGGTGCAGGGAGGTGGGTGTGTGCGTGGGGACAGTATTATGTGCATGGGGACAGTGGCATGTGTGTGAGGACAGCAGCACATGTGCATGGGACAGTGGGTGTTTGCATGGAGACGGTGACATGTGTTCATGGGGACAGCTGGCATCTGCATGGGGACAGCACATGCGTGCACAGGGACAGCTGCTGTGTGTGCACAGGGCAGCCCAGGCGTGCACAGGACAGTGGCTGCATGGATGGGGACAGCTGTGTCAGGCACAGGGACAGGCAGTATGTGCATGGGGACAGCTGTGTCAGGCACAGGGACAGGCAGTATGTGCATGGGGACAGCTGTGTCAGGCACAGGGACAGGCAGTATGTGCATGGGGACAGCGTGGGACGTGGCTGGGGTGTGCACGGTGGCGATGCTGTGGCAGGGGCTGCTGAGGGAGCAGAGCAGGAGGAATGTCCCTGCCCTGCCAGGGAGCGTTGCTGCTGCCCCGGGGTGACACTGCGTGACGCTGGTGGCTCTGGGAGAAGGGCTTGGTCCCTCCTGCTTGCTCAGGGAGTTGACACACACCCTGCGTAAATGCGGGTGGGACAGAGCCAGTCCCAGGCGGGTCAGGGTGTCCCCCAGGTCTCTCGTCACCTCCAGGTTGGGCTGTCACAATCCCCAGCTCCTCCAGCCCTTTTCCCCCATGATGGGTGCTCAGGGTTGAAAAAGGTCCCAAATGGCCCGGGGGTCTCCGCTCAGATGGGGGGCTCAACCTGCACCCCCAGCCGCCCTCCCCGCAGCCCCTGCCGCTCTCCAGCCCCATTGCTCCCCACGCACACGCCGGGGCGGCTCCCAGCTCCTCCCCAGCTGATTTCCCGGCAGGGCGAAGCCAGTGTCCCCGGGCACAACTGGGACGCTGCCAACCCCACATCCACGGGGACACTGGGGTCACAGCATGCCCGAGTCTCTGGGCCACCCCTATACCCCTAAAATGGGCTTTACAACCCTCGTGCCATCACACAGGCAGCAGGATCCGCCCGCATTTCACTCCAAGATGGTGATTATTCCTTAATTGCCAACAAAACAACCGAACGCAGCCGGGACCGGCCCTTGCTGAGCTGGAAGGAAATGGCCACGGTGCCATTCCCGCACCGGCTGCGCTGCCGGCAGCTCTTTGGGGTAATCGTTTGGTGATGGATGTTAACGAGCAGCTCAGCTAGTCCGGCCTGAACGCGTCAGCTCTTTTTAATGAGCCCGTGTTTTCTCCAGAGCAATGAGCCTGCCTGTCCCTCTCGGCCCCGGCAGCACCTGCGTGTGTCCCCTGGCTCGTCACCAGCCCACCGGCTCGTCCCCAAGGATCTACAGCGCCTTGTTCATCCCTTCGGCTCCGCAGCCGCATCCCGTCCCATCACCCAGGGATGGTGGTGGGATCCCCCGCACTGCCCGTGGGGTGCTCAGCACCCAGGCAGCCCCTCCTCCCGCTCCCAGATCCCCCCGGCCGGACCCCGGGATGGGCTGGTGGGGTGGATCTCGATCCCTAAAGCCGTTTGGCCCCTCTCAGCCTCTTGGGAAACTCTTCCTGATGCAGCTGTTTTGCCGACAGGATCAAAAGGGTTTTGCAATGGGAGGTGGCTGGCTGATTTTTTATCAAGTTACTTGGAAAATCACTTTCTGGCAGGGCAGCACCTCCCGCACCCCAATTCGGAGCCTCGTGGGGCGTAACCAGGAGCAGCATTTAATCCCAATGGAGATGCCTGGTGGAATTACTCCAGAGAGCGAAACCCTATGGCATGAAGAGACTCCCCAGCACACAATACCCCTGGGGCTGTTGGTGCAACATGTGGGGAAGAATTTAGAGGAAACCAGGGATTTGGGGCACCCCAGGACCTGCTCTCCCCTCCAGCCCCAGCTGTGGGTGCTCCTAAACACCCCATTTCCCCCCAAAACCAAACCTCCCCATCACTCTTTCCGTAGCCAACCCCAGCTTCCAGTGGAACGTCCCTGGGACGTGGGAGGGGACAAAGCACTGCCATCGAGCCCCAGCTTCAGGGACGGACTTTCCAGCCTGGCAGAGTTTTGCAGCCGCCTCCCTGAGATTCTGTGCCCCAGGTTGGGGGGCCTGGGGGTTTTCAGGTGCTACTCTTGCAATAAACGCTTGCAAGAGTGTAAGAGCAAACCAGTGCTGGCTTGCTCTGTGACAGGGCACGTAGCTTCTAAGGATGGATCCAAGCTGCGAGCAGGAACGGAGCAAATGGAAGTGGAGGCTGCAGATGCAGGTCCTGGCGCTGTGCCCGTCTGTCCATGGCACCGTGGGGCATTGGGCCGCGGCTCGGCGGGGAGGCGCCTCCTGGAAATGTCTGCAGGGTTAAATGCTGCGGAGAAATGAGCTCTTTAAAGTGATGGGAATTGTTGGGATGAAAGGAAATGGGCGGCCAGCGGCTGGGGACACAGCTGGCCTGAGGAGGAGGCGGTGGCCTGGCCAGTGCAGGGCCATGCGGTGGGTTTTAGAGGCTGGAGTTGAATTTCTGAGGCTGGGAGCACCCGGCATCAGCCGCCCGAGCTGGTGGGCTCTGTCACCCCGGGGTGTCACCCCATGATGTGACCCTGTGTGTCCTGGGTGTGGGAGCTCCCCGCAGCTGGTGGGTGCGGTGGGTGCCTGGGGACACTGCTGGCTGGGGAGAGAGGGCCCTGGGGTGGGGAGTGTCCAGCTGGGGGGCACCGGGCTGGGGGGTACCTGGCCATGGTGTATCAATGGGACACCAGGGCACAGGGCATCAAGGGAGCATCAGCGGGGCATCAATGGGGCAACTAGAGTTGGACCAAGGGTTGGACTCGATGATCAATGGGGCATCAATGTGGTAACTAGAGTTGGACCAAGGGTTGGACTCGATGATCTCTGAGGTCTTTTCCAACCCAGCTGATTCTGTGATTCTGTGATTCTGTGATCCACGTGGCATCAGTGTGATATCAATGGGGCATGAATGGGGCATCAATGTGGCGTCAATGGGGCATCACTGGGGTGTCGCTGGACTGTCCCTTTAACACTCGCCCTGTCTCGACCAATCAGCGCCGGGATTCCCGCACGCAGTACGCCGCTCCGGAGGGGCGGGGCTCCACCGGCCTGTCCCGCCCCCTCCAGCCTTCGCCCCTCCTCTTTCGTACTCCCCCACGCTGATTGGCGCCCAGCCCAGCTCCAGCCTTCACCCTGAGCCTATGAAAGAGCCGGAGTGGCTGCTGAGCCGGGCAACGATTGGCGGCTGGGCCGGGCCAATGGGGGCGCGGTCGGGGGCTCTATATAAAGGGGCGGCGGGCGCGGGGCAGCGCAGCGCTCAGCGTAGCCGGTGGCGGGCGGGGAGCGGCGCGGGCCGGTTCGTCCGTTGTAGCGTCTCTTTCGGGCACCGACCGCGCCTCCCCGCCTGCGCCCCGCGGGACCCTCCTCTCTCAAACAGCTTGTTTTTGTTGTTGTTATTATTATTTTTTTTCCTCCCGGCACTTCCGGGTGACTCGGGCTCCTCTTCCGGCGCGTTCGGGCTGCGGGGGGCGATGCTGGTGGCGGAGGCCGCGCCCGCTCCGGGCCCTGCGGAGAAACTCGGCGAGCGCTTCAGCGTCCTGACGTGGGAGCAGGTGCAGCGGCTGGACCAGATCCTGGGCGAGGCCGTGCCCATCCACGGCCGCGGGAACTTCCCCACGCTCTCGGTGCGGCCCCGGACCATCGTCCAGGTGAGGCCCGGGGCGGGCAGGCCTGGGTAGGCCGGGGTGGCTGGGGGGGGTACAGGCCGCGCTTCGCCCCGTCGTTGGACTCTGCCCCGCTGCCGTGGGGGTCAGGGAGAAAATAAAACTGCTGAGGCGGCGGTAAGCGGCCCGCCGGGCCCCGAGCCAGCCCCGCCGGGCTCCGGCAGAGCTCCCGGCCGGCTGCGGGTCCCCCCGCGGGGGCTGGGGGTTTAAAAACAGGGTGGGGGGGCAGGGGGACCCCATCGTTCTGCAGGTGCTGGGTGCTCCTTGGCCCCGGTTCGTGGTGCTGGAGGTCTCGGTGGGGCTGGCAGGTGCCTCCCTTCATCTGTTCTGCTGCAGTTTTAGCAGAAATGTTTGAATCTGGAAGGAGCCTCCTCTAGAAAAGAACCGCATGCGTTTAGAACTCATGCCTGACCCCTGGAGCTGCTGCGACTCGTGCTGTGGATCCCTGCTTGGCTTCATCCCATCCTGCCTTCCTCCTTTTGGGGTGATTTAGTGCCCAGGGAGCTGTGAAATGGGGGTGGGCAAAGCAAGAAGGGCTTTTTGGAGCTGCTTCCATGAAATGGCTTCACGCTGGGGACGTGATGGGCTTGTGCGTTGTAGGAGGCGGTTATTAATTTAAATGCTGGATCAGATGTCAGTGTCCTTTGGTTCTCATCACGCTGACTGTACCCTCCAGAGTCTGCCGAAGACTCTGTCTTGTCGAAGAGTTCCTGTTAGTTTAACCATAAAGTAATAACTGTGTTTAATATTAAACTAACAATGTAGTTCAAATAAGCTGATGCATATTCATGTTTGGGAGGCAACTTCATTCCTCAGTAATGACTCATCAAATATAAAATCGGGCATGTTAGCTTCTAATTAAAAAGACTATTCACAAAGCCAAAACCAAACTGTCTTTCACAATAAACTAATCACTGGGATTCTGAAGCCTCAGCTGCTTGAGGAATATTTGTGCTTAAGCCTGAGAACATGGAAAGGTGACATTTGAAAGACTCGGCTATACGAAAGCCTCAGCTGATTTTGAATTCCTCGAGTTCCTGCTGCATCTGTTGAGGGCAGAACTGCTAAATCTTGGCTGCTAAAGCTTTAAACTGAATGACAGCTCAGAGCTACCGTCAGGACGCTGCTCTTGGGTTGTGCCAGGCCAGCGTTAAGGGAGTTTACACCAGCGCTGTTAAAATCCCAGCGCGGTGCAGCATCAAATGTTCCACCGCTTATTACTGTTTAGTTCCATAAAACCGAAGCATTTTGGTGTCGGAGCTGCTGAAAAGGATGTTGCCACTAGCAACTTCAAACACTAAATAACTGAGGGCTGTAATTCTGACCAACCGCGCTGGCAGACCCTGTATTTAGGGCTGACTAATGTGAAGCAAGTAACCTAAAAGGCACTTATTTATTGCCTGGCTGCTGTTGTGGGAGGTGGGAAGCGGCAGGTCAGGGTTTGCGCGCGCCGGGCTGTCAGGCTCAATTATCTGAACCACACGTAACGTGAGGTGCTGCTTTAGGAAGCAGGTCAGCAGCTGGCTAACCCTCGAAATATCCAACCCTCGGGGAAAACACGTACTGAACCCACCGGCAGCAGCCGGGAGATGCGCTTCGGGTTGAGACGGGTTGGCTGTAGCTTCCTGTGCTTGGGGAAGCAGCGAGGCTGGAAGTTTTTGTGGTGATTTGGGATGAAAATGCCTGAAGTAGCTGGATTTTTTATCCTTCTTTCTGGATACATCTCGTATGGGTGGAACTGTGAGCCTGGGGAGCTCCAGTAAGCCTGAAGCTTATGGGTCTGAAATGCTGCAGATCCTGAGCCAGGCCCAGAAAGGGGTTAAGCAGCTGCTCTTTGGGGTTAGGAAATTAATCTGGGATGGGTTCTTCTCCAAGCACTGCTCCCAGCTCTGCATCTAAGGCTTTTCTGACCTATATCTTGTCTCGCTCTAAGCCTAATAACACAAAACCCTTAACGCCACCAGTAGCGCTGGAGCCGTGCCTTGGGTGAGTGGGTCAGTTGGCATCACTGCGCACCAGGAACTCCCTTGGATGCACTGCCTGGAGTTTGTTCTGTGTGGGGCAATAACCCAGTGTCTCTTTTAGGAGTAAATTCAGTTTTCAGACTGTCTCCCTGGCTGGGTTGGATGTGCTGGAGGGGACCTGGGGCTTCCAATGGTGAACTGTTGTGTGACATGACACTGTCACCACTGGGCTGGCCAGGAGCCCGGTTGTGTTTCTAGTCTGAGCAGCAACAGCTCCTGTCAAGGAGTAATAGGGGAAACGCCAGCAGAGAAGCTGCATTGTGAGACTTAATGTGTTTAAAAATGTGCATTGTTTGGTACAAAGATATAGTTTGTTTGCAAGGGCACCTTGGGGTGGCAGGAGCTTGGTAGCACGGTGTCTTAGCTTGGTCACCATGCGGTCCGTGGCATGCTAAGGGTTCCTTACTTCTTTCCCCTTTATTTATTAATTCTTCTAAACAAGACTCACGGAGGGGCGGTTTTATAGCTGCTGCGACTCGCTGGAGCCGCATCGCTCCGTGTCCCCAGAGCTGTCTGCTCAGGGCCGTGTCAACCACGCCGGAGTCGCAGCCCCTCTGAGGTTTGGAATTCTACTCTCAGACCGGGACAACCTCGCAGGGCTGAGCAGCCCAGTCAAACTGGCTCCTAGGGATATAATTTGTGTGTTTGTATCCCAAGCTTTGGCTCTTTCAAGCTCTAACCTTGCTTCAAGCACCGGCTGAGCAGACTGGCGAGCTGGGGCACACAGGACAGCTGGTAATTGCTGGAGAGAAACATGAAAGCAGGGTGAGGGATGGGAAGAGCTTCTGGTGGAAGATGCAAACTTAATCATCCTGGGATCTTTGAGCTCAGTTAAACTCAAATTATAAGCTGGTGTCCAGGTAGTTTATTTTTTGGTCTTGGGGTTATTTTGGCCTCCTGCATGTTAAGTAATCGGGCAAATGATTCAGCTTAGCTCTGAAGGAACAAAGCTTTGGAGGTACCGGTGGGTGTGCCGGGCCTGAGCAGGCAGCATGAAAATCGCTGGAGTAACACCCGTCAGATGAAAGCTGCCTCTTGCGCTTGATAGCGTGCCAAGTTCAGCACGAAGCTCTGACACACTGGAAATTGTTAGGATACACTTACTAGTTAGGACATGAACTTGCATACGCCTGGCTGGGGCTTTTGAGCAGTTCTGGCATCTTGATTTGCATTTAATGAATCTCGACAGGCGGAGGGGACGGCTGAAAGGCGTGAGCCGCCCTGATTAAATCAACAGGGACTGCCGCAGACTGTGCTGCCGCCTTGGATTTGGAAAGGCCTTTTTGGATCGGCTGCGCTTGGCTTGGTGGCTGGAAGGTCTGGCTGCGGCTACGGGGGGTGAAGGGAGCAGAGCGCACCCCAAAGAGTTCAATTAATCTCTCGGTTCTGGTGGGGAAGGAAGGGGAGAGCAGGCAGCTGTAGTGGAAGCAGAAACAGCTGTTGATGTGCAGTAAGAGCCCTTTAACTCAGGGAAATCGGTAAGGCAGAGCTGCCCCCAGCTGCTGGCCAGACTGGATGCTTCCCAAAGTGACCTATTTCTGATGGATTAGCTTTTTATTTCGCTGTCTGGCACTGGAGTGACCCGTAAAGCGCAGGGAGTGAATCCTGCTGCCGTAGCCAGGCTGCTCCAAGAACGTGTTCTTGCTTCTCACTGACTCTCTTTATATCTCAGGTTGTCCGTAGTCGCCTGGAGAAGAAAGGAATCGCAGTGCATAACGTAAGGTTGAATGGCTCAGCAGCCAGTCACGTTCTACATCAAGACAGTGGCTTGGGGTACAAAGACTTAGACCTCATCTTCGGTGTGGATCTGAAGACTGAAGATGTGTTCCAGCTGGTGAAGGACGTGGTCATGGATTGCCTTCTCGACTTCCTCCCAGAAGGTGTCAACAAAGACAAGATCACCCCCATGACTCTGAAGGAGGCCTACGTGCAGAAGCTGGTGAAGGTTTGTAACGAGACCGACCGCTGGAGCCTCATCTCGCTTTCCAACAACAGCGGGAAGAACGTGGAGCTCAAATTCGTGGACTCTCTCCGGCGGCAGTTTGAGTTCAGCGTGGACTCCTTCCAGATCATCCTGGACTCGTTTCTGCTGTTTGGGGAGTGCTCGGAGAACCCCATGTCCGAGAGCTTCCACCCCACGGTCACCGGGGAGAGCATGTACGGGGACTTCGAGGAGGCGATGGACCATCTGCGGAGCAGGGTGATCGCCACGAGGAACCCGGAGGAGATCAGAGGTGGGGGGCTTCTGAAATACTGCAACCTCTTGGTGAGGGGCTTTAAGCCCAAATCGGAAGCGGATATGAAGGTGCTACAGCGATACATGTGCTCCAGGTTCTTCATAGACTTCTCAGACATCGGGGAGCAGCAGAGGAAGCTGGAGTGCTACCTTCAGAGCCACTTTGTCGGGATGGAGAGCAAACGATATGACTATTTGATGACCCTCCACAGGGTGGTCAATGAGAGCACGGTCTGTCTCATGGGACACGAAAGGAGGCAGACCCTGAACCTCATTGCCATGCTGGCTGTCAGAGTCCTGGCTGAGCAGAACATCATCCCCACCATCACAAACGTTACCTGCTACTACCAGCCAGCTCCTTACGTCAGCGAAATAAACTTCAACTACTACGTCGCCCACGTGCAACCCTTCCTGCCTTGCAATCAGTCCTACCCGACGTGGCTTCCCTGTAACTGAGCCAGGACAAACATCAGGGTCTGTCCTCCGAGGTATTTCCTTGCCTTGGGGAATGGGGAGAGTGGGGGGCAAAAAGAAAAGAGGAAAAAAAAAACTTTCTAGAACTCTAAGCAAAGGAAACTTCCTGGACTCGTAAGCGTCTCGTTCCTGGGGTGGCTGGAACGAGGCCTGTCTGCTGTACACTGTGATGGGAAGTGCAGTGCGTTGGAAATGAGAGAACTCGGACGTTTACAGGAAGACTCGATTGCTTTTTGAATCCTGGAGGGCAGGGAAGCGCGAGGGGAGACTGTAGAGTTCTGCTGAGGTAGAGCTGCACTGCCCTGAAACGGATCTGAATTGGGATTTATGTTTGTTTTAGTGCGGGAGGTGTTATGGGTGTGCAGACTTGTGGTTTCTGAAGATAGAAGCCAGAGTGGCTAATTCCTTTGATGGACCAAAGAATCCTGTTTAAGTGCCTGTAACAATATAAACACAACTGTACTGTAAACCTTCATTTTCTTTTGCAGGGGCTGACATCCCGAGAGCTCGAGTGGGGATGTCCAGAGAGCAAAACGTTTCTGTTGCGGGGTGGGGGGGTCGTAAGATCATTTCTAGTAGCCTCGCGGAAGCACGAATGGGATGCGGGTTACGTGTCGCTGAGGTTTTCTGATGGCTTGGCGCCTGGGGGGGGGACGAGTGACCCCGTGGGGACGCCTGAAACTGGGGACACTGGGGGCGGGGGGAGAACGTGCAGAGCTTTGTGGAGAAAAGGCACCAGGGACTTGCAGATGAATTTACTCAAGCTCCCAAGTCTGTGGTGCCAAAATGTGATTGTGTCCATAAACGGGGAGGCAGGTCTGTCCAGGCTGCTCTACCTAATCCTGTATTTTCTAGGGGAATTTGAAATGCTGCTTGTATGATTTTTTTTTTTCGGCATGCTGTGTGGTTTTAATGCACAAAGGCAGAAAACCAGCTGGGTTATCCGGGGAGATGAGGCTTGTCCTTTGAAGCACAAACCAACTAGTTCACTAGTCAGTTCTACCTCCAGCTCTTACTGTGGTGGGGCTGGAGCCTGTGTCCTTCTAGGAGACAGACAGACAGACCTTCTCCAGCCTCCTGTGGCTGGAGATCTTCCCTCGGGCAGGTCCTCTCTTCAAAAGCAGCTATTTCCAGCTAGGTGATTCCACATGTGAGCCGCTGATAGCGTTTGAAATTCATCCTCTAGCTAGAAATTCCGCTTGGGCGGGGGGGTGGGAAGTTGTGCGAAAGTCAGTTGGAAATAAAAACCCCAAACCTATGTGTTTTCTAAACAAACCCCCTGGAGGGTTTGGCTTTCAGTCAACTGTGGCTTTGAAGTCGTTGGGTGTCGAAGAGCACAGTTGTTTTTCACGGGGGTCGCTGTGTCCCTCCGGGGAGACCGTCGGCTCCGGTTTAACCGCGCTCCCGGTGCTGCTCGGTAACACCGCGGCTCTGCGGGCCGGCACACTCGAGTTCCTTCAATTTGGGGTTTTTTGTTGTTTTTTTTTGTGACAAAACTGTAACGAATAGCTGGGCAGACAATGCTCTAATAAAAGACTTAGATCCTTGGAATGCACATAGCCAGATTGCTCCCTTTTTTGGGGTGGAGTGGGTGTAAGGGGGTTGGGGGGGGAGTGATTTTGGGGGCTTTTGGACTTAACACAAACTAACCAATTTACAGCCGGTCCGGCTTTGCTTCCTGTTCAGTCAGAGCTGAAAAAGTGTCACTAACGATGTAGTTACTACAGGTTTAACCGCCTCCCCTAGAACAGCTTTGCCTTCACGGCCAAGCTGCTGCGGCAACTCTACCACAGCCCCGAAATCCCTGGTGCCCGGAGCCTCATCCACGCGGTGGGGCTGAGATTCCCCAGTGCAAGGTAAAACTGCTTTGAGATGCCGCCTCACGGCTTCAAGGGAAGATATATATATATTTTCCTCGCGTTTTAACCTTCAGATGAACATAGATGGCATGTACCGTGCTTTTTGAACAGGCTGCTCACCCCCTGCCCACAGCCACGTAGGCGCACTGAACTGAGATTCCCTCCTTCCCGTTACAGATGTCGAGATTCCCAACAGGGCGACTTAATGTTGAGATTGCACTTTTGATTGACGGTGTGTGTGCGGTGGGACTCCTGTGAATGGGTTGAATCTGAATTTTTCTAGACCTTGCAGTGATACTGTGCTGCCTCCTGTGAGGGGCAATTGCAAGATTCCGGTAGCTTGAATGACACTTGATTTTTTTGGTTTAAATGTCTTTTTTTTTTCCTACACCTGTATCACTTGTCATGCGATGGGCTTGACATAGACTCACTAGATTCTTTAGAATCTGTTACAAATAAATACAGTGTATTCAAATTGGTTGGATTTCTTGTTTGCTTCTCGTCCTGGCGGCGTGTTGGGTGACTCTGCTCCCATTAAGAACCAGTCTCCGAACCCACTGTCTCCTCGAGGGGAACGAGGTGAGATCCTGGGTCTGGACCTGGCCAGGGCTCCTCGGTCCCTCAAACCAAAACGGCAGCTGTGTGGCTGTTGGTGGCTGAGGGAGGTTTCTATTTATAACACTGGTTTTTAGTGTTGTGTTTTCCTGGTGGTTCCTCTGGTTGCTGCTGGGGGAGGCGGCCCCTCGGTGTCCACCCGAGGTCCCCGTGGGGACAGGATGGGCGACTCTCGCTCCTGCCTTTCCATGATGTTCTCATCAGGTTGCTTGAGTAGTTAATACTTGCTGATTTTGTGTAGCTGACCCACAAAGCGATTCCTCTTGGGAAGGGGAGGGTGAGAGGCTCCAGGAGGTTTATATCCCAAAGAAACCCCTTGAATCCGCGGATGTCGGGGCTCCCCGGCTCTGTTTGCCCTCCAGCCTTGGATGAGGTTTCACTTCCCCTGGCCGAGCGACAGGCAGTTCTGGTTCCACTGCACCCACCCAGCGCAGGGCAAACCTGCTGACTCTGCATGTCCGCATTTCACAGCCTGGGCCGAGCTCCCCTCTGCCAGCAGGTTTGGGTGGTTGCCGCTGGGCCGGCACCATGCGAGGCCGTGTCCCTGTCACCCGCTGGAGCAGCGCTTTGCTCTCGCGGGGCTGGTGTCTCTAAACCAGTTGGCAGCCGCATGAGATGCTCGATTCTCGCTGGCACGCGACCCAGCGCGAAGCTTCTGCCTTCCCTGAGCGTCTTGCCCATGGGAGCGGCTCACAAATATCTGCTTAGTTTGCCAGTTGTCTTCTCGGTGCCAGTGGTGGGGCCTGTTGATGCTCTGGTGAATAAGCTGCCTCTGGATTTGTGATCCTGAGCAGAGCAGCAAAAGCCCTGACAGAGTCGGCTTGTCATTGTTGGAGTGGATCAGAGAACACAAAGGGACATTCGTGGAAAGTACTGGTTGTGATCAGAAAGGAGCTATTAATGTTTACCGCTGGGATTTGGATCCCTCTTTTGTTAATTGTCAAATAAAAACAACACAACAAAACCATATTTTTTTTTTCCGTAGCCTGTAGTCTGTCATTATTTTTCCTGTTTGAACAGAGGGTGACGGACAATCGGGTTGTGCCCAAGTGACTGGTGAATGGGATTTGGACTCTAGTGGGGGTGTTGGTGTGTGCTGGGTGTCTCAGGGCTCCTCTCAGGTGTGTGCTGGGTGTCTCAGGTGTGTGCTGGGTGTCTTGGGGCTCCTCTCAGGTGTGTGCTGGGTGTCTCAGGTGTGTGCTGGGTGTCTCAGGTGTGTGCTGGGTGTCTCAGGTGTGTGCTGGGTGTCTCGGGGCTCCTCTCAGGTGTGTGCTGGGTGTCTCGGGGCTCCTCTCAGGTGTGTGCCGGGTGTCTCAGGGCTCCTCTCAGACTTGCTGGGGTGGTTGTGGCTCTGCCCCAGCAATCCCCTCTTTTTAGACCCCGCTGTTCTACCCAGACCTGGGCCCAGCTGGGTCAGGACCGGAGAAGCCCACACTGCGTGTGAGCACAGCCCATGCCCGGCAGCACCTCTGCAAAGGGCTGGTGCGCGATCGATGTCTTGAGATGCATCCAAAAAGTATTCACTTGTATCAGCTTGATCACTTCCAGGGCTCGCGGTGCAGGGTCTACATCTGCAGGCTTGCTGTTCTCCTGGGAGGATGGCTGGCTGAGCTCCAAAATCACTGAAATGGCAGGAATTCAACTTGAATCTGCAGAATGCAAGAAGCGTCTTGCTCCAGCCTTCCTGCTCTCAGCTCTGCTCAATCCGTTGGCTCAGCGCCGAGGGCGGCACCATCCGCATGCAGGCGAGTAGCTAGACCCAGCCTGGCATTCTAATTGTATCCCAATCTCCCTAATTAGCCTCTGTTGTACTACGGCAGCGTTTCTGCCCGCCTGCCGTCCTCCTCGGTAGCCGCTCGGGCAGCGCGGGTGTTAACTCCGCCGTTTGAGATCGCGCCGAATGAGAGAACAGTCTGTCTGTGCGGCTCCTCTTGCCATTTATAGCCGTGTTTAGGCGATCCAGCACACGGACCCTTGTGCGCTGACGCCCGGTGCCAAGCACGAGACAAATGCTTCATTGATATGGACATACCGGGAGGGCAGTTTGCTCCCGGCGGGGCTGGGACGGCGCTGAGCTGCCGCAGGGCGGTACAAACCCCGTCCCCTTGGCCAGGGAGCCGCGGAGCCTTGGGACGGTGACGGCCGATAGCGAGAAACGTGCAGCTTGTGCTCTGCCCTTGAACCCTCCCGCCTTATCTCTCGGCTGCTGCAAGTTCTGCTTCAGGTTTTTGTATTACAAATAGGATTTAGCTCGTGTTAGAGCTGCTGTGGAGGCAGAGCATTTCAAAGGCGCTTTTTTGTTGTTCTGTGCATGGGGCATTTGCGCTGTTTAGCTCCAAATGCAGTTTACCTTTCGTAAGGCAGGGAGGCACAGCGGGAAGCTCCATGAATTCCTGTGTCAGCCACATTCCCCCACCTCTGATTTCTTCCATCCAGCCTCAAACTGGAAGCTCAGGCGTCCCTGCCCCTCCCGAGCCACCGCACCAAGAGACCAGCTTGTGCCGAGCCTCCCGCTCCCCACACCCCCGCATGCTGCCACAAAAGCCACCACCGGCTCCTTGGGTTCCTGCTCTTCCCTGCTCCTTCTCCTCCCCCAGCTCACCAGCCGGTGAGAGCCGCACGTGTGCCGGGCGCCGGCTCCGGCTCGGCTGCGGTCGCTTTGCTGTTCCCTCGCCTTGGGTGGATCCCCATGCCCGGCCACCCATTTCCAGCTTGTAGAAACTTGATGGCTCTGACAAATTTGATGGAAATCATCCACTGGCATCCCAAGTTATTAAGGAGAGTGACTGACAGCTGCTGTGAAGTCATGTTTTCTTCGGAAAGGAGGGGGAAAGAGAGTCAACCTGTAGCCTCAAGCTGTTGCACAACGAGCTGTGAGATGGGATGGGTGTTCTTGTACCCCCTTAACGAGCGTGCTGCCAAGGGGAAGTAATGGCATTTCTAGGAGAGAACAGAACGTGTAGGTGGGCCCGTGGCTCTGGAGATGGGCGTTAGGCTGGAGCGGTGCCCGGGGAGGCGCAGGGCGATGTGTAACGTGCTCTTGTTCCTCATACAAGTGAGAACTTGCATTTTTCACTCCTAAGAGCTCCCATCGTTTTCTCCAGGGTGTCAGAGCTGAGTATGGAAGGGCCATTCCCACCTCTCCTTCCGGGCAAGGAGCTTTCTCTTGGGTGACACATGGGGACGTCCCTCTTGGAGGTAGCGCTGGGCTGCTTGGGGCTCAGCCGATGGCGCTGGGGTGGTTGATCGTTGCCCTCTCCTGCCACCGTGACATATATACCCTGCTTATCTCGCCACTATCAACCCCCAATTTCAGCAGGAGCGGTGTCACTGCCTTCAAAGGAAAAGCCACCAAGCAGCGCATTCCCTGGGGTGTTTGCCTGCCCTATATTTTTGCCTTGTAATCCAAGGAGGGGCTGGATGCAGGACACCCCTCCAGCCTCCTCCCTTCCCCCTGTAACCACCCGGCCGGCGTGGCTGGAACAGCTGATTACTTTAAGCATCCCTCTGCTAATATACAATTACAGGTCGCTTGGGCTTGAAATCCCAGTTAAATCCGCATGGCCACAGCGTGACTCACCTAACTACTGCTCCCTAATGAAGCCTGGATGCATTCCTTAAAGACTGGACATCATGTTAACATGCTACTTACTAACCATCCTTTTCAAATATCACCCGAGTAACGAGTTCGGCTGGTTTCTTCCCCTGCTCCTCCTCCCCAGCAGCTCTTCGTGGTCCCTACGTACTCCGGTCGCAAAGGCTGAGCGTTGTCCCCCTTCACAGAGAGGTTTTCTTGCTGCCGTGATGGGACTCAGGAGGAATTGGTCCCCGAAAGGATGATTATCTGCCCAGGGTGTTGTAGCTGAGATCATGATGGTTGGTTGGGCCTGATGATCTTGAGGGTCCAAAGTGATTCTATGGGCAGTGCTGCCATCCTGGGAAGGCTGAAAGAAACACCCTGATTGTGGGTGGTGGGAAGGCAGGAGAGACAAAGCCCTTCCCTATGGTGACAACAACCTGCGAGGGACCGTGGAGTTATAGAATGGAATCACGGAATCATTTTGGTTGGGAAAGACCCTCAAGATCGAGTCCAACCACAACCCACCCCTGTTCCTGCCCCATGTCCTGAGAACCTCATGTCCGTCTGTCCAGCCCTCCAGGGCTGGTGACTCCAGCACTGCCCTGGGCAGCCTGTTCCAATGCCCCACAGCCCTTTGGGGAAGAAATTGTTCCTAAATCCAACCTCAACCTCCCCTGGCGCAACTTGAGGCCATTTCCTCTGCTCCTGGTGCTTGTTCCTGGGGAGCAGAGCCCGACCCCCCTGGCTCCAAGCTCCTTTCAGGCAGTTCAGAGATCAGAAGGTCTCCCCTCAGCTCCTGTTCTCCAGCTGAACCGCCCAGGTCCCTCAGCCGCTCCCATCAGACACACGGAACACGTGTGTCCTTCTGTGCAGCTTCGGGGTTGCTCCTACCACAAACCTGGGGGTTTTGTGCCGTGCCCTCCCGAAGAAGGCGGCCTTCAAACCCAACCTGCTCATTTGGGGCTGGATGCTGCTATTCCAGCTCACACTCGGCAGGTTCTGCCCGTGACAGAGGGCGCAGAGCGACGTGAGTAAGAACACCCTCACCGCTGTCCCACGTCACGGGTGACCTGCCCCTGGGAGCGGCCGGGTCCCCTCCACCTCCCAGTAATGCCCAGGGAATTGGAGATGGGTGGCATTGCTAATAGCAATAATTGCCTGGTAGTTGTTGAGCCGATGATTTGTTTTATCCAGGCAGGCTGCCCTACGTCCAACCTCAACCCCGGGGCCATCCCGGGCTGCGCGGATGAGCCGGGAGAGACCGCAGGGACGAGCTGTTTCCCAGCCAGCTCCCAGCTGGATGAACGTGGTTTATCTGGTGCCAAAACCGAGCCCTATCTCTCGGTCATTCCTCCAGTTCCTTATCTGGAGGCACCTCTTTCTTCACTCCTTGCGATGGGGAGAATAAAAGAGACATTTAAGGCTTTTGTGGGACCACAGGGGAAAACAAGTGTTCAAATCTGGCTTTGTGTGTGTCCTGCTCGCTGCTGCCTCACCGTCCCGCCCCAGCAATAGGGACAACGGCTTTTTGGCTGGAATAAAGGAAATTCCCAGTGTAAGGCAGTGATCCCTGGAGAAACCGGGATGCTCCTGGGATCGCTGCTTTCCCTGCAGCACAACCATCCCCCAGCAGCTCCCTGCGGCCCCAGGTAAGTGCAAACCCTCCCGGCAGCCGGGAAGAGCCGGGACTTGCATCCCGGAGAGGTGACGGCAGATGCTGCTGGCCCTGGTGTGCCAGGAGCCCCCGCGTGGGCTGGGCTGCAGGGTCCATCTCCCCTATGGCAGCTGATGCTCAGGGGAGACCCGGGGGTGCTGCGGGGTGTTTGGGTGCCGAGGTTGGTGTTTGTGGGCAGGGGGAGCTGCTCCGCTCCCTGGTTTACGGCACAGCTAAGACACTGGAGCTCCTTGGCCGTTGCATGGGTGGGAGGACGCAGCCTCATCCTCCAGCCTAAACCTTCAAAAGCCGGGATTACCAGCATTATCCTATAATTGAGGAAATACACCCTCTCATTGCCCCAGCAGCGGCTACTCCCTTGTTCCCTTTCCTCCTGTCTTCTCAGGGGGGTGTCCACCGCTCCCCATGTCCCCCCAAATCTCAGTGACCGTTGTTCTGCCCCACAGCCCGGGTCTGTCCCAGGTCCTGCTGTGCCCTGTGCTGGGGGACATGCAAACCGCACAGGGATGCTCCCACACCGGGTTGCTCTGTCCCCGTGGAAGATGAAGCTGCTGAGACACTCGAGGAGCTCGGCTGGCACAAAACCCCGTGCCAGCTGCTCCCCTGCCCGTCTGCAGCCCATGCTGCTCCCGGGTGTGAATTAGAGCTGCGAGCAGCTGCTCTGGCGCATCTCACTGGATTAACGGGGTGAAAGGAGGTGTTGCAGTGGAGCCCTGTGAATAGAGACAGTAGCCGGGGAGGAGGTGATGGTTTTCACAGCATCCCAGAGTGTCAGGGACTGGAAGGGCCCTGGAAAGCTCATGCAGTGCAATCCCCCCATGGAGCAGGAACACCCAGATGAGGTTACACAGGAAGGTGTCCAGGCGGGTTGGAATGTCTGCACAGAAGGAGACTCCACAACCCCCCTGGGCAGCCTGGGCCAGGCTCTGCCACCCTCACCCCCAACAAGTTTCTTCTCATATTTCAGTGGAACCTCCTGTGTTCCAGTTTGCACCCATTGCCCCTTGTCCTGTCACTGGTTGTCAGTGAGAAGAGCCTGGCTCCATCCTCCTGACACTCCCCCTTCATATATTTATAAACATTAATGAGGTTTTACACTAAAGGAGGGAGATTCAGGCTGGACACGAGGAGGAATTGTTGCCCTGAGGGTGGTGAGAGCCTGGCCCAGGTTGGCCAGAGAGGTGGTGGATGGACCATCCCTGGAGACATCCCAGGCCAGGCTGGACGGGGCCCCGTGCGGGCAGGACGGGCTGCAGCAGGGTGGGGTGTGAGGGGAACATCACCCTCCCCAACCAGCTCTGGGCGTCCCTGTGCCGTGTGTCACACTCAGAGACCTTTTAATTGTCTCCTCCCAGGACACAGGCTGGAAAGAGGAGGTGATGAGCCACCGGGTGCCTTGCGAGCCCCATGTGCCCGATGCCGGAGCTGCCGTGTGTCCCCAGTGCCGGTGGCCCTGCCAGCAGCACCAGCTCCGTCCCACCAAGTGCTGTGGGATGAGGTGAGCCCAGAAACCCCCCACGTCTCTGAAACCCCCCATCGTCCGCACCACCACCACGGCGCCAAAACCCCGCAAAAGCCCCAGCGGGGCTGGGTTATTTACTCTCAGTGGACTGTTTGAATTTCTCCCGGTGACCCTGCGGCTCAGGCTCCCCTGGCCGGGGCAGAGTGAGAGGACAGGTAATAAATCCCCCTTGCTCTGCCCTGTTCTGCAGGTGTTCTGAGATTACAGCAAGCTCTGTGTCCTGGCTGCTTTCTCTGTGCGCAGTACGGGAGGTTGCAGCCGTTTGACGTTATTTATGTACATAACTTTGGGGTTATCAAAGCGCCTAGGAGAGGGAGATAGCAACATTAAATTGGCTTCAGTTTATAATGCTTTTATAAGGCTAAATTGACAGGTTTCTAAAGTGGATAAGCTGCAGTGAGTGTGAATATTTTGCCTTTTCCACACTCAGGATGGGCCAAACATGCGGCCATGCAACGCCAAGTGATGCTTTTACCTTTTCAATTAGATTTTTGGGGCGTATTACCACCTGCTTCAACAGCCCAGGGTGCGAGGAGGAATGTAATGTGGCTATTTTCCCACCCCAGCTGGATCTCCACACGTCCTGGCCTCAGAGCTTTCTCACCAAAACCTTGAGCAGCTCTTCTCCAGTGGAAATAGCGCTTCAGCTTGGCCAAAATTCCGACAGCAAGGGGAGATCTGAGCTAAAACCCTGGACTGAAAGCAGAGCAGCTGATGGGGGCTTGGAGGGTTGTGATCTCGGGAGCCCGCGCTGCAGCTTGGGCTTAAATGTAGGACGTTTCCAGGCTTTGAGCTGATGAGACCACTTGGCACACTTGAAAATTTGTTCTCAGATATAGGAAAGATTTGAAGGATTTTAGGACAAGGGTGAGCGGGGAAAATACAACCCTATGATCTGATTCAGAGGGGGTTTGAAAGGACAGGCAGGGTTTTTGGGGAATAGTGGTGTCCCGGTGTCCAGGAGCAAACGGAGGGAGCTGATCCAAAACCCTGGCCGGGAACTCTTCCACCTGGTGCGCTGGGCTGTAGATCAAACCTCGGCTGACCTGCGGGGCTGACAAAAGAACGGCCTCTCGGGGTTTGTTTAATGTCCCCAAGGCTGGGAAGGGACGTTCCTCGGCCTCCGACCTCCCTTTGTTCCCCGCGTTGGGCACTGTAGCGCGGAGCCCCAGCTGCGGGTGTGCTGCCCCGGCTTTTCTGCATAGTCCTTGGCCGGGCAGATTAAAGCTGTTGGATCTTGGTGCTCGCAAGGATTTTTCAGTGGGGTTTAGGATGCTGTACATGGTGTGGGAGTCTGTTCTCTGGGGTTTCACAGAGGAAAGGGTGAGGATGCAATGCCAGCATCTCCCTGGGCTGGGATGGAGTGGAGGGGAGAGGATTGTCCCCCAAAAAAGGATGGAGCAGGACCTGCTCTTGGCTCTCATGAGGCTTGATGTGTCCTACAGCTCCATTCCAGTGCAGGCAGGAGGTGCCAGCCAAGCCAGCACCCAAATCTCCCCATTGGGGCTTCCCGTGCAGGGGAAGGGATGGGTGCAGGAGGAGGGTGCTGGCGTCACCCACCACCGGTGGCTTTCGGTTTCAGATCTCCGTCTGTCCACCCTCCTGCCAGCACCAGCCAGAGTGAAAGAGGAATCAGCGCAGGCAGGCTGGATGTGCTCAGCCCCGGCACGTCAGCCCCCGGGCTGGCAGAACGCAGCCCCCACAGCTCCCACGGCTGCTTTCCCAGCAAAGCCTGGCTGCGATTTCACCGCAAACCTCCCAGCTCAGCCACGGCATCATCTCCAGCCCTGTTCCTGCATCCCCTGCCCGCATCCCCTGCCCGCATCCCCTGCCCGCATCCCCTGCCCGCATCCCCAGCCCGCATCCTCTACCTGCATCCTCTAACTGCATTCCCTGTCTGCATCCCCCACCCGCATCCCCTTACCCACATCCCCTGCCCGCATCCCCTTACCCACATCCCTTGCCCGCATCCCCTACCTGCATTCCCTGTCTGCATCCCCTTACCCACATCCCCTGCCCGCATCCCCCACCCGCATCCCCACCCGCATCCCCTGCCCACAGCCATGGTCGGTAGGAGCTGGCAGAGGCCACAGCTTTGGCGTGAGCTGTTTATTTCACCCCTCAAAGAGGCGTTATCAGCGCAACCGCCGTTTTCCACTCGGGGCGATAGCGGAGGAGCAGCACGGGGACGTGGCAGGTTCCTGGGGACAGAGGGACCTGTTTGCTTTGCCTGTCACAAGGTGAAGGGCAGAAAGCAGAAAAAAGCACAGCCCCGTGTGGCTGCAGCTGTGGGAGCCCCACTGGCATCAGCAAAGCTTTCCATGGAAAGAGCTAAAGGAGGGAGATTCAGGCTGGACATGAGGAGGAATTGTTGCCCTGAGGGTGGTGAGAGCCTGGCCCAGGTTGGCCAGAGAGGGGGTAGATGAACCATCCCTGGAGACATCCCAGGCCAGGCTGGACGGGGCTCTGAGCACCCTGAGCTGGTGAAGATGTCCCTGCTCATGGCAGGGGGGGCACTGGGGGAGCTTTAAAGTCCCTTCAACCCAAACCATCCTGTGATTCTATGAAATTGTTGGCACTGGGTAATAATGCTTCACCTCTGGGACACAGCAGAGGTGACACACCTCGTCCCCATGTCCTCCAGTTGCTGTCTGGTCACCCAAGGGACCACAAGCCACCCGCCACACTGATGGGATGAGTTACTGGTGTCCCGTGTTTGGAATGGTGTCTAATGGGACTCAAACCAGGCAGCAGTCCACAGCCGGGGGTGGTGTCGGTGTGGAGGACCCGCAGTCCCGCGGATGTCCCTGCAGCGCAGTGCTGCCGGTCCCCGTCCCCGCGTGTCCCTCCGGTGGGTGTTTTTCTTGGCAGCCCCCAGGCAGGAATGTTTCCCCGCTGCTGAGCGAAAGCGGAGGCAGGAATTGCTGGAATAGCGACAGGCTGAGTAACAGCGCTAACTTTATTCTCCGAAACAAAGGCCAGTGTCCCAGCCGCCGAGGGCTGGTCGGGCTCCCGGCGCTGGGGAGGCCAGGGCTGGGGAGCGCGGGCAGAGCCACAAATGCCGCCGCCGTGGGGGTTCCTGCCCCACATTCCTGCCCTGGAACCCCCAGCTGTGCGCAGCTCCCACCGCAAACCCCTCTCCTGCTGCCATCAGCCAAAACTGCATTTCTAGGAGCAAACTGGGGTTGAAAAATAGCACAAAAAAGGCTCTGAGATTTCCCTCCAAGACCTTCAAGCAGCTTCCCAAGGCTCTTCCCTCTGCAGGTGTATTCCCAGCCCATCTCCTAGAATTTTGGGGTCTCCAAGCTCGGTGCAGCCCCTCAATAACCTTGAATCCTCTGTGTGCCTGTCGCACTCTCTCTGCTCCCCAGGGTGCTGTGGGATGGGGTGCTGACCCCCCTCCAGCCCCACTGCCCCCTTCCCTGTGTGATTTCCTGGCTGCAGAGGGGGCTGAGGAGGAGGAAGGTCCCAAATCTCCCCAGAGCATCCTCGGAGCTCCAGGCTGGTGTTTTCCCGTCAATAACGGTCAGGGTTTTGCATGTGAGCAGGATCCATCCCCGGTGCCGGGTGCGAGCAGCCTTCCTGCCAGGGAACAGCCTTGGCTGCGGGGCTCGGGCAAGGCAGCGCTTTCCAAAGCAAATATTTGCACAGCACAATAACACATGGGAAAGAGCAGGGGCGTTTGCTTCCCCGGCTCCGGGGGGAGGTTCCTGAGGAGCTGGACTCGGTCCCGGGGGTTTCAGCCGTGTCCTGACCTGTCCCCGTGCTGAGCTGCCCAGGTTTTGATTCTCTTTACGCTCTGTGGGTTTGCACAAAGAGGTTTTTCGAATAATTCGCACCCCAGCGAATGGGCATCGCTCTGAGCTGGCCCTGGAAAACCCCGCTGGGCAGCGGCCCCAACACACTGGGGCTCCCAGCCGCCCCAGCACCCCATGAGCACCCAGCACGTCCTGTGCTGGTGCCTCGGCAGACGGGCTGAGCCTGAACACCAGGGGTCAGCGCTAATTGGGAATTAGGAGCACGGAAAGCCCCGGGGTGAGGCCAGGTTAATGGCCTGGCTGCTGCCGGCCAAGGCACCAAGGCCTGGTGTGAGCTCTTCCTCCTCCTCCTCCTCTCCAGGACCCATCAGATGTCATGTAAAGGTGTCAATCCCGCCCGTGGTCCTGCTGATTTTTTAAATCCCCGTGTGCTTTGTCGCAACGAGTCCCTCTGCCCATGGAGCTCCCGGCATGCCTGCCCGCTGCCTAAAACCTGGGGGTAATTAGTGCATCTCCCAGGGAAAAACCCACCTCCCCTGTCCCATTGCGGCCGGGCAGCTTCAAGCCATGTCTCAGGACTGTCCCCATGGATGATGACATGTCCCAAGCATGTTGTCCCTGCCATGTCCTGCTGGGGCCCCGCTGGGTACCCGTACAAGCCAGGGCTTCCCCAGGGCTTCTCCATAACGGGAGCTGCTCCTGGCTCCTCTTCCCTCCTGCTCCTCTCCATAAGAGGCGAGGCGATGGGGAGAGCCGAGAGGAGCCTGCGCTTGGCTTCCCTCGGCGGATTCCTTTCCTGCCTGTCACCGACTGATATAGTCCCCGGCGTCAGCCCAGCGTCACTGTGCTGGGGGACAGGCGTTGGGCTGATGCACCCCGGGGACGTTGCTGGGTCGCGATGCCTCATTGTGCCCGGGGTCCCATGCGGGACGGTGGGTACAGCACCCTGCCCAGGGGTCATTTCCATCTGGAGAGGCTGGTGTCAGCCACCCCACGGCACGGGGATGAGCTTGGCCGTGCTGCGAGTGGGAGAGGGCAGAGAAAGAAGGGCTGTGGGTTGCTTTTCTTTCCCTTTCCTCCTTCCTTTCCTTCCTTGCTCCACTCAGCTCCGCCATCGCACAATCGCGTGACTCCGGGAGCTCGGTCCTTCACAGACATCGGGCAGCAGGACCAGCGCCGTGTGTCCTCACACTGGGATCGGTCGTGCCCCAAAATACCCCATTTCCAGCTCTGCCAAATGACCTTTGCTGATGGAACGAATCCGCCTTGAAGTAACAGAGTTGGGAAGTTTGGGGCTTTTTTCCCTTAAATCCCCACACCGCGGAGCGACAGCAGCGTGCCGGCCCTGGCTCGGGGTGCCAAGGTTTGGGTGCCCCCTGTTTTGCAGACACGCACCGACATGGGGGAAGGTGCCATGCGTGGGAACTGGGACATGCCACCATCTCACAGGTGAACACCCGGAGCTGCCCCACCTCTGGAAGGAGAGCCCCAAAACCCCAAACTCATTCATTTTGAGTATTACACCACTGCAATTTTAGGGGATCCCTGCACACAGCCCAGCGGGCAGAGCCCGGGGCCCTCCAGGTCTTCCCAGGGCAGGCAGCAGGCTGGGATGGGGGTGCTACAAGTCATAACTGGTGCTTTTGGCAATTAATCTCTTTAAAGCCCTTAACGAACCCTGATCAGGTTACAGGTCTCCTGTCCCGCCGGATTGCCGAGGATTAGCAGGGACAGCTGAACGAAACGTGCTGGGAAGGGGTTATCTCCCTACGTCTCTCTGCTCTGTGCATCCCTACTGCAGGGTGGGGTGTTGGTTTTAATATCTATATATTCAGTTTATTTGTATATCTATATTAGGGTTTGAAGGGGGGATCTGTTCTCGCCACCCCCAGCCCTGCTGTCCGTGAGGTGGGAAGGGAGCAAGGCGAAACCGCTCGCCCGCACCTTGCCCTTTGCTGGACACATTCTATAGCTATTTTGGGGCGCAGTCCTCTCACCGTGACCCTTTCCAGGCCTTGCTGCAGATCGGGCTGCTGTGGGTGTAGGAAAATCCCGGTGCTGTAAGGAAAAGGCTTGTGCAGGTCCTGGGATGCTCAGGATCAGCTCTGGGGAGGAACAGGAGGATAATTCCCTTCCATTGAAGACACAGTCTTAGAGAAGATGCTGGATCCTGCCCAAGATGGTACCATGAAAAGATGAATATATGAGGTTCTCAGGGATGTGGGTCAGTGCCAGGGGTGGGGTAACAGTTGGGCTCAATGATCTTGACAGGCTTTTCCAACCCAAATAAGTCTGTGATCCATAAAGCACCTGTGAGCTCTGGGAAGGAGCCGATTGCGGCGCAGAAGGAGACGAGGGATTGGATTAGGGCAGCCAGGCTGGAAATAGAGACACCGCTCCGTGACAGGAGACTCGAGGGGCACTTCAGCCAAACCAGGGGTGGAGACGAGATGCAGAGGTACCAGAACCCTGGTTAATCACAGCTTGGATGGTGCCAGCTGTTGCAAAAAGGCTGAGCTGGGGACACTGGGTACTGCTGGGGACACTGGGCATTGTCCTGCTCGTGTCACACGCTGCCACAGATCTGCCGGGGCTGAGACAGGATTTGCCCAGGACCTCCCTGCATGTGGGGCTGCCATGGTCAATTTTGACTCAGGACAGCAGGGTGACCATGAGCCAGCACTGGGCCCTTGTGGCCAGGAAGCCAATGGTACCTGGGGTGGGTTAGAAGGGGGTGGTCAGTAGGTCAGAGAGGTTCTCCTGCCCCTCTGCTCTGCCCTGGGGAGACCACACCTGGAATATTGTGTCCAGCTGTGGCCCCTCAGTTCCAGCAGGACAGGGAACTGCTGAGAGAGTCCAGCGCAGCCACCAAGATGCTGAAGGGAGTGGAGCATCTCCCGTGTGAGGAAAGGCTGAGGGAGCTGGGGCTCTGGAGCTGGACAAGAGGAGACTGAGGGGGGACTCATTCCTGGGGATCAATATGGAAAGGGGGAGTGTCAGGAGGATGGAGCCAGGCTCTTCTGGTGACAACCAGGGACAGGACAAGGGGCAATGGGTGCAAACTGGAACACAGGAGGTTCCACTTAAAGATGAGAAGAAACTTGTTCCTGATGAGGGTGGCAGAGCCTGGCCCAGGCTGCCCAGGGGGTTGTGGAGTCTCCTTCTGTGCAGACATTCCAACCCGCCTGGACACCTTCCTGTGTAACCTCATCTGGGTGTTCCTGCTCTATGGGGATTGCACTGGATGAGCTTTCCAGGTCCCTTCCAACCCCTGGCATTCTGGGATCCTGTGGGGGGAAATGTTTGATGTGACTGTGCCCATCCCCATGTGGGCGCAGGGACTCTGCATGCTGGGTGTTGGGAGGAACCAGGGCAGGAATTAGACACGTTAACTTGTGGGGCAAAACAAAGCGATTGCTGAGGTTTAACCAGATCAGTGACTTAAGGAGCTTTAGGGGGAAATAGGGAACTGGACCAAGACACGTTTAGCACAGTGAAGCAGCCACGCGTGGCAGCTACCGGCTCCCGAGGGCAGGGAGCCCACCAGAGCCAGGGGAACAGCCTGGATGGGGACCCGGGGACAGGCTGCGAACACTCGGCAAAGCCCAGGCTGGGCTCACCTGCCCCAAGGCTCCAATGAGGGTCGGAGGGGGTAATTCTCACCCGCTGTGGCTAATTGGGCTGTAACAGCCTCTTAAAGGAGTAAAGGCTGGAGGTGGGAGGGGTCATGAAATGGAGGTTGGGAGCCCTGGGGGAAAAGAGTTAAGGGGGAGGCGGTGGGAAATGTAATTCAAGTGCGAATACAGCCCTCCGGGGAGGGAACCGCTGGGCTGCGGGGGGGGCGTGGGGTGGACAGGGACACCAGGCTGGGTCGGGGACTCCAGCGTGGGGGGGTACACATCCCCAGTGCCGGAGAGCGGGGTGGGATCCGGGTTCCCCGTGCCCCGTGTCCCGGGGACGCGGAGCTGCAGCCGGGGCTCCTGCAGCGCCCTCTGGCGGCAGCGGCTCGGAGCACCCTCGGTGGCCTCCTGGCACCTGGCCGAGGGACTTTCACGGGGACAGCCCTGTCCCGCCATCCCCATCACCTTCACACCTTCCCTGTCCTCCCTCCGTCACCCTCACCCCATCCTTGTCCCCCTCTTCATCACCCTCTCCCCATCCCTATCTCTTCCTCCATCACACTTGCCCCATCCTTATCCCCCTCCATTGCTCCCACTGTCCCTGTCCCCGCTCCATTGCTCTCGTAACAACCTGTCCCCACCTCCATCACTCTCATCCCATCCCTGTTTACCCCATCACAGCCTCACAGCAGAATTTTGCCTCTGGAGAGTTTCTGTCCCCTCACCCCTGTCACCCTCCCCGGCACCGGCCTCACGCCAACATGCTGCATCAGGACCAGCCCGAAGGAATTAACAGTGAAAAGGAGAGAAGCTGGGCTTAGGAATTAACATGCCACATTAATTTTATTTTTCCCAGAAAGTCTGTAACAAAATAATCTCATAAAACCAACAAGTGTTGGTGCTCTTTATGTAACGTTATTGCTGGCAGGAAGGCGAGCGGGGTTATGTAAAGCCCTGCGCTCCCGGGGCAGGGGATGCTCCCCAGGGCAGGCACCAAAGGATCAACTTCTGCTCTGTGCTTCCCCCTCTGACCTTGTGCTGGAGGTAGCGTGGGGTTTTGTCCCCAAATCCATGCCCCAAACTGGCCCAGGACCATCCAGCAGGATTTTGCTGTTGTGCCCTTAGTGTGAGAGCAGCCTGGTGACAGTGTCGGCCGGAGCTTTCTGGGGGTGGCACAGGACTCCTGTGCTGTGTGGGGTACAGGGGGTTCACGGACCAAGTCACCTACAGAACAAAACCAGGACAGTCGTGGGTGCTCCTGCCCGGTGGCTGGACCAGCCTTGTCCATCCATGAGCAAACTGGGACATCTGTGGCACGGGGACGGGACTCACTGCACCCACAGCGCAGCTTTGGGGGTCCCGGAGGGCTGGAGACCGGTGGTGTCTTGCAGGAGCTGCTGCCAAAGTCACTGGACAAGGATTTACCTGCAGAGAAGGTGCGGGAGGCGAGGGCTGCTCGGGGCTGTGCGGCTGCTCCCGGCAGCGGAGCCACCCCCAGAAGTGCGTTATCCCGGCCACAAACACCGTGTAATGCTGCTCTGCGGATGGTTTTCATTCTCTTTTTATCGCATCTCGCTCCAGCATCAGGCTGGGGGGCTGCGCTGACCCCTCTGCTCTGGAAGGAAAACGGGGGGACACCCACCGCCCTGCCCTGGGACATGGGGGGGACCCCAACCGCCTTTCCACATCCTTTGAAACCCCTGTGCAGCTTTCCCTGGACACCTGGAGCACACAGGTATCCTTATTTCAGCTCAGCGTGCACTTACTCACAGGGTGGAGCAGTGAGGACACCTGGGATCTCCTTCTCACCCTTCCATCCACCCTCCTGTCCGCTAGGGAAAGGGGAATAGGAGTGTGAATTGTAATTGATGTTACATTCCAGCTAAAGATCCTGCAGGAACACAAAGTGCGATGAGACCGAAGGGTGGGGAGGAATGTTTGCATCGAATGATTTTGGTCTTACTGGTTTAATGGAGTTGCTTTTTTTTTTTATTAAAAGGTCTTTCCCTGCAATTCCTTTAAGCAGGTTCTGCTCTAATCAGGTCAAAAGCTGATTTGCAAATAATCACCAGGGAGGGGGAAAAAAATAAGGGATTTAAACCCAAGCTGTGCATTTCATACTATTAATTGAAAGCCTGGGAGAAGATAATGTGCCCCTTCTCCTGGCTGAGACCTGTAAGCTGCTCTTAGCAGCAAACTCCCCACCCGATATGGGGAATCACCTCCTGGTCCAGATTACAGCTCTGCACCCATGGGAACCACTCCAGCGGCAGCGAGTTAGTGAAAGGGCAGAAATTAGGGAGCACCAAGGAGACAGGGGGTGTGAGAGCACCTGTGAGCTCTGTGTGGGGCAGCACAAAACCCAAAGTGATTGTTCAAAACCAGAGATTAATAGAAGACACATCCTCCCAGTGCACGACCATGAAGTTATGCTGGTAGCTCAAATATTTCTCAGCTGCCCATTTTCTGCACATATTCAGGTGCAAGTTGTACCTTATTCGTGACCTTACTCAGATTTTTCAGGACAGACTGTGTCTGTATATGTGTGTGTATATATATATTATTTATATGGACATACATATATATATATATACATATGCAGTGCCTGGCAGAGCCCCCGGACACCCGCAGTGCCACCCTGCTGCAGCTCCCCATGCACTTTCCATGTCCCTGCACAGCCCAGGGAGCAAAGAGGTCAATAATGAGAGAAATCTACTCTGGTATTAATTACAAGCCATTACCAGGGCTTTTTTACTAATCCCCTTTCTAATCACCTTCTCTGTTATATTTCAGCCAGCACCTAAGGACACCACGTGTAATGAATAAAAGATATCAAAGTTTAATGGTGCTGGGCCCTGCTGCGGACGGGCAGCACCGTGCAGGGCGAGAAGCGAGGGTTACACAACAGACCTGCTGTCTCACACCAAGGTAGTCGCGGCACATTCGTGAGTCAGTGAAATCCACCCCCAACCTCCCCCCCCCCCCCGTAATCCAAATCAAGTGTTTTTTTGTTTTAAATTTGAAAAATAAGCAAATTAAGGGGAGTGAGTTATGGTTTTCCAGCAGGAGGGAGGGATTCATGCAGCCTTTGGGGAAAGTCACTGCGAAAGCTTGGCACAGCAAAGCGAGGACCCGTTCTGGTGGCTCGGCCGAGGGATGGCGTTAGCCAGAGGACGGTGGCAGCCCAGGGCTGGTGAACGCTGCGACTGCGGCCGGCGAAGGAGCAGCTCATGGAGGGCTTTGCCAGCTGAACGGCTGCAGCTCCCGGCACGGAAGGGACGATGCTGTGGGGTTCGAGCCCTCCATCCCGAGGCCAGCGCAGGGCTGCTGGGGACAGTGATGGGGACAGCAGGGCCAGGGTCCTGTGCGAGCCTTCTACCCGGAGTGGGATGCTGTGTCCTGAGCCCACCTCTGCCTCCCTGTGCCTTCTCGCCTCTCTGGAGCCTGCGGTGACACTCTGCTGCAGGGTGACATTGGCAGGTACCCAAGGACTCTTGCTAGAAGTACGAGGAGGCTTCAAGCGTCACCTGCCTGGTCAGTCATCAAAGCAGTCCCAAAAATCCAGCTTGGTGGGAAACAAACGGTGCCGTGGTGAGGACCAGTCCTCTCCTGCTCGCTGCCCCACAGGGTGCATGGTCCAGAGTAGAAATCACTGTCCAGGGACCGCGGAAGCGGAGTGACCCTGCGCCCCCTCGATCCCCACTGAGGCTTGCACAGGGACCTGTGAAGGCTGCACCCGAGTCCCAGTGTGGGGTTCGGTCCCACCAGTGTCTTGCTGGCCCAGGGTCTTGGGGTCTCCTCCTGGGGGGCAGCGGGGTTCGAACAGGGAAGGGGCCCTGCCCCATAGCGGCTGCCCTGAACCTGCTACCTTGGGGGGAGGTGACTCCAGACTTGGGGTGCTGACAGCACATTCCCCTATAAACACCCTCAAACCTGGCATGATCCTCTGGGGACCCCAGACCCTGCAGGGTCCCTCGTGCACCCCAGACCCTGCTGGGTTCCCCAATCTCACTGCCCCCCTGCCCCGTCCACCAGCTCACCGCACACACCTGGACTCCTGTCCCTGCAGGGTCCTTCAAACATCCCAAAGCCCCAGGGTCCCTCAGGGAAAATCGACCCCAAGATTCTTCAGGGCACCCCAAGGTCCCCAGACCCCACTGGGTCCCCCAAATCCCCCCCATGCCCTGCAGGATCCCCCCGGGACCCCTGAATTCACAGGGTCCCCTAGGGACCCCCAAACCCTGCTGACCCACTGGGTCCAAACCCATCAGACTCCCCAGGATCCCTTCAGGGACCCCAGAACCTGCTGGGTCCCCCCCACCCCATAGGGTTCCCCAAACCTTGCAGGGCCCCAATCCATCAGACTCCCCAGGACCCCAAACCCCACTGAGTCCCCTCGCTCAATAGGATCTCCCAAACCCCGCAGGTGCCTAACCCATCACACTCCCCAGCACCCCCTCAAGGACCCCAGACCCTGCTGGGTCTCCCCAGCCCCACAAGTCCCCAACCCCTCACACTCCCCAGCACCCCCTCAAGGACCCCAGACCCTGCTGGGTCCCCCCAAGCCCACAAGTTCCCAGCTCATCACACTCCTCAGCACCCCCTCAAGGACCCCAGACCCTGCTGGGTCCCCCAAACCCATCACACTCCCCAGGACCCAAACCCGCAGCTCCCCCGGATCCCGGTCGCTATGCGGGGCTGCGTGGTGCCGCGGGCAGTCGCCGGGCAGCGGTGGCCGGTGCGGCGGCGCCGCGGGAGCGGGCGGGGGCCCAGGGGACGCAGCTGCGGAGGGCGCGGGCGGCGGCCAGGAGGGCGGCGGGCCGGGGGCGGGGGCGGCGGCGCAGCCCCTTCTGCAGCCGCTGGCTCTGCGCTGCCAGCGCCAGCTGCGCCTGGGCCACCCCGGCCCCCAGGCGGCCCAGGGCCTCGGCGCGGGCGGCCAGGCGGAGCTCGGCGTGCCGCAGGGCGCAGTGAACCTGCCGGACCCGGCACTCCAGCTCCGCCGCCGCCCGGCGACGACCTTCCGCCGCCACCAGCCGCCGCCGAGCCGCCGCCAGCTCTACCGGCCCGGGGCTGCTGCTGCTGCCGGTGCTGCCGCTGGGGTTGGTGGTGGTGGTGCCGGTACCGCCGCGGTCGGGGCGTTGCTCGCTGCCGGTAGCCGGACTTGGATCCGCCGCTGCCGCCGCCGCCATGGGAACGGGAACGGGAGCAGGGCAGCGCCACGGCGAGGATATATAGCCCGGGGGCGGTGCCGGCTCCGTGCGGCTCGGCCCCGCCGGGGGCGGCTCCGGCACCGGCTCCGCACCGGCATGGAGGGGCGCGACCCCGGCCCGGTACGGTACAGCCTTGGCGGGGGATGCTCGGGCTCGGTACGGCACCGGTACAGGCATCATGACGGGTCCGGGCTCCGTGCCGGCACCGGGCTCGGTACAGCGCGGCGCCGGTATCTGCACGAACACGGGCCCGGCCCGGTACGGTACAGCCTTGGTGGGGGGTGCTCGGGCTCGGCGTGGCCCGGTGCGGCAGCAGGCTGGGTATGGCGCGGTATGGTACCGGCTCGGTGCTGACACCGGGCTCTGTACACCTCGGTACTGCACCGGTATCGACACCGGCGCGGCCCCGGGCTCGGTATGGCCCGGTACCGGCATTCACGGGTTCGGTGCCAGTACCAGAGTGGGTCCAGTGCAGCACAGCGTCGGTACCAGCAAAGACACGGCCCCGGCCTCACAGTACAGCTCGGAACAGCACCGGCACGGCCCCGGGCTCCGTATAGCCTGGTACGGCACCAGTATTGACACCGACACAGCCCCAGGCTCGGTACGATCCGGTCGAGGACCATCCCGGTGGCGTTAGTGGTTCCCGGCGTTGGAAAACTGCCATCCCTGGCGGGGGGGCTCGGGGAAATGCGGAGTCACTGGGAAACGCTGGATTGGGAGAGGGTTACTGGGAGGTTTACTGGAGGGATGGTTGGGAAAGGTTTAGGCTGGGGGGGATTCTGGGAGGGTTTACTGGGAAGGGTTCAGGGGAAAGGCTGCACTGGGACAGGTTACTGGCATCAGGACAGCGTGTCCTTGGTTGCACGACTATCACAGCAATATCAGTGCCAAGGTCATTATCATTTAAGACGGTGTTAACAGCCGGGAGTGGGCCGAGGCAGCACAGGGAGGGGGCTGGAGTGGGAGGGTGCCGCTGTCACCTTCCTCCCCGCAGAGAGTCTGGTTTTTGGGGTTCCTCCTGCCAGGATGTCACGCTCAGCGGCTGCAGCTTCACGTAGGTGGGTGCGATAAAGCCTGCTGGTGTTTCACATCAGAGAGGATAAAATGGATGGCAGAAACCAGGTGCTGAGGTCTCATCCCATCCCCAGACAGGAGCAAAACCCAGTCTAATTCTGCTCCAGGCAGAGCCACGTCCAGGCCTGTGGTGGATGTCACCCTCACCCCATGTGGGCTGGTGACGGCTTTGCTTTCCTTACCTTACCTTAGGAGGCAAAAACCCTCATTTCTTTTGCTTTGCATCACAATCCCGTTCTTGCCAACTCTGCCACGCGTCTGCCAGACACCGGAGCAGCGTCAGCGGCTGCTGCGTCACCGCTCCCGGCCCCCGCTGCTCTTCATCCATCCCTGCCCATCCATCGCCTCTCACCGCGTCTCCACTGCCAGGTGTTGGAGACACGGCCATGAGACTTGCTCCAGCTCTGCAGGCTGCATGTCAGGCTGTAGGAAAGCTGAAGTAGAGGCTGAGCTGTTCTCATGTATGGGATGCAAATGCTGCTATAAATGGGGCTTGGGAATTTGAAGGGTGCTGCTCCACGGCAGGTTCAGGGTCAAAGTGCTGCTCTTGCTCCCTCTGCCTACAACCCAGAGAAACTGCGGGGACGGGCAACTATTAAGCAGAACATCCTTCTCTCTGATTTGTTTGCTCTGCTTTGGTGGAACCTGGACCCCAAAAGGGGGAAAAGGCTGGGGACTGTCATGCAGTGAGCTTCCCTCATTGCTCTGAAGTGACACCTCGGAATTGCTGAGATTGGAGGAACCTCTGGAGGTGCCTGCTCCATCAGTCACCTGCTCATAAAATAATGGCTTTTTTGGGTCATCCCCCCAGTCCATGCTGCTCGTCACCTTCCCGGCATCAGTCTCTGGTCCAGGGTGAGAACCAGAAACGGGGAGCAGCTGTGCCTGGACATGAGTTTCAGCAATAAGAAGGGGCCAGATGAACTGGGAGTGTTGGCCAGTGAGGCGGATGGTGTCCCCAAGCCCCCTGCAGTCGTTGTGTCCCCAGGGTGTCCCAGCTGCCCATCATGGATCCCGGCAGACAAGCAGACAGAGGCTGGTAAAGGCAAATAATAGAAAAATATAAGAAATGCCCCTGCCCCTCGGGGTAAGTCACTGCTGAGTCCCAGAACCCTCCTGTGCTGCTGCAGGATCTCTGCCCGGGCTGACGAGCTATTAATGATTTAGCAGAGGAGTCTGAAATTAGCAGCGCTCAGAATAAACCTCTTTGATGCAAAAGCGTGGTTGAGAGCGTTGTTCTCCCTTCCCTGTCCATGAGCCTCTGCACTCTACAGCCAAACGCAGAGGCACTGATGGGCAGGATGGGGCACGCTGCATCCCGGTGCTGCTCCCTGGCGTTCCCCACAGCAGCCAGCCCCACATCAGCCATGATCTGCCCCAAGGCAGGGTAACCCTGCAGGAGGATGTAGCTGAGAGCTGTGCGCTGGCCTCTTGTCTTCAGCCTCTTTAAGGCCCCGCATTGGGATGTGCTCCAGAAAAGTGAAGCCTTATTATAGGCAGTAAATAATTAATACAAGTGCCATCCCTCCCAGTCTCTCTGCAGGTTCTTCCCCAGGTGTCCCAGTTACTGGGGGAGGGGCAACCCAGGCACTGCTTACTCAACCCGGCCCAGTTTAGGGGAAGAAATCCTGCATCAGGAATTCAGGGTTAAACGCCAGGACTGCGGGGTTGACCCAGCTCCCTGCCCGCCATCCTGGACCCGGCAACGCTGGCAGCAGCGGTTTGGGACCGGAGCACTCAGCTCAGCTGGGAGGGGATGGGGCACGGGGAAAACGCAGGAGCTGAGGGGCGTCGGCAGCGCGGCGCTGGGCTCGGGGGCCACGCTGTGCTGCCTGGCTCATCCTGGCAGTGCCACGAGGGGTTTCATGGCCGGGATCTGTGCTCAAGGCACCGGCAGAGGAGGAGACGGTGCCATTTCCAAGCAGTGCTTTGAGTTATACACAAATGCAAGCCCAGCTGTGGAAATGACACCAGCTGGAATTCGGCGTGTGCCAGAGGCTTAAATAAATAAACGCAGTCTTTGTGCCCTTTAGAGAAGGCGTGAGCGTCTTGACACTGACACCATCCTTTGAGTTGATTTTTCTCGTTTTTCCTCTTGGAAACTGGCTGGTGCACCCGAGTTGAGCAGCAGCTGCTCCGGCTGCAGCCTCAGTGCGTGGCTGCCGCTCTGCTTTGGGACGGGATCCTTGGGGTGAGGATCCATGGGGAGAGGGACCCAGGGGACAGGAATCCCTGGGGAGTGAGACCCTTGGGGATGGAGACCTTGGGAACAGTGATCCTTGGAGATGGGGATCATTTGGGACAGGGATACTCAGGAATGGGGATCCTTGAGAACAGGGACCCTTTGGGACAGGATCCTAGGTGATGAAGGTTCCTTGGGGCAGGATCCTAGGGGATGAGGATCCATTGGGATAGGGGTATTTGGGGAGTAGAGACCCTTGGAGATGGGGACCTTAAGAGTGGGGACCTTGGGGACAGGCATCCTCGCGGACAAGGTTCCTCAGGGACAGTTGGGGACAGACCCTTGGGGACGAGGATCCTCAAGGACAGTTGGGGACACAGACCCTTGGGCCGAGGATCCTGGGGCAAAGAAATGCTTTGACACAGCGCCCTCGGGGGCCGGGATGCGCGGGGACAAGGGGTCCTTGGGACAAGGGTTCCATGGGGACAAGGGGTCCTTGGGGCCGGGGACCCCGCGCAGCGCGGCCGGAGCCGCTTCGCCCTCCGCGCTCTGCTGTCCCTCGCGGCGGCCCGTCGCGCGGGTCACGTGTCTCACCTGGCCCAGGTGAGGCGGGGCCGCCGCCGTTCCCGGGCTCGCAGGTAACGCCGGGCCCGGGGGTTCCGGGGAAACCGGCCCCGAGCGCAGCCCCGACCCCCGGCCCGGCCCTCCGGCAGCGCCCGCCGCCGCTCCGCGCTTCCCCCGGGCGGGCCGCCGGTGCCGGGCGTGGGGCGGCAGCAGGCCGCGGGCGGGAGGGAGGGGCGGGCGCACCGGGGATCCCCCGGGTGCCGTTCTCCGCCGAGACCGGCTTCTCCGCTCCCTGCCCCCCCGGCTGTGTGCCCCGGGACCCCCCGCCCGGGCTGGGGGGCAGACCCGCCACCCGCTGTCCCCGCTCTGTCCCCTCCCGCTGCCCGGGGACCGGCCCGGCACTCGCCCCAGGGGCGGGAGGAGCCTTCCCGGGGGGGGTCGGGGCCCCCTGGCCTCCCCTGGGGCTCCTGAGGGCTGGAAGGGCCGCGGTGGGGAGCGGGAACGGGCAGGTGTGGCCGGGCCGGCCCGGTGGCTCCGCTGGAAACCGGCTGCTCTGTGTCACTCGCTCCTCTCCTGCCAAAAATCCGCCCTGCCCGGGGCTCTGGGTGGGCACAGGGGCCAGGCGGGTCCCCCCCCCCGCAGCTCTTCGTTTTTAGGACGAAGGGACAGATTAGATTTCCCTGCACCGTGGGTGTTGGCTGGAGCCGGGGGGTTGGGGCGCAGGGAAGCGTTTGGCTCCTTGGCGGAGTTGTTCTGTCCCCAGGAGGTGAACGGGGGGACACGGAGCAGCCGGATCCGTTACGCTGGGCCGGGGTCTCTGGCGCTGCCAGCAGAACAGTCCGGGAGCTTTTGGGGGCGGCTTTCAGCTCCTGGCAAGGCTGCTTGGAAAACTTAACAGCTCCTGGTGCTGCTGTGTGTTTAGGAGTTGTATCCACGCGTAAATCTTGTAATCTGAGTTTAGGTCCATTTTTAGGGAAGTGCTTTGACTTCCCAAGCTTCTAGCAACAGTGGCAATAGGGTTGTTGGCAAAACAGTGTAGCTTTGGTAAGCAGATTTACAACTGAATGTAGCTTTTTTATAACTTTCAAAGGCAACCCCCTCCTCTGAACAATGAAGATCTTAGACCCCGGCTAACCCTGAGACGCGCAAATCCTTCCTCGCTCTTCTGAAGCAGATGCTGAAGTTCTTTGGAAGAATATTCGCCATTCGCACACGGTGCCTGCCCGAGAGCAGCCAAAGCTCCCGACGATCTTGTGAGTATCAGCTCAGCTGGGGATTTTAGTCCGAGCTTTTGTTCGTGGCTGCGCTATGCAGCCAGCGTGGGTTTTGGTCCAGTCCATCGCTTGTGGCAGAGGAGTCGCTGGAGGCGTCTCTGACACGTGATGCAACTGGGGGCTCGTGTTGGGTTTAACCTCTAAGCCTTCAAGTCTTTATTCTGGAGAGCTGAGATAATGCTCTTCCCTATATCAAAACCACTGTGAAATTCCAGAATATTCCATATCATTATATAAAAGATCATTGTAGTGCAGCTGTTACATCTCTTGATGAGGCCTCAGTGTTAAGAGAAACATCCCAGGGCGCGGTTCTGTACTTAGATCAGCTCAGATGCTCTTGATCTGGTTTTTTGCAGTTTTGAACTTCGTAACGAGATAACACATAACACGTTCTGAAACGGAATCAAAAACACAGTCAAAACTCCCCGCTGATGCTGAGTCCAGGGAGCTCTGCCCGCTCGGCGCTGAAACTGGAGCGTCTGGGGCTTTTATATGGAACATATTGTCCAGGAATGTGCAAAGGCAGCGCCGGGGACGTGCGCTGCTTCCGAGTTTTTATAAGCTAACGGAGCCAAACTATTCCTGGAAAGCAGCAGTGTGCTGTAACCGCCTGGTTTTCAGTCTGCGCCTGGTTCTTTGGAGGGGGCAGCGTTACTATTTGGGTTTAAAAAAGGGAAAAAGAGGCAATGCTGTTACAAGGGTAGGTAGATTGATTTATTCATGCTTGAGGTGCCCTATAGAAAGTGGATAGCAGAGCAGCAGGGACAGTCGAAAAACGCTTCAGCTGTGGCTGGGCTCTCACTGCTTGTTAATTAGCCTAATTAGTATTTAAAAGGATTTCTTGGGGGTGAAAGCTGTGTCAGCCAAGCAGCTTAGAAACTGTGAACAAATCCGGGGCCCACTGTAGTTTGGGATAAAAGCAGCAGAAATAGGAGTGAGAGCCTTGACCTGACTTTCGCCATCGCCCAGCGTGGCTTTGCTCGTAATGAGGAGATTTAACGTGCCAGGCTCTGCGTGTTGGGTCTGCGGAGCTGAAATGTGACGTAAAAAGCAGTTTAGTCCTGTGTGCAACCTGGTGTCGTTGTGTTAGTGCAGCGGCAACAAGAAAAACAGGTGAGCAAATAACGTGCAGTGGGATTGCTGTAGTAGGGCTTTTGGAAGGGTTTTGCTCCTGCAAGGAGTGATTTGAGACCGACGTGTTGACAAGATCTTTCCTTTAATCCAGGTAAAAACATCAGTTGTGCCAGGAAAGTCCTTTGAGGTAGCACGGCCTGAGCGTGAGGAGCAAAAATCGTCAGCGTTAATAACACTGTCACTGCTAAACCCTCTGAATTTGAAGAGCATCAAACAATCTGCAGCCTGAATCAGTTTGCGTACTGATTGATTGCTGGTCATCTCCTCCTGGGCATGGGTGTTTTGAAATAGATAATAAGCGCTGTCAGGGCCCAGCTTAATCTTAAGGAATGTAAAACAAAGGGGAAGTTGTTTAAAAAATAAAGCTACTTTCCCTTTGGAGCCGGTGAGCTGGCTCCGCCTACGCCGTGCTGCTCATTTATTGCTCTGGAGCAACAACTCTTCTTCCAGCTGCGCTGAGGAAACATCTTCTGGAGGTTACAGGGATTTCAGTGTCTTAAATTGTCCTTTTAAAACATCTCTCTTCCGATTCAAACACCTGCTAAAGGGAAGCAGCAAAGGCAGAGTAGTCAGAGAACCCTGAAACACTGGCTGGATTCCCTCTCTATGTGATAAGTGAGGCCAGCGTGGGTCCTAATGCAAAGTATTTCTGTAGATAATTGAAATGTTGAATTTGAGAATCACTTAATTTGAATGTTGGGTCCTTCTCTGTTGATCAACAGCAGTTTTGGGTCCCTCTTGACAAGAAAGGCCTTGAGGTGCTGGAGCGAGTGGAGAGGAGGGAACGGAGCTGGTGAGGGGCTGGAGCACAAGTGTGATGGAGCGGCTGAGGGACCTGGGGGTTCAGCTGGAGAACAGGAGCTGAGGGGAGACCTTCTGATCTCTGAACTGCCTGAAAGGAGCTTGGAGCCGGGGGGGTCGGGCTCTGCTCCCCAGGAACAAGCACCAGGAGCAGAGGAAACGGCCTCAAGTTGTGCCAGGGGGGGTTGAGGTTGGATTTAGGAACAATATCTTCCCCAAAGGGCTGTGGGGCATTGGAACAGGCTGCCCAGGGCAGTGCTGGAGTCACCAGCCCTGGAGGGTTGGACAGACGGACATGAGGTTCTCAGGACATGGGGCAGGGACAGGGGTGGGTTATGGTTGGACTTGATGGTCTCAAAGGGCTTTTCTAACCAAAATTGTTCTATAATTCTATGATTCTGTTCTAAACGCTTGACGTGAGACCTCCCTGTCCCCCAGGTGCCTGAGCTGAGCCATGCTGGGCCGGAAAACAGGACATCCCCGCGACGTGAACAGGCACCGGCAGCTGCAGCAGCCCTGCCAGGAGGCCGTGCCGCTGCGGGGCCGGGCGGCCAAGGAGGCCGATGTCAGTCTGGAGGTGTTCAGCGGCTCCACGCCCGAGATCAAGCAGAGCCGCAGCAGAGCCCAGCAGATGCGGGACAGGAAAGGTCGCAAAGCTGAGCTCAAAGACTCCAACGGGAGAGAGGCGGAAACAATTACTTTTATTTCTGGTACAGCGGAGGCTCCCCCAAACCAGAGCTTCTGCTGTTCCTCTCTGGCTCAGGCCTGGAACACGTACAAGGCTGTTTTCTGTTGTATAGTGACCTGTGGGGGCTGCTTTCAGGACTGCAGTGTCTGTATCCCCTACCCAGGACCCACCGAGACCTCCACCGATGATGGAAAGAACGGAGATTATAACGGGCGACTGCCCAACAGCCCCGCCAACGTGTCTCCTGCTGAGAAGAATGGGAACCAGATCAAAAAGTCCAGCATGGGCAGCAGTTTCAGTTACCCAGATGTGAAACTAAAGGGCATTCCCGTCTATCAGAACAGGAGCCCCAGCCACCACCTGGAATCGGATTCCTGCTGCAAAGAGCTGCTGCCAGAGAAGCCCTTCAGGAACAGCATAGAAAAGCCGCCGCTCCCCAGCAGCCACCGGAGTTCCGAGGAATATTATTCCTTCCACGAGTCAGATCTGGACATCAGCGAGCTGAACGGCTCCATGTCCAGCAGGGAGATCGACGTCCTGATCTTCAAGAAACTAACGGAGCTTTTCAGCGTCCACCAGATCGACGAGCTGGCCAAGTGCACATCAGACACTGTCTTCCTGGAGAAGACCAACAAGATCTCGGACCTCATCAATAGCATAACTCAGGACTACAACCTGGACGAGCAGGATGCGGAATGTAGGCTGGTCCGCGGCATCATACGCATCAGCACCCGGAAAAGCAGAGTTCGGCCTCACATTTCTGTCCCCAGCCAGAGCCACGAGGAGAAGTCCAGCAGAGGCAACGCGCCGGACAGCGGGAACGAAACGATGCTGGAGTCCATGGTCATCAGCCAGGACGGTACGTGAGGGTTCCTTGGGTGTTACCGCTTCAATAAGAGGTTTATATTGTCAAAGATGTGGCAGCCGAGCAGGGTTGGAAGCTGCTGTCTGTCTTTAGTCTGGGCTTATTTTTCTGGGATGAGTGAACTGAGGTCCTTGCGTGTTACTGGAGACCTCCCCTCCTCACCAGTCACTGTGTCGTGGGTTTCTCAATAGTGTCCATCACTGCTGGTGAAGTTTGCGCTGAGCAATATCAGGGCTTATTCTGCTGTGATGATTCTGCCTTCCCTCCGCACCCCTGAGCTCGGCAGAAATACCGTGAGTCAAACTTAACTGGTATGACCAGACGGGCTGGCTGGTGCCAGGGGATGTCCAGTTCCTCAGCTGGCTTCCTGTGTCCTACCTGCGCCCTTTGCTAATGCCACCTTTGACTATCGTGACAGAGCATCCAAGCCTTCCCCTGCACCGTGGGGCAAGCAGCAGCCAGTAAATATCCCCGCAAAGCGGAGGGAAGGGCTGTTGTCACAGCTCAAGTGCCTCGTGGCTCTTCCAGGGACTCTCCTCCTTCTCTGGAGCAGCCTGAAGCGCCTGAGCCTCCAGGACAGGTTGTAAGAGTTTGTTGTAGAAAGACCTGGACAAGCTGAGTTTGGGGGGCAAAGAGACACCCAGAAGTAACAGAGGAAACCAGGTGGCTGCTGTGCTGCCCAGTTTAGCAGTCAGGCTGCTGGTGCTTCCTGGTATTTAGGGATTATAAAGCTGCGATTACCAAGACAATGGTGTGAAGAGTCAGACTGTACCTCTCCTCTCACCGAGGGTGGTGCCTGCTGGAGGAGAACCCCTGAGTCACAGCTGCCCAATCTTTCCTTTCTCAGGCCCTCTTGGTTTTTATTCCAGATTTGGCTGTGCAAATATCGGAAGAAACACCAGCAGATGTGCTGGCCAGGAACATGAGGCGACACAGCAGCGCAGGTAACGTACCCGGCCGGGCGTCCGAGCCGCAGGGGCATCACGGGAGCGAGGGGAATGCCCTGAACCTCTCACATGGTGTCTTGCCTTTGGTTTTGCCCATCTGCAGAGGCTGAGCTGACACCTGCCTCTCAGGTTACCATAAGGAGTTTAATTTTGGAGAGCAAAGGGAGCTCAGAAAACTGCCTGGGCTGGTGGGTCCTTCTGCAAAAGAAAGAAACCCAAGTACAGAGCGCTCGCTGGCCCAAAAGCTTTCAGTGTCTGTACAAAGTTTGGGGCTGTATTTGGGGTGTGACCGGCAAAGGTCACAGCTGGTTTATACTGGGAACAAAAGGGAAGCGGAGCAGAGTGACGGGCTGTCCCCCGATCCCCGCGGCATGTGCGCTTCGCTCCAACGAGCAGCCCAGGGCTAAAAGACAAGTTTTCTCCTGCGTAATAGCAGATCTCTCCTCGAAGATGCTACAATACAGGCAGGGCTGTTCCTGCCCGTGGGCTTTGTGTGGCTTTCTCCTCCCTCTCGATACACAAAGCCTTTTGTGGCAGTTGCTTGCCTGCCTGCCAGGCTGCCCTAAGCTCACGTTGTCTAATGTCACCGTCTCTTCTCTTCCCAAGGCTCTCCAACAAGCAGAGATTCCTCTTTCCAGGACACAGAGACTGACTCGTCCGGGGCGCCTCTGCTTCAGGTGTATTGTTGAGGAGAAGGACCCCAGCAGCCGGCAGGCGTTTCGAGCCTTTGCCGCAATCACATTTCTCCTCTTTCAATATGGAGCATCCTATGCCTCTTTTGTTGTTTTTTTTTCCCCCTAGTCTACCTTGATCTTTTGTTGAAGCCAAATTTCTCCTGCTACCCGAATTTCAATGGATTTTTTTCTTTTGGAAAATATAGAACATCAAGGAAGTTGAACTGTGGAGCTAATGGACTTGGGAGGTGGAATGTGTGCCCAGGGAGGAGAAGATGGACAAGGAAGTATCTGTTAGCTTGTGCCTTTATGATTTCAATACTTCATGTTTAGTTTCAACAACATCAGCCCTTTCCCTTTGAGGGTCTGTTGTACAGTTCTTGCTTTCTGGCATCGCAGAAGTTAACTCGGGCAGAGAATAACCAGATGGTGTCTCTGTGTTTGTGCCCATGCTGAGGTGAAGGCCAAACACCTGCTTTTTAGGGACTCAAATCCATTTCAGGTGGCTGGGTCGGTCCCAAAAATGTCAAGTTTCCTATCTGTGGTGTTTGCAGTAGCCAGATCTGCCTCCTTAGCGGTGTGGTCTCCTCCTGCCTTGTAAGAAGAAGGTTCAGGTAATGGGGTTTGTTTAACTTTTGGCTCTTGGCACATCTTCCCCAGTCGCAGGGGGTGGGATGCTGGGACAGCTGCCCCCTTGTCACCTCCCGAGCGGGCCACGGGGTGGGTTCTGCAGTGGCTGCCTGTGCGACCTGTCACCGATCCCACGCGTTGACCGCGACTCCTGTGGCATCGGCTCCTCCTCGGCTGCCGAGCCCCCGCGTTTCCCCGTCACGCCGACTGCCGGGACGAGCCCTCAACCCGGCTTGTGGCAGAAGGAAAACGGTTCATTTTTAGCTTTTTGTAATGAAGCAGCAAGCTGTTTGACTATTCTGCTAGAAACTCCCTTAGAAGGGGCTTATTTCGAAAGAAAAGCCTCTCCAGAGGGTCCTTCTCCTTCCCTTTGCTCCCCCAGCAGCCGGTGAGGAGCAGAAGCGCAATCGCTGCCCTGGTGGCCTTGGGGGGCCACGCTGCATCCTACCGGTTGTTTATCAGAAAGTAAATACGTGAAGCCACAGGACTTGTTTATACATCCGGCTGCCCTTGGACATGAATAGAAAACATTTAGTTGAATTTACCAGCCATAGAATAAACACACCCGCTGTTTTTCAGGGAGAGGGAAAGCAAAACAGGCCCTATGCTTTGGTGTGGACTGTGTTTTTTGGGCCTTAATTCAACTGAAATGTGCCTTAATTCATCTAAAATGTGCCCTAATTGGACCGAAATGTGCCTTTATTTCATAGCCTGTGATTACTCTTCAAACAGTTGGGTCGGGGGGAAGGATTTAATTCCTCGCACCAGCAATCAGGCTTATTTAACCAGCCAAACCCCTTTGAAATGTCCCCGTTTTTGTGAACCGCTTGCGTTTCACAGAATGATTTAATAAATCATGGACATTACTGAGACCACACCTCGAGACGCTGACGGAGAGAGATCTTTGAAAAGCAAGGGGAGAGACTGAGGCTGGGATTTGGCTTCCCCTCCCTGCTTTGGTTTGCCAAAAACCCCGTTTATTCAAGGGAAAGACTTGAAGCAAGGAGTCCCCGTGGAGCTGCGTGTGGTCGCCTCCTCCCGAACGCCGCACGTACCGCCGGACCCGTTCGCTTTCCTGCTTCTGAATGGATTTGGACAAGTTTCCCGAAACCCGTGCACTGAGGTCGCGCTGACACGGAGCCCTGCGCTCCGGAGCTTTGGAGACACGAGGGGATCGCCGAGAGCTGCCGATCGCTAGTCCACATGCAATAGGACATTTTTTACATTTAGTTTGTGTACGAAAGTGAATGTGTATGGATTAAGCTTTCAGAAAACCCCCCCCAAAAGACAACCCCCCCAAAAAAAACTCACTTAAGAGGAAGACTGTCAACTCGACGGTCCCTGGAGCTGGTGTCTTGTGGGATTCTTTTGCACTCCTTGCCCTTAAATGTCTGATTCGGCCTTTTTGTTTTTATAAAGCAAAAGATGTGCTCTTTACCTGCGCTGTGTCTTTTACATTCCTGCTTCCATCGAGCATCCAGGGCCAGGGGGTTCGCGTGGGGGGTCCTGATCCCCAATTTCCAAGCAGCACGTGGACAAAGGTGTTTTTGTCCATTCGGCAGCACTTGCCCGTGACCGGGGGGGTTTGCTCAGAGGGTGGAATGCGGAGCTGGTGCCTGGGATGGGGGAAGCCGGGTGTTCCCTGTTTGCACACAGGGAAACTCGGACCTTCCCTGGGGGGCGATGCTGGAGCTGAGCTCTGCAAATAAACAGCCTGCGTGGGGGTAGAATTCCCAGCTCTTGCTAGAAAACACAAGGATTCCTGCGGAGCGGCTGCTGTCGCGGGCGCGGGGCAGGACCTGCGTGGGGAGCGATGCCGCCTCGTCTCTCGCCCTGCGACTGGAAGGACCAGTTTTGCGCTTTCTAATTTTGCTACGAGCCCTCGGCCGCTGCCCCGCAGAGCCCCGTTCCCCAGGCTGGCCTCCCTCGCTCTCCCGCCGCAGACAGCGGTGGGGACACGGTTGAGGGTGTTTTGTCCCCGTGGTGCACAAAACCAACTCTCCTTGTTCGCCTGCGAGGTAAGAGGATGGATGGTGGGAAGGATCAGCACTAAATGCTCCTTTTTCTCCTTAAGTTTGGTCTGTTAAGGACTCATGATTCTTGTCCATGCAGAGGCAGAAGACTGAGCCCAAACTTGTCCTGATTTGTTAAATGAAGACCAAGTTCAACCCGGCCAGCCACCCCTGGGCAGCAGGCAGAGGCCACCGCGGCCGTGCAACGATGTGTTGCCCGAAGGATTTCCAAGCCGTGAACAGGTAAATGCCGCCGTCCCTCGGCCGGGAAGGGTCTCCAGAGGAGATGGGTTTGTGTCTGGACCCCTCGGACTGGCCAGTTCCCCAGGGAAATGGAGCATGTGCTGCCAGCAGCAGCTCCTGGCCCAATTCTGGCAGCCTGTGCTGTGGCTGTGTCACCGCTGTCCCCACCTGCTCCTGAGCTGCTCTGCTTGTTCCTCCTGCAAGTCTGGGCCATGCTTTCTGCCCTCTGCCTACCCTTCCTCTTTAAATTTCACCAGTGCTTTTCCTGGAAGAGGCTCGTGCCCGCTGGGCGCTGGTGGAGCAGCCGGGGCGACCGAGTGGCGGTGACACGGGATGTCACTTCTGCTTCTCTTGGGCACATTGGATCCCTGGGGAAAAGCTGTTTCTGGTGGTTTTGGGTGCGCCGGCTGCCCGGTACAGCTCTGCGGGAGCTCAGCCCTGCCCCATCGTGCTGCTTCCTCCCTGCTGCTCCAAAACCGCTGCCATTTCTGGAAAGATCTGAAGACTTTGCATTTAAAACGTTGATGAGTCGATCTGTGCTGTCAGTCCTGTGCTCAGCAACTCTGCTGCTGTTTTCTACGTGGATGTGGGTTTCCTCGCTCACAAGGGATGAATCCACAGGGGTTTTTGTCTGCTGAAGGTGGCGTTTGCGCCCACTCGAGCTCTGGGCTGTTGCTGGTGTGGGTTTTGCACTGAGCCAGTGCTGAGTGACCTGGCAGAGACTCGGTTGCCCAGGTGGGGATGTTACAAACACCAGAGCGCTTTACCCGCCCGCCTGCGTGCAAACAGGCTCTTTTTGCGCAGGTACTTCCTTCTGGCAGCCTGACTCAGCACTCCGCTTTTCCCAAAGACGCCGTTTGAGTTTTATTTGGCGTGGTTTTGCCAGGAGACTCCCCAGAGCCTCGTGGTGTCCAAGTCCTTGCTGTGCCACAAGCTCTTTAGTGCAGTGACTTGGATCCGAGTTCTGCACTGCCAGGGTTCCCTGGGTTCGGGTTGACGACAAACAGTAATTCTGCTGGGAATTCTGCACCAGGCTTTGAGTGTTAAAGAAATTCATCTTCCATACCCTGATCTACTGAATTATTTATTGTGGTGTGGCTTAGGAGTTAGAAAGCAGATGGATTGACCCTAATTCTTTACAACAGGAGCTGCGGCTTCTCCTCAAAGCAATAATGTGAAATCCCCGGTGCGTCCGCTTCGCTCTTTGGGGTTTTGCTGTTCATTGCTCTTTCCAAAGCAGCCCTGCAGTCTGGGCCAGTTCCCAAATGGTCTGAGCTGTGATATTCATTAATAAAAGCTGAGCTAGGAGCTGCTGGTAGGAAAAGACCAGGGGAAACTTTGACCCTATGGGAAGCTCTCAGCCTTCAAGGCTCTGTATTTTAAGGACGCGAGAAGGGGCCCAGCGCGAGGGAGCCACGAGCAGGCGGGTGCGGGAGCTCCAGGCTGTGCTGGCAGCCGCGGCTCCGGCGGGTGGCAGCACCAAAACGGCTTCTCCAGGTGACCTGAAAGGGACATTCCCCACTTGCCACCCTCCTGCACGGCCCTTGGGCAGGGAAACACCTGCTGGAGTCACCACAAGGATGTTTTTGTAGGGTTTGGTTCTCTGCTGTGGGCACAAGGCCACAGTCCATGGTCCCCAGTAACCCAGACCAAGTGCAGCTTTGCATTCTTTAAGCCACCTCTGCAGGTGCTGGGCCCGTGCCCTGCCCTGGTTTAGTGCAGGGGAAACTGCTTTTTGGAAGCAAAAGGGTGTTTATGATTCACCTTGAGGCCGGGGAAAGCTGGTGGCAGCTGGATGTTTGCAGAGGACAAGGCCAGCAGGAGAAACACCTTCTGTTCCGCTGGCCGGGGGGTTGAAGTCCAGGGGTAGCGCTGGGATCAGCCACATTCACAAACACAGCCCCGGCCATTCACCTGCCGCGCCATTTGGAGCTGTGGGGCTGTTTGTTTTCCCTTCACCTGCCTGGAAGGCAAAACAACCATCCTTCACCCCCGAAAATCTCCCCTGGCTTCCTCTGGGGTTCCTGCCTCTGCCTTTTCTCTGTCTTAACTGTGTTTTCTCTCAGCTGCTGCCCAGCTGCCTCCTGTGAGTGACACCAACCAGCTCTGAACTGGAACAATCAGGAGTTTCACAGTTGTCACTACCCCCACCACTGCCATGGCCACTAAAGCCACAACCCTATGGGGGCTGAGAACAAAAACAGCCCCAAGAGTTGGGTTTTGGCAACACCGAGGGATCACCACGCTTCGAACAGGCAGCACAAGGCTGTGGAACACGGACCCGCTGATCCTGCAGCTGCTGCCAGATCCAGGCAGACGCCAGCGATCAGACTGGGGCAGAATGGGGGTGTCTAGTGTTGGTGACAGGGCTGAGGCGGTAACAGGAAAATAACGAAGGTACGGGTTGGGCTGGGGTGGTGCCGTTAACCACGCGGTCTGTGCTTGATCCTCAGGAGCGGCTGGCGAGGGCTGCAGATCCTGCTGCAGGTGCAGAACACAACATCGCCTGTTCTCACAGAACCCCAGAGTGTCAGGGGTTGAAGGGCCCTGGAAAGCTCATGCAGTGCAATCCCCCCATGGAGCAGGAACACCCAGATGAGGTTACACAGGAAGGTGTCCAGGCGGGTTGGAATGTCTGCACAGAAGGAGACTCCACAACCCCCCTGGGCAGCCTGGGCCAGGCTCTGCCACCCTCACCGGGAACAAGTTTCTTCTCAAATTTAAGTGGAACCTCCTGTGTTCCAGTTTGCACCCATTGCCCCTTGTCCTGTCACTGGTTGTCACCAGAAGAGCCTGGCTCCATCCTCCTGACACTCCCCCTTTCCATACTGATCCCCAGGAATGAGTCACCCCTCAATCTGGCTTTTTTTTCATGAACAGGAGACCCTGTTGTGTTATCGGGGCCAAAGCGGAGCCAGGAAAGCATGTGCAGGGTGAGCTGGAAGATGAACAAGCAGGAGGAGCCAGAGCAGAGGCAGCTGCCCAGATCCAGGTCCTTTCTCACCACAAGGTCACTGCTCAGCTGGGTGGGTGCTGGTTTTTGAGCCCATAAAACCAGGAGACTTAAATGCAAACAATGTCCTACTATTAAAAATGAAATGATAAAAACCAAACAGGCCAGGTGCAATGCCAAGCTGGACTTTGCCCACACCGGTTTTTCAGCTGTTTGTGCCCGCTCCCTTGGGTAGGAGGTGGAAATGTTTTGGGACCTGAACCAGAGCAGCGGGGCTCTGGGGTGGCCTGTAAGGGACTGACAGGAATGACAGAATGTGAGGGGTTGAAGGGCCCTGGAAAGCCCATCCAGTGCAATCCCCCCATGGAGCAGGAACACCCAGATGAGGTTACACAGGAAGGTGTCCAGGCGGGTTGGAATGTCTGCACAGAAGGAGACTCCACAACCCCCCTGGGCAGCCTGGGCCAGGCTCTGCCACCCTCACCCCAACAAGTTTCTTCTCATATTTAAGCAGAACCTCCTGTGTTCCAGTTTGAACCCATTGCCCCTTGTCCTACTATTGGTTGTCTAGTCAATGGTCCAGCCTTTCACAACACTTTCGTCGTTAGCTCAGTGTTGAGGAGACTGGGGCAAGGGTGGTTTCCTCAGCGCAGTCACGCGCTGCTACGTGGAGATGGAGCCTGGAGCAATGAGCCTCGCTCCTTCCCGAGTGTTTAAACTGGTCATGGACCCCATCCTGAGCGAGACACGCAGCTCCGAGCCTCTCCTTAGCCTGCGAGTGAACACCAGAGCAGAGCAGGGAGCCCAAATGCTATTTACTGGCAGCTGCAGAGAGCATGACCCCCAAGTCCCACAGCCCCCCCAGCACCCTCATCCACAGGTGCTGCCCCTTCCCAGCCCCCCCAGGCAGGCAGGTCCCTTCTGTGGGGGAAACCACACGCTCTGACCTGGAAATACACCACTCTCTGCTTTTTTTTTTTCTTCCTTTATGTTGCACTGCAGTTTTAACAAAGATACGGACATGCAGAGAAACGCCACTTGTCAGCGGGACTTGGGAGAGACAGCAGCGACGCCTGTCAGAGAGGCTCTTGGAAAAGAGGCAGGAGACACTCCCAGCAAGGACAGCACCCCCAAAGCCCCCCCAGCTCCTCTCCCCACCCTCAGCCTCCCCTTGCCCCAGGACAGCAGGACAACCCCCCCCAAGCCCTGCAGGGCTCAGTCTGTTCCACTTCTGGCGAGAAAACAAGCAAGAGCAAGGAGGAGCAACAGCTGGGTTTTTAGACTGGTGTTTTCCCTTCCCAAGGAGGCAGAAGGAGAGTTATTTTATAAACTGGCCCTTGTTTTCACAGGAGAGCAGGAAAGCTGAGGGGAAGGGAGTAAAAATTCAAGAGTACCTGCTGCCAAACTGAAGTGGCAAAGAGTGGAACCAGGAGGTGAAGCTGAGATGTACATTAAAAGTAGGCATCAAAACCTCCCCGACCTGGCTCTTTCCTAACACTCTTTTTGCTGTAACCCCTCCTCTCCTGTCTGCCCTTTGGGAAGTGTTGCAGATGTCTCTAACGGGAGCTGCTGCGAGGCGCTTCTGTGGCCCCGTGTGACACAGGACAACCCCGGATGACTTGGTGGAGCCACCTCCGCAGTGAGCTTGGGGGGGACGCTGGAAGTGGTACTTGCCCAAGGTGGGGGGTATCCAGCAACACGTATCCTGCGCCATTCCATGGGCTGGCTGAACCAGGGGGGAGAAGGGGAGGGCTCAGTTGAATTTAGCCTTTGAAAAGTCCATTTCTGGATGCTGCTCCATAAACCTGCAAGGAAAACAAGGACAAGAGCTTGGGTACGAGTCAGCAGGAGCCCCAGAATGGCGCATCTTGGGGTGTGAGGTGTCCCTGCTTCCTGCACTGTCAGGTTTGCTTCAGAGCAGGGACTGTTCTCGAGCTCCTCGGGACACACTCCCCATGCTACACACACTTTTCCTCAGGTCAGTGGTATCAGCAATCCTTCCAGCCACCAGGGTCAGCAAGTCCAGCCACACGGGAGTGATTAATTATCAAACACACACCCTTTAACTGTTGCCTCTTGGACAGGCACGTAGCAGCTATGACACCGATTCTGGGGCAGAGGGGAGATTGTGAGGGCTGATTGTGATTTAAGCTCAAATTTGTTCGCTGAAGCATTACTGGAGACGTGGGGGATACCTCCAGTGCTGCGACAGTGAAAACTCGTGAAGGACGTGACCGGAGAAAACTGATTTCAGACCAGGTGCAGCCTGATCTCAAATGTAATTCCTGCGGACAGGGCTCTTTGGGCTCAGGTTGCCGCATCAGAAAGTTTTGAGAGTAATACACTGTGCTCTGAGTGATGAGTGCAGGCAGAAGCTCCTGGCTTCCTCCTCTGCCCTGTTCACCAAGGGACAGAATGTATAAAAAACCCCACATGTAGGATTTGTGCGCAAAGTGCAGGTAAGGGCAGGTCTCCACCTTCCTCCATGCTCCTGCCTCATGGTTTCCCCTGAAACACCACCTCAGTGTTTCCATTTTCCACAATCTGTGTGCCGTGAGAGCAGCGTCCTTGTTCAGCACCAGGAGGGCTTCAGTGGCGGAGATCAGGACCCAACGCGGTGTCACCGAGTCTCCTTTGGCCTGAACAAAGTCTAAACTTCCTCTCCATTCTTTACCAGCCAAAACTTCCAGAGCAATGAACAAGTGACCTTGCCAACAAGATACCCCGGACATGGACATGCCAGGAGGAGAGGGAGACCTCCCGTTCTGCTAAACAGGTGCTACCGAAGGTTGGTCTCTGCTCTACAACAGTTGTACCCTACGCTGTGATCAGTGCGGAGTCAGAGTGGAGCTTCTGCCACTGCAGATAAACCAAGGAAGAGAAGAAGTCAGGCCTGCTACACTAATCCTTCCAATCCCGAGATAAGATGTGGGTTTGCACTTGCTGAAGAAGGTGCATGACCCAGAGTTGCCTCCACACCTTCCCAAACGGCCTTGGGAGCTCCAGGAATAATTTCCCTGCCAAGGGGCATTAATGCCAAACAGGGTCATAAAGACATAAAAACGCTGTTGGCTCAGAGACATCTGTCTGGTGGCAGGTGTGCAGGGAGGGGCCATTATCTGAGCTACCAAATCGAGGGAGATTAGAAAACAATCAAGACCATGTTAAAGTTCAGTAGAGATGGCACCTCCAGCCCCAGACGTGCTTTCTGGACTTGAAATCAGCAGATTCTGGACTTGAAATTGGCAGATTAAAACAATTCCAGAGCAGGGTTATTCCAAGAATTTCCCGTTATGCTTTCTACCCCTTTTATAGACACTGGTAGTTGCCCAACAATGCACTGACTGTGTAACCGCAGATGTGAACACGGGTAGGACTGAAGGCCAACCTGGTTTCTGCTCACGTATTTGTGTCAAAGAGGAAGAAGAGAGGGGTTTGGGAAGCAAATACCCATGGATTAATGAGGTCTACGCACTTTTTCAAAATGTCCTGCTTCTTCTGTTCATCAGACGTGGGGAGGCCCATGGATTTCTGTCGTTGGTCGTACATCATTTTCTCCACCATACTGCGGGTTTCACTGTCCAGGTCTGACAACTAAAAGCAAAGACTTGTGTCAAAATGGGAATAGCTTGTCTCATCCCCACCTGCAGAGAACATGAATACACTGAAGTTACGCTACACCGTCTGCACGGGCTGCAGAAATACTTATACAGACACTAATCTATAGATTCAGCTTCATTCATTTGAAGTTTTAGGGGCATTTTGTTATACGATGGCATCATATGCAGCAGTACTCCCAGTATTCCTTTTATGCTGGTAAAAAAAGAAAGACATAGAAGACACCAATAAAAAAGACACAAGAAGCCGAGTATGAGCACATTTCTGAGAAGGCTCCATTCAGTAAAATGTGGGAGTTCTTACCTTTGAGTTTTCTGGATTAATTTTCTTGGTGTTGATTTCAGGGTCTGTGGAGACCAGTTTGTTCCACCATTCCATCTTGTTGATCTGAAGGATGATGAAGCAAAAATAGTTAATTTCCCCTGGACTTTTACACCTCAGTCACAGGAAAAAGCTGTTGGAATCAAACTGATTTACTTCTGCTTTACCTTCTCCAGGTGCACGGTGACGGTTTTCCCATCTTCGATCAGCCAGGAGCTCTCCTCCACCTTCACTTCATTGAAAAGCTCGCCATCGATGACGGGCGAATGGCCCTTCAGGCCAACTTTGAGGCGCCGTCGCTGAACATCCACCACCACGTCCTTCCCCTTCAACCTGAAGTTCACCTTGAACGGGACGGCCAGCTGGACCAGACAAAGAGCAGATCTGAGGAGCTGAGCAGTGAAATCTCACCCTCTCATGCCGCTGTTTTAAGACTTTCTGCCCCGGTTTAACCAGACTAAGACTGAACAGTAATATTTTCTTTGGGGCGCTGCGGGAGGTGAGAGGATACAAGAGAAAGTTTGGCCAACAAAAAGGCACCATAAAAACTAAAGCTGATTTTAATGTGTTGTTAAAACACACCCAAAGTTTGGCAAAGTTAACTAGAGCTTCTGGGAGTTTTATTTAGTTACCAAGCTCTCCCCAGCTATTGAAATGCTGCTGTTAAGCACAATTAATGATCCTCCGCGAGAAACCGAGATACAGGACATCAGCTCCACCGGCACGTGCTTATTCCCCATCTCAGATTCCTCAGATCCCAGCAATAAGACAAAACTTACATCCAGCTCTGAAAGAGTCTGTGTCCATCTATAATTGGGAAGGTCAGCTCCATTGCCAGAGTTGGGTTTAATTTTTCCTTTATCCTTCTCATCTTCCTCTTCATCATCTGTTTCCTAAGCACCCAATTTAAAGTGTAAAGAAAGAAGTTTTCAAGTTTCCATATATCACTTGTATCAACAATACTTCGATTTTATAAGAATTTCAGGTCAGTTGCATGTACTTGATATTCACGTAAACTTAGGCTGAAATGAATGTTTCCGTTAAACATAATTACAAAAAAAATAAGAGCAAAAAAACACCCTATAATGAAGCCTTTAAGTGTATATTCTTAAAGAAACTCGGACTGGACATGCCCTCACATTCGCAGGAGTTCTCATGGTTGTCCAGAAACATATTTCTCCCAGCCTAAAATCAAGTCCTTAGATGAGCTTTACCTGTTTGTTAGAATCCAAAGATTCACCTTCATCCGCCGAGGGTTTCACCGGGACACTGTTCATCTGTCCTTGCACCTCCTTCTTCTGCTTAAAAAGAGAAGGAACACGCTCAGCCAAGTGTTGGCCCTTGGTGTCACTCGCTGATCTGACACTAGGTGGCCTCTAATTAAAGAGCAGGACCCAGAACTGCACCCCCAAGACTGACGAATTTTCATCCCCTACAACAGGGTTACAGGACAGTGGAAAAGTCCCTTGGTCCGCACACGGTGAGGACGGGAGCAGCGGGTGTTGCTGCCATCGGAGAGCTTCCTAAAGGCAGAAAGACAAAGTGAGTTATGGGAGAATCCACAGGAAAATGCAATGGTTTGGCCTCTGCTAATTTAATTTTGAAGCATATCAGTCTGGTGGTGCAGACAGTGCAAAGGAACAAGTCTGAGCCATTTTTCCCGTCCTGGGCACTGGGGAGGCCAAACCTCGAATCCTGGAGTCAGTTTTGGGCCCCTCAGGGCAAGAAAGACCTTCAGGTGCTGGAGAGAGTGGAGAGAAGGGAACGGAGCTGGTGAGGGGCTGGAGCACAAGTGTGATGGAGACTGAGGGACCTGGGGGGTTTAGAGGAGGTTGAGGTTGGATTTAGGGCAATTTCTTCCCCAAAGGGCTGTGGGGCATTGGAACAGGCTGCCCAGGGCAGTGCTGGAGTCACCATCCCTGGGGGGTTGAACAGATGTGGAGATGAGGTTCTCAGGGACACGGGTTAGTGCCAGTGGCAGGTTGATGGTTGGACTCCATCTTGAGGATCTTTTCCAACCAAAATGATTCTATGATCTTCTACAACCCACTTGCTGCTACCCCAGCTCCACAGGCCAAGGCAGGAGATGACCCAGATGGTACCTGCAGACACCAGACATATCTCACCTGGTTGATCTCCAGCTCCAGCCTTTCTGCTTCCTCATCTGTAAGCTCCTTAATCCTTGGCTCGTTTGCCTCTTGCTGCTTTTCTTTAGCGAGTTTTGCGGCTCTCTCTGCCTTTTCACGCCGCTCCGCCTCTTGTCGAGCCTTTTTCTCTTTCCGCTCCTTCTGAGCTAGTTTGTTGTGATGGTTGAAGGTATCTGTGATCAGCTGAACGACAGGAATGGATGTCAGAGAGTTTTAAAGAATTGCCACTTTCTCAAACACAAGTGAAGCCAACCCACTGTCTACCCAGAGCACAAGAACATTGGTTAATCATACAGATGATGTGACTTTTCCCTTCATTTTCACTCTAATCTTTTGACTGAAAATCTAGAGTAGGAGAAAACTCAAAGTATTTAAATGTAGCCCCTTCCTGGCTCTTCCCTACACAGGGATTTCCATGGAGATAACAGAGAAATAAAAATTCGCCATTTGATTTGGCCCCTGTGCAAATCCAACAGGATGAGCAGGTGCCCAACTCAGTACATGTTGGAAGAACGGAGACACTGGACTCAAGTTTTTGTAGCTACTTCTGACCTTTCCCACAACCAGACTTTTCCCTGGGCACCAGATGGAGGTTCAGCATCATGATTTAGAGGAGAAACATCTGAAAAGCTTGGTGTTTTACACTTAGGGGCAAGTTCCTACATAAATCTTTGCTTCACAACTCAATCCAAGTTGTCACATTGTGACTAAGAAATGCTGGATCTCAAGGTCTCTGGTGCGCCGGGCTGAGCTGAGCACACAGGCAGCCAGAGCAACCGCCCCGCGGCCGATAACACCGGCAGCGCTGTGCAAAGCAGCACGTATGAGAACTGAGATCTGCTCCAGGAAACTCTACAGGCAGAATCTGAGAAAAGGAATCAGAGTGGAGAGAGTTCTCAGATGGGGCTTTCAAATATATGGTTGATATAGATACCACAGAAACTTCTTGGGGAGATTCAGCACCTTCCCAGGGCAGCTCAAGGCATCCACACCTTGCAGTTTTGTAACCAGCCACCACATTTTTCTGTGTTGTTTTAAAGGGGAAAGCGAGATTTATTTACACAACGCAAGTCCAGCATCTCCTAGGATACAGAATTCGAGACGTGCATCTCCCAGCCTGTTCTGAACCACACGATGATCCACCATGAGCAAACTATTTACATCGCCTGAGCTTGTCGGCACATACGCACCTTTTCAAAAGACCATAAAGCATTTTCACCAATACCACCCAAGGACACAAACACTCCCCTTTTACAGACACGGATTTGCTCTGAAATCGCCACCAACAGTAGCCAGGACACCCCAAAGCACCAGCTGGTGCTCAGCTCTGAAATGCTGCTCAGGGTTTCACTCCCTGAGAGCACACAGGCCCCAAGAATTTGGGGAGATTTGTGTAAGAAAAACAACAGTAGGCTTCATCTTTCCTATTCGGAAACCATCCCGTCCCTTCCCTGCCTTGGCCACTTTAGAGCTGCCACAGAGACCGTTATGCACCGCGTTAGTAATTAACATCTGCCCTAATGCATTTAAAGGGGCAGCAGCGCCCACTTTGCTGGTGGAGTTCCAGCAGTCCAGGACGAGAACGGCTGCTCTACGGGCACACGCGAACAAGAAATCTTCGTCTTGCGTTTGAATGCTCTGGTTCTTATTTCCCTACAGTCAAACAATTTAGTTTTTCAGCTCTTGCAGCGCAGCCCCGAGACAACGGAGCAGCCACGTGGGCAGAGACGTGGGACTTTGTGCTTTTCCTGAGCTGAACAAACAAGGTAACCTGGGGTTATCAACACCGCGGTGTCTGTCACCGTTAAGTCACCGTGTCTGGTGGATTTGCTTTCCAAACAAGCCTTTGGCCACACCATGGCAAAAAAAAACCCCTGCACTGCCAGTACCATTGGAACAAACCATCGTGTGCCTCACCTCAGAGAGGGGCAGCTTGTTATTACCTTGTTTTGGTGAAATATTTAATCAGCATCACAGGCTGTCAGTCCCCAAGCGCACCCTGACGTTTTGAGTTGTTCAGGCAAGGAGGTCTTAGCGTGACACAGACATGGGTGGTGTGTATGTTAGAAGATGTAAAAGCTTGAGGATTTGGGGATTTTACCTTCTCTGCTACTCCGTCTTCTCCACCAGTGAAAAAATCCGTTTTACGCCTCAGGAAACTAAAGAATGTGTTCACGAGCTGGTGGAGAAACAGGGAGGGGAGGTGGGAGAAAGGGGTGGAGAGAAAAAGAGCAATGAGACCAGATCACTCCAAGCCATCTCACATGTCTTGAGCTGCCTTTATTCTTTGCACTCCCCATCTGTTTCAGTGCCAGGCTTGCGCTGAAATCAGCCCCGGGACTGCTGCCAGTGGTTTTGGTGGTGATCCAGCTCCTGGATTCCCAGTTTTCAGAAGGGGTATTCATGCGGTTTACAGGAAGAATGGCCAAGCAGTTTATTCTCAGGTCACCTTGAAGGTTCTCAGCTGCTCTGATACCCCACATTGTCCTACAGATCCATCCAAAGCAGAAATCTGGGTATGTATGTATGGACACGTGCATTTAGACCCATATATCCATACACCCTAATTTGCTTCTCAGCTCACCTAAACCCCCCAGTGTGCAAACTCACCCTCCAGTTTATTTTTACAAAATAATTCCTCGCTGCCTGCCAGGTTATCACTGATGAATTAGCAGTTATGAAATGCTGTCCCCCAGACTGGGGGGATCCCCCCTGGGGAAATCCATATGCCCAGCGCACTTGGCTTCTCTCTCCTGTATCTCCCAGGAGTCGTGCCCGGTCAGTAGCTCAACCAGAGGGTTCAGTGCAGCAGGATGAGCCATTATTACCATTATTTCCCCAAACTGCCTGTGTGGGGGATGTTCCCACACGCCTCAGTTCCCCCGCAGATCAGCAGGGCCCCACGTTGAAGTTCAAGCACCTTCACAGTCACAGCCTAAACTCTCGGAGGGCTGGTAACGCACGGTTGTGTTGGGAAAGGGGCACAGAGGGGCTCGACCGTCCCCCACTGTGTTTTGCTTTGCTGGGACCCGGCATAGGTGCTGCCCGTGCAATCCGAAACCTCCGTGGGGGCAGCGGCCTCGGCCTCACCGGGGCCTGGGAACCCACACGCGGGCAGCCCGGGAGCGGCAGGTGCGAGGCCGCGGTGGGGGCGCGGCCCGGAGCTCCTCAGCGCCTCGTTAGCAGCGCATTAATTAATTAATTAATTGGCGCCTCCTCCGCGCTCCCCGGGGCGGGCGCTGCCTGGGCCGGTATGGCCGCTCGCGGAGGTCACGTGCCCCCGGTGCCGCACGTGCCCGGCCCGGGTAGGCCGCGCTGCCCCCCCCGGCCTCCGCTCGCTCCTCCCGGTCCCGCCCCACCTTCCCCCGCCCCAAGCCGGGCCTGGCGGCGCTACCTCGCGCACGCCGCCCTGGTGCTGCTGGGCCATGGCCAGGAGCATGCCGTCGAACCGGTCCTCCTGCTCCGCCGCCTCCTCCGCGCTCAGCCCCATCCTGCCCGCCGCGCCGGCCGCCTCAGCTCCCTCACGCCGGCACCCGGAAACGGAAGCGGCGCGAACGGAAGCACGCGCGGACTTCCCCAAGCCGCCGTTCACAACGTTCTCTTTGCGGATTGACAGAGGCCGCGTCCAATCCGGCGGGAGGAGGCGGGACGCGAGGTTTTGGCTCCGGTTCCCATGGCGACAGCCCGGCCGGGGCCTTTCCAGAAACCTCGGCGGGGCTGTGACCCCGCGGGGTCAGGGTGCGAGCGGCGAGCGGGGAGAGAGGCGTCGGGAGGCGGCCCCGGGCTGTCACCGGCACCCTCCCCGCCCTCCGGATCCCAGAATGTGAGGGGTTGAAGGGCCCTGGAAAGCTCATGCAGTGCAATCCCCCCATGGAGCAGGAACACCCAGATGAGGTTACACAGGAAGGTGTCCAGGCGGGTTGGAATGTCTGCACAGAAGGAGACTCCACAACCCCCTGGGCAGCCTGGGCCAGGCTCTGCCACCCTCACCCCAACAAGTTTCTTCTCATCTTTAAGTGGAACCTCCTGTGTTCCAGTTTGCACCCATTGCCCCTTGTCCTGTCACTGGTTGTCACCAGAAGAGCCTGGCTCCATCCTCCTGACACTGCCCCTTTCCATATTGATCCCCATGAATGAGTCCCCCCTCAGTCTCCTCTTGTCCAGCTCCAGAGCCCCAGCTCCCTCAGCCTTTCCTCACACGGGAGATGCTCCACTCCCTTCAGCATCTTGGTGGCTGCGCTGGACTCTCTCGAGCAGTTCCCTGTCCTGCTGGAACTGAGGGGCCACAGCTGGACACAAGATTCCAGGTGTGGTCTCCCCAGGGCAGAGCAGAGGGGCAGGAGAACCTCTCTGACCTACTGACCACCCCCTTCTAACCCACCCCAGGTACCATTGGCTTCCTGGCCACAAGGGCCCAGTGCTGGCTCATGGTCACCCTGCTGTCCCCAGGACCCCCAGGTCCCTCTGCTCCGTGTCCCGCCCTGCACAGGCCAAGACCTGGGGCCACCTTCCTGGAGGGGTTTCTCCCTCTCAGCTACAGAAATCCCTCACCTGGCCACCAACCCTTGTGAACTGAAGAAATAAACTTAACAGCAGACTTAGTGATACTGTCAAGCATCATTCTTTATTTTATCAGCTCTGGAGATCATCCTCCATAAGCGCTCCAAAGACCGGATGCCCTTGCGTTGCTTATATTCAAATAATCATCGCATATGTATTACAGTTTTTGAAAATGTTGACATACAATACATCTATACTAAGAAATAATAGATGATGTTAGTTATAATTGTTTAGTTTCTTACTTACGTCTATTATTTATTAGTTAAATATAAGCTAAGCATTGTACTTCTAAACAATGTATCACTTAATCTTCTGTCTCCATCTCGTCCTGCAGAAGGATCTAAAACTTGAAAAACATCCGCTCGTTTTGCAGGTGGTCAGAAAGCATTTATCATGTCGATTGGTTAATGATGGATAAGCCTTTTAATCATAGTACACGTTAATTTAGCAGCTTCTCTTCACTGGAAATCTGTGAGGAGGAATCAGCTCCGCAAGCCCTGGATCAGAACACCTGGTGGATCCAGGTGAGAATGTGAGAATTCTCCTCTGAGAGACACAAACGGACGGGCCCGGCCTGGGTTTGAATCAGCGGGAACACCACGAGGCTCCTCTTGGCCAGGTTGGGCAAACAGCCGCTGATAAAACCACTTCCAGGTGGCTCCGTCCAAGGCCAGAGCGCTGGGGTCATTAAACGCGGGGCCCAGACGGGGCGCCCTGTGTGTGTGTGACACCTGCGCGGTGACAGCGGGGCCTTGGTGCCATGGTACAGCCTGGGTTAATGACTCTGTTTATCCTCTCTGGGTAATCGCGATAAGGCCGCCTGACCTGCCACCCCCTTCCCCGTTTAATTGAGAAAACGGCTGTTCACAAACTCATTTGCCCCAGCCAATCAGCCCAGGGATAGCTGAGTTCGTTGCGTTGTTTGATTTCTTTTTAATTAGGCAGAGCGGTCAAGGCTGCTGTGGGTGTTTCACTGGTGACCCAGCCATATAAGAGGTGGTTTGAGCAGCCGCGGGCGGGGAGGACGGGGACAATCCAGCCTGTGACAGAGGGACTGGAAGGGATATAAACATCTCTCTGTCACAGGAGCTGAGTTTCGCCGAGGATCCAGCAGTTATGGACGTGGACTGCAAGAGGTGCCGGTGCCACGGCGAGGACAATCAAACCGCCATCCTCTACACGCTCTTGAGCCAGAACCTGCACAGCAGCCCGGCCCACCAGCGCTGCCTGTGCCACCAGCGCCGCACCGTCTGCCTCCGCGACCCCCACGTCACCTGCCAGGCGGCTTCCAATGTGCTGGTCAAAACCGTCAGCTTCATGAAAAACCTCCCGTGTTTCCGCCTGCTGCCGCGAGAGGATCAGCTCCTGCTGCTGGAGAGCTGCTGGGTTCCCCTGTTCCTCCTGGGGCTGGTCCAGGAGATGGTAACCTTCGAGGTGATGGAGACCCCGGCTCCCAGCATGCTCAAAAAAATCCTCCTTGATGGCCAAAGCAAATGGCAGGAACCGGAGTGGATGCAGCCCACGCTGGCAGCTGTGCAGCGGCTCCAGTGCTGCCTCAACAGCTTCTGGAGCCTGGATCTGAGCCCCAAGGAATACGCGTACCTGAAGGGAGCCGTTCTCTTCAACCCCGGTGAGTGCTCGAGCCCACGGCAGCTCCACACACGCCTCATGGCATGGGGGTGTTCTGAGAGCAGAGAGGCTCCCAAATCCTGAACCCCGATCGGTCCTGGAGCGAGTTGAGAGGAGGGAACGGAGCTGGTGAGGGGCTGGAGCACAAGTGTGATGGAGACTGAGGGACCTGGGGGTTCAGCTGGAGAACAGGAGCTGAGGGGAGACCTTCTGATCTCTGAACTGCCTGAAAGGAGCTTGGAGCCAGGGGGGTCGGGCTCTGCTCCCCAGGAACAAGCGCCAGGAGCAGAGGAAACGGCCTCAAGTTGCGCCAGGGGAGGTTGAGGTTGGATTTAGGAACAATTTCTTCCCCAAAGGGCTGTGGGGCATTGGAACAGGCTGCCCAGGGCAGTGCTGGAGTCACCATCCCTGGAGGGCTGGACAGACGGACATGAGGTTCTCAGGACATGGGGCAGGGACGGGGTGGGGGAACAGGTGGACTCGATGATCCTGAGGGGCTTTTCCAACCAAAATGATTCTGTGATTCTGTGTTACCAGGAGCACTAGGGAGGGGGGATGTCAGATGGGAAAAGACAGAGAGACCTTTGCCTGCCCTTATAAACGACCCTGGGATTTAATTTGTGAAGCAGGAGTTTGCTTTTGCTCCCTCCTGAAATCGCTACATCTCAGTAGCACATCCCCCTAGCACGGCCTCAGAGATCCCCTCTGAGAAACACGGAAGGGTGGGAATGGGAGAAACCTGGGGCTGTTTTCCAGCCTCCTTCATCACCAGCTCTTCGTCCTCTCCCTCGCAGACGTCCCTGGGCTCAGGGCCTCCCTGCACATCGAGAGCCTCCAGCGGGAAGCCCAGCGAGCGCTTCAGGAGCTCCTGCAGCCCCTGCACCCCCACGACCGCGGCCGCTTCGCCCGCATTTTGCTCATCTCCTCCACCTTAAAATCCATCTCTCCCGCTCTCATCACGGATCTCTTCTTCCGCCCCGTTATCGGCAACGCGGACATTGTCGAGCTCATCGCGGAAATGCTGTACGAAATCACCGGCCGGCCGCTGGCTCCCAGCGCACACTGAGCAGCTCGTGGATGTTCCCTGCAACTCGCTGGGCGGTGAAGCCAATCTGGGAATGGGGATTTAACCAGAGAAACGCTCCGGACTCCGCGGGGAACCGCGCGTTTCGGTAGGGCTGTGGCTGGAGGATCCAGCCAGGCTGCAGCAGCGTGCGGGGAGAAACGGCTCCGGTTCAGATGTCAGCAGCAGCTCCCGCTCCGCACGTGCCGCTCCCCGTGTGCAGGAGCGTGGGTGGCTGACACGTTTCTGTCCCTGTTGTGTAGCCGGAGCGGCTCAGCCGCCTGTGAACAGGCTCCAGAGTGGGTTGGGTTAGAGCCTGGTCCCGGTTTTTACTCAATGAATCCTTGGTCCTGTTTAAATCAATTTGCATTTTGCTTTTAATTCTGAGAGATGAGGTTTGTCCTCAGCTATCAGTAATGCGTTGTTTCTGTGTTGTTTATAACACAGGGATTGCTTACCAAGCACAAAAATGATGGAATTAGATCTGGGTAAAGTATTGGTCTGTTTATTGTGCTTGAAATCATAGGAGAAATCACAAAGGTCCTTCCTCAAGCACCAAGAAGGAAAAAGATAGAGTATTAAATCTCATGGGGTGCGCAGATTCACCCCTCCTTGCTTTTCTTAGATTGTCTCTTTTCTCCTTAATGCCACAAAACACAACAGAGCAAGGGGTTCCCTCAGAGCACCCGGACCTCTCGTGCTGGGGACTTACCTCGTTTGGGTGACAAGGGGTGACCCCTCGAGCTGTGAACGCTGCGGGGATGAGTGGAGCTGGTTTAGCGGTCGAACCAAACGTCCCTCCCTGGAGTTTCAGCCGGGAAAACTCGCTCCTCCTGCCTGCAGCCTCTGCAAGAAGTTAGATGTCAGTATTTTATAAGTGAACGTTCTTGCGGTTTGTATATAAGATGCAGTAAATTATTTTTTTAATAAAACGTTTTACATTTTGGAACATGGTGACTTTGTAGAGACCTGTGAAATTTCAAGGGGGTTATAAAACTGGCTGTGGGTCCGGTGTGGAAAGGACGCTCGAAGGAAAAGGGGCTTTCCATAAAATCCATCTGCTGTGGCGAGGTGGTGCTGGGATGCGGACATGGGTCAGTTGTCACCCTTGTACCCAGGGAAACACCTCCAATTTTGGGCAGACCCCCATGGGGAGGACAAACTGCTGTGTCAGTCTGTCCCTCCACCCTCACTGTGGCTGCCCCACGGCCTGGGCGGCTCCCCCAGTGATGTCAGCCCCGTGACAGCCGTTTTCCCCGGGGAGGGAGCGCGTGAGTCACTGGATGATTCCCACGGGGAGTCTGGTGACATGTCCCTGAGTCACCGCTCACAGCGTCCCCAACGTCCCGCTGCCAGGGTCACCCTGAACCGGGAGGGGAGATGCTTGGGCACACGTTGGAGCCCCCGGTGCTCCCACAGTCCTGGGGATGGGGTCGCTATGGGCCCCGCTGTCCCGTGCGGCACCCACCCGTGTCACTGCCCACGAGGCAGGTGTGACACTGCAGGGACACCCCTCCAGTGCGGGGGACACAGCGCTGGGGTGTTACCCGGGGGCAGCCAGGAGCCCTCAATGGGGCAGCGCTGCACGGCGGGGGGACCCGGACACCCCCAGTGCCCTGACACCCCCAGGGCTTGTGTCCCCCCTGGGCTTGGCTGTCCCCAGCGCTCATGTCACCCCCCTGGGGTCTGGCCACCCCAGGGCCTGTGACCCCCCACCATGGGGCCTGGATGTCCCTGTAGGAAACAATTACTTTGCCAATATAAGATCTCTCAGCAAAGCACTTTTAAAAATAATGATATTGCAACACCGGGTGTTCTACCTGAAGGTCGGCACACGTAATAGGGCAAAAAGCCCCTGATTATATCCCCCAAATTCCAGCTACAGTTCCCCTCCCTGTTCCCTGTTGGTAGTGCAGGGTTTACAGACCACCCGACCTGCCGCAGTTTACATACAACACCCTTCCCCTTATCAGTCTCTTTAAGATATGGATTTCTGGTACTCTGGCTACACTTCCCCCTAAATTAACTTGCAATTACAAGTATCAGTATGCATACTATCAGTATATATTCCGGGAAGAGACCATGTTTTACATTAAGGATTCATAGTCTGGTGTCTCTCTGTCCTTCCCCCTAAATTAACTCGTAAACACAGGTGTCAGTATGCACACTATCAGTATATATTCCAGGAAGAGCCTGTGTTTTACGTTAAGGATTCACAGTCTGGTGTGTCTCTGTCCTTCCCCCGCTGGGCTCAAGCGCCAGGTCCTCAGTTATGTAAAAACAAGCTCTTCACTAAACGTTCTTTACATGCCCAGAGCTTGTGTTTTCTACTGGGGGTCCGGCCACCCCCAGGGTCTGCGATCCCCCCACGTCCCGCGTCCCCCCGCGCCTGCAGCGCCCTCCGCACCACCAGGCGGCGCCCGCTCTGACGTCATCAACGCGCGCCCCGCCGCGGTGACGCTCCGTCCCGCTGGGGCAAGATGGCGGCGCCCGGAGACAGCGGCGGGAACGGCGGAGCCGCCGCCCGGTACTGCCTGGTGAGCGGCATCCCGGCCGCGCTGCGCTCCGCCCAGCTCCGCGCCTACTTCAGCCAGTTCCTGGAGGCCGGCGGCTTCGTCTGCTTCCACTACCGGCACCGGCCCGAGCGCCCGCCCGGGGAGGCCGCGGCCCCGCGCACTTGCTGCTGCCCGGTGGCCGTTCGGCCCGGCCGCGCCCGCCGCCTCGTCCGCATGTACTCGGGGAAGCGCTGGGTCGGGCCCGGCGGGGTCTCGCTGCCCGGCCGCTGCCTCATCCGCAGGGTTCGCCTGGGCCCCGGGACAGGTAGGACCGGGCACCGGGGGGTCGGGTCTCGGGCCCATCACGGGCCGGGGAGGGGCCGGGGGACTCGGTGGGCACCGGATTCCACCTCTGCGGGGCCCAGCGGGAAACCTGAGGGCTTGGGGTGGCTAGGACTCCCCGTGGAGTTTCCGTAATGCCTTAAATCCATAATGATTGTGTTCACCCTGGAGAAGCTGAGAGGGATCTTATCAATAAATAGCCCCAGGGTGGGTGTCAGGGGATGGACCAGACTCTGTTCAGTGGTGCCCAGCGCCAGGGTGAGGGGCAACGGGCACAGACTGGAACACAGGAGGCTCCATCTGACCACGAGGAGAAACTTGTTTGCTGGGAGGTGCCAGAGCCTGGCCCAGGCTGCCCAGAGCGGGTGTGGAGTCTCCTTTTCCGAGACATTCAAACCCCCTGGACCCACCTGTGTGATCTGCTCTGTGACCCTGCGTGAGCAGGATGATCTCCAGAGGTCCCTTCCAACCCAAACCACTCTGTGAGGCAAGAAGCAGCAGTTTAGGGTCTGTGTGTCCCCCTTGGTGGAGCCTGTACCCCCCCCAACCCATCCCTTCCTTCCTCCAGGCACAGAGACATTTCCCAACAGCGGGGACAAGACGGCCGCAGACGAATCTATGACAGAAGCGGACTTGAAGCGGCTGCCCGAGTTCAACCCCCCCTCCTTTATGCCTTTTGGGAATGTGGGCACCCCCCTGCGAGTTTTCCTGGAGCTGATCCGGGCCTGCAGGCTGCCTCCCCACGTCATCAAGAAACTGCAGCTGGATTTTCCAAAGACAGGCTCGTCCCGCAGGTACGGGAATGTGCCTTTTGAATACCAGGACAGTGAGACAGTTATAGAAGAAGAAAGAGTTTACACGGCCGCGGGGGATGAGATCACGGAGGGGCCTGAGGCGGGATCTCAGGTGACTCACTCAGCCGGTGCTGAGGAAGATGAGGAGGGGCAGGAGGAGGAGGAAGAGGAGTCACAGTCACCCTCAGATGATGTAAGTGCATTTTTCCAGCACCATCCAAGGTTGGCCATTGCAGCCATGAAGCTGGGAGGGCTGATACAGCATTTTCAGAACTCATTTTTAGTCTTTCTTTTATATTGTATACATCATGTGTCTAAAAATGGCGTTAAAATACAATCGTTTGCGCCTTGGAGCACTGAGCCCCTTGGCGCATGAACAATGTGGGCATTAACACCTCCAAAATTGATTGTCCGAATCCACCCTGTTGTGGGGGCTGAGTCCAAAGGTTTTGGCCGGGGGAGCGAGTGTGGGCGGGGGCTGGGGCTGCGGACGCTGAGCTCCATCCTGCTGCACTGCAGATCGACCCTGCGCTGCTGTTACTTGTAAACGAGGCGACTGGAGACTCGGGAGCACGTTAGCGTGCTGGAAACGACACGCAGAGCTGTAAAAATGGTTCATCTTGACTGTTCCTGTGATTGAAGTTGGTTGTTCAGAGGAGGGAACGGAGCTGGTGAGGGGCTGGAGCACAAGTGTGATGGAGACTGAGGGACCTGGGGGGTTCAGCTGGAGAACAGGAGCTGAGGGGAGACCTTCTGATCTCTGAACTGCCTGAAAGGAGCTTGGAGCCAGGGGGGTCGGGCTCTGCTCCCCAGGAACAAGCGCCAGGAGCAGAGGAAACGGCCTCAAGTTGCGCCAGGGGAGGGTGAGGTTGGATTTAGGAACAATTTCTTCCCCAAAGGGCTGTGGGGCATTGGAACAGGCTGCCCAGGGCAGTGCTGGAGTCACCAGCCCTGGAGGGCTGGACAGACGGACATGAGGTTCTCAGGACATGGGGCAGGGACAGGGGTGGGGGGACAGTTGGACTCGATGATCTTGGGGGTCTTTTCCAAGCCAAATGATTCTGTGATGCTGAGAAAAATCTCTTTTGTGACAAAGACTCCTAGAAAACCAGGCTGGACAGGCTCTCTGGGGACTATCTGGTTCCCTCCCCGGCAGACGCCCGTCTCGCCTGTTCTCCCAAACCTCTGTCATTACCAATGCAGCACAATCCCCAGGCGAGCCATTCCCCTTCTTTACTGTACCAGAATTAACTTTGATGCCAAATCTTTGCTGCAATTTTACCCCATTAGGTTCTCCTAGCAACAGCAGAGACAGAGAACGCTTTGTTCCCTCCTTTCCAAACTTTTTATTCAGTCTTTTCTTCTCCAGACTAAACAGACTCCTCCAGCCCTTTCTCACAGGCTCTTTCCTGGATCTCTCATCATTCTTTTGGCTGTTCCTCGCGTAGTTAATGTTTTCCTCAGAGGGCTCTGCCCAAAATCAGGCAGGCAGCAGTAAAGCTGTCGGGCTGATCTGCGTCTGTGCCAACGAACCGCTTCACTGGAACCGACACAATCTTTTTTGGGATCAACTGGAGCAGAGTTAATTTGTTGCTGACTTTCCGCGCAACACACCTGCGCCTTAAATGGGCATCGTCGCGTTCCGGACCGGCTGCGCTGCCGAAAGCCGCCGTGAAGTGGGTGTGATGTGGTATTTTTTCACCGCTTCTCTCTGCTGACTCTGGCAATGGCATTAGTCAGGGGAATGAGGTCACCAGCGCCGGTCGTGTCGGTGCCTGAAAACCGCGGGTTGAGACGAGCTCTGTCGGCAGAGCCGGCGGGGAGGGGTTGCGATGGGCTGCGATTGTCGGGAGGAAAAGGTTTCCTGTAGCACAGTCTCAGATGTTTGTGCTTTGGCAAGAATTTAATCAGAGAATAGAATACAGAATAAATGAGAAGTTACAGCGAAGAAGCAGCACGGACTGGGTGCTTCTCAGACCCTGAGACAAAAGAGGTTTGGGTTTTTAAACCCCCGCAGTCTGTGCAGCCGCTCTCCGTGTGTCTTTCGTGCACTGTCCACGCTCCTTTTGGTCCAGTGGGTCTGGGGGCTTCTTGGTTTCTTCTTGGATTCTCTTCCTCCATCCTCCATGCAGTGTTTTTGCTGTTCTTGGTGGTTTGCAGCCTCTGCTGACAGTTTCCTCTCTATCTCCTGGTCCTGGTATTCAAGTCCCCCCATCTCCAAGTGACCAGATTAAGATAAGTTCACCATATGCCGCTTGGAATTGCAGCAAGCCCGGCCACTCATGCTAAAACAGGGTATTTAAACAAGCATACAGCTAAAGAATGGAATATAATTTAAAAAGTTAGTTTGATTTAACTTATTCTGCAACGTTTGTGCTCTTGGCATCACGCACCTTTCACTGGCTCCTTTGCAGGACAATGACACGTGTGAGGAGTGGGAGCGACACGAGGCTCTGCACGAGGACGTCACCAAGCAGGAGCGCGTGGAGGAGCGGCTCTTTGAGGAGGAGATCGAGCTGAAGTGGGAGAAGGGCGGCTCCGGCCTCGTTTTCTACACGGATGCTCAGTACTGGCAGGAGAAGAACGGAGGTAACGTTGGTGTTTGGGTCACTGAGCCACAAACTAACAACAACCACGAGCTGGGGGTAAATCGGGTGTAACCCTGTGCATGTGTTCTGGATCAGCTGTGGATTTGAGCATCTCACCATCACTTTTTAAACCTTCTCTCAATCCCGAAACCTGCGGTGGTTCCGTCCAGTGACCAGGCACCCCAAGGGTCCTGCTGGCAGCCTGTTACGTGATTACTGTGGTTCACGGAGTCTCTAATGCCATTTTCTTCCCATTTTGTTGGAGAAAATAGGGAGGTGGGCCACCAGCAAATAGCTTTTCTGTGTCAGACTTCCACAACCGTCACCAAACTGGTGCTTTTCTTCTCTTGGCAGACTTTGATGAGCAGACGGCGGATGACTGGGATGTGGACATGAGCATCTACTACGACAAAGGTATCTGGGCTGAAAACCCCCTTCCCCAGGAAACCGGGGAGGCTGGGAATCTCTGACCCTGCAGAATTTCTGTGGCGGGGAACTCTTTGGCTCTGTCATCCTTTGAAAGCGTCCAAGACTCCAGTGTACTTGAAACGACGTTTTTCTTGTCTGGCAATGAGAGTTGCCAGAAAGAAACAGGTTCTGCCTCCTTGTTGCGTGGTGCTCGGGGGGAAATGATGGTAGCAAGTGGCTTTCCTGAGCTGTGCTGCTCTGACTTTTGCTGCTTTCTCCCTAGATGGAGGTGATAAGGACGCTCGGGACTCGGTCCGGATGTGGCTGGAACAGCGACTGCGGGACGGTTTGGAGGACGGTTCTGTTTCAGGACAACAAATCGGCACCTTTGAGAGATACACCAAGGTGAGTTCTGGGAGGGGACGGGGCAGGAGGGGAAATGCTGGGGTGGTGGTGATGATCCGGGGATGTGTGTTGCGGGGAAGAGGGCTCTGGGAAAATGAGGATGGGCTTACCCAGCGTCTCTGTGCTGTTTTTTCCCCTCTCCCAGGGCTTCGGCAGGAAGGTGCTGGAGCAGCAGGGCTGGACGGAGGGGCTGGGGCTGGGGAGCAGCAATTCTGGAATGGCTGAAGCTTTGGACAACGAGGGGCAGAACCCCAGATGCAAGAGGGGGCTGGGGTGAGTACCCCCCTGCCCTGCTGACCTGTGTTCAGAGCCTCTCCCAGGCTCCCTGTGCTGACACAGCAGCTCTACAGCTGCCTGAAAGGAGAGGGAGAGCTGTGCTTGAGGGCCAAGGGTCCCCTCTACTGCGGTTTTTGGGTGGGGAGAGCCCGAGTGACCTGAGCTGCAGCTGTGCACCTCATCCTGACCTTCTCGGGGGGGTTTGGAGGGTTTGTGTGGTGCTGTGTTCCACGCTGAGGGCTGGATCTTGTTCTAGAGCAATCTCGCAGCCAGGAATAAAGACCAGGATCCTTATTGCCCAGTTTTGATCACTTCTCCCCTGCAGCACATGAAGGAGATGAGCCGGGACGCACATGGTGTCCGACTGCCTCAGCAATCTCACACCACACATTTCCTGCTTCCCTCTAGGTACCACGGGGAGAAACTGCCAACTTTCAGCAAGGTGAAAAAGCCCCGGCGGGACGTTCCTGTCCTCATCTCGACCATCTATGATGACCCTGACCCGAAGGACAGCGGTGACCAGCTGCTCAGGCGCCAGCCGCCCACTGCCATGAAGTACAGGCAGGACATGGCGTTTGTCCGGGCGTCGCACGGGGCTCTGCAGAGCTCTGGTGCGCAGTCACGCTGAACAGAGACTGTCACTTTGTACTGGTTCTGCTCCAGTCGAGCCCAGGCTGGCTCCTGGGCTTGGAGCAGCGTGTTCCTATATTTATTTTTGGAAAAAATAGACTTGTAACAAAAATTGCCTCAGTGTTTTGGCTTTTTAAAATTATTATTATTTTTATTCTAATTAAACCATTCCACTGAGGGGAGACAGTGCTGGTCCTGTTTGGTCAGTGGGAACACAGAAGGGTGTTGTGTCTGACTGGTGGTTTAAAGTCGATACTACTGCCTGGATCAACCAAGCCTGCATGCTAGGTCAGCCTAAAAAAGCAGAACTCGTAGCTCATAGTTGAGAGACCCAGGGAAGGACAAGTACGGACAGGGCCAGCTGTGGCACGGTAACTGTCCTGCAGAAAGCTCGCTGCTGGCCCGCAGCGCCGCGTTGCTTGGGCGTGGTGATCCCACACTCCTGGGAGAAACTTGTCAGGATGAAAGACTCATCCTGGCAGCCTCCGGAGGAATCCTGCGGGAGGCGTTTCCCTGCGGTTGGGTGTAGCGGGTGCTTCCCTCCATGGCTCCCTGACGTGCTCTGCCCCGCTTCTTTTTTCCTGACACAGACATTCTGGCGAGGGGAGAGCCTTTGTCCCAGTGACCCAGTACTGGAGAGTCAGATGGGAGTTGGTGGATGCTCTTGCTGGCACGCTCCAGCTTGACCCCGTCTACCTTCCTTAAGGCTATTGCTGTGTTGAGGGGGATGCGGGGAGTAATTTCCCCTCGGAGAGTGCGGGTGGGGTTGTGCCGGAGGGATAAGTGGCGGCGCCGGGACTCGAACCTGTGATCCGAACCCCGATTGCAGGGTCGCCGGTTCGAGTCCCGGCGGTGGGGAGGCTGCGCGTCCCTCCGACCGCCTGGGGGCGCCCGCGGTGGCGGCGGCCGCTTCTTCGCCCGGAACGCGGCGCTCGGGGCCCGCGGGGACTCGGAGCCGAGAGCGGGGGCACCGGGAGCGGAGGGCGGTGAGCGGCCTGACGGGAGCGGGGGAAACGGGGCGATGCGGGGGCGAAGGGACCTGAGCACGGAGGGGGATGTGGGGGGGAAGAAGAGGGGACATGGGGGTGCAAAGGGGGAATGTGCGGGGACATGGGGAGAGGGGTCATGGGGGAAAGTGGGATATGGGGAGAAGAGGGAACGTGGAGGAGAAAAGGGACATGGGAATGTGGGGAGGACATGGGGACACACTGGGAGGAGGGAGGGAACGTGTGGGCGCTGCCACATCGGGAAACACCCAACTAAACCCTGGGTGTGAATTCCCCCGGATTGCCTTTGTATAAACGCAAATCAAATGTTTAAACAGGTTCCAGTGTAAGTTGGGGAATGACCTGTTAGAGTCCTGGGGACAGCAGGGTGACCATGAGCCAGCACTGGGCCCTTGTGGCCAGGAAGCCAATGGTACCTGGGGTGGGTTAGAAGGGGGTGGTCAGTAGGTCAGAGAGGTTCTCCTGCCCCTCTGCTCTGCCCTGGGGAGACCACACCTGGAATATTGTGTCCAGTTGTGGCCCCTCAGTTCCAGCAGGACAGGGAACTGCTGGAGAGAGTCCAGCGCAGCCACCAAGATGCTGAAGGGAGTGGAGCATCTCCCGTGTGAGGAAAGGCTGAGGGAGCTGGGGCTCTGGAGCTGGACAAGAGGAGACTGAGGGGGGACTCATTCCTGGGGATCAGTATGGAAAGGGGGAGTGTCAGGAGGATGGAGCCAGGCTCTTCTGGTGACAACCAGGGACAGGACAAGGGGCAATGGGTGCAAACTGGAACACAAAAGGTTCCACTTGAATATGAGAAGAAACTTGTTGGGGTGAGGGTGGCAGAGCCTGGCCCAGGCTGCCCAGGGGGTTGTGGAGTCTCCTTCTGTGCAGACATTCCAACCCGCCTGGACACCTTCCTGTGTAACCTCATCTGGGTGTTCCTGCTCCATGGGGGGATTGCACTGCATGAGCTTTCCAGGGCCCTTCAACCCCTGACATTCTGGGATTCTGTGAAACAGGAGCATTTTCCTTTCCCAGCCGACAGAAAGAAGAGGAATGAGGCACCATGTCTGAGGGCAGCCAGAGGAACTCGCCAGCCTTTGGGCAGGTGGTGATCGGGCCACCGGGCTCTGGGAAGACGACGTATTGCCACAGCATGCGGGACTTCATGGGCAGGATCGGGCGGCAGGTGACGGTGGTGAACCTGGACCCTGCCAACGAGACCATACCCTACCCGTGCGCCGTGGACATCGCCGAGCTCGTCACGCTGCCCGACGTGATGGAGAACCTGAGGCTGGGACCCAACGGGGGGTTGATTTACTGCATGGAGTACCTGGAGGCCAACCTGGACTGGCTGCAGGAGAAGCTGGCCGCGTTCAGGGGGCACTACTACCTGTTCGACTGCCCGGGGCAGGTGGAGCTCTACACCCACCACGACGCCCTCAAGAACGTCTTCGCGCAGTTAGCCAAGTGGAATTTTAGGGTAGGTTTGGGGCTCTGCGGGTAGACCTGGCACCCGCGAGGGGCTTGGAAGCTGGAAGAGAGAAGATATGAGTATCTTCTTTCACAAGCCAGTCCACGTTTTTCCAAGATATACAAATAAAATCTCTGCCTTTACGCTCCCAGGTAGCACTATCAGGATAAGAGCTCTCAGGTTTACCCAGGCGGGATGATTGTGATTACTGTGTCAGGAAAAGCATTTTTGTCAGGTCAGCTCTGTATTTCTTAGTGAAGAATAAAAGGCTTGAAAAAAGACATATAACAAAGAAATAGGGACGTATCTCTTTTGAAGTACAAAAGCAGTGTGTTTTGAAATTTACGTTTGAGGCTGCTTGTGTACCTCCACAAATGAAGTGAGAATGCAGAGGGGTCAGAACTAAATGTTTTCAGAACCCATTGCACTCAAGTGTTTCATTGAGAAGAATTCTGATGGTGCGTCCTAATGGCTGTTTTCTTTACTAACCTCTTTAGTTTTTCATGTGAAACGGCTTTATCAGGGAAGGAGGGGAATTCTCCATTTTACGCTTGGAGGGACGGGCAAAAGGTTATTGGGGTTATTGTGAACAGGAGTGTGAATTCCTTCCTTGCTGTGCCCCGGGATCCTCTTCACACACCTTGTGTGTTTTATCAAGTGGGCGCCGTGTTTCAGAGCAGGGAGGTAAATGTGCGCGCTGGGCAAAATTTGGGCGTCATCTCAGGCCCTGCCCGGCTCTCCGGCAGCCAAACCGAATCCCTCTGCGCCTTGTTGTACGTGCTCTCTGCGTTCTTGCACAATGCAAGATGCAAATGAGGAAACGCAGGTGAGAAGAGTCCCGTAACGAGGCGAAGTTGCTTATGTTGCATTTGTTTTGCATTTGGGCCAAACCGTGAACGCGCAAACCCGTGTATGGTGCGAGCAAGAAGGGCAAGTTCATTTGCTTGAGAATGTCACTGGGAATCTGCACATTAGAGATTGTTTTTATTCAAATAAAGGCACATGAAATTGCAGTTACTAAAAAAAGGTAGTTACGCTGCTGTTTTGAGGCTCACTGGCTGCTTACACTTGCCTGTGAGCTTTAAACTGGGGTTTTTTTTGCTGTAGAAGCAAAGCTGTGACTCAGCCACCCTGACTGTAGAGCCCGACTTTGAGTAACGTTGTGTAACAGGCAGCAACTTAACAGACATCTCGGGCCACATTGTTACAGCTGCACCCAACACAGGGAATCAAACTGCTCGTTAATTTAATTATTAATTATTCTTTCAAACCGCATGGCAGTTGGTTGTCCCGGCGGAGCGCGGTGCGCTGCGGTTGCTGCTCCTGAGCGCGCTCTCCGCGTGGGTGTTCCTGTGGGGAAGGTGGCAATCCGGAGGCAGTCGTGGTGCTCAGGAGGGTTAAGCCCAGCTCCCACCCCAAAAGACCTGCACAGTTCAGACAGGCGTGGAAAGTTTCGATTGGATCTGGGAACAATTTCTTCCCCAAAGGGCTGTGGGGCATTGGAACAGGCTGCCCAGGGCAGTGCTGGAGTCACCAGCCCTGGAGGGCTGGACAGACGGACATGAGGTTCTCAGGACATAGGGCAGGGACAGGGGTGGGTTATGGTTGGACTTGGTGATCCTGAGGGGCTTTTCCAACCAAAATGATTCTCTGGTTCTACGGTAGGTGGTAATTTTGCCTGCCTGGGGGTCTGTGTGGTTCTAGTCAGATCTGAACCAATTGTCCTGTGGCCACTTCTCAGGCTGTGCGGATGCGTCACAGGTCTCACCTCATGCCGTCCCTTTGTGCCTTTGCTCCCCAGCTCGCTGCCGTGCACCTGGTGGACTCTCACTACTGTACGGACCCCGGCAAGTTCATCTCTGTCCTCTGCACCTCGCTCTCCGCCATGCTGCACGTGGAGCTGCCCCACGTCAACATCCTCTCCAAGATGGACCTGATCGAGCAATACGGCAAGTTGGGTAAGAGCCTTTGCAAGAGAGACGCGTAGAATTGGGCTGAATTAGGTGCAATTTAGCCACTTGGGTATGGGGATGTATTGCTGGGAGATGGTGTAAGTCTCACCAAGTGCTTCACTTTATAAATTGCATTTTTGGTGTTTCTCTGCAGCTTTCAACCTGGATTATTACACAGAGGTCCTGGATCTTTCTTACTTGGTTGACCATTTGGCTTCTGACCCCTTCTTCAGAAATTACCGCCGCCTCAACGAGAAGCTGGTGGAGGTGATTGAGGATTACAGCCTGGTGTCCTTCGTTCCGCTCAACGTCCAGGTGATGAGCAGGGACTGTTGGATTGTGGAGATGAGGTTCTTAGGTACATGGTTTAGTGACAGTGTTGGGTTAATGGTTGGACTCGATCTTGAGGGTCTTTTCCAACCAAAATGATTCTGTAATCAGCACGTTTGGCAGCAGCTGGGTTTTGTCTCCTTGGGGCCACAAGGGCTGAAAATCAGCTCTGAAGAGACTCGGGGGTAGGTGAGGACACTAAAACACACCCAGATGTGTAAATGATTTGTGGCAGCCAAAGGAAAAGAAAAGGCTAATGAGCTTGGTGCTCTGTGGGTCTTGTGTCCTGGGGTGGGGAATTAAGACCCCCCCTTCACTCAGCTCTTCTGTGCCTGCATTTCAAACCTGGGTGAAGGATTATCTACAACATTGTGAAACGAGGGAGCACAAAATAATTGGAAGGCTGAGAGGAATACATTTGGGAAGAAGGGCTGAAAATGTGAATCTGGTAGTTTCCAGAAGCTGGGCTGAGACGGGAGGTGATGAAAGGCAGCGAGAGGCTGGAGGGTGTCAGCCCAGCGTGGATTCGGGCTCCGCGGGTTGTCCCGTGTCCCCTCGGGCTCAGCGAGGCCGGCAGCATCCTCAGGGCTTTGGGTGGCCCGGAGCCTCGGAGAAAACCCCTGGTGGAGCCCAGCGTGAGCTCTGGCCTCCAGGGAAGGACCAGGTTCCCTGCGTGTCACCTCCCTCCCTTGCAGGACAAGGAGAGCATGCGGCGGGTGATGCAGGCGGTGGACAAAGCCAACGGCTATTCCTTCGGCGAGCAGGAGCACCGCAGCCTGGAAGCTCTGATGTCGGCAGCGGTGGGAGCCGATTTCCACTTTTCTTCGTATCCTTCTCCGCCGATCTCGTGCTGGGTTGAGCTTTCATTTCTCCTTCTTGGGGAAGAGACGGCTGGAGGTGGGGAGGCCCAGGTTGTCACTAGCACCATCTGATGCTGTTTGGTGGCAGCGAGTCCGTAGGGCTCAGCGCAGACCTCAGCAGACAGTTGTCCTCACCAAAGCCACCACGTGTGTTGCTAATTGATACTGGGAATGGGGGAGGAATCTTTGGACAACTTTCCTCTCTCTTGGGTTGGTTCCTTCCACCTTATCCAAACCATACAGTTGATTCTCCTGGACTTGTCGGGTCTGGATCAGCCAGAGCCAGACTTAACTTGGGTGATACATGCTGCTGCTGGTACCGCTGTCTTCTGGCAGCCTTGGGGCTAATGTGGGGCTGCTTCCTCGCTGAGAACGTTCAGAGCTCCTTGCAGAAGGGAGTGTTTGAGCCCAGCCCCTTGTTTTCCTTAATTACTGCGTTATCAGCACACTCGCCGTGCAGGAGAAGTATGTGCAATGTGAGGACAAAGCTGTGGAAGAAGAAGTGATGGGTCTGTAACACACTCGCCGCAGCCGCTCTCGGTTTTGTCACCTCTCCTTCTCCTACCCGGACATCTCCGCGTCGGGTGACTCAGACCCAGCGAAAACCTCTCCAGGCAGAGCTCTGCCTGCTGAACTCCTTCTCTGCAAAGGTTTGAGCCTCTGCCTTTCAGCCCATGCACAGAGCAGCGTTTCTGCAGGAAGGTGATGGCCGAGGGCAGGACAAGCCGTGTATTCCCTTAGCAACAAGCGAGATTTAGCCAGGGGAAGGCACGGTTAGCAAGAGATAAAGGAGACTGAGCTTTGTTAGTTCTCCTCCCCATCATGACCAAGATAGATCCGGAGAAAGAAAAATCAGTCTGAGCCATCTCTTGCACTGAGATTTGAGGTGAAAGTTGTGGGTTTCTGCACAGGAGGAGTGACCATGGGCCTCGCGCTCCCTGGAGCAGCCGGGCTGAGCAGCCTCCCGGAGGACAGAACGATGGTTGGTTTTCTTTGGGTTGTTTTTTTTTTTGTTGTTGTTTTGTTTTTTTAAATAATGACGTACTCTTTCTTAATAAAACGCTCCTTCGTCTCGCTTTCATCTTGGGAGTTTGCTGAACCTGAATAAATAAAACCGAGAGCGCTACAAAGCCCGAGGCTCGAGAGCCGCTGGTGGGAACGTCACAGCAGCCGGCGCGTCGCGCGCTCTGCGGAAACCTCCGCGTTCGCCACCTCTGTGATCCGGCGTTTGCTGGCGGGAGCGGGGCCGAGCGGCCGCGGGACGCGGGAACAGGTCCCTCGAGCCAACTGCAAGCTCGGCTTTTGTGGGCTCCTGATGAAGAAAAGCCCCTGTGTGAGTCAGCGGGAGGCTGGAGCGCGTTTGCATGTCAGGCCGTTCCCATCCAGCGTTTTCTGGGCTTGCTTTCTCCAGTTCCATCTCCGAGTGGGAGGGAGGGAGGCTCCCGGCTCCCTGTGCGGACTCAGCATCACGTCTTGCCCAAGACCTTGCATAAAACAAAGTGGCTTCTCTCTCTCTCACAGGACAGTTTGGCCAATAGTGATGGCAGATGACCGACTCGCTGAATATAGATGTCAGTGGGGTCTCGCTCAGCAGGGTGGGGAATTAAACCCAAATTTTCCTGCGTCTCACAGCTTTGTGGGCAGGCAGTATGGGAGAGAAGGAGGGAGAAGACACACGTTTCCATACACACACACGCTTGCGTTTTAAGCAGATCAGTTCGCAATGAAAGACTACGCTGGCATTTCCAATATAAAAGTCAAATTCCCGTCTGCTGCCAGGGCCTGGGCTCTTTTCCCAAGAGCACGAGGACGTTCCTGGGCATTCCCAGCTGAAACCTGTGGCTGCATTTCAGCGCTCGCCGGGGCCGAAGGGCTGGAAGCTGATTTAACCATAACCAAAGCTGAAAACAAATCCACCCTGGACTTGTGGTCCTGGGGACTTGTCCTGCTCACCTTTCAGTCCTGGAAGGGGATGGAAGATTGCAAAAATGTGAATTTTTGTGGCGGCTTTTTAATGGCTTTGAGAGATTTGGTGGCTTTAAAGGGTGTTGTGAGGTCAAGCTGGAGTTATGCAAGAGCCATCAAAGCTTTTGTGGCTGTTTGGCTCTTTTATTTCAATGCCCAGGCAGTATCTGCAGCCCCAGCTGTGAGAATGGAAATCAAAGGCGACACAAACCTCCCAGCTCAGGGAACCTTGGCCGTGTCTGAGCTAAGAAACTCTGGGGTCTCAAAGAGCTACAGCCTGGAAAGCGCAGTTTTCAGCCCAAGGGGTCTTTGCAGCCCAGGTTTGGAATTGGGAGTCAGTGGGAACGATGCTGCTCCTGGGCAGGATGAAGCAGAAAATGCCTGGAGCAGGTGGGGATGGCCGGAGACCCCTTGTGTGCCACCCAGCTCCTGCACCCACATGTCCCCACGCTGGAGGGGACACGGCCTCGCCGGGGCTCCCGGGGCTGAGGGAGGTGACACTGGCTCCTGTTGCTCCCGTTGAGCAACCAGCCGGGGCGAAGGGCCAGGATTAGTCACCCCGAGTGAGGCACATCCCTGGGGGGGGACAGGCTTTCTGCCGAGCTGGTCCTACCTGCCCCAACCCCTCCGAGCCCGGTGCTGGGACAGGCTGAGCCCACCCCGACCCACGTGGGTTGTCCTGGGCACGGCTGAACGTGGCAGGTCATCAAAGGATTTGGGCTTTGGGTGCAGGCGCTGAGCCGGGCTTTGCTGTGTCCCCTCCAGATCACTGTGCTGGGCCCTGGTTGCACAAAGTGTCACCGCAGCTGCTTGGTGGGCACCCAGAGCCCTCAGGGTCCCAGCCAGGGGACAAGGATGAGGATTGGGGTCCTGATGTGTCTCTTGTCCCGTCCAGCTGAGGGAACATCACCCTGTATGAAATGGGGCCAGGCGGACCCTGGGGGACACCCCAGGGATCACCCGTGTGCCCCAGCAGCACAACAGGAGGTGTCGTGGGGGCCTGGGGGCTCCCTCCCAGCCCCAAAAAGCTGCTGGACCAGCTGGGAACATGGGCAGCATCGTCCTCCTGCACCACCCAGCAATTTTGGATGCTGTTGAAATCAGTTAACTCTGGAGAGGCCGGTGGGAGCCCCGTTGTCCTCCCACCACCCGCAAAAAGCAGCAGGGATGGATGGCTCCCAACATCCTCCAGCTCTCATCTCACCCCCCGCCCAGTTTAACCAGTCCCAGCTGCTGGTGTCCCCAGCCGGGTCAAGGGCCAGCGGGAGCCCTCAGCTCGTTTTTCACGTTGGTCAGCCCCAGTCTGGCTAATTACAGGTCTGGGGCTGGTTCCCAGGCTGGGAGCACTCGGGGCCAGGCAGAGGCCAAGCGGCAGGGCCCCTCTCTGCCCTCCCCCAAACCGACCAGACTCCCCAACACCACCGGGACCTCCTGAGCACATTGCAACCTCAGCGGCCTCTTTTGCTTCTACAAGATGCCACGATGGGGACTGGGGGAGTGGGCGAGGGGCTGTGGGGCTCACAGGGGTTAATCCCCTTGGCTGGGCTCTGCTCCAGGTGACACTTCGCATCCCGGGCAAACAGGTTCTGGTTCGCACAGCCCAACCTGCCCCAGCGGCCAGCACTTTCCCACCACAGAGCCCTGGGAAGCTCCTCACGTCCCCTGCATGGGGACCAGCAGCCTCCTGGTGCCCCCCATCCCATGGCAGGGTTGCTTCCCTTCTCATGCCTCAGTTTCCCCAAAGCTCAGTAGCTCCTGGCATCTCATGAGCTGGGGTTTGGCCATCCTGGGGCTCAGGGGTTCTATGTCCCCTATGTATGTCCCTCAATGTCCCCCATGTCCCCAGTTGGGGACCCCACTGAACCAGGACGGCTCGTCCTGAGTCACCGCACGTTTCCTCCCGGCACCCGGCGTTTCCCATCAAAGGCCGGTTCCTGCCCAGCCCTGCTGCGCTTGATCTGATGAGCTCATCGCCCAGGGTGCCATGACTGTATTTTATTGTAATTACTTTTCATGTCGAAACTCGCGCTGCCGGGGCGGGGGGGACCGTGAGCTGCGCCCTGCGCCGTGGCCGCGTGCCAGGGCCAGAAGTGCTGAGCTTTCACCTGCCCCAGCGCGTCCACACCTCGGCGGGGACGTCCCCACCCCGACGACACCCCGCGGCTGTCCCCACGTCGCTGCTTTTGGGGACAACCTCCATGTCGCTGCTTTTGGGGACGACCCCCCCCATCCCCTCACCCTTGGACACAGAGCTGGCGGGAGAAGGTCTGGGGACCAGAGTGGTGGGTTTTGGGGCACCGCGGGTTTGCACTAAGTGGGTGGGACACCCCGCTGTATGGTTGGGGACCTCAGTGCACCCCACAGAGCGCTCGAAACCCTCGCCCAAGGAGGCAGAACCCACCCGTGAGCCCTTCCACCAGCTGTGGCTTTGCACCCACCGAGGACGGGGCTCCCGGGGCACCCCCAGACCCCATGGCGGGGCTGGGGGGGGATTGGGAGCAGCCGAATCGCTGCAGCAGAGCCCGGGGGACCCCACTGCACCCCTGTCCCACGGGGTGGGGGCAAAGCGGGTGGCGGGAGCTGCCCGGACACGCGTGCGGGGGAGAGACGAGGCAGACCAGAGCAGGCGTGCAGGAGACGGTTTATTGGAGACGCACAGAGGCTTTGGCAACATCAACCCCCTCCTCGGGCTGGGGGGGATGCCTGGACCCCCCATTGCCCCGGCTCGGCCCCTCACCTCCTCTCGGCGCGGCTCCAGCCCTCCGGGACGGGGGTTTTGGGGTTGGCACACGCTGGGCTGGGCTGCCCCCCCCAAAATGTTAAATAGTGGGGGGGTGCAGGAGGGAGGCACCTCCTCTCCCTCCCTTCCCCCTCCCCAGAGGATGAGGGAAAGCCTGGGGGGGGGTCCATGCCAAAGCCACCCAGCAACCGCCACGCACAGCCTCCCCGCTCCTGGCATCCAGACTGGGGGGGCTGTGGGGCAGACAACACACCTTCCCCCCAAAAATAACCCAAAAAAAAAAAAAAACAAACCCCAAAAATTAAACCAAAGGGCTGGGGGCCGGGGACAGGTGGGGGCCGGTCCCCCGGCTCCGCGCTGCAGGGCGGCTGCTCAGTTCTTGGGCTCTTCGCCAGCTTCGCCGCCGTCTTCCCCGGCGCACTCGGCTGTCCATAGCGTGAGGTTGTCCCTGAGCAGCTGCATGATGAGGGTGCTGTCCTTGTAGGAGTCTTCGCTGAGCGTGTGCAGGTCGCCCATGGCCTCGTCGAAGGTGGTCTTGGCCAAGGAGATGGCCTGCTCGGGGGCGTTGGCGATCTCGTAGTGGAAGACGGAGAAGTTGAGGGCCAGCCCCAGGCGGATGGGGTTCGTGGGCTGCATCTCCTTTTTGCTGATGTCCATGGCCTCTTGGTAGGCTTTCTGGGCGTTGTCTATCGTCTTCTGGCGGTTGTCTCCGCTGGCCACCTCGGCCAGGTATCGGAAGTAATCGCCCTTCATCTTCAAGTAGAAGACTTTGCTCTCGGCGTCGCTCGCTTTCTTGATGAGATACTTGTCCAGCAAGTCCAGGACGTTGTTGCAGACTGAGTTCAGCTCCTGTTCCACCTTCTCCCGATACTCGTTCACCAGCTGCGCTTTGTCGTCCCCTTCTTCGGTTTTGTGCTCGATGCTGGAGATGACCCTCCACGCCGAGCGCTGGCACCCCACCACGTTCTTGTAGGCGACGGAGAGGAGGTTCCGCTCCTCGTTGGACAGCTCGTCCCCGTGCTCCACCACCGCCTTCATGAAGTCCGCCATGTCCTCGTAGCGCTCAGCCTGCTCGGCCAGCTTGGCCTTCTGCACTTGGTGGTTTCTTGCCATGGTTGAGACGCCGGGGCGCGAGGGCCAAGACGCTTTTTGGGCGAGGAGCGGGGCCGGGAGCCGTCGGAGCCTCTGCCGAGCCCCAGCGCCGGGTTTGGGTTTTTGGCTGAGCGTCGGGAGCCTCGAGCGAGAGCGGGAGGAGCCAGCGAGGCCGAAGGAGTGTCCTCCTCTTCCTCCTCCTCCTCCTTGGCTTCCTCCCCAATGAGCCCCGGCCTTAAAAGGAAAATTGCTGTGAATCACCGATCGCCGCGGGCGGTGGGTGATGGGGAAGGGGTGATGGGGGTGGGCAACGCCCTACCCCCCCACATGGGTCCCTGGGGAGTGTTCCATGGTAGGTGCAGCACCCATGGGTGCCCTCACAGCCAACACCCACCCCAGGGCTGAGGGGACGCCCATTCTACTCCTAAAAGTGCTCGGATGGGGGGCAATGTGCGGGTTATCTTTTCGGGGGGGTTCGCAAAGATGCAGCAACGTTCAGCTCTTCCCACTCCCCCTCTCCGGAGAAACGGGCCATGGGGTGTGTCTGCTCGTAAAGATGGTTTCCGCCCCCTCCCAAAAAAAAAGAGTCGTATCACTGTCGTTTTCTATATGGTGATGAACTCGCTGGTAATTGCAAGGGCTTGATGGGCAGGTATTTATTCCCACAGCTGGGGAAACTGAGGCAGAAGCGCCGCGGGAGGGGCCGCCCGCAGCGGGTCCCATTGCCCCTGAGCCGCTGAGTGGCGGGACCGGCCTGACCCCCCAAAACCTCCCGTGGTGAGGAACCCAGCGTGGGGGCGAGTGGGGATCCGGCCGGCGGCTGGGAACCCCCAACCGCGCTGAGCTCGGGGCTCCCCACAGCCCAGGGCTGGCCCCATCCCAGCGTCCCACCTGGGCTCAGCTCTTCAGCTGGAATTGAAGAGTTTGGGGTTATTTGGGATTTAAAACAAAAATAAAATTACAAATTTTTGACGCGAGCTTTCTGTAGGTGGAAACGCGTCTTCCCGATTAGGATCTGGGCTTCGCCTTGCGCTGCAGTTTCACTCCCAACCTGCTCCGGCTTGTTGCCACACGCCGGGCGCTGGCGGCTCCCGGTTGCGCTGGCGAAGCCGCGGCCGTGCCGCCCGCGCCAAACCCCGTCCGGTCGGGAGCCGTGCGGGACCGTGTGGGGCGGGCGGGGTGGGCGGGCACCCAGCCACGGCAAAAAAGGTGCTTTTCATTTCTTTTTAATCATTGTGACCCGTTGCTTTACTCATCCCTGCGAGCAGCGCTCGGTGCCGCCCCATCCCTGCCATCCCCCACCTCGCCTGGGTCCCCGGGGATGGGATGGTGGAGGATGCTGGGGACAGAGGACGCGAGAAAGACCCGTGGATGGTTTTCCCACACACGTGTGGCTCAGGAAAACACCCCCCCCCGAGCCTCCATGCCGCTCCATCCCCAGCTTGGCCAGGGGCATTTGGGGCTGCTCACCCCATCCTGGCCAAGCCCCTGGGCCTGTGGTGGGTCTGGGGTCCCTCTGCCCATGGAGGGGTTCACATGCAGCAGCAGCACAGGGACATCCAGCCCTCCCGTGTGTCCCCCCGGGGCCGCCCCACGTGCGGAGCCTCACGGGCGACTCCAGCTCTGTCCCCAGATGAACGGGATCTGCCGTGGGAGCAGATTTCGCCCCGCGGAGCCGGGAAAAGGTGTTTTCCACACAAACCGCTGCCCGTCTCCCACCCTCTGCCCCCCAGGTGAGGTGCTGGGGGGAGCCAGACCCATTGAGACCCTCTAAGAGCTTCAGCCAAGCACAAAAGCCCCCATAGTGGGGCTTGGGGATAAACGGGAAACCCGATGTACCCAGCCCTCCAAAAACCACCACCTTCTCTTGCAAAAAGGTGAGGCAGCAAAACTGGATGTGGTGGGGTTGGGGTCTGCAGCCCCAGCCCCGGTGAAGAACTTCGGATTCTGGGGCTGCTCCTGCACCCGCCCATCTGCATTTGGGCTGTTTAATCCCCTCATGTTGCCTCTGCTCCAAAACAGCCCCATGGGGAGACCCCCCCCGGCCCTACGGGACCCCCAGGCAGGACTGGGGCTTGGCCGGGGTGTGCGATGGCTCAGCCTCGGCTCAGGCGTCTCAGCTGCCAAAGGGGCTGAGCTGCTGCCAAATGTTGGTTGCACTGGCTGAGAGGCGGCTGCAAAAACATTCTGCTCTACCGGTTTCGTGAAAAATCGGCGGGGTGGGTGAAGGGCAGAGCCTCAGGGGGAGCTCAGCTGCAGCATCGCCCGTGGAGCACCCGTGGGTGCCCCAAGGAGCAGAACCAGAAGGGGAATTGTCCATAAAAAGGGACACCCAGTGAAGCCCCAGCCCCAGGGGATACTGCCCAACCGAGCACACATCTCCTGCCACTGAATCTTAGAACAGTTTGGGTTGGAGGGACCTCCCCAGCGCCCCCCCTGCCATGAGCAGGGACATCTTCACCAGCTCAGGGTGCTCAGAGCCCCGTCCAGCCTGGCCTGGGATGTCTCCAGGGATGGTTCATCTACCCCCTCTCTGGCCAACCTGGGCCAGGCTCTCACCACCCTCAGGGCAACAATTCCTTCCTTGTGTCCAGCCTGAATCTCCCTCCTTTAGTTTGGGAACAGCTCCCCTCTGCCGGCAGAGCCGCAGCCAGACACCGGTGTACAGTAAATAGGAGAAATTTTTATTCTGTTACAAAAGTAAAAGGCATAAATAGATGGTGAATCCTACTGGGCTCTATACTGGGCAGGTCTGGCTGCGCAGCTCCCAGCCTGGGCACTGGGAGCACCGGGACCAGAGCACCCGCCTGGTCAAGGTCCTGTGGGGCTGAAACCCCTTCCCCTAAAACTAGAGCTAAGATGAAGGAGGAAAGGAGCAGCTGGCCGGGGGTTTTCCAAGGTAAACTCTGACCATGCACTAACTCCCACCCGCAGAGGAGAGTCCGACACATGGACGTGCTCAGAGAGAGGCTGCTGGGGTCAGGGGTGTTAACGCCACCGGCTCGGCTGTAAATGGAAACCCCACTGGAGCGCTGACCGCTGCCCTCAGCGCCTCGGGGAGCGGGGACACCCTGGCTGGGGTCAGGCTGGCGATAGGGGGAGTCCGTCCAGCGGCGGAGGCAGCAGGAGCTGTGGTTATTGCAGGCGGGTGGGACGGCTGGTATGGCTTGGAGCTCGGAACCCACGGGATGGCCGTCCCGGCTCCCGCGGCGGGGTTGGAAAAGCTTTTCCTTGTGCGCGGCCGCCTTGGCCCCTCTCTGGCGGCGGGAGGGAGGGAAGGAGGCGCCGCCGCCGCGCAGCCCTGGCGAGCGGAGGCACTCGTGGTGGTCATGGCTGTGGTCATGGCTGTGGTCATGGCTGTGGCCCCGGCTGGTCCCCGCGGTGTCCCGGCTCCCCACAGGGCGTCTGCGAGGGGCAGAGGGCTGCATCCTGCCAGGGAGGGAGATACAGCGAGGGAGAGGAGAGGGGAGGAAGAAAAAGAGAGGGTTAGTTCCAGAAATAGGAGTGAGGAGCAGCACGGAGCGCCCGGGGACAGCGCAGGATGGAGGAGGGTGCTGGTGTCTTCATCGCTGCTGCAGAGGCAGGAGCAGGCGGAGCTGGTGGGGAGATGCTGGGAGGGAAAGGGGCAGCTCTGTGCCCACAAGTGAAGCAGGACTTGGCCACAACGTGCTTCGGAAGGAACTTCCCATGGTCACTGGCACGTCAGAGGAAGCTGGTGTTACAGAGAGGAAACAGGCAGAGGCAGACGGAGGGAACCCTGAACCACAGAGGGGGTCAGGGCTGGGTTCAGAAATCACTTGCAGGTTCCCGCTGTTTGGGCCATGGCTTGCTCCAAACACTAAAGGCGGTTTCCTCCGAGCCCATCACAGCAGCACCGCCATGCACAAACACCAACACTGTGCCATCCACAGGCCCTGGGCTCCACAACCCCCAGTGACAACGTTTCCAAGCAGGACCATGCACACGCACACGCAGACTGGGCGGCTCCGTCCTGCACCGAGCCCCAGGGGATGGGGTCACCATCCCTTTCTTCTCGCCACGGCTCTGGACAACCCCTCAGCCACGCACCGAGGCACCAAAACCCCTCGCGCCGGCGGGATGCGGGTGGGATGGATGGATGTGGCACACGATGTCCGCACAGCTGGAGGGCGATGGGCTCGGCGGGCTCATGCAGTGGAGATGAGATGGGTCGCTCGAGTGGATGATGGGGGAGAAGAAAGCGCTTTCTTACCAGCTAACCCTCAGAAAGCAGGGCTAACGTCCGCGGAGGGGACGGATCCCGTCAGGCTGTGCAGGAAATGGCAAAGTCCTGGCAGGCGTCCTCCTGGGGAAGACACCAGAGATTATGCACCTCGACATCTGCCGGGACGGCTGGGGCAGGGACGGGACCGCAGATCGCGGTGGCTGCACCGAGTGGCTGCGGAAAGGATGCTGGGGAGACGGGTTCTGTGGAAAGGGATGAGACCCTGTCCAGCCTGGACACACGGGACAGAAAAACCCCTTTGCTCCAGCAAGTCACAGCAACAGCAATTGCTGCTGAGCATCCCTTGTAGCCTATAGAGTCCAGCTGGCACCTGAGAGACGTTAAACACCCACACACCTGCCCTCTTCTGTCTGAAAGACATCAAATAATAATCCAAGCAGTTAACTCTTTAAAAATATAATTTTATTATGTTGAGTAACAAAAGGAAACTGGTTTAAATAAAAACAGGACGGAGTTTGGCCCCTGATAACACCCCCCATGCTGCTCCTCACTCCCCAGCACCAGACCCTCTCCCCTCGGGGCTCCTGGAGGACCGGACAAGCCCCCTGGGGACATCCCTGCGGGAGAAGGGGGATGGAAGGGCATGGTGGCCGCTCCAGATGCTAAAGCCCATGAGATGGCACGAAGCTGCAGGGCTGGCAGGGTCCGGTGGAAATTCAGCGGCCTCCGCTGCTGTGTTCTCATCTGGGCTCTTCCCGGGGGGGGAAAACCAAGCAAACAAGCAGCGAGGTCTCTGGAGCTGCGTGTGGGCTGGTACAGTCACCCGCAGTGACACAACGCTGGGGACTTTGGTGGGGACAGGCAGCCCCCCGTACGTGTGCTGCCTCTGCCTGAGGTTAAGATATGTGTCTGACCCACAGAAACCTAACCAGGCAGCTCAACACAAACCGCCGCAAGCCTGGTGCCAACATGCACAACGCTACCTGCACCGAGTATAAAATGTTCTACGTAGGGGAAAAACATTCTACAAATTGTGCAAAAATATCCAGCAGCTTTTAATAACGCGATTCAAGTATTGCTGATAGGGCTGTGACTGGTCTCCGCGCTGCGGTGTCGGTGCACAGGGTTGTCCCGGCCCTGCAGGCCCCGAGCGATGCTCAGGGACAGCCCTGCGCTCGGCTGCCGGCCAAACCCCAACCAGAGCGCAACGGGAGGTTATCGGCAACCAGCACCCGCTCTCCGCCTCCTCCGCAAAGCTCCACCCGGGAAGGGTGCGAGCCGCAGGATTGCACCCGCTGTTCTGGTGCCCTTCGGTGTCCTACAGCCAGGACAGAACCGGGTTTTGCTGGCAAGCTGAGCTGCCCAAACCTTACAGCTGTACCCGTGCCAAGCAGCATCTTGTGACGAGTGCCGCAGAACACTGTGTTTCTTCTTCCCCGTTAACAGGAGGGTCACCCTAACTCATGTCCTTGCTGCAAAATGTTCTCTTGCTGACCGGCAGGGCCAAAACACCACGAGTTCTTTAGCACCCCCCCAGTGACCAGCCAAAAAAACAGGAGCTGAGACATCTATGCTGGGAGCCAGAGTCCCCCCAGCCGAACAGCCCTGACTTGCAGAGGCACAGCAGCTTCTGGAGAAGAAAAGCTGCTCCGAGGTGAGAGCCCGGCCAGGAGAGACAGAACGGAGCCCCCGCGTTGGCACAGAGGAGCGGGAGGTGTTCACAGATACCGGGGACACCAGGGAACAGCTTACACCTCCACTAGCCCTGAGGACGAGGGGCGACAGCCCAGCTCAGAGAAGGAACCATTTGCCGGTCTGTTCTGGGCAGGAATCACAGTGACCCCTGGAGCGGATACTCTGGGGGCTCCTCAGACCTATTTTCTTCCCCGGTGCAGAAGGAACCCCCCATTTTCTGCACATGTGAGGGTCTTGCATGCTGCCACGCTCTGTCAGTTCAAATCCCAGACCGGTCACATCACAGTGGAACAAATAAACAAAAAATAATAAATTAATTATAAAAAAATAGGAACAAAAACAAAGGCAACGCATGGCTCGACTGGGTCTTTGGCAGCTCTGCATGACAGGGCTGTCCCGAGGCTGGGAGGTGGTCGGAGGGAACGGTACCGGTACCGGTACCGCTGAGCGAGGCGCAGGCGCGGCAGCACGGGGCTAGGGAATGCTGCCTACCATGCTGGTGTCGGGTTTGGCTCCGAAGGATGGGATTTCGCTCTTCGGACTGGACGGGGTCCCGACGTCTGGCTGGATAAACCCTCTCCTGTCTATCAAGCTGGAAAAGAGAGAGGGAAGGGCGCACGGGGAGGGGGGTTAGGGAATGAAGACCCCACGGGAGCTCACAGGGAGGGCTGTCCCGTGAGCGAAGCATCGCGGGGGTGCTGGTAACACACAACAGCTCCCGGCCCAGCAGACAAACCGCAGCCTTACCACACCAGCCACCAAAGAGCCTGCGGGCAGTTCAGGCTCTGGGTCACCACAAACCCACAGTGGGAACTGGCAAAGGGGCTTTACAACAGGAAAACAGCACGAATGAGGAGAGAATCGGAGTAAAACGCTCTTCTCTTGCCACAACCTCCCAGCACACAGTTTGGCTCCCTGAGCTGACAAATTACCAGGTGCTGGGTATTCCAGCGCCTCCGAATCCAACAAAAAGCTTGGGGTGCTTCAGGGCCAGATGTGGAACACACCCGACTCCAGCTGTGCAGCCTCGGACACCCTCCCTGCCAACACTCCACTAAATCCAAATGGGATCCAGTGAATAAACTCGTCTGCAGGATCCCCGCGCGCCCTGGGACAGGCTGAGGGCTCCAAGCCGGCGGGAAGGTCCCGAATTCCTGCAGCACAGGGCAAGGGGACACCGGCCCGACTCTGCCCAATTGCACCCTCTGGTGACACAGCAGCGAGAAATAATCCCGTGCTGCAGGTAGGAGCATTCAGGAGCGGTGTTATTGAGCATTTAATCATGAGGGGAGACCTTCTGATCTCTGAACTGCCTGAAAGGAGCTTGGAGCCAGGGCGGTCGGGCTCTGCTCCCCAGGAACAAGCGTCAGGTGCAGAGGAAACGGCCTCAAGTTGCACCAGGGGAGGTTGAGGTTGGATTTAGGAACAATTTCTTCTGTTGCTGAGCCCTTTGGTGCCATCACTCTCCCCTCATTCAACCGCAGGATGTGTCTTATCTTATATCCTCGAAACAATCAAAAGTGACCCGAACTGGTTGAGCTCAAACGCAGGGGAAGCAACAATTCTATCTCTTAAGACATTTCTCCAGCTGCTCTCTGCAGAGACTGCAAAACTGTTTCCCCATCATTGTGGGAGCTGATGTGTTTGTGCTGACACAGTCTCCCCCAAATCGTGGTAAATCTGCCCTTTGCAAGGCCCCTCTCACAGAGCAGGACGTGATTCCCAATGCCGTGGGGCTCAGAGGCTCTCACCTGGGGTGGAAGGGTCCGCACAGCACCGCACAGCAGTTTGTGAGGACGCTTTTATGGCTGTAGGGATTGGCAAACTCTGAGCCCCTCTTATTTGACCAGGACCCTTTGATCTGGAAGGGAAAGGATACACGCAGATTAAGACAGGAAAGACATGACAGCAGCTAATTACACGATAAGCACTTGGTTCAAACCCTTGCTCAGGAGGTGGAAGGTTTTGTCTTACTGCAAATGTCCTCCCTCTCTTCGCTTTGACAAGCAGGACACTGCAGAACGGCAGCCAGAGGAGACAGTGATATAGAATCACAGGATGGTTTGGGCTGGACCTCCCCAGCCCCCCAGTGTCCCCCCTGCCATGAGCAGGGACATCTTCACCAGCTCAGGGTGCTCAGAGCCCCGTCCAGCCTGGCCTGGGATGTCTCCAGGGATGGTTCATCTACCCCCTCTCTGGCCAACCTGGGCCAGGCTCTCACCACCCTCAGGGCAACAATTCCTCCTCATGTCCAGCCTGAATCTCCCTCCTTTAGTTTAAAACCATTCCCCTGCTGCTCTTGCCTCCGCCAAGGTCCAACCTTGCAGCTGCGGAGCCCCAAAGCTGCGTCCACCCACACCGCACGGCAGCTTGTCCGTGTTCCCATCTTCATCACCACCTCCTCCTCATTCTCTATGAGGCTGAAAGCTCAGAGCTCTGGCCCATGGTCCCTCCCGGGCTCCAACCAGCGAGGGGATTCCCAAACCGCGCTGCGACCGGAGGAAACGGCCTCATCCGTCCCCACCCTGAGCAGCTGCTGCCGGGACTCTGATTCGAAACCCGCTCGCACCAAGCGCGGGCACACGGGTGGGCAGATGCTGTCACCGGTCTCAGGCCGCTGGCTGCAGCGAACCATTCACCGCCCCGTTTCCTCCTTTTGTTTTGATTTTAACTTCCCCTCCGCAGTTGCAGCACAAGGTTGGCAACGTGGGCAACGCAGCCGGAGAGGCCACGGGCCACACGCTTGGTGCTCGCGGAACCTCCGTTCGCTTCGCTGACACGGGCTGTGTGTCTCTGCCAACACCTCTGAGCGTAACAGAGAGATGGAGAGGGAAAGGGAGGGGAAAAAAGGCAAAAAAGGGATGCAAACCTGCCTTGTGCAGTGCTGGAAGCTTCCAGCCAGGATTACAGGCACTTCTAGCCAAAGGGTGAATGTTGATTCTGAGGATCAGACAGATCCTGCTTTTCCGTACATCTGCCCCGCTCAGGGCACCCGTTTGGCCCTCGCAGTCTGCACACGCCCCAGACTTTAAGGCAAAGCTCATCAGGACACGTCTGTACATTATTTGCCTATTAGACATGAGGAACTGATAGAGACAAAGGGACTTGCCCGGGGTCTCAGAGGAAACCTGTGGTTAGGTGGGGTGCTGAATTAAGATCACCCATGTTCCAGGTTAACACCCAAATAAATCTCTAGGGCCAACCCTCTTTTCCTTTTAATCTCGGAGCTCCTAATTTTAAAAGCGAGGCCACATACAGACTGGAAAAAACACGCACGTGACGTTTCTAACATCGCAGCGTGTGACGCCCACAGCCTGACATGGCCAAGCACGACGTGTCGCGTGGTCCTGCTGCTTCCCCCCCTCAGCCACCCAAAACTACAGCCTCGGAAATGCTTTGCAGTGGAACATTGCAGGCAATGCAGGCAGCGTTACTGAGATACCACAGCCAAGGATGCCCTGACCCCCCCACTTCTACCTTAGAAGGACCAGAACCACCCCTGCAGAAGGACAAACATCCAGGTACTTACATCTTCATTTGTTGTCAGGTTGGAGGCGACTAAATAAGTGTGAAAACCTGAGAGGCCCAAAATAGACCAGACTGAGAAAAAACAGATCACCAGTTCCAGCACAGTGAAATAAAGAGTCAAGGAAGTCATAAAGAACAGAGTCACCCTGCGAGGAGAGGCAGAGGGCTTCTGAGTCTGTGCTGTTGGGTTGAATGGACCTTCAGAACCCATCTAGTCCAACCCAGCAAACTTCCCATTCCCTGTGCTGTTCCACAGGCACGGTCTGTAAACTGGGAAACAGGTTTGTCACCCACTCTTAGTCCCTGGTGCTGCACTAAAAGTCCTCCCCGTTTGGCCACGTTAGCAGCCGGCGGCTCAAGAGACGCCTGCCCACCCCAACCAGGTAGCTCAGGGACTAAAGTGAACTGTGGCAAGCACGCAGGGTGGGCCTGCGAAGGGCTCGTTGCGCCTCTCGGTGCTCAACGTTCCGAGCAGCCGCCGGCACCAGAAGGATATCTCGCGGGCGTCGTCTTCAGCGTGGTGAGGAATCCGTCTCTCTGAGAGCCTGCAAAGCGAAACAGGACACGGCACGACGTCCCGTCAGGCAGCCGCGCACCCCCGGCCACCCATGGGCCGTGTGGGTCTGCCTGAGAAATGCCTGCAGCCTGTAGCCTTGCAGGAATGCCCGTGAAGACACAAAGATCCAGGAGATTTGGGGCTGATGGGCAAAATCACCTTCCCCACCAGGTTAAGAGCGGATGCTCCCACCAGCTCGTTTGCTCTGGGGGACAAGCCGGCCACCAGCTCTCTCCGCAGTGAGGTGCGGGTGGATTTGTGGTTCCCTGCAGCCCAAAACCTCCTTTTTCTCAGGCAACCTGCCCCAAAAAGCCCGGTGTAAACCACCCAGACCATCCCCAGGCTCTGACCCAGCGCTGCCGCGACTTACGCAGAGTGAGGTGGGTGACGACGCAGGCGAAGATGAAGGCGGTGAGGAAGGAGAGGGAGAGGATGAAGGCGTAGAAGTAGCGATAGTTGCGCTTCCCCACACAGTTGCCCACCCAGGGGCAGTGGTGGTCGAACCTCTCTGGAACAAAAGGGACAAGGTGAGGGTTCCTGACACCTCGCGCCCCATCACAGCGCGAAATGAGCCTCCCAAAACCATGGGCTACACATGGAGCTTCCACCACCCACCCCCAGACCAGAACCTCTCTGCAGTGGCACGTTCGCAAGGACTTGCCCTGCCACCTGCCCACATGCCTTTTTTTATCCTCAAAGGCTAAACCCGGCATAAATACCAGCCTTGTGACATCGACCATTATTAAAACTGAGAGAGAAAGGGGCAAGTGCAGCGGTTTTTCCGGTAGGCAGCAGCGCCGGGTGTGCGCAGCACCGCCGCTCCCTTTGTGCCCGTCAGCTCCCGCCACCTTCTTCGGGGCAGAAAATAGTTTTCAAAGTTACACAGATACGCCTCTAAAACCACAGAAACTGCCTGGGAACCTGGGGCAGGTACAACAGATCTAGAAGCGCTCCCGACCGCCTTCTAATGAAAGGGCCGCGTTTCAGACTAACAGGACTGCGGTGACTGTCCCACAGGACACCAGAGCAAACGAAACCCGTCACATGTCTGCACCCCAGACGGCTCCCATCCAAACACGGCCCCGAATGCCTTCCAAGAGTTGTGCCAGCATAAGGAGGAGTCATGACCACCCCCCGCTATCCCCAAACGCACAGCTCCCACGCTTAGAATCACAGTTTGGGTTGGAGCGGCGTCCCCAGCTCCCCCAGTTCCACCCCTGCCATGAGCGGGGACATCGTCACCAGCTCAGGTTGCTCAGCCTGGCGTGGGATGGGACACACACACACGGGGCAGCAGCAGCGCTCCCCTTTCCGGACTCACCGACGCAGTTGTCGCAGACGCTGCAGTGAGAGGTGCGCGGGGGGCGGAACATTTTGCAGGTGTAGCAGTACTTGAGCTTCACCACGTACTTGTTGATGACCACCTCCATGGTGCGCGCCGGCGGGCGGTAGGTGGAGGTGCCCATGCTGTCTGCGAGGCCAGGGAGGGACCGTCAGACCCAAACCCTCGTATCACAGCATCGCAGAATAGCTCGGGTTGAAGTGCCGCTGCCAGAACACGACTCAGCCACCCACAACCAGCATCACCAGGCTCAAGGGGTGGATTTCCATCAACCACGAGCACAGCGAGCGGGTCTCAACTGCTCCGGGCATATTTCCAGCATTAGTAGCACAAGAGGATTCCTCCTCTCCAAGGTCAAAATTGAGGATTTTTAGGGACGCTGGAGCTGCACCCCTGTGTTCTAGCACTTGATTACTCACTGGGGATGGCAGCTGGAGGGTGTTTCTCTGCTCAGTAAAAGCGTGAGCTGCAAAAACTCTGCAGCACGTTGGCAATTTTGGTGGTTATTCCTTTTAGTCACTCGTAGAAAAGCACCTTTCTAGCTCTGAGGAAGTCTTGGGAAATAGAGATGTAACAGTGAGCATGCTAAGAGGATAATAAGCGGATTATATTAACAGTAACAGCTGGCACATCAGGCAGCATCTGCAGTCAGATTACTGCTCTAGGCATTTATAAATAGAAACGCGGATAACTGCTCTGAGGAGATTTTAAAACCATTTTTTAGTCAGATGCAGAATTACTGCCATGGAACTGCCTTCAGTGGGATGGATCCAAGCTGCCTCACGTTAGCTCTGCCAAACCATTTGTTACTACAGCTCACATCTAAAAGGTCCACACATCCCGCTGCCACACCGTCCTGGCCACCACCGCAACAGCGTGACGTGGCACTTTGTGATGGGGACAGACACTAGTGTGCTGTCAGAAACCAGTACAGTAAAGAGTCGTGGAATGCTGTGGGTTGAAGGGACCTTCAAATGTCACCTTATCCCCACCCTGCCATGACAGGGACATCTTCACCAGCTCAGGGTGCTCAGAGCCCCGTCCAGCCTGGCCTGGGATGTCTCCAGGGATGGTTCATCTACCCCCTCTCTGGCCAACCTGGGCCAGGCTCTCACCATCCTCAGGGCAACAATTCCTTCCTCATGTCCAGCCTGAATCTCCCTCCTTCAGTTTAAACCATCACCCCTTGTCCTGTCACAACAGCCCCTGCTCAAAAGTCTGTCCCCATCTTTCTTATCGGCCCCTTTTAAGTCCGGAAAGGCCGCAATCAGGTCTCCCTTGTGATCTGATACTCCGGCCTTTTCTACAGAGACTGAGCCCAAAATATGTGTTACAGACACACACCCCCCGGCCAAACCCAGGAGAGGGAACAGAAATCTCACCGATCCGCTTTTCCAGGTCCGCGGCCTCGCTGGGGGTGGCCCTGGGCAGGATTCCCGGGTCTCTGAAGCTGGTCTGGAGCAGGCAGCTGATGACGAAGAAGAAGAGGACGGCGGCGATGATGGGGATGGCCAAGGTGAGGTGACTGGCAAGGAAGGGGCAGCTGTTAAAAGAAAAGAAATCCACACTGTCACCAGCCATGGCTGCAGAACTGGCCACCAGCTGGGACACCACGAGCTGTGGATGATCACGGGAGGGCGGGCTGAAGCGCTGAAGCTCTGGAACAGCCAGATCCAGCCCAAAGGACACCAGAGCGGCACGGGGAGGGCAGGGTGTTCAGCACAAAGTCGGCAGCACCGGCTCCTGCACACAATCCACCCTTCCCGAGACCCAGAATCGCGTTTCAAAAACCCGCCAGCTGCCCCAAGCCCCATCGCCTTGTACAACAACAGCGCCGGAACACACACAGGGATCCGAACCGGCGAGACCGCGATCCCGTTCGCTCCAACGCGTGAAGCCAAGGGGGAACCTGGCTTTGATTCAGCTCTGCTGTCCCTGGGTGACCCGTGTGCCCTTCGCGGTGCGGCTGGGGACACGTCCCAGCGCTGTCACCAGGCACCTCGGCAGACGCTGCTGCTCCCGGGCTCGCTCTGCTACAACCTGGGGCTGCTCTTCCACAGACGGGGACCAGCACAATCACACCCCGCACCAGGGCCGCTCCGTGACAGGTGACAGCGGACTTTGCCGGATCCCCTCCCGGCCCTCGCTCCGCAGAGGGATTTGCTATTATAAGCCCCGATAAGCCCCCGGAGTCGAGCGCAGACGGACGAGCGGCCTGAGCCCTGATGTCTGCGCCGCAGTTTGAGAGGATTAAGCAACTTTTGTTTCAACCGCCAAGCTCAGCTGTCCGGGACAAAGCAACAAAACCCCTTCAGCCCCGCGCTGCTGCCCGGCCCCTCCATCGCCTCCTTGACAGAGGGACAGAAAAGCCTCCAAAATGTGAGTTTATTGCTGCCCCTTTCCTGGGGGAGTCTCTAGATGCCACTTGTTCTTGTCAGGCAACGAGAAATCGCATTAAAAAACCGTGAGCGGTAGACACAGGCGAGATGTATTTGCTGTCCATCCAGCAAACTGTAAACCCGTGCAACAGAAGCACATGGCTAAAATAACAATTTGGAAAGCCCCAGGGCATGTTCAATGAAGAAAGAGTGATGATGCAAGGAGGGAGGGGAGAGCAGATGTCCTCTGCTTGGCCCCGTACAAAGCCCTTACTGTGCTGGTGCTGCCCATGAGCCCCGATCCGGCAGGAAAGCTGGCAGAGAGGCACGGATGACGCTAAGAGCGGAGCTGTTGTGCCGGGATGCCCTCCCTGCCTCCCGCAGCTGCCGGCCCCTTTCAGCTCCTTCTCAGAACCTCTAATCCCATCAAATACCTTCATCTCCCTGCAGGCGCGGGCAGCTTTACTGGGAGGCTGGCAGAGATAACGCCGGGATGCGAAGGCAGCCGTGACCCCCCCGCGTCGCGGGGAAAACAAGCTCGGTGCCTCCTGAGAAACACGGAGGCAGGAGAGCAGAACCGCCGCCGTGTCAGCACCAAGGGAGCGCCTTCCCCAGCTCCTCCGGGCAGCGCAGGATGTAACGGGGAGCTCTGGGCTCCCTTGGGGTGCGGGAGCTTCCCAGGACCGGCTTTCCAAAAGGAAAGGGGGCTGGCATGGACGCAGGTCCCACTTCTCGCTCCAGCACAGACCCTCAAGGTGGGACCCCAAACGGTTTCGCCATTTATCGGGCATCTTTAACAGAACTGCTGCTCCTGCTGCTGCTACGGACCAAATCCATCAGCGTCAGGGGGCTCCTGTCTGCAATTCTGGACCAGTTCTTGGTAGCAAGAGGGGAGGCTGGGAGGTATCTAGAGACCAGGAGGAGAACCTGGGAGGATGTTAAACCCCTCCTGGGGCAGACTGAGCAAACGAGGTGCAGGTTTGCCCCTGCCCACCCCTCCAACCCCCCCGACAGGCCAAGGGAAATCAGTGACCATCCGCAGTGTGGGACTGGGGGCTGGAATGCCTTAGGGGGAAGAAGGAAGGAACACTGGGGCTCCCATGGGGTGAGAGTGGTGTCCCCCAGCCCACCAAGAGGGTGTAGGTGGGATGGAGCTCTCCCAAAAAGGGGGAGCTTCAAGGGGGAGACCCGAGCTGCTCAGAGAGCCCCGTGGGGAACGACCCGAGGGACAGACCCTATTAGTCCCTGATCCCGGGGGGGACACCAAAGGGACCCCTAGCAGATGGAGGGGACACCCCAGAGCCCCGCAGCCCCCGGCCCGGCAGCGCGGACTCACTCGAAGGCGAAGAAGAGGCCGCTGGTGAGCAGGATGAGGCCGAGGGTGAGCGCGAACACCCCGCTGTGCCGCGCCAGCATCAGCCGCCCGCCGCAGTAGAAGCGGTTACGGCCCGGGAACACCTCCCACTTCCGCCGGGGCCGCCGGGCCGCTCCGGGCCGCTCCGGGCCGGCGGCCGCGGGAGGCGGGGAGGTGAGTGTACCCGGTGCCGCTACCCCGGGCGGGATCTGCCGGTACTCGCACTCCTTCATGGCGCCGCAGCGCCCGGCCCGGCCCCGCCGCTCGCCCGGCGGACGTGTCGGCCCCGCCCCGCCCCTGGTGTCCGCCCCGCCCCTATCGGCCACACCCCCTCGCGCGCCCCGCCCCTATAGAACACGCCCCCTTCCCACCCCGCCTCATGGACACGCCCCTCCCGGTAGCGCCCCCTGGCGGCCGCGCCGGGCACCGCCCCCCGCCCAACGGGATTCCCGCGTCCCGGTCCCGCGGATGAACCGGTAAACCGGAGCTGTGCGTGTGCCGGGACACCAACCACCGCTGTCCCCTCGGTGTCCCCAGCCTCACCCCGAGCCGGGGCAGTGACCGAGGGGGAGAAGGAACCGGGGAGCTCCGGGGGCTGGTGTGGGGCAGCGGGATCATCCCTGCGAGAGCCGCTCCCCACGCCGACCTTCCGGGGGATTCCCGACAGATCTGACAGACACGGATCATGGAATCACTTTGCTTGGAAAAGCCCCTCAGGATCACCGAGTCCAACCATAACCCAGCCCTGTCCCTGCCCCATGTCCTGAGAACCTCATGTCCGTCTGTCCAGCCCTCCAGGGCTGGTGACTCCAGCACTGCCCTGGGCAGCCTGTTCCAATGCCCCACAGCCCTTTGGGGAAGAAATTGTTCCCAAATCCAACCTCAGCCTCCCCTGGCGCAACTTGAGGCCGTTTCCTCTGCTCCTGGCGCTTGTTCCTGGGGAGCAGAGCCCGACCCCCCTGGCTCCAAGCTCCTTTCAGGCAGTTCAGAGATCAGAAGGTCCCAGTGGGTCAGGAGCACAGGATTCCCCACATCCAGCCCTAATTGCCAATAGCAGAAGGTGAAAATCCTGATTTTTCTCCACGTCTGGCGGGTTTGCTGCCAATCGCTCCTGGGGATCTGCAAAGTCTGAGCATCCTCGCCAAAATCATTTATCAAAGGCCGCGTTTCCCCCAGAAGCTGCAGGAACCAACACACGTTCCCTGTCCCAGCGGCAACGACAGCAGCTGGATGCCGGAGCATCGCAGCAAAGACAACGTGCCCGTTTTGGCCGCGGCCATGCAGCGACACCTCCGTATGTACAAAGTCACCGAGGAGTAACGCCTTTGTAACCGAGACAACAGCACCTTCGCAAATACACCGAGGATTTTACAAAAGCGAGTTTTGATTCTGACCGGTGGTTCTGGACCCATCGGTACCGACACCCCGCTATGTCCACGGCAAGAAGTTGCAGTGCAGAAGCAGCCCCAGCAGCCAGTAGGACAGGAAAAATCCCAGGACGCATTTGCTGAGCGGGGTGAGGAGGCTCCAGCGGCTCAGCAGCCTCAGGACGGGGTTTGCAGCAGCTCCGTCCCCGCGGGAACCGGGACGTCCACCCCCCGGAGACGCCGGTTCACCATCGGTCCCGTCGCTCCAGAGCAAAGGTTCGTGTTCCTGCAGCAGGTGAGCGGAGAACCAGTACAGGATGGGCGAGGAGGAGCCGAGGAAGCGCGTCAGCACCTGCAGAGAGCCAAAAATCACAAACAGGGACTGAAATACAGCCCCGCTTCACGGTGTCGGCATCTGTTACGTGGAAATGAAACCCCCCCCCTCAGCAAAACACGCTTTATTTATTAAGATATTTATGTCAAAGCCAAGTTTGGGACAAGCACGGCACCGAATTGTCACCATCTCGCTGAAATCCTCATCCAGAGCAGCTTCAGGGGAGATTTATAGAACTCAGAGAATCGTTTAGCTTGGAAAAGACCTTTAAAATCATTGAGTGCAACCATAAAGCGAACACCGCCAAGATGGGGAGTTTCCCAAAACAGTCCAATTTCCTGTCAGTTTGAGCAATTAACCATTCAATTTGCTGTCAGTTGGAGCCATTCTTCTCCTTTGATATTTGCTAAGATACTAAAGTAGTCCTGGGAGGACTTTTTGGGTTTGTTTGTTTGAAGATTGGGATTCTAAAATGTGTATGGGAGAAAAAACACACAAACAAACCACATTAAACATCCTTCTTGGAGGATGCAGTAGGCTATAAAATACCAGAACCAAAAATGATTATGTCATTTTTATTATAACTTGTATTCCTGCCATATAAATGAATCGGATAGCTTGGAAAAATTTTGCGTCCCATGTTAAAAAGGTTAAAAACGGTGAGGGAAAAGTGCACATAACCATGATTTTAAGGCAATATTTTGTCAGAGGGTGTGACAACGTTGAAGTGCTTCCCCCATCCTCAGCAGAACAAAGGATCCTGTTATGCCTTAAACGTCTGGTTTTTGTTACTTTGGGAGGAAGAGACAGAGGACACCTCATCTTATCTTTCCCAAAGTTTTATGGCCATGAAGGCACCTTGGAAGATAAGGACAATTAACAGTGTTGCCGTGAATGGCCTCATTGGGATGATAGAGATGAACCATCTGTCGGACAACCACCTACCAGAAGAAACCACCAACCAACGGGCAAGACAACTCACCGTGAACTTTCCCCTAGTTTGAAGACCCCAGACCCATTTCCAGAAGAGTCTTCCTAATTAGCATGAAGAGCGAGCAGAGGGAGAGACGAACCGCCCTGTCCTATCTCGCATGTGAATGAACTGGGTTATAAAACAACCTCATATACGATACAGGTGGGCGGTGTGTACATCTTCAGCGCGTCCCCCCTCCAGGGGCCGTCATGGGACCGATGGACCTGTGGAGTGGTGACATCTTACTCTCCCTCGCTGTCTCTCTCTCTCCCCCTTTCTCTTTCTGATATCTTAGTTTTCCTCTTCTCTCTCTTCCTTTTTCTTAAACACATAAAGTAATATCATTTTAAGTTCTGCTGCTAAAGTCTTGTTAAGTTTTGCATTACAGTTTACTAATTGTTGCCAACCCACCGTTTTTAGAAGGGTTTTTGCTGTCAATGTATCGATAAGTTTTGTGGTACTATAACATACTTTTGCCAAGTCACTGATTGCTGTAATTTTTATACTACCATGTGCTTTTAGTAAATTCATAGTTGGACCCCGGAGTGATTGTCTGTCATTCACTTCTCATTGCTGCGCAGAATTACCCGCAGTTAACTCACACCTGATCTCACCTGTCGAGTCAGGGCGTGTGTCGCGTTCAGAGTTAACTCGTCCCTCATCCCGTCTGTTGGGACGGGACAGAGGGCTTTGGAAATGCTTTGTGGAAGCCGCTGCAGAGGAGGAAAGGCACAGCTGGGCCACGTGGCGCTGTGACCGTCACCCCCGCGGCCACCGCGCTGGGATCCCTCCCGCGCATGGCTGGGACGTCCTACCTGCACGTGCATGCAGAAGAAGCCGAGGAGCAGCAGGGCCGTGGCGTGGACCATGTACACGAAGACAGCGGGGCCGCAAAATCCAGCGCTCGCTTTGTTTTCTTCTCCGCTGTTTGTTCTCTCCAGACCCAGAGTCAGGCAGTGCCGGGGGTTCGCGCTCACGTAGGTCCAGGCAGCCCAGGAGCTCAGGAGCGTGACGGGCAAAGCGAGAAGGAAATTCGGGATCTGCCTGAGCTCGAAATAGCGCAGAAAGCCAACGTTCCAGTAAACGTCTTGGATGTAGGGATAGACCGCGGGGAACCGCTGGGAGCACCAAGGCGGGGGAGCCCCGCGCGCCCCCGCCAGCCGATACCCCTTGTCCAGGGCCAGCTGCAGCAGCGGCTCCGGGACAGCCCGCTGCACGTTGGGCACACAGAACATCATGTAGGCGTAATACTGAAATACAACAAAAGGCAAAAGAACCCCAGCGCACGCAACGGCTGAAGACGCGGCGCTAAGGAGCTGCTTCCACAACAGCAGCGATCCCGAACGCAGCCGGAGCCGCAGGGCCAAGCGTTTGGCGCAGGAGTAGAGGAGGAAGCCGGCGTTGACGACCCCGTTGGCGCGGGCGCCGGTGGCGAGGGAGAAGAGCAGCGCGCCCCGCCAGCGCTGCCCCCGCTCCAGCCGCCACATGGCCCCGAACGCCAGGCAGCAAAACATGCTCTCCGAGTAAGCAGCCGCCAGAAACACGTTGGCAGGGCTGACGCAGAAGAGAGCGGTGGCGAGAAAAGCCGCCCTGCGACAGCGCAGCACCGCACAGCCCAGTTTGTACAGCGCGGCAGCCGCCAGGATGGCGAACAGAGAATTGAGGAGCGCGGCCGAGAGCAGGAGGCGGCTCCGCAAGCGCAGCAGCCGCCGCAAAGGCCACAGCGCGGCCTCGGCCCCCGCGCGCAGGCTCAGCGGGTACAGCGGGAAGAAGGCGCAGTTGTGCTCGTACAGGTATCCGCGCTCGGCGATGAAGAGGAAATGCTCGGCGTCCCAGCGCGACAGCCCGCCCAGCAGCCGCTCCAGCAGCAGGTCCGCGGGGCCGGGCTCGGAGAGGCGAGGAGGGGAGAAGGCGTCTGCGGCGTGGTCGGGGATCAGGAGGTTAAACACAGCCTGGAGAGAGAACAGAGGGTTGGAATCCAGCGGAGATCCTGGGGAAAGGTGGGATCAAAGTGTCACTGGGCAGTGGAACAGGGTGTCCAGGGCAGTGGTGCAGTCACCATCCCTGGAGGGTTGGACAGATGGACATGAGGTTCTCAGGACATGGGGCAGGGACAGGGGTGGGGGAACAGGTGGAATCGATTAACTTGAGGGGCTTTTCCAACCAAAACCTATCCTATCCTATCCTATCCTATCCTATCCTATCCTATCCTATCCTATCCTATCCTATCCTAATTGTATCCTATTCTCCTCTATCCTATTCTGTTCTACCCTATTCTGTTCTACTCTACTCTACTCTACTCTACTCTACTCTACTCTACTGTACTCTACTCTACTCCACTCTACTTTACTCTACTCTACCCTATCCTATCCTATCCTATCCTAATTGTATCCTATTCTCCTCTATCCTATTCTCCTCTACCCTATTCTGTTCTACCCTATCCTATCCTATCCTATCCTATCCTATCCTATCCTATCCTACCCTATCCTATCCTAATTGTATCCTATTCTCCTCTATCCTATTCTATTCTACCCTATTCTGTTCTACCCTACCCCATCCTATCCTATCCTATCCTATCCTATCCTATCCTATCCTATCCTATCCTATCCTATCCTATCCTATCCTATCCTATCCTATCCTATCCTACCCTATCCTATTCCACTCCACTCCACTCCAGCACCAAGCAGGAGGACTCACGGGTTCCAAAGGGGACAATGGCAGCACAAAGCCAGGCCGAGGGGTTTGCAGCGAGGACACCTGGAAAACTGTGAAAAGGTGCCAACAAAACCCTGCGGGGCGTTTACACCTGAACCAAACACATCCAGCAGCAATGCCCACGGAACGGGCAGGGAGAGCTGCCCAGCCCCGCGCGGGGCTCATCCCACTGCACACGCAGCGCTGGAAACCCGCTCTGCTGAATGGGGCGTTATCGTCCCAGCTCACGTACGAGGGAGAGCAAACAGAACTAGAGAAGGTTTTCCCGGAGCAAACTGAGGCAGAAAGCAGCAGCTGGTTCCCCAGCCCCATCTCCAGCTCAGCACACACCGAGGGGTTTGTATTGCAGAGAGGAGCAGCAGAACACACACACGCTGCCTGCAGAGCTCGTGGTGCTGAGCACATTTTAACAGGTGAGAGAAAAACCCAGAGAGCTCACGAGATGGGAGGTAAACAACCTAATGCATTGTAATGTAATTCCAAATGAAAATATGTCTACAAAAACCCCCAAAGCCTCAGATGGTAAATTGTGCAGATTAACCACACGTAGGTTGGGATGAGTCCCCAGCGCTGGCAGAGGGAAAAAAGGCCACGCTGAACAAATTGGGACTAAAAGCCGCACAAAGCCGCCGTTTGGCTGCCGAGCGCACATCTGGCCTGACCGGGGCTCTGGCGCTCGTACGCGGCGTTTTCCATCCCGGCTGCTGGTTCCGCCGATGGTCACAGCGGTGGCAGCGGGGCCACAATCTGCCGCTTGGCTCTGGCCACTGCTGAGGAGCTTTTTTGGGCTGGTTTTGCCCCGGGAGAGCCAGGGCCACAGTCGGACACTTTGCTGTGTGCACAGGGAAGGGGGAGCAAGAACCAAGTTCTCCCAAAATCTCTGGAAATGAGACTTGGGAGGAATGCACAGGAGATTATTGTTCCTCTCCTGCAGACAAACGGAGACATCACCTCCTCGTGCTGCCAAACCTCTTGCAACAGCGGTGTGAAAACACACTGAGTTATAAAGAAATGGCTGTGATTTTACCTAAGAGCAGCCTGCCCCCCGGCTGCAGCTGCGCTGCTGGTTCTCCAATAGAAGCCGATCGCCCACCCAAGGAGAACCAGCGAACTCACAGAGCCCGGGGCAGGACCGACCCGAGCGGAATGGGAGCAGCAAACAAGCGACGTGGCAGCGTTTCTGGGGACGGGAGACTCGCCTGCAGCAGGAGCGCCAGGGCCCTGCAGCGCACCGCGAAGCGCAGCAGCTCCCGCAGGAGGGGGTCACCGCTCACCGGCTCCATTCCGCGCTCACCAGCCGCCCCCGTAGGTCGCTGACGCCTGGGAAATCCTCCCTCTGTTTTAGGAAACCTGAATTGATAACGAGAGAGCACAAACATGGAAAGTCACTTGTGATGGAGATCACTGCCCGGGGCTCACAGCCGGCCGGGCACGCGGTCTCCTCCCCGCTCTCTGCCCAGATTTCACCCCCAAAGCAAAAAAGGCTTTTTTCAAGGCAGCCTCCACAGCACCAACCCCGTGAGCTCCATCAGATCTGCAGGTTTCTCCAGCCCCTCCATCGCTCTGAGACGGCAACTCCAGGACGTGACGCTCGCACCGCACCCCCTGACCACCCAGAGAGCCACCAAGATGCTGGAGGGAGTGGAGCATCTCCCGTGTGAGGAAAGGCTGAGGGAGCTGGGGCTCTGGAGCTGGACAAGAGGAGACTGAGGGGGGACTCATTCCTGGGGATCAATATGGAAAGGGGGAGTGTCAGGAGGGTGGAGCCAGGCTCTTCTGGTGACAACCAGTGACAGGACAGGGGGCAATGGGTGCAAACTGGAACACAGGAGGTTCCGCTTAAATTTGAGAAGAAACTTGTTCCCAGTGAGGGTGGCAGAGCCTGGCCCAGGCTGCCCAGGGGGTTGTGGAGTCTCCTTCTGTGCAGACATTCCAACCCGCCTGGACACCTTCCTGTGTAACCTCATCTGGGTGTTCCTGCTCCATGGGGGGATTGCACTGCATGAGCTTTCCAGGGCCCTTCAACCCCTCACATTCTGGGATTCTGTGACAGGTGTTTCTCTTCCACCCATTCCCTGCAAACCTCATCTGAACCACCCTGGGAGCCTCCCTGCTTTCATTTCTATACATTCTGATTGATGTTCTGGGGCCAGCTATGAAAACCACTGGCCTGGAGCCAGTGAGGCAGGAGCTGCGACGCGGATTTGAAGACAACGCGGTTCTTTGAAGACAACGTGGTTCTTCCATCGGTTCTGCAGCCGCCAACTTGAGAAGCACAAGAGCCGCAGCTCTCACTGGGTTCTCACAACACCACATCCTGCACCATTTCCCACCTTCCTGATCCAGCACCTCACGATACATAAAGATCCCCAAACCCATCACCTCACGATCTAAAAACACCCGGGTTTTTCCTATTCCTGTTTTACTAATGGGGAAAAAAAACCTGGTGGGTTAAGAACTGCAGGAGAGAGCAGAAAGCACGGAACATCACAAAGCAAAAACAAGACCCAAAGACGCTCATTCATGGTTCCAGGCCTTGGCTACATTACGCGTCCAATTCAGCCACATGCAGAAGTTTGGGGTTTGCTCGCATCCTCCTCTTGCCCCAGAGCTGCAGCAGCTGGTGGGAGGCGCGTCCTCCCGAATCCGAACTGCAACGTTACTGTAAGAGTAACAGCCCAGCTGTAAATTCTATTAAAGCGCATTCGCAGCTGCAAGTCCTATTAAATCACAGCGGCAAAAAATCATCCCAGCGCTTCAAATATGCACCGTCCTGGCAGAGCTGGGATGATTCTGCCCCAAATTGCACCTGCACGGATGGAAAAAGGACTTGGAAAGGCAGAGGCGGGTTAAAAATATTTCAGTAGGAAAAGAAGTGAAGTCTTCACGAATAAAGGTGTTGATCGCTCCGCGTTCAGCGTTTCTCTTTGCTCTCAGGTACGAATTCTGTTCCGCTCGGTCTGGAAACGGTGCTGAGAAAAGGACGAGCACAGGAACGGAATAGACGCTGGGTAAATGATCACGTAAATGAGAACATGAATTCGGGGTGTGCGGAGCCGCAGTGGACGCCGATGTCCAGCCGGTGGCAGCAGGAACTCGCCACCGAGCCCCTTCCAACCCCCGCAACCTGGAGCGGGCACCGGATTCCTGCCGGGAAACCCACCCGGAAAGCGGGGGAGAAGCGGCTCGGGCGCCTCCTGCTCCTTCTCCAGCCGCCGCGGGGTTCGGGAGCAGCTCCAGACATAGTTAAGAACCCGTTCTAACCGGGATGCCCACGAAATAAACCCGAGTTTTGCGCTGGTTTAGCGCCGTCCGTGTGTCCTGGAGCTCTCACCTCGCAGCCGCTTCCAGTCCTGCCCGGAGGCGGCGGCCCCGCTGGGAACGGGAACGTTTGTGCCTCTTTTGTGATAATTTGCGAACAAAACCGGCGCTGGGTCAAACGCGACCCGATCGCTCGGCTGGACGGGACGGAGCCGCTGCCGGGGCTGCGGGCACCGGGGTCGGGGCGGAGCGGGACGACACGCCGGGGCGCTTCGGCTGTCACCGCCGCGGGCTCCATGAAGCGCATCCGGAGCAGCGGCCGCTGCGACACCGGGGACTCGCGCTCCGGTCCCTCCGGGCGGGCTGAGCCGCTGCGGCCGGGACCGTGTCCGAGATGCCGGGACCGTGTCCGAGCGGCCGGGACCGTGTCCGAGATGCCGGGACCGTGTCCGAGCGGCCGGGCCGGAGCGCGGGGCCGGTCCCCTCGCCCCGGCGCCCACGGGCCGGGGATTCGCGGAGACCGAAGCGCTTAACGTGGCCGTTTCGAGGCTTGGGGACAATTAACGCTCGTGTGCTCGTTAACGGACCGGTCCCCGGGGCTGTGCGGGACCAGCCGGTGCCGGAGCAGGTCGGGTTGGCCCGGGCAGCGCCGGTACGGGCCGCAGGGACCCGTGTCCCTACCGGGACCCTTCGCGATGGCCCGAAAGCCCAAACTCGGCACAGGTGGGACCCCCGGACACCGCTCGGTCCGGCCGGGCCCGTGTCCCCGGTACCGATGGGGGTCCCTGGGGGGCGGGGCCTCCCGCGTAGGGGGAGGAGCCAAGACCCCGCCCCGCCCCCTCCGCTCCCCCCACCTGCGCGCCCGCCGCGCGGCTCCCGCGCCGGCTCCATCCCGCCGTCATCGCCGCTTCCGGCCACGCCTCTTCCGGCGCTGCGCGCGCCGCGTCACGTGGGGGCCGGGGGAAGGGGCGGGCGGCGCCATGTTTGTTAAGGGCGGCCGTGGGCGGGCAGCGCTGCGGACGGGCCGGGCGGCGGCACCTCGGGTCACACCGCCGGTAAACGGGTTGTTAGCGAAAAGCAAAGGCAGCAGTGAAACAAAGGCACCGGGTATCGCTCCTGGAGCTGCCAAACCTCCAACGGAGCCGCACGGCAGCTGCGGCTCCACCACACCTGCCAACACACCGAGCAACAGACCTAACACCAGCTTATCATCAGGGTATTGTTAATTACTTACTGCTACCAGAGGAGGGGCAGGTTGCACTCAAGATCTCGTCTAGGTGATGCTGCAGACATGGCTTTTTGCTTCACCGTCACTAAGCTCAGCTTAACCAAGCTTGGCTTAACCACAGCGCCAGGTCCGGTTCACGCTGCCACCGCAGCAGCGACTCTGGGCTTAAAACCACCATTCCGGGGTATCAGCCTGACCGTATAGGGTTATTTCTTTTTGTTTGTAAAGCCCCTCAAGCTCATCGAGTCCAACCATAACCTAAATTACCCCATGTCCTGAGAGCCTCATGTCCGTCTGTCCAACCCTCCAGGGATGGTGACTCCAGCACTGCCCTGGGCAGCCTGTTCCAATGCCCCACAGCCCTTTGGGGAAGAAATTGTTCCCAAATCCAACCTGAATATCAACCACAGGAAGGGAAATAAATCCTCAGTGCCGAGGGGACGCCCCGAGCGCTTCAAATCGGGCTCCGGTTTGGGAAGAACTCGCCTTTTCTCCCCTTGCTGGTTGAGGCCAAAGAGGCGTTTTGAGGAACATCTGCGGAAACGGAAAACTTTGGGTAAAACCAGGCCTAAAGCATCAAGGATTTGCAATCTGGGAGCCAAGGCTGAGATCAGTCCCTAATTACAAGCCGTGAACGCTGCTTGTTCTTGTTTTACCGATTCCCCGTCTCTGCTGTTTCTCTCAAGCATGTTTAAAGTGCGAGGGGTGCACACGCGCTGGGGGAGCAGAATCACCCCCCTCTGACCAACTGCTTGTATGAATACTGGTAAAACGGGTCCTTAGCACCACTTGTGACTATTTTTTCCCTCCCAAACGTTTTGCTCATGATTAAATTCACGGGAAGCTGCACAAAAGCTGCTCACGTTACCTTCGTCAACCTTGCTGCTGAGTCTGTTAAAATACGTAACATTTTCATAATAATTGAATCAGACTAAACAAAGCTCCCGTAATACAGAACTGAATTGTTGGAGAAGCTGGTTTTAAATCGATGAGCTCGGTGCAGTTGCAGCTCCCGCTTCTATTTGAGGATAAAGCTTCAGGCTACATAAAATATCAACTTACTGACCGCTAAGAACGTGCAGATTTTCACCTGAAGAGCCTGAGCTCGGGCTCTATCCGCTGGAAAAGCCCGTCCTGCGAGCGCCGGCCGAGTCCAAACGCCCCCAACAATGTGGAGATAAAACAAACGCGAGCGGAATGAAACTCTTCCATTGCACAGAAGCGAAAGGGAACGGACTCCCCACCCTGTAAATCCGCACTGAGTCCAGCCTAAGCAGCTAAGCCAGACCTCCATCGCTGAGACAAGCCTAACGGCAGAAGCAAAGCGTGGAATTAAGGGCTCCGGAGCAAGACGGGGTTTTGCCGTGCCCGGAAAGGCTGCTGGACGTCCCTGAGGTGTCTGCGCTGACCGGCACCATCGCACCTACCGGAGCCGAGCCCAGCGCCGACCTGAGCTCCTCGTGCTGCCGGGAAAGAAAACCCTTACAAACATCTTACCAAGATTTAATGTACATTTATTCTTAACACGTGGAACATATAGTATAAAGATTTCATACTGAATAAATGATATTCATTAAGCCAAAAAAGGAAAAAAGGGAGGAATTTACATCAAGTTTTTAGCTACATCGTCTGAAATACAAATATGCAGAATTCATCACTGAAAAATCTCAATTGTGTTTCTTCATCAGGAACTTCAACTGAACCTAGAACTTTTTCACACCTCGATTAGAAAGAAAACAAAACCAGGAAAAATAAACTATAAGTTGATTGGCTGCTGAGACAGCAATGACTTTATACACAGAGACCTGTACAGCATCCTCCGGGGAGGGATGTCTGGCAAGAGATTAAATAATTGTGTCTCGCTTTTGCAGGTCATCAACTCGTTAACTCCTCATACTAGAAAGGGGGAGGGAGAGGGGGACAAAACCGCGAGGGGTCTCAGGGTATGTGCAATGTACAACGTCATATATATATACACACGTGGCAGCGTTCGGGCTGCGCCTAAAGGTTAAAACCAGTTCTAAGAGGTGATCTCAGGGTTATTCATACAATCAAGGAGGAAGAGAGAAAGAGGTCAGGGTGTTGTAGGTTCACACATGATACTTTGGGGGAAAAGCCTTTTTTTTTTTTTAAATTTTTTCTTCTCAACATTAACTAAAAACATTTTTAAAAACTACAGCTTGCTGCTGAGTCAGCGTCTTTTTTTTTTTTTTGTTGTTGTTGTTGTTGGTTTTCCTCTTTTCCGTGTGAGACGTTATTACAGTATGTTTTACAGCTTAAGGTGTACAGTACATGGAGCTCTACACTGCTACTGCACCGCCAGGCTCTGGTCACAACCGCTAACTTCTTGGTTCCTGCAAGACAGATTGTGAACGCACAGCGATAAACCACACAGAGTTCAGCAGTCGCTCGGTGTCCTTCAGAGTTTTACCATTAAAAACAGTTAGGAAAGTGGTGCCTGTCAATGTGATAACGCGGCAAAGTCGTTTTTTTTTTTTCCCCAAACTCACTGTAAACGACAGTAACTTTGGTTAAAATAAAAAAAAAAAGTCTTCTATGTAGACAGAACTTTGTCTCCTTTAATAAGGGATTCAGGACAAATTTGAAGGGCAGGGGAAGGGGAGAGGGAACGGGGAAGTTTCCCCAAGGGAGAAGCAGGACAGCGCGGGGCAGACAGTGGATTCTGAGGTGGTTTTGCATAAATAAAGGGCAACAGTCAGTTTTTCTAAGTTCTCCACTCACGCACACGCACACGGGGGCTCGGATCCCACAGCTGTCATGACTGGCCAATTAAAAACAGTACGTCACAAATCACTTGTGATACCAAAGAGTTCATCAAAGGCGACACGGAGATGTCCAACAGCCGCGACTCGTATAGCGTGAACTCCGAGTGGTTCTCGTCCACCTTGGCCAGGGCGAGCAGCGCCCGGGCGGCTCGGCGCATCATGTCCACACTCGTCGACTCGAAGGGCGGGTTCTGCATGTGCATCAGGCCGGCCTGGCTCTGCTGGAACTGCGTGGCGGCCAGGCTGTCCTCCAGAAAGCCCAGCAGGTTGCCAATGCTGCCCTTCTGCACAGCGATGGCTCTGGCGGCCAGGCTGTCCCCCTGCGCCAGGTTGGCCAGCAGAACCACGGCCATCTCCCGGCACACCGGGTTCTTTCTGTCGCTGAGGAAGCGCACCAAGGTGCCGTACAGCTTCTCCAAGCGACTGAAAGGGGGAGTCGCGAGGATCAAATCCACATTGTTGTCCTGGATGCTGAGTTTGCTGAGTGTTTCTAAAACCAGTCTCTGAGGGGAAAGGACCGCGTTGGGGCCCAGCGTCGGGAAGGGATCCTGGGCCTCCGCGGATGGACACACGGCCCAGTGGAGGAGTCCGTCCAGGATGGGCAAGCAGATGCTTTCCGGGTAGGGGGACAGGTCCAGCTGGCCAGAAATGTTGGCCAACGTGACCAGCGTGTTTTCACGCAGCATCTCCAAGCAGTCCCACCACCACTCCACCTTGTTGCAGCTCACCCCTTGGTCCTGTTCCTCCTCCTTCTCGTAGGTCAGGGGTGCCTGTTTGCGTTCCGGATGCTTGTGGTGCAAGAGAATCAGTTTCCCTAGAATCAGCAGCAGCCCGGGGTGTTTGGACATTTCAAAGTCATTGCCCGGTACGAACGATAAACTCCTGATGATGTTCGAGACGCAGATGCAGCGCTTGGCCAGAGAGTCCTGCCAGTCCAGGAGCGTGCAGAGGGGCGTCTCGTCTTTACTGTGAGGTTCGTCCTCCAGAATTTTTATATTTCTGTGGCTCTGAGCCGGACTAATGCCAAAGGGAAACTTGCCGCTTTCCTTCGTCGTTTCCGAAGCTTTGAGCTCTTCCTCCTCCCCGGGCAGGGACCCGGGACGAGCCGAGAGCATGTCGTCCATGGTGGCCGTTATCCTCTTCTCCGAGGAGCTGTCGGACGGAGCAGTCTCCCCGTCCCTCGTGCTGGGGCTGATCTCGGCCGCCGAACGTTTCCTGGCGCTGGCGGCGCAGGGAGCTCGTTTATGAGTCAGAGGCAGCTCCGTCTTGCTCTCAAAGTGGGTCTGGATGTGCTCGGTGGTGTCTCCACCGCCGATCCGCCAGTGCAGCAGCCCGCTGTCGAACTCCTGCACTCGGCCCAGCTTGTCTGAGTAATCTACCACAAACGGGTCGTTCTTCTGCACAACCTTGACTGGAAGCTTGTCAAATTTACTAACTAGTTTTTCCTCGCTGCTCTCTAGAGGTGCTTTGTCCTTGCTCGAAAACGCAGCCTCCTCCTCTTCCTCGTCCTCTTCTTCCTCCTCACAGTTCATGCTCCGCGGTTCATCATCCTCCTCCCCTTCTTCATGAGAGGAAGCTGAAGATTTACGGAACCTTTCGGGATCTAATAGTGTTCTTTGCCCTGGGTCTCCCACCTCGTATTCCTTCAGGATTCCAAAGATCTCGATCAGGCAGCGCCGGAAATATTCCACCAAGAGTTCCAGCAAGCCTGGCAGCTACGGGGGAGAAGAAACACAGGAGGGGAAGGAAGGAAAGGAACAGTGATCAGAAAACAACTCAGGCCAACGTGAGCAACTGGGAAAGCGGGGCATAAAGGGCTACGGATTGAAGCAGCGATGATAATTAATGGGTTCTGTAATAAACTGATTGCAAAAGATCGCTTTCAGTCCTCCGAGAAAGGGAACAAAGGCAAAACCAGACACTGACTGTCAGTATCCAAGCTGACCCCCCTCCGCATACACGTACCTGTGCGAGCACACACGTACCCATGCAGGCACACACGTACCCGTGCAAACACACACATGCTCTTGGTTTTCTCTCCTTTCTGGTTAACACACGGGGAGGGGAAGGGCAGCTCTAACCAAAACAGCCATGAGCAGTATTAGCAAGCGGTTCTCACAAGAGCCGCAGGTGGCAGCTCGCTGGGAAGCTCCGATCGGGAAGGACAGAGCCAGAGCTGAACGGACGCCACCAACACCCCAAGCGCCGGCAGCCGCTCACAGCACCCTCGCTCAAAATCCTTCACGGCCTCCCTATTGCCATTCTCTTCCCCTGTTACAGAGGTAACACGTCTCACCAGAGGAGCACACACGTGCTTGCACACCAACAAACATCTGAATTACACAGACCAAAGAATAATCAGCGCACAGCTGCCCAGAGCCTGTGCTCCGCAGGTACGGGGTGTCTGGACTCCAGCCCTACAAGGGCACGAGCTGCTTGTTGCTCTCTCGCTGACAGAAAACCCTCCAAAATTAGCACTTCAAAGAGAGCATCTGCACCCACCTGGCTGAGGTTGAAGGTCATGATGCTGTTGTCATCATAGAGCAGGATGTTTATGGTATCTAAGGCCCACGTACTTTCAGCGAGCAGCCCAGACTTCAGAGACATCATCACTCTCCAGGCTTCAGGAGTTCCTGTAACATAAACACATGATACTTCCAGCTCCTGGAGTTTCAAAACAAAAAGGAGATACTTGAGACCGCTCTTCTGGACCCACAAAGAGCAGAGCCTGTTTAAGATGATGCACAGGCTGCCTGTACCAGCAATCTCTCCACAAACAACACCAAAATTACACCTGAAAACACAACTAACCTGCAAAAATACAATTCTTGCAAAGCCAGCGGAGCCGTTCCGCTTGGCAGCAGCGAACCGAAGGGCAATGGCAACACCATCCCCTCGCCAGGCACAAGGAGAAGAGCAGGAGTTTCCTCTTACCGATATCTTTTGCCGTCAGCCGTCTCCTCTGCTTCAACACAGGCTGCGTAGCTTCTACGGATCCCGGAGGGAAGGTGATGTCTCGTCGGATCATGGGCGGCTGTACAGCTGCTGGTGTGATGTGCGAGGCGGGGACGGGCGGTCCCGCCTTCTGCATTTTCATCCCCGAGTGCATGAACGCAGATTTACTGGGAGAAGTGCGGTTCTCCAGAGGTCTGGGCAGAGGTGCTGGGCTGGATACCTGAGGAATGTGATTCTGCATGCTAGGGGGGGCCTGGTAGTTAGACTGGGGGGGCCTTGTCATGGGGGGCACGGTGGCAGAGGGACCGTAAGGAGGTTGCCGGTTCCCGTGGGATGGCCACGGTCCCTCGTGGTTGACCCTCTGGTCTGAATGCAGAATTTCGTCTGTTCGAGTCACTCCGTGATACGCGGGTCCTTGGGGTGCGGAGCCGGCGCTCTGCCGGTTCGGATAGCTGTACCCGATCTCATTGCGCCCCTGCCACATGGCGCCTTGCTGCGGACCCTCTGGAGCCGACTGGATAGGACCCCCCATCATCTGAGGGGGCATGTTCTGCTGAGCGTTGGAGCCCGGGGGAGCAGAGACCCTGTCTCTGCCAAACTGGAAGGGGAACTGGTTCTGCGGTCCCCCAGCGGCTCGGCGGTCAGCGGCGGGGTACGTGCTCCCGTACTGGTTGTACAGGTCCTGCTGGGGGGACGGCTGAGCCGTCTGCTGCTGGCTGGGCTGCTGGGACTGCGCTGGCGGCAGCTGCTGCTGCGTCTGGCCCTGCCCAGCGCTGTACGGGACGTTGTACATCTCCCCTTCGTGTCGCTTCGCGGGTGGGCCGTAGGTGCTGTCCATGGCTCGCTTGTAATTCTATGGGGAAAACAAAAGCAACGACGATATGAGATTACTTAGAAATGAGGAACCCAAACCTCAGCGGGTAGAGCCACTGAGAGCCAGAGGACAAGGCTCACAGTGTGGCCTGTAAGAGGGCGAGACTTTTCTTGCTTCTTCACAAAGCTGGATCGGTCTCTGTTTCAGAAGCCAACACCAACTCCTTGCGGCTGGCTGGGCAGTTTCCTTGCGGGTTCTGAGGATGCATGGGGGCAGGAGTCTGCCCACAGAAAGGACTTTCCTGCAGAAAACACTCAGCTCCGCTGTACATCCACCACAAACCAAACTGGGCACAGGTGCTTGTTTCCTTCCACATCCAAGTATTTTATCAGACCCTATTTCTCTTATATACATTTCCCAGAAAACAGAGGTTTTTTGCTGAAGCATTAAACAAGACGCACTAAAAACTAATGCGCTTCCTTTCCTGTAGATTTCAAAACACTTCACTGAAAGGAGCAAAAACTATTTGCCCCTCTACTTGAGTGCAAACGTAGAAAACGCTCAATTGGCAAGACAAAATTAAAAGCCAAGCTCACTCTATCCGTTCAGAAGCTCCGTGGTCACGACTGGCTTCAGATGGAGCTCTAGGGCTTCCAAGATGACAAGTACCAGAGTAACTCGAACTCTTGGCTCCGGGCCCCGTGGCTCTGGTTGCAGAGCCAAAGTGCAGAGCAGTTGGAATTATTCTTAGCACAGCTGAGCGAGTGCCCTCTCTATACTCCCCTAAACCAGGACTCAAAATTATCAGGAAAACGTTATGGGTCTTGGCACTGATACAAAGAGCAAGTCATATATAAGGATTATGGAAGGAGATATATGTTCGTTCAAACTCTGTCCTGAAACAAACCTGCTGGTTTTGAGAACGAGGAGTAGGAGGCAGGTCTGGAGCCTCTGTGTGTGGGCTCAGGGAGGCAAAGACAAAAAAACCCCTGGGTTGTGCACAACGATCCACCTGAAACAGCTCCCAGCACGCCCAAAGACTCACTCCAAACAAAGCCGCGCAATCACTTGCACCAGAAGGGTTACAGAAACACGATGGGATGCAGAAAGTTCCAGAGAAGCCCACTAAAGCTTCCTGATCTCCTGCTGCCCGCCCAGAGCATGCGCGTCTGCAAACTGCACAACTGCCATTCTCAAACATTGTTCTGCTAACGCAACAGTGGAAACGCTAATTAAAACTTATTAAAACTATTTGCAAACTGGGAAAAAAGAAGTTTCCTGTACAAGGTACTTAATTCTACACATTCATTAAGCAAACACACGGTGAGAAGAGTTTCCATCCTGCTCCTTTTACAAATTTCACACATAAAGCTATTTTGTCCCAGTCAAATCAGAAACGTCCCGATGACTTACCTGCTGTTGCTGTTGGTACATGGTAGTTTGCTGGCTGGGGAAGGGGGTGCCCGAGGATGTGCCTTGAGTGGAGAATTGATTGCCATAGGAATCATGTCTGGAGGAAAAACAGAGGCGTTACTCATCTGATACGACGCACGTTTCACTTTCCCAGTCCCAGAGCTCTTGAAATTGGGAAGAGCTGGTTGTGGCAACACCCGGACAGACCTTTGCTGCTGCTGCTGCTGTTGGGGGTAGCGGCTGGGGGAGTACATCCCCGACTCGGGGGTGGAAGGCATGATGTTGGGCTGCGGGGTTCCAGTTGCTAAGTTGCCCTCGGGTCCCATCCCGGGCTCCGTCCTACATGGGAGCAAACACAAAACCCCCACGTTTCACGCTTGCTCATCCAACGGAAATAATGTGGTCAGAAAAATCATAATAATGAAAATAATTCAAGCAAATCAGGGTCTCCCCTAGTTCAATACGCACCTGACTCTGTCGTAAGGAGCTCCGTAGGAATAGTGTTGCCGCTGTCCCATGGCCATGTTACCCATCCCCGGACCTGCAGCACGGTTGTAAGGGTCACCCATACCACTGTTGGGGCCCTGCCCTGAGGACATGAAGGGATCGCTTCCCGGAGCTGAAATATCGAAACGAAAACTAATAAGCACGTTTACCTCTGCATTACAAAGATACATCCCATCTTGTGGGGAAGAAAAGTGAGCAGAAGGTCTCCCACAGCACATGGCCAGACACAGGGATCAGTGCTCAAGGGAAAAAGGGGCCGGAGCACACGGGGACCTGCTCACCTTTCCTCATACTGCTGTAAGGATCTTTATTTGGCTCGTAAGACATGCGACCCATCATGTCAGAGGTATTCATGCTGGGCTGGTACCCTGGATTTGGAGTCATGGAGTTCCGCTTCTGGAACGTAGGATCACTGCCATCTGCAAAGGCATCCTGAAGGCCCACTGAGTTACTCCTGGATAAGAAAACCCAAAAACCACAAACACAGAATGAGAGAGGCCCACGATGCTCCTTGGGATACTTTTCCCCACACGTTCCCTCTCAGGTGTTGCTGTTCCCCAGAAGGACCACAGTTATGATCCTCCAACATAGCCACGAACTGCCCTTCCGCAATACTGTCCTCAACCCCAATCCCAAAAGTAACGATTATTCGCACACAGATGCAGAGTCAATGACGCTACCGTGAGCTGTTAATACAGGAGCAAAGGCACAGAGCTCCACCAAAACAGCCACGGGTGGTGGCAGCGACCCAGACGCAACCTCACGGTCCCGCTGTCCCCAGCAGAGCGGAGGAGGGGGTGATGGTTTCATACCTGATGCCTGGCAAAGGGGGCATCTGGCTGTGTGGCGTAGACGCTGGAGTTGGTGGCTTCAGGTCTCCTCCTTCTGCCATGGAGCTGCTGGTGGACTGAGGTGTCTGAGGTCCCTGCATTGAGCCTGAACCCGCTGCAAGAACAGTGGGTGTGAGCATGTGGTGTGAGCAGCTTTGTACAGTAGAGATGCAACCCAGAACCTCCCCAGAACATCAGCCCCAAGGAGAGCAAACAGTCCTTCAAGAAAGAGACAGATGGAACGGCCAAGAAGGTGCAAGGAACTCAACACTGCAAGGACCTACTGGGCCAGACTTCCCAGGAGAAACAAGTACAGTAACACAAAGCTGGGAGGATACGTTCGTTTTCATCACACCTTCACTGTTAACCACTTTCCCTTTTACATATGGAGCCAACCACTGTCTGGTGTTGCCCAGGCTGATGCTCTACAGCGCACCACGCAACACAGAACACGGTCCTTCTTGCCAAGTGACAACCATGGGCCCATCACCTTCACATTCCCTTTCTACCCGGAAAGAAGGCAGCTTTGAGCCCTCTCCTTCAAGTCTCCCAATCCTTTTAGGGATGGAAACTCCAGGATGTGAGCTGAAGTCACTCTGCATGAGGCTCCTCTGTCTGCTCTGCCCTTCAACAGGAGTTAATTCACACAGGTTAATTCAAGCACCACTCCCAAGAATTCCTGGAACAGGGAATGCCGGAGATGCTGGATCTTTCACTGAACAACAAAACCCGTCCAGCAAGTTCCCCGGCTCTGCGCGGGCTGCTTTACGCTACAGCGAGCTTTCATCAGAAAGCCCGGCCGTCATGTGCGGTGCAGCTGTGCCGGCAGCTCCAGGAGCGCTCCCCTGCCCCGGCATCGCTGCCACAGCTCGCAGGTTCATCTGCTCCCCGCAGCTGGCAAGAGCTGAACTCTTAATTAATGTTTCCATTAGTTACCATCCCCAGCACCCGATATCCCTCAGCTTCAGCCCTGCTGGTTGATGACTCATTTCAGCTATTCATTAAAATCCTCCGAGGTCACATCCAGGGCATGTTTGTTTACACCCCACCTTCCTGGCACCCTGTCCCGTGCTGCGCGACGCCCTCCCGGCCGGGGAGGGCTCCGGAGCAGGAACGGCCGAGACGAGCTCAGCGGGGAGTTTCATTCACGGGCCCTCCCCGCCGCTCCCCTTCGCTCATCAGCGGCGGTTCAGCTCCGCTCGCCTCCCCCAGGAATCCACCCCTCGCCTGGGTTCGCGAGGCTGAAATCGGCAGGAAGAGGCCTCGAGACGTTCCCCGCGTCGCTGCCATTTGGTGTTTGTCCCCACCCCCTGCCGTCCCTCCCACTCACAAATTTACACACAGTTGGAGCCGGGCCAGTTCCACGCTCTGGGAATTAAAACCCAACGACAGACTGATTACGCCTCCCCGGGGACACGCTGCAGTTTGCGAGCAGGAACCCAAGGAGGTTTGCAGGAAGCCCGTGCCAAGTGCCCACGAGGCAAAACCCAGTCGGCTCCAGCCACGGCCTTTCTGCACACCCTTTGGATTTTTTGCGGGTTATGAGCGCACGCTGCAAGGAAAACAGCTCCAGCACCAAGAGCTCGACCCAGACGATTGCCCAGGATGGGCTTTGGATGCTCTGCAGCCTCAAAAAGCGTTAACGCAGAACGAGGCAGCGCAATCCTCAGCACTCACAAAGTTTCGCAGAAGTTCATTTGACAGAACAGGCTGAAATGAAGCGCAGGCCTGTGCCAACGGGTTATAAAGTTTGCGAGGAGAGCAAAGCACGTGTGTCTGTGGGATGACACAGCCCTTCATCCAAATCACGGGGCTTCAATACATCCCACTCGATTCCCAAACTGTGAAGTTATTCTCCACAGAGATTCTCTGGTTAAAACATTAATTGCACACCTTAAACCTGCGCCTAAACTCACCTGGAGACGGAGGCTGTATCTTAGTCTGAGACTTCTTTGAATCGGCAGCTGCAAAGATATCCGGAGGAGGGTCTTCACCTCGCTCAATCTTGCACTCGAAGGCGTACAGACACTGGATGTACTGCTTCTTCAGAGAGCTCGCTGCGCTGCTGGACGTGCCCACGTTGAGATTTGTGGCCAGCTCGCGCCATTTCTTGTTTTTGTTGACCTGCACAACCAAACAAGAGGCTCTGAACTCCAAATCTATTTCTCCCTCCAAGAAGTTTTCTGGGGAGAAATCAACACTTCTCAGCTGAAACAAGGATGCGAGAAGGGCTAAGCACATCAGATATAATTGCGTTCAAACCCAAAAACTAGAGAAAACTTTTCAAATTGGGACAGATTGCAAAGCAAATGAACCACGAGGTCAGTTGACAGCCAGATGCGAGGACAAAGACAGTGTCACTCATCTTTGCGCTGGACAAAACAGGGAGAAAAAGGACTCGAACCTCACCGCAGACTGTTTTCAAGCAGACAACAGCAGAGCAGATGTCTGGCTCGCTTAAAGGCTGCTAGGGTTTATAAGCGTTATTTAAAAAAGAAACACAGCTAAATGGAAAGGCGCAGCTTACCTCTAGCTACAAATCTAACTCTGAATTGTGTCGCCTATCGACTCGCGACTGTGGGCAGCGCTGAACGCAAACAGCCCGACACCCACCTGAGTCAATCCTCCGATCTCCTTCACGGAGACGTAGAGTCGGTAAAGGTCCAAGGGTTTCCTGCCCACGGCCGGCAGGTTGGTCATGCCCATGGCCTTCTCTTCGGTGAAGGCCAGGTAACGATCTACCCAGATCTTCCTCTCGGGCTCCCCGCCCAGCTCGTAGAGTTTGGTGATCTTCTCGTTGGTCGTAGTAGAGGAGCTGGACTTCTGGGAGAAAGAAAGAGATATCAGGACTGAGCAGCACAAAACCAGCCCGGTCACATCCACGGTGCTTTCAAAAAAGCAGCCAGGTAAGAGTTCCAAGTTCTGCTGTTAAACGTTGAGAACAGCTTTATATTAGACCTCCACTTGGCTCAAATCAATGCCAGGCAAGTGTTGACACAGGTATCACAAAAACAGCTGCTGCTACATTTTACCTTTGACTTGGATTCTGCTTTTGGCGTCCCATCTGCCTTATTGTTCATTTTAGTCGCAGGCGTTAGTTTGACATCTGCAAGTCCCATCATCTCAGGGCTTGCTGCCATCCCTAGGAAGTTAAAAAGAGGATTTTAAGGCCGATTTCATCGTTATGGATTGAAAAATCGATGAAATGCCCAACAGCCAGCCCTGCCTTACCTGCAGAGTTGTTCGCCATATTCCCACCCATGGGATAGGGTGGGCCCTGGGGGTTTATCATCCCAGCCATACTGTTAATTCCCTGTCCGTACGGAGGTCCAGTGCCCATCATTCCCCCTTGGTTCATGTTGGGATAACCAGGAGGCCTAGAGAAGGCAAGGAAGAAACAGACGCTTAGTCCAGATACTAAAGATTGAGATCTTGTCCTCTAACAAAGCAGGTTTGCTACAAGAAACCTCCTACAAAAGGAATAAGGTGACTTTCTCCAGCTCACTTTTCCAGCAAAAGACCAAAGATCAGATGCTCTTTTAAAGCCCAGCTACGCTCGCACCAAAGTCTCATTCTCAAAAGCAAAGGGGACGCAAACCATTTTGAAAGAGAGACTTCAGTTCTGAGCGTTTCCACCCTTCATCTCGTTCCACTCCATCCCCAAACTGAACTTGCTTTCAGTTAAGTCACCTTTACAAGAACGATCTGCAAATGCTGCAGCCCTGTGTATTTAAGGGAGAATACATTATTTGTATAGATGAACAGGGCAGTGCTGCAGCCACCTTTAATGATCTTTCTTTCCTTTTTGTTACCTGCACAAGCGACATTATTTTACATGTATCAGAAAACCTCATACACAACCGCCGCTCAAGCTCGTTCCTCAAAGGGACAAGCTTTGGTGTCTTTATTCATAGAACGATTCTATGATTTATTTGTGTTGGGAACTTGACCTCTTGGCGGTCACAGGTACCATCAGACAGCGCACTGCAGAAATGGCCCTTAAATCAGGATAAAGAGCACAATGCCCAGCCAAACGACAACTGTATCTAACAGCTTTACTAGGGGAACCCAATTTATAAGCAAGTTGGAGGCTCTCGTGGCATTGTGGGGAGCCACATGCACCTACTCTGAAATGTGCAATTAAAAAACCAAAAACTCAACCACAGCAAACAGTTGCAAAGTTCAGCGCTGAATTCCAGCTCCCGTTCCCACAGCTGCTCATCGAGGCCGTAAAAGGAAGAAGTTCATTACGCCGGACAAGCAATGCCGTGGTTCAGACAAATGCAGCTGGACGGCTGTCTGGCAGATTTATGGGCTTTACCACACACGCCGCGTCTTTTAAATCACCCATGTAACAAAGACCACAGAGCGAAAACAACTGAAGGGATCTCAGAGTTCAACGGATTCCACCTATGAATATTAAAAATTCCCTAAGCACGTCACTGATGATGTATTCCAACACACTGCTTGTCCAAGCTTTACGCTTTCTTTTTTAACACTGAAGATGGATGAAAAAGTCTCCAAAAATGGCACATTTTCAGTGATGTGTGTGTTCAGTATTAACCCAGCACTGGGTTACAGAACGACAGAATGTGAGGGGTTGAAGGGCCCTGGAAAGCTCATCCAGTGCAATCCCCCCATGGAGCAGGAACACCCAGATGAGGTTACACAGGAAGGTGTCCAGGCGGGTTGGAATGTCTGCACAGAAGGAGACTCCACAACCCCCTGGGCAGCCTGGGCCAGGCTCTGCCACCCTCACCCCAACAAGTTTCTTCTCAAATTTAAGCGGAACCTCCTGTGTTCCAGTTTGCCCCCATTGCCCCTTGTCCTGTCCCTGGTTGTCACCAGAAGAGCCTGGCTCCATCCTCCTGACACTCCCCCTTTCCATATTGATCCCCAGGAATGAGTCCCCCCTCAGTCTCCTCTTGTCCAGCTCCAGAGCCCCAGCTCCCTCAGCCTTTCCTCACACGGGAGATGCTCCACTCCCTTCAGCATCTTGGTGGCTGCGCTGGACTCTCTCCAGCAGTTCCCTGTCCTGCTGGAACTGAGGGGCCACCACTGGACACAATATTCCAGGTGTGGTCTCCCCAGGGCAGAGCAGAGGGGCAGGATAAACAGCTTTGACACCCAGCTCCGATACGGGGACCTTTACCAAGGGCAAATCTCCCTCCTCACCTGTTCTGGATGGAGTTGGCAGCCGCGTGCATGGCGGCAGCAGCCGCTTCTTGTGCTTTGCGGTTCATGCCGCCTGGGGGGGGACACATCCCCGACCCCACCTGCGGGGGCATGTTGGCCATGTTGGGCCCGTAGGGTCTGTTCCCCATGGCGCCGTGGCTCATCCTCCCGGGAGGAAGGCCGCTGTAGGGTGGCACGCCGCTCTGCCCATGCATCTGGCTCCCGGCACCCATGGGGTTCATGCTGCCCCCCATTCCTGGGCTGGGGTAGTTGGCGTTGGACATCGCGTTGTAGTTTGGCTGCCTTGGATAACCTCCTGAGGAGATAAAAAACGAGAGGGGAATACAACATCGTTCAACTAGTTTATGAATCACCATAAAAATCTTCTATCAGCAAATATTTAAAGATCACTAACAGAGATGAGGGGGAGTGTTAACACCTCAACAAAAAGTCAAAGAACTTGGATATAAGCCACATAAAATGTGTTTTGACGTAGCCAAGTAATAACATCGATTCAAAAGCTGCCTGAAACTCTCCCAAACCTCAACCGAGCACAGTGAGCTAAACGGTCCAGGATAGGAGGCAGAAATCTCATTTAACCCTTTCCAAAACGTTTTCTTCCTCTCCAAGGAGAACTGACCTTTCTCTATTACAGTGGATGCATAACCTATGTATTTTTAAATGAGGAAGGACCCTACATTTATAACTAGCCCTGAAAGCAACATATTTCATGGATCTCAACATGAACAGAGCACAGCTCCTTCCAGCTCGTAACCAGCACACTGGTTTGTATTATCAGGACATTCAGAGTGGAAAAATAAAACCAGTTCTCAACGTCGAGATGTTACAACAGAGCGAGCCCCCGTGTATTTGCTGAGCTCAGTTCCCACGCTGGTGAACTCACCTTGAGGTCCATACTGCCCACCCTGGGGTCCGTAGCTGCCCATGGAGTTCTGCTGGTACGGCCCCATCCCGGCGTGCATCTGTCCTCCGGATGACTGGCGGGGAGATAAGGCTGAGCCGGGCTGGGGGGAGCTGTACTGGGGCATCTGCGGGTTCCTCTGCATGTAACCTGGTCGCCCAGTGAGCGGAGAAGACAATTATTAGTGCAAAGCATCCAGGGGTGCCACTGGACACACGTGTTCTCGGGTAAGAGCAACCCCCCAGATCCACCAACAAAATCCTTCCAGCAACAGCCCAGACAGATTTTACAGCGGTTGCTATTGAGGAGCCTGTGTTATCTGCTAAGATAACAGATCCAATTTCCTGTTTTAGCCAGAAAAACACAACAAAACTTGGTGTCACAACAGTAGACAGTACCAATCCTAAGAGCTTCTTGTTGGCTTTTGTTTGCTTGGTTTTGTTTTCTCAGGGTGAAAACCATATTCCTTCAGCCATGAGAGCTGAAACTCTACATGCATCTTCACCCACGCCAACCTTATTCTCTTAGGTGGAAAGGGAACGCAGTACCGTTGCGAGCACCCCTCGTTCTGAAGCTTGAGGTCATGGGCCTTGGGCAAGCCACATTCCCAGGGAAGCGTGTCAAAAGCCAGAGAAAACATCTTACGAGCCAAACTACTCACTTGGACGGAACATTAAGACGCCAAACAACCAGCAACAGCTGAATTGACTGGAAGGTGCCCGAACACTTGCAGCTTATAAACCTGGGGCAGCTTTTAAATGCTATTTCGCCACAGAAACCGTGTAATCAGGCCAGGTAATTTTTACCGACGCATCTAGCTTTGCAATTGACTGTTTTAACTCATGTCACGCACCTCGATCTTGCGCTATGCTCGACTGGTTCATGGAAGGATGCATGATACTGTCCGACTGGCCACTGGGCGGTCGGGGCGGCATCTGATTGCCTAAAACCACAAAAAGGAAAGCGGTTAATCACCAAAATTGCAGACCACAAACCCCAGGATACAAGAGTATTAAACACCAGAACTACAAACAACTTGAGGAGAAGACCACATTTAACCACAGTGAAGAAAAACAAAAGCAAGATCAGTCACATTAACAAAATGACACTCGCTGGTTTACCAGCCGTCCCACCCATCCTTGAAAAGTTACAGACGTTTTAAAGGAAACAAATGAGCTCACAAGACCTCAATAACCACACAGCGCTGGCACTGGCCGATTCCTCCCCACTGGCTGTTCTAACTCCCCCTCCAGCTGCAGCCCCAGCGAGGGGTGGACGCGAGCGGCGTTACCTGGAACCGCGGCCGGGGAGAGCGGACCAGAGCGGGACTGAGCAACGCTCGCAGGAGATCCAACTGGGGATGGGGAGGGTCCTCTGATGCCTGGCAGGTGAGGAGAGGTATGTGGAGAGAAAGGAGACTGAGCTGGGTTACTCTGCTCTCCTTGACTGCTGGAAATCCCTGACGTGCTCACTCCAGGACTCAGGGCTCCTTCTGTACCCATGGGGAGATCATCTATTGAACCAGACAGGTCCTGCAATACACAGAGAAACACGTCAGGCAAGGATCAAAAGACACGGGGCCGTTCTCTCACACACCGCTAAGGAAGAGTGCGTTTCTCCCTCAGGCGCGCTACAAATAGGAATCAATGACCTCGGTTCAAGTTATTGTCAGGAGCGAAGGATGTTGCAGGCTGAGGGAACTGCCAAATGTGTCTTATCCCGCTGCCTGTCTCTGAACCCGAGAGTTCCCCAGCTGGTTTGCTCAGCGCTTGCTGATGGTCCAAACAACGGGCTAATTCTACTTGCTGCTTTTAATTCAGTTTAGAGGCGAGGACTTAAAGAACAACATCGATAGCACTCGTAAAACTGCAAACAGAGGAGACGGTCCATGCGATCGCGGCTTGGAAGAGAAACGTGGCTCTGAAAGACAAAACTCCTGCCTCGCCATAATTAATTCATAAACCTCATACGAGCTGGGAAACGACTCACTGGAGATGGATAAAAACAAACTAAACAGAGATTTAAAAGAAAACCATAAAATACTCTTCAGGGTTCCCTCTTCCCTTTCTTCAAAGATAGCAAAAATTAGCAGTTACAATATCGGCCTGTGAAGTTCAGCTTTTCTTGAAGGCAAGGCCGGAAAACACCCTTGAAAACATGAAAAGCATGAAAAGCTGAAACCTCCAATTGCCACAGTAGCGACTGCAAAGCAACGGCACCAAAAATCAGCTGGCAAGCCCGAAAACTGGGGACGCTTCCAAGAAGACGATGAGCAGATCCAACGTTCACAACTGCACGAGCTGCTTGATAACCAGGTGCATCAATTATTCAGGCTTGGCCCCGAGTGAATGAGTAACAGTCCAAGACGGAGTGAGCGGTGGCACTTTGGGAAGCTGGGAAGTTGTAACTTGTAAAATCTCTGCCAGAGATGCGAAGGATCGAAGGAGCAAAGCTCACCAGGGCTTCAGCCCTCCTTTGCGAATCTTTCCGAGCGACCCAACCTGTCTCAGAGTGTCCAAACTGAGCCCCGAAGGCGTTTCGGACCAATTCCCTGTGCGCAGCATTCAGCTGGACGGTGCGAACGGAGCCGGCCCCGTTTAAAACACCGCGCGGAAAGGCCGAGCCAACTGATGAATAACTTGGACGCCTTGGTGTTGTTCACGCTGAGTGGAAAACGGCTCGTTTAGCAGCAGTTTGGTAACGTATCCCCAGCCCTGTGCGGTGCGGGAGGACCTTGGACACAGGGTAGCGCTAACTTAGCAACTTAAGAGCTTCCACAACACTTAAACAAGTCCTGTCTGGTAGGTAATGTGAGAAAAGGCGCTGATGGCACGTCCCAGCATCTAAGCTGGAGAACAGCACGTCACCGCACCCCAGGATGTGGAAAACTGGGGTTACGGAGGAATAAAAGCCAGGAGATCCCCAACCACCTCCTCACGCTTGTTGGATGGACAGTGACGTTCAGAAGGACTAAAGGGGCGAGCTGGGCCTGACACTCGGTTGTTGGCTGCACCAGGGCAATGTGATCTATTTAATAGCAGAATTTGATCAAAATGCTTCTAACAAATGCTGGCAAATGCCCAATTTGAGCTGCAAACACCAGTCGCTTGGTGGGACGACTTAGTGCACGGTGTGTCCATCCTCCCTGTGCATTACCGCTCCTGTCTGAGAGCATCTCCCGCACAGCAGCCCCATCGGTGCACTGATTACTGCTGGAGTATAACCTTCCTGAGAAAGAAAACCAACACAGCTTTGTTTTATTTCAAAAAACGGCACAAAAAGCCTAAAAATAGCGTCTAAGAGCTCTCGCCATTTTCGCTACCTTCCTGTTGTAATATCTTGCTCCTTTATGCCGCTACGTGGGTTTTTTGCCCCCGGATGACTTTGACAAACCCACATTCCCCCTGTGGAAACCATCTAAGTGGGAGGAAAGAGACGGTATTTCCAAAATTGTGCATTAAAAAGCATCGACCAACACAAACAAACAAAAGCAAAGCGCTCCTCCCCAGCACTCACTAATTTCAGCCACCTCTACAAGACACACGTCTCTATCCCCTAAGTCAGCGAAGGCATCAGAATGTCCACAAGTCAGTTCAGTCCGGTCTAAAATTGGCTGGAAATACTGCTATTTCCCTTAAGTACATTACGGTTCTTTTAGTCTGAATCACCAAATGCACCCAAACGGTGTTTTCCTATCACCGAAACGGAGCTGGAGGCCAAAACCATGCGCGGCTTTCAAATCCCCAGCACCACGAGCTCAGAGCGGTTAAACCTTCACACCAGTGGGGCAGAACCTACAGCTGCTTAAATGAGAGATTTTTAGGCTCTAAGGAAAAATAAAACGCATTATAAATGTACAACGGAGACAAAATAGCAGCATGGAAGGGCAGATATGGAGCAAGATGTGAAAACTTCCTTCTGTTATCAGTACAAGCGACAGGCTTCTCCCAGAGGTAAAACAGGAGGTTTTGCCTCCAGGATTTGAGGAGGTCACTGTTTGCTACACGGTATGAGCGCCACTCATAGACAAACGGGGCAAACTAAGAGGTTATGGGTTGGTAACATCAGGCACGAAATATCTGCAAGACAGAAAACGAAGCAACGTTAAAAACTGTTTGGAAATTAACTCCTTAAGTAACTAGATAACGATCTTTAAAGCTGATGTCTTCGACCTTGCCGATGCATCAAAGCCGAAGCGAAGCGCTGCAAGTCATTTAAAAACATTCCGTTTTAATTAAGCGGGTTAATACAGGGTTGCTTTCGACATGCGAGCGAGGGCCCCTCTGCATTGCTAACATACCATCGCGGAGCTCACGGCGGAAAAACCGCCTCCGAGCCCTACGCATCATCTCAGATCATCAGCTGAAATGAGTGAAAAGCGAACCACACATCAACCTTTCTCGGGTGTTGGACGTGAACTGCAACAGGACCGTAAAAATCAAGTCACTCCTAAAATGATTTTCATCTGTAAGTTGTAGGAAATAATAACACAATAAGTCGTTTCCCAGCAGTGTTTTCTGAGCCTGTTCCTCAGCAGGATGAGGTTTCTCAGGAGCAAATCTCCTGCAAGGGGAAGAGAGAAGCAGGGACCGAACACCAAAGCGCCAGCAGCTCTTGGGTAAGGAGCTGTTTTCCACCTACCGAGGTATTTCCTCAGGATGCCAACCATCCAGGCACAGTGTTGGTCTGTCAACTAAACCTACAGGACGCCATCCAGCTCGGATTTTGCATCCCGAAAACTAAGGGGAAAGCGAAAAAATCTCAGTCTCTCTCTGGTTTGAAGGATGGAGGGAGCAGAGATGCTTTTAATAAAAATAAAGAGAAGCTCATTGACTAATGGAGCTCTGGTGCGTTCTGGATGAAGCCCAAGAGGAGGGGCCGGGGGGCTGGTTTTGCCTCCCACGAGCATCGGGACACGACCTGGAACACACGGCTCCCCCGTCCCCTCCTCCGGCAGCGCTAACTCTGCCAACTCCACGGAAACGTCAGGGGCTGGAGAATTTCCTCACGTGTTTCCAATGTGTTTTTTTTAAATGCATTTTATTGCTCATCTGCCATGCAGATCAAAAAAAAAACCACGCTGGAGGGATTCCAACTATTTCGCACAGAATCTCACACTCCCGGCTGGCTGCAGCCCCAAAGCCGGGCTTTTCTTCACTTGAAATACTGCCCGGTGTTATTTTGGGATGTGACCCGATAGCGGGAAGCCCACGGGGACCCCGCCACCATAACCGTTCCAGCTGCGATCGGCTGCCCGGTGCCAGCGTGGTGCGTCGGTGCTGCCGGCAAACCGGGACTCGGCCGCTCGCGCCTTCTCATCGCAGCACAACAAACCTGAAATCGCACGATCTGGTACCCGACGGAGGGTCAGGGGAGTTCAGCTCTTGCAGGGAAAAGGTTGCAAGTCCCGGCAGGACCAGGAGCCGGTTAGTTCACGCTGGAAACAGCAAAGGTTTCTTTGAGATGAAAAGAGGAGCCACCATTTCGCTGTATCTGATACGGCGCTCGTTTGTTAAACAAACACCGAGATGAAACAACGAGAAATACTTTAAGATCAAGGCAATGAAATCCCAGAGGAGGGAAGATTCAAAGCTGGAAGAGCGGGAGGACCAGCCAGAACGCAAATGGGTGTCCCCGTGGGGACCGGCCCTTCCCCTGCCCGTCCTCGGTGTCCATGTGCATGGAGAGCACGGGGATCGGGGGCTCTGCCACATCACCAGACAGCGCTCGAGGAAATTACGACCTGGAGACGGGCGTGTGGTGGAGCTTATAAATGCCACAAGGGCAGCTGTGTGCGTAAAGATGCTACGAGCAAGACAACAACGGCTGCATTTATTCCCCAGTTCTTTCTGAAAGGGAAAAAGCCTCTCTACTGCTTCTAACTGAAATAGCTGCTTTCTATTAGTATTTCATTTTCTCTGCAGTTTCTTCTTTGGTTATTCAAGGCTTAAAGATCACAAGCTTGTCCTTTCCTTCCCCTTTATTTCCACACCCAAGATACCTTGGTTGCTCTATCGCAAAATTTACATGGCTGATGGGCAAACCAGGATCTCCCTGCTGTTCTGGGAAACTGAGAGGCTCGTTCCTCCTCCTGTGCTACAGACCACGGAGTCTTGCGTCTGGTGCTTCACAACGCGGCCTGGAGACCTGACCACGCTCCCCTGGAGCTTCAGAACTGCTTCCGCTGGAGAAACCAGAAGCTGGAGCTGAGCAACACAAGCTACAGCAGAAATCCCGTTGAAAATGTGCTGCTCCAAAGGCAAAGTAGCATTGCAGGTCCTGTCCCGTCCCCAGCACACACAGGTTGTCCCAGGAAGAACCACCGTCAGTTATTGTGCGGGTGACACCAAGTCAACCTTTACAGCACCAAAAGCACCTTCCAGATGAGCATCGTTCCTGGTGCACGGAAGGGCTGGATGAGACAACGGACGCAGGATGCGTGCGGGATGTCTCTCCAATAAAACCTCCATCCACACCTTGAACATTGCTGGAATGTAAAGCGAGCGGAAGATCCTGTTCACGCTCTGTTCCCGTGTGCTCTGCACCCTCTCGCACTTTGGGAGGAGTAGGGTAAAAAAAACCCCAAAAATAAATACTTTTAAGCTGCCATTTTACCTGTTATTGATTCACGTATGTGTGAGAAACATGTTCATCCACATTCCCAAGCTACCCAGGATGATTAAAGACAAATAAAACCAAAGCCTAGCAACACAAGCTGGTTTCTTCTTGACCATATAGAGCTCTCCCCCAATGCCATGTGGTTCTTACCTCTAAGACACTGCAAAGCCTGGTTTAACAGGGCAAGATCCCTTTCTCCTGGCACCAAAACCGGGGGATGCCCAGAAGGGAGATCAGTGTCACGCTGGCGCGAGCTGCACAATACACTTCCATGTTTCATTAAAGCTTTTTAAGCTCACGGCCTCGCCTCTTCTATCTTCCTTCAAAATGGGACAAGATCAGCCAGCAGAAGGAACAAAGGGGTTTAATGATGCAATGAAATCAGAGTGTTTGGCCCCTCGGATACGTCCCTGGAGGCTCAACCTCTGATCTGAGCAAGGACCACACGTGAGCAACCAGAAACGGGACAGGTCTCGGGATCTGTAGCAAAACCTTGTGGAGGAAAACCAAGGATCCTGGTTACAAGACTGAGCATAAGGACATTCGGGACCTCTGAAGTGCCACTTACTCACCCAAGCAGCCCTTCAGTAAAGGAAATGGGCGCTATATCTTTCCTGCTTCAAGGGAAAACCACCTGCCCACTGAAACAACTATCAGGAAGGCAACACCATCTCGGCATCAGCCTCTGTTACGTGGAATCCATATTCCCTTCCTGAAGCTCCTCTCGGGCATCAGCGCTGACAACAGCAAACCTAAGATGGGGACTAGAATGTGCCAGAGAGATTCGTGCAGTTTCCTCGCTCAAAAAGCAGCTGAAAAGCTCGTTCTTGCCGTCTGGCTGTAGAGGAGCTGGTAGGAGCTGTAGCTGCACTGCAGGAAAGGAGCGTTGGAAGGGGCTGCGGGAGGAGGGGCTCGCTGCCTCACCACGAATTTCACTCCAGTTGCAAAAATAAGCTGCGGTTCTAATCCACCTCGGTAAATCTAGGAGGGTCCGGTTCTTCGTCTGAAAGCAGGTACAAAATAAAGAGAGGACGGCAGACGGAAGCGCCGCTGGCTTTACTACATTCCTGCAACGGGAGAGCGTGCGGAACAGCCAGCGTTGCTACCGCAGCAGCCATTGATTTTTCAGAGGTCGATACTCCACTCCCACAGATCCACTCGGCAGGAGCTTTAATCACATCTACTGCTCCTACCCCTCTGCCACCCCCTTGGTTGTTCCCCCTCTGAATAAAATTAACAAAAAGGGAGACTGGGAGGCAAAGTGGTTTTTCTCCCCTCTCCGACCACTGAGCAAACGCAGATTTCATATTCTCTTTGGAGAGATTCGAAGGCTGTAGTTGCAGCACCAAGTGTAGAAGGAGCGATGTGATTCATCCACAGAACAAGATGTCGCCGAAGGGAAAAGCCCCGGCCTGGAAGGGCAGCGTTCCCACCGGAGCTCTTCCGAGGACCCCGGGAAACGCAGCAGCAGAACGTTCCAGTTTCCATTTAACCCTTTGAAAGCCGCTCGGCTTCTAAAAAGCACCGCCAGGTTTATCTAAATGTTGATACGACACGAAGTGTTCCGAGTCGCGTCACCTGGGTTGACACCGAAGCGCCACCCAGCAGCGCTGTCACACTGAGGGACAAAATCTCCAGCCGCACGCTGGCCCTAAAACAAGTTGCAAGAGGAACACGTGGAGGACGCCGCGCATGACGAGCAGCATCGCAGCAGCGCCTGAGGATGCTCTCGGCGACGCTGATTTTTTGGAGGGTGTTGGGGATGTGTGGGGAAAGAGACCTACATGTCGATCGCATCCATCAGCAGGGCCGATCCCACCCTGGGAAGGTGAGAACCCGGCCCAGGTCTCACACGACTGATCACAAACCCTTTAAATAAAGAGCTTTCTTCATCTTCTAGAGGTTTTCCAGTGCTCTGCTTCAGTCTGAAGACCAACCCCAGATCATATCAATCGCTCCATTAGCGTTAGTTGTCCCTCCTGTCGCCGGCCAGGAGGATCTTCCAGCTCCCTCGGGATGGTGTTTTCCAGCCTGTGTTCCATTTAGACTCGAAGCATTTAGTCACTCGGCGTGCGATGGTGCCACCGCATGAGTTCGGGTGGGTGAAGAAATGCAGCAAAGGCAGGACTTTGAAACAATTAAAACATTTTAAAAGTTCAGGCCAATGCTTTGGATTTTAAGACAATTGACAGCTTTTAGTATTATCAGCCTCTTTGAAACAATTAAGAGTGACAGAATCAATTCCTAAAAAGGTAGAAGGCAAGAAGATTTAGGAGAGGAGATTTCTAAGGCATCAGGTATTTGCAAGGCTGATGAATCTGCTCTGGCTGGAAAAAGCCGCTGCAGAGACAGCTGAAATCCAGCAGCTCCTTCCCAAAGGCCCTGGGAGCTGTGGGGACATCATGGGCCGCGCCGAGCGCCCAGCACCAGCTGGGGCATCTCTAGAGACACCACGTCCAGCAGGAACCGTCTGCGATGCTGCACCCGGGTACCACGGGACAGAGAAACCGGACAGACGACTGGAAAGAACCACAGAAACTCTGCTCTGGCCCCGGCTCAGAGCGGCGAGCGCGCACGGGAAGAGGCGACAGAACCATGGAAACCTGGCCCAAGCACACGCTGACGTGCGCCCGGCGCTACCTGCAGGGCCAGGGTGCCAGAACAGCCCTTTCCTAGAGATGGCACTTGAGGAAATCTAACTTCCTGTTTGTTTGGTTTGGTAAATAGAGGTTACTACTCTCCTGGGTAAGACCCGATTCAAAATTGTAATTAAAACCAATTCTACAGCTCCTCCTCCAATTATCAGGACTGGTTTGAAATCGCCTCACATCCCCAAGGTGCTGGTGGAGCGCAGCCCTGGGCCCCTGCCATGCCCCACATTTCAGCGCCATGTGGAAACAGTTTTCTCGGCGGCGTTTCTGACCGTGCACGTCTCCGAGACGAGTCGATCCAGCACACCCGAAGGACGCCAGCAGGAAAACGATGCCTGTAAAGCGAGAGCTCAGGTGTGGCAGCGTTTAAAACGTGCGCGGGGCTGCGGGCCAACGTTAAACACCTTCGTTTATCCCCGCGACCGCTCCGCGCGGCACAGAAGGTCAGAGTGTGCGACCTCAGGTGGGGCGGTTTGATGGAAAGGGAGGAGGACGAGGCTGCTCCGTCCCACGTCAGACTGACAAGAGGCTTCCGTGCAATTTAAAGAGTCTCCAATGACACCGAGTCAGCAGCAAAGAGGAAGCAAAAACCCCATTTCTGTTTTACAGAAAGCGCATTTCGCAGCGAGGTCACGTCGCATAGCGCAGTTCGGCGGACACCCGAGGAGCAGCTCCGCGTTCCATCCGCAGCAGCGCCGGGGGTGCGTGCGACAGAGCACAGACTATTGTTTGGGATCCAAGAGCAGAAACTGGTCATCCTACAGCAATTTCCTGATTAAACACTGACCCGCCTGCTCGCTCCGGCCTGGCCTGAGAGAATGAGATCCCGGCCCTCTCACCCGCCTCCCTGCGGGGTCACTCTCTCCTCTTTCGCTTGGGTCCGTGAGCGAAATTGTTCCTAATAAAAAGCAAGGCGGGGGGTTCGGGGAATCTGTGCGAGGCGTGCGGGCAGGAAGCAGAGCTGAGCCGCTCACGACCAGAATAGAAACAGGAAACGAGCCCGGCACTGAGCAGAGCTGCACCAGCGGCTCCCAACAGCAGCGGCTCAGAAATGATGTTTACTGGTGGTGGAGCCTCCACACAGTGCGGTGTGAGGACAGAATCACAGGGACAAGAAGGGCCCTGGAAAGCTCATGCAGTGCAATCCCCCCATGGAGCAGGAACACCCAGATGAGGTTACACAGGAAGGTGTCCAGGCGGGTTGGAATGTCTGCAGAGAAGGAGACTCCACAACCCCCCTGGGCAGCCTGGGCCAGGCTCTGCCACCCTCACCATGAACAAGTTTCTTCTCAAATTTAAGGGGAACCTCTTGTGTTCCAGTTTGAACCCATTGCCCCTTGTCCTACCATTGGTTGTCACCGAGAAGAGCCTGGCTCCATCCTCCTGACACTCCCCCTTTCCATCTTGATCCCCAGGAATGAGCCACCCCTCAGTCTCCTCTTGTCCAGCTCCAGAGCCCCAGCTCCCTCAGCCTTTCCTCACACGGGAGATGCTCCACTCCCTCCAGCATCTTGGTGGCTGCGCTGGACTCTCTCCAGCAGTTCCCTGTCCTGCTGGAACTGAGGGGCCACAGCTGGACACAATATTCCAGGTGTGGTCTCCCCAGGGCAGAGCAGAGGGGCAGGAGAACCTCTCTGACCTACTGACCACCCCCTTCTAACCCACCCCAGGTACCATTGGCTTCCTGGCCACAAGGGCCCAGTGCTGGCTCATGGTCACCCTGCTGTCCCCAGGACCCCCAGGTCCCTTTCCCCTACGCTCGGGGAAAAGCTCGGGTGGAGGAGCCTTGGTCAGGAAAACAACACTTTCAACTCCCTGTATTGCCATAACTTGGGATAGAAGCCTTCGTACGGGCGTCACCTGGAGAGCACCCATCTCTCCATAGCGTGTTTCGGGTGTCGTGCTCCCTGGGTGTTCATCTGCACATCCAGTGTGCTGCCCGGGCACCCAGCACAACCACCCTGCTTTGAAACGCATCTGCACTAATCCCTCTCTTAAGACAAGCTCAAAAGGCCAAATACAAACCGAAGAGAAGCAGGAAGTCCCACACGGAAAATAACTTTAAAAGGCCTGAAGTAACCAGCAAATTCAACTCTTAAAGGTTCTTTTCCCCTCCTCAGAAATAAATGGTCAAAATGATTCATTTTGAGCTCAAAGAATTTTTAAGAAAACATTCATTTCCTGGGCTGCATCTCCCTCCCCATCCACGGCAGCTTTGAGAGAGGTTTTTGCCGCGGTTCAGCCTGTTGCGTTGATTATTTCCAGGTCAGGAGACGCAGCTGACAGAGCTCAACTTTATTCAAGTGCCTGCCGAGCACAAGTTGCAATGACCACTTGGGAAGAATGGAAAATCCAAATGGTGCTTCCCTGACAACCTCCACAGCGTCCAACTTCAGAAACCACTGAACCCCAGAGCGGGAGAGGTGACCAAAGGAACGCTCCGTGCGCTCACGGCCGGGTTCCTGCGCACAAGCCTCAATTCTCACCCCTCTCCACAAAACTTCATGTTGCTACATCCATCCTGCAGAGATCCGAGACCAGAACGCACATTCAGACGCTCAATACGGATCAGGAATTTGGTTTGGGTTGGTTCTATTCCTCCTGCCACTGACAAGACACTTTTCAGACCTGAAGTCAGAGATGAATCAACGTGAAATGATGCTGAATGAGCAGAACAGTTTTCCAATAGTGTAAAATACGATTGAAACAATTCCCACTCTCCCCACAGGACAAAACCAAGTTGCCCACAAACGGGATGGGGTTTCTCCCTCAGGCCATGCAGCACATTGACCAAAACAAGCACATGGACCAAAACAAGCACATGGACCAAAACAAGCACATGGACCAAAACAAGCACATGGACCAAAACAAGCACATGGACCAAACCAAACTAAGGCCGTTCTGGGTGGGAATTCTGGAACCTCTGTCCAAGCTGCCCCAGTTTCACTTCATCACATATTTGCTGCAACAAAAACCCAAAGGCAACATCGCTATTTCAGGACCTCCCAATCCTTCCTCCAGTCCCACCCCACGCAGGATCTTTCCTGTGGAAGCACCACTGAAAACATCAGCTTTGCTTTCCACAGAGAGGAAAACGTCACTGGAGAAAGCCCAGAAGGTCCAGTGAAAAGCAAACACAAGGCAGTCTATACTGCTATCAAATCAGTCTTGCTTATAAATGGCTTCTGGGGCCGACCTAGAAGTCCTCATCCATCTCAAACCATCAGGAACTTGCACTCAACTGCTTCACACAGCCCATAAAACAGACTGAGGCAACAGAACAATCTGTTGCATGTTTCCTAACGAGATATAAAACTCCTCCCAAGCAGCCCGGAAGTCCGTAGAACTTTGCAGCAGAACTGATTAGCAATCCAACCCCAAATGGGTGTCCTAACACCCTCTTTGCTACCCCATATCAGCACCTTCCACATCTAAGCAGAAGGTAATGAATAGCTGGAAATATGTGACTCCTAGAGACCCAGAACCCAAACCTCAAAAGGCAAAACACCAAATAAACCGGGTAAGACTCGCTGGGAAGAATTCTTTTGCTAAGGAGAAGAGAGTCAGGAATCTCCTGGGAGAAACACATTTATACTGAGGATGACTATTCCTCTATTACACCCAGAGACAAAAGACGGCACTTCGCCTCTCCCGTACACAATAGCAATCGCGATCCTGACAGAGCCTCCCTGGGGAAAGCGCAGATTCCGCAGAGAAGTTCTCACCTAGGCAAAGAGGAGCAGCCGCTCGCGGGGACACCGTAAAACACATCGCTGAGCCCAAGTTAGCGCAGCGTCCTCCCCCAAAACGCAGCAAATACAATCTTCAGAAAGGGAAGAAGAAACCAGGAAACACATAATTAAGCTGGAACAACACCAGTAGAAATGGAAGACCAGGCATTTTGCTACTTACAGCTAGAGAAATCAGTGATTTGACTCTTCTGCTGTTAAAAGTGTGAGTATGGGAACATCGTCAGGAAAAGCTTAGTGACGTAAGAATATGTATCGGGAAGGGATCGTGAAGACCCCCCCACAGAACAATCAACGTGGCGTTCTCAGACAGACCCTGACAGAGCCAACAAGAGCTCGTGGAGTGAACAACCCGGCAATGTCACCATTGGGAGATCAGCAACTTCTGAAACGGTGACAGGACCCAAGGGGGATCCCCTCTTCATTGCTTTGAATTCCAGCATTAGTGTTGATGTACAATATTAATGTGTAAAGGCCAAAGATTCGTAAAGGCTCCGGGTACATAAATTTCACACTTCGTAAGCACCTAAAGAAGCAGCAAGCTCCTTTTCCTGCTGGAGCTGATCTACGTTTAATTAAAGATGATACACGGCACGATTTGCCCCATTCCAAGATACCCAGCGAGCCACTCCTAAAACCCCCCGGGGCTCGAAAAGGGGCTCAGAACTCCACAGAAAAAATTAAAAGCCCACAAAACTAACTAAGCTTCTGTAAGTCATCCATAATGGCAAAACAGGGAGCCAGGAATCCTCCCGAGCAGGATAAAACTTCCTAAAGCAGACAGACTCGAGCAATAGAAGGGAGATAAAAAGAAATTGATAGCGCCCTTCCACGCAGCTCTTTTGTTTCCAAGCACTCCCAGGTCAAGCTTTGTGCAAGAGATTGATCACGGAAATGAAGAGTCGGCTTCCAGCACCTCCCAGGTTCTCCCCATCGTCCCCAGCATTGCGCTCTGCTGCTTCCTCAATTCACAGACACGGGCGCTGGGCTCGTCCTACCAGATCCCAACTAGAGGACAAAGAACCATTGGACACCTGTAAGAATAAAGCTGAGTTTCTGCATGGGGGTCTCCTTGTCTTTTGAAGTTTTGCTTACTGAGGAATAGAAGGTCCAAAAGTACAACAAGCTAAAGACTGCTGGATGTCTTAAATGCTAATTATTTGGTGATCAAGTCAGGTAAACAAGGTGTTTCAAAGAGAAGGGAGCTTATAGCGGGCCTATTCTAACAGCTGCACCCTGGAGCTGTGTCTCTAAAGTATCTGATCAAAACTGGTGGACATTTAAAACTTCCAAAGAAGATCACAGAATCCCAGAATGACACAGAATCCCAGGATGTCAGGGGTTGAAGGGCCCTGGAAAGCTCATGCAGTGCAATCCCCCCATGGAGCAGGAACACCCAGACGAGGTTACACAGGAAGGATCATATTCCCTCATTTCTAGGGATCCGGCGATCTTTTCTTCTCATCTTGGGCAAAAGGAAAACTCGCAAAGGGCCCAATATACATATAACCGCAGGGTATAAAACAAAGTCCCGCTTGGTGCTGAGAAGGAGCCACTTGTGCTAAGCAGAGCAGCTAATTCCTATAATCTGAGTCAGAGGGTGCTGATTGGGAGGATTCACGGAGCTCGATCAACAACGCGACTTCCCACCGTTCCCAGCCAGGGCAATTTCTTCAATTACTTCAGTGGCTTCACTTTTCCTACGTTCTTGGCCAAAAGATGGGTCACATGGAAGAACTTGTGGAGAGGCAGAGTGGAAAGAAACATGCTATTTAACAGGATTTTTTCCCCAGGCCTCAGAACAAATTAAATCTTTGTAATCGGGGTCCAAACGGCAGGAGAAAAGAAAGCAAAAAGGAAACAACCCACAACTAGGTGGTCAGAACTAGAGTCACTTTGTGTTTTGGGTGACAATTTGCACCCGCAATCCAAAGGAATTATTTCAAGGGGCTCACAACAGAGCTGTTCTCGCTGCGGAGAGCAGAAATAACTCTGCTCTGTTCACCCTCCTCTGACCAACCCAAGTGCAGCTTCAAAACAGACTCAGCCAGCGGCCGAGTAAAGAAAGAAAAGCTCCCTCACTTCCTACCGGTTACAATGAAATAATCGGCAAAACCAGAACTCGGTAGCTCAGGACTTTCCAAGTCGGAGGCAAAGACCGACTTGTGCAAACTAATCTTAACTTGTAACCCTTCTCCATTTTCTTGGTGAAGTTTTAGCCCGAAGTTAAACTATTCTGGCCCAAAAGCTGTTGGAACACTGGGCACTATCACACATCCCACTGTTCGCTGGACATACAGCAAGTAAATGCAGAATGCAAATATAATTCTCCATCTGCCAAGGAAGGAGCTGTGACTGATCTTCCTCACTCCAGGTACTAATAAACTTGTCTTTTTCACCAACTGTTCAGTCAGATTGGACCAAAGCAGCTTAAATGAGCAGTACAAGGATCCAATGACACAGAAAGGGAACCAGGCTGCAAAGCACCAACTGTGGGCTGAAGAACGAGAAAATACAATCAAAACGAGATCTCAGCGGCTGCTTCAGGCTCTGCAAACAGACAGCTCAAAAAATCTTTTAGCTAGAACATGCGGAGTATTTAGGGTTAAACTTTACCCTCAAATCCATTACTTTGGTAAATTACATTTAATCTCCATTGGGAAGCTGAAAGCTAATGACTTAGTAAACGGCACAGGCTCCACGAGCCCCGTTTCCACTCGTCTCTCCCCTCGCCCCGTTCAGCACTCACCGGCAGGCTGGAAGGTCTGGACTGAAGGTTCAAGTTCATGTCGTCTTGCCCTTTACTGGAAGCCATGGAGGGAGCAGATGATGCCTGGGACCCAAATGAGTCTTGAGATAACTCCTGAAACATCAAGAAACGACAAAAATAAATAAGGTAATAAAATAAAGGCTCTGCCGGAATCATTCTGGTATATTCTCACACTGTGGAGGAACGATTTGCCCACAGTGACGTTTGCCCAGAACAGGAAATAAGAGAGCAAAGAGTTGAAGGCATCACGCCTACCAACGCTGCCGGGCTGGGAGCGATGTCTAAAACATGACAAAACAGTAATTCTCCCGTTTTCTCCTATCACACAGCCTGAAGAACAGCGACTGCCCAGGGGGGATGCACACTCGGCTTCCAGACCTGACAGCTCACGACAGCTCTAAGAACTTCATCGCACAAACAAGGCAACTCCATTAAAATCCTCAGCTTTCCAAAAGCTGCCTTCGATGCATTGGCTGAAAGGTCCCAACTCCCTTTTCACGCAACTATTAAAATATTATTAAGCCCTGCTAAAAATAAATAAAATTTATAGTTAAAAAATAAAGCTTCATGATTTTATCTTCAATTCCATGCACTTGCTGCTTTATTCTCCTCCCACAGCCAAGTTTTACATTTAAAAGCAAAATCCTCCATCACCCTCCACGTGCCACTCGACAAACTGAGCTCTGCTATTGTGCTAAACCAAGTGGCTCTGGGACCACCTGGAGAACGTGGGCGGCGTGACAACCATCCCAGTATGAACTCCCCTAGACTGGTATTGCCAACCAGCAGCATTTACGTGCCGCTAGTCTTGAAATCTGCAGTATTAGCACCATAACATCTCTGTGTAGATACAGATCTAGGTATGACAAGGCAGCACATCTATTACCGTCATCGTTCCAGCCAGCTTGCTGACTTCAACTGCCTTTAATGCATGAAGAAAAGGATTCGCCCAAGTTTCTTTAAAAGAAAGAACATTTACAGAAGGCAAGCAAGCAGGAGACGGCCTACCTGAGGAGGGGGGAAGCGCTGCTGGGAGTACGCAGACTGCTGCTGCGACGCCTGCGACGGGGGGTACGACGACGACTGCTGCGAAAGAGCCGAGGAAGCCGCCTGCGGCGTCTGCTGCTGCTGCTGGTAGGGCGACTGCGCCTGCTGCTGCGCGTAGGGCGGCTGGTTCTGTTGGTGCTGTGGGGCTGCAGGCTGCGCTTGGGGATACGGGGTCGGGGACTGATGGGGCGGCTGAGCCGGCTGCTGGGGGTACGGCTGCGCCGGTTGGAGCTGGGGCGGCTGAGACTGAGGCTGTTGTTGCTGCTGATAGGAAGGCTGAGCGTGCGGGGTCTGCGAGGGCGGCTGCTGCGAGTACGGAGCCTGCGGCTGCTGGGGGTGAGGGCTCTGCTGGTTGTAGTACGGAGTCTGGCTTTGCTGCCCATACGCACTGGGGCCCTGCTGTCCGTAAGGAGGAATCTGCCGAAGAGGAGGGTGAACTTAGATCAGTTACAAAGGTATTTTGCACACATGCAAAGATTATTTTCAAGAGGAAAAAAATTCAGAGACTTGCAAAGCAGTTAACTGGGAACGCACTGGAAATGCCACTGCCCAGCTACTTCCCAGACAACAGCAGAAGTCACTTGTGTATGACATTCATTATCCTTGGCAGTAACAAAAAACGTTAACAGGCACCATAACTAAGTTTTTAGGAATCCCTATCTGACCACCCTCCAGTGACAGTAACATCGAAAGCAAAGACTGTTTGCTCCATGAAACAAAAGGCAGCCTTTTGAATCCTGCCAACAGTGCAGCATGATCCACGTGGATCAGGTAGAGAACCAAAACTGCCCTGTAAAGAGCTGCTGCGTCTTTAATAGAACCCGTGGCAAGAATATCTCACTGCTCTCGCTATTGAGCGTTCCCTGGTTCGATTCACCGCTCTGCCGCTGCCTCTCTTGGAAGCAAGAGGCCCCTGTACACCCGTCACACCCAGATCCAGGTGCGGAGCAACACGCCTCTTTACCCAAGAACGGATCCCAACCCTCTGAGGCTGGTCCCTTCAGGTTCTCGGCTGCTCCTCTGCCCGCCCCTGCTATACAGAGAGAACAGAAGCTTGGTGCTCTACCTGCTGTGCATATGAGAGGCCGCCCATGGCGCTTTGTGTCCGGCTCTGCATGCCCATGGGGTATCTCTGGGGAGCCTGTGGTCCGTAGGGCTGTCCCGGGTAGCCGTGTCCTGGCTGCGGCCCCGCCTGAGCTCCCTGCTGTTGCGTGTACGGGTTGTTTCCTCCGTACGGCTGAGGCCTCATCTTCCCCATCTGATCCATCGGGCTTGAAGGCTGCAAAGCAAGTTGCGACACACGATGTACATTCCAGGAATCGCTCACGGCTTCCCAAAAAAACCCCAAAGAAAAACTCGGAGGGGTTGGCGCAGAGAAGCAGAAGCTCATCTGGCGTCTTTTCAGGTGCTAAACCCCACCGTTACATCGGGAACCACAGCAGGATTCCCTTTCGAACCCGCAGACGTTTCACAAAGAACAAACCCAATGAGAAGATATTTTATGCTGACATATCTCCCATGGCGGGAGGACAGGAAAGAAGGGGGCAAAGATCATTAAGAAAGATGAATTATCAGCCTAAGTGGCTTTTCCCCATAGTAGGTAGTAGTTTAATGTCCAGGTATTCCACAACAAGGTAAATTTAGGCTGAAAATTTAAATATTCACAAGAAACACTGCTTCCTTCACATATAACAAGGTCTCCCAAAACACTACAGGCTGTTAATTTACACTTATGCATTTCAATTAATCCATCTAGATGCAGTAATATTACCGGGCAGTGCTACTGACACAGCGTTCGAGGCTGCAGTATTTGCCGTATTTTCTAACACGTGCCGTTTGTACAATAAAGGTTTCTAAATCACGTTTCTTTGGATACATGAAAAAAAAGCATCAGCCTTAAAAGCCGGGTTGGCAAGTTTTAGAGCAGACGCGATGAGGGAATAAATGCAACTTTCCTAGAACTTCCTCATCTCTGCTACCCCTGCCCGGAGCCGAGACATAACAGTCAATCAAATCTCCTGAAAACACTATAAACCTCAAAATCCAGCCTTCCTAGCCAGGCAGCACTATCCCCACACCCACCTGCTGCAATCAGTGACCTCTAAATGAATCCCAGGCGCCGTCTTTAACCTGGGACTGAATAGGAATCCTCCGCTGATCTCCCGATGACCTAACTAATAGCAATGAGAGTTTTCCACCCATCACCATGACAATGGGCTCTCTATTACGCCGCACCTAGCCCTAGGCTGGTATTTGTGCAGATCCACCCCTCTTGCACTACAGGCCCGCACAAGCAAATATCACCCCAACCAACCCAGCTCCTGCTGGAAAAGGATCCCGGGGACCGGCGCAGCGTTTCAGTTACGTTTGCAGAATCTAGCCCTCCTAGGGGAAACAAAGATCAATAAAAAGTTGGTGTGGCGTGCTACACGTCAGAAAATCCTCCCCCAAGAGCCTGGAGTCCCAGCACGCAGGGCCTGCAGACGTTGGTTTGAGCAGACGCAAGCGGAGCGGCTGCCAAGGAGGGGGACGTGGCACCACAGGGAGTTAATGGTGCTTCTGGGGGTTTCATGGAGACGGCAGGAAAATCACCCCGGTTTTGGGAAGGGGGGACTTAACTCAACTGAGATCAGGCCCCCTTGGATAAATTCGCACAAATCGATTTAGAACCAGGTCCGAGTCCTTGCCTTCACTGAGCTCAGCCCCGGCGCCGGGTCTGCCATCCTGCGGAAGCCGCTCACCACCAGCCACCAGCGCGATGCTCTTATTGAGGCAGATTTTTGATGCCCTGCCTGCTCAGATGTGCTGGACATTTCCCTTTGAGTCCATACGGATACTAAAACAGTTCTGAGAAAGCAACGTTCCACTTTTTACGCTCAAGTTATCGCAGGTGATACCGCTGAGGAGCAACACGGAGGCAGCAGGAGCTCAGAGGACAGGAGAAGCTCTGGACCTCGCGCACCAAGCACCCACAGAGGGTTTTGTACCGTGTTTAAGAGCAGCTTCCATCGAGGGCGTGAGGAAAAAACCCCAATGCCTTCGATGGCTGTGGCCTGAACGCTGAGAGCTGCAGTGACTCCTCTCCTGAATGGCAGCAGCCATGCGGAGCTCCCATACATCCTAAGGATGCAAATCGTGTTTACATCTTTCAAGGATTGTCCCTAATGCTTCCTGAGCCTTGTGGGCATCACCTTCCACCCTGACATCTCTCCCCTCCCCACATTATCTTCTTTGGTATGTAAAAGGAGTTTCCCAGCCCCCAGCTTCCACAGCTCAAACCTCTTTCACCTCACACCTCTTTTCTTCTTCTGCCCCATCAAGCGCAGCTTTGGGGCTACGGACTGAACGTTTCCGCATCTCTTCCGTTGGTTACTTGCTTCCTCCCGGTTGTTGCCTCACCTCTGCAGCGAGGGCAGCTTCTCAAATATGCTCCTCTTTGGGGATTTTTGTAGTTTAATTTTAAATACGAACCACACGCTGCCTCTGCACAGATTTTCTTTGTGGTCACCCACAAAACTAACTGTACCTTCAGGATGGAGAGAAACAAGGGGAAGATCCGCTTTTCCACAACTCCCACAGGAAGCACGACAAAAAAACTTCAAGGAACACTCAGAACCGTGTATACAGTCACAAAAATAACAAACCCAAAACGTAAAACCCAAACGTATTTCCAGGATGTGACCAAGTCGTCACCTTGACTGCTCGGCGTAGGAGTTCACGGCGCTTTGAACCGGCACAAGGCCCTAATACACAGGGGATGCTGAAAACAACCACGAAGAGCATCGCTCTGAACTACAGCCTCGCAGATAAAGTTCTATAAACAGAAGAAACGTAAACGCCAATTAATCTCTAATGAAGGAGCTATTTCATACACATACTCCTGACTCCGTGCAGGCTCATTTGTGCTCCCTGGGGCTGCCGCGTGTATCTCAAATGCTGCAAAATCTCCCATTAAAGACATGCATTTCTTTCAGCAACGGGGTTTAACTGCTCTTGTCTTAGCAGCGTTGCTCTGGCTTAAAGATCCTACCATCAGATTTACTTGAATCTCAGTCCTTTGAGGGAATTTCACTACTCAAGAAGAGTCAACCGGTGAAATGCAGATGGATCCAGGCGCTCCTGTGCAGTTTTTGGGGGGCAGAGATGCTGCACACCCGCGTTCCACCGGCCGCTCGCACAACACTGGGGGATAAATAAGGAAATACCAAACCCCGACTGCAAAAGGCTGCGGATTCCTCTCTGGACTGATACATGGGAAATCCTTTCAATAGGAAACCGCAGGAGTAGATTACTGTGATTACACTTCAAAAGCAAAGGCCCTGCCACAGAGAGACATAATTGAGAGAAAGTGTCGCTCCTTGATCACTGGAGTCCAGACCCCCTGCTTACACCTCCTTGCATTCATAGAAATTGCTTCTATTCTCCTTTCAATCTCGCTATCTCTGTTGTTTTATAACACCGTTAAGTACCAAACCTCAGCAGAACACGGTCCTGTCACCAGAGGAAGCTTCTGAAAGCAAAGTTGTTTGGTGTGGTGTGTAATGAAGGGGACGGCGAGACAGCGCCCCGGAGAAACCGCTGAGCTTTCCAGAAATTTCAACATTTCCGGAAATTCCACAATTTCCAGAAATTCCAGGTATTTCTAGAGCCGGAGCCTGGAACAGCAAACCCAAAGTGAGCTGAAATTGCCAAGTTAAAAGCTCTCAAATCGGTGTGTGTAACGTGAAGGGTGTCAGACTCTCAAATGAAACAGCAGCGCCAAAACAGCCAATTCCTCAAAATAACGCTGGAGTTTTCCTGAAAAAAGCAGACAAGAGGATTCCACAAACAAGTCTTTCAAGAGGACTCCACAAACAATTCCGTTTGCCCAGCAGAAGAGAAATTTGGCCTCTCAAAAGAGCAGTTTGGTGAAATTGGAGGAGACTTGCTCAATGGTCCCAGCAGGAAAACAAGGGAAGAGGCAAATCCCACTTTGGAATCCAGAGCCAAACCCCCCGCAGCTGTACCGAAAAACATCATTCTGACTTTCCCCCATTACCTTATTACGTATTTGTGTTTTATTACAGAGGAAGAAAAGGAGGAGAGTCATTTACTGAACTCTCCAGTTCACATCAGCATCGCGCAGGTTTGCAGACGTGGGTATTGGCCACAACTGGTTTCCTCAGCTGCCCCCAAAACCAGAAAGGCCAAAAAGAATAATCAAGAAGCCCTAAGCTCCCACCTTGGATCCGAAATCTTTTCCTGACCAGATTCGTTGTCCATTTTTTGTGATAAAAAATAATAAGAAGCATTGCCGGCTGTTTAACCGAGAGAAGCCCTAATTGATTCCCACAGTAATTAACCTGCATTTTACCTCGGAGAGTGGTAGTTAAGGAAGTCGGCACTGCTATTTATAACTCATCTCAAATTGAGGGCAGACTGCCTAAAATCTAACACATCCCAGCTGTACTCCTGTTTGAACTGGGGCCAAGGGAATTTTTTAAAGCAATCTTGGCACTGAATGAATGACACCAACAGTACGAGCGCGTGTGGTTGTGTTGTGGTGACGTAGCGGCGGAGGTGGAAGGGAAGGGGGGGGCACCGCGCCGTAATCCCGCTCCCGAACCCGCCGCCCGGCTCGGCACGGCCGGCACAACCGCGGTTGGAGCCGCCCACCGAGAACCAAACACAGGAAACGGCTTTTCCTGTGGAAGCGGCGCCTTCAAGTGAGAAGCACATGGCTAATCTGCATAAAAAGCAAAGCCACCCGCTCCTGCCAGGAAGGTTGGTGCTCGTAATCTCTGGCCGCGCGGAGCTGCTGCCTGCGAGGACTTGGACCCGCGCCTGATAACCCAGAAACAGCCGAGAACAGATGGGCGAGGACCCCGCAGAAACACCCGCACGTGACGCGCCACATGGCCCCGGCAATAACTATTGTTTGGCTGCGAAACGAAAGGCCGGTGCAAACATAAACCCCAAGCGGGCCCGGGGAATTCAGTGAGAGGCATCAGGCTGGTCTTGAGGATGGGGAGCAGTGAACTGCAGGGGCCTGGGGGTCACCAAGATGAGAAGCCACAGAATCCCAGAGTGTCAGGGGTTGGAGGGCCCTGGAAAGCCCATCCAGTGCAATCCCCCCATGGAGCAGGAACACCCAGATGAGGTTACACAGGAAGGTGTCCAGGCGGGTTGGAATGTCTGCACAGAAGGAGACTCCACAACCCCCTGGGCAGCCTGGGCCAGGCTCTGCCACCCTCACCCCAACAAGTTCCTTCTCAAATTTAAGTGGAACCTCCTGTGTTCCAGTTTGAACCCATTGCCCCTTGTCCTGTCCCTGGTTGTCACCGAGAAGAGCCTGGCTCCATCCTCCTGACATGAGGAATTAGTTACCTGGGATCATTGTTGTATTGAATAGTTGGACCAGGCAAGAGAATAAACCTCCCCATGCTTCCCCAACCCTTCTGTGCCATTTCTATCAAAATCAACGAGCTGCACAAAGCAGAAACTCAGCCACAGCAGCACCAGGTACCATCTACGGCTGCTCGTGGGAGAGACCCGGGTTCAAAATGTGCAGGTTTTCCACTCCATTGGGAAACACCGACCTCGCCGAGGCAGAGGAACCTCCACGGGAAAGTCACAGCAAATGGAGAATCACAGGGAAAACACTGCGTCTTGATCGCAAAGCCGACTAGAGGCTTTATCAACTGAGATTAATGTTTCTAAAAAGTAACCCTAATGAAAGCAGAGAGGCTGCTTTGCCATTTCTAGTATGTTCCATGTCCTCCTGAGTGACCAAGAGCTCAGGGTGCTGTGAGACACCAACACTGGGTCAGGTCTTGGAGGTGCCAACACCCAACACCACGAACACACCACATCCTAAGCCCTCCCCTAAACTAAACCTCTGCCATATTTCAAGTTCAAGGGGCACCATGACCTGCGGCATCAAGGCAGCAGCACCTCCATCAAGATAAACTCTACTTTGCGCATACTCACCACCGGCATGAAGGTATACACGGTGTGATAGCACCTGCACGCAAAGCACAGGTAGTTGTGGACGAACATGATGCCCGCGGGATTGTCCCAAGTCGATACCAAGTCTGGGAGATCCACCAAAACCAGCCAGGCTGTGCTGACGCACGCGACCAAAGGCTGAAGTGAGCGGTCAGTTGTCGCCTTGCCGCATCACCCAACCATGGCAACGCCGTGATGTCACTGACAGGACAGAACTAACGGGGCGGGGGGGACCTGGGGACACCCGGAAGGCAACACAAGGTGCCCCAGCAAAGTGTTCCCAGCTTTCAGAGCTCAGGTTTGCAGCTCAGACACTGTCCTGCGTGTCCCTATCTCCACAAACTCCACGCGCAAGCAACTCCAACTCCTCCGTAACCAGCCTGGAGAGTTCAAACTGAGAAACGAGCACAAACTGACAACCGCCCTCATTCAGGAGCAAGCAGGGCTCACCTTCCAGCCAGGAACACTTTCATCTGACCTATTTCAGGTGCAAGTGGCTGTGCTGAGGTCAGCGCCCCAGCCCGGACTCACCCCTTTCACAGCATTCGGAAGGGCCAGCGCACCGGGTCACGCTTCACGGCCTCTCGCCCTATTTGCTTTGTTTTTAAAGAGAGGAAAAAGAGGCCGAGGGGATATTAAAGTTATGATACAAAGAAAATTCCTCCTGTAGTAGAGAAGATGCCCCCAAAAGCCAAACCACCCACAAAACCCAGCAGTAATCACGACACTGACGCGTTATCGGGTGTCTCACCAGGGCAGTTCCAACGACGAGCGTGTCTTTCTGAGGACGCCGTCACAGAAATGTGCGCTTCCTTTTTTTTTATTTTCCTTTTCCCCTCCCTTTTTTAAACTTGAGAAATCCACCGAGCTCCTCCACAACCCGGACAACACGCAGAGCCCGTGCGGCAGCACCCACCGCTTTGGGAAACCACCCTAAACCCGACCTTTGCAATATTATACAGGGTTGGTTTGGGCCTAACAAACACTCACTCTTTGGAAACTTGCAGGATAAATCCATTTTGAGCTACGGAAAACTCCCCTTCGTGTCCCCACTAATCTAGAATTTAACTTAGATTTGAATATATAACTAAGAAGCAATACATCATCATCCCTTTATCAACGCAGATTAAATTATGGGTTGCCAAACCATTCAAATAACTGACCTCTGCTCAGTAGTTTCAGTTCTGCAACCAGACGGTTGTTCTCCTGGTTGTTCTCCTGACTGTTTCAGTGGGTCAAGTTTGACTGAAGACACTTTCTATTCCTCTAATCACAGAATCCCAGAATGTCAGGGGTTGAAGGGCCCTGGAAAGCTCATGCAGTGCAATCCCCCCATGGAGCAGGAACACCCAGATGAGGTTACACAGGAAGGTGTCCAGGCGGGTTGGAATGTCTGCACAGAAGGAGACTCCACAACCCCCTGGGCAGCCTGGGCCAGGCTCTGCCACCCTCACCCCAACAAGTTGCTTCTCATATTCAAGTGGAACCTCCTGTGTTCCAGTTTGCACCCATTGCCCCTTGTCCTGTCCCTGGTTGTCACCACAAGAGCCTGGCTCCCTGCTCACACACAGACCTCAGGACAAGCGAATGCTGCACACAAAACGGGACATTTCTAAATTACCTCAGTCAACTGCTTCTCACCGAGAGTTATCGGGAGCTCCTGGAAAATCAAGATCAGCCCTGTTGAAAATGGCTCCGTTCCGTGCTTATACATTTATTACATCAGTTCCTTTGGGGAGATTTTCTGTAAATCCAGGATACTACATTTTACCAGCACAAGAAAGATGAGTGAGTTCTCTCCAAGCAGCTACACTGTGAACTGTCTCTGGCTAAACACAATTCAGTAATTACCCCATTAACATTTCTCAGCAAGAGGCCAGCCCGCACATCTCGGAGGACTTTCCCAAGCACCACTCTTACTAATACTCTTCAAATTGATTAAAATTGACCCGAGTTTTGCTTACAGGATGCACCATTATGGAATGTTTTATTCCTGAAAGAAGTCAAGCAGAAGGTGATTTGGGGAAATGAAATGGGAGCCCCAATTCAAACCTTCCTGGAAATAACCTGACAGGGTTTGTGGCCAAAACCAAGCAGGATTCGGTATTTTGTTCTATTTGTTAAGGTGGAGGGTGAGAAAGCGCCAAGCCCGCCCGTGTCTTAAAGCGCATTTGTTGATCTCATCTTCCCCCCCCAGTCTGACTTTAAGCCCTCCTTAACAAATTCAACAAATCCAGCTTATCAGGGCTCTGCATTTCAGCCGTTCTCTCCGACACGCAGTCACGCTGCTTATCGCGCCGCATTATTTAGGTGCCTCTCACGACCCTCAATGTAATATTTCAACCGCTATCATATCTGAAGATGACACACAGCAGGTTTCCTGCGGTCTTGGGGTCTGTTGAAGGCAGGTGCGTGCTCACATTAACAGGACATTCTTCTGGAGCTGTGAAAAGCTGTAGTGTGAAAGGACCTGAAGTCAGGCTGATGCTGTAAAGACTGAGGTGTGCTGAACTGGGAGTGGGGGAAACCCTTTTGACTTACAGCTAAACACAAAAACATCATTTCCTTCAATGCAAATCATTAGGTAACTTGTTAACCCCTCGCTCTCAGACTCCAACTCACTTCACAAACACACTTCTCAACCAACTCGCCCTGAGGTTTCCAAATCCTCCCCAAATCCATGCGAGACCGAGTCTCGGCTCCACGGGGATGATCCCAGGAACACGCGATGGTTGTAACGAGGTGGCGTTCCCTTTAAAATGGATAGAAACTTCCTTCCTGGATATTAAGCCGGGCTTTAAGTTGAGCCAACCTCCTACGTCTGCTCTAATGAACTGGAGGCAAGGCACCAAAAAGCCGGGCGAGCGTCTCATTACAGCGTTGTCGTTCCAGCCCGACTTCCACGCTGGAAGGAGCGAGCGAGCTCGTGTTGTACCACACACATGGGACCGGGCCAAGAGGAGCCGTAAAAACAGCAGGAGGAGGAAGGGCTGGGGTGGAAGAGCAAATCACACCGAGTGCCACCGCTACTCAAGTGATCTAATTTCGACCGGCGACAGAGCAGCTGTTCCAGATCGCTCGCAAGACGCAAAATATTCACGCTGGGCATCACTGAAAACCTGAAAGCCCCGCGAATACATCCAGACAACAGCGACCTGTGGCAAAATTAAGTCAGCCGGCTAACTCCCCATAAACCCGTTTCCTTCCAAACACGCAGGATTATCTCACAGACAGGTGTATTTCGCTACTGAATATGTTTTCCAAATTCTAGAGTTGAAGACGACCCAATGCAAGAGGCTCACTAGAGTTTATCTGCCACAACAAAGTTAGTTTTATCAATTCATTAAAAGCCCTTTCCGCACAGAAATCCGACGGGTCCTGGTACACAGTCAGGAGTTGAAAAGGTGTCTCCGGCCTGGCCTCTCAGCTTTCTAAAAACCATTTCTTGCTCGTTCTTTGTCTGTAAATGCAGCATCGCAGGTTTCTACCCACTTGTCTCTGTCTGAAAGCTCAAGCTGTATCTGAATATCTCACCACTTTGCAAATTTGTCTCGTTTTACACTCAAATAAGCGGTGGCTGAACAGCCTCAACTGGACGGGCAAATCCTCATGTACCACGCCGGGGGGCAGGAGCATCTCCCAGAGGCATCGCAGGACCGGGTCAGGGCCCTAAAACACGACAGGTCCCACCTGTCCCAGCACACACAGCACCAGGATGGAGGTGACAAAGCCACAGTTGTCACCAAAGAACGGTCCAGCCATCAGAAGCCACCCCGGCCGAGCAGACACAGCTCATCTGGTCCAGAGCTTTAACAAGAGCCGGCTCTAACAAGAGCTGCGTGCCAGGGCCTGTCGCTTCTCCAAGCCACGTTCCAGCATTACGCAGGTTCTGCAGAATAAACCAATTTATTGAAAAGCATGGATAACGCAACAGAAAGGAAGATCGAAATAATGCAGGCCTGAGGTTTGGAATGAATCTGTGGAAGAGAGCGGCGATCCCGGGTTAATGAACTCCATCACCCTTGTCTCCCAGACCACCAGTTCAAGCTCATGGTGTGGGCGCCCCCTCTGTAATGGGGACCAGCCGCTGTACCTGCGCAAGGGACACACACCTCGGCCACACAGCAGCCCTGAGTCATTATCTAATTACCTCAAGCATCTCTCAAATATTCCTCAGTTACAGGGCAGCCCCTGACTTTCACAGCACATTTAGTGTCAGCCCTGGTGTCACCTCATTAGGAAGCAACTTAGTATCCTGCCCATCCCTCCAGTATTTCATAGGAGGGATCCAACATGATACAAGATAACAAAGCTTTGTTTTGCTAATGGGAAGAAGAAAAGTTATTTCCTTTCTCATTGCAGCAGCTGACAAATTCAGATGCTATTTTTGTGGATTTTATTGAGCCTTCTCTTATTTTAGCCTTAAAATTCAGCCTTCAAGACTCCACTTGGGTTCCACGGAACCAAAAATATTTAAAGCTGCAGTAATGACAAGTTACCATCTGCATTTACCGAGGATGCTCTCGATAGGTTTATAGCAACAACCCATCTCCAGTATTTATACCCATTTGCATCGCGAAGGCAGAGCTACTGTTGTTGGTAAGAGGCTGGGGGAGATGAAAAGACAACATAGGCGAGAAATTAAGAGCTTCAGCCAAACCAGGGGATTTATTACACTTTGCAAGCCCGACATGAATCGCAGCCCCACAGCAGCACAACGTCATCGTTATTTAAAAATAATAATGAAAAGTAAATTTAAAAGCGCCCACCAGCCCTTGGTTGTAGTGATTTTTGAAGCCTGGGCCTGCAACCCCACTCTCGCTTCTGTCCTTGGGCTTTTATTCCATCTAAGCTCAGAAAGAATTCCAGCTTTCTTCTAAGGCAAAATGAGCAACGCGGGAGCTGCTCGGCGAGTTGAAAGGAGCGTGTGCTGGCAGCTGGCGAGAGGATCCAAAAATTCACAACCGTGCCAACGCCATGGGGGGAGGAGGAACAGCCAACGCTGCAAAGTGTTCGCTGGTTTGGGGAACAGGTATAACGAGAAACTCAATTCAGATGAGAAAAGGAAGATGAGACGTGACTGTACCTCGACAGCGGTGACAGCTCCGAATGGTTTATTGCCGTTTACAGAGCGATCAGATTTAACGCTCACCTTCACGCACGTTCGCCGTTCGGTACGAGTATCGCTGTCGCCTTGACACGTGCACTTCAACACCGTGTTGAGCGTTAAAGCCACTGAACCTGCGCTCTGAACCTCAGCAGCAAATTACACCACGATCTCCTAATACAATACGCCTAATTAGTTATTCACCTCGGACAACAGATTTACACCTTGCTCTGGAGAAGGGAGACGAGGGTTAAGGGCCAAAACGCCGCTGAAAACCGACGAGCACCCAGTTGCCCTGGGATATTTCATAGAACACTAATCACTTCATCTGATTTTAATTCCCCACACCGAATCAGCATATAGCTTTTCAAAGGAAATCTTGTCCTAGATTGCAAGGTAATCAATCACAATTAACGAGGAAACAAGCTTTTGCAGCGCTGTCATGAACCACAGAGGAAGGCCAGCGAAGGCGGGTTAGAAATATCTTTAAATACAGGTCTGTCGGTCTGTCCTGTACGTCCAGCGCAGATCACCAGGCCCTTGGCTTCTCCTCCACAGAACGCGGGTGCATTTTACACCATTTCCATTACGAACCCTCATCCACACGCATCACTTCCCCACCAACACGGCCTGTTCTGCCACAGCAGCTCTAAACGACATTCCCAGAAAGGTGATTTTTCATAAAACCAAAGAAAACTCTTCCAGGGTAACCCCATGCCCAGAAAGTACCATCGAGTTACAGCATTAACCTTGGTTTTGAGAGATACGGCAACACGAGGCTTCTGAGACGGGGTGATCGACACATGGAGAGTCACTAGCGTATCGTAATAAACCGAGCCACCCGGAGATACTGTGATACCTAAACACGCTCCCTACTGCAGTACGTCCGAGCATCCCCACGCAACTTTAATAAAGAAGTCCAAATCTTTTATACGCAGCTGCCCCGAATTGTTTCCAGGGGATCCAAAGCGTAATTACCACAAGCTCTCCGTGCAACAGGAAGCAAATGAGTTTGGGTTTATTTTCCTTGATAAAAAATAGCCCCGTACCCACAGGGCTGCCCGTTCCCCAAGGGTCTGACTCAACAGCCCGCGACTCAGCGCAACAAAAAGGGGATTTCTGGGAACAGTAAACTGGCCTTGGATGGGAAACCTTCTCCCTCATCAGCAATACCCGCCGCTAAGTCAGAGATAACACCAAAAAACAAGTTTTAACTAATTCCAGCACTTCCTCCCTACCAGTGTCTCTTCTGTAGGAACTTTCCTTCAAAGCATTTCACAAGGAATCTGAGGGAAGGTACCGGTCTGGTACCGGTTTAATTATTTACATACAGTTAATGAACACCAGGTTCTCCTCCTAAACTCGCACAGGGTGCATAGTCCTATAGTCATTTGGACTTTAAATCCATCGTCAGACTGTTATGAAGGACGAAACTCCACAGGCCTGCAGGAAGGATCCCGCACAGAGGGACCAGGTGGCATTGAGGACAATGAGGACAATCCCCGAGTCATCTGGAAGGAAAAGGAGACATTTCCAATTTAACTAGCACATTTATCTCAATGAACCAGGGGATGGACAGAGAGCCACGCGTTTAAAAGCAGGTTACCATGCACTCCAGCCTGCGTTCTGCACACCTAGAGAGCCCAGGACAACGAGAGATGCTCAGTTAAGATGATTTGAGCTGGAATATTTTTCCTAAAGCCCAGCGCTAAGGGTGGCCAAGCGCTGGAGAACAAGGCAGCCCCGTCGCGTTCTGTTCTCCCATCCTGCCCTCACAGAGTCACAGAATGTCAGGGGTTGAAGGGCCCTGGAAAGCTCATCCAGTGCAATCCCCCCATGGAGCAGGAACACCCAGATGAGGTTACACAGGAAGGTGTCCAGGCGGGTTGGAATGTCTGCACAGAAGGAGACTCCACAACCCCCTGGGCAGCCTGGGCCAGGCTCTGCCACCCTCACCCCAACAAGTTTCTTCTCAAATTTAAGTGGAACCTCCTGTGTTCCAGTTTGCACCCATTGCCCCTTGTCCTGTCACTGGTTGTCACCAGAAGAGCCTGGGTCCATCCTCCTGACACTCCCCCTTTCCATATTGATCCCCATGAATGAGTCCCCCCTCAGTCTCCTCTTGTCCAGCTCCAGAGCCCCAGCTCCCTCAGCCTTTCCTCACACGGGAGATGCTCCACTGCCTCCAGCATCTTGGTGGCTGCGCTGGACTCTCTCCAGCAGTTCCCTGTCCTGCTGGAACTGAGGGGCCACAACTGGACACAATATTCCAGGTGTGGTCTCCCCAGGGCAGAGCAGAGGGGCAGGAGAACCTCTCTGACCTACTGACCACCCCCTTCTAACCCACCCCAGGTACCATTGGCTTCCTGGCCACAAGGGCCCAGTGCTGGCTCATGGTCACCCTGCTGTCCCCAGGACCCCCAGGTCCCTTTCCCCTACACTGCTCTCTAATAGGTCATTCCCCAACTTACACTGGAACCTGGGGTTGTTCCTGCCCAAATTCAAGACTCTACACTTGCCCTTGTTCTATTTCATTCAATTTTTCCCTGCCCTCGAGCAGGACACCGGACTGCACGACCTTTCCAATCCCGATCCAGACCTCTGTTCAACACCGGAAGTACAGTCACATAGGCAACAAACCAACAGCGAGATGCTGCGGGCAGCACAGGCTCCTCCTCACCAAAACCATCAAAGCCAGCGCTGCAAACCTGAACCAGAATGACCATTTTCAGAGCAGGTGCCGTTTTCTCTGCCTTCTGCTTCTCGGGCCGTATTGACGCTGCTGAAACCACCGTGTTTAACGCGGTGATTCTCCCCGGGGGAAATTCCAGAGCCCGATGAATTTCGAGGATTTCCCAGTGAGAAGAGTCGCAGGATCTCTGGGATGGGAAGTCACCTCTGCTCCCACCGCATCCTGGACACCGTCACATCCCAGCACAGACCTAACGCTGCTCTTTGGTCCCTATTGGTTCACCACGCGGTCAAACGCACCCAAAACACCCACGGCTGCTCTAGAAACAACTCCCCACCTACAACCCGCAGCTTCTCAGCACAGCCTGGGCACAATATTCATTGTCCAGGAGGAAGAGGAGTTACCCAAGTTGAAGAAAAGGGGAGAAAAAAAATAGAACAAGTTGTTAGCAACTGAATTTGTCCTTGAAAGACTTTCAATTACTATAATTAGGGAATTAATGACATGCTGGTTGTCACATGAAATGCCAATAGCTGTAATGGAGCAGGAGCTTTTTCAGAGTTATTTACACAAACTGATTTTTCACGGGAATTTCATAGGAATTAACATACACATATACACGTCCTATCTTCACCCTCCCACCCTCCCAGAGAGAAATTCCTTTGGCGTGTTTACAGAATAAACCAATCCCCCTCTTTATTTGCTCCTCTCACCTTTCTTCTCCCCCCAAAATAGAACAGAACATGATGAGAAATCTAGCTACGGTTACCATTTTCCTCTGAATATATAAAGCAAAATAATAATTTGCTGAGAAATTCTTGACATAGCATGTATTAAGTTCACCTATCATTATGTAGCATCCCTTACATTTCACTACAGAAAAGTCATGTCTATGTTGTGTAAGTACTTACTGAGCTGAAATACTCCAGAAAGGACAAACCTGGAAACGCTCTTCTCAATGTAGCCCAAAACCACTCAAAATCCGACCAAACTGCAAAGTTCTAACACCGGGAGTGCGGGTGCACAGACGAAGAAATGGGAACCCCTCCCTCATCCATATGTTAAGCCATATTATCATCTGATTAAGACACTCCAGGAACTGGTACAATATGCACATGAGCTCAGGGCTGAGAGAAGCGGCTCCTCCTGTTCCAGCCTTGGCCAGGTTTGCGCTTTAAAAGGGTCTTAACAATATATTCAGCTAAAACCGTATAGCGGGGAGGAGAGCCGGTGTCACAGCACAGGATGAGACTCAGAACACCCATTCTCCACCTTCTGTCCCAGCCTTAGTGACAAGTTCCCACATCAGCATCTCGGCCGTTCCCGTGGAAAAGTCACCGTAAGAGGTTCAGACTTCATATTCCTCCTCTGAGGCCTGACACCTCATTTCTACAGCATTTCAGCCTTAAGAACGATGAGCATACACTGGATAGAGCGGAGACGACATGACGTTTATTATCGCAACGTTACTGGAACCGTTTCCAACGCAGCGCGGTCGTCCCGTGCCGCACGGTCCACACGGCATCTCTTCATGCGACCAAGCTCTCCGCTTCTCCTGCCGCTAAAATGAAAAGGAACAAGGCAGCAGTCCCTGGCGTGAGCGGGAACAGGTGGACAGAGGGACCCAGACAGAACCACGGCGGCTGCGGCCCAGCGTGCCAAAGAAAACGGCTTTCTCCTCCCATCACTCGCTTCTGCCCAAAGATTTACGACACCTAGTGCAGTTTTACCACCGCGCACAGAGAAGCTGAAGCCTCAACTTCTTCAAATCACCGCGACGGAAAAACTTCTTGCAGGACTTGTCAAAAGCCTTTTTTTCCCAGGGAAAAAACAACATTTCCTTTCTATTTTTTCCACCAAAACAAAAAGGGAAATATTACTTTGCGTTCTCGCAGAAGAAAGGGCAGTGCTAAATTCCGACGAGTTTCCCTTTTCCATTCCCCCCCGTCATTACACTTCGGTTCCTGCTTTGCCACCGGTGCTGCTTGAGCGCAACTCAAACGAGGAATCAACACGACCAGATGCAGGATTTCAAACGCACCGGGTGAAAACCACAAAGGGCATCTCTCCCCTCTCGTATTTTAATTGCCCAGACCACAGAATGGGATTCATGGGGTGAAAACTGGATTTCCAAGTTGGGGATGCTCCTTTGGAAAGAGCAGGAAGAAAAAGGGTGGGAAAAAACGGCGTGTGAATTGGGAGGTAAAATGAACAGCACTATTCAGCCTCATTTTAGGCCTGAGTTTCTCTCTGCTGGGTTTTGTTAATGTGAGCTTCATGGAAGACCCTTCAAAGGGTCTCATGTAACGCTTCATAGTATTAATTAACCCATTTTTCAAGGCTACAGAAGAAAACCACAATATTATGAACACACCGAGCTAACCAGAACAGTAAAACACAGCAACACAACAGAATATTTCACCTTGTTCCCCAATCCCAGTTTCTAATATTATTTAAGAACAGTTCAACTGTTTGTGGCGTCGCAGCAGGTAAAGGGAATTAAACTGGACCGAGTTGGAAGGAAACTGCAGCTATTCCAGCCAAAAACACAGAAAACAGCCCAAAAGTCAACCATAAAACCTCTCGGAAATCACATTTCTGTCTTGCAATCAACACCATTACGAGTGGCGCCGTATGTAGAAACCCTCTCCTAGCATGGATAATAAATAAGGATTGACAGAGCATTTCATTTGTAAACGGCGGGTAAACCTTGCTAACCCTGTTTTACCACCAGAAAAAAATCCTACAGACCAATGCTGTGGTTTGGTCCAGGTTTCCGGTGAACTGGTGGTGATAAGGGCAAGAAAAATCAGCTCCAGATGAGAGTCTGAACTGATTTGCTGTCCCCTAATTTACACATATTGTCCCCTAACTTACACACAACCTGCCTGGAGACATCAGGCACCTCAAAACCCAGCACCAAGAAGAGATTTTAAGAGAATCAGACAATTTGGAGTTCACTTCAGATGAGCGCAAACCATTCAAAAAGCCTCCAGCATCCCCACCAAACCACCTAAAACTTCACAACTAAATTAAACCAGCGCTATTTTCCTCATTTTTCTAAAACGGAGACGGCTCGTTGGGCAGCAAACCCCAATTAAAAAAGATGTGCTGCTCTCCCTTTATTGAAGATCCGGCGCATCCTGCACCTGGCGAGCGATTCGAGGGCTCCAAACGTGACGATGCTGAGCAGGGAAAACCCGGCGACAGAAGCCGCCAGGAGCCAGGTCTCGATTTCCGATTCCAAGACATCATTGGCAGCGCGGAGCCGCTCGGTGCCAATTCAGTGCAAAAACCATATTTTCGACAACATTTTTCATGCCTCGCTCGCTACTGAAGTTGAGATCTAAGTCAACAAAAAATAGCTATTGCGTGGCAACAGGCCCAAAAGCGCTTTTTTTTATTATTATTATTAACATACGATTTTTAAACCGCTTAAAATAGAGGCCCGGGGACGTCCACGGGGAGGTTACCCAAGGCGTCAATGTTTAATGCGATCCAAAGACGGCTCCCGTTACAGGAGCCAAAGCGTGTGCCCTGTTATTAAACAGGGAAGTCCTTTCTCCTCACAAGTTTCCCTTGAGTCCCAAGACAGCGGGAAAGGCAGCGGATTAACAAGAACTGCTGCACGCACCGGGGGGAACGGGGTGGGAACACTGAAAACTCACATCCCCGGCCTGATTTCGCTGCAGTGATTCCCATGGATCAACCGCACATTTCTCAGCCCGGACGCTGTGAAATAGGCGCTCTGGTTTCTGGATCCTGCTCTGCGTTTGCCAGTTATAAATGTAGATGTTTTGATCGTGGTCCCCACACACGCGAGGAGCACGTTGGACTTTGTGGGGGTCCCACTCAGCATCACAACCCAGGACCTGCTCCAGACTGGAATCTGCCCCTCCACGAGTGCTCATATTCCCATTTTATTACAGGAAAATCCCACCAGAACAACTCTCGCACCAGAAACCAAGCAACGTGACGGAACGACGGCATCGTTCGTAAATCCTCAAACGTGTCAAGGGTTAAAGGGGTTTCTCTTTTCTGCCTGTCCCCAAACCTCACGTTTACTGTCCCGAGGAGCTCCACGCTCTTCCCACATCATCTTCTCCAACCTGCACCAAGAGATGCTCTTTCTAATGCCTGGGCAATGAATCACATCCTCGGCTTCTCAGGAGTTAGGTGGGAAGTACCCACTCCGTTCATCACTGTGCAACACAAAGACAAGACACAGAGCTTTAAATCCTTCCAGCCTAGGGAATTTAACAGAGCACACAGCAAAACAAGGCTGTAATATAGGGCTGGAGTATTATTATTAATCAACCAACTCTTGTGGGCAGCGCAGATGACATGTGAAAGCTTTTTTCATCGTGCCGGATGAGTCTGTTCTTTTTACAGCAGAATTGTCACTTTGAGTCCAATAATCTTTGGCACAAAAAGGAATGCGAGGTGGTTATTTGGTTTTCAGGATGGAGCAGTTGTTGGTTTACTTGTTATAAACACTATTTGTACTACCTAAAGTTCAACTAATTCTCAGAACAGCCATTCATTAATAATTCCAGTTTATGGGATTAGTTATTCAAGATATTATTAACACACATATCAACAGCTCGTGGAATCGAGTTAAATTCATTTTCCAAGACAAAATAAGCTTGTTTTACAACTTCGTACCAGAATACGGAGGGAAGGACACATTTGCCAGGCACGTGCTGTAGCGAAACACCTGCCTGAAGAGTTCAACCTGAGGCCGTAACTTTAGCCCGCACTTCATCTAAACTGACATTCTTCAGGATGCAAAAAGCACCTTCAAGTAAACACCGTCACATCCGTGACATTCACCCCAACGCACCGCAGCTCTATACGAACGTTTTCACCGAGGATCATCAAACACTCGCTACCGCGGGACGGTTTGATGACCGCAGCGGAGATAAGATCCACTCTCGTCGACAGAAAAGACAATTAAGTGATTCAAGACGCTGAAGGAGACATCGCCTTCGGTAATCAAGGAACAAAAATGAAGCAGTTTTTCAGATCAACACAAGAGAAGTTCTGAGCGAGGCCGCACGTCACACTCCACAGCATCAAATGTCCCCGAGCTGGGGCCTGAAGTCGGAGCAAAGGGCCCAGAATGGCCAGGGATGTCTGTCTGTCCTTGGAGATGCACAGCTGAGCACAGAGAGTAACCTGGTTTAATCACGGTTTCCAGATATCAGACGCCAGCAGCTCTTCTCCTGTATCTAAAATGTCTGATGCGCACGCTGTTCTGCGCTCCCCTCTGCACGTTTTCTAGCCATCCCTATTTCCAGCAAACAGGTAACTCTACACGTACAACACCACATTTAGTTCTCGGGCTCATTTTGCCTATTTTCAGTCCTTTGAAAAGCGTCGTGACGCTTGAGCCTCATCACTACCAGCACCTCAATGTTCGCAATAAGTCCCTTTATTGATGGGGGAAGGAGACACATTGGTGCTCACTCAAAGTAAGTCAAAGTGTGCCCTCAGACACACAGCTAGAGGCCAGGCCTGGCCTATACTAAAGCAATACTGACTGTAAATCGATAATTCACCATTTTCGGTGCTTTAGCCGCAACTTTGGGTTTGATTGTTTTGTTGTTTGGTTGGTTTCTTTCTTCTTATGGCTGTAACGCACCCCAGAAACCCCACATTCTCCATCTAATAAAGAATCCAAAGAGCCCCAGTTTTGAAAAGGGCCAAAATTAGCCACGAACAAACGCATCCTCAGCTCCATCAAAGAAATCTTTTATACCGAAGGGAAAGTCACATAACCAAAACAAACAGCAAGCCCATTGTGCAGAGCGAGCCCTGCCACTGTTCCGACAACACAGACTCTTATTTCCAGGCCGCACAAAATATCGCAAGCAAAATAAACCCAAGGTACAAACAAAATGCCATCGCCTCCTCTTTTGTTCCGGGCACAATGCAACAAGGGCCGGCTGTCTGGGGCCGCGCTCCCACCGATGCGGGGCTGCCACCCAACCGCCTCAAGGTCACGGCCGGTTCCGGACGAGGAGAAGGGGGCCGAAGAAGCGGCGAGGCGGCCGTGGGTCCGGGGCTGGCAGAAAAAGCCGAGTGTAAAAGTTTATGAGCTCATCAGGATTGTTGTACCATTACATCAGAGGCAATTATAAATGGCCAAGAGCAGGAGATGGGGAGCCAATCAGATCACAGATAGGATGTCAACCTAAGACCAACTGTCTCCTGGCTTTGACAGAAGGATTTTACCTCCATAATTCAAATCCCAAACCAAAGCGATCTGCACTCGCTGCTCCCATCGCCGAGCTGTTTACCAGCGCTCCCAGCCACAGGCCCCGACCCACGGCCCCGCGCGGGGAACGTGGCCCCGACCGGCCGGGTCGAGCCGCGGCCGCCCCGCCGGACCTCGCCGCTCCCCGCCGGGCGGTGCGGACCCCCCGGGGCGGGGGCCGGCGGGGGGAACCGGGCGGCGGGGCCGGGGCGGGGGCGCGGATGGCGGCGGCGCTGCCGGGGCCACGCGTTGGCCCGGGCGGGCCCGCCCGCAGCCCTGGTCCCCCGCGCCCGGACCCGGCTGCCCCTCGCCGCCCTCCGCCGGGGCCGGCCCAGCTGCTCCCCCGCCGGAGCGCCCGGAGCGGGCCGGGGCCGCGGGGAGGAACGGCGGCCGCTCGCCGGGAGCCTCGCACAAAGGCTGGGGAGGGAGGAAGGGAAGGCGGCGAGGCAGCCATTTTAGAGCGAGCGAGCAGGCAGACAATGGCAGCTCCCTGGCAGCGCCGGCCCGGCGCGGAGAACCCGCGGGAGAGGCGCCGGCCCCCCACCCCCGGCCCGTCGCCCCCCGCCGCCCCCGGCCCGGCCCCCCCCGGCGCGCCGGCCGCCCGCCCGCCCCACGCGGCCCCGGCGTTACCTGCTGGCTCCTGCCGAGGGACTGTCCCCCGCCGCCGCTGCTCCCGGGGCTCATGGGCGCGTGGTGGCTCCTCGGCGGGGCCCCGCCGGCCGCGGCCCAGCCCTGGCTGTTGCCCCCGCCGTACTGCGAGACCATCTCCGCTGCGGCCGGGCCCTTGGCGGCGGCTCCCCCGTCCTGCGGCCCGCCGCTATAGTCGCCCCCGGGGTACCCCTGGTAGCCGCGGGCGGAGCTGGGGGAGGTGAGGAGCTGGTTGAGGGTGGGGGTGGCCGTGGGCTGCGGGGTGGCGCCCCCTCCTCCTGCGCCGCCGGCGGCCGAGGGCCCCATGACCCCGAAGCGCTGCTGCTGGAAGGCGGCGGCGGGGGACTTGGCGCCGGCGGCCGCGGGAGCGGAGCTCTGCGCGCTGCCCCGGGGGGAGCTCAGGGCGTAGGCCTGAGGGGGAGGCGGGTAGGAAGCGGCGCTGCGCCCGGCCCCGGCCGCATAGTAGGAGTTGTACTGGTGGTTGGGGAAGCCGTGCTCGGCGCCGCCGTGCGAGTTCTGGGGAGGGGGCGGCCCCGCGGGGGCTCCCGCCGGTCCCGGGTAGGACTGCTCCAGGCCCCCGCTCTGCAGCGCTGCCATGCCAGGGCTTTGTTGTCCGCCATGTTGGTGGAAGGCAGCGGCGGCGGCCGCAGCGGCAGCGGCGGCGGCAGCAGCCTGGGCGCCCCGGCCGTAGGGCTGCCCGAAGCCGTAGGCTGGCGGGGGCAAGGCGGCCGGGTGGGAAGGGGGAGGCTGCTGCGGCGGCTGCTGCTGCTGCGGCGCCCCCACCCCGTCGCTGCTGCTGCCGCCGCCACCGGGCGGCTCCGGGAGGTTATTGTTCAGGGTGGCGGCGGCAGCGGCGGGCCTGGGGCCCGGGTTCCCGTTCGAGCTCTTCAGGTCGGACTCGGCCCCTGCGCCCCCTCCGTTGCTCTCGGCCCCGTCCTGCAGCTCCTTCCCCGTGGGGCCCTCGCTCTCCGCCTGCTTCTCGCCGCCGCGCTCCGCCGCCGCCTCACCCCCCGCCTCCTCCGGGGGACAATCCCGCTGCTGCGCCTCCGCTTTCTTCAGCTCGGATGGAGCCGGGGCGCCCAGGCTGCTGGCGGCGGCGGGGGCGACCTGAGCAGCCATGATCCCCCCCCTCCCCACCCAGCCACCCCCCCGGACCGGTCCCCCCGAGCTGCTCCCTGCCTGGCCGGCCGGCGTGAGGCCTCGCTGCTCTGCTGCTCCCCGCTCAGGCGGCGGCGGGCTCTTCAGGGCAGCGGGGGCTCATTCCCCCCCGGCCTGCTTGGCGAGGCGGGGAGGGCTCCGCTGGGCTGGGCTTCCCGGGGCCTGGCCCCGCTGTACCTCCTCGGTTGCAGCCGGCGGAGAAAGGGGAGGAGGAGGGAGTGGGGGGGAAGGAGGAGGAGGGGGGGACCCGGGACGGGGCTCCCGGTGCGGGAGAGGCGGGAGGGAGGGAGGGGGACACGGCGGGCGGGCGGGCGCCGTCCCCGGAGCCGGGCCGAGCGGCGGCGGGGCCGGGCTGGGCGAGCCGCGCGGCAGCTCCGACTCTGGTCCGCGAGTGGGGCTCAGTCCGACACGAGGCTCAGCACTGCCATTTTACCCAGCGCCGCGGCCGCCTGCCAAACCCGGAGCGGAACGCAGCGCGGCCCGGACGGGAGCCTCCCCCCCGTGACAAAGGAGGAGCGGGCCGGCCCCGGCCGCTGGCGGCTCCGGCGCGGCGGAGGCTGCCGCTCGCAAAACCCGCAGCGGATCCGCGGAGCCGAGCGCGGGGCCGGTGGGGCGGGCAGGGGCGCAGCGGCCCCGGGCCGGGAGCGCGGGGGAGCGGGCGGCGCGGGGGCAGCGGCTTCTCTTACCGTGGCGGCGCGGCCAGGCGACGTCCTGCGGCGGGAGGCCCGCGGGGCAGCGGCCAGGGCGCAAGGCCAGCGGCTCCGGGGGTTCGGTGGAGAAGATGGCCCGTGGGTTAACCAAGCGCCTCTTCTTTGTCCCTAGAAATTCCATTTAGAATTAGCCTTTGCAAACTCTTAGCGGTTGTCATTTCCTCTCCGCTGGTTGTGTCCCTCTGGACGAGGCGTTGGCGGCGCGCCAGAACTATAACTGCACACACGGACGTCCAAGAAAGTCCGGTTCCCGCTCCTGCCAAAACGACGGCAGCGGGCACCGGACCAGGAACTCCTTCGGAGAGCCTGGATGGGGACGACCAAAACCACCTGAACGTGTCTAGACACAACACGTTGAGCAACGGGACAGGATGCTCCGGCAATCGCAAAGGGTAACGCGGTGCCGGAGCTCCCCAGCTGTCAAGAGGTGCACTGAGAATTAGGCCATCCGCTTCTGCAACCGTTTCAGACCCAGTTTCCCACGTCCCACATCCCCGTGGCCTTTCCCCGAGCCAGGAGGAGAGAAACGTACCTGGAACTCTGTCCTGGACGCAGCCCGTCCTATGCCAGCAGGGTCTGTAGCTGCGTATTTGACTTCAAATGGTAGGGGTCTGCATGGAAAACACACAAAGATGAGTTACTTGGATTATAAAAACCAAGCCCTCAGAAATTAGGACACAGCGGCCTGGTAAAAATGGGGGTTTAGAGCTGGGTCCCATGTGCTGAATCTAGGCAGGTGTCTCCTCTGGAACACAGAAGTATTTGGAAAAGTGAAGTTTAAGTAAATACAACTTTAAGGAAAGAGAAAACGTCAGAAAACAGTGGGTGGAGACTCAAAAGAAGCCTCTGAGGTCTGCGACTGCCATTTTGGAACATCACCTCAAAACAAAACATGGGGCAGGAGTAACCCCTGTCACTGGTGACAAAAGCACAGGGCCCGGCCTGACGATCCGCAGGACACGCCACGAGAAATCCCTTTGAACAACGCGGTGACAGGGGGACACGAGTCCAGAGCAAGAGGCGAAGCACAGGAGTGAATCCGTGCCCGTGCTGTGTGCCTGTCATGGAGGAAGTGACGCTATCGGTGTCCGCTGCTATCTGCTCCACCCTCACACTCATTGTAAAACTTATCATATAAAATATTTATCATCTAGAATGCAGGTGGCAGAACAACGGGGAATATTTGAAGCTGGAAAGTGGGGGGGGAGGCTGGACAGGGCAATAAATAGCAAATTTTAAAATGTATTCTAGAGCAATAAGCTGCCTGGCAGGTTCCTGAACAGCAGATTCCATCCCAGCAAACTGGTCAGTTGGTCGTTCTCCACAGCTGTAAATAAAGTACTAGAAAGAAAAGGGTCATAAACATAAATACGTTGGTTTTGTTGTACTCAAAGGCCTTTGTGAAGGTTGGAGCCCCAGTGTGGCTCTAGAACCTCACCAGGGAGGACCTGCGGCTTGACTGGTGTCTGTGCTGCCAAGATACGCTTCTTCAGAAGAGTTTGAAAATGCGGAACGTGCTAGAACAGCTGATCTGTGTGCTCTCTTCAGAGGAGCCTCTGCTATTTGATCAAACCCTGGCTGCTAGAAAGACAAACTCCTTCAACACATCAGGCTCGACTCTCACAAGCGAGGCCCAGTGGCTTTATTTATGTCTATAGTGAGCTATAGTGCCCCACAATACTCTCCTTCACGTATTTCATTTATGCTATAAAAAAAGCCCTGGAGATAATTCTGCCATTAAATCCCATAACCGTTTCAAGGAACCATCTCCCCAGCTCCAAAGCAGCGGCTATTTCAGGAAGCAAAGCCCTGGCATCTACCTGAGCACCACCAAAAGCTGACCAACCAGGGTTCGGAGCTGAGGTGTCAGCTCCGGTGCCTCCAGATAAAGGCTCCACGATCACAACCCCTCTACGTGTGTCAGACTTTTGGAATCTTCTTCAAAGAGCGCTATGGCAGACTATGAAACCCGGTGTTGATTGTAATGTGAAAAGCAGACTGGATTCCCCAGCCACCCACGCAATAAGGAGACACTCACTTTAGCAAATGTTTGTGAAAGCTGAAGCAGATTTTGGAATCTGCCTCATCAATGAGGCCCTGGCACTTTCCTAAACACTAAGGCGTTGGATGAAATTCCACCGATGGGGTTTGGGTAGAAGATGACAGCACGCTTCTTAATATTTCCACCTAATAGCTGAAAATCCTCCCACCAGTCGTGTCATCCCGTGTTGCAACTACCACCTTTCCGGCTCCGCAGAAGCGGACGAGACTTTTGATGGCGAGGCTCTTTTCTGAGCCCGAGCGGTCCGCGCTGAGCAGCGTGCAGCCGTCCTCTCCTCTCCTCTCCTCCCCAGCTCCCCAAGTGCTGAGCAGGCTTTTCTCCCACAGGCTCAGCCCCTGCGTGCTCAGATAGGCTGGGGAACCAGCTCTGCTCTCACATGGCACCGCAGCCAGCGCCGGCCCGGAGCTGCTCCTGACTGGAAGTCTCCTTCATGAAGGTGGCCATGCCATTTAATCCAGCGCTAAGGCAGTTTAGGAAACCTGGTCTAGATTAGAGTACTAGAAACAGGAGTAGTGTCTCCCCCCCTGGAAAAAAAAAATAAAATAAGGCTCTGCCAACTGTGTGATGGCAAATATGGACTGAATCGTTGACATGGAAACCGGACTAAAGTCAGCAGCGCTCCCTCACGCTCGCACACACAAGTTATCATTATCCCAGCCTTCCAACCGGCTACAAACGTGGACTGGATTAGTACTGCAGGAACTGGGTAGAGTTGCTTATAATAAAGTATTAACCGGCGCAACTAAGCCAGGATGAAAGGGGCTGAGAAGCAATGAGTATAGTTGGGTGAAGGATGCTCTTCCATTTTAGCAAAAGGCACAGTGTGCTGAGATAAGCAGACTGGACCCAAGAACAAGAGACTCGTCTATTATAATTCATGGAGCACGCTGCAAAATACGGAATGGAGTAGGGAAAGCTTATCTGCTGCACCTCAGCTTCTCTGGGAGTAGTTTTGCTAAAGAAAATTACATTTCCTGTAAATACGTTTATATTTGCCCACCCCATGCCTTCCAGTATTTTAACCGCTGTCATATCTAGGTTAAGCGCTCTCCTTGCAGCTTTACAACCACTAAGATTAATATTATTTGAATTATTTGTTCGCTGCGAGCGGCTCATGTGCCGGGCATTGTGCAAGACAATGCTTATTAATCCCCTTAAAAAGTATAAATGTCAAGATCTTGTCTAATGTCCCTGTCCAGGCTGACACAATGGCAGAGGGGCAGGGAGAGCTGGAGTTGGAGCAGAGGGAACTGTTTGCTGAAGGCAGCAGCAGAGCTCAAAGGCAGGAATGGATCCTCCAAGGGATTTTTGCTGCTTTCCCAAGAGCCAACAGCAAAGGTTAAAGAGGGAAGGGAGCGAGCCCCTGGCCCAGCCGCGCTGCCCCGCTCTGTGCGAACATTTGACAGGGAGCTGCAAAACTTTGGGTGCATATTAAGAGGAAAGTGGACTCGGCCTGACTCAAGGAAATGCTTTTATTTTAGCAGCCCTCGCTGGGAGGAGGGGAAAAGGCGGAGCGGACTTTGCGGAGAGGAAGGGACGTGGAGAACAACATCCCACGGGCTGGGGACACGCCTGGTGTCCCACGGCGCTGCCACACGTCCCCTGCGCATCTCCCACCTAAACCGTCCCCGGCGTGGAAAAAGCAGGGGAAGTTTTGGGGCATATATCTGCAGATTCAGGGCTAATCGAGAAAAAGCAGCTCTCGGTGAAAAAAAATAAGACTGGAGATGGAATTTAACAGTTCTGAGAGAAATGAGAGATGTTTGGAAAAGGGACAATGTGAGGAGGAAAACAAGGATAAAGCGCAGGGAAAGAGCAAACTGCATTTATTGCATACGGGCGGGTTTGCACACCGGGCTCCACAGCCGCCCTCAAACAGCAGCTCTGGGCAGGAAGAGTAAATCTACTTAAAAAAACCCCATATATATATCAAACAAAACGCGGAGCAGAGTTTCTAAAACCCCCTGCGCTGGATCAGGAGCCAACCGTCTGATTTCTGACTGAATCCCACCAGGTTTGGGAGCTGTCGGGTGGGCTCACAGAGCAAAGTGTTTTACACTGCAAACCCCGCTCGGAAGAGTTAAAAAAAAGGGCTTAAAGGTGCCAAAAGAGAAAGAGCTCAACTCTGGGCCTGGATTTTCCCACTGAAGCAAAAGTATTACCCCGTTTCAAGTACTTGGGAAGTGGTGATGATGTGCAGGGAGGGGAAAGCAGCAGCGGGTTCGCCTGCACAGAGAATCTCCCAGCAGCCGTCCCTCTGCTTCTCTGCTCTTTTCAGTGGAAAGTAAAAGAAAATATAGCTATATATTCGCTCCCGTGAAATTCTGCCCTCTTAAAGTGTATTTTTGGAGAAGTTGGGGTCGAGGCGTCACGGCTGGGGCAGGGAGGGGGCTGCTGCGGGAAAGCAGGCGCTGAGAAAGGAGGTTTTTTCCCCCTTTTCATCCAGCTCTGGCTCTGCCATTTTCATTTTCCCGAGGCAGGAGGAGGGAGCGCAGCCACAGAACAGCCTTGCGAGGAAGTTTCTCACGGCAACTGCGGGCTGGATCTGGAACGGAGCCTTTTGTTCCCGGCAAGTTCAGCAGGAGAGAGTTGGGAGCGTGCTGAAAAAGGGATAAAAAATACAGCTGAGAAATAAAATGGAGGGAAGTAGAAGAGAGGAGATCGTGCTGAGCGCAGATTAACTCTGTTCTCTGCATTTATTTAGAGAGCTGGTGTGGTGGCCTCAGGCAGAAATCCCTCCTTACGTGCATGGGAATGAGGGAGAGACCCAAGGCCAGGCCTTGCTGGGCAGGAAGTGGAATTTTCCGAGGGGTTCACATCCTTCCCTGCGCTTTTTGCCAAGATTTTCTCTCCTTGCTGCCTCCTAGAGACATCGGGGAAAAGGCCTTGAAGATGGGGCGTGCTCTAGGTCTGTTTAAACGGAATAATTAAAGGTAGGGGACACCTTGCCCTAGAAATTACGGGGAGGTCTGGAAAACAGATGCAACTCTGGGTATTTCCCTCCTTGCCCTCAGTTTCCTCTTCTCCCCAAGGAGCGTTCAAACACCATGATCTTGGAATGAGGTGAAAAGGCAACCAAAAAAAAGCCCTCCCCCCCCCCAATTTAATGCTTATACACATATACAATATATCCTATATTCACGTAAACAATTGGTTTTGTCTCCCAGTAAACACTGTTAATTCCTCACTCCAAAACCACATGCGCTCTTTACATGTGCACAGGCTCCGAATGCCAAACGCTATGAACTTGGCTGAATTAACCCTCAAATCGCTGGCAAATGTCAATCACTTAAACAGTCCCCACGGAAGGTGGAGCGGAACTTTAATCCCCTCATTATTTGTACACTTGGTGGTGGATTCAAAGAGCAAGAGCCTGCTGACGACGCAAACTCGCGTTTTGCACAAGTTTGGGTTTTCTGGTGCGGCGTCCTGAAATTGGTTAAAAGTGTTAATGACCATCTCGGCGCGGGCAAGAGGGAAGCGGCTGTGACAGCAGCTCAGCGAGACACCACGTGGGAAATCCGAGTTCGGGATTTAAATGTGCTTTTCCACTCTGGCCATGAGGGACCGAGAGCCTTAGTGGGGGGAAAAATCAAATAAATAAAGAGCAGTTCCGTGCTGCTCAGAAGCGACCTCTGCGGCTGTCGGAGGAGCGAAGTTGAGCAGCCCCGAGCTGCGGGCGCAGGGCAGATGCGGCACCGCCACCGCGGCTTCGGGGTCGGGGAAAATCAAAAAGCATAAAAAATGGCAAGGGGAGAGACACCCACCAGGGAAGCGCAATTGGCTGAAAAGCGTTATTCTGCGCTTGGTAATGAGGAGTCCCACCCCAGCGATCCGCGCTGGCTCTGAAGCGGCTGTTTTAACGTGTGGCTAAACACAATGATACTCCGCAGGGTGCACAATTACCGAGTCTTGTGCGCGACCTCCAGGTGCTGGAGACATCTAGCGCCAGATTTTCAAAGGCTCCCGGTGCCCAAACACCACTGAGCTCTCCCAAAAAATCCCAGGACAGGCGGAGGAACCCCCGGGGAGCGGCTCCCGGCCCAGCGGGTTTCACCAACCTGGTCCCGGGTTCGGTTCGGCTGGGTCAATGCGGGACGGTGAGAGCATCAGGACTCACGGCCAGGTCACCACAACTGGATCTCGGTGACTACCTTCTGGAGCATTTAATAAAATCACCTCGCCATTGGGGAGCTCTGGACGGCCTGTAAAAGTTTAATAGGGTGATGTCATAAGGCGTCACACAGGAATTTCAGTTCATCGCATTTTTTATGGTGGCATTAACTTTTACCTATTTGTGAGTAATTAACAGCCTGGCAGCTAATAGAAGATTTAAAAACAATCTCCCCTCTTCTTTCCCTGCTTTTCTAAACGGGTCCAAATCTGGTTTACCTCTGACATGACACCGACCACGAGAGAGGCGAGATAAAAAGTACAAAACCATGGGTTGTCCATGTATACAGGAAAACATTAAACCCTCCGTGTTAATTAACACGTCCATTAAAATACATATTATTTTTCTATGGTTATTTTGGGGTGTTCTCCCCCCTCCCCAACTTTGTTTTACTAAAGCAGGGAAACATATACTGAAACCTTGCCTGCAGTAGATGCTTTTTTTTTTAAAGGGAGCCCAGATGCTGGTCAGGATTAAGGTTACACCAAACACATTCTACATTGCCATTTTCCAAACAGAATGAAGCAGATGGAAAAGACGGAAGAGGATAAAGCAGGAACGGAGCAGCACAGAAAACTGCCAGCCCTGCACTAACGCGGTACAGGAGAGAGCACGGATGCCGGGAGAGACAGAGAGAAAGCAGGCGTATCGACTCTGCACGTCGCATTCCTCACAATTAAAAGAAGTATTTGTAATTAAACGGCTGTCAGAATTTGTGCGTTAAACCTTATATTTAAAACGGGGAGAGGAAATTCAGTTCGCTGTAGTCTCCTCAGGGCTCAGTCCTAGAAGATGCGAAGCCACTGGCCTCAGGCCATCTGAGTACTTAAGTCTATGCGTAATTTTAAACATCAGCAGTCCGGGGGATTTTGAGCATATACTCCCTTAAAGTTAACCATGTACTCAGCACTTTGCAGGAGCCGCCCAGAATACTCATATCAGCTCCTAAGTCAAGAAAGCGAGTATCTGTACCTCTGAGAAAACAAAGAAAATCCTGTGAAAAGGGCCAAAGACCTTTTTGATTTCTAAAAGACGCCGGTTCATCAGTGCTGGGAACTCAGATCACAATGCAATCGAATCTCTAGGGGAAGTCAGCTGAATCTGGGCTTATTTGTACAAGACCATCACCGGGCAAATTCATTCTAGTATTTGCGGTGAAGTTCTACAATGGTGTAGTTTCCACAGCACTGCGACTCAATCATATGATGTGCTTTGAAAATCTCTTGCAAAACTTAATTTTAAGAGATTTTGTTGATATTCTGCAGGCACACACATAATCCAGAGAAAGAACACACCAACTATTAAATATTCATGCTATGGGGGAGAACGCACTTAGTAACATCCCTTCGTTTCAGACGTACAAAGGCGGGCACAAATAACTGATAGAAAATGTCATAAAATTGCAATATTCCACATAAACAAGGTGTTGACCAGCGTTGAAACATTCGATCGTGAACGGGTCAGACTGCAATTCTACTCGTGCACCTTTCAATAGTCATCCAGAAATGTGTATTTTCCAAATGTCAATTCTGTGATCTAACCCACATGGGGAGCTTTAGGACTTCACACACACAGGACTCTGCGTGCAGGGATGTGACTGATTTTCTGCTTTTAAGGCTGCCAGCCTGTCATTTTGTTCAAACATACATGCTATAAGATTCCCGGCTTCACGAGTTATATACCTCAGTGAAATTTACTTGCATTAGGAGCAAAAAGTGAAGCACATTCAGACCAGCTTCAGTGGAACTTTTGGAATCCAGCACTGGGACTGTGAAACATGGTCATTTGGATCTAACGGTTATCGGTGACTTCACAGAGACCCACAACCAAACCTCGGCGATGTTACTTTATAAAGGTTCATACTACCACACACACCTCCAGTAAAACAAAAGCTTTGGTCAGAACTCTTGACTTGCCCTGTAAACCAGGATCCTGAGTTCCAGACATACTGAAGAATCATGAAAAAGATGTAATTTTCAAATATTTATTAAAAAACAACCAACAAAACCCTCAAACCTTCAAGGGTTGTTGCTTCCATTCCTATATTTATAACAAGGTACCTGAGCGAAACGTGCTCAGAAAGATTCATAATCATTATATGTGCTGGTAAGGAGTGTAATGACATATTTTAGGAACCAAAGTGTTTAAAAGTAACCATTTTTCCTACCTCCAGGAGACATAACGAAACAGCTAGGTTTTCAGTGGCATGGGTCCACGTAATCATCTGACCCTCCAGATTCACCTTCTTATTGTATTGTTTCACTTATTTTGTCTATTTTTAGACTGTATTTCTTAAGGACTACTGCACACATACGTGTGGAGTCGTCACAACACTTCACTTTCTGTTTAAACACAGGAAAGACAGCAGGAAATTATAGTGAAGCGACATGAAGAACGAAACTTCGGGATGTCAGTGATCGGTGTAACAATCCGCTGGTGTGACCAACAGGATCACGGAGTCCTGGGTTCAGCTGTCGTCCGTTAAGAAGCTTCTTAGGGTGTTTTTAAGGACTTTGCAATACTTCAAAACTCACGACTTTTCCTGCATCAATAGCCACAATGCAGCACCTTTGAAAATGCAAAAAAAAACCCCTTCAACAAATAAAACATGAAGCTATAGTTGAGTCGTGATGCAAATAAGTGGGTTTTTCTTACTAACGCTTCTAGGGGTACAGAAATAATCTAAAATTGACATCCTACAAAGTCTTGGAAAGTAATGGCCAACTAGAAACTAATTAGCCCGACCTCAATGAGATGTAAAATTTAAGTTATTTTTCCCCTGGAGGGGGGAAAGATGTAGAGGAAAATAACCAAATAAAATGCAACCTAGGTTTAACAAAGGCAATCACGCCAGACAAATCTGATGTTTTGCTTTGATAAGAAAGCAGATTTTTCTTGGTAAAGGAAAACACAGTTGATCTCACCCACCTAAAATTCAGCGAGGCATTTGATGTGGTGCCACATGCGAAAAGACGAGTTAAACTGGAAAATATGAAGATTAGCGCAAGAAAAGTTCCGTGGGTAAAAAACGGCTGAAAACCCCATCTGAATTGTGTTGAAATGGGAACATCTTTGGGCTGGAGAGCTTTAGAGCTCCTCCAGCACCCATCTCAAAACTGGTGCTATTTATTGCTTTGAAGTTATATTAGCACAAGGAATTGAAAGAGGAGTGTTAATATAGGTGGTTAGTGACAACAATGCAATACAGAAAACTGGAATATCAGAACCGGAGAACCGGATGAGGTTCTGGAACAGCACAGGAATCCCCAGGAATGGGCTGGTGGAATGCGGTAATGAGATTAATGCAAAGCACAAGGCTGTTCACACAGGGACCAACCACCAAAAAGATCGTAAACTGGGAATTCATCACAGTTAATAGGGAAGGGTAAAGAAACAATTGTTTATTGTCAGTGCGGAACATACAGACACAGTATAGAACTCTGATGGCTTTGCCATTGATTTCCCTGCTTTGCATCAGTGAAATCAGAGGAAAAACCTCTTTGCAAGATTGAGAAGATACATTTGTGGTGGTTAAAACGTATTCAGATACTATAGTGAAGATCGTCAGGAACATCCGTTACAGTTAGTAATTCTGTATTTACTGCAGCGCTTGAATTATATGCAATAAATAAAATATGTAAGCAAACATCAAATAACAAAGATAAAAGGAAAATCTGAAAAAAAATCATGGAATGAGACAGGGTTTGAGAAGGCAGGTTATATGATTTGATTTCTAATTAGAGCCTGCATCACGGTGCGAGGAATTGGATTAAGATGGGCAAAAGTGTAAGAACCGTCCATAGGAAAACCGAACACTCTGCTCAGTTCCCTGTTAAATTCATCCGGGTCACAAGAGCGTGAAGAAGCACGAAATACAGAGTGAATCATACACGGGCTGACCTGGGCCTGGAGTGTGCACAAGCTATTGCCCATTTCTTTCCATCTAGGATTTCTTAATCTCTCCAGACAAAACGTACCTGCTTTAGCAATACTTTTCATTACCAAACAATCCATGGCTGCCCTTCTTGGGATCTTCTGTTCTCACCTGTTCGACCCTGGAGATGTTTCCCGTTATTCCAAGCGCCTGGTGTTCCACGCTGTCACAGAGCCCGCCCTTGTATCTGCCACCACTTCACGTTCCCATGAACAACAGCCAGGGACACGGAGCCAAAAAAGCATCTTCAGTTTTCCAGTTTGCTTCTTTCTTCACAGGCCTTTCAGATTTAACTTGGGTTCATCTCACCTCTAGCAACTATGTCTATTATATTTTAAAAGGGACATCAACAAAGTTATTCTGCTCATCTTGTGAATAGCAGGAGAGTGAAAAAGTCTAGCAAGAAAATGATAATGTAAGACTCATGTGCTTTCCCCGCTTCTTACAGATGTTGTACAAATCAGGGCAAGCTCAAGTTTCCAATGAGTTTGTTCTGAGAAGTTTTGTAAGATGATTGTACATTCATTCTACATCCATTCCATGGTAAATCACCTACATTGATGAGCAAGGCCATGTGCAACTATTAAGAAGTTGTTCTCTGTGTTCATAAATTTATTCTCCTGGCTTGACAGACTGTGTTTGTTCCTTGAACCCCCATAACTCTTATTTGATCCACGGACTGTACCTGTGAAAAGCTCTTGGTAATTTCTTATGCATTGCCAAGCTTTATGACACAGAAGATCAGCACCTTCTTCACATAGATACATAAAAAAACGCGTGACAATACCCCCGACACAAAACTGGCTGGTTTTCAGTTGGAAATAATCAGAAATGATACTTTTCCACAGGTAGCGTGTTACGGAACGTCTTTGTTTTGTATTCAGACTCTGCAGCGATCTGCACGGAATGCGATTTTGTCACCCCCGTGTTTGATGCCGCTCCTGAGCACCCCAGTTCTGCACCAGTACCCTGTGCTATCCATCACTGGTGGGCTGCACCCACAACAGTGGAATCCAGAGGGATCCTGGACACAGGTAGCAGGTTGGTTACATCTCACTGTCCTTCTTTGTGCATTTCTTCTGTTATCAAAGTAGCAAAAGCTCTAGAACCACAGAACCAAATCCTTCCACCCGTGCCCCCTCACAGGAACACACATTGGAATGGATTTACCAGTTTTTTCTCCATGCAGCCTTTGAGCATTTTGAGAAGGAAGTGGTGTGGGCAAAAAGATCAATGGATGCCCGTAGAAAAGGAATAATAATTTGTTAGGTGACCCACAGAATTCCCACATTCCCGAGAATTCCCTGTCAGCACGCTGTGAAAGAAAACCATTCAGAACAGCACTCCATGGGATAACCGCCCAGAACATTTGGAGAGCTAAATTAATACGAGGAAGAACCGTGCACCCGATTAACAGTGAAAATACCTTAAATCAGCATAACAAAGTGGGGTGAGTGTACTTGTGCTCAATATAGTTAAATAGCTGTAATTAGATCAAACAAACAAGCTGGATGTATCATCCCTTTGTAGGCATGGCCTCACAAGGTAGGTCAGAGTCAAGTTCAGTACAACAGTTGGAATACTGCAGCTTTTATCTAACGAGGCACAGCCACACAGACTCCAGAGTAAATACTTAGGAGAATTTCTGAATTCCAAAGAAAAAGAGTTTATAGAGAAAACAGCAATCCTTATTAAAGAAGGTTATTATTAACCTTAGCTTTTGTCAGTAATAAAACCTCCCTAGTTGATTTGATAATATACCTTTTGGATAAAAAATGTACAAAATTTTTAGTTACAAATTCATTTATGTCGGGGCATTTGAAGGTGTTTATTGAGTTCTCTCATCAGTTGAGGTGTCTACACAGAAAGGGTGAATTCTAATTTGCTTTGTTCTTTCAGAACATTTTAATTAAATGTTAAGAAAATAAACTGGAACAACGTTGCATGCAATATGGTTACTAAATTTCAGAGATGAGCAAAACATAAGGTAGCAGATGGTATCAAGAGGATATACGTGAAGAAATGTAAATAGTAGGGAACCTCACAAAATCAAAAACGTTGAGGCAGAACTGAAAGCACGTGCAGGACCCCTGGGAGAGCAGAGGAGATGAAGTACCAACTGAGCTGAAAGATATCAGACTCGCCTTACTCAGAAATTACAAAATACCAACAGGAAGCTCTGATCTAGCAGAAGGAAAGACTGATCATAACTAGGGGAGTCGAGACTGTTTTGAAGGGTCCTTACAGTAAATATGGAAGGAGTGGAGGAAACAAGGACAGAGTTTGCAGGTGCTGGCAAATATATTCATCAAATACTCTCTGAATCAAAAAGGACCCCCTCAATCCCCAACTATTTCAGAACTGTAATCAATAAGTAATGAAGACACTGTAAAAGAGCTAATAGTAGAAAATAACCTTGTATTGAATAAAGACAGGATGAATTGTTTAAATTAGGCAGAAGACCAAACAAAAAGCAGCTTGGTAACTAATCAGGAGAGTTGGAATCATCGGCAGCAGCCGCAGTGTTACTATGGGGTTGGGATGAGCTGTACCTGTACATGAGCGTCATCTGGTACGGAACCTGTGCTCCAAGTCACACGAGTTCTTGTATCGGCACAGATTTCTGTCTGGTAGCCCTGTCTTCTATCATATAGTGAGTACATGATGACATAATGACATATCTGCGAATCATAGCAGAGTCTGGGTGAAGACCAAGAAGGTCTTTATCATCTTTTGACAAAATATTATCAATAACAGACCCATACTGTTGAAGGGAAGTCACCAAATATTACTTTAATGTACTTAAAGGCGAAGCGAGGCACACTTGAGAAGTGGGGCTTAGTTGACGATTGCAATTCAGTTGAAGGAATAGTTGGAAAATGGTTAACTATTCTAAACATTTGTATTTCGAGTAGTTAGAAATTAGAAATTAGTTATTAGAATTAGAAATCCTCTTTTCCTGCAAGACTTGTTTTAGCCAGTGACAGGTCTATAAAACACATCACTTATTTATGAATTTGTTAGAATTAATCCCAATTAATATTCTACCAAATATGGGAGATGGGGAAGGAGGAACTAGTGACCTGGTGTTACAAAAGCACCTATGTTCATGTTTGCATCAAAAATATTGTCATCTTAAAGATGTCTCTACATGTCTCCATCTCCAACAGAAAAGCCAAAAACTGCAATAATATGAGGTGGATACTGAAACACCGACGGGCGAGGGTGCAGACTTTGGTTGGCAAGCCTCAGGAATTGCAAAGAGCAACAGCTGGGCCACAAATTTTCTTAACATGTTGGTTTACTAATCACCAAAGGTTAAACTCAGTGAATGAAACCTGGGAAGCTGACGAGCTGCTGGTGTCTGAGGTGGCTCTTCCATGCAGCTGCAGAGAACACCATTTGGGCTCAGGAAGTAACGGACCTTGTTCTGTGAACTGAGAGAGCGCTGAGAAGACACCGAATTGCCCAACAACCTGTCTGCAGCTGGCGAAAAATATAACGGCACTCTGAGCATCAGAAAAAGCATAACGGAGAGCAAATGGCAGCACCGTAGGCAAAAGACAGCGTCAAAGAAGTACGAGACAACTCTCTAAATACGCCGCGTGATTCGCGAGCCCACAGAGTCACCCTCGTGGCGCTCCCTCCATCGTGAAGATCATTTGGTGACAGGTCGCTCTCACGCCAAGCATGTTTCCGTAGAACACCACAGCGTTCACTGAGTCTAAATCGCAACTATTCTCATTTTGTATCTCCTTCTGCCTCGAGTTCAATTTGTCTGGGTGATTTATGACGTGAACTCAGGCTCTGCAAGGCTTCTCGCCTTCTGAATGGAGGAACGACTCAGATAAGAAACAAATCTTTTCCGAGTTAATAGAGGAAACTGGACTTAACTGCATCTACTAAGGTATTTATTGAACATCTAAGCCAGATGAAGCTTAGCACGTTTAATACACATAAAACCACAGATAGCTGCTAGGAAGGGCAGGAAACAAAACAGATTCACAAGTTTCTTAATAATTTAAATTAAGCCACTACAGTAACAGAAAAACAAGAGTTGCTGGCAATAGCAACCGATTTCTATCAACTCCAGCTTGCTGCTTATAGCAATGCAAACGAATGGCAAAGCAGTTGGCTTAAGTAGATACCCTCGGGCCGAGGGGCTGCTACATCAGAATCAACATGAATACACAACCCGCAACAAGCACCACGTTACTTTTGTGGCTTTTGATTTCATAAATTGTCTTGAGATTCTTTGTCATGAAAGATGTTGTATGTAATTACAGGAAAAAGAAGAGCGCAGCTTACGGGCCCGGTCCTGCAAAAGACGCGTGTTCTTTGATGGCTCAGCAGTTGATGAGGGATCATCAGCACTTTCTAGATGGGAGCCCAATGCTAAGAGATAATTTGCAAGAAATAAATCTCTATGGTGTAACTTCAACTTATCGGTTCGGAAAAGACCAGGCGCAGAATTCTTAAAACGCAATGAAATCACTGAATTAAAGATTTTAAGCGTAAAAACCATTATTAAGTCATCCAAGTCCATTTACAATTACGGATTGTAAATCCATCTACTCCAGATGGGAAGAGGTCACTCTCTTCTTTTTCCAGGGCAAGTCTATGAATAATTTGAGTGATTAAAGCTCAAAGCAGGTGTGAAAATGAAAAGGACCAGGAAAGCACATGGGAAAGAAACCACACTCACATGAAGATACTTGGCTTTCACTCCAGAATAAAGAAAGGCACCCTCCATTTCCCAGTCCATACAGCAAATACAGATGAGGTTTTTTCCAAAAGAGTCGTACTTTTAAAGGCACATTGAAACCTTATTTTTACTTTTTAGGTCTTCCTTCTTCCATCGGAGGTGACCTAAATTTTGAGCTGAAGCATTCACAGGATCCTTGCTTGGAATATAAAACAACGGCAAAAACATCAGGCTGCAAAAGAGGCAAAATAATAGGAAGGAAAATTACAGTGAAGACCTGCCTGAATAACAGGAGGTCACAAACGCTGCAGAAATAGATGCTGAACTAGTGCTATCCAGAGACAGTGGACGCCAAGCGACCGCATTTACAGAAGCCTTGCAGAAGGCAGGTGGGCAGGATGTGAATCTCAGCAAACGGCCACAGTTCTGGGAATACCCAACAGCTCTCAATATTTCCCCCCCAATATATCGCTGTGTTCTTTATGCAAAAAAATGTCAGAGATACCAAATCCAAAAGTCTCTCGTTACAAAAAAATAAAACTTAAAATCTTACTAGGGCAGTATTCAAATTGAATTAAACAGCTACAGAAAGGGAAATGTATTGAAAACACATATACAACCAGGTAATCCATAGTATAGACTACAGAACATTCACACAGCTCATTATTTATAAAAAAAGTACTTGCAGATACTTGTGTTTTGGTTTATTTTATCATCTTGAACAGCCAACAGAAAATAGGATTATAATCTGTGCCTTTTTAAAATTCCATTCAACAGATGTTCATAAACAGACTTGAGCCAAATTTCAGTTCCCCAAAAGAATATTCAGTCAGAGAACTTTTACAAATGGATGATAAAGTCCCGCTTTTTTCCTTGTAATGATTGCTTTTCTGAGATATCAAATCCTCTCTTAGCCTCGTTACAAGTTCCCACCAGCATAAAATGCATTTTTCATTTCCATTTTCTATAGTATTGTTTTCCAAAAATGGCCTTGATGTTCCCAGCACAAGACAACTCTCTTTCACTCTTTTTTTATGTCATCTCCTCAATACGGTACGGAGTGCTCGTCTCAGTGACAAGGCTCTGTTCTTTTAAAAAGATCCAACCGGTACTGATAAATATTTACTTAATGTAAAAAAAAAAGGAATTCAACAATTAAGTATGAAAATTACAGAAGAAAAGGTGTTTGGAAAGGCAGAGCTGTAAGAAGTTCAGTCCTTTTTAAGAGAACGGCTGCTCAATAGCTCCTTTTGGGCCACAGTGAGATGACTTCTTTAAAAGCACAGTCTAGAAAAAGCCCCAAATCACAGAAATTATAAGTCACCTGAGGATTTAAGACGCGATACAAAATTAAGAAATATCAGGACACATAATGAAAATGGTGGAATGGAAACACTGTTGCACTCACTTGTCTATGTGAAAAGGGGAAAGGAAGGGGGATGAAGTGAAAGGTTTTATTTTTACTTAATTACTCTGAGTGTTCACTGGGGGCTCCTTCCAAAGCGTGTTTTATATTTGGACCGAAATGCAAGCAGGATTCAGCCTTGATCTTATTCCTTATGACAATACATTTCTTAAATTAGAAGTCCCACAACTAGAACATTGACACCACCGCTACTGTTCCTCCAGCACCTGAGAGTCTCTTATGTGTTATTAATCTGTTAATCTAGAAAGCAGTTAGCATAGGGGAAAAAATAGTTGTTTAAAAATAAGAAAACAATCTAGAAAATACTACTTTGTAGGCTTGTAGCATCTTTCATCAAGGATTTCAACGTACTTTGAAATATGAAGTCTCAAAACACTTAAAAAAACCCCAAACCCACACAAGTTTAAGGTGTTTTGAAAATGCTAATACATTAATTGAGTGAGCATCCACCTGTGATGCAATTACAAGAGTCTCCTACTGCAGCATTTCACACGGATTCAATCCACCTTCTGGTTACAGCTTACAAGTTTGTGGTATGTAGAGGAACAGCAGAGCTGGTTAAAGATTTTCTCTTGCTTCACATACTCTGCAAGCTTCTCATTAACTCATACATGACTTTAATCAGTGCTGAAGCACACGCTTCTTTCAGCAGGCATCAGGACTGCGCTGGAAAAAACCTCACTCATAAAATATTATTGTAACTATGAATTAGTAAAGGAAAAGGCAACCTTTTCCTAAAGTGACTGCTGATTTTCATATACAAAGGGTTAAACCGACCTTCACTGATCCACAAGAGGTAATAAAATCCAACTTTAAGGACAAAAATGGAGCACTTCAAGACATTATTACGAAGAGCCACATTCAAGATGATAGGAAACAAAACCTTATTCTTAAAGCACAGATGCCTCCAAAACAAGAGATCACACGTTTTAAAATGCACACTACCAACCCCCTTATAATGAATAAGCAAAACGAAGGGGGAATGAGGGTGTTTTTTGTCGCAGGGCTGTGCAGCTCAGAGGAAAGGGCACACTGAGCGGCGGTGCTGGCAGAGCCAGCTGCCTGCTTTGCACTTCTGCAGGGCTGGGGAGCTGGTATTGCTGGGTGGAGGGGGGAGAAAACAAGAGTGAGCCTGAGAAAAACCCATCAGAGCTCCTGTCCTCCCCTTTCAGCGTTAATGGGAGGGATGCGAGTCTATGGGAGCTGCAGTGGGGGATGGGGCTGGGAAGGGGGTGGGGAGAAGCCGAGCGAGGCCTTACAATCAGCAGCAGCTCTTGTTCTCTCCCTCTCCCTTTTCAGCCCTAACAGGAGGATGTGAAGCTCATGTAGCCGGGGATGGGATGGGGGAAGCCGAGCAGGATCATAGTTTAGCTTTTGTCCTCTCTCCACAGGGTTAATAGGGGGACACGAAGCCTGTGTGACTGGGACAGGGGGAGGGGATGGGGGGTGTTAAGGCCTCAGATCAGAGTTTCTTGCCCTGCTCTCCCCGCAGGGTTAACGGGAGGATGTGAAGCTCTCATCGAGGGGCAGCTTTTGGGATTTGTGGGGGCTTGTGCGAAGACAAACATCCGGGGCTGGAAGGGGGGAGGATGGCGGGCAAACTTCCCTCAACGTGGCGGTGCGGTTCGGCAACTCACAAGGGCCGTTTCTCCAGAAAAATAAGCCAATAAGTTGCCCGTGGCCACCAGAGGGGTGGGGTGAACCAGCGCCTTATCTGCAGGGCGCAGAGCCCCGGCCTGCCCGGCGGAGGGAGGGCCCAGGTGCGCTGACAGAACCTCGGGCCCTCACTGAGGGGGTGGAAACACCGACCCCGCTGCTGCGGGAGAACGGGCAGCGCTGGGTCCGCCTGGAAACTGCTCTGAGGGCGCTCCCCTGCTAGGAGGACACCGCGTCGTGCGAGGCGGAGGGAGGCTCAGGCACGACCCCAGACTCTCGTCCCTAAACCAGGGGGGGAAAGTTTTCCCTCAACTTTGCCGCTCAGCTCCGGCCGGGGGAGCCGTGAGGCGGCGGCCCCCCCGCGGGAGGGGGAGGGGGCGCTGTTCCCGACTCCGCGCCGCGTTTTCCCGCTCACCCCCCTCCCTCGCGCAGAGCTCCCCGCACCTCCTCACTCCCCCGCGCCGCCGGATCCCTCCGCCGGAGCCGGCGCTTGGTTTTTTTTCACTTCCCCTCCCCCCCTCCGCTTCCTCCTGACTTATCCCGACCAAGGCCGCGGGGTGAGGGCGGGAGAAGGAAACACTTTTCTGCCTATTTCTATAACCGCGTCCCGCTAAGGGAGAGCCGGGCAGAGCCTTTTGCAGCGTGAGGGAGAAGTGGCGGTTGGGACTACTTGGCTTTCCTGCCACGGTCTCGGCGGAAGGAGCTCGCTGTACGAGAGGCTGCGCGGTGCTGCGGCTCTTCTCAGCGCTTCCTGGAAACTCCCGCTTAGGAGAGAGAGAGGGGGGGGCGGGAGAGAAAGAGTCCCGGGTCGGGAGCGGGGAGAGCGGGGGGGACACACGGCACAACCCCCTCCCCGCCGCTGCGCCGGGGTCGCGCACACGCAGCCCGGTCAGCCGCCGAGCCCGCTGACAAACCGGTCCCCCCACCCCTTTCTTCCTGTGCAGATGGAGCATGGAGAAGTGAGGGATAAACTCCCTCATAACCGCCGTGCAGGCTCCGGGTTGGGGGGGGGAGCACCCCTTTTCCCCTTCGCAACCCAGGGAGCGCCCCTCAGTACCCCCGAAAGACCGACGGGGAGCTGGCGGGGGGGCGAAGAGCCCCAAATCCCGGCCTTGGCGGGGGGGATTGGGCAGCAGCCCCCTGGCTGTGGGGGGGTAGCGGCCCTCCCGAACCGCTCCGGCTCCCCCCGTGTTCCCGGGGCTCTCGGTTCCCCCCGCGGGCCGGGAGGGCAGCGAGTTCCTGCGGGGGAGGGGAGCCCGAGTTTGTAAATGGAAACACTGGTACACAAGCATTTAGCACAATCGGGTTGGAAAGCTCCAACTGCAAAGGGCTGAGAACAAAAAAAAAAAAGAGAGGAAAGAAAAAAAAAGTGCAAAGCCTCTCTTTGCTGCCCCCTGGCTGCGGCGTGCGGCGCGGTACCGGGGCGGGCGCCCAACTCTGAGCTCTGCTTGTTGCTGCTTGTAGGGGGCTGCGGAGGGACCTGCCGAGCCCCCCCGGGCCCGGGGACAGCGCCAGACACCGCCCGGCCGGCCCCGTCCTCCTGCACTGAGCGTCTTGCTGAGGTAGCGGAAAGAAAAGAAACCAAACTCACGTGTCGGTTTTTTCAGGTGAAGAAATGGGGGAAATGGGGCAGCCCTCACACCTGGGTTGCTCTGCTTCCTCTGGATACAAGTTGTTCCTTTCCCTTCCCGCTCCCTTCCAAACAGCAGGCTTTCCTAAGGGGCTAAAACTCATTCCTGTCAGACTGAACTAAAGGATACCTGCAAGTTACAGAATCCCAGACTGTCAGGGGTTGAAGGGCCCTGGAAAGCTCATGCAGTGCAATCCCCCATGGAGCAGGAACACCCAGATGAGGTTACACAGGAAGGTGTCCAGGCGGGTTGGAATGTCTGCACAGAAGGAGACTCCACAACCCCCCTGGGCAGCCTGGGCCAGGCTCTGCCACCCTCACCCCCAACAAGTTTCTTCTCATATTCAAGTGGAACCTTTTGTGTTCCAGTTTGCACCCATTGCCCCTTGTCCTGTCCCTGGTTGTCACCAGAAGAGCCTGGCTCCATCCTCCTGACACTCCCCCTTTCCATATTGATCCCCATGAATGAGTCCCCCCTCAGTCTCCTCTTGTCCAGCTCCAGAGCCCCAGCTCCCTCAGCCTTTCCTCACACGGCAGATGCTCCACTCCCTCCAGCATCTTGGTGGCTGCGCTGGACTCTCTCCAGCAGTTCCCTGTCCTGCTGGAACTGAGGGGCCACAGCTGGACACAATATTCCAGGTGTGGTCTCCCCAGGGCAGAGCAGAGGGGCAGGAGAACCTCTCTGACCTACTGACCACCCCCTTCTAACCCACCCCAGGTACCATTGGCTTCCTGGCCACAAGGGCCCAGTGCTGGCTCATGGTCACCCTGCTGTCCACCAGGAGGCCTTTGAGAGGCCTTTGGGGTCTGCATCTTAGTACTTGCATTATTTAATGACACGAGAGTAAAAATACACAGTCTATGAAAACCAGCAAAAAAAAAAAAAAGGACAAAAGTACTGGAAGGGAAAGCAAGCGTGCTGATAAATGCCTGTAATACACAGACCAGCACAATAAATAAATACTGTGTGGTTCATTAGATATGGGTTTTAGTGATTCTGCCGAACAGTTAAATACTTACCTCTGCCTTCCCTACCTTGTTTCCTTTTCAAGCTTATTTCTCCAGCTCTGCCAGTTCCCAGAGTTTACCGCCCTTTAAATGTGGAATTTTTGATCCTCTCTGGTGTCGAAATGCAACTCTTGACACAAACCTCCCTGCCTTCCTCTGCTGAATCTCTGAGTTTCGGGGATTCTGGGACTACTCAGGGAAAGTAGGCAACATGTAATGAAATTATGTGGAAGAAAAAGATCCATTATAGCAAGTAGATACCCGTAAATCCTGTTAGCGACCAAGCATTTCCATAGAAACTTCCCCATTCCAGATGCCCGGCACCTTTCATACACTTCATTTCCTTATCCCCATTCCCTAAATTTGTATATGGCTTCATTTATATACCTGAAATCCAAATGTAAATGGAGGGTGAAGGTTTGTCCGTGACCTCCCGATGTCTTTGCTGTCTTGTTCATTGGTTTTAGCGCCAAATTTTGTAGTTCAGGGTCTACTGGGAAGAACAGCTCCAGCTATTGAGGACAAAGAGGGAAATATCTATCAGCTTTCCGCTCCTCCAGCGGTCAATTAAAGATGATCTGTGCTTTGACTGAGGCCTCATCTCCCTTTTAATATCTGACTTCGAGTTAGTTCCTCTCTTCGTTGTATTTTTATTATTCTGGGCTTGTAAAGAACGTCTTGTAAATATATATATTTACTCTGTCAGGCTTGTGCTGCCTCCCTTCTACCATCAAAATATTAAAGCACAAAACCTCACTGATTACTCATCAGCGGATCTGTGAATTTACACACAGACAGCTTTCTTTGGAGCAAGTCAGCAAATTAAAACCAACTCCTTCAAAAAACTTGGGCTCAGAATCGATTGTTTCCAGGTTCTTTTTATCCCCTCAATAAAAAGGACAGGTCCTGGGGAAAACTAATAAACAGCCGCTATTGAAAAGCCAACAGCGCACCACATCCTGATGTGAGTTGTTTTGGAGTAATTGCAATCTTGTGTTTAGATAGCAGGAGATTAGGAAAATGTCACTTTGTCTACATGTCCCATAAGGATAAATCATCCTGGATACTTCAAGGGGATAAAGTGTCTCCCAACAAAGAGCTGATTCAATAATCTGGACTGAAAAGCTTTATGTTGCCTGGTAGATAGTTTAAATTATCATGGGAAGATTATCAAAAGCCTAAAAAACCCCTCAACACATTAAAACAAAGAACTTAAATTCTTATTGTCCAACTGTTGGAAATTCAAGTGTTGGATAGGAACAAAAAAAGCCCCGGCTCCCTGATTTCGCGAACTCTTAATTGAGGAAAAGTGTTTTATTCCTAGATGTTCTTTTAGTGTGCTCTAGTCTGAGCAAGTTATGGTTTGTCCTCTTATTTTTATGGCAGCCACCCCAGTATTGGTCACTTTAATGTCACTCATTTGACTGTTTTTAGTGATTCCTGAGAACGGTGTGAGCGATAACATCTGCACCCCCAGCCCAGCACAGGGACGCTCAGCACGACCATCTGAGATGATAGAAAAATACACCTTGAAAAGTTTCCGGCTCTGTGATGAAGTATGAATCAATTATTCTGGCTGAATTTTGTTCAATTAATGATGTTAATTGTCAAGCCGGCAGGCAATTTAGAGTTTGAAACTGTTTCATAGTTGATACGTAAGGATTTTGCAGTTGGAAGTGATACAGCAGTACAATTGGTGATGGATCCAATACAAATCCCTCTCCTGCTGCTGCACCAGCTCCCCAGTGCCAGGGAGAAGGCCAGGCCTGCTTGGTTAGGGAAGAAAAAGATAATCTGGTTGAGAATTGTGCTTTATTTGAAATAATTACCAGATCCACTGTAGTATTTACACCTCTATTTTTAATGTTCCAGCTGATGACGTTTTTTATTTTTAAAGTGAGCAGAGATCACTCAATCTGGACTAGCAGAATCTAGTAAAAAAGGTGTTAGTTTTATATAGCTGCTGTTCTGGCGCTAAGCACATATTAAACAGGGAAAGCTGTGGTTATCGGAGCGGAGTATGTGATACTCGGTACTCCCACACGGCACGTCTGAAGTGATATTACTGAAAGATTCTGCGAGAGATGCTGCTCTTCATCTTTGGAGCCTCCTGCCAGGCCTCTGGTGGAGGATGAGGGAAGTTTACAGGAGTTTCCCAAATGGGGAAAAAAAAGAAGTCATTTAAATGATGTATTTGTGAATCAGCAGCTGAAGAAACATTGTCATGTGAAGGGAATCCCGCTATTAATGAAAGAAACGTTTCCATGTCTGCGTGCATGAGTGAAAGCCGGAGAGTACGGTCCCAGGAACCGCAGCCACGAGGGGGAAGGGAGGGGATTACTGAGCCCAAGGAGGAAGAAGTTTCCAAATAATCCAAAATATACCCCATTTTTAAATGAATGGAAGATGCTCCTGTGTATAAGCTGAAAACAAAGTGAACATCAACAGAAGCGGCTGAACTTGCTTTACGTTTTCTGATGTCGAATTCTCCTCTTACAAAGCTTTGTGCTGTTCTTCTGGCCTCAAGAGATTTAAAATGATATTTCAGAGACCTCAGATTATACCATCCAGTAGCTGGAAAGAGAAAGAAGCTGTGGATGGAGTTCAGAAGAGAAATAAAAGCAGCCTGTGCCCCAAACCCAGAGTTGTCACAATGTGCTTGGCTTGGGTGCATGAACTAGATGCAGGGATGTTACACTGGGATCCTACAACTCTAATTCTTGCACATTCAAGGCTGTATCTGATTATTTCAATATTTTCTGAGTATGTAATTATCTAGCAGAGTACGTGCGGGTTATGGAGTCATCCCAGTTGGGAGTGGAGCGCGGAGAAGGGGAGAAAAGGGCTGCGTGTGGGTGGGTTTGTCTGTGTTGGTGATTGCAACAAACAGTGAGTGCAGTGGGGAGAAAAGTCTTACCTGGGTAGAAACTGAGATAAAATCACGGCTTTGTGCTGCGAGCAGTTGTTGGCAATACTCCCAAGCAGGTTACAGTCGAGGAAATAAAAGTTTCAGGCTTCTCAGAGCTGAGGAGTTAAAGAAATCCAAGTGTCCTTGCTGTAAATGCAAGGTAAATTATTCATTCTCTCTCTCTCCCCCCACTTCCCTCTCTCTAGTTCGGTTTTTCTTTTCATGCTTTAATCGTTTTGACACCAAGCTGTACAAAAGTAATTTAAAATTAACATGACTGACACTTGGTAGATAGCAGGAACTCACGCAGGGCTCCACCTTCTGCTGGGGACTGCGGAGAGGGGCCCTGGATTGGCTGCAGGTCCTGAGGCGGCTGCTGCCGACCGAGGGAAAACACGGCAAACAATTAATTTGTTAATTTAGTTTTCTGTTTAATTTGAAACCAGAAAATTGTCAGGCGCTCATCAGCCCACGAGCAAGGCTGAGCGGGCTCAGGGCAGCGCTGCACTCTTGACAGCAAAGAGGGGACACGTTTGATTAGACAGCAAAGCAATTTCTCCTGCCGGTACCAATGGTGTTTAATAGGCTTGACAGAGTGTTTTAGCACTGAAGTCCCGCAGCGCTGGGTTTTGTGTCACCTCTCCTCAATCGGTGGATTTTGTGTATGTGATAAGGGCCTGTTTCTCTGGGAAAGATGTAACACACGCATGTGTGTCGAAAAACAGCTGGAAAAAGTTGCACCGAAAGCACAGAACACCCCATAGCCCGTCATTGACCGGGTACCTCCAAACGATGTCTCGGTCAGCTGGAATTCTTACAGGGACAACTCCCACACACAAGAAATGATGACGATGCGTAACAATCCTGTATCAGGACTAATGTCCTTTGATGGAAAAACAAATACTCTAATTTGATTTTCTCCCTTCAGCTGTGAAGGAGAGTATGTAATTTCAGATCTGCATGGAGTGAGACCTTTATGCTCCGTTTTGGGCCTGGTTTTGATGCGATAAATGGAATTATATCTATTTATTTTGTGTGTCCAATTCAAGATTTCACCAGTGGCTCATCAGAGCAAAAAGGTGCTCATTTATTTGGACTGAGAAATCACCATAGCTCTAAATTTTGTCTCATGCGCTTGCAAGGATTTGCTGGCGTGTACGCGAGTGGGTGTGCGAGAAGTTGTGAACACATTAAATCAATTAGCTCGTTACCAGCAGAGGGAGCGTGGGGCAGGGCTGGGTTCAGCGCGGAGTCAGGAGGCTAAAACTGGGACTTTCTCTCAAGGAAGCATCACAGCACAGCTCTCCAAAATACAGACTCCTGCAGCATCAGCACAATTTGCTTTCTAAATCCAAATTAACCCAGAGATAAGATCTCATTTGCAAATCTGGGCCCTTGCTTGGCCTCCCTAAATTCCCAGGTTTCCTCTTCCCCCTCTAAATGGTGCTCCCTGTGAGTTTAAGTCACTAGATGGTACTGTTGCTGTTTAATATCGACACCTCCGCGGGACAGCTTATTTGGGAAACTCACATTTCTGCTGGGGGCTGAAGAGGGGCTGTGTGGTTTGTCAGGGAGACGCCAGTGAGGAGCCAGGGAGAAGTAGGTCAGCTCTGGTTCCTGGGATTCAGTTGTTGAAGGGGGAGCAGAGGGAGGGAAAAGATTTCATCTGAGCTGCTTTGCTTCCAGGTTTGCTGCCCAAAGAGGGGCTGTGGCAGGTCAAGGGGGGATCCTGCCCCTCTGCTCTGTGGGACCCCCCTGCGGTGCTGGTCCAGACCCGGGTTCTCAGCACAGACACACATGGAGCTGCTGGAGAGGGGCCAGAGGAGCCACAGGAATGACCCGAGGCTGGAACAGCTCTGCTGGGGACAGGCTGAGAGTTGGGGTGTTCAGAAGAGAAGAGAAGCTCCGGGGAGACCTTAGTGCAGCCTTTCTGGACTTAAAAGGGGACAATAAGAAAGATGGGACAGACTTTTGAGCAGGGGCTGTTGTGACAGGACAAGGGGTGATGGTTTAAACTAAAGGAGGGAGATTCAGGCTGGACATGAGGAGGAATTGTTGCCCTGAGGGTGGTGAGAGCCTGGCCCAGGTTGGCCAGAGAGGGGGTAGATGAACCATCCCTGGAGACATCCCAGGCCAGGCTGGACGGGGCTCTGAGCACCCTGAGCTGGTGAAGATGTCCCTGTCATGGCAGGGGGGGTGCTGGGGAGATTCCTTCAGCCCATACCATTCTATTCTATTCTAGAGGCAGACCCTCACGTGAATCCCATGAAACACAGGTCTTGGTCAACCTCACTCAGGATTAAGTGCTTCTGGCAGTGGCTGAAGAGGAGGGTCGAGCCCTCTGCAGCTACAGGTGGTGGAAGTTGCGTTGTTTACTGACCTTGGTGAGGAAACACCATCTCGGGCAGCAAACCTCGACCTCTGCAACACACAAAACGCCAACCCGAGGTGAGCAACCAGTCACACAAATTCCTTAACCGCTCAGAAATACCCCCAAGCTTTCAAATGACATCATTGCCCGGGTCCCATCCCCATTAGGAGGTCACCAGCCTCTCCGTGCTGGTTGTAACAAACAGGTTATTGTGCTCCACAAACAAGCCCCAGCCCTCCCAACCACGAAAGAGAATCCTCCCCCGGTCAGGCAGGAGAGCTGCCTGCTCTGCCTGCACTTAGCTTTCTATTAGAGGGGAAAGTCAGGCCAATTAAATCAGGCAGCATTGAGTCTCTAATTGACATAAATGAGACAGACAGACAGCTGGGGAGACTGGGTGGGGGGGAGGGAAAGGAGAGCAGGTGCCCTGGATGAGAAAGGGATGGAAATCCAACCCAACAGTCCTACAGCTTCCCTGATTCTGTGTTTGTGTTAGCTTGTAACATCTCAAAAAGTGTCTGAGCTCCTGCTGCAGATAAATTAGGGAAATAAATACAAGTTAGAATCATTGTGTAGTTTATTGGGTTCTTCCCAGAAGCCTCCAAACAAACCCAAAGTGAAAGAAAAAAACTCCTCAAAAAGATTTTTGTATTTGTGTAGTTAAACAAAAGAATCAGCTGTTTCTGTGCAGTTTGAACATCAGCTGAACAATTGCAAAATAATTTTAAATCACATTTGTTTAATTTTCCACATCTGAGCAGTGCATGACCGGCTATTTCCCCCTCTTCTTTTAACTAAGCAGTGCTCTTTTTCCTTGGACAGACCCTTTGAATATTAACTTACACAGAAAGAAGCTATTTAAATTCTTACATTTCAGAAGAATGAGGCATAAAGGGAGCAAGTTACCGAAGTCCCATGCGCCAGCACTGCAGACGGAACCAGAATTACCAGCCAGGCGTCCCCCGGGTGTTGCCCTTATGGAAACACAAGCTGTTGGCCGTTTTCTCTACATACACCTCTTGTGCTGTACAGGTGAGCAGAGGGAACCTTGCAGGGGACAAAAACAAGGGTGAAAAAGCAGCCACAAGTGGCTGCAGGTAACAAGCGAGCGGCTAAATTCAGTTTTGCTGTGCTGGTAAATCCTTCAGCAGCACAAAAAGCAGCAACTGCTGCAAACCAGAATGAAAACAACCTGTATCTTAGTTTTAAAACAACTAAGATGTACACATTTGGGTGCAAGAACATTGGAAATGTTTTTCACTTACATTTCCAGAAACTTTTGAAGTCCCCTCCGGAATATTTCAACACATTTTCCTTCCTTGTTTTCCCAGCTGGGATCATTTTTGCCAGTACAGCCAATTCTTCTTGGTATCCATGGGAATTGCCTCCATAATTAGGCGTGCACCCAGCGCACAGATCAGAGCCTTCAAACCCAGCAGCTGGAACTGGGAGGCGGGTCTGATTAAATCTGCTCTGCCAGAAGGAGAAAAGCTTTAATGAAACATCACAGGAGCTCCCTGCCCCGGCTTTCACCAGCGCGGGAACGGGAATCCTGCTCTACTTTGTGAGTCGCTGCTCGTCGTGTGCTCACAAATCACTGCGCTGAGAGCGAGTGATCGGGGCCTTGAAACTGGGGATCTGTCTCATTAAACGGGTCTAATTACCAGCAGTGGCATTTATTAAAAAGAGTTCACAATAAGCCTTCAGAATTACAGTTACAGACCTTGGTTTTCTCCTCGATAGCTTAGAATAACCCCTCACCAAGGCAATGAGATCAAGCTCATATGTGTCTTGGAGAAGAAAAGCTTCACATCTGGGTTTTCTGCCCCAACCTGAAGTGATTGTTTGTGTGCATCCCCAAAAACACACACACAGCCCACCAACAACTCTCTCTTATTTTGTTTTTCATGGAAAAGAAATGATTTCTATTGCCACACACCCTGTCTGCATTCAACAACCGTCCAGGAAAGGGAGCTGGTGAAAGAGGCAGATGCTCAGGTAGGAATTATTAATCTAATGCAAGCTTTTTAAATTGTAGTCGCTGCTTCCACTTGGTGTCACGAACCCCACGAAGACCAAGGGCTGAGCCCCTGAGCTGCCCGAGGAAGGCGGGCGCAGCGAAAAATGCTGTAAGTCTGCATTTCTCTACCATTTTTAAAAACTAGAGCTGGGAGCTGGGGTGGAGAACACGTGTTAAAATTACAAAGTGGTTGGTGCGTGGGAGAAAAAGCGACTTTGATGAAATAATGAGGTGATGCTCATAGATCCCAACTAGTGGAGGTTTCTTTAAGTGAAGTTTGAACTCAGCCCTTCTTGCAATTCTGTGATTTGAATATCGTTTGAATATCGTTTTCACAAGCCTTGCGAGATGCGGATGGATGAGAGATTCCTGGCTTGGAGTCAAATGCTGCAGTAATTAAATGTTTATAAAACACGTTAAGCATGCAAAGTGCTGCTATCATAGACAAGACACCAATAGACCGCGGCAGTCGGAGCTGGAGTTTGAGGCACAGCAGCAAACACAGCTCGTTTCTCCTGCTCCATCTCTGCTAGAGGATCACGGAGACCATCACCAGGTACCTTTTATTAGAACCAGAATAAGTCAAACCAGAATACGAACATATGTGATACATAAGTTTTTCCCTCTGCAATAAACACCCAGGCAGAGGCCCAGCTTGCGGTTTTTCTCGTGAAGGAACTACCCCTTGGGAAAGGAGAAATTGCTGCTACTTCTGATCTCTCACATAAAACCGAAGAGCTTCCACCTGGTACAGGTTTCTAACACCATCTGCTGTTTAAAAATAAGACAGCATTTGAGCCGAGCAGCACGCGAGTTTGTACTTGTTTGATAAGCCAGGAGTGGCACTGGCTCATCTAGGATTAATTGGCACATTTCACTTTTGTTCTTTCAAACCCTGAACATATTTTGACTTGATCTTAATTATGAGGCGAGTTATTTCTTCGCTAGAAGATGCAGCAGCCCAATGAGCCCCACAAAACTGAACTTTTCCTCCAGTCACAGGACCCATCTGTCTTTTCAGTGCCAAAGCAGATTTGGAAGCAGCGTCACTCCAAATCCTGACCCAGAGAACTACTTACAAACTGTTTCTTAGGAGGGAGCCATCGGCTCCACAGGATACGAGGAACTCAAAGCAAATAGTTCTTTCCATTAAATATATTTAACTTTTGCTGTCTCACGCTGCTGCCTGTGCGACAGAATAAATAACCAAGGGTTCTTTTACTGCTTCCCAATTGAAAGCAATACACATTTTTGCCGCAGGAAAACACCAGAGCCCTGGGGTTTGTAACACTTGGACACCACTCACCACCAATGCTCCCGCTTTTCGTTGCACGTGTTAAAAAGCAGGGGAGGGTATTCTTAAAAACAACGGATCGCAGCCTTTCACCCCGAGACAACGCAGCAGTTTTATTGCCACGTGTTGAGCCAAAAATCACCCCAAACCTTCCAGTCTAACACCAAACCCAGGACGCAGCTGCGCGATCCTCACGCCGCACGACAGCCCGTTTACACCATCGCCCTCCAGATTTCCCACTTCTAACCCCTCCACACACACCATTTAGAGTCAGCGCCTTCTTTTGTGAGCCAGCGGCTCCTTCCCCCGGCACTTTTACACGCGCTTCTCCACAAAAGGGACCTTTACATGTCAATTTATTTTCAGACAAGCATATCTGAAAGGGAGTTTCTCTCCGGAGTAGAATGAGTTCTAATGGCAGGTGTTCCAGCGCCACACAAAGGGAGGAAGGCAGCGCCTTAGCTCAGCTTAAGTAGTAAGACAAATTGATGTTTTAATAACCAAGGAAATGGAGTGGCAGCGGACCCCCGGCTTCCACGGCGTGAATGAAGGTTTCATTCACAGCCCCTTCTGTACTTGCAAAAGACGACCTTGAAATGTTTTCAATGTTTTCTGCGCGTTCAAAGAGGGATTAAATTGTTGAATATTACATGAAAGCGCAGCATCCGCCCCACATACCGTCAAACGCGTTTGAAGTCGCCGAGTATTTCCGAAGCCTCCCACGTTCCCAGGAAGGCGGCGGTGGCCACAAGGAGCTGGTGGCACCCGGGAGGCCACCGGCTGCGTGGTTCACTGGCCACCGGTGGCAAAAGAGGCAGGAAAAAACACTTACATGAACTAACTCGAAGGTGGGGACTCGAGGGTGTTTGTATCAGTTGGATGGGAAGTTAAAGACCAGGTCGGTTGCTCCATGAAGTTTCACTAAAGAAGAAGAATATGATTGCTGAGAAAGTTACTGGCTTTTGGTTTTAAAGAGCCTAAAAAAATCACGGTGGGAACAATTATCAGGCCAAAATACATTTATTTATGCTCCGATTAATTTGACAGGGGTCAGCACCACATCATTAAGAGGAAGGCACGACTACGTTACACAGTGGGAAGAAGGAAAAGAGCCTCTCGGCTGGGTCAACCTCTTTTACAACAGAAAACGTTGCTGATTTACCTCCCAAAACAGGGAAGTTTCACTTTTCCTATACAGCAGCTGTATTATATAGAGCCGCTCAGTATTATTTTCAGGCTCCTCGTTTGTGGATTAACACGCTATTTCCGCACAGGTTAATTCCAGGTAGACTCAGCTATTAGAGGCTGGATTCCAGGATTTCTACTCCCTTGAGCTTTCATATGGACGTACAGGACTAAATCTTAAAGATCAAGTCAACTATTCAACACCTGAAATAACACAAGCAGCTTTCCTTGTATGGATTTCCTTACGTATGAAAGTTAAAATACATTGTTTGTCCCTTTTCACATCAAGACAACGTTAAGCTGTACATCCTCTTTGTCCTGAGTTAAAGCTGAATGAAGTCTTGTGAGCGCGGATTATTTGGTCTCCTCTAGGACACCGTCTCGCTCCCCCCAACAGGCACTGGAGACCCAGCCCAACGCAGGTCCAACTTTCACCTCAAATCATGCAATTTCGGTTAAGATGACAGCAGTTGGTCTCAACTGTATTTTGGCAAAGGTTTAATATTGTCAGGACAAAACCAGAAAGGGAACAAGGGAGCACACCCGACCTGTTACAAACACCTACAGAAAGAACAAGAAGTCCATTTTTACCGAGCAATGGAATTAAAAAAGTAACACCACATGGTTGATTTGGAACTAAAAATCAAGTTTTATTCTTACTTACAGTAGGATTGCTGGTTAAAAACACCCCAGAACACAAGGTGTAGCCCTTCTTGTTCACTCCATTCTGCAGGAGCTGCACCGAACACAAACACCCCAGCGAGGTGGAGGGCTCAGTGCTCTGATATCGGGGTTTGATGCTCTGATATGGGGGTTTGATGCCCTGATTAGGGGTTTGATCCTCCGATTATCGAGGTTTGAAGCCCTGGGTATCGTTTGTGGCCAGGCAGAGTTTGCAGCTCCCCTGTACCCGCAGAGCTTGCACCGGGTTGTCCTACACACCTTGGAGTCCTCACACCAGCACCGCGACAGGGAGGATGAAGCAAAGGTTGTCATGTTTCTCCTGACTGATATCTGAAAACATTTACAATTTCACACAAACGCCAGCTGCCATCCAAGCAGGGTGGGTGTTCGGTTTAAGACCCAGCCCAAAGCAGCAGGAATTCACAGCAGAACCTTTGCTGCATTTGAGTCCCCAGTGCTCCCCTGCTGCTGCCGACAAACCACCCAGGGAGCTCCAGCCATTCCCAAGCCGGAACGGGTCAGGAATTGATTTCTTGCACAGTTTGCCTCCAAGTGCTCGTTTCTTTTAGCACTAAAATGTCCTGAGAATAAGAAGTTCCCCTCGGCAGCGTGGCCCCTTTCCTGCTGATCACTGCCTTATTCCGTAACTGGTTCTAATTAATTATTAATGAGGTATTGCACCTGAGAGAAGGTGGCATAATATGCAGCCCTTCTACAGCACGGCTGGTTTTCCATCCAAGGCCAGGTGGAAAAGCTTTGCAGATCTCCCAGGAAGCGGGTGAGAGTCATCACCCCGAGACCTGGGGAAACGACGGGGCCGCTTGTTCTGCAGCTAAAAGTTGATTAAAAAAACCAATCAACCGAATGACACATTTATTGTACAATTCAGAAAGAAACCCTGAGTTACCAGCTGTAGAATAAAGTTAAATTAAAAAAAAAAAAGGATGGTTTGTTTAATAGGTTCCTGCTGAAGGAAAGGAAACCCCAAAATGCTAAAAGCAGCAGCCAGGGCCGGCGTGAAGCCAGCGTGGCCAAGAAGGTTCCCTTGTCATCCCCCCTGCACAGGTGACAAAGTCCCCACGGAGTGACGGGGAGAACACGGCGATGGGAGGAATGAGCCCAAGGCAGCAGGTGTCCGGCCAGCCCAGCCTCTGCGGGGGCGTTCCGAAAACGCCTGGTTTATTCTGTTTGGAGTCCTGCCGGCTGCGCTGGGGAGGAAACGGAGCCTGAAAAACCAATTTACACTCTGAACACACACAGGGAGCGAAGGGGAGGGAAGTTCTTCACAAACACGGGTGCTGCCGACCAAGAGGCTGCAGGGCTGACTGTGGGATGGGATCCCAAAGGTTCAAGGGAGGAAAAACCCCAGAGCCTAAACCCCGAACATTCCACAGTCCTCCAGCTGCGATGGTGTTGGAGAGGATCGCTCCTAAGAAATGATGTAGCTACAACAAATCTCTGGCCCTACACAGGAAAGGGTGAATCAGAGCTGCTTTTTAGTGCCTCTTGACATGTTATACACTCTAGTTCTCATATACACAGATGGATGTCTTTAAAAATCAACAATTTACACTTCAAAAAAGGTTTTACAGTGGAGTTCTCTCAGCAAAGATCAGTCCACGCGAGGAGGAGCCGGTCTGTCAGCAACACAAAGGCACGTGGCCTTTTGAGACGTCGTCCTCGAGGGAGCTCCTGTGCTGGCATCGACCGCCCGACCTCCCGTCCCCGTGTCGGGCAGATGTGCCAAGTCTGTGCGGCTGCACCGCGCGGCTGCCGCCCCCCCGGCCTCACAGCGTGGTGGATGGGAGCTTCTTCACCCGCCGCTGTGCCAGGATGGAGGACTCGATGGGCTTCAGCTGCGGGCTCGGCTTGGAGCTGTTCAGGGCGGAGTACGTGGCGGCCATCGCCCCCTTGGAGAGAAGGCGCGAGAGAACTTGTTTAGGTGTGGAAGAGTTATTTCAGAAACATGGCTTTACGAGATTGTTGAGTCATAGGATAGTTTGGGTTAAAGGGACCTTCAAATGTCCCCCAGTCCCCCTGCCATGAGCAGGGACATCTTCACCAGCTCAGGTTGCTCAGAGCCCCGTCCAGCCTGGCCTGGGATGTCTCCAGGGATGGTTCATCTACCCCCTCTCTGCCCAACCTGGGCCAGGCTCTCACCACCCTCAGGGCAACAATTCCTCCTCATGTCCAGCCTGAATCTCCCTCCTTTAGTTTAAACCATCACCCCTTGTCCTGTCACTACACGCCTTTGTAAAAAGTCTCTCTCCATCTGTCCTGTAGATCTGCGTTAGGTACTGGGGGCTGCTCTAAGGTCTCCTGGGAGTCTTCTCCAGGCTGAACCCCAACTCGCTCAGCCTGTCCCACAGCAGAACTGTTCCAGCTCTCCGAGCATCTCCACGGCCTCCTCTGGCCCCTCTCCAACAGCTCCATGTCCCTCTGATGTTGGGGCCCACGGTTGGACGCAGCACTGCAAGGGGGTCTCACCAGAGCGGAGCAGAGAGGGAGACCAGAGTAGCCAGGCCCACAAACATATTACCTTTTTCTTTACATCTCCCTCCCGTGCTGACATGCCGTTAAAGAACCTCCCCAGGTTTTTCTGCTAGCTTGTCTGTATCGCCTCCCCAGTCCCCCCGCTCCAACCTGCCGTCCTGCTCGGTCCACAGCCCCGTCACCCGCCCGGAGCACAGCCCTGTGACACCTGTGCCCAGGGACACCAGGAACCAGCTGAAGGCCCAGCCCAGACTTTGTACCTTGACAAGCTGCACGTCCTGGTGATTGAGCTGGCTCTGGGGTAAGCTGTCCTTGTGGGTTATCCAGGGGTGCTGCAGGACCTGCTTGGCCGTTAGACGCTGGTGAGGATCTACGTGAAGCATCTTTGATACCAGATCCTAAGGACATCATTTAGAAAGTTAGACTTTAGAAGATTTCACACTTCAAATGCAGAAATACCACCTGTACATCCCCAAATCAGGATTTAAATTCAATGGCCAAGTTTAGAGTCCCCAGACATCAATCCCTTTTTGTATAGAATACTAGTTCAGTACACCTAGGAGCAGCTACACTGCTGGTTTTCTCCTCTCTCCTCCCTCCCCAACCTGCCTTGAACTTGTCTCACAGAACTGGCCATGCTTGACCTCAACCCTTTAACGTAACGCAGACGAATATCAAACCGCACCTTGGCCATGTCAGAAATAGTGTCCCAATTGCCCCCACTGACGGAGAACTTCCCGCCGCCTATCCGGGACAGGATCTCTTCTGGAGTGTCACTGGGACCGTTTGCAAATGGGGTGCAGCTGAGGAGAGAAGAGAGAGCGTTTCATTTCCCATCCTGTAACCCAGCCAGGGACCGAGGCCACCAGGTCCGGCTGAGGTGGTCACAGCTCCAGACGTCACCTTCCAGCGAGACAGCGGCACTTACCCCGCCAGCATCGTATACAGGAGAACCCCCAGGCTCCAGATGTCGCAGCCCTCATCGTAGCCTTGGCGTTTTAGTACCTGAACACAACAGGCAAAGGAAAGAAAAAGAGCTCATTGAGCTCATTTCAAAGAGCTCGTTGAGCTCATTTCAGCTCGTGAGAAGCAGCTTGAGCCCTGTGTGCGGTCTGCAGGCAAAGCTCCAAGAGCCCTGCTGAACAGCAAAGTCTTGGACTAAAGATGGGGATTCACATCAGATTTTGGATTCATGGAACAGAGAAACTGCCCAGGCACATCAAAATGAGAAGTGAGACAGAAGCCACGTTCCCGTGCGGTGACACCGCGCGCATGCCCCATGGCACGCTGGCTCTTCTTCCTTCCACACCAAGAAAATCATCCCACCTGTTTTAACAGGTCAGTTCGTCAGGAAGAGAAGCAGCCTAGAAAATCCCTGGGGTTTTAAAGTCTCACCACCTTAAGGCAGAGCCCCTTATCAGGACAGTACAAGTTGGACTGCACAGTAACCGCACTTGAGATCCCCTATTTGTTCATTATGACAAGTGGTATTTCTGTAATTACCTCTTCTAGGGTAGAATGGAAGTTGGAAATGAGAGCACAGGCTGTGGAGGGACACGAGAGCTACCGAAGGGTCTCAGGTCAAGCAGGCGCTTACCTCGGGTGCCACGAAGTTTGCTGTGTAACAAGGAGTCATGAGAAGGCCGTTCTCAGCCCTCAGCTGCTTGGCAAAGCCAAAGTCACAAATGCGAATGCTTTCGGGGTTTCCTGACTCATCCACATAGAGAATATTGCTGGGTTTCAAGTCCCTGTGAACCACCTGTGGAGCAGAGAAAGGGCCGTTCTCGTACCCCAGGAAAACAAAGGTCTGAAGCTGCATCAGGACTCTCAGCCCCTGCTCCGGCCCCACATCTGGTTTGCCAAGACAGCAACACCAGCAAGAAATAGTAGTCCTGGCAGGTAGAGTTACTCCCAGGAGGAGAGGGAGAGTGGTGCAATGCCAGACAGCTTCCCAGGAAAATGATGTGACCACACTCACCCCTTGGGAATGCAGATATTCCACCGTTTTACAGATCGTGTGCAGGACCGAACTGGCCTCCCTCTCTGAGAAGAATTTCTGTCTGAGGATTTTATCGAGTAGCTCCCCTCCCCGCATCAGCTCAGTCACCAGATACACGTACTTCCCGTCATCATACACCTACCAAAGCAAACGCAGAGGGGTTAACCCAAACGCGCTTCCAGAGCTTCCCCGTGGTACTTGTAGCACCGAGCAGCAGACAGGAATCAGGGGCTGTGGGGATGCCGTCCCAGCCCAGAGTGACGCACTGAGTGGTGCCACTGGGCGCTGCAGCTGCACTCGCCCACCCTGTAGACCAGTTTGCACTTCCTAAACCAAAATCCAGGGAAGTGATTCAAGCTACACTCACATCTTTCAAGGTGATGATGTTTGGATGCTGCCCGTATCGCAGGAGGATTTCTATTTCCTCAGACGGGTCTCGCTTGCTCTTGTCGATAACCTGCAAGATCAGGGACGAGCATCAGCCACAATGGAGAGGGAAAGGGAACAGGACAAAGCAAACGAGCTGAGCTCTGCAAAGACCCTGTGCCATCGCCGCTCCCTGTCCCCTGCCCTCTTCAGCAATAAGCTCTAGAAATCCCCTGATTGCTTCATCAGTTCTGCATCCCCAAATCCCAAAGTTTTATGTCTGGCTTATTTGTTAAGAGCTGGCACAGCTCTGCAAAGAGAGGTGAGATACAGTCCCCTCCCTGGCCGGGAACGCTGCTTCCCCGCTACTCCTAGACAAGAAAGCTTGTGCAGTTACATGCCCAGCAGCACAGAAATCACTCCTTTAGTCCCTACACAAGCAGGGGAAGCAATTTCATTCCTGGATGTTATTTTGGTCATTGTGGGGATGAAGAGAAATCTAAGAGGGGAGTTCAGTTCCGATGGTAAATCTCAGACCTTGACTGCGTATTCCATGTTGGTGGCTTTATGAATGCAGCGTTTACACACTGAGTAGGAGCCGACGCCGATCGCCTCCTTCACCACGTAGCCGTCGTTGAACTGGACGTTCTTGCCGTGCAGCTGCTGCAAGAGGAGAGCGGAAAGTTGCTGAGCTGGGAAGGGTTCAGGGAAGGGTTTGTGCAACCTGAGCAGTAACTGCAACGCAGAGCGACTGACAGACACCGTCTGTGCTTCCCACAGCTGCTGCTCCCACTGGGGACAGGGAGCAGAGGAGAACAAGGCAGGTGGAGGTCAGTGTGCTGACGTTATCCGCACCTAGCGTGGTGCATTTCGGTGACACTTATCAAGCCGTGCGCATTCGCATGGGTCCACCTGGGGAGCTGAAAGCAACCAGACTCGCGTTGCCCTGCCGACCCCTGCACGCGACAGTTAATAGAAATGAAAGAACAGGGTGCAGGAATTAGAAACAGGATGACGCTGCCTCAGGCGGCCTGTTAACTCTGCTCCAGATGGTACCGAGATCCCGCAGCCCCACGCTGGAGCGTCACTGCGGCTTCAAACCGCTGCTCCTCCGTCCCCGCGCTTTACCTGCACCACCGAATGCAGAGGTGACTGGGCAGGCTTCACCTTCCCATCCTCCATCAACCCGGTCGCCACAAAACTGAAGCCTCGGAAGAGCTGATGGGCCCCGGCGCTCGGGGGGATGCCGGGGGAATCTGCAACAGCAGGACAGAGACAACTTGGAGCGGGTTAGCCTTTGGTGGCCAGCAGCCTTCCCCTCGCTCCCCAGGAGCTGTGGTTCCTCTTTAGGTTGTTCAAGACAAGAACCACCCTACATTTTGGTTGCTGGGGTACCTCCTCGGTGCTGCAGCCATCTGGAGGCAAACCTGCCCTGCTGGCACCAGCAAACCAGCGGGAAGCCGTCCAGCTATCATTCCACACAGGCAACTCGGGCTTTGCGTGAATCCGTACCAACCTTTCGGTGTACGCGACGTAAATTCTGTGTCAAAATAAAAGGTGTCATCCGGCTGGCCTACGGCTGGCTTGAAGGGCGGCTTGATTTCCCTGCGGTACAGCTTCTGCAAAACAAAGGCAGCTCCAAAGTGCTCGGGCAGATCAACGCTCTCGTACACGCTCGGAAGGCGCAAAGGCTTCGCAAGGAACGAGAGGCCAAGGAGAGATTTGGTGACATTACAAACAGCTCTGTGACAGCATTTACCTACAGCTCAGCAGTCTGAGGGAAGACTTCATGGCCAGTGGGATGCTTTGGAGGCAGTTTGTGGAGAAATACAAGTTCTTCCATATATTAAATCAAGAACAAAAGAGTTCTCTGTGTAGGTTGGCCCCATCAAGCAGCAGCATCCCTGAAGAATTTACCTCGCCAGGCTCTTCCACCTCCTCCTGATCCCCGTTGGGGCTTTGCTGACACGTATCTCCCCAGGGACAGCCTGAGGAGATGCCCCAGGACGACATTTGTATCCCAGCACTCCCACAAGCAGCCTTTTAAAATTGCTTCTTGAAGCAACAATTGGTGGTCAGTAGGTCAGAGAGGTTCTCCTGCCCCTCTGCTCTGCCCTGGGGAGACCACACCTGGAATATTGTGTCCAGTTGTGGCCCCTCAGTTCCAGCAGGACAGGGAACTGCTGGAGAGAGTCCAGCGCAGCCACCAAGATGCTGAAGGGAGTGGAGCATCTCCCGTGTGAGGAAAGGCTGAGGGAGCTGGGGCTCTGGAGCTGGACAAGAGGAGACTGAGGGGGGACTCATTCCTGGGGATCAGTATGGAAAGGGGGAGTGTCAGGAGGATGGAGCCAGGCTCTTCTGGTGACAACCAGTGACAGGACAAGGGGCAATGGGTGCAAACTGGAACACAGGAGGTTCCACTGAAATATGAGAAGGAACTTGTTGGGGTGAGGGTGCCAGAGCCTGGCCCAGGCTGCCCAGGGGGTTGTGGAGTCTCCTTCTGTGCAGACATTCCAACCCGCCTGGACACCTTCCTGTGTAACCTCATCTGGGTGTTCCTGCTCCATGGGGGGATTGCACTGCATGAGCTTTCCAGGGCCCTTCAACCCCTGACATTCTGGGTGCTGTGATTCTATGAAATAAGCTCTCCTAGCACTGCTGGAGGATCAGTCTGGCAGTTTGCTGGGTGCCTCAAAAGCATTAGAACTCTGATCTCCACAATCCCTTACCCAGTAAGGGAAAACAGGGAAGAAACAGATTTATGTGGTAAAACTGGGAGTTCACCAGAAGCAACTGGGAAACACCAGTTCAGCTGCCATCCTGCTTCTCTGTACAAAACAAAGCATTTCCTTGCCAGAAACGCTTCCCCGATTCCTTCCCCCTTTTTGCAAGACAATCCTCGTGGTGCCGAACCCCAGTTAAAACCTGCATCTCACTGCTGAGAGATGAGTCAATTCAAACTGAGGTGAGGACACAGGCAACTCAGGTGGAAAACAGTTATTCCCATGACAGAATTTTAGATTTGGGAAGGATTCCTGGAAACAAGGACGGGCAGCTGGCCTGCAAGCGTCCCGGCCGCGGTGTTACTGCAGCCGGCAGAACTGACTGGCGTGAGCGGTGTCAAAGTTTGATCTGATAGTTCTGATACTCACATTCCAGTCAATGGTCGAGTAGAAAGGATGGCGCTTGATCTCTTCTGCCCCATCTGGCCCAGAACCTGAAAGATGCACCCGTGGAGCGTGTTGCATTAAATCGGGACCGTCAACAAAGCAAAGGTTACTCCAGTCTACGCAACACAGGGTATTACAGGGAACCCATTAACCGAGCACAAGTGGGAACATGCTGCTGACCCATGAGGATGTGAGAGGCCCCGATGCAGCATCAGGTGTACTCAGAAACCAAAAAAAATGTCTTACCTAATCGGTTGGCTGGATTCCTTTTGAAAAGGGCTCGCAGGAGGCTCTGTGCTTCAGAGCTCAGGAACTGCGGCATGCCCAGCTTCGCTCTGCAGAGGAAGTTAGGCAATCGGTTGCAGGTTTAAAGAAGTCAACCCACAAGCTGACTGCAGCACCTCCACGCCCGAAAGTACAGTCATCTGTTTGGCATTTACACTGCACCCTTCAAACTAACTGTTGGGACAAAACTGCTTGCCAAATAATGCCATTAAATTGCGAGAACCCCCAAATTGCAACATGCTCAGAGAAAGAGCAGAAGCTCATCTCCTATACATACATGAAAGAGAAACTCCTCAATCATTTTGCTTGGGAAAGACCCTCAAGATCACCAAGTCCAACCATTCCCCACCCCTGTGCCTGCCCCATGTCCTGAGAACCTCATGTCCGTCTGTCCAACCCTCCAGGGATGGTGACTCCAGCACTGCCCTGGGCAGCCTGTTCCAATGCCCCACAGCCCTTTGGGGAAGAAATTGTTCCTAAATCCAACCTCAACCTCCCCTGGCGCAACTTGAGGCCGTTTCCTCTGCTCCTGGCACTTGTTCCTGGGGAGCAGAGCCCGATCCCCCTGGCTCCAAGCTCCTTTCAGGCAGTTCAGAGATCAGAAGGTCTCCCCTCAGCTCCTGTTCTCCAGCTGAACCCCCCAGGTCCCTCAGCCGCTCCCATCACACTTGTGCTCTCACTTGAGGATGAGGGTCATCGTCTCCTTACGATCCTTCCCCTGGAAGGGCAGCGAGCCGGTCAGCATTTCAAACTGGGAGAGAAAGAGAAGAAGGGGAGGTCACATCTCAGCAAGTCTGAAGGTTGCACAGATCCCACTGCACCTTCATCCGGGAGCTCGCCAAAGCTGGCGAAAAGCTCGCGAGGGATCAAAAGCCCAGCTCTAAAAACAGATGGCAGACATCATGTTTTCTCAGAGTGAGCTTGGTTCACAAGGTCTGCAATGGGAACACGTTTGAGGCAGCACCTGCAGATCCCTTGGATCCAGCAACCACCAGATGGTGGCACCATCTGCATGGACACCCCGGACACCCCCAGGCCGCAGGGGCTCTGCCAGCCCTGGAACATGCCATGCAGGCTGCGCTTCTGGACACAGCCCTTCCGGGGAGCTCGGAGAACACCCCCAGCTCAGCGCGTCTGCTGGACACACAGAATCACTGCAGGGGGTTTCGGAGCTGCCACGGCAGCAGCTGCTGAGCCAGGTCCCAGCTGGGCACCGGGTACGCACCATTAACACCCCGTAGGACCACCAGTCTGCACTGTGCGAGTGGCCCTGGCGATTCACCACCTCTGGCGCCATGTACTCCACTGTCCCGCAGAAGGAATAGGCTTTCTTCTCGTGGTCTATAGCCTCCTTGCTCAAGCCAAAATCTACAGAAGAGAAAAGCTGTCATCAGGCGCCCACGTGCTCTGAGCCATCGCGCAGGCCTAAGGGAAGCTCTGTATTTCAAGAACTGAGCTTGCTGGAGCACAAGGCTCTTGTGGAGGGTCTTACCTGTGAGTTTGATGTGCCCTTCTTCGTCCAAGAGGATGCTACAGCATGAATGAAAAAGACAAGAAGTTACTGCCTGCAGTCAGAGCTGGTGAGAACAAGCACACGCAGCAGAGACTGGTCCAACATTTCCCAGAGGAGAAAGTTTCCTGTCCCTTCCCCCAGCGCTTTAAGCTCCATCACCGAGACATGAGCAGGACACGGAGCAGCCCCCTTCTCTTTACACCCTCAGCTTCACACTGAATGAACGACCCACCCAGGTTACACCACCTTTGATCTCCAGGTAACAATAACCAACTCCTGCAGCGGGTACATGTCTGCAGAGACCCAGCCTGGTGTCTTTTCCCTCCCAAGGCTCTTGATTGCTTAAAGCTGGAGCCTGGAGACTGCCAGGGATTAATGCTGCCTCCACAGCGCTCCTGGCCATAACTGCTGATCTGAGGAGCGAGAGCCGTGACACTGGCACTGCCACCGTCCAGCTGGCTGGCCCAGGGACATCGTTTGGCTTCGGTTTTGTGCCAAAAGACGACAGCATTTGCTGGCCACAGGCTCGGGACTGATGGATGACTCCGTTCCCCACCGCAGCCGTGCCGCACGTACTTCTCTGGTTTGAGATCCCGGTAGATGATTCCCAGGCTGTGCAAATGGTCGAGCCCCAGAGCCAGCTCTGCCAGGTAGAACTTCACGTCCTCCTCGGTGAACATGACCTGGAGGAAGGGGACAGGCAGGGTCACAAGGCCAGCAGTGACCACCTCCACTGCACCCACGCAGGACCTTTCACATCCACGTTGCTCCACCCGAGCTTCCCAGACTTCACCCACCATCCTGAACTATCAATTAAGCATCGACACCAAAATCCAAACCAGGCTGCTAAGCAGCAGGTGGGTTTTTTTGAAAGCTCTTCATTTACATTCACCAGGTTACGTTCTCAGTTGTCTTCACCTGGCACAATGTCTCGTTACCCATCCTCACTCTGTCCCACCGAGGTGACACAACCCACCGAGATGCCAGAGCACACCCACCTCTTTGGAAAGGCGAGTGAAAAGGTCACCTCCTCTGAGGAAATCCAGGATGAGATACAGCTTCCCCTCCGTCTGGAATGCTGAAACACAAGCCGGCGCAGCCATCAGACCCCTCTGCTGAGGGAAAGCTCCACGGTGTTAAATTAATCACTTAAATCCCAACGGCTTTGGTTGTGCAGATGCCCTGCGTGGTTACTAGGTTAAACACAGGACTAATTCTTTGGGGTGAATGAGATTTCCTGCCCATGATGTTGAAACGGGAGCTCACCCGAGCACTCTGGCGCTGCAGAAAACCCTCATTTCACGGGGCTGGTTCCCTTTCAGCCAGCGATGCTGTACGGAAGGGGCTGTTCCCCAGAGAGGCACTGGTCACTTCAGAGGGACAGAAGCTGTCCTCACCTTCCTCAGAGTCAGAGCATCGATCCTGCCAAACTCTGCCTTCGCTAGTTAACTCCGCTTTCTCAGTTTCTCCTGATTTAATGTTTTAATCCCAAGGATTTGATGTTTAAACCTTCTCTCCCAGTCTATGCTCTGTTCCCCATGCAGTAGCTGGAGTGGGCATGGGACCAAAGACCTTTCCAGGGAAGGATTTGTGCTAAGGGGATTGTGAAAGCTCCGGAGCAGCACAGCCACTGAGGGATACGGACTGATCAGGCCTCTTCTCCACCTCAGGACTCTCCAGAAGCCTGTTAAGGACCATGGGAGTCTCAGCATCCTCCAAGCAGCCGGATGCCTCGTGCTCATCAACCTGCTCACAGCAGCTGTGCCTGTAGTAGCATCTTTATTGTGTTTAAAAGCAGCCAGTGTCTGTCTGAGCCTGCAGCCCCTCTCCCAGCGTCCCAACTGGCTCCACACTCACCGTAGTGGAGTTTCACCACAAAGGGATGGTTTACATCAGCCAGGATGTCCCTTTCTATCTTTGTCCTTACTCGATCACGCACTGTGGGAAGAGAGAGGAACAGCTCAGATGCTGAAGAAGACACAGGGCACCCCAGTACCAGCCTAAAGCCCTTTAGTACCAGGCAGCTCGAGCCAGATCTTTCCCACCTCCAGCACGGGAACAGGGTTTTTTACAGATGGACAGAAAAGGAGGCTGTTGGTTGAGATAAGGTACTTCTCTTTCACCCAGAAGTGGCTGCTGTGACATCTCCCCAATGCTCTTTAAGACACGAAGGACAAAAGCGTCACAGTAAGAGTCTCCTACCTTTCAGCGTCGCCTTCTTGAGCACCTTCATGGCGTAGAGGTGGTTGCTGTCTGGCGGTGTTATTTTTCTCACCAGGAAAACCTGAGGCAGAAGAACACCGCATTAGCCAAGCACCAGACATCAGCAGGAGCTGGATGGCTCCTGAAGCCGCAAAGCTCAGGGAGCGCCCGGAGCAGCTGGCCGCAGGGCCGGTGAGATGTTCCTCAAGCTCTGCATGTGAAACCCGCAGGGTTTTCAGGAAGGTGCTGCATGTAGACTCCTCTCACCTCCCATCTCCAACCATTTCATCACTCGGGCTTTTACACTGCACGTTCCTCGTCTCCCACCTCCCACAGCTCTTGCTCACTCCCGCGGTTCCCGTGGGGCTGTGGTTGATGCCCAGAGCTGGGATTTGAAGCACTGACACTTCAGGACACCACAAAACCTCCTGGAGACTTGCTGGTTTGACAGCCAGATCAACCCCGTATTGTCCAGGTCCTGCATCCTCCCTGGATTTTTACCCTTCCCTGATGTCCCAGGCAGCTTCAAAAACACACAACCTTTCTTTTGCCCAAAAGCACTGCTGCATCTGCCCAGGTCATAGCACACAGTCCTGTACAAGCCCCCACTGCTAGCGCTGGTAACTGATTGACACAAACTTAATGTGTGAGCAGATGGTCTGTAAGAGACCTGGATTATTTACACATTGAAACAGATAAGAGTTAAAGCTATTTCCTTCCCCTTTCACAGAAGGGAAACTGGACCGTAAACAGGGGACAAAACCAGAGCTCTCTGAGAAGAGAGGAGCGTGGCCGAGTCCTCCAAGTCCTCAATTCCACTGACAGCTGGAGCTGCAGGAGGTCGCTCTGCCCTGCGTGATGGCCGCTTTCACGAGAAAAAACATCGTCTGAAGAAAGAATTACAGGGGAGCTTTGGATGCACAGGCTGGCCCTTAGGAGAAGGCACCTTGCCTTCCAAGTTTGAAGCAGCCGTTTGCTAAGTGGGCTCATCAGTCAGATTCTCACGATCTGGTGGGAATCAGGGAAGTGGTTTCATTGGGGACAGTCCCTTTTGTCAACAAAATCTCTTATCTGATATGACACAGAGGAAGAAGTGAGCTCACCTTGCCGAAAGAGCCCTGTCCCAGCACCTTCAGGAGCTCAAACTGCGAAGGATCAGCTTTCTCGGAGCCTTCCTTCACATGGTGCGTGATGTTGATTTCCTTCACAACACCTTCGCCCTGAAAAAGAGGGGACAGAGTTGACTGGGAGCACCCTCCTGAGGAAGGGGAAGCCTTAGTGGATTAAGGAACAAGGACTGGAGCTACAGACTCACAGGAACCACGTCTGACAGAACTATAAAAGCTGGTGCTTGTCACAGGTTGTCACATAAATAAGTCACCGGGAGGTTTGCACCAGCAGCCTTGTTAAACATCCTGCACCCTCCCCGAACGCTCAGCTCCTTGCACCGCAGGTGCTGCGCTGCTTTGAACTGCGTTTCAGAAGAGGGCTTGAAAAGCACCATCCTTTTTGAGGCACCGGTGGCGAACCCAGGAGTGTTTATGCCACTAAAAATCCAACAACACAAAAATACGGCACTGTTGTCAAAACATGGCCAGGGCTGGTAAAAATCAGACATGTTGGAGCCCATCTGCTCAGCAATCTGAGCAACTCCGCGGCATAAGCCTTAGTGCATCTTCAGCACATACAGATGATGCTTCAACAGACTCGAGCCTTCAAGAAGATTGAGGGGAAGCCAAGGTCTCTGGCACATGTTTTGTTTAAAACACATTATTTTATTTAAAAAAATAAAGAGGAAAAAGAGATGTAGTCAGCAGTATCGAGAATAAACTCACCAACGAAGCTAAGCCAGCACAGAACAGCCACAGACCCCGAGGTGATGCTGAAACCTACCCAGCAAACTGTCCAGACCTCTGGGGCAGAAAGCTCAGGGTTCAGCTCAACAGAAACACATTCTGCTGCTATTTGCATCCCCAATATAAAGAGATTTTTGTTATCCTACTAGTCGTCCAGCTGTGCCCTTCCCTCTGTGTCTCTTGGCCATACTGAGCCAATGTAACTGTACTTGGGTTTCCCGTGAACTTGACCCGTTCCAGCCCTTCTCCCGGCTGACCAGGGCGGAGGTTCCACTCAGCGTCCCAATTCTACAGCCACAAATCACACTGCGGCCAGAAATCCTGGGAGCTGCACATCGTGCAAGGGCAAGTCTGGGCTTCTTAGCACTTCAGTCCCACGTTATCAAGCGTCAGATGTGTCTGGTTGCTGCTTGGACGTGAAGACCAGTGGTTATGTCCCAAAGGGGACTAAACTCAGCTGCTCTGACCCGAAGGCAGATTTTGCCATCAAGGCAAGAATTTAGTTTTACTCTTTGTAGAGATGAGGGGAAACAAAGTTATGCTTTGTTTTCTAAAACTCTTCAGTGGGTCTGGGACCCACCTCATTAAAGCAGCTTTTTAAAAACAACAGGAACCAGGTTTCAGGCTCCTCGCTCCCCACCCTCCCAGCACCTTATCGGGGCTGGCGGCCCTGCCAAGCACCCACGGATGTGGTTGTACCTGCACCCAGCACCCTTCCCTGCCCGGTCTCCTGCTCGGCTGCTCTCTAGATTAGGATGGGACTTTGTTTCCAAGGCCATAGTTTCGTTTTCTCAAGATCCTGCATTGTTCAGATGCTACAATCCGGCAGAGAAGCCCCGCTCGCAGCGGTTCAGCACGGACAGCCCGAGCACGAGCTCCCCCGTGTCCTCGGTCATCACAGACAAGTAAGATCTTATCATCTCTGTAACAACAAGTTTTCACATTCTGTGTGATCTCCCAGCTTAAAGCAGCCACCTTATGCTTCTGGTTTCATTTGGAGGCTTTAGTCCCTGGCACAGAGATGTTGGTTGGGAACAGCTTCCCACTTCCAGCCAGGAATTCTCCTCCTGCTCGTCCTGCCACGTCATTCAGTTCTCAGGGGGAGACCCTGGAGGTTGTGGGCTTGTTTCCCTACCCCTCATCTTCATGAAAACACTAGAAACCAGGTCTACAGAGCATCAGCATGTGTACAACCTGCATATTTCGCTCTGTAGCATCCCACACCTAAGCCGAGAGGAATATTTAACATTAACTCCTGTATCCACCACCTCCAAGGTGGGACCCGTCCTCCTACCACCGCTCTCCAGGAGCTGCGGGGCGACGTATTTTCACAGCTGTGGGAATTCTTCACCCTGGCCAAGAGCAAGACCCAGGGTGTTTAACTGCGAGCAGTTTCGGCAGCCCAGGCTGCACCTCAGGGCAGGCAGAGGTTTGCATACGCGGCCTGACCACACCAGCGAACACACACACCACCCAGACCAAAACGCCATCAGCCCACACATTATCAATAGCTGAGAAAAGCTCTGAGATGCCATTTGGCATCTTGCTGACACGAGGGATGCTTCCTCCCGTGGGCTGAGCCAGTAATGTGTAAATTCAACCCTGAGGATTCAGTTGACCAGCTCTTCCAGCCTGTTCAGCGGCACAACCAGAACAAGTTGTACTAAAACACCCGCGTGCCGCTGAGCTGGGGCACAACAGCCTTCGCTCGCACCGAGATCAGTCCCTTCCAACGGTGCCATGAAGCGAACTATGCCAGAAGGCAGAAAAGCAAAAGCAAACCAGGCTTTTCTAAGCATCCGTGTGCAGCCTGGATGGGCAGTAGGTGGCACAAAGCGAAGCAAAGCGAGCGGTACTGACCGGGCTGGCGAGCGCGCTGGGTGCGGGCAGGCTACAGGGCTTGGTGCGCTGCTTCCTCTGCAGCCAGAGCGCCAGGAACGCGCAGATGCGAGGAAGTTTCAGGTCCTTGTCCATTCTCCCATCCCGATCAACATGGCACAGCCCCGGTAACCGGCACCGACCCCCCGTGAGCGAGCGGGGAGGCGCCCGCGGTGCCGCGAGGTTGGCTGGTGGAGGAGACACAGGTGGTTGCAGCCCCGCTGGCAGATGCGCAGTGCGGACGAGCCACTCGGTCGCACGGAGGCAGGTTCACACTCCCACTCCCCAGCAACAGCGCTTGTGGTTGGGGCTTGTTTTTTTTGGTTTTGCTTTTTAAAAAAAAAACCAAGTCTCACAGCTCCTTGTTCACATTTGGGGTTTTGGGTTCCCTGGTTCAGGCAAGATGGTGACAGAAAACAGTTCCAGCAGGACAGGGAACTGCTGGAGAGAGTCCAGCGCAGCCACCAAGATGCTGGAGGGAGTGGAGCATCTCCCGTGTGAGGAAAGGCTGAGGGAGCTGGGGCTCTGGAGCTGGACAAGAGGAGACTGAGGGGTGACTCATTCCTGGGGATCAATATGGAAAGGGGGAGTGTCAGGAGGATGGAGCCAGGCTCTTCTGGTGACAACCAGTGACAGGACAAGGGGCAATGGGTGCAAACTGGAACACAAGAGGTTCCACTTAAATTTGAGAAGAAACTTGTTGGGGTGAGGGAGGCAGAGCCTGGCCCAGGCTGCCCAGGGGGTTGTGGAGTCTCCTGTGCAGACATTCCAACCCGCCTGGACACCTTCCTGTTGTAACCTCATCTGGGTGTTCCTGCTCCATGGGGGGATTGCACTGCATGAGCTTTCCAGGGCCCTTCAACCCCTCACATTCTGGGATTCTGTGGTGTAGTTAAAGTGATTTCCATCTGGTGCTGCATGAATCTCATGCCAGGCTGTGAGCTTTGGGGGTATTTCCACAATGAAGGATATTCTGAGAAGCCACTTACTCTTCAAAAAGGAAGAGATAAACTCATTAAAGCCCACACAGACGTCTGACACTGCCTGAGTAAAGCTGCACATCTCTGCTCTCACATTGGCACAGGGACGAAGGAGCACCCGTGATGGGGTTCAGGGTGCATCCATCCCATGGGCACATCCTCTGGTATCACCAGGATTTGTATCTAGTCCTTCGTTTGCTTCATGCCGCACAAGAGTCCTTGCCATGGAGTTATCCCGAGCCACCCATGTGAGGTGTTTTTAAGGGCATTTCTGAAGCAGCTTCTGAACCCACTGCTCGGATTTATTGCCAGGACAGAGATACTCAGATCACTTGTTTTGCCCCCTTCCCCCTGCAAACCTGTTCCCCTTTCACCTCCCCATGGGGTCAGGACAGACAGATGTTTTCTGCAGCAAGACCCCAGAGACTGTGGGTAAGAAAGAAACCCCTTGAAATGAGTAAAAAGACACCCACGCACCTCCGCAATTAGAAATAACCCCTTGTCAGCACTGATTTCTGAATTTCTCCAGAGCGCAGAGTATGAAAAGAAGATCTTGGTTTGGACCCAGAGAGACGACTTATGACTGTCTGGCCTCCTCCACCCTCATTCTGTGCTCTTTGAGAACCGATAATGAAAGAAACAAATGACTTAACACCAGCAAGGCAGCTGGTCCCAGCTCCGCAGAGGAACCTCAAGAGCCAGGGAGGTCCAAAGCAAAGGAGCTGGGAGCAGATGCCAGCACGGAACAGGTCAGTGCAGCTGCTGAGCACAAACCGGGTCTCACTGACGTCTTCTTCATTCTGCCCCAGTCCCGGTGAAGTGGAAACCGTGTCCACAATGTGCAGCCCAAAGATGAGCATCACCGCTCCCAAGGAAGCTTTCAGGTTGCTCGGTGAAGCCGTGCAGGAGCTGCAGACAGCTCTCTGCGTGGGCCTGGTAATATCTGATAAACCTTGTCCCAGCCAAGAGCATTTTGCATGTTGTGTTATCAGCACGGGGAGAAGAGCCTCAGAAAAGCAATCAAAAATCCCCACTGTACGTCCACGCAATTAAAACGCGGGAGCGGCCGCCCCAGCAAGCTGACAAGATCACAAAGCCACAGGAGACAGAAATGACAGCACGGAAAGGGGTTTGGTGTGGGGAGGAAGGAGGAGGAGGATGAAGTCAAGTCCAGGATGTCATGTGAGCAAGTGAGTAATTGCTGTTTTCTGTATTAGCTGAGATGGGCTGGTAGGGCCGTGCTGCGAGAGGGCTTGGTTTGCGAGAGGTTCTCGCGAGCATCGCTTACACCTTCATGTATGTGGGACAACACGTCATGGAACAAAGCGCAAATTAAATGCACGAGTCTGAGATGCACATCAGGGACTGGAACAGGCTGCCCAGGGCAGTGCTGGAGTCCCCATCCCTGGAGGGCTGGACAGACGGACATGAGGTTCTCAGGACATGGGGCAGCACCAGGGGTGGGGAATGGTTGGACTCAATGACCTTCAGGGTCTTTTCCAACCAAAATGATTCTACAACTCTACGTGCAGCAGGCTCTCTTACCTTGTCTGCTGAGTCCACGAGGTCTTTCTCTATCCAAGTGATCTCTGATTTTGCCTGTGGGACAATAAAAGAGCGTCAGCACAGAGGGGCTGTGACACTCCACTCAAGTTTTCCCAACAAACTTGTCCAGCAAGACCAGGCGAGCTGTTGGCAGTCGGCGGTGACGTCCCACCAGCCATCGCTCCTCGGGACGCGGTTCCCAGTTGTGCTGGTGGCTCCAGGAGAGCGGTTGGAGCCCGCGGCTGCTCGAGGCCACGGTGCCAGCACTCAGTTACACACGTTCCTGGGAACCACAGCACCACCGCTAACGAGACAGAATACATCTCTGGCAGGTTGATGAATGTCTAGGTCAGATTTTTACTCTCGGCTACACCTGGACAAACTCCAGGAGCGGTGGTGGTGGTGTCCTGGGTCTGCAGGGAGCCTTGGCATCCCCATGGGCTTCTCTCCGGGGGCACACTCAGCGTTTCTAAAGCAACCAGGATGAACAGATTCCAATCCCACAGCTCACACAGCCCTGGAGGGCAGGGCAGGGCCACTCTGCAGGTCCCCAAGCCGCAGAAGTGTCAGTTTGTGGTGCCTCTGGGCCCAGGTGCAATTCTGTGAACCCTTACAGAGACAAATGCAGAAGCACTTAAAGGCAGCTCAGAAAAGAACTGCTGCTCAGCTACAATACAGCTCCTTCTCCCCCAAAAACTCAGACTTTAAGGGAAGAAGTAATTTTTTGCAAGGTCAGGAAGGTTTTGCAAGGTCATTCCCCAAGCCTACTGTATTTTAATGCACACACATAGATCTGCTGCCACATCTAGGTGCTCTTTCACCTGTTTTTTTAGCTAACAAGCTAAGTTTAAATAGAAAGATCACCCCCTAAAGAAATCAAATCAGATTTGAAGCATTTCTTCTGAGCGGTTCAAGTCTTTGGCTGTGGATGAGATAAAACTCCTGTCTCTGCAGACAGAAGGGATCTAAGAGAGACTAGAACTGTGGCTTCTCCTTTCTTTTCAAGCAGCCCGTCACCCGACTGAGCCCGCGGTGCTGGCAGGGCCGTTTGGTCCCAGGAACATCAACATGGGCACAACTTGAGGCGAAACAACCTGAAAGCAGGACAGGAGCTGTGGAGAGGCGAGAGAAGACAAAGCAAGCCTGGAGGGGAGGGAGGAGCTGCATGAAAGCAGTGAGATTAGAGCTCAGAATTAACCGATTTTCAGCTCCGGAAGGACTGAATCAGATCGCAGGGGGCCCGTGCAGCCACCTCTTCCCCTTCCTCCCTCCATGGCGCTGCCCGAGCAGCCAATGTCTCCATGGTCCCTCGTGCCACCGCCATGGGTGACACATCTACCAGAGCCACAACTAAACCATGAGTGCCCAAAAGCCGTCAAAAAAAACGCCACAAGGAAAACCAGCTCCTTCGGGGCTGCGACTGGCGAGCACCGCGGCTCCAAACCCTGCGGTGGACGGGGAGCGATTGATTGCTGTCCCACAAGCACGGATGTCTCTGCGGGTCCATCCTACCAGCCACCTCCTGACACCCACAGCCCTTTTAAACAGATTCTTGCACCATTTGCTGGTCCTGGAAAACAAAAGGACGCCCCCAGCCGTGTCAGAGCTGAGGAGGTCGCTCGAGTCAGAGGAGGAGACAAGTTCTTCTGAACTTCCCAACGCCGCCTTCGAACCGCACGGATGGCTTAGTCACCCTAGATCAGGGGCTGGGGACGTACATACGGGGTTTTTCCAACACCGAGTTCAAAATACAAGCCCTCTCTCCTACTTTCCCCTTTTTTGAGGAAGGATTTTACAAGCCAGAAGCCAAGAGACAGGTTTGTTTTTGCTCGCGTTTTGTCACTTGGGTTGAGACAGTCACATCTAAATGCAAGGAGAAAAAAAAACCTGCAAGAGCTAGAAACAGATTATGCTTTTGGCATTTCACTTCCTATTCATCAACAACTAACCAGAAGCTGTTTTAATTTCTGTTGCTTCAACACATGCTCTGGTCGCAAAACACTCCCCAATTCTGGCAGCACCTAGGAAAGACACTTCTTAGAAAGCAGTTTTACCACCAGAAAAGCCTTTTTCCGAAAGACAAGTCCTTAATTTCGACTAGATAAAGTCTGGCTCTCTAAAGTCAGGCTTTTCCCCAGCTTGTGTCCTGCAGAACAGAGCACAGCGCTGTATGCAGAGCAGATATGATCAGACACTTGCCTCCCGGATCCTGGGCTTGCTGCGAAAGAGGAGCCTCAGCATCTCCAAAGCTTTAGCCTCCTATTCTCCCATTCTCTGCCAACTGGCTTCGGAGCTGGAGCGCTCTGCAGCACCCAGAGCCGCACGAGAACCCCGAGTGTAGTAGTTACGTCACTGGGATGTATTTTGGGAGTTTTTTGCTGAAAGGAAGCTGTGGTTTTGTACGGGGAAATTGCATTGTGTGGCGATGGCTGCACAATACCGGCAGCCGAATGAAAACACTGGGTGGCTTTATGGGCGCTTAGGCATGGCTCTGTCCATCAGCAGATCTCAGCAGGCTTTTCAAGAGGATCAGTATCGTCCCCTGTGGCACAGAGAGGAAAACAGCCACACAAAGAGCAATTTCAGTCCCTACGCGAGGCAGCAACAAGCAACCACGAGTCTGTGCAGTTTTCTTCCCCATGGCAGAGCGGAGGGGGAACAAAGTTTTGAGCCCTGTGGCTCTGAATCAGTTCTCTCCTAATTTCTGTGTTTGCAAGGAAAAGAGCGAGCCACGTGCTCCCTCCCGGTTCCCGTCAAGAGGCCATCTGTGTTTCATCTATGCAAAACAGATGCCCTGGAAGGTTTCAAAAGTTACCCAGCTGTGTGACCGGTGTCACTGCAAAGTCCTTTGCTGTTTTACAGAACCCCTTTAACTGTCCCCTCTCTGTATCTTAAAGAAAAGTCACGCTTCACACTGAACTCTTTCCAGCTCCACGCAACTTGTGCAGCTGTTGCTTAGTGCTGCTGCGTTAAACGGCTGCCGGGCCGCAGCTGTGTCCACACAGAGCATCCCGACTGCTCCTTCCTGCTCCTGGAGCCTCTTTCCCAGGGGAAATCGCTCCCTCCTCGGTGGCAGGAGGCACAAGGGATCTCCCAACAAGTCTACAGCAGAGAAATACAGAAGCTGGAGCTTCAAGTTGCACCAGGGGAGGTTGAGGTTGGATTTAGGAACAATTTCTTCCCCAAAGGGCTGTGGGGCATTGAACAGGCTGCCCAGGGCAGTGCTGGAGTCACCATCCCTGGAGGGCTGGACAGATGGACATGAGGTTCTCAGGACATGGGGCAGGGACAGGGGTGGATTATGGTTGGACTCGATGATATTAAAGGTTTTTTCCAACCAAAATGATTCTGTGATTCTATGATTTTAAGTCCCAGCATCAATAAAACTGGACACTGGAAGCCCTATAGATTTAATCAGAATAACCAGGGTCTGCCTTTGCCTCCTACAGGGATCCATTTACATCCCAGCGAGCACTGGGAATGGCATCGGGGAGGGAGGGACCAGGTTTCACAAGCAGGAAGGTGTCGGTGTGAAGAACTGAAGAGACCAGCTGCCATCACACCAACACACTTCAGAAATGGGACCAGCGTCCCCGTGCTGGACCAGAGGGGTGTCCCAGCAGATGTTCCAGCTGCTGCCCAGGAAGCTCTGGATGCAGAAAACCTCCGGCCACGTGTAGGTCGTGCAGAGCCCTCACCAGCCTGGAAGCTTCACACTCCTGAACTTTTGCATGAAGTTATTTCATAAAACCTACTCCAGAGCAATAATGTCCCTGGAGGGAGCTTGAAATAAATGGGAAGCAAGAGATGCTGCAGCTCTGCAGAGGAAGCGAGGCTGGTTTTGCTGTTGTAAGGAGCAGAGAGGCAAAGGCTGCTCTGTCTGGAACATTTTTTTTAAAGTGGTGGTTCTCAAAAAGGGGAACAAACAAAGAAACCTCCCCGGCTGCTGCCTCCCCTCCTGCAAAGGCCTTATTTGGGCAAGGCTGATGGCTGGTCTCATTTGCAACCAAAGAATTGGCCAGAACCAGGTACTTTTGCCTGCATTTCTTTGGTGGATCACCCCCATGCCCCTGGGAACCCCCAGACTTGACCCCAGCCTGAGAGATCTCTTGGGACACCTGTCCAGAGCACAACCGCTCTTCCCCAAACAGAGACACCCTTGCAAAGCCAAGGGCTCTGGCTTGTGGTACCCGCATCTGACAGACCCGCCAGCCAGCACAGAGGAGCTGGACCCGTCTGGAGAGCGGGGACGGAGAGCAGGGAGCTGCGCCTCAAAAAAAGAGCTGTTCTGACGTGAGAGGAAGCGCTGCCCACAGCAACCAGAAGGTCATATCGGCAGCCGCAGATTTTAACTCGCTTTGCTGCCATCCACCGACTTCCAGGAAAGCAAAGGCAGGCGATGCTGTAACTACCCCCACAGGAAACCTGCCCTCCAAGCGATGTCTCTCGAGAAGTTTGCAACTGTTTGGGGAACCTCTGGGGAGCTGAGAAATGTCACCGTGTACCTGTGCTACGGTCACCGTGCTGGGACGGGAGAGGAAGAGGAAGGTCGGAGTGAGCAGGTGCTGCTGCTCCCTGTTTATTCAGGAGAGGTTTTGTTTCCCGGCCCCTGCCGCTCGCTGCAGCTTAGAAGAGAAGTTGAAAACAGAAGTCCGGCCAAGCGGAACATTCTGTGAGATGGTACTGATTTCATTCAGCTAAGTTAAAAACAAAAATAAACACCACCATAAAAAACCCAAACCAAACACCTGGGAGAATTGAACAGTTTCGCTCCATCTAATTCAGTGGTTATTGCAGTATCAAGGTTGTATTCAAAGATTAAACACCAGAGCCATTTCTCTTGCATACCACAAACACAAAGACCAATAATTTGAAACCTCAAGCAGATTTTAAAACCTCTCCAAGAGGAGACTCTGTCCTGTTCCCTTGCACATGTTCCAACGGGTTCAATCCCAGCCCATAGTTGCCCTCCCTTCGAGGTACGAAACCTTGCGGGCTCTGGTTTTCCCACCCCAGCATCATCACGGATCCAGCACCACCGCTCAAAGCAAAGGGCTGGCCGCTGCCTCACTGCATTTTATAACACAGGGTTACTTTTGCTTAGCACACGCATGCCCACGTCTGCAAAAGTTCAGGGAGAAAAGACACGAAACCTCTCACTTGAGCTCCTCGGCCACTTCCAACCATGTTCGGAGCAGGAAAAGCTGCAGAAGAATTTAAGTTTTGGGGGGTTTTATAAAAGCGGGTGGCAGATGGATAAGAGGTGTGCCCACACCCCTATGGGATGTCAGAGCATCAGTAACAGCTTTTGCTGGAGGAGGGAGAACCAGGACGGTGTAAATCCTTGGGGTCGCAGCAGTGACACAGGCTGTGTCACCCCCAAGGGGCTGAGAGCCCCAGGGGACCCTGCCCGGTCCCCCCCGAGCACGTTCCAGCAGGTGGCACTCAGAGCATCCTCAACGTCCAAATGTGTTTCTGCTGTGAAACAGGAAGGGAAGAGCAGGTTTCACAAACACCCACCTCACAAACACCTTTGTGGGAAGGCTCAGCACCCCTACAACAAACCAGGGAGGCTCTGCACCCTTTCCAGATACAAGCCACAAATGACCAGGATCAACTGAAAACGAGCAGTTTGGGCTCAAAATACAAGCTGGGGTAGAATATCTTCCCAAGCCCCACCAAGACATTGTGACTGCTCAGTGTCGCTGCAGCCGGGAGAGAAGCACCCACAGGACTCTGCACCCAGCGAAATGAGATGCCAGAGAGAAAACACCTTTAACTGCCAGGAGATAAGGAACGACTTAATTGTGCAGCTTCTCCAGAACAAATTAGCCTGCATTTAGGAAGCGCGAAGCCTCCCGCAGGAGGAAAGGTTTGCTCTCAGCAAATTCAGATCAACTTTCATAATGGTAAAACCAGGAGACCCCATTCCAGGCTTTTCTAAATTAAGAATATTCTCTCAGGAACCAGCGTTCAATCAATATCCTCTATCGAAGCACAAGGCAGTCTTGATACTTTCAGTACAGACATGGAGACCCTTTCTAGCTGAATTATAAAACATAACGCAGGCTTCCCAAGGAGCACGGAGCCGTGTTTACTGCCTCCGGAGTCATTGTGGGATGCAGAAAGTATTCCCTATCGCAGGAACGCAGGAATTCCATACTCCTCCCACAGCACACAGGCTGCTGGCTGTTTTCTTCTTGCAAGACACATGAAAAGTGGTCTCAGGACGCGTTAAAGCCTTTTCTTGGTATCTGCCGTGTTTTGGTATGCGGAATAACCCAGCTCTCTCCCACTCTCCAGGACGGATACACACGCGAGATACATTGAGAGCCAAGTGACGCGTTTTCATGGTGGTTCTGAATTTTATCCAAAGTTTAAAAAGAAGAAAGAGCAAACAAACCATATCCAGAATGCACCCTGGGCGTGCATTCCCAGCACCCCAGGACGATCGTCCGCCATAGCCAAGCGCAATTTGTCATTTAATGCTTGTAAAAAACACCGATGCAGCGCGTGGCCACCCCCTCAGCACAGCTGTGACACGGGGACACGGTGCCCTGCGGCCAGGACCGTAATCGCCATCCATCCCCTCCCCAAACATCACCGGACGGGAATTACTGTCAACCTGAACACTGCGAATGTTTTGTCCTGTTCCCCTAAAACACAAAATCCACTGTGTTAAGGAGGTTTTTCCCCCGGCTCTGGTGGCAGGGCCACGGCCTCCCCTCTGTGTCACACCCTGCGCTGTCACCCGGTTAAATACACCGAGGAAATCAATACCGCCACGTCTCAGAGCGCTTACGGGAGCGCAAAAAGATGCTGTTCCGTACCGCCAGAGCCACGCCAGAAGCTTTGTTGAGACCAAGGTTGCAAGTACAAGCGAGGGATAAATGCCCTGATCCTGTAGGGTGACATTTCCCAGCTGCGCACGGCAGGATTAGCGAGGGAAGGGCAGAGATTTCACACTGGGAAACCCTTTTTGCCTCAGAGCATCAGTGCAGTGAGATCGGCTGTTTCTGGGAGGCGATGCCTCTGCTCCCCTTGCTGCAGGCAGCCCCAGGCGAGTGGCTTTTCCTAAGGATGGAGGAAAAAGGCTCCAGGCCCAGCAGGAATCCTTAGAGCTGGGACTATCCTCCCCACTGGTCCCCAGCCCCTGGCAGGCAGCACAGAGCAACCAGGGAGGGAATATATTGCAGCTTCACCTGGAGCTATGGAAGGAATTCACTGCTCGTGTCAATACTAGGCTGCTGCTTCCAAATAAAGCTGAGACTTGTAAAGCTTCAGGAGCTTCTGAGATGGAAGGGACAGCTCTGGATCAGTGTCTGAGCCACTGAACCCCCCAACAAACCAGCCAAGGAGGCTCAAAGCTCCCAGTTGCTGGGGTGGCATCCTCCAGAGATCCCACCCCCCTCTGACCCCTTCAAAAATTAAATGTGAGCTCCTCAGGGTCCCCTGGGGTGTCAGCTGTCCCTGGCACAGAGGGAGCTGCCACCACCCTCAATCAGACCAGGAGCCCGCGGCTCCTCATCGCTCAGGAAGCACCAGCAGAGCTCTGGGCTCGCTCACACGTCCTCCTGGGTCCACACAGAACCCCACATCAGCACCCTGAGCCTCCGCGAGAGGCGGCCGAGGATCTCTTGCTTTGCTCCGGAGCTCTGATGGGGAGATGGATGACACAGGTTTCCTCCAGGTACAGCACACACTAAAAGATCATTTCCGTTTTTTTCCAGTAAAAGAGGCTTCCTGGAGGCAGAGCTTGAGGCGGTTTCTGTTAACTGGGGGGATGGAAATGGAAGAGGAGAAAACGGAGCAGTTGTGATGGGTCGTGCTGCTCGAGCGCTGCAGACTCGGCTGCATTCCTCGTGTGCAAGTCCTGTAAACTGACCCCTCTTCAATTATTCATTAGAGTCTGCAGCTCATCAGAGACTCTGCTCCCCAAACAGTCATTTATTTGTATTTGGTTTTTTTTAAGAGCTCAGAAGCTTGCTGTTAACCAAAGCCCAGCCTTGCCAAGGACGAAGAGCAAACGCTCTGGCAGGAACACGCCGAGCAGCTGTCAGGCACTACATTAAAAACAAACCCACTTGATTACTTCGACTGACAAGACGGAGCAGCCAGTTTAAACCACGAGCTTTAGCACTGACAGGCTGAGAAAGCCGAGCATTGAGAGAGAGTCCCTGCGGTGCGGAGCGGGAGGCGCATCTCCAGGCAGCACCGTGCCGTGTTCCACGTGTTCTGCTCCCACCTGGTTATCCCAGGCGCTACAGCAGCGTGTTTCACCCAGAACAACGCACGCTGATGTGACGCAGGTATTTCTGTGGCCAGAAGGGTCTGCAATTCCTGTCTATAGCTTCTCCTGCTGAAGGTGCAGTGGGGGAGGATCTTGCTGCAGCTTTACCGGCCCGGGACACCGGGATGGAGCAGCAGGAGTCACGCAGAGCCGTGTCTTCCTCTTTAGCGCATTCCTGCTAAGGTTTGCTGCTTAACAGCAAGGCTGGGCCTAAGCAGGTGGGGCCCCTCGAGCCTGGTGCACAGAGCAAGCCCTCGCTGCCGTCTCAAAGGTCTCTTTTATGGTGCAAAGCAGAGCTGGGAGAGGTTATTTATTCACCTCCCCAGTTTTCATTGCGCACTGTGATTATCACCCAAGAACAGGCGATCAGCACTCCCCGCGTTACCTCCAGAGAGAGTGGGCACGCTCAGCTCCGCAAATCCACTCCTCTGCTCTTCATTATGAAGCGATTTCACTAATTGGGTGTTGTACTTTCATGCGTAATTCCTCACACTTGGCACCTTCAGGGAGCACCAGCTCACCCCTCAGCCAAGCTGGCTGCGCAACAGGCTGCAAAACCCCAGTTACGGGAGGTTCCATTTTTCCACTGAATTCAAGCCCTCTGCTGCCATTCCCCAGCTGAACAAGGACCGATCTCCAACGTACCTGACAATTAAAATCTAAAGAACATAGCAGAGAACGAGGTTCAGCACCTAGAGACCAACACACAGCGCCGATCATTAGCCCCTGGGGCAGAGCAGCGTTTGAGAGCAGCTCCCGACCGGCACAGAGACGCAGCTGCGGTTAACTCCGCTGTCACAGGAGATGTCTCCTTTGGTGTCAGCCCAGGCTGTGTCAAAGGAAACAGAACAAGAAGAAAGCAAGCCCTGAAATGTGGAGGATATCAGAAGGGCAGTCCTGCTCTTCTACCATCACTATGAACCTGGAAGAGCAGCTCTGGTGCTCAGCATCCCACAGACATTGCACTGGAACCTCGCACCAACCATGCCGCTGCCATCCTAAAGCCAACATCAAATTGAAACAGGGTCAAACATCACCACCAAAGAGGAGAGGAAAGCAAAAAGCCGTCCTTGTACCTGTCTTTGCCAAAGGCTGCTGTTGAACACAACACTGGATCAGCAATCTGGTTTGGGGGATGCGGCCAGGATCGCCTGGCAGATCACAGAATCCCAGAATGTCAGGGGCTGGAAGGGACCGCAAAGCTGATCCAGTGCAATCCCCCCATGGAGCAGGAACACCCAGATGAGGTTACACAGGAAGGTGTCCAGGCGGGTTGGAATGTCTGCACAGAAGGAGACTCCACAACCCCCTGGGCAGCCTGGGCCAGGCTCTGCCACCCTCACCCCAACAAGTTTCTTCTCATATTCAAGTGGAACCTCCTGTGTTCCAGTTTGCACCCATTGCCCCTTGTCCTGTCACTGGTTGTCACCAGAAGAGCCTGGCTCCATCCTCCTGACACTCCCCCTTTCCATACTGATCCCCAGGAATGAGTCCCCCCTCAGTCTTCTCCAGGCTCAAGAGACTGCAAACTCTTACAGCAAAGACGCACTGGGAACATCCAGATAAGCAAGAATTTGGGTATGAGCAATCTAGGGTTGTGCTCGCTGTCAGGAGAGGGTTTGGCTTGGAATTCCTTATGGCCACAGAGCTGGAATGCTGTTGGGATGACCCAGCTCCTTTCCCGTGACCGTGTGAAGGGCGGTGGACACTGCAGACAGCTCTCTGCCCAACCTGTAGGATCTTGCAGGCGTTTCCAAGATACTCTGATAAAAGCACCGAGGTACGGTGCTTGCAGGGACTTGCGTACCACAATTGTTCTTGAAAGGTGAGAATCCACACAGGAATAAAAGCCGCAAGAAGTTGTGAAACGCACCAGCTGTCCTCAGTAGCTGGAGCTACAAAGGCAGCTAGAAAGCACCAGATCACAACCAGCCTGGCCCAAAACATCCCCTCACTACCTCTGAAGTGACCAGTTTATCATGTTTCATGCCCAAAGGCCCTAATGTGCAACAACAGCAGGTGACATGATGATGGAGGCATCAGACCCCATCGGTCTCATGCGATCAGCTGCAAAGTTCCCAACTCTTTTGAGGAACTCTTGGATTCCCTCCTTTGCAAAGCACCTTTGGTTATTGCCCAGACAAATAACGATTGTACCTCTGGCAGCATCCCACTTACAGGGACAGGGGGAGGGACGGCACTTCGGCGTGGGCGTTGAGTAAACGCCGCTGTCGCTGCTTTAGGCTATTTTTAGGAGAGATCACAGAATTAGCCGCAAAAGGAGAGCAAGTATAAACGCAGAATAAAGGTGCCTCTTCCCCTTCCAGCTCTCCACACACAGCTAGAACAGACGGGCACGGGAGGGATCCCGAGCAACCTTCAACTTGAGAACGGCCAACCGCAGATGTTTGCTGCCGCTTCTCCTTCCTCAGTCCTTGTTGTAGCCTGTGCCAGAAGGTGCTGCTGACAATGTCTACCCCAAAATGAACGAAATACAGAGATACTCAGCGCACTGCCTGCTGCCCCAGTCGGCAGCACCGCAGCTGGTTCAGAGCCTGCCCTGAAATTCAAGGTATGTGTTTATAGGAGGGATCTCATTTGTCTGTCCTGGTGGGAAACGTACCTTGTACAAACTTGGAAAACGCGGCCGAGGTTATTTCAGGAGAGCGTAGCAGAGCTTCACGTGCTCAAAATTTACCGAAAATGGGATTGTCAGACACCGCTCACAGGCATTTTGGCCACGGTGCCTTGGAAAAGTGCAAAGCGGGACACCTGCACCGGGCTCTCATGGTTTTCCTGCCACCTTGGGCAACGTGGCACTGCTGTGCTCCAGCTCCCCGGCTGCAATGGGGACTTTGCTTCCATGTCCCACAGAGGGACAGACAGAGCAGCCCCGAGTGCTTTTAGGCCTCTATCGCATGATCTTTCTGTGGGGCTGCACCTACAGATGGAATCAGCCGGGGTTTGTCCCAGTGATGTCCTTCAAAGACAAAAATCTTCAATTACTCTTAAAGCAACATCCTTCAGCTGCTCTAACAGGAAGGCAGTTTAGCCAAGTGTTTGAAGATGCAAGAGGCAAAGTCTCAAGTCTTAGAAGCCCAGTTGGAATCCAACCAGAAGAGAGAGATTATTTTTTCCCCATGCCAGAGATGCAGGCACAGTGAAAACCATAAAACCACTGTTCTCGGGGGAGGAAAGTGCACAGTCCCACTGACCTGAGTTCATCTGACCCACGCCAGATTGCTTTGCAGGCCGCTGGAAAAATGCCAGTCCAGCAACGGAGACAGAAATGCAGAACAAGGAGCTGAGATGCAATGGCAATGCTAGAAGTCCAGCATAAGTTCCTGGAAAAGAACTGGCTGAAAAGCAGTCGATTGTTTTTTAAGTTTAAACGTCTTTTACTAAAAATATAGACAGTAACCAAGTAGGAAAACAATGCAATAAAGCCCCTCTGGCCTTTAACACAGACGATGATTCAGAGAGAGCAACTGCTACAGGGCACTCACTGAGGGTAAGATCCAGGACAAACTCTTGACAACCCGCTCAGCAAGGTCTCCCAAGCCAAATCAAACATGTAGTGTCGTTCTTCACCATTACAGCATGTACATATCAGAAAAGGAAATCCTGAAAGGCTTGTGATTGCCAGGCACTGATACGGCTCTTCTACCCTGTATTGCACGGCAGAGAACTATCGACACAATCAGGAAATACCCGTGCTAAAAACATCAGTCCTCCATCTCGTACTTGGACCTACAAGTGCCCTTGTACTTCTCATATCAGAGAAATCAAGTCCTTCAAGATCATGTTGCTCATGTGTGGAGCAAGAAGAGCTTTCGGTGTCTGAAGAAGGTCCAGCAGATGAAGATCCTTGCCCAAAATGTGGAAGACAGGAGCTCAGTTCCCTCTACCACTCCCTGCTGATGCCAACGGGGATACAGAGGGCACCTTGGCAGAAGTGGAGCTTCTCCCAGTCCCACCAAGGCAGGAGAATAAACAGATACCAGGCACTCAGCAAGGACAGCTGTGCCAAAACCATCAAATACTCTTGTATTTCGCATTCCATCTAGCAAGATCACAACATAGAGAAGGGTGTAAACACAGCACTGAAACACCCCAGGGATTCTCATTCCTAACCCTCTACTACAACCTGCAATCCCTTGATTCCATGCTGGGTTCAGGTGGCCCTTGGGAAACTTTCCAGATGTGTATGGCTGACCAAAGGGACAGAAAGGCAGAGGGTCGGTCTTTTCTGTTCCCCTGCTCCAGTCCCTTTCACTCCCACATGCACTCATCCAGATTACAAAGCAGCAGCTTACGGGATTTAAAAATAGCCGACCCCGACCCATTCCCCACGTCGGCTCACACCCCAATGCAGCTCAGAGAGGTGACTTAAAGATGTGACCCCAGAGCGTTTTTACCTTGGCTGGAGGATTGCCACCTTCCTCTGGAGCAGCCTGTCCATTCTGCAAAGGAAGAGAACCTGCCATCAGCACACGACAAGGACAAAACAACTCATTTAAAAAAGAGAAAAGACACTTGTCCAGAGAGTCTCTCCACACCGTCCCCAAATGAAATTAGGGCTGTTTATATATCAACCATCACTTATGGGGTGAACAGCACCTCTGCAGTCCTCAGGTGTGGGTCCCCAGGGCTGTGGGTGCAGAAAAAGCTCTAGAGACACAGTTGTGCAGCCACTTCACCCCATCCCTCCCGCATCACCCCATCCCTCCTGCATCACCCCATCCCTCCCGCATCACCCCATCCCTCCTGCATCACCCCATCCCTCCCGCATCACCCCATCCCTCCCGCATCACCCCATCCCTCCCGCATCATCCCACACCCATGTTGTGGTTACCACTGGGAGCAGCAAGCAGGTAAGATCAGGTGAAGATAAGAAAGCAGTGCTAGAGTACATTTAACAGGCATTTTGCTGTGACTTCGGCTTTAATATGAGCATTTATCAGTTATTTATTACCCTATCACAGCTGATAGCACTGCAGGGAGCCCGTACCACCCGCTTGGCTCCCGGCCACCTCTGGCCGGCACGTCCAGCTCCGGGAGCTCTGTACAAAGTCACAGCAGGTGACCTGAGCCACCCAGAGTGGCACCGGGCCGGTCACACCGAGCGCTGATCAGGTTCAGCGCAGCACCGTGCCTGCAGAAGGCGGCAGGAGCAAAAGTGGGTGGTTTTTAATTAGACGTAGATACTCAGAGCAGGGTAGGCACGTACAAAAGGTCTTCTGCAGGCTGTGGAGGAAAACAAGGGCAGGAAGATTTTGCTTTGACATCTATTTACACTACAGTCTCAGGCTCAAAAACCATGGAATTCTTTTCTTTCTTTAAAAGAACGAGGCAAATTTATTCATGCCTCTTCAGATGTTATGGCCCAAGAGAAGAGTTGCAGTGCAGAACCACCACACCAGCCGAGGAGAAAATCACCTGCAATATCTGCATTTCTGTGGCTCCACTCTGAGCTCCATAACTCACCTTCTTACCAACTTAAACTTGACTGAAAAAAGCAATAGCACTACCACGCAAGCCAAGTTCTTCCAGGGGAACGTTGCTGTGATGTTTACACAGAGCTCTTGGTGCCATTAGCACGAAGAATAGCTAAGAAGTGAAGTAAGATTTTGTTTATGTGTTGCCTGTACAAAGAGGGGGAAGACACTGTGCTCAAGATAACCAGACTTGGAAACATACTTATGTTTACTGGCTCAGCTGTCACTGATCAACAATTCATAACTCACTGCTAATCAAAACCATAGCTCGTGGAGGGCTGTTTATGTCCAAAACGGCATAAGAAGCAGAATTTCCATGTCGGACAGAGGGAATCAGTGTCCGGACAACAAATCTACACGGTACATGTTAAGAGAAGGTTGAGTTGATGCCCAGGACAAGCTCTCTAAGGAATGCAGGGTCTGTCCAACCCTTTGGATTCAAGGATAAGCCAGGAGACACCAGGTGCTGCCTGCAGATCAGCCAGACCTTTGCAGTGCTGCATTTCATCACCCTTGTCCTGCTGCTGACAGAAACCCAGCCTACCTGGGGATGGAAGGGACAAGGAAAGGAAGAGAACAGTGTCCATCCCAGGGAGCTTCCCTGGGTGTACGTCTGTGGTCTCAGAGGGATGAAGCTCCTGATGCAACAGTCACTTTCTTGAGCTGACATAAGGCAGATGTGTAAGGAGAGATTTGCAGTATCTAGAGCCAAGTGCTTTCCTTCTACCCCAGAGCAAAACCAGCCTTTATTCCCTCATATGGAATTCAAGAGCCATTTGTAAACGTCCAAGATGGAAACGCACGCATAGCTACAGACTCATCACCTCCCCAGATAAAATACGGCCATTCGCCACGTCGTAGGCAGAGCTGAACTAGTCTGTGGCTTTCTTGGTTTGACATTTGCCTCTTTAAAATGCTTTATTTCTGCACTCCCCCTGCATACCACGCACAGTGCCTGTGTGTTCGCCTCTGTGCCAGATACCCTCTGACAGCGCATTGTTCTCAGGGTTGGAAAGGAGCCTCCTGAACGTCCCACTCCAAAAACAACCCGAAGGTGTCCTGGTCAGCAAGACCTGCTGCAGGAGGGGGACACACACCTTCCCTCGGGTGCCCAGGGTGGTGGCAGAGCAGGGTTTGGGCTCCAAGAAGTCAGCATGAGCCTCAGCAGGGACCAGCAGCTTGTCCCTGCGGCTCTCCATCCAGCCCAGTGCTGGGGCGAGCAGAAATGGGGATTACGGAGCTAATCTGATGGGCACGTGGAGCAGCAGCCTGGCCGCGATGGCTCCTCTGGGCGAGCGACAGCTAAAACACCCGAGAGGTAACGCACAAGCCCTTCTGCACACACGCTGCTCCAACGAGTTCTCGATCGCGTGCAGAAAGGTGTGCTGGAAAACAAGTGTATTCGGTTACGCAACTGCCAGCCTGGCTGAACTTGGGAGATATTTATCTTAGGACATCTTGCATTTTAAATCCCTTTAATTCCACATAATCCGCACCACAGGGAGCAATTTAGAGGCCAGGCCAGCGCTGCTGTGATCTGAAAGCAGGACGGGTCTCACCCTGGCAGGACCGTGCCCGCTCCTGCTGCCATGGAGGGCTGCGCTCTATAGTTAGCACCATCAGCACAAATCATCCCAGATTATCGACATCTCTCCTTAAAAGGCAGCCTGCTGTGATTTCTGGGCCTCTAGGTTTTGACTAGTCACTTTGGAGATGCCCATATACAACACAACAAGGGTACCAGGGACCCAGAGATGCTCAATGACCCAACTGATGAACCGTGAAGCACTCCAGCAGGAAAGAGTGGGGGAAGAAACCCTTCACCCCAGAGCTTCTACTACTTTGACACATTTTACTATTACTAAGTGGAATTTATAGATCTTGCCTATCGCAGTTCAGAGAGAGGAAATGATTCTGCAAAAATAAAGATCTCCAAAAGAACTCGTGTAGCCCAACCAGACTGAGGAGTCCACACACAAGCCATATCAGAGACGACAGTCGCTCGGCTTCCTCCCGTACCTTTTGATCGTTGCTTCATGCGTTGTTCAGCTAAGATGTTTGAAAAATATAGTTATTCATTAAAAGCTCCTTCTCAGTAAAGGATGATACACATATACAGGCAAAAATAATTAGCTTGAAGTGGTTGGGTTTGGCGTAAGCCCACGTCAGTTGTGTCGCTGTACGTTTGTGCAACAAGGCCCGAGTTTAAAGAAAAGCACAGCCCGATGACAGTATCCATCGCTATGGCGATGAAGTCATTCAACTCCACTCTCTATTGCTTGGACTCTGCCCCAGCCAGGTTTTTCTACTACATAAGCAATATTCTGAACAATATAAGCAGCAGAGACAACAGAGGGGAAAATAAAGGAGAAAGAAAAAGCCTTACGAAGGCGGCTCAGCCCTCAGGACAGAGGGACTTGTCTCCTGCAAGGGCTCAGCTCAAGCTCCCACTGCCCCCATGTTTCACCAACACAGCTCCAGGCAGGCTGGGACAAGGGACAGCGGGGACAAGGGCACCAAACGGGGACAAGGGCCACCAAACAGGACCCGTCCCCAGCAGCAGATGGCCAATGTTTCCCAAACACGGTGGAAAAACCCCAAATCTCGGCATGACAGGACTGATGCCTCCACCAGCGCGGTGACAGCACCTCTGCTCCATGACTCAGAAAGCAAAGGTTGGAGGAAGCCGGTTTCTAACCTGGATGGCAGCGATCCCAGGGCGATTTACGTAACTGATGTTCCAGAAAAGTCTCCTCGGTTTCTCAGTGGTGCCACCTTGCCCAGGAGCAGTGAAAACTTTCTCCTTGGGCCCCTACCCTGGGTGATTTTTAACCTCTCAAGGTGCAAAACTCACCCCGAGCCCTAGTCCCCCTCTGCTTTTCACAGATATGCTGCTGGAAATAAGGGAACCCTCTAAAGCCTGGCCCAAGCGACGGCAGCCAGGTTTAGAGGTGAAGAGCATCTGTGTTATTTTCCTTGCTGGAGTCAAGTGCATGTGCCTGCTTACCTCAAAACAAAGGGAGGTAAATTACTAACGTCCCACTTGTGATCCTCAGATGTGAAAAGACTGATCTGCAGCAATAGCACCTGCAAGCGGCTCCTGAGCCTGACCTAGAGCTCCGGCCAAGGTGAGAGGGGGGAAGGGGACAGCTCAGAAGCCAGAGGCAGGCCCTCCAGTTTCAGTTTACAATGAACACACCTATCGCTAATGCAATGGGGAACACAGCTCTTGCTGCTGCCACAATCTTCACAAATGACAAATACACCGGACCCCCCCGGCCGCTTCCGCGCAGAAGAGATCCCGTGATGCTGACACAGCACCCGCCTGGCACCTGGGAGACCTGGGATTAAGTAGTAAACCAATCTCACCCACGGCATTCACCGCCCTGGGCACCGGCATTAGTTTCCTCCCATTATGAGTCTAGTTGCGTTGTCTCGCTTTTCAGGCTATTTTCCTACTTGGGAAGAGAAAAAACCACAAATAAAAAGCCCTGTCTCCCAGCAATAACCTCCACCCTGGCTCGGGGCGCACCATGTGGTTTCAGGAATCGCGATCGAGTCACCGCAGGACTTGCCTCCTCTCCCATTTTTGAGCACAAACCCATCCTCGTGACTTCACAGCAGATTCACTGAGCCCACCGCACCTTCGTGCCTACTGTTTGGCACCCGCAGCACCCTCCCCACCCACACAGGGGGGCTCTGGGAGAAGCTGTGATGTATTTGGCCGACAAAAACAAGGCAAGCACACCTCCCACGACAGCAGTGGAGAAACGCTGCCTCCACTCAAAACCCAGATCTCTTAAGAGGCAATTTTAAATAGGAACGAACAAATCTGACCGATTAACCATCACGATGTCCCTAGGCGCAATGGAAGAGCGTGGCAGCGCTGAATCCAGCCAAAACGGTGGGAAACATCAAGACCTGAGGAAACACCTGGGACAAAATCCCCACCACCCCTCTGGCTTCTCCAGGAGAGCCGCTAGTTCCAATTTGGATGAGAAGATGTTTAACTAAAGAGTGCCAGAGCACAGTGCCTCAGCTGGCTGCTCTGCAACGGGTGAGAACTGCTACAAGCTGTCCCTTCCTCCTGAAATGGCTGTGATGCAAGCCTGCAGATGTGGACAGATGCTGTGCACCGTCCTGCACATCTGCCTTGGAGGTCTTAATTAAAAGGAAAAGAGCAAAGCAGGAGGAAAGAGCAAATATCCAGTGAAAGTGACACAGGACCGTGATCGGAGTTTGAAACGCAGGCCTGGGAGAGCGAGTGGGGAGGTGGATAATGAGGAAGCCCGGAGGAGAAAGACCCAAAATCTGAGGAATTTATCCCCCGGGCCTTCAGCAGGGACCGTTTCCCTGTGTGTCTGGGAGGAGCCGGAGGCGCACGCCGCTCGCTGTCCCCGAACACCCAACGCCAAGGGCAGCGGCGCAGCCGGGAAGCCCCCGGCGCCCCAACCCCGACCGCCTGCGCCCCCCCGGACCCACCAACCCCCTCCTCGGGGAACCACCCGGGGCCGGCGTGACCGCAGCAGCCGGGAGGGTCCCTCCGGGAGGCCGGGCCGGGCGCTCCTTTGTTCGGAGACCCCCGGAGGTGGCGGGGAAAGCGGGAGGGAAGCGGCGCGGAATCCTCCCACCCCTGCCCAAGCCGGTGTCCCGCTCACCTCCGTGTCCAGCTGCACCAGCTCCATGTTGGGCCAGGGCTCGGCCAGCTGGGCGAGCGGCATGCTGCCGGCGGCCCGGGGCTCGCAGCGAGCCCGGCGCTCGGCACCGGCTCCCCGGGCCGGCCGGGAGCGGCGGGGCGGGGCGGCAGGGGCGGGGCGGCGGGAGGGGGCTCGGCGGGGCCGAAACCTCCGGGAAACACCGCTCGGCCTGGGGAGGGGGTGGAGGGACAACGGGGAGGAGATGCCCCCGCTCTGGGGGTCGCCGGGGCGGGTCAGGGCTTCCCCCTTCCCTGTGCGATTTGCTCGGATTTTAGGATGAAAACAGAGGTTCCAGCTGCTGGGAAGGCGAGGGGGCAGGCACTGTGCGCTCAGGTCTAGCAATGGAATCCTCAAAAGCACCGGAACGGCAAACCTCCACTGAACACCACCCAGCACTGAGTGTTCCCACTTCTCTCTGCCTTGGAAAGATGGGGTTTTGTTTTGTTTTTTTCCTGTACAGTTTCACACGATGCTCCAGAACACCAGAAGAAGAGGTGGTGAGGATTAACTCGGTGACACAATTCAGTTCGCTGCTCTAAGCAGGAAACTGCTCTGGGAAATCCGGATTCCAAGTTTGAGATGCACAATGAGTCACTGCTCATCGCCGCCCGCAGTGCAGCCCCTCGCCTTCCCTACAAAACGTGGATAAACACATCCACCTCTCCATGGTGCAGCCCCTCGCCTTCCCTACAAAACGTGGATAAAAACACATCCACCTTTCTACGGTGCTTGGAGATCATCAGAGAAAAGATGCCTTAAGCACAAGTGTCCATAATTCATAATTATTCTCACCGGCTAGGTTTCTTAAATAGGGAAAAGTTCTATTCTACTCACATGGTACCAAAGCACCGTGTTTTCATGTTACATTATAAAATTACTTGTTAAAAACAAATTATTTTTTATAAAGGGTGCATCGCTAAGGGTTGACTTCATCAAGGTGTGGCTGGAAATATTTAATGAGCCCATATACAGCTGGGGTTTTGTGTTCTGAAGGCAGCTATACGGCCCCGAGCCCACAACCTGCCCAGGTAGGGCAGCAGCCTCCAAAAAAGCCCGTTTAGGGCAGAGCTTGGTGCTTTGAAAAACTCCAGTTAATGCTCAGAGCACTTGAAGCTCATCTGTTAGTCACCACCAGGCCCTGTTTGTGACTTAGGCTGGAGCTGTCATCTTTTCTGCACGTGGGGGAATGGAGAGTGGGAAATCCCCACAGTGACAGCACATCTTGGAGCCCAGCCTGGGAACTGCCGTATCCGAGTCCCCTGCTCCAAGCCCCCTCTGTGCCAGGAGTGCTGGAGCCCCAGATGAAGGCATTAAATAACCCAAATCCACCAGACTGGCACTAAGTGAGGTCCTGTTATAGCCAATTAAACTCACGTCACTTACTGTTAGAGCAAGCCGGAGCAGGTCTTGTGGAGAGTTACCCATTCAGCTCCGAAGCTGTCCATAATTTCCCCGGATTGCCTGGGACACGGTGTGCCATCCTGTTACATCCATCCTCCAGCTGCTGCAACCTGCGTTAAACAGCATCAACAGCACCGTGATGTCAATACCAGCATCCCATTTACCTTCCTCATTTGTTCGCAAAGCGCATCTCCCTTTCCTTCTGCTCTGTGCATGGCAGACGGGTCTGAGGTAGGAATAGGACAGTGCTCTCTGCCTCCTTTCTGGAAGGAGAACAAAATGAGACACTACCCGGTGATCTGCCACGCTTTAACAGCAGCCCCCATGAATCCAACCTTCAGACATCACATCCCGGAGCATTCGGAGCTTCCCACCCCGGTGACAAGGCCACAGGGGGTATTTAAGCCACAAGGCCAGGCACAAATGCCCTTTCCCATCAGATCATGTACTGAATGGCTCCCAGATTCCACGGACATGAGGCAGGATTGGGTGCTGAGGGCTGATCTCAGGCCAGTCATTATCTCCTGGGAAATGTCTCACTCCAATGTCTCAAATGTCTGACTACTGTCATTATAAATAGTAATAAAAAATATGTTAAAAATAAGATAATTCCTTCCGAAGTGTTAAGAAGCGGCAGTTACAGGGTGGTACAGTAACCAGTAGAAAAGGGAGACTTCATTACCAAGGTCACAGCGAAAGGTGAACGGGCAATATCCAGAGGAACCGTTTGGAAGGCAGAGCAGGGCCTGTTGCAATGCAGGGAGGGAAGGGAGACGGGGGCCGCTGCTGCCTCCATCCCCTGGCGGGTCTGTGGAGATGCAGAAAGTCCTTCATATTTCACAGCAGCGAGACAGGCAGGCTGACCGTGAACTTGACAAAAGACAGTAATTATGAAGCTTTATGGAGCAATGACTTCTTGAGGCTGGAAGAAAAAGACATGGGTACCACTGCACCTAAGTAAAACCACCAAATTATCCTGCCCACTTTAATAAACCAGCAAATTAAAGATATTTGGGAGACAACAAAACTTGTGCATGATTATTCCCTGCATTTTTGCAGCTACTTTTGTTAAAAGCTAGGATTTTTGCTGAGGTAGCTCTACACTATCCTCAAAATTATACTAACATCCCAAAAAGCCTAAGAAATCCCACAAGCCAGCAGCAGTGCAGGGGAGACAAGCTAAGGTCTCTCAATCCCCAGCTCCAGGACTCAAAGAAAAGCCATTTATTTGCTGATAGAAGCTGTTATCAGACTGACCTTCCCTCGATTCCTGCACCAGATAATGCTGAATTGTAGTTGATTAACAGAACGTGAAACCTGCTACACGGGATGGCTGGTACGTGCGGGTAAGAGAAAGGAGGTGGTGGTTTATTTCCCAAAGAACAGCTATAAAAAACAGGGTACAAAAAGCGTTCATTGAACACCAGAACTCGCTGTTTGGGTGAGTATCACGGCTAAACACAGTGATTAAAACACACATTCGGAGGCAGTTGCAGGCTGCTGCTATGGTGAGCAGACTCCAGATCGGCCGGGTGGCCCTTCTGTCATGTTGTGTTGTGTTTGCTGGAAGCTCAAAATGCTGCAGTTTGAGTCTGGTTTTAAAAACATCAAAACCTCCTCAAAGACCATCGTAGATACTTTTGCCTCTGCAGTTGGCTGGCTTTTGGTGCATAACGTTTTCTTTTTCAGGGGGGCTGACAACACCCATTAAGCCAGTTATCTGCACTTCCCAAGAGGACGTATCAAAACTGGTCTTTATCCACATTACCCAATCCAGTTCTTCTCCTTGTTGTTCCAAAAGCTGCCCAAGTGATTCTCCACCAAACCACACAGCAACCCAGCGCTCCCACGGCTCACCGTATCCGTTCTCCTTTCCCAAAGCCAGGGAGCATCTCTCACTAACTGGCTGCTTCATGCTACGCTGCTTTTACTCATATAAGGAAATGCAAAGAGCTCGCAGGCACGAGAACTCGCAAGGCTGAGTCCCAAACGTCTGCTACAATTTACAGACTCATGTAATCTGCTTTGTGTTTACGCTAAGAGAGTCGTTTAATTAGAGCTCGCAGCAACCCTCTTTGTATTTTTAAGATTGACTAATCAGTTCCGTAGTTCATTGTTGTCCCCGCTGTACTAATAGGGAAACTGAGTCATGTTTTCAATAGGTTGTCAGGGTCAAACTTGAACTCCACGTCCTGTCTCCTAATCCCCAGCTCTCAATTCACAACCTCATTTCCTTGCCTCTTCTGCTTTGTTTTTCCACTCTGAAGGAAGAGATGATAGATCACCTTGTTTTGAGCCCAGGGATGCATTTTTCCTTAGCGTGGTACAAACGCCACATTGAAGATATAACACAGGGGCCCTGGAAATGAGAAACTTTGGCTGCGTTTAACAGCAGAACTGCATTTTGCTTTTCTGTCAGATTTCTTGCCGTTCCTGAGCACCGTGTACGATTGCAGCTGCCTCAGATGCCAGCGTTTCCCCAGGCAGGCCCAGGCGGCGGTCGGAACGCAGCAAGCGCACCGCAGCGGGACGCAGAGCTCCCTGGTGAGCGCAGCTCCGCTCCCCTGCGAGGGCTTTGCGCAGACCGAAGGCTTCTGGACAGAACAAACACCTTCAACCTCAGCCTTCCTGCAAAGGTGAGCACTGCGCTACCTCGCTCAGCCCACTTGCATTTCTGAAGGTGTCTAGCACAGCTGAAACCGCTTTCTTTTGCACGATATATTGCATTTTGCCTGCTGGTTCTGCAAACTGCCAGCTTGCCAAGCCTACCCTGCTTCTACGTGGTATTACCATAGACCATGCTGTTCCTCCACGGAGCAGATCTTCTGAAACATCTCCCAGGGAACCCCTGGCTGGAGCACACGCGGCTGAAGCCAAGGAAGAGTTTTGCTAGCAGAACTGATTCAGCTGTTGGCTTAATTTGTGAATTTTGCACCTATCTCTCAGGAGCATTGAACCACAGCCAAGAGGTGCCTTGAGGAGAGGGACCCGTCGGGGCAGGATGTGTCCGGGGAAGGCAGGGGAGGTGATGGGGAATGAGCTGCGAGGCAGCGAGGCCATATCTGCTCGTTGTCATGGATACGATCGCTGCCGGTCTCCTGTATCAGTTACCTTCCCTTTCCTGGATGCAAATCAGCGAGTGGTGGTCCACTCCTGTTCCTACACAGGACACAACCCTTGACAGCCAAACAAAAGGAGAAAATCATCTCTTTCAAACCGAGACATCTCCTCTTACCATCACCCAAGGAGAGAGCAGGAGGTGACTTGCTTTATTGGTATTTGAGCTATGCGAGTCTGATAATGCTCTGCCCAATTGCATTTGGTTCTGGCCTAACCTTTGGCTGTTTCCTCGACCTCGGAGGAGCTGTTTTCACAGCCCGTCCAGCCTTTGCTCTCGCTCAGCCTTTTGGATCCATGACAAGCCGCCACGGTCCCGGACTCTGCACACACTTGCTGCTGCCTTAGCACACACACCCAGGCAGCACTCTGCAGGCTCCACTGGCTTCAGCTCCCTGTTTCAAAGGAAAAAAAAGAGGTCAAATGTGCCTCAAACTACACCTAAAAAAGGCTTTTACAAAACCCCATATAAAATACAAGCAATTGCTTTATTTTTTTAAATTATTTTTTAGTTTTTAAAGCAGCTTCACAGCCCAGGAGGTGAGTTATTTAGAGCAAGTTATCTGGCAAATTTTGGTTTTCACTAGCGTACAGCTACGTTTGTGTTTAATTTCATTGTAGCTCTATGCAAGGGAGCGATAACATGAAAGAGAAAACTATTAGAAACTGTAAACAGAAGTGAAACTGCCAGGCCTGTTTCCACCGTCCCCTGGCCAAGGAGAAAGCTGAGTAAACAACAGGGTGAAGTACAGTGGGTTTTTATGTTTCTTTTAGGTTTAAGAATTTGTAAACAAGTGATGGGGCTTTTAAGTGGATACAAACAGATGCCCTGAGTTTAGTGCTACTTACAGAGCACACAGGTCGCAGTTTCTCCGGACAGGGTAGGGGAAAACAAACCCACATTTCAACAGAAACCCAGCTCTGGCGAGAGGAAAATGTCATTCCAGTGATCGCAGTCTCAAGCCTACATCATGCAACTGAACAAGTCCTGTCCTGCTTAATAGAGGGCACACACAAATACCTGTTCCTAATTACACTGTTCCACAGTTCGGGATGCCACCATTCCAAAAAAAACCAACCAAGCCACAACAACATTTCAAGATTGGAAGCCCAAGGACCCCCGTGTAATCTCCTTTCCTTAGAGGATAAAATAAGATGTATTTCTGATGTGTTCAAGATTGATATATTCATGACTTGCAGTGTTTTATATCTCAGTCCTCTTACAAAACAGAGGCTGTCACACACACCCAGCCTGGAAAAGCTACATCCCCAAAATAACCAGAGAAATAAACTTCCAAAATCTGAGAAGTTATGCTGACTGGGAATAGTTTGACCCAATGACCAATTATATTACATAAGAAGATGTAATACAAGCAAGATTTTCTAGAGAGGCGTGGGAAAGAGGTGTCATCGTCATTCAGGGAAAAAGAAGCAAGTCTGCAGCTTTTCTTCCAACAACACTTGCTTTCTGTATTTTAGACACAGTGCAGCAGCTCAGATGTGACTCAGCTGCTTGCATGGTCGGGCAGGAGATCCATCCACATGGGGCTCAATGGTTTCCTTGTTGGGCAGCAAACAAAAGGCACAACAGGTTCAGCGATGTCAGAAATTCAATTACCTGGCAAAACAAAAATCTATCTGTCCCTCATCAGCATTGCAAAACCCCCACATTGTGGAGTTAGCAAAGCTCTTGAATGTTTCGCAGCATTGCACATCTCTCAGCACACAGTAAAATGGTGCAGAAATACAAGGTTGGTGCTTTGCTGCTTGGTTATTTCAGAATAGTCCCTCTTTGCCTCCCCAGGGACAGCATCAATACCTGACAGCAAAAAGAATTTGCTAACGCTGGGGGAACTTTTTGTTTCGGCTTTGTAAATTGATCTTTTCCTCCTCTCACCTTCACGATGAGTTAAGGAAGGAGCTTGGAGCTGCTCTTCAGACATTCCTCTTTCCAAATGAGGCACTTGTGGTTTATTTTAGAGACGGAAGGACTGTCCAGCTGGGCATTTTCTGGCTGTCTCTGAGGAGAGGCTTGGTGCATTTCTCGGTGAGTTTACCTAGAGTACTTACACCTCTGCTGATCTGTAACTAGAAAAATCCTCTTTCAGAATGATTCTCTAGTGACTATACAGGCATTCAAAGTTCAGCCCAAAGGGTTTTCTGTTAGCAGGCTACAAATCCACCCGTCTGATTCTTGTATGCTGCTCAGAAAATCTGAGTTATTTGCCTCCCAGTGTAAGATGGGGACTGTGTCTGAGATGCAAAAATCTGCAGAAGCTGAGGGCGGGTGGCGATGCTGGAAGAATCCCCCTTGCGAGGAAAGCCCAGTATTGCACACAGACTTACATAAGGCAACCGTGCATGAGAACTGCTGCTGGGTTCGCTGCATGGAAGCGCAAAGAAGCCACGGTTCTGTCATCGCCTACATCTGGTTGTGTAATGAGCTACCTGCTCAGACACCGCTTCTTCATACCGGGCAGGAACCCAACACCTGTGATTTTGAAAAATAAGTCCTTGCGCTTCTCACCGCTCTGGTGCACAAAGGCAGCGAATGCACCGACCCCGTGCGGAGCGCACGGCAAGTGAGAAGGACCTTGGGATGACATTGGGGTGTTTTATCTTAAACAATCCGTTTACTCATGTGTGAGGCATGCGCTGCACAGAAATGACCTCGCTGCAGTCCAGCCAGGTGGCTGCGGGGCTGCCAGCCCCATCACAGAATCATGGAACAGTTTGGGTTGGAGGGACCTCCCCAGCCCCCCCAGTGCCCCCCCTGCCATGACAGGGACATCTTCACCAGCTCAGGGTGCTCAGAGCCCCGTCCAGCCTGGCTTGGGATGTCTCCAGGGATGGTTCATCTACCACCTCTCTGGCCAACCTGGGCCAGGCTCTCACCACCCTCAGGGCAACAATTCCTTCCTCATGTCCAGCCTGAATCTCCCTCCTTTAGTTTAAATATCACTGAGTAATCACTGTAGGTTTGTTATCTAGGAACTAGCAGGGCATGGTGACAGGGCCTATTTAATGCAGACAAGTGATTCAAATCTACGTCATATTTTTTCAGTACCGTGTACACTCAGATGTCCCTGAAACATTTGGTTTCAATGTTTGCTATGTTTTCGTGCCACAGCATTTCTATTTGCCAATGACTGCAAATCTCTGCTTTTTCCATTTAATTCTAGGTGATATTTTCTCCACCTCATCCAATAAATGCATAAATCCCCACCCCAAGCAGGTCCTGAGAACTAAAGGGATGAATTTGACTTACCAGGAGCTCATCTTTCCGTTTTGCATCCACTTCAAGGAAGTATCACGAGGGTGTCAAGTGCCCCACATGCAATCTCGGCAACTCTGGGAAGCAGCCGCTTCCTTTCCAGCTTTACAGGCGGCTCCTTGGTAAAGGCAAACACGGAAAGCATGTGTTAGAAGGAAATAACCCAATGACGGAGGTATTTCATAACATAAAAGGTGAAGGAAAAGCAGCTCTCTTGCAACTGATGGCATTGCTTCAGCTCAATACACGTTATAAATTGTCATTCTGTGATACTTAAATGCAATGCTGGTCAAAGCTGCTCGCTGGTGAACTGAGCACAGAGTTTTACAGCATCAGAAAAACCACACTGATGAGTATTGTGAGTTAGCACAAGCATTACAATTCCATTTCCTAGATTTATCTTGTAGAGAAAAAGTACATGTACTCAAAATACTGCCATACAAAAGCAAGAGGAGACAGGACTGAAAGGGCAGGAAGCTTTTTAATAACACATCGTTTCTTTGAACAACACAATTTATTCTGTAATCTCAGGCTGAAGATTCAGCAAGTCTGATATTATAATTTGTACCAACAAGCCTAAAAGTGACCAGGCTTATATGATACCTATTTAAACATGGATTTAAGATACAGTATCCCTTCCCCAGTTGAGAACAGATGAGACAGAGAACGGCAGCTCTAGTTTAGGCTTAAATTTTCAGGACATGTGCTACAGCAGCTGCGATAACTGCCCGAGGAAGAAAAGGAATGGTCTGGTGATTCTTAAAATAGAATTTGGGAAGCTTAAGTTCCAAGGCTCACTATAGCACAGATAGGTTCCTGTGAGACGTCAGCTACGCCTGTAAATTGATAATGAATTGGGCACTCTGGATTTCAAGCAAAAACACAACAAAAAATGGAAAGTGCTTGTACACTGTGATTCTATGGATACAATAGAGGCTCAGAGGGACTCACACCGCTCAGGCGATTGTTTGTCGAACACTGATCGCCCAAAGGCGGCAGAAGAGCACGGAGGTTGCTGGAGGAGCGATTCTCCCGCTTTCTGAAAGCAAATAACACACGTGAGATTGTGGTAAGCCAGGCTCCAGCCTCCCGAGTTTGTCACCAGGCAGCCTGTGCTGCCTTTGGGCCTCGCCTGCCATTTGTTGGCTTCCAAGCACCGATTCTGTGTTTTCTGGTACCACCGTGTGGCGAAGAGAAGGAACAGGCTGTTAATTAAGGCGGTGGTTAATGAGGTGAGCACCACACAAACCCCCGAGACTGCTGGGCTGTGGAAAGGATGTACAATGAAGCTTTCCAATCCAGCCTCCTCTTGGCAACCTCAATCAGATCCAGTTTACTTTTGAAACCTAGGGTATTTTTATTTTTCCGTGACAAATTCATTCACTATCAATGGAATTTTCCTTCCTTCATTTCTGCAGGGCTTGCCAACACGGAAGCTAATTTGATTTACGGTAGGGTAGGGAAACACAGGCATCTCGAACCAGGCTGCAGTCCAAGCAAACCTGTTCTCCAAATACCCACAACATCGTAACAATCTCTGGTTTTATCTCCAGTAAGAAGGAAATCATGAGAAAAACTAATTTAATTGCCCAAGTTTACAATCAGTCCCCCCTAACATATGTACGTTCAGTTCTCATATTGAGATAACACTTATTTCCATCAACAAAAAGCACAGAGATACCATTTTATTAGACGGAAGGCACACAAAATTTCCTGTCTGGGCAATGCTAAAATAGTAATCTAGTGTAATTGGATTAACAGTAATCTAATAGTAATTTCTCTCTGGCAACCAACAAGCTTGAGAGCAGGGGAAAGCTGTTGCGCAGAGGGAAATTTGTTAAAAATGTGGGTTAATTCAGTAAGAGAAAATGAAATCCACAATCAAATCTGCTCAGAAGGGGAAACCTGGCAAGTTTGGGGTTACGTATCTGGTAGCAAAACGTAAAGTCTGCCAGTACCTGCAGGTGCTTTGGGAGGTGGAGTGACAGGATGTGACCAGGTCACCTGCAGCCACTGCGCGTCCATTCCTTCCACCGCCTTAGTACTTTCTCCAGAGCAGTTTTATGTCCCTTGTTTGGAGGATTTAATGCATTTTAATAGATCTCACATTTAGGAAGTTTTCCCTGATGTTTTCTGTTGCTGTTTCTTCTGCCACGCCACAGATCTCCTGGCACCTTAAGAATTTCCTTTGCAAGAAGATGGTTAAAAACCAAACAGACTGTCAAAATAATTTTGTGAAAGGCTCAGCATTTAAAAAACCATCAGAAGTCTTGATAACGCCAATGTATTAAAGCTCTTTATTAGTCACTGTCTCCTCATTAGCTCCAATCAAACTTTTCTCAGTCAGCTCCCCCTGTGCCATCTCCTTCCCATCCAATGAGGACAGGCTCATATTGTAAATTGTGAGTTTAACTATAGCTCCATTTCATCTCTACAACTGCAGGATACGGACCCATTCCTCAGAAATTATAGTCAGCAGTATTAGTCCCTGGGTATGGTATTACCATATCTGGGATGATTTAGGGACAATGAAACCCCTGTGACATCAAGGGAGGCGATTCTTCCAACACTAATGATCCTGCAACTCAATATTCACTGTGTGAAACTGAGCCTGTTTTCCTTCCTCGATGCTCCTCACACCCGCCGTTGGCAGGGCTCGGCTGACGGAGGACGAGATTGTCACTTCTTCCAAATATAATTGAGCTCTGTGAATGCAAGATGAAAACTGCTGCAGGAGAGAATCATCCTGCAACTCAAAACTGTTAATCCAAGGGCACCGCCTTAGGAGGAGCAGGGACAGGAGCTTCTTGTTCCTGGGGAGCCCTTGTTCTGCTTTTTTAGGCCCAACAATCCACATTCACTTGAAAATAAAACCAAGGTGGGGGTGAAGATGGTTCTGTAGGACTATGGTAAGTGACCCACTGGCCTGTAACCAGCTCACATTAACTTCTACTCATGTTTAATTGTCACTTAGTGTTAATACATTGATTTGGGGAGTCCAGAGGCTCTGCTCTATCATTTCTCAGTAATCTAAATGTTCTTAGGACCCCAGCAAAAAATCTGCAGTATTAGGAAAGCAGGGATCCTCCGCAGGCTCTGCTGGAAGGCTGCCAAAGCTTTCAGCGCCTTCAAACTCCACCATTCTTTGCAATCTTACCTATTAAGAGGCAAATAAATGATAACAGCAGTTTGGGTCTATTTCCCAGACAATTTATGCTGAAATTAATCAACTGAAAAGCAACTTAGTGGCATAGCCACTAATTTTACATGGATTTAAACCATGCTTGTAGACAAGTACTTCATCAAGGCCTGGGAAGAACACTGAACCTGCTCATCTGTCTTTCTACGGTCAGTGGTGACTTTCTGGATCCTGGATGCAGCTGCTCCCCTTTGCGTACAAGCAACTGCAGCTCTGAGCAAGATTCTCCCTGCACACTGAATCTGGCTCCTTGTACATCATCTCTTGTGCAAGATTTTCTGTAAAAGGATGGATAAAAGGAAGGTGGGAAAGGTATCAGACAACAGAACAATAAAAATTATAACGTAAATTGACAGGGAATACTCAGAACGAGGGTAATTAGCAAAAAGACAAAAAGCTTTTGTGTCTTATTCTAAGTACAGGACACGTAAATGCGTAACAGCCCAGCCCAGCTCTCACAGGAACCACCAAAATCAAGTGATGAGGCTGTTTGAACATTATCCAGCTGCCTCCAAAACTGTCATTGCTGGTCCTTATGATACCAATATTTGAGAAGTACTGAAAAACAGCACACAAAAAAACACAAATTTATAGATAGGACACTTGAGCAAAGCCCAGGAATGCAACCAAGCTCTGACAGTAGTTCTTTCCTGCACCTGATACTTTATTTTTACCTAAACTTAGTGCAACCCACAGCCTTTCTTAATTATCAGCTGCAAGTAGGAACGGTTGTCTCTTCCCAGTTTTAACACTCAAATCCTCAGCCTGATTTCAAATGGGATGCTTTCAGTCTTCTAAATTGGAAGATAATTGCACATTACTGCACAGCCCCGGTGCCCTTCCACGGGAGCTCATCGGGTCTCTTTTCACGTTAGCGTCGTTTCCACCAGGCTCTGGTAGTCTCCAGTTTTTGTGAGCTCTAAAAAACAGGACAAAACACATGCTAATGCAAAGACCACCTGCCAGGCCAGCTTTTTAAATGCACCCGGCAGCATAAATCACATCCCAGACGATACACAGAGACAGTTTTCCATGTAAAATGATTACCATTTAACAGAAAAACTTATTTCTAGCTTAAGGCGTTCTGGCAGCTGGAGATGCAGATTTGTGGCTGTTCTAACCACTAAACACACGCGGATTGCAGCAGAGGGTTTCTTGCTCTTTTAGCTTTTAATTTACAGAACTAATTAGTTGGATTTACTGTCTTTAGCATCCCTTCCCTCTATTTGCTTAAGAAGGAATAGATGAGCCCTGCATGTCAAGTCAAGCCCAACAGGCCAATAACTCCAGCACAGGGACACGTCCAGTGGGAAACACCTCGGATGGAGCAAGAGCTTCAAATCTTGCAGCAGCGAATACGTGTGGCACATCATGCAAAGAAACGGGGTTAAAACTTCTCTACAGCAACTCTTCCATGTGCAGATGGGATGTTCTGATCAGCAAAGAGATTCCAGACCAGGATAAAGGAAAATACAGGAATTTTGTAGCAAAAGATTAAAACGTCAATACTTTCCATGGTACGAGCATGAAGTAACACATGGCAAAGACACTGAGGCAGCTGATGCAGAATATGAGATAAAGCGTTTGGAAGTTCACTGGTGAGCAGGAGACAGCACAGCTCAGGAGCTACAGGGAAACTTCTGCAGCAGATACTCCATAAAACAGTAATTTTCCTGCCTAGCTGGAGAAAAATGTCCTGTACAGTAACATTCTGCTTAGACTTCTAGGTATTGAAAAGACTAATAATTAAGCAGCAAGTTCTTTGACAAAAAGAAACCCTGCAATTACACTTGATTAGCAGTACTTTATGGAACAATTAGGGGATGAAGGGACCTTCCAAGGAGAGATATTTGCAGGGAACACCATCACATTCCAGCAGCCACCTGACTCCTTTGGAACGGTTGGTTTTTTGGAGCAGCTTTGGCCCAAGACCTCAACCCCACACACCATGTCCCAGGGCTCCCCACAAGCTGCATCTCTTGGAGAACACCCTGGACACGCACCAACCTCCTCTCTGTTCCCACCTTGAAGCACCAAGTTAGAATTGTCACTATCCTTGTTGACCATTTCTAAGCTACTTCTGGGTGGGGTATATACATAATGCAAGATAGGTCCAGCTGTTCTAGAATGTACTTCTTCTCGCTTTCTAGACAGAGAAAACTTCTTGATGTCAAACTCTGCCCTGCTCGTTTTCATCAGATTCTCTCTGAAAACAGCACAGGTTGAAACAGGTCACAGAACTTCATCGAGAAGACACTCAAGTCCCAGGAAAGGCCAAGCAGAGGCATAAAATATTCAGTCTGAGAAAAGTTACTCTAAGAGATATTCACACATGGGTTTTTTTGGTTTGGCTCTGTCTCTAGTGTAAGTACTGACTAGAAAAACGGTGCATTTTTACTCAAATCTTGTGTCCTGCTTAGTCACCACCACAGCAAAGTCTGTATTTCATTAGCACAAGCAAGAATATTCAAGCTAAAGCACAGAAACCTAATACATAATCAGTTTTTGGGAGCTAGTTCTGGTTTCACCACCAAGAAAGGCTTAGCAAAATTTCTTTTTCTCCACAGGAACTTCAAGATTACCATATTCTTCCCCTTTTTGTATAGGACTTTAAAAACAGTAACAAAGATAATTTACTGCAGTAGATTCACTTCCACACTCCACTTTGGGCCTCCTAATAATTCAAGTTTCAAAACGCCCTGCAGCGATCTAACTTTTAGGTCAGGAAATGCCACTTTTCACTTGTGAATTGTCTGAATTAATTCTCCAAATTAAGAGGCTTAAAACCAAGCCTTGGCCATTAGGAAAACGTCACCTAAATACAAACGCATACCTGCGTGCAGCAAGAGAATTCTGCCGTCAGCCAGAGCAGAGGCGAAACAAAGGCAAGAGGAATTAGAAAGGCGTTAAGAACAGTCCAAGCCAAACCGTATCCAGCTTTATTAAAGGTACTTTTCATAAACAATCATGGTAATTTAGGCAGGACATGGGCTACAATCTGCAACATTTTACAACAACTGTCAAACTCCCCTCCCTTCATGGACTACCAAAACGTAAAAGTTGCTATAAAACCGAAGAATCTTCATTTCATACTCGTAAAGGGAAAAGTTTAGAGTGAGGGTGGACACTTTCACATTTAGCATGTTGTTTAACAACTCTTCACAAACCTACCCTAACTTTTAGAGGAACAAAAAAATTAAAACGCAGGTTTTCTTAATCTGAAGATCCACAATATAAAAGTCGTACAGCTCCTTTTCGAGCCATTATATCCCAAATTGGACACCAGAAGTCCGGATCACCCGACAACGCATTGAGTGTTAAGTCCCAAAATGCCATTTGTGGCGTATTTTGGAGTGCCAGGCTCTACGCAAACAGCAAAGACGTGGAAGGAAATACAGACACCGTTACAAACTGTGGGCTTGAAGTTGGCAATAGGCATCTTGGGAGCTTGGATGTTCACTCGTATGCACTTCACAGGACTGAACAGACGTGCAGCGCAAGGGAATCCCTTCCTCCTCTACTCAGGAAGAGCCCTTCTTCCAAAAACTGGGGGACCAGGAAAAACTTCTCTTATTAAAATTTAGGCTCCAAGAAATAGACTAAGTGACATTTGTCCCCACTGCCCCCTCCCTCCCTCCCTCCCCCGAAAACACAACAACGAAGCGGTCTGTGTGCTAACAACATAGCTTAAAAAAAAGTAAACCAAAATTCTGCATTGTTATAAAACTTGATAAAAAATAGTATTTCAAACTGTACAGTCACCAGAAGTACACAGTTATCAAAAATTCACACGTTTTTACTTGGCTTCACCAGCACCTTCAGCTTTCTGTGCCTAAAAGAAAAAGAGGAACCAGTCAATACACACCACAGACTTGCACCAAACAACTGATAACTCATTTCTCTAATTAGCAATGCTCTGAACAGAAGAAACCTTATCTGGGCTGCAGCGCCCTAATTTTTAACAAATCTAACATGTCAAGTACCATAAAAGGCAACATGAAGTTGCTTTATCATGTGCAAACTTTCTGTATTTTCAGAACAAGGTGAAACAACAACTTTCATGTGGCAACTTCAACTGGCAAAGAGACACTTTAACTCTTCAACTACCTGTTGATGTGTTGGTGTCATGAGCAACAGGTCAAAATAATCAAGCAATATTGGCACAAGTCTAAACCTGTTTAGGCTTGACATGGAAAGAAATAACTTGCTGGCGTAACAGATGGTGCCGGAGCCGCTGCTGTACCTGGTCTGTTTTGGCATCTCCGTTCTCTGCAGGGTTGTTTCCCTCCTTGCCAGCATCAGCTTTCCCCTTCTTGCCCTTGGGCACCTTCTCGCTCTTCTGTCAATGCAAAACCACCATCACCATTACAATTACCAACAGCCGCTCGTTACGCCACAAGAATCCAAAAACTAGAATGGTAAAAACCAGCACTGGGCATTGGCCCAAAAAGAACACAACACACAAACGTTTGCATCCTTAAGAGACTTGAGAAATCTTCACTTTGTTTTTTTTTTTTAATGCAAGTTTTGTAAAATTCAAAGTATTTGGTGCAACTTTATAGAAGTGACAATGCAGCTCAATTTCAAAGTTTTACTGCAACAGTTCTTAGATTTACATGTCAACAACAGCGCTGACACAACACCTTACCTTTGGAGCTGCCTTTTTAGGTTTAGGCTCTGGCTTTGGAGGAGCGGGCTTCTGCCAGGGAGAAAAAACCCTCCTGTTACTCAGATTGTTTTAGGAAAAACATACAACTTTTTAAACACACTCAACTCAAATATTTTCAAGTTCAGGAAAGCAAATCAAACCACTTGAAACTGAAGCACTTCAAATAGATTTGTCAATTATTCTACCACTCCCATAGCACCACACAATGGGGCAGCGCACTAAGCCAGTAACCTCCCTTCTGCTGAACGGTGCTCTGCGGAACACCCATACGTAATACTAAAGCCTAAAACTACTGAGTTTTGGGACATCTCTGCTCAACAAGAGAATACTCACAGCAGATAACCTCGCCGATCTCCGCTGGGGCTGTTTAAAGAGAAAAAATGATTGAATTTAATGGAACATGAACTCTCAAAACCTCATAAAGTAACTCTTATTCCAACCTATAAATTCCCAGCGCTGTTTTTTAAGTTTCTACTTCCCTTATTCTCTGTCCTCAACAAACATAAGACTCATGTTAAGTTAGTTAACTAGACTTTTCATGGTTAAGGTTAAAAGACAGTTAATACTTCAAAAAGCCTGATTCAATTACAATCACCCCCTTGCTCCGCAGTTATTTCGATGAAGTTAAATCTCACTGTCCAACATAAACACTTCATAATCCAACTTTCTGAAAATGCTGAACTCCTTACCTCATCCTTAACTTTGGCCTTGTCGCCCTTGGTATCTCCTTCAGCCTAGGACGGGAGACACAAGTTGTAGCGGCGACAAGTTGCACCGGCACCAGCCGTTATGTTTAACCCCCCATGTGCAAAGGAAACGTTCTCCAGGCGCTCCCGGGGGTTATCCGGCCGCCCACACCTGCCCCTGGGCGGTCCGGAGGCCGCCGAGATTCGGGGAGGGGCCGGAGGCACCGGCGGGCCCAGCGCCTCCGCCAGCCGGGATCCCCGGGCCGGAAGCCCCACAGCGACCCAGCCCAGAGCGGGGCGGGCCGGCCCGTCCCGGGGCGGGGAGAGCGGGGGAGCCGCGCTGCCCCCTCAGGGCGGCCCCGCTCCCGCCCACGGCTGCCCCCGCGGGGCGGCGGTTTTGGCGGCAAAGCCGCCCGGGCGCCAGCAGAGCGGCCGCTTCCCGCCCTTTCCCTCCCCCGCCTCATCCCGTCCTCCCGCCAAAACCAACCGGATCGCACCGGCGCGCGCCCCTCCCCCACCGCGGCCGTTAGCCCCCGCGCGCGCGGCCGGTAACGGTCCCCGCGCCGCCCCGCCCCCACCCCCGGGGAGGCCTCGCGCGGCTCCTCGCAGCCGTTACCGCCCCGAACGGGGGGGGGTGGGGGGGAGATGAGCGCGTAGTCCCGCCCCCCCTCCCACAGGCGGTAACGCGGGGCGGGGTGGGGGGGGGGCGGCGGGACCGTAGGGGCCTACAGCGTGAGGGGCGCGATGAGGCGGCCCGGTCCCGCGGCGCCACGTACCTTTCTCTTCGGCATGGCTCCGTGCGGCCGCGTTGTGTGTGTGTGTGAGGGAGAGCGGCGCTCGGCGGGGCGGCGTGAGGGGGCGGAGGGAGCGGGCGGAGGAAGGGGGGGCGCGGGGGCCGGGCGCGCTCGGTCGGCGAGAAGCGGGGAAAGGGGGTGAGGGAGGGAAGGAGGGAGCGGAGCGCGGCGCGGGCGGCGGCGGGGCGGGCTCCGGGCGGGCTCCGCTGGCTGCCGACCCCACTAATTTCAATCGGGTGTTTATAAAGTTTTATATAGAGCCGGACGCGGCCCAACCGGTTCCAGCCGGATCCCCACCGCCCCGCCCGCCCATTGGCCCGCCGGGGTCACGTGGGGTGGGGCCAGGCGGGGAGGGGAGGAGGGAGGTGCTGAGGAGGCGGCGCGCGCGCAATTGGGCCTCGCGCCCCCCCCCCCCCCCGCGCAGAGCCCCGCGGGCGGGAAAACCCGGGCGGGGGGGGGGCAGGCAAAAAAAAGGGGGAAAAGGGAAAAAACATCAGCAAGGCAGAAAGCGGAGGGTCCTGCCTGGGTGATGGGGAGCGCGGCCGCAGCCCCGGGGAAAGGCGGGAGCATCCCCCGTCCGCCTCCGCGGGAGCTGCGCGGGGAGCGGAGCTGTTCGTTCAGCACCAGCCGGGGCACCGGGACCCCCAAACCGCCCCCCCCGGCTGCAGAGCCGCTCGGGGGCACCGCGGGACCGGGAAACCCGCGTTTTCCTGAATAAAAAACTACGGGAGATTGGGAGTTAGGCTGGTGCAAAAGTACTTGCGGTTTTGCACTGTGAATTTTAACTCATTACAACGCGGCTCAAATACATTAATCAAAATAGGAACGCATGTATATTAAACAAAATAGGAATACATATTTATTAATCATAGCACATCTTCACTAATCAAAATAGGAACGCATGTATATTAAACAAAATAGGAATACATGTTTATTAATCATAGCACATCTTCACTAACCAAAATAGGAACCGTTACAATCAACACATTTTTGCCAACGAGATGTAAGTTTGTTTATTCCCTAAGCGTAAAAATCCGCGCTTTGGGATTCAATGAACTCCCGGAACGCGTTTTCTGCGTCCTGCGGGTTGCGGAGGCGCTTTCCCTGCACGAAGCTGTCGAGCTGCTCCAAGAACCGGTAGTCGGTGGGCAAGAGGTCGGGCGAGCGTGGCGGGTGCGGCAGAACTTCGTAGCCCAACCCGTGCAGCTTCCGAAGCGCCGGCTGTGTTGTCGTGAGGAGAATCGGGCCCTTCCCGCTGCCCAGCGCCGGCCGCAGGCGTTGCAGCTTTCGGTGCATCTCGCCGATTTGCTGAGCGTACCGCTCTGATGCGAGGGTTTCCGCGGGATTCAGAAAGCTGTGGTGGATCAGACCGGCCGCACAGCACCAAACAGTCACCACGACCTTGTTTGCGTGCGGGTTTGACTCCGGGAAGCGCTTTGGAGGTTCTTCGTGCTCCAGCCACCGAGCCGGTTGTCGTATAAAATCCACTTCTCATTGCATGTCACAATCCAATCGAGAAACTTGTTGTTGCGTAGAATGAGAGAAGCCAACACTTCAAAACGATGATTTCTTTGATTTTCGGTCAGCTCGTGAGGCACCTGATTCTCGAGCTTTTCCACCTTTCCCATTTGAATCAAACACCGAACCACCGTAGAGTGGTCAACGTTGAGTTGTGCGGCAGCTTCTCGCGTGGTTGTCAGGGGATCAGCGCTCAGCTGGCTGTTGCATTCCGATGGTTGGCCGCCTCGCTCATCTCCTTCACAAAACCTCCTGAACCAGCACTGCACCGTGCGCTCGTCCGCGGTTCCTGCGCCAAACGCCGCGTTGACGCTGCAAGTCGTCTCCGCTGCCTTGTGACCCATTTGGAACTCGAAGAAGAGAATCGCTCGCATTTCTTTTTTGCCTAGCGTCATTTCCGCGGCCTAAAAGAAATACAAACAGCAAGTTTTAAGCCAGTAGCAAAAAGACATAAAGCAAGAAAAGTGTATTAAAATGAGGTATAACATAAGGGTGCTCCAATATCAAACGGCAAATTTCAACGATGCAAAAACCACAATTCCTTTTGCACCAACCTAATAACTTCAACTGGCAAACAGACGCTTTAACTCTTCAACTACCTGTTGATGTGTTGGTGTCATGAGCAACAGGTTGAAATAATCAAGCAATATTGGCACAAGTCTAAACCTGTTTAGGCTTGACACGGAAAGAAATAACTTGCTGGCGTAACAGAAGGTGCCGGAGCCGCTGCTGTACCTGGTCTGTTTTGGCATCTCCGTTCTCTGCAGGGTTGTTTCCCTCCTTGCCAGCATCAGCTTTCCCCTTCTTGCCCTTGGGCACCTTCTCGCTCTTCTGTCAATGCAAAACCACCATCACCATTACAATTACCAACAGCCGCTCGTTACGCCACAAGAATCCAAAACCAGAAGGGTAAGAACCAGCACTGGGCATTGGCCCAAAAAGAACACAACACACAAACCTCTGCATCCTTAAAAGACCGAGAAATCTTCACTTTGTTGGGTATTTTTATGCAAGTTTTGTAAAATTTAGGAGTTTTCAGTGCAGCTTCATAGAAGTGACGATGCAGCAAAGTTTTACTGCAACAGTTCTTAGATTTACATGTCAACAACAGCGCTGACACACCTTACCTTTGGAGCTGCCTTTTTAGGTTTAGGCTCTGGCTTTGGAGGAGCGGGCTTCTGCCAGGGAGAAAAAACCCTCCTGTTATATTATTTAAAAAAAAAACATACAATTTTTAAACAAATAACTCCACCCAAATATTTTTACGTTTTAGGACAGGAATTCAAAACAGTTCAGAGCTGAAGCGCTTCAATTGGATTTGTCAATTATTGTACAAGTATTTATAAGCACCGCCCACCCCTGGGCGGGCCGGAGGCCGCCGAGATTCGGGGAGGGGCGGGAGGCACCGGCGGTTTTGGCGCCACCGGCCGCTCCGCCAGCCGGGATCCCCGGGCCGGGAGCCCCAGAGCGGGGCGGGTCCGCCCAACCGCGGCGGGGGGAGCGGGGGAGCCGCGCTGCCCCCTCAGTGCGGCCCCGTTCCCGCGCTGTCCCCGCGGGGCGGCGGTTTTGGCGCCACCAGCGCGGCCGCTTTTTCCCGCCACAACCGGCCAGGACGGGACGCGGCGGGGGGGGGGGGGAGGATGACGGCGGGACGGGCCCAACGGCGTGAGAGGCGCGGGGGGGTTCGGCCGCAGCCCCACGTACCTTCGTCTTGGGCATCGCTCCGTCGGGGCGGCGGGAGGGAAGGGGGGAGCGGAGCGCGGCCCGCACTCCCGACCCCGTTAATTTCAATTCGGTGTTTATTCATAATAAAGTTTTATATCGAGCCCGACGCGGCTCAGCCGGTTCCAGCCGGATCCCCGCCCGCCCATTGGCCCGCCGGGGTCACGTGGGGTGAGGGCGAGCGGATAAGGATGGATGAATATTTTTATTCGGGATTTGATAATGTCTTTATCCTCTTCACAATATCATTGAAAACGCTGAGTTTTCAGCAAGTACAAAGTCCTTTACATCTGCATTTTCTAGTTTTCACCTGGAGGGAAAAAGGAGGATTTAAAAAACCAGCAACAGCTGGTGCTGCTGCGCCTGCATTGGAAACAAAAATCAAGATGTTTTATCTTATTTTGACCATGAGGACGGAAAACATAAGAAATTAAAAGACAGAAACAACCTTGGAAATTAGCTAGTCCACCTCCCTGCCGACGGAAAACAGAACAAACCCTCCCCAGCTGCTCCAGCCGCTCCCAGTACAGTCACGTCAACAGCCCCATTTTGGCCGGGATCACACTGGTTGTGGTTGGGATCACGCCGGTTGCGGCTGGGATCACACCGGTTGCGGATGGGATCACACCGGTTGCGGATGGGATCACACCGGTTGCGGCTGGGATCACGCCGGTTGCGGCTGGGATCACGCCGGTTGCCGTTGGGATCACACCGGTTGCGGATGGGATCACACCGGTTGCGGCTGGGATCACGCCGGTTGCGGCTGGGATCACGCCGGTTGCCGTTGGGATCACACCGGTTGCCGTTGGGATCACACTGGTTGCGGCTGGGATCACACCGGTTGCAGCTGGGATCACACCGGTTGCCGTTGGGATCACGCCGGTTGCGGCTGGGATCACGCCGGTTGCGGCTGGGATCACGCCGGTTGCCGTTGGGATCACACCGGTTGCCGTTGGGATCACACCGGTTGCGGCTGGGATCACACTGGTTGCCGTTGGGATCACACTGGTTGCGGCTGGGATCACACCGGTTGCCGTTGGGATCACACCGGTTGCCGTTGGGATCACACCGGTTGCCGTTGGGATCACACCGGTTGCCGTTGGGATCACACCGGTTGTGGCCACTGCACTCCTGGGTTTAACTAATTTCTTTTTAAGCCACAAAGTTAATTCCCAACCAATACTTTTCCTTGCTGGCTCAGAGACTTTTTCCTAAGCAGAGTTTGTGCCAACATCTTCAGCATTTGGGTTTTCCCCACATACAGCGCTCAGAAGGGATCACAGGGCCTGGTGAAACTTTTGAGTTATTTTTTCTTTACATCAAGGCTGACAACACCTTGTTTTAGCTCTTTGGAAGCCAAGAGCAGATACATCGCATCAGGCGAAGTGGGGAAAAGCCAAGATGCTGTCGCTAAGCAGGGCAGCGGGGAATATCTCTGCCATTGCTCAGCACGGGGCTCCCTTTCTCACCAGGAATAATCCTCTCCCTCTGGAAAGTGAGGATCCCATACAGGACAGCACAGGAAACCTCGACAGGAGATTTGCTGCTGCAAAGCCCTGGGGAGAATTCAAGTCCAGACTGATTTAATAGGACAGAATCATGTGCCTGGGGCAGTTCACAAGGAGTCAAACAGAACTGGAGGCTCATTTTAGGTCACTTCTTGTCTCAGCCAAGTACCGAGCAGCGGAGATATGGAGGAGTGTGTGTGTTCTCCATCGTCAGGGCAGGAAGGTGAGACAGACGGACGGCATTTCCTTCCTCAGCAGCATTCACAGAACTAGAAAGGTTCACAGTACCCTCGGACAGGGCCAGCGGGGACGTGAAGTCCTAGAGCAGCCCAGCACCACACCGAGCGAACCCCTCTGGGCTGCAGCCGTTCCCTCTCACATGGCTAAAAGTTGTCTTCCCAAGACCCCAGCACCCGTGTCACGCGGACACCGGACACAATCTCTCAAAGAAGTCCGCTCTCTTGTGCTCTAGTGCTTGTAGGAAGCCCTGGATTCTCTCTTCCCGCATGGCAGTGCATTTCTGCAACAGTGTCCGTCGGCGCCGAGAGTCTCCGTGGGACGCAAACCCTTCCTGCTGCAGCTTCTTTGTCACGTAATCCTGATCCCTTTCCACCTCTTGTCGCCTTCTTTCCTCCATGTAGGAGTCTCTCGCCTTCTAGAGTGAAAAGCAGAAGAGCGTTAGCACTTTATCAGGCCTTTTAGCTCATCTGCGGAACAGGTTATGGAAGAAATAGCCTCTGCTTGGCCATCAATCTGCAGGTTAAATGAAGGGTGGCTCTGTGTGCGCCTCCTCCACTTTTTGAGGCATGCTGCTTGATTGGTTATAAAAAAATACAGGGATATCCTACAAGACCTTTTCCCCAAGATACAAGTCTGCTGACAGCATTAACCCCGAGTTCAAATAGACAAAGGTCGTGACAGATTGTGGAAAACTCCTCAGCTAACAGAATCAGAGCAGCGTACGAGAGGACTTTCAAACCAGGGATGTGCACACAAGCTGTCATCGCCAGCATCAATGCAGAATCTTTGATCCTGTTCACACGGCAGCTGAAAGGTTTTCGGGGATTCAGAACACTGATTTATGGGGTAATTCTTTGAGCTGATGATCAGCTACCAAGCTAATCAGCTCCAGTAAATAAGCAAGAGTGGGCTCAGCATTCCCAAATGCCTGTGATGTAATAACTCACTGGCTTGAGGCATAGCAGGATGGGCAGGAGAAAGGTAAAGGCAGTAGCTACCCTGCCTATCCTTCAAGTATCTGAAATATTTTTGCCAAACATCTCTCCTGGATTTCTTCTCATTGCACATATCCTGGCCTGCAGCCTCCACCAGCAAAAACACAATTCCATGCAAGAATATTAAGCTTTCATTTTTCTAAAGAGTAAAACCGATCACAGTGAGATAACCTGACACACGCACGCTTAGGGAGTGCTGGCCTTTCAAACGAGCAAGAAGAAATCCTTATTCTAACGAGAGCCTGGCCACCTGCTATGATGCTGTAACAACCCACGTGTGCGCAGGAGAAGCAACACATCTGACATCAGCTGCGACTGAAACCAGATCTTACCGCACCGCAGTCAACGAACAGTTGCTGCTCCCACTTTGCGCTCCCTCACCCCATCTCCAGCACACGGCTGTGCAGGAACACGCTGCCTCGAGTTTGCCATCTCCCTTACCTGCAAAGCGCTGTAGTTCATCTGGAAGCGAAGGATGGCCTCGCACAGGTTCCAGAAGGAATATTCTGGCCACAAGACCGACTGAAACACCAGGCAGGAATGGGATGTCTGCAAAAACAACATCACCAACGATTTAATCATCTAGTGAGATGTCATCAAGATACAGCTCTATCGGTGAAACTCTGCCAGTTGTCTGACAAAGATTTTACCTAGGCTGTGTTATCAGATTCTACTTAAAATTAAAGAAATACTAGCCAGGAAAGTTTGAAATTGCACTATGTAGAGTCTCTTTAATTAGTTTTTAATGCTGGGACACTAGTCATCCATTCCTGCAGGACGCCAGCAGAATTCTTTCTAACACTATGTTGATCTTCACAGCGGTATTTTTAACAGCTTAAGCATCACAGACGTATAATAAAACTAAAATAGCAACACTGGACTACCCAGGGCTGAGGTAAGGGAGTAACAGATGAACTGAGGATCAGGACGTGACATTTAAGCCATTCATCAAATGACATCTCATGATATTCCTTGCTGCCCACTCGTGGCATTTAAAGTGCTTAATGAATCTAAAAGTTGTGGTGAAGATATCCTAGAGCAAAAAGATGCAAGATTCCAACTTAAAAGCTATTTTTGCCATCAAGTCCCTCAAAGTTTCAAATCAGCATGTTCCTATGACTGCTACTATAAAATCGAACGTTTAGAAGGACTCTGAGTGACTCAAAGTTATAACGATATAGACAACCTTAGTGTCAATTCTATACAAAAACCATCATAAGGACATTTCTTGTTAAGTGTTTTCACGATGATGCAACTTCAGACTTTTGCTGCGAGGTATTTTAGGCAATCGCAGAACAAGAAACAGGTTCCTCAGAGGTGCCCCAGCACTGAGTCCACCCAAGAAGTTACCCAACCCCTGGCAGAGAGAGCTGAAGAGCCCTCGTGTTGGCTCATGCCTGCATTCAGTGGAACACTCTCTGATGCAAAGATGGAATATTTCAAGGAGAAAACAAAGACTTTACCTGCCAGAGCAAGAAATCACTCAACCGAACCTCTCCAGAGGTTCGAATCAGGAGGTCTGGGTCAGGGGAGTTGTTGGTGTACAGACACTTATCGAGCAACGATTCAGACACATCACTAAGAAAGACAAATCATGGAATCATTTTGGTTGGAAGAGACCCTCAAGATCATCAAGTCCAACCATAACCCAACCCTGGTACTAATCCATGTCTGTAAGAATTTGATCTATACGTCTGCCCAACCCTCCAGGGATGGTGACTCCAGCACTGCCCTGGGCAGCCTGTTCCAATGCCCGACAACCCTTTCTGGGAAGAATTTTTTCCTAATATCCAATCTGAACCTTCCTCGGTGCAACTTGAGGCCATTTCTTCTCATCTTATCACTTGTTACTTGAGAGAAGAGACCAACACCCTCTCGCTACAACCTCCTTTCAGCAATATCCAGGTCAATGTTTGCAGCTTATTAAGATCACTTTCCTGAGCCAACAGAGGTGGCACAACTAAATCAGAATTACTGAGGGTTTTTTTTATAAACACAGGACATCAGATTAAAACGGAGCGGTGGAGCTGTACCACAACCAGTCACCAACTTGCTTCTGCTGGACCCTGCTCCACAGGCTATTTCAAATGCTCTGTCAGCCCCCACTCTTTGAAACATAATCCAGTGGTGGAACTGGACTGTGAGGACTTCCATCTGGAGCAGAGCGCTAACTGCTCCGTCTCTTCCAGGGTGGAGGAACAGTTCGCTATTCATGATTCATCTGTTGTTTACCTCAGAGCTAAAACTGCCAGCCAAGCAGCCAATTGTTGTGGCTTAAAATCTGCCTTCACATTTAAACTAACTTCAGACACAGACCTCATTTCTCTTCTGTCTTGGTTGTGTATCTATCACTACGGCAACCAAAATAATAAAAAGCAAACATTGCATAGTAACTTTAAGTCATTTGTTCCAGTCGTACTTGTTTAATGAGGTCTATTTAAAAGCCACTTGGCTTCTGAGAGGTTTTTAATGAGGCACAGGACGGAAGACAGGCGGTTTTCATTTGTGAAACCTCCCACGGCACAACAAGAGTTACCTGGGTTCGAGCAGCCCCTGTTCCACTCCCCACGCCATCTCCCTCACAGCGCTGCTGATCTCATGTCTCGATGTGTACGCAAAGCAGACATTCAGAAAGCATCTGAAAAGAGGAGAAAGATGTGAAAGACTAACCTAAGGGAAGTCCAGTAGATGACAGTTATACACCTGCCAAGTCTCAGCCTTCAGGTAGAAGAGGAAGGCGTGAGGTATCAGCTGCTTTAAACTGCGTTACTTACTTGTTGTAGTTCCTAGTTGCCAGCACAGCTTGGGCAATCAGCTCCTGAATATCCAAGGGCAGAAGCGGCAGGTCCCCAAGGACACGGATACACACGCCGTGCTTCTTCAGACTCTCCCTGCGCCAAATAACGAGAGTGAGGACCACAGAACACAGAGTGGTCTCTGCTGCACAAGTGCCAGGTTTGCCTTGTGTAACATCCACCAAAAAGCAGAACCAGGCATGCAGCAGGCATAGCTTGGGCAAAACTGAGCGCTACAAAAAGGCAAAACGACCAAAAGTTTTTTAGGCATTGAAAGCTGGCTTAGATTTGATCATCCCAAACCATTCCTTAAAGGAAAAAAGATCATTCCCCATAGAAGTTCCTGAGGTACAGACATCACCAAAGGACTAGGAAACGATCACAGATACTTCATGAAAACAAGGCACCCAGCACTCTGGTTCTAAGAGGGAATTTCTGATTGTGCTGTGCTCATCTGAAAACTGGAGTATTCCGACTGTTTGGATGGGATTGTTCCACCATAAGCCGCAGGACACAGACACCGATCTGGTGTGCGAGGGGACTGTGCGTGCTCAGGAGCTGCACATCCCACCCAGGCAGGCAGAGCCCCTGGACACACATCTCCAGCTGGAGGGGGAGATCAGCTTCCTTCATCTAATCCATTTTCACAACTCGTAACATCCCTGTAACACCTTTTAATCAAGTTTAGCTTTAGTTCCACCCTGCGGGATACAGACATGAAAGGATTCTTACTGTTCTTCCAGTAGGCGGCTGAATTTCTGTCTTGCCAGATCCATTAGTCCATCCACCTCTTCCTTGGAACGTTTAAAGTTCTCAATACTAAAGGCATAAACAGTGACCTCCCGAATGCCCAGATTTAAGCACCACCTTAGTGTCTGCAAGACAAAACATAATGGAAAACCCAAGTCAGATAAGCAGACAATCAGGTCTGCAAGACCCAGTTTCTCCACAGCTAAAACCTTCCCCTCATTTCCCGCTACACTAAGACTGGATCAAACGAAACAACCGTTAAGAGCTGACAATGAAATGCACTTGATTAGAATTTCAGATTCATTTTAAAGAACGGGAGAAAAATACCACCACCTAAAGATGAGAATCTGTAACAAATACGGGACTAATCCAGCCAAGGAAAGCACTTCTTGGAGATAACAATATAAATTATATAATACCTTACACACAACGTAAATGCAGCAAACACCCTTCCCACCTGCGCCAGCTTCTCAAAGCCTTGCGAATGTCCCTGCTGTCTCTCCACGTGGCACTTTTGGGCATAACGGCGATTGCCATCCATGATGAAGGCGACATGCTTGGGCATCGGACCTGCCTAGAAAATAAAGAGAAACACAAGAGAAAAGCAAGCGAAGAGCCAGGCTGGCGCCCCGCACTGCCGAGAGGTCAGTCTGGCTGCTCCCGGCAGCACCGCTTCTTTGTGAGCGTCTCCCCGCTTCGAGTTTTATGCTGCTGTAAATTTAAGTATTTTATATTTCAGAGTTCAAGGCGTTTTCACAGACACGGCTTACGAGAAAACAAAACGAGCCATGAGGCTTTTGCTCACTTAGGAGTATTCCTTTCCGCTGATCTCATTGGGTCTACGTAGAGAAGAAGAACATCAGCAGCCTCCAGACTCTGCTGGGCAAGGGCAGAGTTTGCCTGGAACTGGTGAGTTATTCTACACAGCAGCAACTCAGTTTCGTTTCTTAGACGCATAATCCAACCACCTTGCTTCTCGCCCTCCTTCATCAGCAAGGGCACAAAACATGGGAGCCTGGGAGTGTAAGCTCATTATTGACAAGTGCTCCAGCCTTGCTCATTTGCAAGGCTAAGCTTAAGTAATTTTCCATCCCCGAATGCTGTTTAGGGATGTACATCCAGTGCCAGCGTTAATATGTACTCCTGCTAGTGACACCACTTTTCTAGAGCAGTCACACAGATAATTCCACTCTGAAACCCAATGAACCTGCCAGTTCTTTACCACAGGTAACAAAATTAATCCCTTACCTTAATGATGTTGGCACAAAATCTCTCTATGATGGTCAGCTCGCCTTCTCTGATCCACGACATGTTTTACCAAGAGCTCCTTTGCTTCTTTAACGGGAAGACGAAAACAAGGGGGTTAGAGGTACAGAAGATTCCGTCTGAGCCCCAAGCAATGCTACAAATCATCACCTTGGAAAAAATAAGCCTGACTAGCTGCTTTGAAGCCCTTTTAATAATCCACACAAGTACTTTGGTAAGCAGACAATGGGGGAGCTCAGAAACGAGCTCTGGAATTTTCCAGCTATACGTTGCCAGAAAGGATTCTGGAAGAGCTGATAGCAAGATAAAACATAACCGCATCTTCCAGCCAAAACAGCTGAGGGTCCGCACAGCCCCACAATTTCGGCCACACCAGGTGAGTCACAAGCTGGTGACAGCATGAATTGTCCTTCTGTGCTTTTGTGTGGGAGCTCAAATCACCAACTACCCCCCACCATTGTCACCACCGATACTTTTCCTTCACAAGCTGAGAACTTCAGCCTCTGGACATGTAAAAATATTTGGATTTACCATATTATCTGCGCTTCATATACTAGTATCTGGTTTGAGGAAACACGATACAAGAGCTTGCTAAACTTCCACGTTAATTTTAAGTTCTCTCAGGCAGAGACGTGGGCAAAGCGGCTGTGAAGAGAGAGCTGTGGGGCAACAGTCCAGCCCCAGCCCCCGGGACCCACCCAGGGGCTGAAGCAGGTTCAGATTACACTGACTGCGTTCATTTTCTCTATGGGTCTTCTGCCTCTGCCCTCAGGAATAGATGTGCACCCTCAGACACACAAAACACTAAGGCAAGAACTGCTGAACCTCGGGCCGTCCCGCCGGGCACGGGGCAGGTGAGGAGAGGCCGCCGGATCCCCCGCTCACGGGGCAGCCCTCGGGCCTCCCGGCTCCGTGAGGGGACGGCAGCGGCGGCCGAGGGGAGACCCGGCGAAAGTGGAGACCCAGAGAAAGGAGCGAGCACCACGCAGAGGGGGTCCCGCTCCCCGCCCGCCCCGGGGTGACCGGCGGCCCCGCTCCCCGTTACCCCCGTTCCCCCTCGTTACCTCGCCGGGCGGCACCGCCTCAGCCTCACCGGACAGTGACGATTCCTTCCGCTTGCGTCACCCGCCCGCGCCCGGACAGGGAGGTGCGCGCAGGCGCTGACGCGCGGGGCGGGACAGGGCTTGTGCGCATGCGCGCTGTGAGGGGGGTGTGTGTGTGTGTGGTGCTTATAGAGTCGCGTTAAAATCATCATTTTGGGTTGGAAAACATTCTTAACATCACCGAGTCCGCCCATAACCCACCCCTGTCCCTGCCCCATGTCCTGAGAACCTCATCTCCGTCTGTCCAGCCCTCCAGGGCTGGTGACTCCAGCACTGCCCTGGGCAGCCTGTTCCAATGCCCCACAGCCCTTTGGGCAAGAAATTGTTCCTAAATCCAACCTCACCCTCCCCTGGTGCAACTTGAGGCCGTTTCCTCTGCTCCTGGCGCTTGTTCCTGGGGAGCAGAGCCCGACCCCCCTGGCTCCAAGCTCCTTTCAGGCAGTTCAGAGATCAGAAGGTTTCCCCTCAGCTCCTGTTCTCCAGCTGAACCCCCAGGTCCCTCAGTCTCCATCACACTTGTGCTCCAGCCCCTCACCAGCTCCGTTCCCTTCCCTCCTCTCAACTCGGGATGTCGGAGCCGGGGAGGTCATGGGGATCTGTGGGGTGCAGTGAGGTGCCACAGGCTGGTAGTGAGGTCAGGGTGTTTTTTTGGGGCTAACAGCACGGCCAGGCTGGTTATCGGGTACCCCAGTTCCCAGCACTCCCCCCACCTGCCCATTTGGCGTCTGGGCTTCTCAATCCCAGGGGAGAATAAAAAGTAGAGCAACCACACACAGAACATCACCAGCAGCCATTGCCAATGGTCTTTATTTTTTTTTGTTTTTCCAGAAAAGAAAATAAAAGCCAACAATCACATTTTACATAGTTGGTACAAAAACAAATTAAAAAAAAATAATAATAAAGGGGGGGGGGAAAGCCTGCAGGAACAGGAACTGGGGGTCTCACCGCAGCGACTCCCGCAGACAAATCTCTTTGGGACGCACAACTCGGGGTAACCCCCGAGCCACACACACCCCCCCAGTTCTTCCCTCCCTCCCACCCACTTCATAAAGATTCCCCGAGTTTGACACACACAAGCTTTGGTTGCTAGCAGTAAACATGGATTACATTCTTCCGTCTCCTCGTACACAATCCTGTGACTCCAGGCTTTCGCGCCGGGGCAGACGCCCCCTCATGAGAGACACGCGGCTTTTCCTTATACATTCAAACCCTCCCGCCCCACAGCAGCACCCTGAGCGGCCTCGTCCGCCCGCGATGCACCGTCCCGTAATGCATAGTGCCCAGCGCCGAGCATGGGCAGGGTGGGTGATGATGCAGCAGTTTAATTAATTATTGGCAAGACACGGGAAGAACCACAGTGGCAAATGCAACAAGAAGATGTGAGTCAATCCCATCTTCTCCAATGTGGTGGCTTCCCTTTACAGACAAAAATCCCTGTTTTCTTGGATCCCGGGTCCACGCTGGCCCCGGGGACACCTGAGTGATTCTCTAAGCCATTTGCTTTACCTAGGACAGCGATGGTTACAGAGCTCGTATCCCCACACTGAGTTGCAAGGCAGAGTACCCAGAGAAGATCCCGTCTCCCTGGTCCATAACCTATTAGATGCTTTGGCTATTTTTAATCTTTTTTTCCTTTTTTTTCCTCTTACTTTTGTAAACAATAATCAAGGAGAATACTGAGAGAAACTGGAAAGATTTACAGAGGTATTTACACACACTAGACATCTAGCAGAAAACAAATGAAATCACCAAGCCATTAAACTGGGGGTGAGAGGGGGGGAAGGTCCTACATGATTCTTCAAGACAGATACAAGAATTAGGGGGGGCAGCAGTTTCCCAGCACAACTGAGGCACCAGGGAAAGGCCAACAGCCCCCCCGCAACACAGCAGCGGGACCGAGGCCCAGGCTTAGACGCTCTATTGCATTTACCCCGATCAGGCAAAAAGCCGTTTTCCTGAAGCAGTTTTGTATAGGTTCCCGTCTCTAGACGAGAACTAAAAAGTCTTTCCCCCCTCCCTCCCAAGAAGAGACCACCACCTCACCTAAAAACTACCGGAGCAGGGCGGGAAGGTGGCGGGGGAGCCGCTCTCCATCCCCCAAAACCACGTCTCGTGGGACAGAGAGAAGCCCCAGAGGGGTCACGGGGCTCCAGCATCCTCAAAAATCCCCCCCCGGTGATGCCCGTTGGTGAGGATGGAGATGATGCTCCCCGTCTGTTCCAGCCCTGCTCTACATCTAAAGCTATCGCTACCTAAAAACCAGCAGAGGCCGTGCCCACGTCCCGACACGTCTCCTCGGGAGGGCTCCAGCCGGCCCCCTGGGGATGCAAAGTGGAGTGTTGGGGTGTTAATGCCCCAAAAGCAGGGATTCAGAGTTTCCCAGCTGACATTTGGGGGGAAAAGGCCAGGAAGGGAGGAGAAAGATGAAGCAGCTGCACCTCCCTTGGACTTGGGTCCATCTTGGCGCCGGATCCCTTATCCCAGAGGGTCCCCTTGCCAGAGGACAGGGACTGAGGGTGACCCTCAGCCTCCCAACAACCTCGGCTCTTGCCGTGTCCCCCTGAAGGGGCTGGGACCCCCATCCTGGCTTCCCGACCACAGCCCGTGTGACATCCCAGTGATGGGGCACACGGGGCAGACTGGAGCGTTCCCACCGGGACGGTGGGCAGGGGACGTGGGAGCGTGAGCAGGAGAGAGAAATGGAGGACAGTCCTCGAAAGCCACCGGGCTGGGAGCGGATCTGGATTCTGGGGAGCCGATGTGGGCTCTAGCAGCTGTCCCCTGCCCCGTGGCACCGCCTGGCTTCTCCCTCCCCGCACACGGGTCTACAGACCCAGACTCCTCCTCAGTCCAGTGGAGAAGGGAAAGAGACTATTAAAATACAGATTAAAAGAGAACAAAGCCCAAACATACCAAAAACCACAACTGAAAAGCCTGATGACACGTCAGTCCACCTAGAGAACATCCAGTGAGGTAGATCTACGCTTCCAATACAAACTTTGTCACATCTTTGTGCTGTTAGAAAAACCCTCCTCTCTGTCCAGCACTGGGCTACAGAGGCATTTTATCCCTGAGATTGCTCGAATACCTGAGAATAAGTTGCAGGAATTATGTCCTTTCTCTCTCTCTTTTTTTCTTTTTTTCCTTAAAGATTAAAATATACAAAAATACAAACCCAGAATATTTATATTAAAAAAAAAAATAAAAAAGAAAAAGAAAACAAAACAAAGACAACAAATAAACCCAAAGATACGTCATTCACGCACGTCCTAGTGCAGGTTTCACTTGGCCTTGGCTTCGGCACGGGCGGGGGGGCTGCCCCGGAGAAGGGCTGTCACCGGGGCCAATAAATAAAGGCAAGACTTGGGGGGCTGGTGGGGAGGGAGGGCAGCAGCTGCTAACGCCCTAGGGACCCTCTTTTTGTGCCCCTGGGGACGGTTCTGGAGCGTGGGATGGGCAGGAGGAACAGAAACGTGCATGCTCTTTGTCCTGCGTGGGTTTGATCTGCAGACCTGGGGAGTCTGGATCTGCGTGAGCCCCGGGTGGGAAACGCTGCCAGCAACACCCCCGGGAGCCGGTTCTGCCCCGTGTCCAGCTCCCAAGGCTCAACCAAGAGCATTTCTGCTCGTGATGCCCTCGCGCTCCCCGGCTCCGCGTTTCGGAGGCAGGAGAAGCTGTAGAAGGGAAGAGCTGGCTGCAGGAAACACCTTGGTCTCTCTGGGCTGGCACTTGAGAAGCCTTAGGGGAAAAACATTTTAAAAATAAAGTGGTTTTCTTTTGACCTGATCTCCCCAAGCCTCGGCTCGCAGCCCTGAAGCGTTAGCCCAGCCCTGAGAGATGCCCCGTGTTCTTCCAAACCTGGGCTTTGCTGCTTTCAGCAATGGAGCGACCACAGAAAAAACCTGCGAATCCTCGCACCGACCTGCAAGTGAGAAGCTGCGAGGAGCAGAGGGACCCGTGGGGCCGGCCCACGGGCGTCTCCCCGGTGCTCTGCAGCCAGCCTGCCCCCCTTGTCCCTCTCGTCCCCGCTCCGTGGGGCACAGAGGGCCGGGACGGGCTCCGAGCGGGTCCCCGCAGCTCACCCAGGCTGTGCCGGAGCCTGTTTGAACCTCAGGAGAACAAGGATCCATAAGCGAATCCCAGAGGTGCTGCTTCTCCGCTCTTCCTCCCAGAGACATTACTGGCTTCGTTTTGGAAAATAATCAAATGTGAGTATTTTTTTAAGGTGTGTTGTGTGCTGCCTCCTCCTACTTTTGGAAGGAGCCATCCCAATTAAAGCAGGGCTTTTCGCACGCTGGGGACATGGGATGAGCTCCATGCAGGGACACTGCGGCAGGACCTTTCTGTCCCAACGCCGGGTCCCCACTGTTAGTGCTGCCACGCTCCCTCCCCGAGCCCTTCACCCTGCCCTCCCGGCCTGCCCGTTGCCTTGCCAAAGCCTTTTCATCCCGGTGGACGCCCCCCCCTCCCTGTCACCCACCATCATTCCCGGGTTTCGGGGAGCAGGGCCGAGCCGTGCATGTCCTCCTCCTCTCGGAAGTAGGCGGGTTTGCCCTGGGAGCTGGGGGACTGCTGTGCTTTCGCGGGGCAGTTGGCGACCATGTGGCTGATGCTCTGGCAGAAGTGACATTTCTTGGGCTGCGGCGGGAGCTTGCACTCCTTGGCGTGGTGGTCCAGCCCCCCACAGTTGTAGCATCTGCCAGAGCAGGGAGGAAAAGAGATTCGAGGAGGAGAAATAAAATGAGGTGGGATGATGCTGTGGATGTGCCCGGGACTCATCTGGCTTCACAGCCAGAGCTGGGCTTAAAATCACAGAATCATTTTGGTTGGAAAGCAGATCATCGAGTCCAACCGTTCCCCACCCCTGTCCCTGCCCCATGTCCTGAGAACCTCATGTCCATCTGTCCAACCCTCCAGGGATGGTGACTCCAGCACTGCCCTGGGCAGCCTGTTCCAATGCCCCACAGCCCTTTGGGGAAGAAATCATTCCTAAATCCAACCTCAATCTCCCCTGGTGCAACTTGAGGCCATTTCCTCTCATCCTGCCATTTGCTTTGTTGCCCTTCTCTGAATTCGCTCCAGCACCTCAAGGTCTTTCTTGTCATGAGGAGCTCAACATGGCCCAGCCTCTGCAGGGATGTGGGGTCTGCTGTTTGGGGGCGGCTGGTGGGTTTGGTCCCCTCAGACCCCCAGCTCCAGCACGGCCAGTTTGGACCTGGCTCAGTGGTGCTGCTGGTACCCAGGAGATGGCAGCAAACCCCTGCACCGAACCGAGGCACAGGGGGACACAAACCCGGACGCTGGGGGCTGCAACCCCTCTGGCTCCTGTGTCCACAGACCCTGCAGCTGGCCAGGGTTACACACTGTGCACCAAGAGCAGGAACAGGCAATGGGACAAGTGACAGCCAGGAGAACAGTTGCAGGGACTGTGGCCATCAGTGTGATGACAACCCCAAAAGTGGCTTTTCTTACAGCTTTTAGCACTTGTCCCCTGTGTGCCACCTTCCCACCAGAGCCGCGTGGGCAGAGGGAGCTGCCTTGTGTCCATTTTAAATCCTGCATCTCTCTAGGACAATGACAACCCTTTGCTCTTTCCTTTTCCTTCCCAATTCCTTTACAACCCATTTTAAAACCCACTCGTGAAAAGAGCCAGGTGGGGAGCGCGGCATCCGCTGGGAGAGCCGGGATGAGGCATCCCTGGGCAGCCGCAATGGAGAGGATGGAGAGGACAGGAGGGATGAAGGGCTAGCCAGAAACTCGCCCCGGGGCTCCCAGCTTCACCGTGGGAGACGCTGCCAGGACGTCCGGCCATTTCCTTCCCACAAGGAAGGGTTTTTATCTCTGAGAAAATTACCCCTGCCCAGGGCGGCTCCCCCACACGAGGGGTGTCCCTGACCTCTGCCCCTTCGCTCCTGCTTTGCTGCCCTTTCCCCACCAAACTGCATCTGCCGCTCATTAACCGCCCCAGGAAGCCGCTTTCCCCGAGGAAGGGTCGCTGCCCGCCCGGCGGACCCCAGCCCGTCCCCACGCCATGGGCTCGGGCCCTGTCCTGGATCAGCCCCAGCCACACCTTACCGGTCTCCTTTCGATCTGCGTTTCTGCAGGCTCTTGCCCTTGGGTCTCCTCTCGCTGCCGATGCAGAAGACGCCCCCTGGGCCGGTCACCCGGATGGACTCCAAACCTTTGGATGACTTCTTGAAGGTGAACTCGACAGCTTCTCCCTCCTTCAGGCTGCGGAAACCTTCCATGTGGAGCTTGCTCTGGGGTGGAACAGGGAAAGGAAGGGGGTCAGCACTGAGATGGGGTGTTCACACAACCCCCAGCCCCGCAGACACCCCCCATGGCTGCCAAGGTCCCCCTGTGCCTGTCCCGTGTGAGGGGACAGACATTGGGGACCAAGCTCGTCCAGGCACCTTCATCTCCCCAAAAATTTGAGACTTCAGTGAGCTGGTGCACCTGGTGGAATGGGGCTCATGGGTTTGGCAAGCAAGGGCCAGCAGAGCCAGCCCTGACCCAATTTCAGCAGTATTTGCTGCAAAACGCTGGTTCTCAGCACTACAAAACAGCCCTTTTCTCCCACCGACACCCCAGGCTGGGGAGTGAGAGCTGCCCCTGCACCTCGTGCCACCCCGGCCTGGGGATGCTCAATGGGAGACCCAAAATATCTCTTTTAAAAGACAAAAGGATCTTGAGGCTTTGCAGAGGCACATGAAACCCTGCTCACGCAGGACCCACAGCAGGGCCAGGAGGCTGGGAGGTGGCACTGTCACCCCAGGGTCCCAGCCACCCCCCGCACTGCAGCTCACCTCGATTCAAGCCCTTTAAATACCCCCAGTAATTAATTAAGCAGCCATTTGGTCCTGGGAGCATCTCCTGTCCTGCCCAGGATCACCACATCACTCATCACTGTGCAATCAAAGCCGGGAGTTCAGACTGGGGATTGGGTTTGTGAGATGACAGAAAAATCCACACCACTTTCACGAGCTCCGTCCTTTTGAGCTGAACCAGTTCCCGAGGAGCTGAGATGGGCGATGTAGCCATCATCTCTTGCCCCCCCGTGAGCAGGACCATGACTCACAGCAGCGCTTTCGCTCGGCTTCGTTAGCGGAGCCCAAACGAGCGCGAGCAAAGAGTTAAGGGGGATTTGCTGGCGGAGGGAGGAGCAGCTCCCGCGGGCTGGGGATTCCCAGCAAAGCCGGCGCCAAGGCTGCAGCAGGACCTGCGTTTATGAATGGAGCATCTCTCCCATTCATGGCCCGGCCAGTTCCCATCACGTGGGGCCGCGGTCGCCCGTTCTTCCCACACGCGATCCCGTGCGCACGCTGCCCGCGGACGGGCAGGCACGGTCGGTTCTCCTCTCCCACCCCACCGGACCCACGAGGAAACACCCCATCTCTGTTTTTACAAGAGGGAGGAAATGGAGCTGTTGGTTTTTAGGAGTGCATTTTTTTCAGCAGGACCCATGTGTTTCTGTGGACACATGAGGGAAGTGGGAACGTGGCAAAGCTCGAGGAACAGTCCTCAAGGCCCCTGTTTCTGCAACTTTTCTGCCCTTTCTGTGCCCTGGGGATGACCCACACTCACCCAGCCCACTTGCCTGTGGGGATGGGGTGCAGGGCGGTCCAGATGGGACCACCAGAAACCTGCGCTCTGGCCTGCTGCTGCTCCCAAAAGGGTGAGCCAAACCATGAGCAACAAGGTCCCCAGTGAGGTAAAGGATGTGACAGAGGCTCACAGCAACCTCAGCCCATCCAGGGCCGATCTGGGCAGTCCCATCACCACCCTCCGCTGGCAAACACCCTCCTGTGCTCAGCACAACAGCCAGAGGCTGCTCCCCAGCCCCACGTCAGCTTTCCCCTGGTGCTGAGCACCGCTGGGAGGATGCTGAGCATCAACCAAGCTCTGTGTCCATAGCAGCTGCCAGCACAACACAGGAGGTGCGCAGCTCAGCCTTGGCACCTCATGGTTGGCCACTAACCCTGCCCCGTCCCCAAAGTGCCACCCCAAGGTCCCTCTCAAACCCCTTTGTGAGGTGGTTTGGGTGATGAGGCTGCTGTGGATGGTGAATTTACCCCCCTCCAGCAGCAGCTGCAGTGTTTTGGGGGCAAGGAGCATCACTCCATGGTGAGCATCACTCCATGGTGAGCATTAATTACTCCATGGTGAACATCACTCCATGGTGAGCATTAATTACTCTATGGTGAGCATCACTCCGTGGCAGGGGGATGAGAGACAGAGATCCTCTTTATCGGGGGTGTTTACAGCCCCAGCTGTGTTTACACTGCAGAGATGAAAACTCCCAGGCACATGGCCCCAAGCTTTGGGACAAAGCCAAGCTGTGATGGGGGGACCCCAATGCCCCCCAGCTCAGCCCATGCCTTGGGCATCACCACCTGTAGGCAACCAAAGGTCCAGCTCTGTCCCCCCATGATCCATCCGTTACCCAAATTTCTCGAGGAAGAGGAGGGCTGAGGCAGAAGCTGCAGCAACATGATGGGGTGGGGGGAAGCGATTTATTTTCCAGGAGCGGGTGAGGATGACAACCACCTCCCGGCCCCCTCCGCCAAAAGGCCAAAGGAAACGCCCTCTCCCCAGGGAAGGAGGGGGGGCAAGCGACCAGGGCACCCCCAGCTCTCCCCCCCCACCGCAACCTTTTGATGTGAGGCTGCAGAGTGGCTGGTGGCCCCTGCGCATCCCCCCCCTGCCCCCTTCCCAAAACACACACATTGCTGGCATTCCTCTGTTATCAGATAGGTAATCAAACTGCAGCCCATTGAATTAGCTGCATACCTCCTGCATCTGAAAGGAAGGGGCCCAGAGCCCCCGTCCCACACCACACACAAAGCCCGAGCCTTCCCAGGCCTCCACACACACACCCCCCCCCAAAAAAATAAAGAGAGGAAAGGGGGATTGGAGCGAGCCAGGGATGCTGGGGATGGGGGAGCGCAGGGGAGGGCCAGGGCCGGGAGCCACCGGCCAGCGAGAACAAAGGGCCGGCGGCGGCCGCGCTCCCGCTGCCCAAATTCCAGGAGTTCCAGGCCACGGTGGGGGGAGGAAGGGTGGTCGGCATGGCCGAGGCCCCTCTGACCCCCTGCAGCCCCTCTGCGCATCAGCCCTGCGCCCAGCTCGCCCGCCGCGGGACAGACGGACAGACGGCCCTTGTTGGATGCTGCGGTTTGGGTCCAGGGCTGAGCTCAGGGGTTGGTCTTGGGGGAGGATGGTTTTGGTACCAGGGGGGTGTAGGATGACCCGTGGCTTGGGACCACAAAGTGTTGCCATCCTCAGAATAAAACTGTTTTTAAGTATATCCTAGAGCAAGGATTTCATTCGTTGTCATTAGGATCCAGAGTTAACCAGTGGGACAAGGAACAGCAGCAGAGCTGGCACCACGTCTCCCAAGCTCCCTATGGCCTGCCAGGCCCCCCCCTTTGCCAGGCAGCATGGTGGGCACCTCTCTGCATCCCCCCACCATCCGGCACCCTGGCAGCTCTGTGGTTATTTACGGCAAACAAAGACACAGCACATGAGCGGCCGAGCGCTGTCCCCCACCCTCACCCCTTCCCCACCTGCACGTGGCTGCCTTCATCCCTCCTCTTCACCCCTCATCACAGACCCCATGTTAGACCTGTGTCCCCTCCCGGAGGGGTGACATCGTGGAGCACCCCAAATCTGGCCACTGCTCCCCAAATCTGGCCACTGGTTCACCCCCACCCCGCTGGGCTCCGGAGGGGCTCAGCCGGCCCCGGGGTCACCATTGTCCCCGCGGCCTCCCCAGTGCGACACAAGGGGACGTTTATTCCCAGCCAGCCCCGGCCACTCAATCAAACCATCTTTGTGTCCGGAGCGGCCTGGGGCGGAGCGGCCGCTGCACCTCGCCTCCTACCCGCACCACAGCATTGCAGCCGCTTACACTTAAATCCCTCCGAAAACAAGTCATTTTGGGATGCTGGGCTGCGGGAGCACGAGCGGCGATGCCAAACTCCACTCAGAGCGTTTCGGGCAGCACAACTCCACTGCAGGCAGTGCCCGTGCCTCAGTTTCCCCCACTTGTGCAGGGGAAGTGGCCACAGGGGTCAGGAAAGATGGACCCCCCCAGCTGCTGCGGTTGATGCAACAACCCACGGAGCCCCACGTGCCCTGGACACTTTTGTCACCCCATGACACCCGAGGACCCATTGTGGGGGGACACGCACATCACAGGGGGAGCAGCCCCTCAGGGCTCAGGTTCGGCACAGCGGGCTCCGAGCAGCCCCTTCCTCTGCTCCTGCACCGGCAATAAACCGGTGGGCAGGGGCTGATGCCCGGTCTTCTGGGGCACAGCCGCTTTCCTGCCAAATTGACTATGCTTGCTCTTAATTTCCCACCGTAAACCAGCAAAATTATACACTAATTCTGGAAAGGAAAAAAAAGCAAGTGCCACAGAGTTTAATCCACCAACTACCTGCCCTAAATCCCCACTCCTTCAGCTGGATTTTCCCCCACCCTGAGGGTTCCAAAACCCTCCTGCGCTTCCCAGGGGGCAACTAATTAGGATTAGCTGCTGCATATTAAATTCATCGTCCCGTCTTAAAGCGGGGGCAGCAGCACACACCTTCCCTGGCTGATTTCAGCTTCAACCCACTTAGTCTTAGGACCAAGTAAACAGGGAAAAGGAAACACCGGAGCTGGGGGGAGCAGGGACGGGGGTCGCCAAGGCAGCGGCTCCATCCCAGCCCTTCCCGGCTCCAACAGGCGCAATCCCATTCATTTGGGCCGTTTTATCTGGGAGACCATTTAAGGGTGTTTTCTCTCCCTGCCCTGTGGCGGAGAGGGGGAGCTGGGGGAAGGGATGTGCCTGCAGCCATCAGTTAATCTTTACACAGAGACAGGAGGCTTTTTTTGTGTGTGTGTGTGCATCTTGAGGGAGCTTCAGGGGTGGAATAAAGCCGCTCTCTTTCACTCTCTGCCATCAGGACGCGGCGCACAAGCGGTGCGATACGATTTTATTCCAGCAGTTATTTTAAAAAATTAACAACAAAAAAAATTGCGTCTCCCCCGCCTCCCGAAAGAAGGGATGGCAGCCTGCATTTCTACCCCAAAAACTTCCTTCCCCAGGGACACACTTTGAGATGCGTAGGGTGAAGAAACTTCCCAACCACACATAACTCCAGGGCTCCCAGGTCCTGCAGAGCAAACGCAGGAGCGATGGTGCACATGAGAAAGGAGTAAACGTGAGATATCAGATGTGTCCTGTGCCTCCAGGAGCATCACAGGCCCAATGGACTCACTCAAACCGCGGCTCTGAGCAGGTCCCCGTTCGCCCCACCGTCCCCCCAGCTCTGCACAAACTGCATCCCATGGCCGGATCCTGCCCCGCTGCCCCACGGGGGACCCTGCAAGGCAGAACCCTGCTCCCCAACAGAGAAATCCTCCCTTGTGTCTTTTCTCTGTTACACACTCAGGGATGGAGCTGCCTCTAAACACGTTTTGGGGTTGTATTTTCTTCTGAGACCCCACGTCACGCTGGCACCTTGCCTGACTCTGTTCAGGACAGCACGAGTGCGGGTGGGGGACAGCCCAGGGTGGCTCAGCTGAAACCCATGGCGGAGTGGCAGCTGTCATCACCCTCCGCCCTGTCCCCTCCATCAACCCCCGCCAGGCTCCTGGGGACGGCAGCACCCAGGGGACCACGGGGGACTGAAGCCCCGCTGTGCCCACACCGCCCTGGGCACTCAGGGAACGCCACATCCCAGCCCCAGTGGGTCTAACCATGGGTACAGCCTTATGTCCCCGCAAGGACACGTGTGACTGTGTCACCAAGGTGCCACCAAATGTCCCATGGCCACAGCAGCCACAGGCTCTCAGTGTTCTTGTCGAAATCACAAGAAGGAACAAAAACCCCCAACTAACATTGCTTTCATCAAGGATTTAGGCTGGTTGGCTTTTGCCTTCCCCAGCAGCCCCACACCCCCGTGAGTGATGCCCAGAGCTGTGGTGCGAGCCCAGGGGACCAAACGCAGCTTTGGGGTCTTCCCCAGCACCAGCCTGGTTTCTGTCACCCCCAGGCCCCCAACCTTTCACGGGTGCTGCTCAGCCCTTCACCTCCCCGGGGACAACCTGTTCTGCTTCCCCCTGCTTCATCTCCCCTGTCTCCTCACAGCCCCCATGCGAATCCATCTCCAGTGTCCAGGGGAGGCGTTTGAACCCAAATGCCTCATTTTTAGCTCACAATGGGAGGGAAAGGCAGCCCCGAGGAGCCCTGTTAGTCTCCTGTCCTGCCGAGATTTTAATCTCTTTGTGATCAGATAAAGGGAGAGGGAGATGGAGACGCGCTCCCTGCAGAGAAGGGCCATTCAGACCTGGTTCCTGTAATAAAGTGATTTAATAGATCTAAAGAGGCCAATTCCCTTCTTTCTCCCACAATTACTTCCTGTGGGTCATCATTCACATATGTAAATGAAGAGGGGAAGGCGTGAGTTATGGGGGTCTCTGGGGTGTTAAACCCCCAAGGCTGGTTTGGGGTGCTGCGTGGGGTGCTGGCGGTGGGTGCCCGGAACAGCATCCTGAGCCTCGTGTGCCATCATCCCCCACCAGTGACGGCTTTTGCCCTCCCAGACCTGACCCCTCCCCGGGTAGTGGAGCTGGTACCGGCTCTCAGGAAGCGCTGGGATGGGGAGAGCATCGGGAAAAGAGCCCGTTCCCCAAAAGTAGGGAGGGAGGGAGTTCAGTCCCTCTCCAAGGAGGGGACACGGCTGCGCAGCTGCCGGGACGCTCCGTGGTGGCAAAGCCACCGGCATCAGCCCTGGGTGTTTCGCTGCAGGCGAGCAGTGACTTTGTGATGCCCGCGAGCAGGGCAGGAGGTGAAGGCCGACCCGGGGGGAGAAAGATTGGGCACCAGCCCAAAGCCACCCACTTCTGGTGGTGCAAAGCCCAGCACCGGGAGCCCTTAGCTGCAGCGGGGAATGACACAAATACACGCTGCCCCTCTGCTGCCCAAAAGAGCCCGTTTTTACCCAGCATTCACCGTACCGCCCGAACACAGCAAACCCTGCGCACGGGACCCCGTGGCTCCCCCAGCCCCGGAACGGCAGGTCGCGGGGACCTGCACGACTCCCCGAGCGCTGGGATGGTCCCGACAGAGACACCCCGCTTAATTCTCTTTTTCTGCAGGAATGCGAGCGAGAGCAATCAGGAAACCAGACTGTCTGGGGGCAATAAACCCCAGGAAAAAGGGAGGGAGGGCGGGAGGCTTCTCCACATGGGCACTGGGTCCCGCTGTGCTACATTGAGATGCAAAGACCCATTTGCTGCCTCTGAAGCACCAGAATCTCAGTTTTCCCCAGCTGATTTGGAACTGTTGCCTCCAAACTCAGCAGTGTTTCTGGCCTGGGACGGTAGCTCCTACCAAGGCATTTTCACCACACCGCAGCCAAAGGAGAAGGGATTTGTTCTCCGCTGATCATCACTCACTTGCCAAACCAGCAGAGCCCTGCCTGGAGCAGCCACAGCCTCGTGGGCAGGGGCTGAGAGACCCCCCTGCAGCTCCGTCCTGTACCCCCAGCTCAGCTCCTCCATGGGACAGACCCCAATTTTGGAGGGTTTGGGCCCATGGTGAGTGACAGCCACTGAAGCTGGCTGGTCCAGGGCCTCCCTGGAGCTGGCATCGCCAAATCCTGCACGGCTGCTCCCAGTTGTACCCACCAAATCACTCATGTTTGCTCCAGAGACCCCAACACCTCTTTACTTGTGGTCACTTTGCTCCCTGGCCGTGTGGGGACACAGGGCACACTCATCACACCCAGCCCTTTACACGGCAGTAGGTGCTGAGCCCCACATCTCCATCCCAGCGCCTGCCCTGATTTTGGGCACCATCTCCAAACACCAGCCCCTAAATAGGGTCCCCCAGCAGATCCTCCCCTGCCAACCGTGTGGGTTCAAGCAGCCGCAGCCCCAAATCCACGACTCCGCTCAGCACAAGATCACCGACACGCGTGGGGCTTCCCCCTCAGCAAGGTGTGTGCGGGTCAAATCCGGACACGAGACTGTCACTATCGTACCGAATCCATCGGGGCACACATGTGACCCCGCAGGTTTTTGTGCCAGCCGCAGCCGAAACAAGGGGACAGGACAGAGATTTCCCTCACCTGGGGATGAGCTACATCTGAGGGAAGCCCAACCCTGCATCCCTACGTGGCTCAGAGCTCCCAGAACCTGGTCCCTGAGGGAAAACCAGCTCTTCCCCGGGTCCCTCTGCGCGGTGAGCAGCATCCCCACTCCGACACATCCCGCGGGCACCTGCTCCCCTGGATCCGTGATCCCTGGCTCCCCAGGGAACCATGATGGGAAAATGAAATCGCTCGGGGATCAGCTTACAGGGCCGGTCCCCGGAGAGGAGCCCGGGGCTGCCCTTCGCCACCCGCCTCGCAACGGGAAACGAGCCTGGGGCATCCCGGCTCCCACGGGATGATGCTGGGCTGGGATGTGGGGAGCCGTGGGGATCCCCATCCCGTGTCGCGTCCTCCCAGGGGCATGCTAAGGGCTGCGCCTCCTTTTCTCCCCAAGGCCCCACGCAGGATTCGGCCCCGTACCTGGTGCACGAAGACATCGACGGGCGAGTCCAGGGTTGCGCCGCCCTTGGCGGTCATGGAGAGGAAGCCGAAGCCCATGCGGACGTTGAACCACTTGCAGATGCCGGAGCCGTGCAGGGGCTGGGACTCGTTCTCTGCCTTGGGCGAGTCTCCGACGGGCTCCTCGCCCGGCTTCTCACCTGGGGAGAGACCCACGGAGCGGCTGAGCCGAGGGGCTGGGGGAGATGTGATCCCCCCAGCCCAGCCAGCCCGCACCCAGCCGGGCAGCCCGCGGCAGGAGCCCCAAATCCTGCCGGGGTTCCCCAGGCTGGAAAATAAATTAAAAAAAAGAAAATAATCAACCAAACCAAACAAAAATAAACAAACAAACAAACAAAAAAAACGAATCAAACAACGAAAAAAACCCCACAAAAATCACACAAAAATCCCAACCGTCCCTAAAAAGCCGAGCGGAGCGGTCAGCGCTGCCTCCACGTGTGCGCGGGGATCACCCCGGGAGACCGGGAAATGAAGGCAGCTGCTGCCGGCACGACACGGGCGCTGCGTGGAGTGGGGGCCCTAAATCCGTTCTCCCGTCAAAAACATGAATAACAAACAAACCAAAAAAAAAGGGGAAAATGGCAAAAATGAAAAAAAAAAATACAAAAACCACCAAAAAAGGGAAAAAAACTCCCCCAAAATACCAACCCGAAATCCCCCTGTCCCCAGCAAGCCACGCTGGAGAAAGTGTCTCCCCTGCCGTCAGCATCCCCCCCGCTGCACGGGGACCCCCCCGCTCCCAAACAACCCCAGCAGCCGCCACCGGCCCCAAACTTCTGGGCTCATCCTGAGGCTGAAGTGGGGGGGGGGGGGTAAATATATAAATCACCCCCCACCCCGAGCCCCCCAAAGAGCTGCAGCGGGGGAGCGGGACCGCGCCGCGCCCGGCCGCACTGCTGGGGCGCAGCGGGGCTGGGGGGGCCGGCGCTGGGAGGGGGGGGGGGGGTCCCTGCGCCCCCCGGCCGGGCTCAGCCGTCGTTATTAATAATCGCGGAGCCGAGGCGGGCTGCGACAATAATATAACTTAACCTGCAAACTGCTGGTTGGAAACAGACCCCATCCCGACACTCGCTTGCAAATTCCGAGTTGTGGCTGTTACCGCCTCCTCCCTCCTCCTCCTCGGCCAGCTTTGAGGGGATCAGACCGGCCAAAAAAAAAAGAGAGAGAAAAAAAACAACCAACAAAAAACCCCAGCTTAGACCCCGCCGGGAGGGAGCCGGGAGAGGTTTGACTCCATCTTCACTCCAACAATAGGGGTGGGAGGGAGCGGGAGGGTTTTTTCAAAGGCTCCCAAATTCTCGCAGACAATAGCAGCCCCCGCCCCCCCCCCAGGACCCACCCGCGGGGCCGAGGGGCGCCGGGCCCCGCTCCTCCATCCTACCCCCACGTGATCCTAATTAACGCCCCCCCCGGTAATAGCGAAACATTCCGAGAGGGATTTGGGGGGGTGGTGGGTTGACCACCCCCCCTGCTTAGGGGCGAGGCCACCTGTCAAGGGAAGACGTGACCCCCGGGGGTGGGGGGAGGTGGGACCCCCGAGGACCGGGGGGAATTTCCACGTCGTTTCTCCGCGCCCCCCCCGCGCTGTCGCCGTGAGCGGAGCCACCTGCGAGCCACGGCCCCCGGGACGCGGCGGGGAGAGGGAACTGGGGCAGGGGAGGGCCGGTTTTCCGGGACACCGGGATCTCCCTGCGCCCTCAGCCTCATCCCATGTCCCGCGAGTGGGGCGTGCACCCCGTGGCCGTGTCCCTCCGGCCCGGCGGCACAGGCCGCCCTCCCGCCGGCGGCGGAGCGGTGCCGAGGCGGTGCCGGTGCCGGGGGGGGGCGCGGCGGGGGCGGGGGGACCCGTCGCCCCCTGGGCCGGGCGGGAACAAAGGGCGAGTGACCAGCGGCTCCATTTCCGGCGGGCGGACAATGCCCCGGCCCGTGGGGGCACAGCGCCGCCCGCCGCCCCTCCCGGGCGCTGTGGGGTGTGCTTGGGGGGAGCCCCCGCCACCGCCCCCAAACTGGGGGGAGCTGACAGTGACCCCCGTCCCCCGCCGCAGGGATGAGCCGGGGGGACATTTGAACTGAGCGCGGCTGCCCCACGCGGGACGCTTCTCGCGTGGTACCATTGAGCGGAGCGGGGGGTGGCACCGTGCGGCGCTTGGGTTCGCTGGGGAGCGTGGTGCCACCCGGGGGGTCCTCTCGGCCCGGCCCGGTGCTGCCGGTAACGTCCCGCGTGGGGCGGCCACGCACGAAGCCCCCGGGGCCGCCGGCGCTGGCCGTGGTGCTGAACGCGCACCCCTGTCCAGGGTCCTGGGCGCTGCCTTCTTCCTCCTGCCCTTCCTCCTCCTCTTGTCCGTTCTCCTCCTCCTGCCCTTCTCCTCCTCCTGCCCTGCACACCCCACACCAAGACTCCCCACACCCGGGGGCTCCGCGTTGCCCCTTTCCCGCAGAGCCGAGCAGTCCCACAGACCCCACCCGCGGGCCCAGGGTGAGGGTGGAGGAGGAAGAGGAGGGTGGTTTTTGCATGGGTACCCCGAGGGCAGGGAGAGGGATGAGCCTTCGGGAGGAGGCGGTCTGGACTGGGGAAGAGATGTCCCCAAACCTGCCCCCACTGCCACCCCCCAGGGCTCTGCCAGCTCCCGCGGCAGAGGTGAACCAGGGTCCCATGGGGCTCGGGTGGAGCAGAAGGAGCCTGCAGCAGCATTAATAATTCTGTGACATTCACAGGGTGTCACCTCATCTTTATGCTCGTTTTAACGGGGATAGATGGGGGCGCGGGGAGAAAACTGCCCTGGTCTCTTGTTCACAGCATCAGTCTTGAGTCAAGTCCCTGAAGCCGAGGAGCAGTCCTGCGTCTGCACCAGAGGAGCGCAGTGTCTGGCGGGGGCTTCCAGGAATCCCCCTCCTGCTCCAGCAGGAACGGGAGGGGACGCCGGGCTGGGGACAGTCTTGGCAAGAGGGAAACCACGGTGCGTGTTCACATGTGCTCACCTTCCCGCTCCCCCCGCTCCCTGCCGGCACTCGCAGCACCCTCTAGGAGGGGATGCGCTGCGGAAGCGTCCCGGGACTGCGGCAGCCGGGGCGCATCTGGCCCCCTCTCCTGGCCAGGGAGGGCCAGGGCCGCGGGTCGCGTTTATTCTCCTCCTCTTGTTTGTGGGAGGAAAGAAGAGGGAAAAAACCCCAAGACTTGCGGGAGACCCCTCCAGGTCGCTCCTTTCCTCTCGGTTCATCCCTCCTTCCAGCCCATCTCCTTCTCCGTTCGCCTCCTTTCACCCGGGATTTGGGGAGGGCGCAGTTGGCTGCCTGTGCATTTCACTCCCACGCTTCTGCAAACAACCCCACAAGTGATCCGAGCCCACTCATGGGGGATAAGAAGCACCTGAACAAGTTCCTGGCGCTGAGGCCAAGGTTTGTAGAGTAGCCCTGAGAAATGGCTTTGTCCCTTCCGTCCCCAGAGGGGACATCTTGATGCCAGCACCCACACAGCCTGGGGACAGTGTCCCTGCACAGGCAGGACCCACTGCAGCGGGGCAGGTGGTGGGCAGAGGCGCGGGGGAAGGACGTGGTGAGGAATCAGCCCTTGCTTTCTCCAAAATGAATCCTTCAAAAATAATCCATCACCGTGCACCAGTTTCCTCCCGCCAGCCCCTTCCTGAGTGAGGGAAGGGACTGGCAACCCCTAGCGACACTCTATTCTATTTAAACTTAGCAGCAAGTTTCTCAGCATCCCCCAATTTCTGCCTATCCTCAGTGACTTTCCGTCCAAGCAACATGGCCACATCCCTGAGCACGGCGCTTCCAGGCGGCTTCTCTTTACCTCTCAACATCATCTCCCCTGGCCCCGGTGACACAGCCCTGCAGTGGTGACAGTCCCATGTCATATTTCTGTGTGTGGTGTATTTGTTTTTTGGGGCCTGTTGAATGGCAAATGTGAAAGGGAAGGGGACTCCTTCCTGTTCTTTCAGAGCCGGTCGCTGTGCCCTGCTCGGCTTCAAGGGAATAGCCAGCAAAGCGGCCGCTTTCACAAATAATGGCTTCATTAGATTGAAAGAAGTGGACAGTGACCTCTCCGAAATGGACTTTCTGACCCCTGCTGACCTCTGGCCCTGGCTATGACAGCCTGTAAATCTTCCCTCTCCCGGCACAGCCACGCCGAGGGCAGGCAGAGCTCTGCCTGAGCCCTGTGCCGGCGGTGCTGCCCAGTTTGGCATCGCAGACCCCTGTGCAGGCAGCACGGTGCTGCCTGGGGGTGGCCAGGTCCTGTCCCAGCAGGATGAGGCCCGGGGGATGCGCAGATCCTGGGCACATGGGTCATAGCTTTGGCAGAGATCGGGTCTGCTGCCCTCAGTGTGCTGCAGAGCCCGTGAGGGGCTGGTCCCGGGAAGCTGAAGGGCACTGGGAATGGTGTTATGGGGTTTGTGGCTCCAGCGCCGTCTCCCAGCACTGTCACCATCACCACCTGCCCATCGGGAAGGTAGACACCAGCCTCCGAGTCCCCATTGGGGAGAGCTGAGCCCACTCCCTGCCCATCCCACAGGCACACACAAACCTCCTCCAGCCCCACATCACCCACCTCCCTCCCACCGACACTGGTCCCTTTGCAGCCCCCAGCACAGGCCAGAGCGCTGCCGACACGGCACAGCCACAGCCTCACCTCCCGAGCTGCTGCTGGGGAAACTGAGGCACAATGGGGATCTGTGGCCTGTGGGTGGCTGTGCAAGGGCAACCCATGCCAGTCTCCCCATACCAGCTTGGTGCCCTGTGCTCCCCACGGATGGCACTTGTCCCCTAGCCCCTCGCATCCCAGAGCCACCCGCCTCCCTCCTCCCCATCCTTGCATGCTCGCTGCTGACCTTTGCCTATGAAGCAATCAATAACGGAGGCCACAGAGCCGCTCCTCCCCCTTGCCGGCCCCCCGCGCCCCCCACTTACCCCTTGCCTCCAACAAGCCCGGCTGGGACTGAGGAACGCTCTGGTAACTCCCAGTGCTGGGGACACGGGGCTGGGGGTGCATCAACCTACCGGAGACACAGGTGTGCTCCCAAGGAAGCCCTTGACCAGGCATCCCCATCCCAACACCCCCAAAAATGTCTCCCTGGGGCTGCTTTCCACCTCTGGGGTGTCAGTGGGTGCTGCACACCTCTGTGTTCAGGGTGCCCATGGTGGGGACGGAGCGTGGCCATCTTGCTGCTGCCAGAAATGGGGCTCCCTGGGGCATCGGCACTGGAGAAGGGAGGGTGAGGAGCGTTCCTGCAGGTGACCTGCCAGGGGGTGACCCACAGGGATGCTGCTGGTGCTGGGATGCCGCCCAGGCTTCCCCGCAGCTCCGCTGCCTTTCAGATAAGGCAGGAGGGGGTACAGGCAGGTAGAGTCAGTCCTGGCCTTTCCTAATTCAGCAGCTCCTCTTTGCACCCCCAGTTCCCCTTCAATAAAAGCCCTTGGGCAGCAGCTGATCGATGGGCTACAGAGTGGGGATTGATCAGGATTTCAGCCCCATACATATTCGTGCTCGCTGATAAAGGGAAATCAATAGCTGAACGAGATACTCCTCCGAGGCAGCAGCCTCCAGCAGACCAGGGCTCACCATCCTTCCCTTGCCCCTTCAGTCCCCCACCCTGCCCCAAGCCTTGTTCCCCCCAACAGCAAAACCCAGGCAGGGGGAGAGAAAATTGCTCTGGGGGGGGGGCATGGTGTGGAGGAGAGGGGGCAGAGCTCCTCCTCCTGTGGCTGAATCTCACCTTCCAAAGCACCCGCCCGCCTGCATCATCTTCCTCTCACTGGTGGGATGGAAAACTAGGTGCTAAAGACCCCCCTGCACCCAAAGTCACAGGCTGGGTGACCCTGGGGAAGCCGGGCTGGCTGGTGCATCCACAGCCCATCACCTCCAAATGCCGGCGGCAGCAGCCGACACCGCCCCTTCCCCAGTGCTGAGACCTGGAAACTCATTGCAGCTGTGGCCAGAGCAGCACCCTCCAGGTGCCTGTTCCATAGGGACAGACAGGGTGGGGGCACCCACTGTTCACCCATTCATCTGCCTGCAGCTGATACAGCCCTTCCCTTCCTTTCCCTTCCTTTCTCTTCCTTTCCCCTCCCTTTTTCCCATTCTCCCTGTCACTTTCCCATTTCCCCCTGCCTGGAGGGACAGTGACAGCAGGGACCCCCCTGTGGCATGCTCGGACACCCCCGGGTGCTGTGGGGCTCCCTCCAGCCTCATGTCCCGTCCCGGCTGCTGTGGCTGAGCCCGTCCCCACACTCTGCCCCACACCTCATCCCTCCCTTTGCACACAGTGACTCAAGGCCCGGGCTCGGCCCAGTGTCCCTCCAGTTCCCCCAGTGCCCGGGGAGCTGCTTTGCCCCAGGGAGGACCCTCCCCAGTGCTGACTAAACCCTCCCCGGCCGGCCCCGGCAGAGCCGCTTCCACAGAGCCACGGCCGCTGACTCGGCTGCTCGGGCACGTACACACACAGAACCATTTTGGTTGGAAAAGCCCCTCAAGATCATCAAGTCCAACTGTTCCCCCACCCTGTCCCTGCCCCATGTCCTGAGAACCTCATGTCCGTCTGTCCAGCCCTCCAGGGATGGTGACTCCAGCACTGCCCTGGGCAGCCTGTTCCAATGCCCCACAGCCCTTTGGGGAAGAAATTGTTCCTAAATCCAACCTCAACCTCCCCTGGCGCAACTTGAGGCCGTTTCCTCTGCTCCTGGCGCTTGTTCCTGGGGAGCAGAGCCCGACCCCCCTGGCTCCAAGCTCCTTTCAGGCAGTTCAGAGATCAGAAGGTCTCCCCTCAGCTCCTGTTCTCCAGCTGAACCCCCCAGGTCCCTCAGTCTCCATCACACTTGTGTTCCAGCCCCTCACCAGCTTCGGTCCCCAGTGCTGCTGGGAAAGGTGCAGAGGCAGCTCCGCTCTGCCTCAGCTTCCCTGGCAGCCCAACCAGAGCCCAACTGTGTCCACTTATGCTGGGCCAGTGGTGGCCGAGGAGGCTCCTGGCAGCCAGGATTGTGGCCCCAAGGTGAGGCTGGCACCCCACTGGGGCACCCATGGGTGCTGGGGAGGAGCAGAGGGCAGGGCAAGGGTACAGGGCTGGTGCTGGCTCTGCTGTCACCCCAAGCCCGGCTGGGTAAGGGCCCTGTGTCCCTGTGTCCCCAGTTCCCTCGAGAGCCCCGGTTCTCCCAGACCTGGATTCCCCCAGGAATGCATTGCAGAGTTGGGGCTCCACATGGGACCCCCCTCAACTGATGAATCCAGGTGTGATCACAGCCCTGGGGACTGCAGTGTGTTGGGACCCCCCAGCCCCGTGGCTTGGCCAGTGTGGTGCCCCAGCTGGTGACAAAGCTGGTCAGTGCTGTCCCCTCCAAGGTCACCATCACCCTCTGTGAGATGGGTGGCGGGGAGGGGGTGTCTGGGCAGGGGTCTGGGGGAGGCTCAGAGCCACCCAGTCTGTCCAGGCTCCCTCCGGGCGCTGCTGAGTCGGAGCAAACGGTGGAGCTGGTGCTGGGGAACCAGCCTGACCGGCTCCCCGGCTGTCAGCACCTGAGGAATGCCAAACCTGCGCTGCGCCAGGGCTGGGTGCTCAGGGCTGGGTGCTCAGGGCTGGGTGCTCAGGGCTGGGTGCTCCCTGGGTGACTCTGCCGGTCCGCCCAGCTGTGGCGTGCAGGGAGCAGCACCCCGGTTCCCGCTCGGCACGGCACGGCGCCCCACTCCCCGCTGGGACCCTCGGCTGGCAGGTACATGGGGGTGCATGGTGGGGAACCCCGGACACTGGGTGCTGCCCGGGCCAGCCCGGCTTGCAGGGGTGCTGGTGGGGAGGGCGGCTTCCAGCTGGAGAGCACCGGTACACCAAACCGGCTGCCACCCGTGGGGGCTGCCCGGTGCTGGGACCCGCGCCCCTGCTCGGCGGGGACTGGGATGGGTCCCGGCTCAGTTGGGATGGGGATCGGAACCGGCCAAGGAGGGGGCACCAGGAGGGGAGGTGGGGCTGAGACCGGCTCTGCCCCTCTCACCTCCAGTCTCTGAATCTGGGGGGCTGCTGGGCTTGTAACCCCACTCCTGCCACCAAAGTGTGTCCCCAGGGCCACCAGTAAAGCTGGGGTTCTCCAACTCCAGTGGTCTCATGATGCAGGCTGGGGGGACAGCAGGGCTCCTCCATCACCCCTGTCCCCACTCCCCACAGAGCATGTGGCTGCTGGTGACACAGTTCGGCGGGGGGGACAGGGGCAGCGGGGGACGATGGCAGCTCCCCTGCCCTCCCTGTGACCCCCACCCGTGAGCAGCCGCCCAAGCCAAATCCCTGGTTTTCCTGGAGGTGGCAGGTCCGCTCGCACCCCGCGGCCACTGGGCTCAGCCTGGCGTGGCCCCAGGCTCGGCTTAACCCGTGGTCACCGGCTCAAAGGCAGCCGCAGCCACCGCCCTCGGTCCCCTTGTCCCTTCTGATTATTAAATGGCACCTTGTGCCTTTTACTTGGGTGCTGGGAGACAGGGGTTGGGTGCTGGGTGACCCTTTGGGATGACAGGAGGCAGCAAAAGAGCTGAGCAGGTTGGTTTGGCTTGGCCAGGGGGGATTAATTAGCCGTGCCAGGTGCCCCGGTGTGGCAACACCAGTGGGAGACGTGTCCTGGCGGGCAGGGACGGCAGGAGCTGTGTCCTCATGTCCTTGTGAACTTGACCTACTGTTGTGGTAGAAAAGAGCATGGTGAAATTGGGGTGCTGAGGCAGCACAGGACCCCAAGGCGAACTCCTTCCCCAGGGCCGGTGGGTCACTGGGTGGCCCAGAGTAGCACTGGGTGGCTCAGGATCCAGCTGCAGGGCTGGGATGGGAACAACAGATGAGGAGATCTTTGGAAATCCAGCTGCAGGCGAGAGGCAGCAGTGATGCTGAGTCAGCAGCTCCCACCTCCCCCCAGAGCCCCGTGTGACACAGAACTGGTGTCCCCAGCCCAGTGCCACCCCAGGGCCATGGGCAAGGCGGGACCGGGCACCGCCAGCGAGTGCTTGAGAAACCAGCACTGGAGCAATCCTGGGGTGCAACTGGGTGCCAGGGATGGACACATCACAGGGCAGAGAGGAGACACATCCCCGTGCAAACCGTGCTGCCCTGGCAGGAGTGTCCCCAGTGCAGGTGTCCCCATGTGCCACCGCAGAGTCCCCAGCTTGGGGCACTGGGGCTCCCTCCAGCCTGACCCGCTCTTGCTCATTTTCTCTGACACCCAGCTTGCCCCCAGTGCGTTTAAGCAGCTTTTTCTCCCCTTTGTGGTGTGCACCCATCCTTCCTCCACTGGCGGGTGCTGTAACCCTGGGGATCCAGCTGGGACACTGGGGATCCAGCTGTGGCTTTGCTGATCCAGCTGTGGATTTCCCAATGCAGATATGTGGCCCCAGCCAGGCTGGTCCCAGCCTGGAGCCGCGCTGGCTGTCCCAGACAAGGTCTCATCTCCTCCTGGAAGATGACACCAACCCTTCCTATCTGTACTGGAAAGACCTGCCGGGCCGGGGAGAACCAGACACGGAGGGCGCGTGGCGGGCGGGCAGAAGGGGCAGGCAGCTGCCTGCACCCCGCGCTTTCCTGCCTGCCCCTGCGCCCCCGAGCCCCCTTAGGGACTGGAGCCATTGGGAGGTGACAGGGTGAGAGGGGACCCAGCTCCAGGTGGTGCAGGATGAGGGTCTCTCCCGAGGTGTCCCCTGGGAACCCAGCCCGGTGGGGTGTGCAGGGAGGTGTCCCCGTTCCCACCTGGGACACCTGAAAGTCAGCCTGTCCTTAGGCTGAGCCCAAAGCCCCGTCCCTTGCACTGCCCAGGCTGGACGGGGCTCTGAGCAACCTGAGCTGGTGAAGATGTCCCTGCTCATGGCAGGGGGGGCACTGGGGGAGATTTGAAGGCCCCTTCAACCCAAACTAGTCTATGATTCTCTGACGCTGCACAGTTCCTAATTGGGACCTGGGGATACGCTGCCCCACTCGCAGCTCCCTGCACAGCACCTGCTGTGTCAGCAGCTTCCACAGCCCCAACCCAGCAATAAAACCCTCCCGGGGCAGGGACTCTGCCACGGCACAGCATCGGTGTCCCCTCCAAAGCTGGGGTAGCACAGGTGGCCCTGTCCCCTGCCCTGAGCACCAGGGACCGCAGCGAAGCCCATCCTGCAGCAGTGGGCACAGGGGCTGAGTGCTGGGTACCAGCTTCATCACAGAATCAGTAGTTTAGGTTGAAGGGACCTTCAAAGCTCCCCCAGTGCCCCCCTGCCATGAGCAGGGACATCTTCACCAGCTCAGGTTGCTCAGAGCCCCATCCAGCCTGGCCTGGGATGTCTCCAGGGATGGGGCATCCAGGGATGGGAGCCTGGATCAGGGTGCAAGTGGCAGGTAATTAGTGCAGCTCATTATCTCCTGCCGATGGGGCTGCAGAGGTGGCTGGAGCCACCCTGTGTTTCCCAGCAGCAACAGGGAAGGGACAAGGGCAGATGCTGCTCAGGTCCCCACCTCCTCCGCGAGCCCCGCGGCTGCCCCGGCCGGGCCCTTTTGCTGCCCTGTTGTTTTCTGGGCTTGTTTGTTTGCTGCGTTTGCTGACTCGGCGCAGCCCGGCCGCCCTCCTGACTCATCCCGCAGCTCGGGGCACAGCCCGGCCGCATCCTGCACGCTCAGCCGCGCTGCGCCGGGCTCTGCCGGAGCCACCGCGTGGCACCGCGGAGCTCCCCAGCATCTCTGTTGGGTGCACAAGCAGAGGGGCCAGTGGTTCCCCCATGCATCCCATGTGTGCCAGGAGGGGTGTCATGAGCACCCCAAGAATTGCATAGAACCCCCAAAACCATCTCCAGTGCTCATGGGACACCCCAAAATGCCCTGCAGGACCACCAGCAGGTCTGGGGGGAGTTTTAAGGACTGGCTTGGACTCTGGGGCCGGTTCCTGCAGGTGGTTTCTTCTCAGCCCTCCCAGCATCTCCTCCTCTCCCCGCAGCTCCCCAGCATCCGCGGGGGCCGAGCGCGGTGGTGCGGGGCGTTACGGAGCAGCAGCCCCCGCTCCCCGGCCCCCCGGCATGGATTCGCCGTTCCGGCACACCAAGTCCAGGGGCTTTGTCTCCAGTGCCGAGCTGAGCATGAAGCAAGCGGTGCCGAGCACACCAGGGACCGAGGGCAGGTCCCGCTTCCAGAAGGTCTCGCTGGTGTCGCGGCGGCTGGAGAAGACGGGGAGCGTGCGGGGCCGGGATGGGAGTCCCTCCCGCGTCTCCCTCCTGCTGCAGGCCTGGGAGAGGGAGATTGTGGAGCAGACAGGGTCCGGCCCCACCACCCTGACCCACCGGGAACGCTCCTCGTCCTCCGTCAGCCTCCTCAAGGACTTCACCGCGCACGGCCCCATCTTCTCGCAGGTGTATTCCCCGGCGCAGAAGCCGCGGCGGCAGGATGAGAGGGGAAAGGTGGGGACCGGCGCCGGCAGCAGTGGCATCTCCCCATCGGTGGGTGCGCCCGTGCACAGGGAGAGCTACGTGCATGGCACCCTGCTCCCCACCCGACCCCCCGAGTGTCCCGCGGGGGCTCCTGGTGACAGTCCCGGTGCCCCGTGTGCGGCCGAGCGCGGCCGCGTCCCTGCCGTGCCCAGGGCCAGGCATGTCACCGTGCTGCGGACAGGCAGGGACGCCGCCGGGACAGAGCCGGGGCTGGCGGAGGGAAGGGAAACCCAAAACGGGACACACGACGCTGCCGGTGTCACCACGGCCCCGCCACTGCAGGAGAGCTGCGGGCAGGAGGGTGGTGGCTTCGCTGGGGATGCAGCAGGCAGCGAGAGCTCATCGGGCACCGCCGAGGCTGCTGAGGGATCCCCGGGGGACAAACACTCGCCACAAGCCGCAGCCACGCCGGTGAACGCAACCCTGGGAGATGGCAACAGGCCGGGGGACCCGCAAACCAGTGTAACCAGCTCCGCGCAGTGTCCCTCAGAGGAGGCCGGCGGCCAGGCTGGTCTGGGTGACGCAGGAGAGGGAAGCACGGCAGACAGGGACAACAGCATTTCAGTGACACCAACAAGGACAGACAGCCCATCAGGAGCCAGTGTCACCCCTGAAAATCCATCCTTGGAGGGGAGCGATGATCCTGGTGCCACCCCCAAAAACCCATCCTTGGAGGGGAGCGATGGTCCTGGTGTCACCCCCAAAAACTCCTCAGAGGGGAGCGATGATCCTGGTGTCACCCCTGAAAACCCCTCAGAGGGGAGCGATGGTCCTGGTGTCACCCCCGAAAACCCCTCAGAGGGGAGCGATGATCCTGGTGTCACCCCTGAAAACCCCTTCTCGGAGGGGAGCGATGGTCCTGGTGTCACCCCCGAAAACCCCTCAGAGGGGAGCGATGATCCTGGTGTCACCCCTGAAAACCCCTCAGAGGGGAGCGATGATCCTGGTGTCACCCCTGAAAACCCCTTCTCGGAGGGGAGTGATGCTCCAGAGCCTTCACCTGAAGCACCAGCACCTGTACCTCCAAAGGCTGAGGTTGAGTTGGATGGGGGCGAAACGACGGGGAACCCCCAGGGAACAACCCAAGAGCCCGAGACCAGCCCAGACCCTCCTGCCAAGCCCCCAGCCCCTGACCCCCCAGCCGAGAGCCCCCTGGATGCCACCGAGGAGGACCCCGAGCTGCTGGTGGACATGGAGATCTTTGTGGACACGCTCCGCAACATGGAGCCCTCGGAGATGCGGAAGGCGCCCAAGACCCCACGGCAGCCCCGGCCGTCGTCGCTGGGCCGCTGTGCCGCTCTGCCCCCCATCCACGAGGACCGGGTGGCCCCCCGGGCCCCCATCTCCCTGCCCGAGGCCCTGCGCGAGCTGCTGGCGCGGGGACCGGCGGGGCGGCAGGACGAGAACCCCGAGGAGGAGGAGATCGAGAACCCCTACCTGAGCCCCGAGGAGCGGGCGCTGGCGAGGACCCTCCGCAGGGCACCTGGGGACAGTGCGGCTGGTGACAGCCGGGCAGAGGGGAACTCGCTCCTGGGGAAACTGAGGCAGGCGGGAGAGGAGGAAAAGGCCAAAGCGGCAGCCGGGGGTTTGGCCGAGCGGAGCGTCCTCTTCCGAGGGAACGTCCTCAAGGGCATGGCGCTGCTCTCCCACTTTTTGGAGCACCGGGCGACTGCGGCCGACGAGCTCAAGCCGTACTCCCGCCTGGACAACAGTGTGCTCTACAGCCGCTTCATGGCCCCCAGCGCCGCCCCGCTCGAGCTGCCCGGCAGAGATGGGGGGGACACAGGATTGCCCGCCCCTGGGGACCACAATGGGCTGGGACCTGGTGACCACCCTGTCCCCGAGATGGCCATGCTGGAGGCTCCGAGTGCCGGCTGCGTCCCTCTTGTCACCGAAGAGCCAGAGAGTGCCATGGCCCTGTGCCCCGCAGATGTCCTGGTGAGTGATGGGGGGGATGAACCCCAGAGTGCTCCCCATCAGAGGGGACATGGGGTGACAGCCCCCGGTGCAACAAGACAGTGCTGGGATGGGTGGTGGGAGGTACCAGGACGGGTGACATAGGGTACTGGGACGGGTGACGGAGCATTTTGGCATCGGTGGTGGGAGGTTCCGGGATGGGTGACAGAGGGTACCAGGGCAGGCGACAGAAGGGTACCAGCTCAAGTGATGTGTGGGTGGCACCATGCATGATGGGAGGGTCCCGGGGTGGTGACAGGAGGTCCCGGGCGGGTGACGGGAGGCAGGTCCCCGTGGTGCAGGAATGCTCAGGTGTGGCTGCTCGGGGCGGTGGGAGGGAGCAGCAAACACCAGACGCGAGGTTGCGACTGCGGCTTCTTTGGGCTGCGGGGAGATGGCTGGTGCGGCTGATGTCCCTCCTTGCTCCTCATGTCTCCTTGGGTGTCCACAGCAGGAGGACAAGGACGGCTTCAAGATCAACACGAGACCTGGCAAGGTACAGGGGGCGTGGGGGCCGGGCTGGGCTGGCCGGGGGGGACACAGTGCGGTGTGGCAGCACCTGTCCTGTGTCACCCCTCCCAGATCATCCTCTTCGCTGAGGCTGGATTCGCGGGCCAGAAACGGGAGATTTGGGGCGACGTCCCTGATGCCACGTCCTGGGAGCTCTCGCGCACCATCTCCATCAGGGTCATCCGAGGCGGGTAGGGGACGGTGACAGGGCGAGGACATGGCGGGAGGGCTCAGCGGGGCTGCCTGTGCCGGGGGTGGCGAGTGACCGTCCCGCCGGCGCTAATGACAGCGGCTGTGATCCGGCAGTGACAGGACTGACAGGACATCCCCACCCACACTCTGCCCCCAGGCTCCCGATGGCTGTGGGTAAAACCAGGCTGTTTTTCCCTCAATAACTTGCTGACCCCCGCCCGCAGGTGGGTGATGTACGAGAAGCCGCGGTTCCACGGGCGCAAGTGCGTTTTGGCCGAGGGGGACGTGGAGATCGACAACCCCTGGACGGCGTACGGGCAAAGCGGGGAGCCCCGCGGCAACCGGCCCTTCCGCATCGGCTCCTTCAAGAGGGTCGTCCGGGTGAGCGCAGGGACCCCCCAAGCATCCCGCACCCCCACGCAGGGGTACCAGCCCCCCCGTAACGTGGCTCTGCCCCGTGCCAGGATTACCGCACCCCCGAGATCAGCCTGTTCACCGAGGAGAATGGCGAGGGCGCGCGGCTGCAGTTCAGCGACTCGGCCGAGGACACGCGGACGCGGGGCCAGGCGCTCACTGCCGCCTCCATCATCGTCCACTCGGGATTGTGAGTGTGTCCGTGGGACTGGGGGGCTCCGGCACAGGCTGGAGCAGGTGAGATGCTTTCCCCATCTTTGCAGGTGGCTGGTTTACTCCAAGCCTTTCTTCGATGATGATCCCTACGTTCTGGAGCCGGGCGGGTACCCCAATTTAAAGGCGTGGGGAGCAAAGGACCCGTCCATCTGCTCCATGCACCCCATCAGGCTGGTGAGTGCTGGTTACTGGGGTGGTACTGGGTTAATACCAGAGAGAGCATCTCCCGGTGCCTCCCAGTTCACACCAGTGAGAGCTTGGTGTGGAAATGTGCCGAGTGTGGCTCTGGGAAGTGCTCCTGTGGGTTGGTGGTGAATGAAAGCAATAAAATGGAGCAAGTGGCAAGTGACAAGACGAGAGGAAATGGCCTCAGGTTGCGCCAGGGGAGGTTGAGGTTGGATTTAGGAACAATTTCTTCCCCAAAGGGCTGTGGGGCATTGGAACAGGCTGCCCAGGGCAGTGCTGGAGTCACCAGCCCTGGAGGGTTGGGCAGACAGACATGAGGTTCTCAGGACACGGGGCAGTGCTGGGGTGGGGAACAGTTGGACTTGATGATCCTGAGGGGCTTTTCCAACCAAAATGGTTCCGTGATTATAAAATAAAGCCCAAAAGAGCTTGTTCTGGAATGAAAACAACCCCCAAACCAGCTCAGGCTTTAAAGGGGGTGATCGGATGCCCCTGCACTGTCCTCTCCTGCCACCACAGCCTCACCGGGTCTCCTTCTCCTTCCAGGGCTGCCCAGTTGTGGAGAGACCTGGGGAGCCACAGGTGAGCACCAACCAGCCCTGGGGGTGTCGTGGGGCTGGGGCGGCTGTGGGACCTGCCATGTCCCCACCTGCTCACCTGCCGCGTCCCCACAGGTGCTGATCTACGAGGCTGCAGGTTTCCATGGCCGCAGCTTCACCATCAGCCGAGACATCTACGACCTGAAGCGCCTGCCTGGGCCGGCACTGGCCACCGTGGGCTCCCTGCGCGTCCTGGGTGGCTGGTGAGTGGCACGGGGTGGGCAAAACGACTGGGAAGGTGACGGTCACCCCTGGGAAAGGGCTGCCCGGAGCTGGGGGGTGGCCATGGGCAGCTTGGAGGGTGGCACTGGGAGGTGTGGTGTCCCCTCGCACATGGAAATCCCCTGGAGCCCTCACTGACACGTCTGCCTGTGCCGCAGCTGGGTTGGCTACGAGAAGGAGGGTTTCCGTGGCCACCAGTACCTGCTGGAGGAAGGGGAGTACCCGGACTGGAGGCACTGGGGCGGCTACGGCAACGAGCTGGTGTCCTTACGGCTGATACGGACGGTGAGGGTGGTGGCATCGCTTGGGGACAGAGCCAGTGCGGGCAGGGACAGCCAACCCCCCCGATCCCACTCCATCCTCATTCCCCAAAGGGAGTGGGGCATGGCCTGAGACCCCCAAACTCATCACATCTGGGAACCCAGAGCCGCTCCCGCCCTCGCTGGGGTCCCGGACCCTGGCTACGGGCACAGAGAGCACCCGGCTGGCGGTCCCTTCCTCTGACAGACCGAGGGCCTCGGGGGGCTCCTTCTCCCTGCAGGATTTCTCCGACCCGGCGCTGGTGCTTTTTGAGGCCATGGACTTCGAGGAGGGTGCGAGCGTGGAGCTGAGCGAGGCGCTGCCCGACACGCAGCTGGCCGGCTATGGCACCGTCACCCAGTCCATCCACGTGCTGAGCGGCGTGTGAGTGCGGGGACAGGGGACAAGGGGCCAGGGGGATGGATGGGGGGGCGCTGAGCCAGCACCCATGTTTTCCTGGCAGGTGGGTGGCCTATGAGGGCACCAACTTCTCTGGCGAGCAATACGTCCTGGAGAAGGGGGTGTACCGCAACTGTGAAGACTGGGGAGCGGGGGATTGCCGCATCGCCTCGGTGCAGCCCATCCTGCAGGTGAGAGCACTGGGGACCCCCCCGCTTCACCCCATGGGGCTGGTGGGGGCCAGGCTGCGATGAGACCACAACCAGCCCCGCTCTGTCTGATTGCAGGTTGGGGAACACAACCTCCACTTCGTCTCCAAGGTCAGGAGTGGTGGAAGGGGACCGGGACGTGCCCTCCAGGGGACACAGCTCCTTGTGGGGCAGTGATGATGCTTTGTCCCACCTCACCGAGCCCCTCTGCTCCCCCTCCCCAGATCCTGCTCTTCTCAGAGCCCGACTTCTTGGGGGATCACGTCTCGTTCGAGGAGGACCAGGACACCCTGCCCGCTGCCTTCATCCCACGCTCCTGCAGAGTCCGCGGGGGCAGGTAGGGTGTTCTGGCTGGGGACAGGGACATCACCCTGACCAGCAGCCCCACAGGGTGTCCCCAGGAGGGCGGGTGTGACGGGGTCCTGGGGGCTGCAGGAGGGATGGACCCCCCACGACAGCCCACGCATGCTCCTCCCGCCAGCTGGATCCTGTTCGACGGCCAGGCCTTTGCTGGGGAGCAGCACGTGCTGTCCGAGGGCGAGTACCCCACGCTCAGCGCCATGGGCTGCCTCTCCTCCACCGCCATCCGCTCTCTGAAGAAGGTCCCAGTGGTGGGTGCCAGCCCTTCTCTTCCCTTCCCTTCCCTTCCCTTCCCTTCCCTTCCCTTCCCTTCCCTTCCCTTCCCTTCCCTTCCCTTCCCTTCCCTTCCCTTCCCTTCCCTTCCCTTCCCTTCCCTTCCCTTCCCTTCCCTTCCCTTCCCTTCCCTTCCCTTCCCTTCCCGTCCCGTCCCGTCCCGTCCCGTCCCTTCCCACCAGCTCTGGGGCAGAACCCCCCTGGAACCCCCTATTTCCCCTCCCACGGTGCTGCCTCTCCAGCCCTTCTGCACCCATGAGTGCTCGCTCCTCCCACTCACCCCCCGGTGCCTCTCCCCCGTCCCACAGTTTTTCTCAGAACCCTCCATCTTCCTGCACGGGCTGGAGTGTTTTGAGGGGAAGGAGATCGAGCTGAACAGTGAAGTGCGGAGTCTCCAGGCCGAGGGGTTCAACAACCACGTGCTGTCCGTGCGCGTCAAAGGAGGGATGTAAGTGATCCCTGGTCCTGCCCCGGCTGCTGGGTGGTGTCTGCCTGCCCGGGGGGCGACTGTGGTCTGCCCATCCCATCCCATCCCATCCCATCCCATCCCATCCCATCCCACTCATCCCATCCCATCCCATCCCACTCATCCCATCCCATCCCATCCCATCCATCCCATCCCACTCATCCCATCCATCCTACCCATTCCATCCTATCCTATATTAACCCAATCCATCCTGTCTCATCCCATCCCCATCCCATCCTGTCCTCTCCCATTCCATCTCACCCATTCTATCCTATCCCACATTGTCCCATTCCATCCCATCTCATCTCATCCCATCCCACCCCACCTCATTCCATTCTCTCCTCTGCCATTCCATCTTGTCCCATTCCACCTCCACCCCACCCCATCTTGTCCCATCCCATCCTCTCCCACCCCTTCCCACTCATCCCATCTCACCCATTCCATCTTATCCTATGTTGTCCCATCCCATCGATCCTGTCCCCTCAGCTGGGTGCTGTGCGAACACGGTGACTTCCGCGGGCGCCAGTGGCTGCTGGACTGCACCGAAATCACCAACTGGCTGACGTACAGCGGGATCCAGCATGTGGGGTCCCTCTACCCCATCCGCCAGGTGAGCGCTGGGACGGGGACACTGACACCCAGGGGGGTGAACCCCAAAACCGCAGCACGTGGGGGTGGTGATGCAGGCAGCAGGACTCTTTTTTTGGTGCAAATAAAGATTTCTCTCTTTCCAGAGACGGATTTATTTCCGCATCAGGAGCAGGGAGCTGGAGCTCTACCTCTCGGTCCCCGATGACGTAGAGGACATGAAAGCGGGACGCGTGGTGGTGTCCGGCCTCGGCGAGCAGAGCAGCTCCGTCTGGTACTACGAGGATGGGCTGATCAAAAACCAGGTCAGGGCTCGTGTGTGTGACAGCCGGGGCTGCGCAGGGGCCGGGGGAGCCCCTGGCGGCACTGCGGCTGGGTGCTCCCCACCCCACAGCCACCTCCGAGGGCTTCTAACAGGTTTTCCCAGCGTCTGCCCTCAGCCTTGTCCCTAAAGACCAGTTGATTGTCTCCTCCCTGAGTCTCCTCTGGAGAGCTGAAAGCATCTCTGGCTCCCCGGAGGGGTTTTCATCACCCTAATCATCCTCACCTCTTGCCAAGAGGTTTTTCGGTGTCTAACCCCAGAAGCAGTTGCGTTTACAGAGAAACCCCTCGGAGCTCCCAGCCTTTGCTCAGGGTGTTGGAGGGGACTGGGCTGACCCGGCCACCACTGCTCCTTGCAGGTGGCCCCCAACATGAGCCTGCAGGTCATCGGGCCGGCCGGGAAGGGCGCGAAGGCCGTGCTGTGGTCCGAGACCCGGATGCCACGTCAGACATGGAGCATCGATTCTCAGGGACGGATCCACAGCCAGATGTTCGAGGACATGATCCTCGATGTAAAGGGTGAGGCCTCGGCACCCTTCCCAAGAAACCCCAAAACATGGTGTTTGGTCGTGAGATGGGGCACCCGCCCCCTCACCGCCATCAGGAGCGAGGTCTGTGCTCCTCAAACCCTCCCCTCGCTCCGCAGGCGGCCGATCCTATGACCGGGACCATGCCATTGTTTGGGACATGGCTGAGGAAAGGCCCACGCAGATCTGGGACATACAGGTGCTATGAGGGGGGAACATGCGGCCCTCACATCCAGAAGTGCCACAGAGCAGGATGGGGACACCTTGCTGTCTCCTACCCCACGCACGTCGCACCCCAAACACCCCTCAGCCCTGGGTGCTGGGGTCAAGGATGCCCACCATCACCGTCACCATCACCATCACCGTCACCACCACCATCATGATCCCCTGCACCACAAGGGGAATCCCCCACCTCTCCCCTGGGGGGCCCCATATGTGGCTCACAAAGGACCCCACGGACATGATCCTTCGGAAAGCAGCAGAGCCCCTTCCCCACCAGCGTCCCCCTGAACTGTATTTATGTATGTGTGTAAGATATGGCCCCGCTTGGCCGGGCCAGCTCTGGGTGGTTGGTGTCCTTGTCCTTGCACCGGCCACAGCCTGGCAGCCCTTATTCTGGGGGGGCTCACACATTCCACCCCCCCAGCTCTGCATCGAGGGCCTGATCCTGCTCCCAGGATGGAATCCCGGTGCCCTCTGGTGCTCACAGCCCATGGGCAGCACCGGGGATGTGGGGTTTGAGGAGGGGGCGCAGGCCAGGCTGTGATCCACTGAGAACCAGTGGGAACCCGTCACCCCGGGTGAGCTCTGTGTCGCCAGTGGTTGGTGTCCACGCTGTAGAGCTGCATCACAGCCCAGATCACTCATCGTCAATGTCCCCGGGACAGTCTCCTTCACCAGGGTGAGGGCAGGAGCTCCCTGAGAACGTGACTCAGAGCCAGAGGGGACATGGGGTGAGAAATCCCACACATGGAGACATCAAGAGCTTCTTGTCTGTCCTCACTGCTGGGGAGAGGAGAGGCTGCTGGCGCGGGCCCGGTTTGCTGAGCAGGTTGAGCTCAGTTTGGGGAGAGTCACCGTGTTAGGGCAGCTACCGCTGATCAACCCCACGGCAAAACGGGGCTGTTTGGGCAGCGCTGTCTCCCTGGGAGGTTTCCTTGGCAGATTTGGATGCACCAAGGTCCTTCAATCAGGTGTCTCCAGTGACTGCTCTGGCTTGTGGCAACAGCCATCACAGAATCCCAGAGTGTCAGGGGTTGAAGGGCCTGGGAAGCTCATCCAGTGCAATCCCCCCATGGAGCAGGAACACCCAGATGAGGTTACACAGGAAGGTGTCCAGGCGGGTTGGAATGTCTGCACAGAAGGAGACTCCACAACCCCCTGGGCAGCCTGGGCCAGGCTCTGCCATCCTCACCCCAACAAGTTTCTTCTCATATTTAAGTGGAACCTCCTGTGTTCCAGTTTGCACCCATTGCCCCTTGTCCTGTCACTGGTTGTCACCAGAAGAGCCTGGCTCCATCCTCCTGACACTCCCCCTTTCCATATTGATCCCCAGGAATGAGTCCCCCCTCAGTCTCCTCTTGTCCAGCTCCAGAGCCCCAGCTCCCTCAGCCTTTCCTCACACGGGAGATGCTCCACTCCCTTCAGCATCTTGGTGGCTGCGCTGGACTCTCTCCAGCAGTCCCCTGTCTTTCTGGAACTGAGGGGCCACAACTGGACACAATATTCCAGATGCATCATCAAATCATAGAGTAGTTTGGGTTGAAGGGATCTTCAGAGCTCACCCAGCCCAATCCCTGGGCTGTGTCACCGCTGAGGTGCCTGGAAGCCGGGGAGGGATATCAAAACACACACCGGGCAGGTAGGATAGCTACAGAGTGTGAAAATCCCCTCAATACAGCACCACTAGTGTAAACAAGCACCAGCCTCCCACCTCCCATGGCCGCGCCTGACAGGAAACCCCACGCCCCTTCGCCAACCTTTATATACCCCCTACTAGGCTGTGATTGGCTAATAGTGGGGAATTTGGGAGCACCGGATTGGTCGAGAATCATTTGGGGGGTCCGCCGGGCCTGTGGGTGGCGCTGGGCCCCGGTCCCGGCCCAAAGACTCGTCCCCGGGCGTTCGCTCGGGCCCGGGCCACAGGGCCGGGCCGGGGCCTCCGGTAAATCGGGGGCTCGGAAGAGCCCCGGTCTCACCCGCAGGGCTCAGGTTTGAAGGTCCCGGCGTGTTGGGGTTCCCCCCCACCGTTAGCAAATCTGCAGCAGAGACGACCCAAAGGCCTCTACACCAGCACTTTATTTCTCAGGGCCCCGCAGCAAACCCGGGGGGGGCTCCGGGGTGTGATTTTGAGGCTGAAGAAGGACAGAGCCGGGGCAGCGGGTGCCGTCCTGGAGGTGGCATCTCGGGGGTCAGCGGAGGCGCAGGGCGAAAGCTGCGACCAGCCCCATAGCGAGGGACAGGAGCGGGGCGCGGGCACAGGGCGGGCTCAGGTTGGCCTGGGGGGCGACGACGGTGGTGGAGGAGGTGGTGGCTGGGGTCACCTCCGCATGGCCGAAGGGCTGGAAAAGAAATGAAGACAGTCAGCAATAAAGTGTAGCAAGGGACAGGAGCAGAGGAAACGGCCTCAAGTGGCGCCAGGGGAGGTTGAGGTTGGATTTAGGAATGATTTCTTCCCCAAAGGGCTGTGGGGCATTGAACAGGCTGCCCAGGGCAGTGCTGGAGTCACCAGCCCTGGAGGGCTGGACAGACGGACATGAGGTTCTCAGACATGGGGCAGGGACAGGGCTGGGAATGGTTCGACTTGGTGATCCTGAGGGGCTTTTCCAACCAAAATGGTTCCGTGATTATAAAATAAAGGCCAAAAGAGCTTGTTCTGGAATGAAAACAACTCCAAAACCAGCTCAGGCTTTAAAGGGGGTGATCGGATGCCCCTGTACCAGTTGGGCTCCATGAGCTTCTCTTCCAACCAAAATGATTCTATGATTTTAAGCCCAGCTCTGGCTGTGGAGCCAGATGAGTCCCGGGCATGTCCACAGCATCATCCCACCTCATTTTATTTCTCCTCGAATTTCTTTTCTTCCCTGCTCTGGCAGATGCTACAACTGTGGGGGGCTGGACCACCACGCCAAGGAGTGCAAGCTCCCGCCGCAGCCCAAGAAATGTCACTTCTGCCAGAGCATCAGCTCTGGGGAACAGTTGGACTTGATCTCGAGAGCCAGCGAGCGCTCCGAAGCAGAGCAGAGAGCAGCAGGGGGTGGAAACCCCCCAGCGCCCTCGCAGCCCTTTCTTGGGAGGGGACACGCAGCCTCCCCTTCCCCCGGAAGCTTCTCCTTCCCCACACACACGGAGTCACTGTTGGCTTTGGGGTTTTCCCAACGCGGAAAGCAAAGCGAGCTCCCCCTCGTGTCACTGCCCTGTTTCCAGCCTTGGGGTTCTAGAAAGTGGGGGACAGAAGGAGAAGCTGGGGGTGGTCAGTGCCCCTCAGGTCACTGTGGGGAAGCAGGAGAGTTGGAAGTAAAGGGGAGAAGAGACCCCTGACCCCTCAGTCCCCCTCGGCTGTCGCAAGGCTGCAGTGGCTGTGTGAAACCCAACACAACTGGGATGGTGATTTCAGGGCGGTTTCCTTCCCTCTCTAAAGGTCGGCACCTTCCAAATTAAGGCGTCTCTGTGAATCCTCCTGCCCTGGCTGTGCAGGACCAGTGTCACTGGGGTTTTGGTCCTTCCCGACTGCGTGTTACACCTGCGATCAGGGACCACCGTGACAGGCACTGCCCTGTCTGCGGGAAAAGGGGCTGCATGTCCCCGTGTGAACCAGCCCTCACGTTCCTCAGGTCCCTCCAGAGCCAGGACAGGGACAGGGATGGGACCCCAACACCTTACTCAACCCCCTCACACGCGCTTTTGCGCTATGAGGAGGTTTGCTTGGTTTCCCCAGCCACAGAGCGGGACTCCTGGAAGGTAAATACACCCCGTGGAGGTCACAGCTGTGTGGAGTTTGTGAGCAAAACGAGCACAAATGGGCAGGAAAGAAAAGATCCTGAGAGCTGCTCCAAATAGCATCACCGTCCCCAAAAGCACTGGCACTTTCGTCCCTCCTATGCACCCGTCCCCACCCAGGGAGAGCCAACATCCACCCGCACGGCTCTCGCACTGAGCAAAGAGCAAAGAGGGAAATAACGCCTGGCGGGGAGAGGTGAGAGGAAACCACACAGCTGTGTGCCCAGCCAGTGTCCCCATGGCTGTTCCCAGTGTCCCCAGTGTCCCCACAGCCATCCCCAGTGTCCCTGCACCAGGCACGGGCTGGGGCTCGCACACAAAGTAGAGGCTGCAAAATGGGGTGGAGGGCTAAGTGCAAAGGTTACGGATGTGAGTGATGCTCTCAAGTCAAAAAAAACCCTACAAAACTTTAAAAAAAGCAACTTATGGAAGTATTTAGACTTACAGACCACAGTGCAAAGCCCCTGCTAAGCCAGTGTTAAAGTCACATAGAAAGTCAAACGCTCTGGTTTCCAGCTGAAAGCACAAATTCTCCCACGGGTTGAACCCTGGAGCGCCCCAAACTGCCGTCACCCCCATGAGGCGGAGCTGGCGGGACCCCCGGCCTTTGCGGGGTTTCTCTTACCAGGCAGAGGACGAGCAGGGCGAGCAGGAGGAGGTGGGCGCACCGGGGGGGCTGCATGCTCGGGGCTCGGCTCGCGCTGTGCTGCGACGCTTCCTCATCTGCTCGCAGCGGTGGCAGCCGGAGGCTTTAAGCGCGGCGGCGGCCCCGTCTCACCAATCACACTTGCCTTCCCTGCACCGGCCCCACCGCCCCAAAGGGCCGTTTGAACCTACGGCAATTTGGGGAAGTCGCATCCGCTGCCAGTGCTGCAAGGGAGAAGGTGAAAGACACAACATGGGGATCTCAGAGTGGGGATGACACTATGGCCCTTTCAGCCTCGATTCTCCATCATCCAGCACAACAGCCCTGCTCTCCTTTTCCCTCATCACAAAATACCACCTGCAGCATGAACCCCCCCGATGAGCTCTGCTTCTCCCCTGTCCTCTGCCCCACACCATAAAGGACTAATCATGGTTATGGGTTAAACCTCGTCCGGTTCACTGGGAGGGTTTGCAAATCACGGGCAGTGTTTCAAGAGGGCTCCGCATTGCACCGTGTAACAAACCTCCTTCCGTGCAGCTCAGGACCGACGCTGGGTCTGAGCTGCCCCTCCGAATTCTGGTTACACACTTGGGGTACTCTGATCTGCATTACATATCAGCGAAACGCTCCCTTCCAGACCCCAATATGTGTCACGGCAGGTCTCTGAGCTCCTCCACCCACTCAACTGCACGAGCAGGAAACAAGAGATATCTGCTTATTTTAAGATGGTTTGAATTAAGCGAAGCTACTGGGGTGCACTGTGCATTTGCACCTGTTGTCTGGTTTTGTGTTGGTGAAGCGCATCACGGTGTAGCGAGCCCACCGCCAGCCGGCGGCTGGAGCTGAGTGCTCTGCGGCAACGCTTCACCAAATTTAGTTAATTCTTGCTCTTCAGGCAAGAGTCAAAATGAAAGTCTCCTGGGGACAGCCAACACCCTATAAAAGGTGCTAAAAACTGCCCTGTTCTGCTCCTCTCCATCTGGCGCGGCCGAGCTCTCCGGAGAGCAGAGCGGGACGGGGACGCGCAGGGATGGTTCTCTGCATGGCGGGTGGAGCGCAGAGCATCAGCGAGGAAATGAGCATGTGGGAGCTCCCGGGAGAGGGAAAGCGTTGCTAGAACACAGGGACAAAAGCAGCAGGTGAGACCAGGAGCAGCTGTACAGTGTGTGACGCCTCAGGTCAGGCTGCGCCCCAGAGCTGAGGATCAGGGCACACAAAGGGTGGTGGAGGAAAAGCAGCACGTGGTGCTCCCACCCCAGGAAAGGTGTGAAATGCTCTAAGTGACCACAGCGCCGAAAAGCACCGTTTTGTGGGGCGGGGAACAGGCAGGACCCTTCAGCCTGGCAGGCGGCTCACAGAACGGAGCCTGCGGGCAGCCTGGGCCTCCCTCCTAAGAAACAGCCACCAAGATGATGGAGTGGAGCATCTCCCGTGTGAGGAAAGGCTGAGGGAGCTGGGGCTCTGGAGCTGGACAAGAGGAGACTGAGGGGGGACTCATTCCTGGGGATCAATATGGAAAGGGGCAGTGTCAGGAGGATGGAGCCAGGCTCTTCTGGTGACAACCAGTGACAGGACAAGGGGCAATGGGTGCAAACTGGAACACAGGAGGTTCCACTTAAATTTGAGAAGAAACTTGTTGGGGTGAGGGTGGCAGAGCCTGGCCCAGGCTGCCCAGGGGGTTGTGGAGTCTCCTTCTGTGCAGACATTCCAACCCGCCTGGACACCTTCCTGTGTAACCTCATCTGGGTGTTCCTGCTCCATGGGGGGATTGCACTGGATGAGCTTTCCAGGGCCCTTCAACCCCTCACATTCTGGGGTTCTGTGAAACGGTCCCGGCCTGTGTCACCCCCGACCATCGAGGTCCCCGCAGCCCTTGAGCGGTGCATGCCGGGACGTGTAGTCCTGGGCCTGCCTCGCCCTCCACGTGACCAGCGCTGAGCCAATGGCAACGGCTCCTCGTCGCCGTGGCAACCGCCTGTAAACAAGATGGCGGCGGGGCGCTGAGTTCGGGGTGAGTGCGGCGCCGAGGCGGGAACCGGGGGGTCCGGTCCCCCCGCGGTTTGAGAGTCCCCCACACTGTGAGGGACACCCCAACACACGGCGTGCCCCCCAGCGCACGCCGGGGTGTCCCCAGCGCTGCCACCCACATCGGGCCGCCCCAGGGCCCACCCCGCCAGGTGGTACCGCTTACCATCGTTATTTTAAGTCTGTTTTTTGCCAAAGATCCTTCAAAAAGCCGATCGCTGCCGGCCTTCTGGGGACCCACAGGGCCGGGCATGATGGTAACAGGCTCAGAGACACCACCAGCTCAAGGATTTTAACTGTTAAAGACAAGCGGTGGGTGCGTGAACACCCGCTCTGCACAGAAAGCAAGGATGTAGGGCTGGTGAGAAAAATGTGCAGTTTAGGCTTTTTTGGACAACACATTTAAAAATCATCGAGCAACTCCTTTCAAAGTTAATGAACCTATGCTTTGTTTTTACATATTATCCCCTCTTCTTTGTACTAAAAGGGCAGAGCTGCCCAAGTTCATGGCTTCCACTGGTAAGGCTTTTCTTACCATTGTATGTTTTGCAAAGATTTTAGCTTTTCTTTCCAATCTGTCTCAGATCATATAAGTAACAGACGGTTTCCACATCCCCAGCAAGCCGCAGAGCACATTGGAGCCTCATCTATTTTTACAGTTCAGTTTTAGGTCACATCCTTCCTTCTAGATCTCAGAGCAAAAACTCCCTTTCCCCTCCCAGTGAGGTTCGCCACTTCTGTTAATCCCAGAGGATTGTGCTTTTTGTTAAAATAGCTCAATATTACCACTTTCTGCCTCACTGTGTGGTGCGGGATGCTCTGTACGAGTATTACAGAGCTGTTCTGCCAGCCCTATTTTGTGTTTACTCCTCCCAGCTGCTGAGATTGTACCTTCCCGTGGGTCCCGGCTCATAACGAGCACCTACTAACTAGCATAAGAGTGTTTATGGGAGTGAATGGACTGGGCCATGCTGCTTCCTCCTGCCCTCTATTTCTCTCAGCATAACCCCAGTATTTCTTTACCTGTTTTTGGAGAAGCCATATCCAAAATATTGACCTGTTTTCTTTCTCTCATGCTCTTCATGCCTCTTCTCAGCGGATGCCAGCCTGTCTCCTGGGACACGAGGGGGACAACACTGAAAAAGAACATGCAGGGTAAAGACCTTCGGTTATTAGGGGATTAGCCTCCGTTACCAGGTGCTATTTTAGACAGGTAACACATATTTGTGCTTGCAGGCACAGCTCACACCGACACGGAGCTCGTGTCCTCCATGATGCAAAAAATCACTCTGTTGGAGGAAACAATAGAGAAACAAGCCCAAGAAATCCAACTGAAGGTAAAAATCCTGCCCTTTACTGAACCTCTTCTGTGCCCGGCTTTGGCGGTTGAAGTCGCTCACATCTAGTCTGGGCTAAAACAAGTTAATCTGTAGCCTGCTCTGTTAATTACACAAACAAGCCTTTGCAAAGCAACAGAGTGATTGTATCAGTCCTGGGGGTGGGAGAGCGGACGGTCCCTGCCGTGACTTCAAGACTCTCAGCACCTTTCACTGATATCATTAGCTGTTTGGCTTCAGACACTTTATTTCCCTCCTTTTACGTTCTGAAACAACAGCAGCTCACACCGCAGAGTCATCCTGGAGCAGACCTCTTTGCACGTTTTCTGCTTAGAATAAATACCCTATTTTTAATTTTATTTAAGAGGTGGCTGCAAAAATGTTGGTTTAGTTTCCACACGAGCCGCTTGCCACAGGTCAGAGCACGAGCAGGAAGCGCAGGGGCAGGAGTTTGTGTGGTTGCCCACAGCTCTTTTGCAGATGGAGGAGGAGAAGACGTGGAGATGAAGCTCTTAGGGACATGATTTAGTGAGAGCGTGGGGTTAATGGTTGGGCTCGATCTTAAGGGTCTTTTCCAATCAAAATGAATCTGTAAGACCGGTCAGTGTGTGCCTCGCCTATTCCTGGAGCAGCAAGTTTATATCCCACCCCTCATTTGAGTCTAATTAAGGTTTTTGTGAGGTGATACACCCTTTCTGACCCTTATTTTGGCTGTCGCTGAGTGGGGTGAGAGTAAGTACACCCCTAACCCCCCAGCCAGGACTAAATTATGCCTCAAGGTCCTGAAGGCCAAGAACTAAACACGGTCATTATTTGTTCTGGTCCTGAAGGATAAGAGGATTGCTGAACTTGAAGAGAAGATGAAGACTCTTCAGAAAGGAGAAGGTAAATATTGTTTTACCCTTGGGACCTTGTTCCTACCTGCAGGAGAGCTACGGAGCTCCTGGCACCGCAGAGCGGGCTCCGAGTCCTCCTCGCTGAGCCAGCCTTGCCTTAAAAGCCCGAGAGCCTCTCCGGCGAGTGGTATCGGTTACACACACGTGGTACTGTTTGCCAAAGCAGATCTGCCTCCATACTCGCATCCGTTGCTCGTTTTTTTTCTAGTACAGTGCAAAACATGATTTCCTGACCTATTTTCTCTGGGTGACGGAGTTTCCATGAGTACAGAGCAACCGTGCAGGACGGTCACAACAAAAAGAATGGTAAATACTGCAGAGTTCAAACAGGCTGGAAAAACAGAGCTAAGTGAAACCAAAAATCTACGTGGAGTCTCAAACGACAGGTCTAAAAGCTCACTTGTCCCATGAGGCAGCCTAACTCTAGATTGAGCCCAGCTTTGAGTGAGTCACTGAGGGTTTTCCCCTCCATTCTGTTCCTTGGAATCCAGCAGCTCTCCAGCTGAGCCCAGACACGTTTCCTGCAACGGCCCAACTACCTTGTTAGCACAAAGCTGTGTAAGTTCTCCATTTCCTGAGCAAAGAACAAAAATACGCCCGTGAAACCACAAACATGTGTTTCGTACCTCATCACACATTGTTCCAGCCAGTCAGCCTGGGTTTCTGGATCCAGCTTTAGTGGACACCTGCTCATTTTTTTAATAGGTTCCTTAAGCCTGAGTTAGCCAAGCAATTCTCATAGTGTAATTGCAAACAGCATCGCTCCCATCAGCTTCCCAAAGCATAAAACCACACTAGTGTTGTTCACAACTATCTTTTAGTCTGTCAGCGTCTTTCTGGAAGTGCTGCAGGTTGAATTGTCAGGGTCCAGCACACAAAGCTTGTGTTCAGCTCCTGCACTGAGTTCACTTAGAGCAAGAGCAGGTGCTGCTGTGTCGTGGGTTATCTACAGCTTTTATTTGAGGCTGTACGTGGAAAAACCAACTCTTGCCTTTCCAGATGCTCCTGGCTCATCCACAGCAGAGGAACTGGAAATGAGGTGCCTTCAGCTGCAGACCCAGCTCTGGGAGATGGAGGTGAGACACCTGCACCCCGGGTTTGAGGTCATTGCTGTCCCGGGCTGCTTGGGCTTTTTCAGGATGCCACTTTGATCATTGCGATTCTCCACCTCGCCGCTCTGAAAAGAAAGAACAGGTTGGACGTGAGCTACGGGGCAGTAGGAGTTTGGGGTTTTTTTTAATACACAAACATTTGTGCGTCCTGCAAACCTCTTTGTTTTGATTTCTGGGACTGCAGAAACATTCTTTGCAGCTACTACAGTCTTGGGCAATTACTGTGTCACTACAGACACTCTTATTCTCCCTTTTGCTACTAGCAGAGCTACTATTTTCTACTCTGTCCACGAGTTTGTCTGCCAGAGCCAAAGAGCCCAGGACAAACCTTTTTCATCTCCCCTTCTGCTTCTCATGATCACAGCCGAGCCCTCTCAGGCTTCCATTTTAGTTCTCTGAAGCTCCGCTATACAACACTGACTTGTATTTTCCTCTTACAGCGGTTTCTAAATGACTATGGTCTGATTTGGGTTGGAGAGAGACATGAGCAGCTGGAAGATTTAGAATCGCTCAAGGATGAAGAGGAGCTGCCGGCAAGGAGCATCTGGAAGCCAGGTAAAGCACCAGCGCTCTTGGCTGAAGCGGCTATCAGAAAGCTGGTATTTTGTAAACCTGTTATATATTTTGTAAGCCACATCTATGGGGAGAGCAGAGAACCTGCTGGCTCAGCCGTTTGGACGGACACCCTGATTGCAGCTGCTTCCTGAAGAGCTCACGTACCCTCAATGTTTGACGCTTGATTGCCCCAATGACACGGAAGTAAAAACGGGTGGAAAACAGAATCAGATGCTTTGTGTACATAGTAGCTGTAGTAACTTACCCACATTGTCTGGCTCCATCGGGGAGTATTGTTTGTCTTTCCTTTCAACCACCACGTGAGTGGTTTAATTGAAACCTGATTGTGCTGTATGAAATCCAAGCATATTTGGCAAAAACTTCTTAGGAAGTGGTAACGGAGAAAAAGAAAGAATAATACTTGGGCTGTACAGCCAGCGCTGCTTCCTAACCACTATGCAAATATTAGCTAACTAATCTTTCCCTCCCTTAGGTGCAGGAGGGGAGGAGATGAGAAAAGCAGTAGAAATAGTTTTAATTGTTTTCAGCTCGTTTACCTTTTTTAAGGAAGATTTCCGCAACTCCGCTTTAGCAAATCATAAAAAAGCAGAACAAAAAACACCAAAGGCTTTACACCTCTGCCCACACCTCTTCTTTCATTTCCTCTTCTGATTTCATTTTTCTGCCCCATCACAGCTCTGTTTTTACTGTTTCACGCACCACCCTGAGCACACCCTCAGCAGCGTCCCAGCAAGAGGGAGCAACCTGTGGGTGGCAAGGAGTATTTACACTTCCCCGATCCATTTGTCCGATCTAGTTAATCCAACCAGTTAAAGTCCTCACTCTGCATTTTACAGCACCTCATTAAGGGATATCGTAACCTTCCTGAAATGACAAAGGAGCCGAGCGGTGTAAGGAGCCGGCTGCATCCGTCGCTGGCTCGGGAGTTCTATCAGCTCTCAGGCTGTTTCCCTGCTGCCCTGCCCTTGCGGTTCGCACACACCCTGTAAGCCTGGCAGCGCTGCACCGCGCCAGCGCCGTTGCACCACGCTTGGCGAAAGTGCAAAAGGCAAAGCACGGAGGGGCAACACAGCCAGCCCAAAAAATGTTAAACACAAACCCATCGCCAATCCACACAGAACAGAAAGCTGCTCCGCTGGCATCCCCTTCCCCTCTCACTCCAATCCCTCTGCCGTAGGTGATGCAGTTGTTGCCAAACACCAGGTTGATTTTGATTTAATCTTGGAAAACGTGAAGGATTTGAATGTGCTGGCTGGAGAAGGTGTTTCTCAAATTGAGTACACACCTGGGGGGGCTCGGCTGAGGCAGCCGGACCCCCTCCCTCTGACGCTGTATCAAAACGGGATCGTCATGTTCAACGGACCCTTCCGGCCCTACGAGGACCCATCCACACAGGTAGGGAAAGGTCTGTAAAGGAATTTAGACTTGGACCCATCCCTCTGTCTCTCACGAAGCCTCAGGAATGTGTAGGAATAGGGGTTGGGAGCTCATCTCAGACCTGAACAGGAGCTCCAGCTCCTGCACTGCACCTGCACTGCCACGGTGCCTATGAAGACTAAAAATCGCTAAGCAAAGATGTACTAATGATGTAGATTCTGGTCTTCGCAGACTTTTCAGCACAGCAGTCACCACACAAATAGAAGCAGCCCAGGAGGAATATCAGTCACAATGGAAAGTCTAAGGTACAACCACGAGCTCTCCCTTTGTTTCAGCAATGCCTGCAGGATATCATGGACGGCTATTTCCCTTCGGAGCTGCAGAATCGCTACCCAGACGGCATCCCTTTGCAGGTAAGCGGTGCAAAAACCCTATTTGTCAGCTTTTTGGAAGAAATTGCTCTCTTGCTTATCAAGAAAAACTGTTTGGGTTTCTTTCACCAATCTGCTGAACGCTCCCCACCGCAAATTAAGTTTCTGAACAAAGCGCATATGCAGCTTAATTCTGTGCATGTGTGTGTGTCGGGGAAAGGGTGGCTGGGAGCGCACCTGCTAGAGCCGTTACAGGAAACAAGTGAGCCTTTCGGCATTCGGACTGAACAGCTTCTCTGCCTCTCAGCTTGGAACGGGACTTCTAAGAGCACAGAAGGCTTTGTAGAAGAGGAGTACGTGCAGCCTTTGAAGAACTGTGTAACAAAAAGGAGAAGAAGACTTCTCAAATAGTTCCCCTGGAAAAGTTTTAAAAACAATTTGAACAAGTGTCTCTCAAGGAGGATGTTGAGAGAGTTTATTGAGCCACAGTTTAAATGGAGTTGGCCACCTGAGGCTTGTTTGGGCCCCACTTTTTGATTTCTCAGGAATGGCAAAAAGCCAAGGCCACGTTTTCAGGCAGAAAACGGGCAGAGAGCCCTCAGAGGACTCTAATCTAGGTCTTCGAGTGCATCCAAAACATAAGCAGGCACAACCAGAGGGGCGCACCTACCCACGCTGCGAAAACAGGGCACCGCTGCAGGGGCGAGCGGGAGGTCAGGACAGGCAGAGCGAGCTGGTAGGTGTGGAGGTGCCCGAGTCGGATGGAAGGAGGATTGCGCAAGGCTCTGGGGGCTGTGGTTCCCTGCGGTCTGTGCACAGCTGGCTGCCTCTGGAAGCCACAGTAGTCTGGGGTAAATACAGAGTGCATCCACCCGAGATACGGACAGGCAGTGTAATAGGAACATAAGAGAAACCCATACAGAAAAACTGCCCCTATTTATACAGCCTTCCACACGGTGGGGGGCCTTGGGGTAGCACTCTGCCTTCCAAATCATAGAATCCCAGAGATTCGAGGATTTGCTTTATTAGAGAGTCCGTAAGAGCTGAAAATGCATTTAGTTGAGTTTGGACAGCTGGGGCAGCGCCCAAGGAAGCAGCTCGCTTGGTTTCATTTGGGGTTTACAGCTCCTGGTTAGAGTTGCTGTTTATTGGGCTCTGATGCAGTGAGAAGCAGCTTGTGCAACACTCAGATTTGCTTATGGCTCTTGGCCTTAATTCAACAGGTCACCGACAAAAGGGACGAGGTATTTCGGGAGAGAGACCCTCCAGGGAGATTTCCTGGCCACGGCCAAGTGGTTGGCTGTTCAAAATCAAGTGACGTGCAGGAAACCGCTGAGATCCCAGGTAAATTCTTAAACCTGCCTTAAAAATGCAGCCAGCTTCCAAATAGGAGAGTCAAAACCTCACCGAGATCCCTGCAGGTCTGGTGGTGGGAGCAGCTTGCGAGCAATTTTTGGTTCTCATACAAGCTCGTTCCGTAGTGGCGCACATCTTCAGCCAGACTGATCTTAACTGTACAGAATATGGGACAATTCCTTTTCAGACTTTCATAGGAGAATATGGGACATAAGGTCAGGCCACAGATTCCTCATTTTGCTTCTGGACTTGAGCAGTATGCTTAAGCAATACCTGTCGGGGTTGGAAAATGAAATGCAGTCAGTCATATAGACAGAAAATAGTGGGTTTGTGCACGCATAACTAAATAACTTGACACGTGCATTGCAACATCTTCCTATGTATATAAAATTTACTACTTGCTCATTCATCTCAAGGCCAGGAATGGAATGGACACCTGCAAATGCACCCTCACAAGATGAAAAATCCTCCAAGTCTGTACAAATGGTGATAGTTCAGGCAGGGTTGACCAGGGCTCTGCCTGTTGTGTGTCCCAGCTGTGTGCTGGCCAGGCTGCGCAGTGGCTCGTTGTTGATAATCAAATATTTAGCGGCCCAGAAAGTGGGACAAGCTTCAACGGGGCCACAGCCAGGCCCAGCCTAGCTGGGGAGGTTAGAGCTCTCCCTGTCGGCTGCTGCGCTCTCACGTTTCACCAAATCAGCCTACTCTGGGGGAAAATTGTTTGTCAGAAAGGTTACACATGGACGCATCTCCCCTCTGCTCCGGCAGGTCCCAGAGTCTCCTTGGAGCAGTTTCTCAACAAGCTTTCCAAGCCCTCAAAACACAGAGGAGAAGCGATGGGTGTCCGAGGCTCAGCCCAAGCAGCAGAGCAGGTATAAATGAACCCCAAACACGCCCAGGATGAGGCCAGCAGCGATGCCCTGGGCTCAGCGCCCTACACAGCACCAGCAACCACTTCCTTGGGCCTCTCTCAGCTCTGCAGAACCTCCTTCTCCTCCCAGAAGGGCTCTGCCAGAGCACACGTGGCACTTTGGCACCTGGGCTGCCTGGCCCTGGTTGTGGTGACGCTCACCTGGTTTGGTTTCAGGGTGCTTGTGGGGTGCGGAGAAGCAAAGAGATCCTGGTGGAGACACCCAGGCTGGCTGCCCTGGAGAGGTACAGGCATGGCCCCTCCATCCCTGCCCCGTCAGGCTCCTCTTCCATCACTGAGGAGTTCTTAAAGGGGTTTCAGCTGAGGAAGTAAATAGACTTGCCCAGTTTATCTTAGAAATAATTAGGAAAAAGGTCTGAATTTGGTCTTTTGGGAAGATATCAGGTTTACCATGAATAATTCAGTTATCTTTTACATCTCTAACAAAAGCTGCTGTTGTTCACAATGTTTCTTGCTACTGTGAAATTCTTCTACTGAGAGCAAGCCAAGGCCCAAGAGTTTGAAACCATCTAAGCAGCTGTTTACAGCTGTGTTAAATGGGAGAATCCCTCCAGGAAACAGATGCCCGAGTGGGAGGTCACGCAAATAGCACTTTTCCACTCAGTCTTCTGGCAAGACAAGACCCAAATAGCTAATGAGAAAAAAAGAAAAAAGCAGATTATTTTTAATCAAAAAAGTAGGGCAAAGTACTTACCAGACAGCCCTGATCTAAAATGAAAAAGCTAAAAAAGGTCAGCAGCCCTCTTTCCAAGGCACCTTTAAGCAGGGAAAGCAAAGCAGCAGGTTGGTCTGTAGGTTGGTCCGCTCACCCATGGCCAGACAGAGCCCTTACTCCTCAGCACACAGGGTTTTCTAATCTCAGGGTGAAGACGGCTGAAGAGGCCGAAGCTTCTGCCCCTGATGTCTGCACCCTCCGCGTTAAATCTGAGAGCGGGGAGCAGACGTACATCGTGAAGATGCTGTTCACAGAGACCATAGGAGACCTGCGCCAACACCTTGCCCGTGCCAGGTAGGCTCAGGGCCTCCTCCCAGCTCCACAGAGCCCCAGGGAAGGTTTCTTGGGCCCTGGAGAACAGGAGCAGCCTGAACAGACCAGGCTGAGCCGAGCCGGGCCGAGGGTTCCAGCTCCGGGAGCTGCCGGGCATGCTCTGCTGCTTTGGCTCCAGCACCAGAGATGCTCTCAGGGCAGCACCGCCAGGGTCACGCTTTGCTCAGATCATTTAATACCCACCTTTGCCAAAAAGCTGACAAGCAGCAGAGATAAACCTCTTTTGTCCTCTCAGATTTGCCATCTGACCCAGGCCCACCGCTGCCTCTGCCTCCTTCCAGCTGCTCTGCAGCACTTGCCTGTTGCCACCATTCCCAAAACGGTGCAGCCTGGAAGCAGAGCTGCAGCCTTCGGCTCGGCTGATGGATCCGCTGCTGGATAAACACCATCCTTTGCTTATCCAGCTTCATATCTGCATGCATTTAGTGCTGCCCAAGGGCTCACACATCCCTTTGGGGACAGTGAGAGATGGCTGAGGGGACCCCTTTGCTCTCCCCTCTTCACTCTGGCCTCAGTCTGTGCCCGCACTGAGCTCAGGGCTGTTGGGATGCAGGAGCCTCCCTCTGCGCTGCAGCTGCGCAGCCTGGAACAGCCGCTCCATGCCTGGCTGGTTGCAGTTTGGGCAGAAAGCCCTTTTTCTGCTGGGTCTGTGCTTGTGAAACCATCTCTCCTCTACTCTTACATAACCGCAGCTGGATCAGCCAGAGCATCTCAGCAAAACCTTGGGGGATCCCGTTGCGTAGGAAAGATTGTGCTGTTTTTTCCTAGGGGTGGAGACTCAGACTCGTATGAGATCATCAGTACCTTTCCCCAGAGGGTGTACGCAGACAACTCCAGGAGCCTGCAGGAATGTGGCCTGATCCCCAGTGCCTCCTTGCTGCTGCAGAGAAGAGACCCCTCCCAAAAAGAGGGGACAGAGCTGCAACCAGCTTAACAGGTCCCAGCAAGAGCTGCTCCCCCAAACTCCGTGAGAGGAAGGAGCTGCCTCACGCCTGTAGCTGTGTTAAACCTCCCCTGGCTGGGAAGATAGGAAAGGGTTGTCTTTCCAGATTTAGTTTATTTGTGCTGTTACCTGGGATGCAGAGAAGAGCTCAGGGGCAGCCGTTTGGCCTTTGGCAGAGGGTGCCAGGCCCAGTTCTGCTGCCTCATATGCGGATGCTTTTCCTCCAAACAGGTGGGCATTTCTGTCAGCTCAGAGCCAAGGTTTGGTTTCTCATCTCTGCTGAAGGTTACACGGGCTGATCCCTACCCAGGGAAGCCACTGGTACCAGGCAGTTGCTTAGCTGGGCTCAGGGATTCTCTACAGCAAGTCCTATCTGAGCAGGACAGACAGACAGCATCGGTTTGCTCTCCACAGACTTCAACTGCACTTACACCATAACAGAAACTGGCTCTGATATATAGTCCCCGGTGAAACTAAACCAAAAGGCCTTGAGCCATTGCAGTGCTGGGAGCGAGCCAGCCCCCTCTCAGCCAGATCCTGCTCCTGGGTTTCCTGTACGGGAGCAACTCCTTCCCCTGCACAGCCCCGGCTCCGGCGGGCCCAGCCTCGCCGCCACAGCTGGATGCTGCAACAGGACACCGTGTCATCGGAGAAGAGCACAATCCCTCCACTGCTTCTCCGCACGACCCCCCGTAAAGCATCTTCCGCCCTCTCCCGCGGGCTGGGGCTGCGCAGGCCCCTTTCCCCAGCACATCTTTCCTGTTGCAACTGCGACAAGCTCCCACTTGACTCGCAGCTGACAACACTCGCACTTGTGCAAGGCAGCACCATCTGGCAGGTTCCCTTTTAGCAGAGACCCAGCCCTCACCACAGGCTCCCAGTAAAACCATTTCCTTAAGTTGCAGTTTCCACTTCCATTCGCTCTGGAAGGCGCGGTTGCTGTGGAAAGGGGCAGGACGCCAGAGCACTGCCCAGATCCCAGACCGGAGCTGGGCCCCACAGAACTCAAATACGAGCAGCACCACTTGTGCAAACCAACCGCTTCCCCATGACTAGTGACTCAACTCCCACAGCTCCACTTCAGTTTCCTCCTTTTTCCACCTATAGCAAATACAGGGGTGTACAGGGGACCCTCCTATGGGGCAGCCTTATCCGCTGCCCCTCTATATCCTGGTCTATAACTGATGGGGTAATTTTGGTGCTGGGGGTTTGGTTTTTGCTCACGTGTCTGGCTGAAGCTGTCCTGTTCTTAACAGGCAGAGGAGAGGAACGCTTGAGAGAGGTACCTGTCACTACTGTGCTGTAGGATATTCAGATTAGTCCTCTGAGCCTTTGATTAACGGTAGCAATCTAAGGTGTTAAGATCTTTCTGTCAGGCTGCAGCAGCAAGTACAACTGACTCAGCTTCCCTGAGCTGGAAATGACACAATCATTACGCAGGGTGATGTTAAACCTGTAGTCAAAATAAAACCAAATTTAAAAAAAATCCACAAGTACCAATGTGAAAGGTACAGTAACATTTAATAGCATCTCGGAAGACAACACTGGTTATAAACTTGCTTTTTGGCAGGAAAACAAAATGCACTTGGTCCAGGTTGCAAAAAGCTCAACTCAAAGAGGAAAGATAAGACAGCTGGAGCATCAGCTGTTCTGGAGCAGCCCTGAGCCATTAATGCTCCCGAGGGAGCCCTGGCACCGCATCGAGGGCAGGCGCCGGTCCCGCTTCTAGACCCATCCTTCCCGCCCAAGAGCCGGTCGAGTGACACCGGCCTTCCTCCCCAGCCCTGGCCTCCTCTGCGGTGGGTGGTCAGGCCCCAGCTTTGTGCAGTATTTTTGCATTAAATTAATACAAACAAACAAAAAAAAAAATCAACTTAGTTGCCATAATCTCTGCTGTTGAGATGAAAGAAAAAAAGAGGCAGTGAGGCAGCAGGATGTACAATTTAACAGCAACTGGGAGAAGTGGGAAGTGACATGCAACCCTAAGCCCTTCCCTCCTGGAGCAGAAGCTCTCCCTGCAGGGGAGAGGGCTGACGGACGGCTGCACTTCGCACGGCCCCAGAGGCTTTGCTGTTTACAGAGGCACTGGAAGCTGCGGTGTGAGCCAGGCCCAGCTTTGTTCAAAGGCCATGCGCAGCGAGCGTCAGACTTTCTTTGGATCCCTCTGAGATGATTATCAGGGTTAGGCAGGATGGAATCGTAGGCAGCTGCAATGAGTAGTTTTGGTCATGGGTTTCCCTGTGAGGGGATGACAAGTCGCGGTGCCAGGACAGCGCTGACAACCTGGGAGTGAAGGTGGTTGGAGATGAGGGTGCTTAGGAACGCAGGTAGAGTCCAGGATGGGAGAGGAGCCCGGGGATCAGGCCAGCTTCAGAAACTCCTGCAGGGTGTTTTGCTCCACCGCTTCCACAAAGAGCTCATAATCCTGCAAAGAAAAGCCATACGGTCACTCGCGAGGCAAGAATGAGCTGTACGCTCCCGCTGGTCCCCGAGCATGCAGCACATGCTGGTTCACAGCACAGGTGACAGTCACTTGCATAGAGGATGACAGAGCAAAGCGTGGACAGCCCCACTAGCCCCCTGCCTGGATCCCATTTTTCACAAGCCGCTGTTAACCCTGGCAGCGCCCTGTCTGCGCGCCTCGCAAGAAATACCTTTTGAAAAGCATTTCGACACCATTTGTAGCAAAACCAAAGGGACCACCACCCAACCTCCGCGGTGCTCACCCAGCGCAGAGCACAAGCCTTACCCCGCAGTACTGATCTCCGTTGACGATCTGGGGCGGGATGGCTTTGGGGTTGCCTGCCTTCGCCCTCATCTCCTCCCGGAGAGCGTTGTCCTGGGAGATATCCACCAGCTCATACTTGATGTTTTTCCCATCGAGGATTCTGGTTACTTCGCTCTGTTGGGATTTGATCTGGAAGCCGGGTGGGAAAGGCTGGTTATAGGGGGCTGGACGGGACCCAAAGGGTGGACACGCACCCCAGTGTGCCACACATAGCACAGCACCCACGGAGCAACCGCTGCTTGTGGGCCACAGGCCAGACCCCACCTGGGCAGCGGGCTCGGCCCTGCGTGACGGGGGGAACACCCAGCACGGCGGGGATTCGGGGGAAGAAGGGGATAGAGTGCAGCGTGAGCAGGGCAAGGGACACCGACACCTGGGATGGGGAGGGGGGGGCTTCGCAGCTCCAGCGGAAACAAGAGACGCCCACCCTAGGGAAGAGGGGCCCCGGGACATCCCGCCCTGCCCCGCCGGGGCCCGGAGCCCCCCCCGCCGCCGCTCACCTCCCGGGATCCGGTCACCGAGGTGCTGTAGACCTTGAGGGTGCTCATGCTGCGATCGCGGCCGCTCCCTGCGCTCAGCCCGGCGGAGGGAGGTGCGGAGGGAGGGACCGGGCGGCCCCGCCACCGCCCGGCATGTGACTGCGGGGACCAATGGGACCGGCGGGCCCGAGCATGCGGGCTCGGCGGGACCAGCACCCCCGACCCGGGACCCCCAGCGCACCGGGGAGCTGCGGACGGTGGAGCAGAGCGGCTTTATTTCATACTCAAAACAGTCGGTACAAACAATGGGGGAGACAAAGGCTGGTAGGAACACACGGCGCCCAATAGCCCGGGGGACGCGCAGCACCGGAGGGAACGGGGAACCGCCCTGCACGGGGGGATCGTGGTCCTGCTGCCCCTGCCCGCGGTGCTCTGTAAATTGAGTCCCAAGACTTGCCCTGCCTGGCGACCAGCAGCCATGTACAGCAGATGGGATCACCACCTCAGCCAGTTTGGCAGGAGGAAGATGACAAGGTGACATTTCTGGGACACGGTCGGAGGGTAAATGTGTCCCCAGCACATTACCGGGGAGCCAGATCCTGCATCCCAGGAGAAGGCAGGGAAAGGGGATGGTGCAAACCAGCACCCATGGGAGAAAGCAGCTGGCACAGCTGGCGCTGCGCTGCACCCCAATGCCCAAAGCTCCCGGCAGCCAGGACAAAGGAATTCAAGAAATAGTCCTGGCCCACTCCCTCCCCATGCTGTGCAGGGGTAGTTCGGGACAGCAAACAAACCAGTTTGTTGCCACCGTCACCCATGGTGGCCAAACGCTAAGAACAGAACAGATTTGGTCTTAAAATTTAACACAAAGGAATAACAAAAGCATTTCTCTCAAACCCAGGGCTCGTGGCCCCAACGTGAACCAAGAACAACCAAACAGCAGAAGTTTCAGCAGTGTTTTCCCCCGTTATAACTGATTTAACATCTTGCTCTTAAGCTGAAAACCTCAGCACCACGGTATTGTCACAAGCCAGTACTGTAAAGTTGCCACTAAGGTTAAGGAGGGTTGTAATCAAGTGAACTGCATTTCCATGCTGATTTATTTAGAAATCCCATTAATTTTGCAGAGGAGCAAAGAGCTCCTAGAGAACAAAGTGCTGGGATAAAACAAAGCCCAGTGTCAGGAGGAGCTCCTCGATCCAGCTGTGCCATGTCATGACCAGAATGGCTTTTTCCCTGTCACGCAGCAAGCAGAGTGCTGTTCAGGGGTGTCCCCCGGGGGGCAGGGGCTCCAGACATCCCCAGCTCCCCAGGACTGTCTGTGATGGCGCTACAGGCTGCTGCAGGGAAGAGCAGCCGGCAGACGCATTAGGCACAGAGCAGTGTGGGGACAGGAGGTTTGTCTAGCACATTAAGGCACTTCAGCATCAATCCACTTCCTCTGCAGTTCAAATCTTAAGCTCAGAGTGCTGTTTTAGGGGGATAGAAAGCTTAAGGCTTCTGGGGCTAACAGTGCCCAGGGGGAGCGTTTTCAGGGTCTATTTTAGTGATGCTTTATTGCCCAGCTCCTGCTGGCTACCGAAAGACTCAGATTGCATTTACCTGAGCAAAGCAGGTGCTGCTCCGCAAATGGCTACATGAGAATCCAAGCCAGAGCTGTGCAGACAGCAACTGAGGAGCCTGTAGCACCTTGATGTAAGTAGCAGCTGTATAAAACCGGCACATCTGCCTGCAAAGGCCACAAATGTCCCCTAACACTCTGATAATCCTCTGGTCTTACTAGTCACACAGGATCTGCACAGAGAGTTTATCAGAGAGGCTAGGGCATACATTTCCTTTTAGTGATGGTTTTAACTGTCACATTTGCATGTTCAGCATTTGACATGCCTAGAAGGCAATTCAGAATTCATCTCCCAGTGTCAGAGACCACACCAGCTCCCAGCAAACACAGCATAAACACATTCCACAAGATCAAAGCTACTGCAAAGCCCGACACCGAAGCCCAGAATGATTCCAGTCAGCAGCTAAACACTTCTGGCAACACCCCCCCCAGTTTCTCAGAATGGCTAAGTCACACATCTTGTACCCGAGCAAAGGGATGGTAAAGTGCTGAATAGGTTTTGGGTTGTAGGAGCTCAAGACTCCTGGGGATTTCAAGTCTTCGTTTCCCATCTTACTTTGGGGAGTGTTCTTTACTGGGTAATGCAGTTGTCTCCCATGTCCTGAGCGTATCTGTCAGATATTGCCGTCCTTAAGTCCTCCACCTCTTTATGAAGCTGTTTTACCTCCATCAGTTTCTTTCCAAGTCCATCAGGGCTCAGCAAATCATCCTCCTCCTTGGCAGAGTACTGCACAGCTGTGGAGTCAGAGAGAGGAGTTACCTCACATGCAACTCCGACCAAGGAGCACACACACATTTGCAACTGAGCCAGAAAAAACAATGCACATTTGCAATAGAGGTACTACTTAATGTTTAGTGATGACAGCACGCACCTTTAGAGCTAGCAAACCACAGAAAGAAGGTTCACGATCCCAGAAAGATGAGAGCCTTCAATACAGGGTGAGCTATTCAGTTCCTGTGCTGTGGCAGGATGAAAGGGTTTGCTCTGCCATCACTCTGTGTACTTACAGCGAATGCCCAGGAGCAGGGAGATGTTGGGATCTTTGCCCTGAGCCCTCTGAGTGACGATGCTGTAGACAGACTGCAAATCCTGCAGACAACTGGCCAGCTCGCTGTGCAGCTCCTGGGCCAGGCGGGCTGTCTCGACAGGCAGCGGCTGGGTCGTGAGCTCTGCCTGCCGGAGCCGTTCCTGAAGGGTCAGGTTCTTCTCAATGAGGTCCTGGTTCTGCAGGGAAAGCTGAGCAAATGGACACAGCAGGTTAGCGGGCACTCGGGACAGAATTAGTACACTTAAAGCAACATAACACAACTGCTCTGTGATGACGGGAAGCACCGAGGGCAGAAGCAGGCTTACATCAAGCCCTCCAGACTCTTAGCAGATAAGCGAGTGTCAGGCCTACACGGTGTGAGCATTCAGCTTTCCTGGCTCAGACACAACAGGAATTAAAAAAGCTTCCAGGAGGCTGTGCACCAGCTGCTCACCCCATCGCTGGCCATCCCCTCCCTCGAGGGCTGCCATTGTGCTTGGCCTCCTTTAGGCTTGAGAGTGGGGCTCAGCCCTGCCCTTCAGCCAGGGCTGGAGCGGAGTTTGGACTCCTGCTCACCACCTTGCTGCCCTCAGCCGGCAAGCTCAGCATCCTCCACCACAACCCGCAGCCCCTGCTGAAGTTCCCAGGGCAGAAACTGCCTTTTTCCTCCTGCTTTCGAACAGAGAAGAACTCCTTTCAGAGCACGGAAGGCCAACTGACTCTAGCAGGAAGCAGGAGAGGTTGTGCTGTTGACAGCAAATTAAGGGTCTTGTTTAAAGACAATCCATTACTCATGCAGCCACTACACTTGGGCACTCTAAACGCCCCCGCTCTGACCTCTTTCACAGCAGTCCGGAGTTGCTGAAGTGCATTTTCTCTTCTCATGGCTTCCTCCTTCAGAGCTTGGCTTGTCCCCTCTTCCTGGGCCACCTGTTCTTCCAGGTTCTGGAACAGATCATAGGAAAAGAGTAAGCCTAACTCATTTCACAGCAGATTCTCAATTCTAGGTCCCTCCGCAGTCACCTCTCACCTTTACTTGCAAGGACAACTGCTCCATCTTCTTCTGCTGTTTGTCCGCAATCTGGAATCGAAAGCAGAGACATCAGAACTGGTCACACAGACTCAGTAATACCAGCAGGATTTCTCCTTCAGTAGCACAGCATCCCCTCTCCTTCCTGCCCGCTTATTGCTTTAATCACTGCCTCTGTTCATAATGGACATAGATTCCCTGATGAAAGGCACCTGATAAAAGGCACCATTAGAAGTATCAGCTAAAAACAAACTGGAGAAGTTGCATTCTTGTGGTTTTCCTCTCCCCTCTTCTGCATTCTGCAGCTTCTCTCCAGTGTTACTGTGGAACTGCAGGGTTATCACAGCAAGAGCAGCTTTTAAAACCCTCAGTCTGGAATTCCCAGAACTGCTGCTTCAGTGCAATTGTGACTGCCTATGACAACAAAAGCACCCGATCTCATTTTAGTGCCTGGTGTGACTCAGTGGAAAGAAAAATGTGTGATTCCCAGCTGGGACAGCCTGTTACCTTCCTGAGGCAGTCACATTCTTTCTTCAGAGAGTCATTTTCTATTTTCTGTCTCTCCCCATCCTGCGCAGGGGTTCCTCTCTCTGCATTCTTTACACACTGCTGCACCTTGTCCTGCAAGCTGAAATCAGCACAACACTGTGGGAAAATGAGCTTTACATGGGGTGTTTCCCCTCACTAAATGATATGAGGAGGCAAAATGATTTTCATATTTCATATGAGGTGTCAGTCTTGCCCTGTTTGCAGCTTGCAAACCGCCAGGGCTGTGGAGGAGCGAGTTGCTCGCCCTGCACACTGCCCTACCCACAACATCGGCACATTTGCAGAGACGCAATAATGACAGATTACATAGGTCCATTTTGCAAGGAGTTACGGTTGAGAGCAATAACCCGAGGACACAGACAAACCAGGTGACAAAACAGGGGTCCTCTTGCAGCCATCTGGTTCTACTCTTGTCACACAGAAGCTGAACATGGTGTTTTGGTGAGTGCTCACATGATCACCACAAACCCACGGTAACCTGGTTCTGACAGGTGGGACAATGGCTGTGCTGAATCGTCACCCTTCTTGTGCAGTGATTACTTCAGTGCTAAGAGGAAGTTTCTTCTGATTTTTACCTGCGCACAGTGGAAAGAAGCTCCAGCTCCTTGTGTTTTTGGGTTTCTAGCTGCATCTCTTGCTCCCTGAAAGCAGCCCGGACATCTCCAAGCTCTGTTTCCAGCGCCAGCACTGTTTCCTGCATAGCAGCACTCTTCAGTTCAGATTCCTTCAGCTGCAACAAAGACCATCACAAGACTCTAGAGACCCCCCCAGGGCTTTCACCATACACGTTTCAACTACATTCACAATTCCAATTTGTACAACCTATGTGGCAATTCTCAGCTACAGCTCAGAACATTCCTCCTCCAAAAAGGCCAGACCACAACTTTACTCAAGCAGCTGCATAGGGGATTATCTGCAGCTGTAGAAAAGCCACCTGAGCAAGTCTCTGAAGGGTTATCATCAACAACTCTGAGAAAGTTTTACCTTCTGACTCTGTTTCTGATGGTCCTCGAGGGTTGGTAAGTCAGCCAGGTATCGTTCCAGGGTCTCAATTCTCTGTTGTCTCTCCCTGTTTTGTTCAGATTCCTTCTGGCATTTCTTTTTAAGATTATTAATGTGTTTGTCTCTTCCCTTTACCTGCAGGGACAGTTATACACAAGTTTAGTTTATATAATTTCTTGTCCATTCTTCAGTCCTCTGTATGCTGTCTCATTTACCTTTTTGTACAGCACTCAACACCAAAATACAACATCACCTCAACTCTGCAGCACTTCTGCTCATTTAGCTAAAGAGAGGCTGCTGCTTTGGTTAAAAAAAGAGGTACCGAAATACTTCTAACTGCAGGAAGAAAGGCTTTTGCTTATAAACCAAAGAATTCTCCAAGGAGATGAGAAAATATCAACAATCACACATTGCCACAGAGAACTTACACCTAGGCACTACATTGACTTTTAGCTTCTCAAAGAGAAAACACCTTTCTGTATTTACAGGGATCGTACCCTTTCTTCCTGTTTCTTTAACTCCTCTGCATGTTTCTGCATAGTTTCCTTTAGCGACTCCCGGATCAGCTTTGCATCCACCTCTGCGGCTGCCAGTTTTCTCTCCAGTTCAATCTTCTCCTTACTGAGGGATTCAGTCTTCTCCGTGAACTGCGCTCGAAGAAACGTGTTCTCCCGCTGCAGCTCCTGCACAAACGGACAGCGGTGAATTCTGCCTGTTGGAGCTGATAGGCAGTTACAAACAGGCACGAGGCAGCTGCGCTGTCTCAGAGCTGTGTTCTCAGCCCTAATTCCCAACCATCACTCACCCCATTTGATATAGTGCAGTATCTGAAATAGCGCTTGTCAGTGCTGTCAGGCGTTTGTATTGCTAGCACAGCTCCTAAACAAACTGTATTGATTCAGGGCTTGAAATCTCAAGAGTCACAGAAGATCTTGGAAATGACAGGTAACTGGGACCTCACACAAGGGACAGTTTTACTCTGCGTAGCCCTCCTTCTCTGGAAACACCTCATGAGAAGTGGTAGGTCCATTGGATTCAACACGTATGTCTTACTGACACCCTGTTGTACCTCATTACCTGCATTCTCAACATGTAGACATCTCCGTAGGGTGCTGGACAGCCGAGCATGGCACTGTGAACTTGCAGTTCACTTTCTCGGACCTTCTGCTCCAGCTGGGATATGTGTTGTCTTTGTCTGTAAAAAAACCAAACAACCCCCAAACCCAACACATAATACACTGTTCTCAAATATACACCCTGTTTTCAATGGTAGAAAGAAATAAACAGTGCCACCATGACTCTAATGCTCCATACAGTGAAAAACAGAAGAGAAAGACAACTCTGCAACTCAGAGCTAGCCTGCAGGGAAGCAATCTGAAAGATACCCATTTCAACTTCTTCTAGAATTGGTATTAACTCTTCTCCCTTCAAAGCCTCCCCCTCAGCAATGATTATACATAAAACAACAAGCCTTACGTGCTTTGGAGAATCCAGCTTGGCTGTGGAGCTTATGAGTAAAATGAACAGACAGAAAACTCAAGCAAGCAAGCAGAAAAAGTATTTACATCCAAATGCTGAAGGTAGTTTTCATTAGGAGCTTTTCTGAAAAGCTTATGGATAGCTAGCATTAAGTATGAGAAGTCCTTTTGCCAGCCCAAACTCCCAAAGAACACATTTAAAATACAGACCTCAAAAAGCTCCCAGAAAGTCCTCAAGCAAAAAGGCAGTAGTTCTGACATTCCAGATAATTGTGAGGTAAACATAAATCTTTATGCCTTATAGAGCCCAGGAAAACATAACCAAAATTTATTTATTAGAACTCTTCAGTATGACCGTCCTACTTCCAAGAGGAAGGGCAGAACTCATGAAAAGAACAGGCTGTTCTCAAAGTGGTGTTCGTTGCAACAAAAAAAGCTCAATCAGGTAAAAGGGACTCAGATATGAGCTTTCCTCAGCATTTTCAAAACTCTTGCTTTCCAAAAGGAAACATACTGGAGTCCTTAAACCTCATGTTGGTATCAAACTCTCACCTGTCAATGAGAAGCTCTTTCTCCTTGAGCAGGTTTTCGTTGGAGTTCAGGATATTGATCCACTGAGCTGGATCGGGCGTAGGCAGCGAAGGAGAATACATGGGGGGGTGGTGGCAGGCACCTCCATTTTGTAACTGAAATATAAAACAAAACGAGGAGGGAGAGGTTTGTGCTCCACAGAGGTAATTGCAACATTGCTAGAGCTATTTTGCACACTGTGTGCTCATCTGCATGCCAGAGCACAGCTATTTCAGTCTCTGTCCATGTCCAAGAACAAGTAACTTTGCCCAAGCAGAACTGGAGATTAACAAATAATTTTAGATCACTGTGCTAGCTCGCTGGAAATAATTTGTCTCCATACAGCAGGTGGGAGGTGATAAACTCTTTCCATCTAGTAAACTTCAGTAAATTTTAGGCATCTTGTAAAAAAAAAAAAAACAAAAACATATATATCTGTTTCCTAAGTCTAGATACAGAAAACAGATTATTCTAGAAACTGCTCCGAACTTCTTGGCATGCTTTTTTTTCAGTTTGTAGCAGACAGGATATTTCAGCCCTTGATCTGAACCACCGTGCAGTGCAGTAACATAATACAGGGCAGCTCTATGTCAAATGATACCCGTGACACCACACGTTGTAAAAACAGATCATTAACAGACTTTGGGTGCAAGACAGGGAGAAGAATGAGACATTTTCCCTCTGGCTTCAAAAGTCTTGGACAATGATTCATGATTAAAGAGACAGGAAGGGTTTCAAACTCACACACTGCCACAAGCAGCTCCCTACCTGCATTTGCTCTACTTGCAATCGCACTTTCTCCAGCTGTTGTTTCCAAGCGCTGAGCTCACAGACCCTCTCGTGCGGATGTAGCGCGCACGCTTCTGGCATCCATGCTTGAGATGAAGGAGCTACAGGTTTTGAAAAGAAACTGTTGGCCTGGAGTCCCGTTGGCATCAGCCTGCTCCCACTCGGCCACGTCCCGTCCCGGGGCTCGCAGGCTCCGTTCGCCCCAGCTGTTTGCCGGCTCTCTGGTAGCACCTTATAATGGTCCTTTCCTGTATCAGCTGCCCCAGAGCTTGGATTGAACTTCTGGAACCTGTGGAGAGGGTCAGTGCATGAACTATCCAGAAAGAGCGACTGGTTCAGGGTACGCTCGATGGCAGGGGTGTCAAACTTCCAAGTGTCTTCAGCTCTCATGTGATCCGAAACAGGATGCCAGGATGGCTCAAAACCGTTTCCCCCCGAAGTCCCGTATGGATGCAAGAGATCCCTGGGTGGCACCTGAGACGACTTCCCGGTGCTAAAGTCTCCGTTTCTCATGAGCCCTGGCTGTTCAGCAGCAGATCCTGGCAACGCAGTGTTTGAAGTACCCTGCAAACAGCTCTGGTCTCCCGCAGAGCACGGCTTGGAGGGTGAAGCACCCAACGTAGAAGGCATAACATGGGCTGTTGGGATGGTCACTTGGGTTTTGATGGGATGGAATGAGGAACTGTCACTGGAATTGCAAAAGTCTAGGGAAAAAAAACAAGAAGAGTGATGCTCTAATTATAATCCTGAAAATATTCTGACATGAACAGCCACTCCTTTGGTGAACTTTCCAAAAGAATTTTAAAAACCAATTCTTTTCCCCCTGAACATGTCCTCCTAAGCAGGAGCAAGACTAAGGCACACCTGTGTTCTCCCTCACTACAAGTTGCAGGAACCTGCTGATATTTTCTTACCACCACAAACCACAGGAAGAATCCAAGTTTAGTTCGGTACACATTTTTAATCCCTTGCTTTTAAGCTACTCTAGTATAACCTTAAATCAATAAGGTTATCTTTCTATAGGTTTAGAAATCAAGTTATTTAAATTGAATTAAAAGGCTGAAACTTACTCAGCTGAACACTGAGACCTTGATTCTGTTCTGCCCGTCCCACAGCTCAGCGACCCGGACCCGTAACCAAAGCTAACGGGAGCCTTCGCTGAGCCCATGATGAGCTTCAGACACAGCTGAGCACCAGATCACCGAGCAGTTGACCTTCCAACTCCTCCAGAACATTGCAGCAAAAGAGCTTTTTCCAGAGGCTCGAGTAATGGCTCTCGCCTTATTGCCACAGGAAATGAATTCAGCGCACGCAGCCCAACGTGAGCCCGTCCTGTCAGATGGGCACCAAACCTGGCTACGTGGACATACGGGGTTATTCTTAGCAACTCTCAAATTTCAATACAGCAACAGCAAGAGCTGAGAAAGGCAAACAGAGAAGTGCTTGTTCCCACTCCTTGTCCTGATACATTGTGTATCGCAGTGATTCCAGGTTTTTCCCAGATACACAAACTTGTTTTCCTCATGGGTTTGGCTAAAGGCCCAACCCCACATGATGCGTCTTTAAAGCAACATCAGGATTGCAAGGTCACCCACCTGTTTGTAACCTCCAAGCATTGCTACAAGAAGGAGGAAAAGGTTACAATTTGTATATGATCTAAAACAGATCCTGGAAAAGCCATCAAACTGCAGGAAAACTATCACAACAAAGGCACAAGACCCTCTCCTCAAAAATGAGCAGGAGGGCGAGAAAAATCTCATGACGTGACTTGGCTGTGCCTCAGAACTGCAGAGAACACCACGCTACCCAGCCGCTGCAAGTACATTCACCTTGGCAAAGGGAGAAGGGACAGTATGATTTCCTTTCACAGCCCCTAAATTTATTTATACCCCAGTATCACTCTCAGGAACTCGATTTCTCTGACCAGCACGCCACGTGCCGATGCTGCAATCGGTTCCTTGGGTGCGCGAAGGGTTGTCACAACAACATTTCTGAGTAACGTACTGTCCTGAACATCGGCTCATTCTCAGCTCTTGCAACCAAGGCTACAACATGACAAATGCTCAGAATGGCAATTTCCAAAGAGCCATCGTTTTCTTCCCACACTCAGCATGCAACTGGATGATTTATCATCCTGAGAGAGGCTAAATGGGACACTTAAACATGCTCTAGTAATATTTCTAGCAGTGTTTCCACAAGCCAGACTTTCTCCAAAGCCTTCACTTCAACTCGCGCATTATTAAGATCTATAGCTCATTCAAAAGGCTCATGGCAGTGTGTGAAACACATAAATGTGTCAAGTGCATTGTTTTAAAGAACAACAAACTTCCTTGCTGCTGAAGGAAGAATTGGTGAATCGACAGTGGTTTATGCCACTTTCCCAGGCGAAGATGAAAATACAGGTGGAAAGGATTGCTGGGCCAAGTAATTTCACCCTTGCCTCAGCTGAGGGCAAGGCTGCCGCCTTCTCCAGTGGGAAACGCACAGCTCTACAACTGCGGAGGCTTACGCACAAAGGCGCACTGATCTGAAGTCTCTAGAGGCATCTAGAAATTATTTCTTAAAAGTCACACAAAAGACTTGCTAATTAATCACTTGTTGGTCGATGTGAACCAGCAAATCACCAAGGTGGCTCTTTTAGTCAGTTAAAAATGCTGACTACAGTTAGAAGACAACCAAACCAGCTTAGAGAGACAGCAAGTCCCTTAATCGGGTGTTTATATTTCAGGGAGCATATCTGTGCACTGAGGCACTGAGTTTGAAATCATCTCCAAACATCACTACACATCCTGCTCTCCCCAAGTTTTACATTCTAGGGTTCAGTGATATTGGGCTATTTAATGCTTGTCGGTGTTCTAAGAAAACTTCAAATCTTTGGCTGTGCCCGGGGGGTCCCATTCTGCCCATCACCTTCCGTGCTGTCTGAGCAGGAGGTCCCAATGCCCCCGTCCCTGCTGTCGGCCACACTTGGGCAGCGGCTGACCCGGCTCTGGAACTTCACAGACAACATCGGTGTTTTCCAATCAGTCTCCGAGAAATTACTCTTCTGACTGGTGCTGGGATCTGGAGAGAAAAAAACAGGGATATTTATGCTTTAGCCAACAGACTGAAAAGCCTTTTAACATACTTAACTAAGCTATACCTGATCATCCTTGCCATACCTAATTCCACGTGCCACCAAAACGCAGACTGACCCGTGCTTGACTCCCCGTGTTGTTGCTAAAGAAATCTCTTTTGCAAAAGAAAATGGCAGCAAGTACAGGGAAGCCAAATAATATCAACAAGAGACTGAAAATCTATCTTGTCATGGAAGTCAGAAGGCAAAAGCAGTAAATTATACTCCCATTGATACGCTTGGTGATATTACACCCAGCGGATGCTCTGGTACTCAGACTAAAACGAGCAGCAGCACTGGCAAACAGCAAAACTGGTTAAATTAAAGATACATTTTTCATTAACTCTTAAGAACCCTTCCAGGTTTATCAGTTATCACTCGTGAGAGGTTCATTATCTAATTATTCTCTACCTTTGCATACCCATGCAATTATTTTATGTTGCAGGAATAAGACATTGTGGGGGGTTTGTTTAATAAAAAGCTTTTGGTAAAGAACTCTTCTGAGGGCCACATGTCTCCTCAGAGAAACTGAAACAGGATCCGCCAGCAGCGTGGCTGTAAAGAGGACTGTCCTTACCCGACGGAGAGTTCTGCTGGAGCCTCAGGTCCAGATGCTTCTCAAGAGCAGCCATCATATCCATCCAGCGAACTACAGGGCAATAAATAAACAAAATTCCTATTTTAAATCAGCATAAACCAAACTGTGTTCCCACTAACCAAGCGAAGGGTACACACGTCAGCTACTCTTCATTCAGAGTAACACAGTATTTCATATTTAATTAGCACCTCCTCCCAAGAGTGTGTCTGTTTCAGCCTCACAGCAGCAATACTTAAAACCCCCTTGCAGTTAGTGTAGGTTTTCTTCATGCCTGAGAAATGAGAAGAGTTTCTGCTTGCAGCATTCTCCAGGTATGCAGCAGTTCAGCAGCGCCTTTCAACTGGGGCATGTGTTATCCCCATCGTAGTTATTTATAGAGCAGCCATCACCAGGCACCTACACACTGGCTTTATGTCTGTAGAGACTACAAATTTCCCTTTAAAAGTCTTAACTCTAAACCAGTTTGTTTCTGCCATCTGTAGAGGTCACTGAGCAACTACATGCGGAAAGGCAGGCACACAAAACTTAGCCTTGCTGTTCCATAAATGGCAATCATTATCTATCCAGAGCCTTGGTGTAATTTATCTGCTTATTCTACTACTTCAGACAGTGAATTTCCTGCTTCAGATGATGTGAGTATAACTTACAGCTCTCAGGCTTCCCTGTGGAAATCTGAGGCCTCTCTCCACTCCACCAGTCAAATATTAAATCTTAAATTGCCAGTGCTTACAAATTTTTGCTTACTGATTCAAAGAGCTTGCAGAAACCATTAACTCTTAAAAACATAGGATAAACATTTGGAATACAACAGAATAATGAACCAGATGCAGCGTTTCACTTAGTGAAGAAACAAAACTCTTACAGCTAAGCAAAGTGCTCATTAGGTTTGATTCAGGGATGCTTCAGAAATTCCCGAATTTAAATCTCAGTCTCCAGCACCACAGCCAGGCCATTATAACACAGAAAATCAAATGCAGCCTCTCGAAATAAAGCAACCAAGCATCCCCACCTCAGTCAGCACCACCGTCCCACAAACACCCCCCTCCCCTCCCGGGGGCACCCACACCACCCCCAAACCACCCCCTCCGGGCACAGGGGTGGGAAAGGGGAGCCGGGTCATGGCGAAAGAGGGAGAGCAGCGTTTTACCCGAGGGACGGGGGAGCTTGGCCGGTGCACGGAGTGACGCGAAGCCAGGGGGTGGGGGGCGGCCCTTCGCCCCTACAAGGGGATGGAGAGTGATTTGGGTGGAGGGAGGAGAGAGGGGAAGAATTGACCCCAGAGGAGAGGGTCCAACCGCCTGCAGGGCACAGCCTGACCCCGAGGGGCCGGTCCCTGAGAGAACAGGGGGAGCCGGATCCTGAGGGGAAGAGGCCCGTTCCTGAGAGGAAAAGTGGGGAGCCGGTCCCTGAAGGGAAGCGGGGGCCGGTGAGCAGCCCGCGCCGCAGAAGGACGGATGGCTCCACCGCGGGGGGAGCACAGGCAGCGGTGCTGGTGCTGCCCGAGGCCCCGGCGGCGGGAGCGACTCCCGGGCGGGACTGACCCCTCACCTGGCTGCTCCGCCGCCCGCGCTACCCCGCGCACCGCGACCGTTACAGCCGCGGAGCGGGCGTGGCAGAGGAAACCAGCCCCTGCCCCGCAGCCATTCAAGCGCGCCGGTCACGCCCCTTCCCTTCTCTCATTGGCTCGCCCGAACGCTGATCCCCGCCCCGTAGCTTCGCAGAGGGAGCGACGGCTTTTGGCGGAGGAAAACTGTCCGCGGCCGCCACCCGTAGGGCGGGGCTTGAAGGAGCGGCACCGGCCGTTTGCCTGCGCATGCGCAGTGTCGATGGCGGCGGGGCGCGGCTGTGGTTTGTCATGAAATCGGAGAATCCCAGAATGTCAGGGGTTGAAGGGCCCTGGAAAGCTCATGCAGTGCAATCCCCCCATGGAGCAGGAACACCCAGATGAGGTTACACAGGAAGGTGTCCAGGCGGGTTGGAATGTCTGCACAGAAGGAGACTCCACAACCTCCCTGGGCAGCCTGGGCCAGGCTCTGCCACCCTCACCCCAAACAAGTTTCTTCTCTTGTTTAAGTGGAACCTCCTGTGTTCCAGTTTGCACCCATTGCCCCTTGTCCTGTCACTGGTTGTCACCAGAAGAGCCTGGCTCCATCCTCCTGACACTCCCCCTTTCCATATTGATCCCCAGGAATGAGTCCCCCCTCAGTCTCCTCTTGTCCAGCTCCAGAGCCCCAGCTCCCTCAGCCTTTCCTCACACGGGAGATGCTCCACTCCCTTCAGCATCTTTATTGTCCATGGCGGTGGGTCCTGACCTGTCCTCCCTTCCTCCGTCCTCCCCTCCCCTGCCCGCTGCCTGGTCAGGCCCAGGTGGACTCAGCCTCCCTGTTGCCCCCATGTTCTCTCCCAGGCTCCGCCATACCCTCAAGGACCCCAACCAAGCCCCCCGGCTGAGGGGCCAGCCCGGGCAGCCCCCCCAGCTCAGCTCCCTCACCCCCTGCCCGCTCAGCCAGGAAGGCCAGCGCTGCCCTTCATGCCAGCACTGCTGGGCCCTTCATTATGCCCGGCCACGTCATGGCCCCTCACGTGTGGCGGGGGTCACCTTCCTTCCCACACAGGCGCGGCCGCGGCGGGAGCAGCGGCACCACCAGCAGCGCGTCCTCGTGGGAGATGGGGACGCTGTCCCTGCTGTGGGGCCTGGCGCTGGCCCCCATGGGCTGGGTGCTGCTGCTGGCCGCCACGGCCGCCCCGCGCTGGCGAGAGCTCCACGAGCGCCCCGGCTTCCCCCGCGACCTCTCCTTCAGCGATGGCCTCTGGGAGAGCTGCGTGGAGGCGCTGACACAGCCGGGCCCGGCCTGCCGCACCCTCCCGGAGGACACAGCCCGTTTCTGGCCCATGCGGGTGCTGAGAGCAGCCACCGTGGGCTCGCTGCTGCTGGGGGCCCTGGCGTACGGCCTGGCCATGCTGGGGGCACGCTGGTGGGCCCCCCCGCCACGGCACAACCTGGTGGCCGCTGCCGGGCTGCTGCTGGCGCTGGCGGGTGCCCTGTACCTGGGTGCCGCTGCCTACATGGCTCATCGGGTGCTGGAGGACCTGGCCGACCCACAGACCCCCGCCGCAGATCGCTTCCACCTGGGGACGTGTCTCTACCTGGGCTGGAGCGGCGGAGGGACGGAGGTGCTGGCTGGCGTCTGCCTGGCCACCAGCTCCTGCAGGAACAGGGGGCTCGTTGGGGAGGCAGCTGCTGCCCCTTACGAGGTGGATTATTGAGGCGCTGGGACAGACGAGGCCGCTCGCTGGGGAGCATCAGCAGCTCCTCAGGCTCCTGCTGTGGTCGCCCTGCACCCCTGGGCACCCCTCAGACCATCACCGGGTGGAAGAGGTGGGTCCGTTGCACATCTTACCTCCTCATTGGTAATTTTTCACTTATTAATAAAAACAAGCTGGTGTTGATGCTTCCTTGCGTGTTACTTGATTGTGCTTTAATCCTTAGCAGGGTTTAGCCTCTGCAGCCAAATAGTGACCCGTACCAGCCCTCTGTGAGGGGCTGGGGGGCGCAGGGGGAGGCAGGACCCCTCCTCCATTTCCAGGCTGACCACATCTCCCCCCTTGCACGCTTCATGAAGCCCCCACAGCCCTCCCTGGGATGTTTTCCCATTTCCATCGCCCTCCCTGACCTCACAGCCCCACTGAAGCCCGTCCCTGTCCCCCCACCCCATGGGTGGGTGCCATCGCCTCCCGCGCTGGGCTGGCACAGCCCATGGGGAGGGGACAGCAGGGCACAGCGGGATGCCACAACCCCTCCAGGACAGTGACACATGGGTAGGGACCACTGTCACTGCAGGGACATTGCAGGGCCAAGAAAACCCACGATACGATCAGCCCTCGTGGACACAGTTTTATTTACAGCAGAAGAGACCCTGGTGGCACCGCGCTGGAGACACGTTCCTGCAGGAAAAGGCCCTTGTTGGCAGCTGAGGCAAAACATCCTTGAACAAAGCAAGACTGTCACTGCAATGTCCCACCGCAGGGATGGGGGATGGAGCAGAAGCCAATTCTCCTGTGGCAAGTCTGCTCTGGGGGCTGAGTCCTCAAAAATATCATAACTCGTCCCGTGCACCCACCCCAGCATGAGCAGAGCACCTGCTTTGTTCCCGCAGCACTAGGATGGTTTTTGACAATGGTTTATGTCAGAGAGGTCCCAGCGGGGTGTCAGGGTTCGGCCGGCTCTTTTGGGGGGCCCTGCTCGGCCCCAAGCCCCCCATTGCTGTCCTGGCCCCCCTGCCCTGCCCAGCACTCCCGGAGCTCCTGGTACAGCTCCTGGTGCTCATCCTTCCAGCGCGTGAACTTCTCCGAGGTGAGCGCGGCGTCGCTCAGCAGCTGCTCCAGAGCCTGCAGCTCCTCCAGCTTTGCCTGCCCAGAGCAACAGCGTGTTTTGGGGTGGCTGCCCATGAGCAGGAGGGTTTGGGGGCGGTCAGGAGGATTTGAGGGGCTGTCAGGGGCCTCCCACCTTGAGCGTGCTCTGCAGGGCCCGCACCGTGTGCACCTTCTCGTTGATGTGGGGGTTCTTGTTGCGGCGGATGAAGGACTTGCGGCACTGCTCCTGCGTCAGGAACCGCTGCTGCCCCATGAGGGACACCCCGCCCTGCTTCAAGCACCGCATCAGGCACTCGAGATCCTCCCCAGCAGAGTCTGCGGGAGGAGAGAAGGCACAGTAGAGGGGTGGCAGCCCCCAAAACCTCATGGGGCTGCTCGCGCCCTGAGTGCATCCCAACATACTACATGGTTCACACTTAAATACATCCCACATTACCCTCCCAGCACAGACACATACAAAAGGGTGCCCTTAACTTTGATTGAAGGGTGCACACAGGGTGACAGATGCCACCCCCCGGTACCTACCCATGGGCGAGCAGGGCCGGGGGCTGCCCTGGGGGCTGCTGGCTGCGCTGCCCGGCTCCCCAGCTGCGAACAGCTGGGCTTTCTCTGGGGCATTTGGCGGCCTCTTCCTTGGCTGGGGGAGACAGGAGACATGAGATGAAACAAGGATCCTCCATCACCTCCCTGCGATGTCCCCTAAGGCCACTCACCGAGTCACATCCGTGCCTGGGGAACTCATCATCAGGGTCCTCAGCTTCTGTCTCGCTGTAGCAGTCTGGAGGTGTTTAAAAAACGTATAGATGAAGTTCTTAGGGATGTGGTTTAGTGCCAGAGTTAGGTTGGATTCGATGATCTTAAGGGTCTCTTCCAACCAAAATGATTCTATGATTCTATTCTGGAGGCCACAGGGGAAGACAGTGGGAGCAGGGGGAGCAGGAGTCCCTGGGCTGCCCCTCAAATCCTCCCTAGGGCTGAGTGTCACCCCAGCCCTCCTCTGCATCACCCCAGCCTTCCTCTGCATCACCCAGCCCTCCTCTTCATCACCCAGCCCCTTCTCAGGCAGCATTTCTCACATTTCCCCCAAATCACAAGTCAAGTTCCCTGTGGCTTCCTGCAGGGTCCCCGTCTCTTGCAAGGGAACTGACCCCATCTCCCACCCCGGGAAGGACCCGTTACCTTCCTCCCTGTCTGGGACGGACTGGTGGGCCAGCGTGTACTTCATTTTGGCTGTCACCAGGTGACTGACCCACCTGGGGAAAGAAAGGATGGACAGACAGACAGAGGGTCATGGCTGGCTCGGTGTGGTGGGACTGTCACCAGCTGGCATGTCACTCACATGCTCAAATCCGCCAGCGTCTCTGCGGCGAAGACGAAGGGCTTGTACCTCTGATGGGAGAGCTGGAACACGCTGCAGGAGGACAAGCAAGCGGCTGCCCCTGCTGCTGCGGTTACCCGGCCCTGAGCCCCCAAACAGCCCCCCAACCCCACCCAGCTTTTCCCTGCCCATTGGAGACGCTCCCATCCTCAGCCTTGTCCCAGTAACACCAGTAGCGCAACGCACATCTTGCTCAGAGCGTGGGCTCCTGTATTGCAAGACTGTCAGTCCTGCCAGCCCCATGGGGTCCCACCAGCCCCATGGGGACCCCATCAGCCCTGTGGGGATTCTGCCAGCATGGGGACATGCAGGTGGCACCCAACAGCACCCATCAGCACATCTGCCAGCTGGGAGGTCCATGGAGGAACAGACACCACTCACTATTTCTTCTTCTGCTCCCTCGTGCTCTCCAGGTCGTAGGTGGCCACGTTGATGAGTCCCACAGCCTTCTCATCCTGCCAGGGAGACAGTTGTGTCTGTCACCCGCCCCGGCAAAGCCCGGGGTCGAGGACACCCCGTGTCCCCACTCACGTTGGGGTGGTTGTACCAGTAGAGCGTGTGGCCCTTCAGCACGAACCAGCAGCGCTTCCACTTCTGGGCCATGAAGCCCACGTGGTCCTTCTTCTTGAGGAGCCAGCCATCGCAGTCCACCCGGCCCAGGTCCCGGCACGAGACCCGCCGGCGGCTCAGCCGGGTCGCCACTCCTGCGGCATTTTGGGGGGGAATCATAAGCAGGGAAGGGGGAGCCAGGGGAGAGCCCATGGAGCCCCGTTCACCCTAACGCAGTCCTGCTCACCTTTTGATCTGCGTCCCCTCTGGGGGCTGCCCTGGATGGGGACACAGGGACAAGTGGTTAGGGACAATGCGGGGGGGCAAGGGCAGTGCAGAACTAGCTGAGCCCCCCCCAGCAGCACCCCCAGCCTCTTAGGACCCCCAACTCACCCCATAGCAGCGAGCTTGGGGGGGAACCCACCCCACAGATGGACATTTTACCTCCCAGCTCACACAGGGCATGAAGCTCACACAGGGCAGCTCACACATGTCCCTGCTTAGTGTCCACCCAGGGACCCCCCCGAGGCTCAGAGCTCCTCTCCCCCCAGCTCTCACCTCCCCAGTGAGCTCGCTGGGCTCTGCGCCCCCAGCCCCCGCGGTGGGGGCTGACGTGGGGCTGAGCTCTGCGGTGCAGGGTCCGGCGGCAGCAAGGGCGCCTGGGGAGGATGGGGTGCCCGGGCGGGTGCTTGGGGAGGATGGGGTGTCCAGCGGGTTGCTCAGGGAGGTTGGGGTGTCCGGTGGGGTGTCTGGGGGGGCGCCCAGCGAGGTGTCACCCTCCCACGCTGCCTCCTCTTCCTCCCCACCTGCAAACAGGGAGTGGGGTTGCAGCCTCCTGTTTTGGGGGAGAAACTGCTCCGTCCCTGAACACCCCCTCAGATCCCCTCCTACCGCAGCCAAGCAGCACCGGCAGCTGCCCCACGTCCGCCCCACGCAGCCTCGGGTCCCGCTCGTCCTCTCCCTCCTCTTCCTCTGTTGCAGGGTCTGGCACAGAGTCCGGCCCCGAGTCCAAGTCGGCAGCAGCGCTGGAGGAAAAAGGGATTGCTGAGCCCAAAATCCCCTCGACCGCCGTGGAGATCCCACAATCGAGCTCCAGCCGACCCCGCACTCGCTCGGGGCACCCGCGGTTCTCCCTTGCCGAGGACGAGCGGGGCTGGAGGTGACAGCGGTGGCTCAGCACCGGCTCCACCGGCCGCCGTGCTCCCCGCCGCCGGCTCCAAACGCCTTTCCATTCCGGGAGAGGAGAAGGGTCATGTCTAAATATAGTTTCAACCCCATTAAAACGTTACCAAGTGAATGAATTACAAACACAACCACTTTTTTTTTGTTCCTTAACACTACTGGCGGCTTCCCAGGCTGCTCGCAGGCAGCGGCAGCGCTGCCGGCACCTTCCCCCCCAAAACAGTGTGGAAGGGGCCTTGGGTGCACCCAAACACCCCCGCAATGGGGGTGTTGAGGTGTCAGGGTTTGGGGCTCACCTGGAGCTCAGGGACACAGGGCTGCCCGGGCACTCGCTGCTCCTGGCACCAGGGGAATCCGCAGCATCCGAAAATGCTCCGGGGAGCTGTGGATGGAGCGTCAGGACCTGTCGCACCCCCGCCAAGGTCCCCCAGAGCTTTGGGGACCAACACCCGTCTCTGAGCATCCCTGCCTGGTTCCCAGCACAGCGCAGCACGGCACTGGGGCTGGACTGGGAGCACTGGGATCGCTCACCTGCTGCCTGGGCGAGGGGGGCGAGTCGGGCAGGTGAAGGGGGATCTTCTTCAGCACCAGCGTCACCTCACCCCCCTTCTCCAGCAGCTTCTTCTCCAGGTTGTCGCGTGTCCAGCCCACCTGCCCACACACCCTGGTGACCCGTGGGACACAGCCCCAGCCCCACGGCTGCCCCACGGCCACCCGGCCCTGTGCACCCTCCCAGCCCCATGGCTCCCGTGTCCCCAAAACCCTCCCTGGCTGCAGCTCCGATGTCCCAAACATCCTCCCTGGTCACAGACCCCACAGATGTCCCTGGCCATGGTTCCTGTGTCCTGCACATGTCCCCAGCTGCAGCTCCCATGTCCCCCAAATCCTCCTCTGTAGCAGCTCCCCTATCTCCCCAAGCCCCCAGCAACGGCTCCTGTGTCCCCCAAACCCCCAGCAACAGCTCCTCTGTTCCCCAAACCCCCAGCAACGGCTCCTGTGTCCCCCAATCCCCCAGCAATGGTTCCTGTGTCCCCCAAACCCCCAGCAACAGCTCCTGTGTTCCCCAAACCCCAGCAGTGGTTCCTGTGTTCCCCAAACCCCCAGCAACGGCTCCTGTGTCCCCCTGCCATGGCTCCTGCATTCTGCAGGTCACAGTTTCCCCATCTCCCCAAATCCACCCAGCTGCAGGCCCCATGTCCCCCCAAATCCACCCAGCTGCAGGTCCTGTGCCCCCACAAATGCTCCCAGGTACAGGTCCTGTGTCCACCCAGATTATCCCCCCTACAGCCCCTGTGTTCCCCCAACCCCCCCAGCCCTGCAGTTCCCCGTCCATGACCTCACCACCAAAACCAGCACCCCCTTTGCGCCCCCATCCCCCCCAACTCACCACAACTTGCTCGTTGACCTGCACGATCTCATCTCCGGGCAGGATGTGGCCCCCGTGGGCAGCCAGAGCCTGGGGCAGAGACAGGGGGAGCAGGGTGCCGAGGCGCTCACCCCCCCAACTAACCCGCACTCAGGAGCTCTCCCGCCTGGGGACAACTGGGGGTTTAACCATTAACCAGAGCCTGACCTTGCACGGCACCGGCCGGAGTGGCTGGTGGGTGGGGGTGCAGGGGGGCTCCCACCGTGGCACGGGCTGTGCTCACGCATGAGCTGAGCTGCACGGTCTCAGCTGCAGGCAGCCCCCAAGCTCTGGGTCAGGGGGGCAATCAGGGCCCTAAGGGGCTCTCAGGGTCTGGCTGGGCTGCAGCTGGGATGGGGGGTGTTCCCCAGGGCAGGCGCTAAAAGGGGGTGACTGGGGACAGGGTGGCACGGGGGGTGTGACACGCTGTCCCCCACTCACCTCCGAGGGGGTGGCAGACACGAAGTGCAGGCGGGAGCTAGTGGAGGTGATCTCGAGGCCCTGGGGGGACGGGGGGGAGGTGTGAGTGGGCACAGGGGGTGGCCAAGGGTCCCGGTGCAGTGGGGGATACAGGGCACTCACCAGCGGGGCAGTGGGGAGCAGCGGGGGGCTCCCCAGGGGGTCAGTGGGCAGTGTTGGGGTGTCAGGGGATGTTGGGGGGCTCCCCCACAGGCTGGGGGGCAGCGTTGGGGTGTCAGGGGACATGGGGGGGCTGTTCTGGCGGCCGGGGGGCAGCAGCAGCCCCACGCGCTGCAGCACAGCCCTGCGGTCCAGCAGTGCGGGGGGGCTGCAGCCCACGATGTTCTCGCAGATGCCCACGATGTGCTGGCACTGTGGGTGATGGGGGTTTAAGGGGGGGCCCTGGCACCACCAGACCCCCCACACTGGCCACCCCCTCCTCACCCAGCACTTACAATCTGCAGGATCCGGCTGTCCCTCTCGACCACGGGACAGTCCTGTGGGGACAAGACAGGGGGTTAAGCAGGACAGGATGGACTCAGCCCCTCTCCATCCCAACTGTGGGGGCCCCATGGGGAACCCCGCTGTAACACATCCCCTCACCCCAGTTCTCCACCTCGCTCCATCAGGCAGAGTTCTGGGGGACAGGAGAGCGGCCGGCTGGCTCCCCCCGACACCGTGCCCATCACCATGGCCTCGGGGCAGCGTGCCCCTGGGCACCCACCTCCTGCAGCGTCTCTGCCAGCTGGGCACAGAGAACGACGATGTCCCTACTGGCCGAAAAGTCATTCAGGGTGGAGAACAGGTACCTGGGGGGGCAGAGACCTCAGCCCCAGGAGCGGGGGCACCCAGCACCCATGGGTGCCCTCACTTCCCACCCAGACCTGTTGAGCCAGGAGAAGAGCCCCTTGGCAGCCCCCAGCAGGTCGACGACGTGGGCCAGGAGGGTGACGGGGGGTGGCTGGGGGGCAGCCCCCCCCGGTGACCCCCGCAGCACCAGGCTCTGGGTGCCCTGCGCCAGCTCCCGCAGCCGCTCCGTCAGTGTCCGCAGGCTGGTGCTCGCCAGCCCTGTGTCCTGGGGGGGACAGGGACACTGGGGGATGGGAGGGCAGCAGGGGGCTGTGGGGTGAGCCCTTGCCCCCACCTTCACCCAGCCCAGAGCTCCCCCAAATCCCACCTCTACCCAGTTCAGGGCATCCCCCTGTCCCCATCTTCACCCAGCCCAATGTGCCCCCACATCTCCCACCCATTCAAGGTGCCACCATGTCCACCAGCTACACCCAGTGCAGGGTGTCCCCATGTCCCCCTTTCCACCCAGCCCAGGGTGCACTCACATCCCCCCCTCCAGCCAAAGGTTCCCCCATGTCCTCCCCTTCCACCCAGTCCAGAGTTCCCCCAAATCCCACTTCTACCCAGCTCCAGGTGCCCCCATGTCCCCCTCTTTCACCCAGCCCAGGGTGCCCCCACATCCTGCCCTCCAGCCAAAGGTTCCCCCATGTCCCCCTCTCCACCCAGCCCAGCGTGTCCCCATGTCCCCCTGTCCACCCACACCAGGGTGCCAATGTGTCCTCACCTTCACCCCACCCAGGGTGCCCCCATATCCTCCTCCTCTAGCCCAAGGTGCCCCATGTCCCCCCTACCCCAGGGTGCCCCCACACCCACCCCGCAGCACCTATGGGTGCTGTGTCTCACCAGCTCTCGCAGCAGCTCCACGGCCTCCAGCAGCAGCTCCTGGTGGCCCAGCTGCCGCACGCCCAGCGCCTCCAGCGCCCCCGCCGACAGTGCCAGCAGCTGGGGCCCCCCCAGCCCCCAGGCCTCGAAGGGGTACCCCTGCACCGCCGCGTCCAGCCCTGCGCACAGCCCTGCCCTAGCGCCAGCATCCCCACTGGTGTCCCCACTGTCCCCCAGCCAGGTGACCCCAGTGCGGTGACACCCGCTGCCGTGGGTGCTCTCTCCATGCAATGAGCTTGTCCAGTCTCAACCCAACCCACGGGGCAGCCAGACCCCTCCCCACCCCACAGATCCAGGAACCGACCCCCCCCAGGGACAAGGGGCAAGGGACAGGAAAGCGCTGCCGCCCCACAGCCACCCGTGTGTCCCCAAACCAGGGACAAGCCCCCCACCCGATGGCCAGCAGTGGGGTGTTCCCGGGGGGGCAGCCAGAGGACGCGGGTCTCACCTCGGAGCCAGGCGGCCGCCCGCACAGGGCCCCAGGTGCCCACGGGCTCCATGGCGGCCGAGGCGGAACCGGCGGCGGGAGCGGCCGCTCACCTGCGCCAGGGCCGGGCCCATTGGCGCACCCGCGCGCCGCTCACCGCGGGCTCCCGGCGCCGTCCGCCCAGCACGGCCCAGTACAGCCCGGCACGGCCCGCGGGGCGAGGCCGCACGGCGCACCCCAGTGAGTCATGGGCCGGACGGTGACACACGGCTGCTGCCGAAACCCCCCGGGGACACGACATGAGTCCCCCCCGCCTCAGTTTCCCCTCAGCTGCGGGATGAGCTGTCCCCCCAATGACTGTGTGCAGCGAGTGCTGAGTCCCAACGGAACTCATGACACTGGTGCGTGTCCCCCCGGTGCACTGTGAGCAACAGGTTTGTCCCCATAGACCCTGCGAGAGCCTCTGCTCAGCCCCTTCCACACAGGGTGTCCCCATGTCCCCCCTTCCACCCAGCCCAGGGTGCCCACACATCCCCCCCTCCAGCCAAAGGTTCCCCCATGTCCTCCCCTTCCACCCAGTCCAGAGTTCCCCCAAATCCCACTTCTACCCAGCTCCAGGTGCCCCCATGTCCCCCCTTCCACGCAGCCCAGGGTGCCCCCACATCCTGCCCTCCAGCCAAAGGTTCCCCCATGTCCCCCTCTCCACCCAGCCCAGCGTGTCCCCATGTCCCCCCTGTGCACCCACACCAGGGTGCCAATGTGTCCCCACCTTCACCCCACCCAGGGTGCCCCCATACCCTCCTCCTCTAGCCCAAGGTGCCCCCATGTCCCCCCCACACTTTGGGGGGGTCGCACCCCCCCAGCACGATTCCCACCCCCTCCTTTGCAGGTGGGGAAACTGAGGCAGGGGCAGCCCACATACAGGTCTGCAGAGGGGGTGCCCCCGCCAAGCCCAGCTCTCCCACTCCCCAAACGTGCCCTGGGCTGGCCCTGGCCCCCCCGCCAGCTCCTCACCACCCGTCCCCCCCCGCCCCGGCGTGTGCGCTCGGGGGAGCAGCGGGCGCTGATCGGGGCTGACAGCCGCTCGCCGGGTACGTGCCGCCCTCTCCGAGGGGCCGCGGGGACGGCAGGCGGGTGACGGGCACAGACACCCCTTGCGGTGACTGGGGCGGGGGTCCCAGGGTTAGGGGGGGGGCTCAGCCCTGCTGCTGCAGCTGCCCCCCAGGGCTTGATCCTGCCGCTCCCCGCCACACCATGATCATCCGCCCCAAACGCTTGACGCCGGGGTATTTCCGTCTGCTCCAGGTAAGGGGGGAGCGGGGTTGGGGGGATTCCCTGGGGACCCCCAGGACCTGTCTGTGCTGCCCCCCAGCCCTGCTGGCCGTGGCGTTTGCACCCAGCTCCAGGCTGGCAGCGAGGGTGCTGCGGTGGAGCCCCGGAAGTGCTGCATGGGGCACCCCAAAAGCACCCTTGTACACCCTGGGGGGGTCACAAAGCTGCCCCCATCACCCTTCCACCCACGCTGGGGATGTTCAGGGCACGGCCTCAGCTCCCCGGTCCCTGTCCCGGGGGGGCTGGGGTCTCAGCGCTCCCCTCTTGTCTCTCCCCGCAGATGCAGCTGGCGGCGGGGCAGGGGGCCGAGCCGGGGGGGCGGCTGCTGACCCCCCTGGCGCTGCTGCTGGCGGCCGCCGGGCTCTGCCTCTCCATCTACAGCGCCCGCAGGATGGCCGGCCCCGCCAAGGCCCCCCCGCAGCCCTGATGAAGTGGCTGGAGGGCTGTGGGGACGGTCCCCAAGGGTCGCCGGGGTCCCCCCTCCACCCACTGCCACCCCTGAGCGGAGCTGCCAGACGCGGATCCTTTCCAGCTCATCTGCGCCACATCCAGCCCTTCCCCTCCCTCCATGGCAGGGGAGCACGATGCCCCTGGGGCTGGGGGACACACGCCCTGTCCCCCCCAAATTTTGGAAACCAGTTCAATGACCGGGAGCTGCCGGCTGAGCTCCTGACCCCGGTACCGCGAGACACCAAGATCCAGCCACAGGACCGCAATGGACAGACAGATGGATGGTGGAGCCGGGTGCTGCGTCCATCTCCCCAATAAGCAGAAGGGTCTGGGGGGCCCCTTGCACCCCACTGGCGGCCACGCACCCCCCAAACCTGCAGTGACCACAGCCAGCCCAGCCCCATGGAAAGGAGGTCAGCACCAAGCGCCGTTAGGTAACATGGGGAGGGGGGGCGACGGGGACACGAGGCCGGTGACGTGTCCCCTGGGCACGTGCACCCCCGGGGATGGGGTCTGCAACCCTCCCGGCCCCCTCGCACCCACCCAACCCGACAGAGCTGCCTTTAGTGAGACACTAACAGATTTAGTCAGCTCCGTCTCCCCAGGCCGGGGGGATGGACACAAATCCAGGCAGGCTGTATGGAAATAAACCCTTTCCTGCCAAGCACAGCCGTGTTGTCGTGCTGCCTTTCTGCTGCTCCAGCCCCGCGCCCCGTCCCCGGGGCTTTGCTGCCATCACCGCGACCACTCTGCAGGAATCCGCAGCAGCGGGTGGTGCCATCGTCACACAAGTCCGGCAGGGTCACCGTGGGACCACAGCAGCATCGCGCTGGTGGATGCGAGGAGAGGAGGCTGATCACACCACACACGCAGCCCCAGCCCTCTACGAACGTGAAATCGCTCACCAGCATTGAGTTTTAGGGGACAGGAGCCTAAAAGTGTCCCTGCCTGGGGGGACACCAGCGCTCCCTTCTCAAGGCCCAAAGGGACAGAGTCAGCACCCCAATGAGCTGCTCGCTACAGACCCAAGTGCTTGATCAAGTGTCCCTTCAAGCACATATTCCCCCCAAAAAGCAGCCCCGTATCTGCAACCAGTAGCCTGGGAACCCCCTGCCAGGAGAGGAAAGCAGAGCGAGCTTTATCCGCCTGCCCGGGCAGGAGCAGGGGGACACGGCTGCTCCTCCGGGCTGGTAATACTTCCCTTTGCGGGATCGGGATGGACGCAACACCGCGACGTCACCCTCCAGCCAGGGCCACACTCAGAGAGCTCCCAACACCGCCAGCCTGGTGGTTGACATATTTTAATGGGTGACTCACCAGGGTGAACCCCTGGCCCACAGAGAGAAGCCTAAAACGGCTCTAAAAGCAGAGACGGGCATACAGTCACGGCGGCGCTTGGGGAAGCAGCGGCTTGTCCCTTCCCCGAAAAGAAGGACACGTAGTGAGGGCAGTCAGGGCCTCGCTGGCTCCTTCTCCTCATTAGCGCTCCAGTGACGAGGGCTGCCAGGAGGAGCATGTTTGCTCGCTGGGGCATGTTCTTCTCACAAAGCTGAGGACAAAGATGCTTTCACGGAGCCGCCCGGGCCCTCAGTCCGCGCTCAGCTGGAGGCCTCCATGGCCACGACTTCATCGAGTGGCTGCGTCTGCACCTCCACCTTCTTGGGGGGGATGTAGGAGCCCATCCCGGCGGCGCGTTCTGCCTCCTCCTGCGTGTACGGGGCCTCCCGCAGCTGCTTCAGCCTGCGGGGAGGGCAGAGAGGAGGGATGAAGCTTCCACCCCAGCTCCCCAGAACAACATCGGCCCATGACTGACACCACCACCCGCTTGCTGGGGGCTGGGGGCCGCAGCCTGCTCCAGGGACCCCCACTCAGCACCCCCTTACCTCTTCTTGTGCACCTTGGACCTGAAATGCTCCTTCATGCTGGTCAGGTCCACAAAGTAGCGCCTGGGGGGGAACAGAAGCAGGGGGTCAGGGGGTTCTGACACAGGAGCAGGGCTGGGGAGAGCCCCACCGAGGGGCCAGGGCCCCGCAAGCCCCCAGGGCCAGTCCCCCACGGGCCATGGTCCCCCCTGAGACCAGAACGAGCTCCCCCAAGGGCCAGGGTTCCTCCCAGGACCACGGTAAGATTGCCCGCAGGGTCAGAGCCGCCCTCGCCAGGGACCCCCAGGGACAAGAACAACCCCCGCCCAGGGCCAGGGACCCCCAACACCTGGGCACCCCCCTCCCCAGGGGCCAGGGACTCCCAGCAGCAAGGTAAGCCCCCCAAGGGTTACAGCCCTTTCTCCCCAGGCGCCCCGTGTCCAGGACCCTCCGGAGCCCCCCACCCCTGCTCTGGGGACCCCCCCGGCCCACGCACGCGCAGTGCAGGCAGTAGAACTGGGCGCAGCCCGGCAGGTCGGGGTCGGGCTCCTGCCGCAGCAGCCGGGCGGCGTTCTCGGGCTTCAGGTCCCCGTGGATCTCGTCCAGATCGCGGCGGCGCCGCTTCGTCTTCAACTGCCGGGCCAGCGAGTGCGCCCGGTGGGCGCCGGTGCGGCGGCCATTGCGCGGCGACATGGCGGGACCGCGCGGGGCCCGCACTACGCAGCGCGCAGGCGCGGGTGGCTGCACGCCCCGCCCACAAAGCGGCAGACTCCGCCCACGAAGAGGCAGACTGTGTAACACTTTTTTGCCGGCCACGCCCACTAAGGGCAAAACCACGCCCACAGAGCGTCAGACCACGCCCCCAGGCTCAGCAGTGCGCAGACCCGCGCCTCCGGGGTCCCGCCAGTCGCCCCGGGGACAGCGACGCCCCCAAGGGACCCCCAGCACCAGTCCCCAGGCTGTCCCCGTAGTGGGCACAGGGCCTGGCTTCGGGGCAGGGGTGACCGGTTCCCGTGTTGCCCCGGTCAGTGCTGTGATGAGCTGGGAAGGGCTTTGTGCACCGTGTCACAGCACTGATCTTGTTTCCTCTCCCCTGGGTAATAAATTATAGATGGGGAGCCACGTCGTGGGGACCGCTGACCCCCAGCGCCTGCTCCCCACTGCAGGCCTGGGGTGGTCCCAGCGCCGGGGCTCCCCTGTGGGTGAGGGGCTGCAGGGGGGCTGGGACAGACGGGCAGGGAGGAGGTTTAGGGGTGACCGGAGCAGCTGCCCCCGCACTGCCCCCAGCTCAGGCCAGGCTCAGGTTCCCCTTTGTGCATCAAAAGCGGCCCCTGAAACTTTAATGAAGCCACCGGATCGCCGGGGCGGCGCGGGGGGGCCCAGCCCCGCACCCCTCCCGCTGCCCGTGGCACCCGGCTCCTGGCCCCGCTGAGCCCCTCACCATGACCCAGGGCTTCTGGCGGCTCTACAAGGCCAAAGTGCTGCAGACCCTGGGGGGGGCACGGGCGGATGGGGCGCTGCAGGAGGAGGTAGGATCGGGGGGTCACCACCAAGATTTGGTCCCCTCAAAGCAGGGTGACCCACCTCCCTGCCCTCCCCCTGCCTGCACCCCTGCCCTCACGGGGGGGGCTTCATTGCAGAGAGACCCCCCTGAGTTGATGGAGACGGATGAGACCCCTGTGTTGATGGAGGAGGGACCCAGCCCTGTGTCCCAGCTGGCGAGGAAGGTGAGGCAGAGCTGGGGGAGGTGGGGGCTGGGGGGACCTGCTGGGACCTGGGGGTCCCCAGTGAGCCTGGCGCTGCCTCCCCCGCAGGTGCAGGGGGTGGGTGCCCGGGGCTGGCGGACACTTTCGTCCCTCTTCACCCGTGAGGACGAGCACCAGCTGCTCAGCTCGGAGCCATGCGCAGACCAGTAAGTTCCAGCTTGGCGGGGGTACCCCAGAGCCCAGATCCAGCCCTTTGCATCCCTCCATCCCATCACCTGCATCCCCTTCCTGTACCCATGGGGCTGGGCTCGGGGAGAGCCAGCACAGAGGGGGGACACAGGGGAGCTTGGGGATCCCAGTTCTGGCCACTGTGGGACCCAGTGAGAAGGGTCCCCACACCGATGTTCCCATCCCCGCTCTCTCCCCAGCCCACTGGCCGCCTCTCCGCCTGAGCTGTCCCCCTCTGAGAAGGCAGTAGGCTTTTGGGATCTCTTTGCTACCAAGTGGCAGCAGGCGTCAGGGCCAGACAAGGAGACGTCTCCTCCGGAGCCGGGTGAGAACCCTGGGGAGCCGCCAGGTGACGATGACAGCGACCTGAGGGAGCCAGAGGAAGGCGCCTTCCGCTGGGGCTTCCTGGCTGGCAAACTGGCTGAAATCCGGAATAAAAATGCCCCCAAGAGCAACTAGAAGAGGAGGCACCGGCCAGACTCTCCAGCAGCACAAGCGGCCCCCCCCACTGCTGGTGGGCAGCCCCCTGCTCACACCTCAGAGCTTTGCGCTGGGTTTCGGTGATGTGTCTGCACTAAAGACCCCAAAGTGCCCCCTTTCCCGGAGCCCTGCCTGGTGCTTTCTTTGCCCTCGACCCCTCGTCCAGCAAGCCCATCACCCCTAGAGCAGTGTGGTCCCCATGGTGGGGACAGGGAGCTGCCACCCTCAGCCCCAAAGCATCAACCCCACCAAGCCCACACAAACCACACGCACCACCAGGCTAGAAAAAAACAAAACAAAACACACCGTGTTTATTGAGTGCTGCTCTGGCCCCAGCAGACCCTTTTCTGGGGAGGAGGGGGCTGTGGGGTGGGCACTGCCCAGGACAGGGGGCTCAGGCTCTGCCCATCCCCTCATTCTGTAGCTGGTGCAGGATGTGAGAGGCTGATGGGGGAGGATGGAGAAGATGGGTCACACCGCAGGGACACAGGAACCTGCCAGCCTTGGGGACACAGAGAGACACACCCAGGGGAGCCCCTTTGCCCACCTGCCCCCCAGGTGCCCCCCCTTAGCCCTGGATCTAGGGTAGACCTGGTGGCCCCATAGGAGGTAGACCTGGTGTCCCTGCAGGGGATAGACCTGGTGTCTCTGCAGGGGGTAGACCTGGTGTTCCTCCCAGCCAGCAGCAGCCGTATGTTACCGAGACGATGCCACCAGCCCATCAGCCACACCCAGCAAGGGTGAGGAGCCACATCCACCCAGCAGGAGCCACACAGGCATCCCCGTCCCCAGCCAGGCTGCCTGCGCTCAGACCGTGGACTCCTTGGCAGCTGCCCAGGCTCTTTGGCAGCCATAGAGCCACTTGATGACGCGGGCGTTGCGCTCCACCACCGAGACGGTGGAGCCCAGCCGGGCATCCGACTCCTCCTCACCTGGCCCCGCGTCCCCCTCGCTGCCCCCCGAGGCCTGCTCGGGCTCCGACTCACAGGATCCGGGGGGCCGAGCCGAGGCATTGTCCCAACCCGCCGGCACGAACCGCTCCTGCCCCAGCAGCTCCACCAGCGCCCGGTCCAGCCCACAGTAGTTGAAGAACCGCTCCTTCTCCGAGAGCGGCAGGGAGACGCGCAGAGCCAGGGCCTGCTTGCCGGGGGGCTGGGGGGGCTGTTCCATGGGGCTGCCAGGCAGTGGGAAGATTCCACCGCTGCCGCCACCGCTGCTGGCACCCGGCGTCCTCACCTCGTCATTCTCCATTGGCACCCACAGCATGGGGGTCTCAGGGCTCTGGGGGGCTGCTGACCCCTCGCCCAGCCCCCTGGCTGGCGGGGAGCTGGGGGGTTTCTCTCTGAGGGCTCCCTGGAAGAGGCGTCGCACCAGCCCGGAGTCCTTGGCGTTCTCCTTGTCCACGCCGGGGCAGTCCCGTTTCTGTCGGTAGATGATGAGGGAGTCGGGTCTCAGCAGGCGCCTGCCGCTGGTCCGGCGTGACACGGGGGACTGGGGACACGGCAGCTTCCTGGGCCCCTCACGGCTCAGCTCCGAGCCCTGACACAACTCGCTGCACTGCTGGCGAGTGAGGAGGCGCCGGCTGCGCGGGGAGAGTCGGGGCGAGCAGCCCCGCAGCGCCGGCTCCTGCCGGCTGTTGATGACCTGCTGGGATTTGACGTACTTGGCCTTGTCGGCCTCCAGCCGCTCCACCGCGCTGGGTGTCCGGCCCCCGCCGCCCCCCAGCTCCCGTGGGCAATTGGGGCCCTGGTTCAGCCACACCAGCGGGGACCCACGGCCGGGGGCCATGATGTGCAGGTTGTTGGAGGTGCAAATGGTGAGAGGGGGGCTGCCCAGGGGTACCATCATCCCCAGTCCTGAAATAGTACCCCTGGTTGCTCTGGTCCTCCCTGGGTGGCTGTGGGGCACCCGGTTCTGTGGGCAAGGAGGGTCCTGAAGCTTTGCTGGTCTCCTGGATTCAGCCCTGGGAGGAAAGAGGAGAGCTGGGATGAGCACTGAGGATGCAGCATCAGAAGGAAGAGGATGGGGCGTGAAGCAGAGCTGGGGGTCCCCTCAACCCCACGTGTATTGGGCGGTGAGCCCTGCCAGCCCAGGCTGGAACAGCCCACAGGCAGGAAGAGAGAAGCGCCGAGCATCCGCCGGCTTCACCCGCATCCCAGGAGCGCCTTCCAACAGGAAAAAATACCGGAGCTGGTCGCCTTATCTTTCCGAGTGCAGGGACAGCAGAACAAAGCCAGCGCGGCCCCGTGCGCAGCAGAGCTGGCGAGCTGCCCCGGCTGGGGCTGTGCATGGAACAGCGGGGCTGGGGGATGTTTTGGGGTCCCCGTGCTGTGCCCCCCACTGCCAGGCTGAGCTCAGGTCATGGAGCAAAAGGGCTTTTGTTAACCCTGGGCTGCGATGGCTCTTGCTCAGCTGTACCTGAGCATCCACACAGGACCAGGAACATGAATCCAGCAGTGGAGGTGGGTTCCTGGGTGGGGGCTCTGGAGCCTGATCTGGGGGCTCTAAATGCCCAAAGCAGATGGTTTTGCTGTGCAGAAGAGGCCCAAATGGCCGTGAAGAGCCACCCCATTGCCAGCAGCTGACCCAGCCCCACAGCTGGTCCTGTGCTCCCAAGGGATGAGCTCCCCAGCCTCCCCCGGTGCGGTGGCTCAAAGGATGGTGGCTGCAACACATGGTCCTGTCACCCAGCAGTTTCACCCCGGCAGAGCCAGCATGCCCAGGACGTGACTGCCCGTGCCAGCCCGTCCACACGCTCCTCAGCCCACCCCGGTGCCAGGATCTGTGCCCAGCTGCTGGGCTCGGTGGGTGGAGGATGCTCGTGCTCACCTGAGCCCACGCAGGGATGCAGGAATGTGATGCAGGGATGGGATGCAGGGATGCTCCAATTTCACTTGGCTCCTGCACCTCTGGCTGCCAGCAGCAAACTGAGCCCAGAGCCAGCAGGAGCCTCATATAGAGGGTGAGGAAGAGGAAGAGCCACCCTGTTAACCCCTGCTAGCCCAGCCCCATCAGCAGGAGCCCCCCTGCCCCGGCAGCCTTCACCGCCCAGAGCCCTGCCCAGCCAGAATTAACGCCCTGGCAGCTCCAGCTCACCTCCTCCTTCCTCCTCCTCATGGGGGCCTGGCTGCGATTTGGGGATCTGCAGCGGAGATCTCTTTCTCCTTCCAGGCAGGACTGAGTCCCTCTGTGCCCCCCAGCATCAGAACAGGACAGGGAAACCACATCCACTCCAGCAGTTTCTCCTTCTACATCCACTTTGAGATGCTGGGGCAGCTCAGGAGCAAGATCCCCCCCAGCCCTGAGGCTGGTGAGGGAGGAGGAAGGAGAAAGGGTCTTTCTGGCACCTTCTGCACCGGTGGAAAAAGGGTCAAAGCCAGTTCCTGCCTCCTCTTCCTCCCCGGGAAGGGCTGTAAATCACAGGAAGCCACAATGGGCTGGAACTGGCCCAGGGGTTATTTTTACCGCTGCCCTCTCCCTTCCCAGCCCCCGGCCCCCTCAAACCCCAGCGCCTGCCAGGGGGGCTGTGAAGGTGACACCACAGTGACCAGGGGGGAGGACACGCTCCCAGCACCCCCAGTGCTCCCCAGGGACCCGCCAGCTCCCTCTATCCCTCCCGCAGCCGGGGTGGATGGAGAACTGGGGCACAGCCCAGCCCAGGCTGCTGCAGGGACCCAGGGGACCGGGAGGGTCCGTGGGGACAAAGCCACAGCCCAGGACCCACAGGACAGAGTGCTCTGAACCTGGATGAGAGGGGACCCAGCCCCAGTTCCTTCCTGCAGTGCTGCTGCTGCGGAACCTCTGCCAGGAACCGGCATCCAGCACCTCCCTGCTCCACCGCACCGGTGCCAGGAACGGGCTGGAGCCGGTAACCTGGGCTGACAGGAACGGAGGTGAAAATGGAGGGCGAGCAGGATGAGAGTGGCCAGGGCCCGTCTGAGCTCTGCCAGCACCAGAAAAAACCCCAGTGAAAGCAAGGAAGGGACAACCCACCTATTCTATTCTATTCCATTCTATTCCATTCTATTCTATTCCATTCTATTCTATTCCATTCTATTCTATTCCATTCTATTCTATTCCATTCTATTCTATTCCATTCTATTCTATTCCATTCTATTCTATTCCATTCTATTCTATTCTATTAATTTCTATTCATTTTATTCTATTCTATTCTAATTCTATTCTAATTCTATTCTATTCTATTCATCTGCAGAGGAGTGATGCCAGCAGCTGTGCTCCAGCCGTGCTCAGGCTCCGCGTGCAGGATGTGACCGCGCCGGAGCAAACCCAACCGCAACCCAAGGAAGACAGGGAAAAGGATGGGGAGTGACAGAGAAACCCCAGGACCTGCCCCTGGGAACAAAGCATCCAGGTTCCCAGCTGACAGGGCTGTATTTTTAACTCCGGGTGATGTGAATCACTGTTTATTAGGACAGGTTTTGTTTTCTGAGCTGGAATCACAACGGCCATTCTGGTAAAGCCACAAGTGACTAAGAGCGGCCTTTGATTCACCTTTCCGTGGCCGATGCGGGTGTTCCCGAGGGTGCTCCTGCCCTGAAGTGAGGCAGACGGGCACTTGTTGTTGAGCTGCTGGGTTTGGACAAGGCAGATTTCCTTCAGGATACAAAAAGGGACGGTTTGAGGAGCCCTTCCCAGCACCAGCATCCCAGGCAGCTCCGGCTTCCCCTGGGGATGCGATGGGGGTTTTGTCACTTCACCTTCTAGGAAGGGATTTAAATGATTCATCAGCCTCTTGTGAATGCACCAGGTGGCTTTTCTTAGTCACGTGGATGCTCAAAGTCCCTTGTTTTTATTTAAGGTTACTCAGAGCCCTTACAAGGTGCTCTCTGCCCTTTGACGGGGCTGCGCTTGCCTCTCCTCCCTTCCTCGTGTCCAGCCTGAATCTCCCCTCTTTAGTTTAAAACCATCATCCCTTGTCCTATCGCAACAAGCCCTGCTCAAAAGTCTGTCCCCATCTTCCTTATTGTACCTAAAGTACTGACAAATTGGGGCAAGCAGGCAGGGGACGCCGGAGGCTGCTGTCCCTGCAGCAGCAGCAGAGCTGAACCAACCACCCAGTCCTTTCCAGATGCAGTTCTGTTGGAAAGCAAAATGTGGGAAAGCAAGATGTGCAGTTGCAGCCACCTGAATGATAAAGGAAGATCAATACTAACATGGTCATCTGGACGGTCAAAGACATAATACTAACATAATAATATATAAAGGGCCTCGGATAGATTATTTTGAAGTATGTTTCTCATAATTGTAAAGAGTTATAGCCCAGACTCGTGGGAACGGTATCTCGGGCCGGAAAACCGCCCCCAAATGCATGGGATGTGTGAATGTGCTTGGGCCTGGGCTGCGAATGCATGGAAGAGCGAGACAAACATCACATGAGTTTAGTGTGGAAAAACACCTTTTGTAAATATCTAGTCCAGGCCCATACCTGTAAATCCTATAAATTGACAATGGTGACTAAAGAAGGCGGCCTAGGCCTAGGTCAGCTCTCTGCTAGGCCAGGCTCTATGCCTTTTTTCCAGAACAAGATCCCTGTGTGAATCTCTCTGTGTCCTGGTATGCGTCGTCCCTAATCACCACACATTTCTCCTTTAAAAATCATTTTAACCCCTTCCCAACCTTTAACCACACCCTGCCCAGGTGCAGACAGCACTGCAGCACCTGATAAGAGCTGTTTCTCCTCGCCGCTTTGCTTTCAAATCCCACAAAGGCTTTTCCTGGTCCGAGGTCCATGCAAACGCTGGGGAGCAGGCGCAGCAGCGGCGGGCTGGACGGGTTTAAAAATACCCGAGGCTCAAGCGGGCATGAATAAATCTGAAACCGCCACCCAATCTGAGGCAGCCACCCGCAAGTCGGTGCAAGCAGGAACGAGCAGCTCAGGACACTGTGGCGTTTCGGATGCGTCCCCTCTTCGCTGCCCTTTTGAAACAGAAACTGCGCTTTGCACTGGAAAGGAAGCGGAACAGCGATGAGCAGCGCCCATTAGAGTTTGTGTTAAATACTCCTACTAGTCCTCTTATTGTTAATAAATTAGTTAATAAAATTAAGGGGGAAAAGCCTAAAGACCTTGGGCACAATATTGTCTTCTATGTTTTCTCCAACTATTTGGACTGATCTAAGACCAGATTATTACTAGTCACATCCATCCTAACATTCAAACATTCATCCTAACGTTCATGTGTGGTTTGCTTTTCTTACTCCTTGTTCTTGCTCTGATAAAGTTCAATCTGTCAAACAGAAACCATAAAATTTGACGTATAATTGCTTACTATTTAGCTCTAATTTAATCTCTGCTATTTCACCCATGTTACGTTTAATCTCTTAAAACTTATATATTGGATCTCAGTTATTAAAACGCACGTCAGCCTGAAATTTGCATCCCTCCTCCCAAGTGTCATCAAACTGAGCTCTTTAAGGAGTAAAGGCTAAAAACACTTAATGATTGATACACAATGGAAGGATTTGCAGGACACCAGTGGAGCAAAGGGAAAAGCAACATAAAAGGCGGGCTGTTTGTGCTGCCCGTGGTCCAAAGGCCGCTCGACCGTGTCTGCTCAGCCAGGGAAAAACAACAACTTTACCTCCAGCACTCAGGTCTGTTCTGCTGCAGCTGGTGCAGGAAAACGCTGTTTAAACCACCGCAAAGTGAGAATATAACCATGGTGCGTTCCCGAGGAGCCCTGAGCGACGAAATGGTGCGTGTGGGCTGGAGCACGAGGCCTCGGCGTCCTGCAGAACGAGGGAAATAAAGCAGAGATTGGGTTATTTGAGGAAAGACACGACCTTAGTTACATCCAATTTCCTTGCAGATTGTGCCTCCACCCGCCCCACCAACTTGATACATTTCACAGTATCACGGTATCACAGTATGTCTGGGATTGGAAGGGACCTCAGAAGATCATCCAGTACAATCCCCCCATGGAGCAGGAACACCCAGATGAGGTTACACAGGAAGGTGTCCAGGCGGGTTGGAATGTCTGCACAGAAGGAGACTCCACAACCCCCTGGGCAGCCTGGGCCAGGCTCTGCCACCCTCACCGGGAAGAAGTTTCTTCTCAAATTTAAGCGGAACCTCTTGTGTTCCAGCTTGATCCCATTACCCATTGTCCTATCATTGTCTGCCACCGAGAATAGCCTGGCTCCATCCTCATGGCACTCACCCTTTATATATTTATAAACATTGATAAGGTCCCCCCTTAGTCTCCTCTTCTCCAAACTAAAAAGACCCAGCTCCCTCAGCCTTTCCTCACACGGGAGATGCTCCACTCCCTCCAGCATCTTGGTGGCTGCGCTGGACTCTCTCCAGCAGTTCCCTGTCCTGCTGGAACTGAGGGGCCACAACTGGACACAAGATTCCAGGTGTGGTCTCCCCAGGGCAGAGCAGAGGGGCAGGAGAACCTCTCTGACCTACTGACCACCCCCTTCTAACCCACCCCAGGTACCATTGGCTTCCTGGCCACAAGGGCCCAGTGCTGGCTCATGGTCACCCTGCTGTCCCCAGGACCCCCAGGTCCCTTTCCCCTACACTGCTCTCTAATATGTAATTTCCCAACCTATACTGGAACCTGGGGTTGTTCCTGCCCAGATGCAGGACTCTACACTTTCCCTTGTTAAATTTCATCAGGTTATTCCCCACCCAACTCTCCAGCCTGTCCAGGTCTCTGATGGCAGCACAGCCTTCTGGTGTGTCAGCCACTCCTCCCAGCTTGGTGTCATCAGCAAACTTGCTGACAGTCACTCTATTCCCTCGTCTAAATTGTTAATGAATATATGGAATAATATTGGCCCCAGTACTGACCCCTGAGGCACTGCACTGGATACTGTCCTCCAACTGGACTCCGCACCATTGACTACCACTCTCCGGCTTCTCTCCTTAAGCCAGGTTGCAACCACCTCACTACTCTATTGTCCAGACCACACCTCCTCAACTGAGCTGTGAGGATGCTGTGGAGACTGTGTCAAAGGCTTTGCTGAAGTCAAGGTAGACTTAGTTTTCTTCATGGTGTGTGGGAAGAATCTAGCTTGAGTTTATATTTAAAAAAATCACCACTCTTGCAACTAATCAACGAGCTGTGGCTTTCTCCTTTAATTGAGGTTCTTATCCTTTAATAAAAAAATATAATCTAAATGGCAATCCCTTTCTCTTTTGTAACGACTGCATTGACTTGTGGATTTAACCCCCCAGCTCTTGTTGGCGGGGAATCAGAATCTGCCCCTTTCTGGCTCTGGGATACACATGAACCACGATGCCAGCGCACAGTGCACAGGAGACGACGGCGCTTGGGTTTGTTGCGGGGTAAGAAACAGCCAGAAAAGACAATTTCCAGCATTTCCAGTTTGCGCTATTCCCACCCCCAGTCCACACAACCCTGTGTTAATTAAAAACATGCAAATGGCTCCCAGACTCTTGCATGAGCAATGGTGTTTGCTCACCTTTATTTCTAAGGTGTCTTGGGACGTGTGAGACAAGGAGGTCGCTGTCCTCGCAAACCTGCAGCCCATTTACACCCAGTTTTGTGGGTGAAATCCTGCTCCAGCGCCCACAGGAACACCGGGGAGGAGTTTCCCTGCACAGCGTCTGTTTGCAACCTCAAATACATCCAGTAGCACCAGTCCTGCTGGAAATCTCCTTACGTGACACCAGGCGGAGCGAGAAGAAAGGATTTCTCCGTAAAATATTCCAAAGCTTCCTCAAAATTCAGCTTTTATTTAAAAACCAGTCATGAACGTAATAAATTACACAATAGTCTTCCTCATTATAAATTCTCCATAAAATATATTTTACAGTTTTTTAAAAGAAAGATTTGATGATTAAAAACAAAATCTGAGTGCTGAAAAGGATCTTGACTTCGTGTCATGCTGGTGAGTCTGGAGCTGCTACAGCGATTTATCAAAGGTTTTAAAACAAACACCTTCAGACGACAAAAGAAGGCAAACAGAACACAGACCTTGAGGACTCAGAGTGCGGGAAACACTCAGTGTTGCCCAACAGCGCGGCCAAGCACCATGAGAGGGATTTCGGGTAACCCCCCAATAGCAATCAGTGCAAAGAAACACTTTGGGAGTCAAAAAACTCACAGTTTTTCTGTGCCCCGACACATTTCTGCCCCACAGGCAGCATATTCAGTGTTCTTACTTGAAATATTTCAGGGAATCAGATGATTTGCAAAGCACCTGAAAGGTAAGTAGTATTATTCTGTAGTGAATGCGTACTTTAAGGTGAGATTTCTGACTTTTGGGTGGGCAGGAAAGGAGGAAGTTTGTGATAGATTTTTAAAAAGGTCTCAAGTTTATACAATGATACAACCTCCTAAAACTCAACTCGTGAAATGTTAGTACCGCGAAAAGTGGTGACGCAGCCAGTGAGAAGTTTCTTTTCCTCCTTTCAGGAACAAGCTGAGGCTTCAATGGCACCAAAGCCACTTAGAATATGAGAACAAACAGATTTCCGCTTCTATAATGTAAGAATAAATAGATCTCCCCTTATCGTTACTCACAAACAGGCTCTGAGTCTTCTCTTCTAGACTGAGCTCCCTGCAGGAAGGACACGAGCTGTATCCTCCATCACCGACCCCCCCAATTTACGCTCCTCTGTACTGGGGAACACTCTCTTCTGAAAGTTATTTCTATAGCGTCTTCCAAACAATAAACACTGTTTGAGACAAAGTGCGTTCGTCCCAGAATCACTGTTCAGACAACTTGTCTTAAATGATGAAGTGAAGGAAAATAACAAGAATTAATGACTAAGGCCCCTGGGTAACGGCCGGCAGCTCTGCGCAGCACCAGGCAAGAACAGTTGTTGTCTATAAAGCTGCAGAAGTTCAGTAGGATCAGAATCGTTCGCTTTTGGAAGAACAAATATATATATATATATATATATATAATTTTGTTTGTGCTGCTTATTCATACTCTGGCAGAATAAACACTGAGCGATGAGAACTGCTCTGGCAGCACTAAGAGGCAATAGTATCTGAGGAGAAGTTACAAGAATACTTACAGCACTTCTCAGGTGAGATTTGGGAAGAAAGTCACCTTGATTTTAATAAAACGAGCCTTAGTTGCAGCTTTAATATATCTGCCTTTAAAGGCAATTTTTTAAGACTATTTTTCTTGCAAAAGGTCAAATTGATGAGAAAGGTCACAGTCCTGCACCCAAAAGAACAAAGTGTCATAACATTTATTACAAAGCAGCTTCTGTCAGTGAGGTGCCTTCAGGGAAACCTCAATCTGCTTCTGTGGCACGAGAGCCTTTCAATGGCTGCAAAGCTTCCCATCCTTCCATCGTGCTTTTAAATACATATTACTGCTTCAAAAGGAGGAAAGCACATTATAAAAAAACACCAAAAAAAAACCAACAGTGAAGGTTGCTGCATAAATTGGAGGTACCTTTCACATATCGGTGACTGAGTTCTCTCCCATATTTGAGGTGTGTTCTACAAGATGAAGTCGTCCCTCTACCTCCTCCTCACGACCAGGTTAGAGTCAGGGCCAGAAAGGAAGAGACTGTGACCAGTAGAATTACACCAAGTTAACAGGAAAACTGTGCTGCAACCATATTTTGCAGTCTTGAAAACACCCTATGCTGCCGGATTCCCCCATCCACGTCTCCATAAACTAGTACATTGCTGTTATAAATCCTCATGGTGCTACTGGATTATAGACACAAGGGTCAAGAGCACATTGTGAAACTGTAGATTAATGGATTAATGAAGTGTTTGATTACTAGAAGAAAGCAAAATCCAATGATTAATGTACCAGCCAACATGCCAGCACCTGATTGCACGCATTGGTAATTTGACTCCCTTGGTGACGAGCTCATTAAGCTGTAAGTGCTAAAATGGGCCATGTCAGCACTTTGCAAACTGCTGATCCCCCTGCATTGCTTTTCTTTGTAGACAAAGTCAACTCTCAGACCCTATTTTTGACAATAACAAAAATAAATAATAAAGTTATTCCGGCCTGGAGAAGAAGGAATGCTTCTCATTTATCTTCCTCACGCAGGTTTCTAGCGGACCCAAATCATTCAGACCCATAGGAAATAATTTAAGAAAATTGGCATACACTCCCAGTCACTCATATACATAAATATATACACAGAATTACTTTACAAAGCCTGAAGATTTGCACTACCAGCATGCAAATCTCTTTTTTCCATGAGAGTCCCTAATACTGACGTAGGAAACTGGAATGTACGAAATACTCCGTGACATAGTGCTGGAAATCAAGTCTCAGCTCTCGAGACATCGCACCGCCAGCGCACGCTAACGAACATCGTCACACCTGACACCTGCATGGAACATCCCGGGATTATACACATCAACACATCGTTAACAACAACAGCCAACTCGCATTTCTACAATTGACGAAACTCAAAAACTGGGATTTGTTTGGTACAAACTACACCCCGCAGGTTTGCGTTCAGGCTCATTTCTTTTACTGTCGTTAAGTCGCACCATCGGTTGAGAGACGGGAGCTCTACCGAGACGCGCTCGGCGGGTCACGTCTCCCAGCTGCTGTCTTTAAAAGCTATATTGACTAATCGCAGCTCCAGCTCGAAGGCGTCGGGTCGGTCCTGCGGGTTGGCAGCCAGCATTTCCTTCAGCAGCTGTTTCATTCGGGCGTTCATGGATTTCTTCTTGACGGGGATGAGTAGTTCCATTTTCGGGTTTTCTAGAAGCGCCTCTCCCACAGGCACGATCGCTGTCCCCTGCTTGACGTAACTCCCCAGAAGTTCCTTCTTCGTTTCCGTATCTATGAAAGTGATTCGTTCCAACATAGCCCAGATTATAATCCCTAAGGCAAAGATGTCTGCTTTGGCAGTGTAGTGTCCTTCCCAGACTTCAGGGGCCATATAGAAGTCAGTCCCGCATGCGGTGGATAGAAAACACTTATTTACGTTGACTGGCTCCTCAGGGTTCTGTCCTGATGCCGAACACACTTTACTCAGCCCAAAATCTGCGACTTTCAGGGTGGGCTCCAAGTCACTGGCATCCATCCTGCTGTGCGATATCAGAATATTGTCAGGTTTGAGATCGCGGTGAATAATCTGATTTTTGTGCAGGAATGCCAGCGCGCTGCTGAGCTGAAGCATGAAGCTGGTGTTGGTCTTGCGGTTCGGCTTTCGGGACAACAGATACTCATTCATATCTCCTCCGTCACAGAAATCCATCACAAACCAGAGGTAATAAGCGCTTCTGGGGTCAAAGACTATCTCTCCTTTTAATGAGGTCTCGACAAGCTGCAACAAGGAAAAGAAATGTCATAACTACCTGACGATCGCCAGAATGTAAAGATATCATGGAAAAATGCATGAAGTAGGGATCTTCCTCTCAACAATGCAGTGAGTAAGATAGCGTAACTGGTGAAAATAAAACTTTCTGATGTTAAAAACAAAACCAAACCACAAGGTATTTGACAGCCTCCTTATTTTTGTGTATGCAAAGTATTATCAAGCTCCCACTCCTGCCCACAAGCTGGAGCTAGACCCAGATAACAATATTTTGAAAGATAGTGCACGGCCACTGCGCTCCCATCTGTTTCAGCTGGACACTGTCCCACCCCAAGCCCGTCCCACCCCTTTCACTATCAGCTTTACTGCGCAAACAAAACCTCCACAAGTAACTCTGGGCAGTGCCAGGGGGTTGTATTTGTCCTCTGCCGATGAAGCAGCACCACAATAGATATTTACAGCCTATTCTCCATTCCTTAGGCAGGAATGTGTTCTAGCAAGTGTTAACATGAGATCCCTTCACTCAGGAGAATTATAATCAACAGGCACAGCTGAACCTGCACGTAACACCTTTCCCACCATCGTGATCCACAAGCTATTTTCTAGAATATAAGCAGTGAGTAACTTGAGCAACCAGTTCTAACAGCTGCTTCATACGAAAAGCAAAGTAAAACCAGCAATCAGTTCCACTAATCCTGTTTACACAACTACACATTGGCCTTCTCAGCTCCTCTGAGGTGGCTCTTAGCATGCTCCAGAAGGTAATTCTTGCAATGATTTCTATTAAAAGTACACTAAATTAAATGTAGCTCTACAGGCTTGCAAAAATTAAGGTAGCTATTAATATTTATAGAGGTGTTTCAAAGTGCTTTTTAAAAAATGGCCTTTTCCATCCAAGAGCAAAATTACTAGCAATTTATAGCAATCTTTAATTGCAAGCACAACTAATACTCAAACCAGACCAACAGTAAATCCATGTTAGAAGTAGAAAACTACATATTTAGGGTTTAGAGTGGCTAACAGGGAGATTAGGGTATCAGAAGACAGCAGGAGCCTCCTGTGCTGAGCAAGCACCGACACACAGCTCTGTCCCCCAGCTTTACAGAAGCCACACTCGCACCTCAGCACAGAGGGTTAAAACGGCAAAATCCACCACCACCTGTGACAAAGCACCACAAGCCCCAGCCAGTTTAGGACTCTCACTTGGCTTAGCTAAGCTGAGACCAGTTAGGCATCTGCCCCAAAGCCCCTCGGGAGACACTAACACCCCCCTCCCCGGCCAGCCTGCACCAGCTCAGCTCTGTAATGTAATACCACACGGGGTGGAGAGAGTAGAGGGCAAGCCAAGGGAGATCTGATTTTCTCTATTTTAGCAGTTGCTATTAGAAAGTGATCCCCACCTCTCCAGAGTCAGCTCAGCTCTGCCCTTTGCTCTGCTCTCTGGAGCAGAAAACCAATTTGTAGTGCTTGTGCCTGACCCGGGTGAGCTGTACATGAGGCACAGGTAACAGGTGCTACCACCAAAAACCGACATGCCAGTGATGTGGAAGCTCTCCCCACCCCGCAGTCCCACCATGGTCATTTTAAGCTCCTCCCTGTACAACTGTTAACAAGTTTGATACAATATTTTATGGATCCACTAACCAGTAGGAAGGCAAGGCACTAATTTCTCCCACATGAGCTGGGCAGTATTATTTTACCCTAATCCCTTCACGAAAGCAGGTCAGTAACAACTACCAAGCTGCAGTGAGTTCCCAAAGGCAAGAACTCTCCCCCCGATGGTCACACAGCACCAGGCACAACAGGATCTGGACAGGGAAGGGTTGTCAGACCAATGTTCAGCAACAAAAGGTCCTACACCAGACATGCAAGAATGACAACAATAAAAACTGAAATGATAAAAGCTGACTAGAGGTGACACAATAAACACCGAGCAGCTTCCTGACTTTTTAAACCAGAGGCGCAAATTTCTGCCAGAGCAGCTTCTTGACAAGGGAATGAACCAGATTATCTTCCAAAGTCTTTGCAGAGCCACTTATTCTTCAAAAATATGCATCTTCAAACTTAAAGGCAGCTTAGAAGACACCTTCAGTAGTCACGCAGGGGAAGCTGTATTTATTCCCTTATTTATCATACCTTTACTTCTCTTTGAAGAGATTCACAGCTACTCATTCAAAAAAGAAAATGGCTCGCCACAGGCTAACAATTGCTTCTTGTTTCTGAAAGAATTTTAAGTGTTGGCTTCCTAAATTAAGACGGTTACTTCCTCTTCCACGGACACCGGAGCATAAGAAATGCTTCAGAGCTCTGTCCCAGGCCATTAGCACATGTCTGTTAATTAACCCTGCAGCAGGGCTTCTACTAAAGAACACGACAGCCTGCACCTCCCTTCTGCTCCACCTGTGGTGTTTCCTCAAATTACCAAAGCAGATTTGCATTTCAAAAACCCTGCAGTCTTTTAGAGTGGCACGGCTTCAAATTACAAGATATAGGTGATTGTTCAATATATGCTCTTTTAAATATATATCTAAATTTTTGGGTGTCGACAATGCAAACAACACCATAACTAAGAACACCTCAAAAATAAAAATGGTCTTAGCTACCCACCTCCTTCCCTCCCAGCTGCACATCCATATTAATTACTTCCACCCCGTTACCTCAGCTTCATGTACCTGTAAATAAAGGGAGGAACTGGAGCCATGGGACATCTTCTGCACCATACCATCTTTCTGCAAGAGGCACTCCTCCAGGTGAATGACGTTGGGATGCTGGCTCTTGATACTGCTAAGTGCCCAGAACTCACGCAGAGCGAGTTCCACGTCCTCTGGCGCATGGCACCGCATCCTTTTCACCGCGACCCGGGCAGAGGTCTTCCTGACGACTGCTTCGTACACCACACCATAACTGCCACGACCAACCTCTCGTATTAGATCGTACTTAGGCTGGCTACTCACCATCTTCAAGATCAAAGGTTCTGGGGAAGGGGGGAAAAACCCACAGAACTAAAACTCATGAACAAAAACTGGGCTGTATTTTCCCCCACATGGCTCGGTGCGGCAACATTAAGCCTACCGACACCCTTCAATTAACAGCGAGCGTTACACTGAACCCAACGCTGGAACATTCCAGAAGCTATTCTGTAAACCTGTTGCCACGGACTCGTTAAAAGTGAAATTACACCATTTTGGTGGGACTGTCAGGATATTGAATACAGCCCAGTTTTCAAGGTGGCAACAATTCCAACCTAGACTTGCACTGTGCTGAGACAGGACTATCGCAGGGGCTCCTGCTCCTTTCTCTCAGTGTCTTCTGTGAACATCTGTGGGAATAACGGTGCAGTATCACGTACGGTATCATGTATGGTATCGTGCCCTCCATCCAGCCTGGGACAGCGGAGGAGAGGTTCTAGCTGAAGCCTGTGGCTGGGCAGCAACAGATTTAATTAACACTGCCTTTTATGAGGGTGACTGCGTAGGTAAACGTTTCTGTTATAATTTAATCATTAAATACTTTTACAGCTACTAAGACAGGAGGATGCTTCACATCACTTCCGATTTATGTATTAACGTTACTATGATTTTTCACTTAATATCCTTTGACTGGGGAGTATATGGTTACATAAAAAGGGCAACTGATTGCAGAAGCTCATACCCAGCATCTAACTTTCAGTTTAGCTCAACAGGGCAGGGGCTTCTACAAAAATTAAGATATTGCTCTATAAGTAAAACAAGAGACACACACACATTCACAAAAATAAAAAGCCACCAAACGCTGCCACAGGTTTATGAACCTTCCTGCACACTTCCCTGCATGATTACAAACCAAAACACACCAGCACCACCTTCACACAAACAAACCAAAATGGGACACTGACTGCAGACAGAAAAAAAAAATAAAAAGCTCAGCTAGCCAATTATCAAACAGAATGAAACGCAAAAATAATAATTAAAAAAAAAAAAATCACAGCTAGTGTATCAAAACTAAAACAGCTTGTAAGACTGTCAGTGACAAATATAACTCTCTAAGTCACTAAACCAGGCAATAAGGACCACATCAAACAGCCTGTTATTAGTAGGAAGCTTTCAATTATTTCCACTGCTTTAGGTACTTTTTTTTTTTTAAAGGGAAATAAAAAGAAAAAAAGAGAGAGAAAAAAGAGGTATCATCAGTGAGTGTCAGGGCAATACTACACAGACATTTTAACCTTTAGGCAAAGTTCTGCGGTGCAGATTTACATCAACATTTTGACCTGAAGTGTGATGTGCCCAAGAAACGCGTTACCACGAGATTCTGCTCAGAAGATGCTCTGAACCTGCACCTGTAGCACGGCTGCGAGGAGGGGATGAAGGCGACAGCCCACACAAAGAGAGGTGACACAGCCAAACATTCCCTGAGGAAAAGACTGCGTTACCCAAACACCATCACACCAGGTTCAAAATGAGCAGAACACATCCCTTCCATGTTGAGGCTGTTCCCAGAGGGGCCCTGTCGCTATGTCAAGTGTCAGGGTTGTTACCCGCCTCCCTTCCCCCCAGCCTGGAAACGCCACCGAGGTTTATTGCCCAACCCGTTGAGAAGGACAAGGCCCGTGCCAGGCTGCAGGGACACGGACAGGCCCAGCACCGCCAACCCAACAGGCCGGGGCTGCCCCTGCTCCCTCTTGCAGGCCCGGGGGCTTCAGCCCCCTCCTCAGCAGCGATAATTATGGCATAAAATAAATGACGCTCCTCCCCTCTTCACCCTGTGACGCCTCGCAGGCGGCGGGCACACCGGGACGTCCCCCGCACCGAGCGGGGCCTCGCTCCGGAGGAAAATCACCGAGACACCGCCTGCCTGCGGCGCGGGGGGGAGCGGGGTCTGCTGAGGGGATGCGGCCCCGTTAGGCCCGACCCGCCTCGACAGGTACCCGGGGCTCCTCACACACCTGGGCCGGAGGTGCCTGCATGTATGGGCACAGCGCGGCCCCACTGTGACGCACCGGGGCAGCCCCCGGACCGAACCCGGCCCAGCCCGCGTTACCTCAGCGCAGCCCACTCGCCGCCGCCGCCGCCCGGCCGCCATTATCGAGCTGCGACCGGCCCGCCCTGCGCGGCCACGCCCCCGCGCAAGCCACGCCCCCCCTCCCGCCGCCGCCGCTGCGCGCTCTGATTGGTCGGTGGCGAAAGGGAGTGGGGTGCGCACGCGCCGTTCCCGCGTCCCCCCGGCGGTGCGCGGGGCCGGTGCGGCCGGTTGCGCAGGAGGCGCTGGGGACCCCCCACCCAACCGCCTGTGCATCCCCTTCTGCATCCCGCGCTGCTCTCCGTCCTCCCTGTGCCTGCACCCCTTTGCACTAACAGTCCCCTTCTTTTTTGGGAGGCAGGGTTCTTATGTTTATTTATGAATTTGTTGCTTGGCATTGGAAATAAAATCAACACAGTCTTTCCCACCGTTGGTTTCACTCTGGTTTGTGTGACAGTGACACAGCTCCTGGCGGAGAGCTGCTTCCCCTCTCTGTGCCTTGCTCTCTGCCATTGTCTCCTTTCCTGCTCAGGCTGCAGGTGTCCCTCATGCACAGGAGCTGGGGGTGCGTGGCTCCCGCCATGGTCCCCATGGCACCGCGTCCTTTTCACCGCGACCCGGGCAGAGGTCTTCCTGACGACTGCTTCGTACACCACACCATAACTGCCACGACCAACCTCTCGTATTAGATCGCACTTAGGCTGGCTACTCACCATCTTCAAGATCAAAAGTTCTGGGGAAGGGGGGAAAAACCCACAGAACTAAAACTCATGAACAAAAACTGGGCTGTATTTTCCCCCACGTGGCTCGGTGCGGCAACATTAAGCCTACCGACACCCTTCAATTAACAGCGAGCATTACACTGAACCCAACGCTGGAACATTCCAGAAGCTATTCTGTAAACCATAACTAAGAACACCTCAAAAATAAAAATGGTCTTAGCTACCCACCTCCTTCCCTCCCAGCTGCACATCCATATTAATTACTTCCACCCCGTTACCTCAGCTTCACGTACCTGTAAATAAAGGGAGGAACTGGAGCCATGGGACATCTTCTGCACCATACCATCTTTCTGCAAGAGGCACTCCTCCAGGTGAATGACGTTGGGATGCTGGCTCTTGATACTGCTAAGTGCCCAGAACTCACGCAGAGCGAGTTCCACGTCCTCTGGAGCATGGCACCGCATCCTTTTCACCGCGACCCAGGCAGTGATGCCCTTTGGCCATCACAGTCATTTTGGGAGAAGCCCTTCAGAGAGCAAGCAGAAGCTGCTCAGATATACTCCCACCAGAACAACATGCTGTTGCGCTGCTCTCTGGTTAATTGGGAAGGAGCCCAGTGGTGATTAGTGCCTGGGGGCCCTGCCTAAGCCACCCCAAGCCAATTAGGGGCCAACGAGCCCCTTGTGGGTTTTGAAAGCTGATTAGGGCATTATAACCCCTCCGTTCCCACAATCCCCTTAATCGAGTCCAGAAGCAATTAGTTAATCAATGTTAACCCCCAGCAGGGCCAGCCCATGGGTGTGGGAGTGGGTGCACATCTGGGTGCCCCGCTCCTGGCTCTGATCAATGGCCGACCCTTGCGCTGTCCCCCCAAGCGCGCAGCCAGCCCCGCTTCCACGGCAGCGCCTCCCTGGAAGAGCCCCAAGTGCTGAAACGGGGACAGTTTTGCAAGATGTGCTTGGCCAGGCCCAGCGCAGTCACTTGCTTGGCATGTGAGCCTGCCCGGAAGGAGCTCCCAAAACAGCTGCGGGGCTGCCCTGGGGGAAGATGCCTGCAGCGAAGATGGGGCCTCTGAACTCACGTACCCTTAGATCCCATGTCCCCATGCATCCCTGCACCCCTGTACCCATGGACAGATGTACCACCGTACCCACGCACCTGTGCACCAATGCACCTGTGCACTCATGCACCCTCGCACCCTGTGCCCATGCACCTCTGCACCCTTGTACCTGTGCACCCTGTGTATGCGTCTACTTGTGCCCCGTGTACCCCTCCACCCATGTACCCCGTATTTGTGCACTCATGCACCCCTGCACCCGTGTACCCCGTATTTGTGCACTCATGTACCCTTGCACCCAGGTACCCCTCTATTTGTGCACTCATGCACCCCTGCACCCATGTACCCCATATTTGTGCACTCATGCACCCCTGCACCCGTGTACCCCTGTATTTGTGCACTCATGCACCCTTGTACCCATGTACCCCTGTATTTGTGCACTCATGCACCCCTGCACCCGCATACCCCTGTATTTGGCCACCTCTGCACCCATCCCTCCCGCCTGCAGTCACTGTGGGTGCAGCAGCACCCACCATCCCAGCACGACCCATAGGCGAGGGCACTATAATTACCGCTCTCTCCTCGCGCAGCTGCCAATATTTACAGGTCTCCGTGTGGACAGGCGCTGGCATTTGGCACGACACCCTGTTTATCCCCGCGCCAGCTGGGCACTGCGCACCAGGGCTCTTTTCCCTCGTGGGGGGGTCCCAAAGGGCCATACGTGGTCATGTCCCCTCCCGAGGCCGTTTCTGGGTCAGGTTTTGCAACCAAGTGGAGGGGCCGGCTGTGCGCACCAGCATGGGGAGCAGCCCCCCTGCATCTGGAGGTGCAGAAGAGCCCCCCAGCCCCTGCCTGGGGAGGGAAGGGGGGTCCCTGGTGCATGTGCCAGGCATAGGGGCTGCGTCTCCCCGGTGCTGCCCCTGAACCCACTGCCTAGGTGTGTGTTTGCACCCCAGCAGTGGCCACATTTTGGGGTGCAAAGGGAGATGCTCCCTATAAGCCACTCTCCGCTGCTGCTGGCCCAGCTCTAAAATGTGGGAATTGCTCTAGGCGCCAGCATTCTAGCTTGAAATAGTACAGGAGAACACTTTGGTCACTACAGTAGTCCTGTATTATTTACTAGTTACCAAATTATCTTTTTATATGTGTTGTATTTTCACCTGCCTGCTGTGCTTTGAGGAATACGGCCTTCAAACGTGGGATTAGGAGATTAAATATTTCATGTAGATGAGGTTCTCAGGGACATGGGTTAGTGCCAGTGTTGGGTTAACGGTTGGACTCAATGAGCTTCAAACTCTTTTCCAACCGAAACGATCCTGTGATTCCAGGATTCTGCCCCGTTCTGGCCCCATCGCAATGTCTGACTGACCACGGGGGTGTTTTTTGTCACTCCTCACCCCCACCCTGATGCCATTGTGGGGTCCAGGATCTGGCCACTCTCCCTGCCGGGGTTTTGCAGCCGTTTGGCCCTGGGGTGCAGCCCGGCCCTGTGTGCCCCCCAGCTCCGGTTTCGGCGTGCCGGCAGCCGTGGCACGGGCGGGCAGGGCCTCCCGGACAGCCTGTCCCCGCTTGTTTACCGCTGCCGGTGGCATCCTGATGGCTCAGTCCCGTGTGACAGGTGCTGCTGCTTCCCCGGACACCCGACCCCGCGTCAAGATTTGGCTCCTCGTGACTGGGGAGCGACTTATAAATAGCGGGACGAGGGGCGAGGACGGCAGTCGAGAGCGGGTGAGCGAAGCGCACCGTCGTGCACATGGATTTCCAAGCCGGCATCCTGCGCGATGGCAGCCCCATGGAGAGCCTGGAGAAGCAGCTCATCTGCCCCATTTGCCTGGAGATGTTCAGCAAGCCGGTGGTGATCCTACCCTGCCAGCACAACCTCTGCCGCAAGTGTGCCAACGATGTCTTCCAGGTGAAAGGGGGTCCCTGTGCCCGTTTTCCCCCTCAGCTCGGGCTGGATGTCACCAGGATGGTCATAGTACTATGGGGATGCTCATGGTGCTGTGGGGATGCTCATGGTGCCATGGGGATGCTCGTGGTGCTTTTGGGATGCTCATGGACCTCAATAATCTGTATCTCCCCCACCTCCTAGGCTGCCAACCCGTACTGGCAGAGCCGGGGCAGTGTGATTTCGGGGGGCCGGTTCCGGTGCCCGTCGTGTCGTCACGAGGTGCTGCTGGACCGTCACGGGGTCTACGGGCTGCAGAGGAACCTGCTGGTGGAGAACATCATCGACATCTACAAGCAGGAGTGCTCCAGGTGAGCAGGGCTGATTGCTTGTGCCTTGACTTGGTGGGGACACGGGGACCTGGGGACACAGGCATGCCCACCTCCCTTGCGCCAGCACCCTCACTGAGGAGTTTGCAGCTGGAGAGAAATTGGGGGGATTTTCTGCTGGCTCAGTGGTCCCTGATCCAAATCTTCCTCCTTTCTCCCCAATCCAGAGCAGTTTGGGTCTCTGGGTGGCTTGGGGGACAGCAGGTCCCCAGAGGGGTGGTGGCAGCAGGGCAGGTCCTGTCCACCCCCGTGCTCTGCAGCTGGAGCGTTGGGTGGGAGATAAGGGGTGTGGGGGACAAATCCAGGCTGTGCTGGTGACAGCGGGACCTGCTGGCTGATAAGGGACAGACGGACAGTTTGTGGGTGGGGGGCCCACTCAGGAAAAGCGTGCAGCTGGGGGGGGGGGACAATGGGGTCACAGCTTCTCGAAACAGAGCGGTGGCCCCAGCCAAATTCCTTGAACTGCTGTAAATATTGTTTGAGAGCCATGGGGACGGGGACAATGGCACGTGGCAGGTGTCCACAGCCCTGGGGGGAATGTGAGGGGCCAGCATCAGGTTTGCTTCAGTGGGTCGGCTTGTCCCCATGTCCCCCGTGCCAGAGAGGGGATGATTCAGCTGGGACCCCTCCTGGGGGTTTCTGGGTGCGCTGGTCACACATTGGGTGACAATAAATCCCAGCAGTCCAAGGCTAAAATTAGGAGCTTGTGCAACATCCCTAGAGCGCAACCCTGGGCCCCCCCCCACCATTGCCAACTTCTGCCATGCCCAGCACCACACTGGTTTAAACTGGGGCTTACTGGTCTTGGGGCTTATGGAGGAACAGAGGTCAGTGGCTCCCAAAGGAACAAGCATGGGGTTGTACCAGGATCTGGCCCCTTTCCTGGAGACACAATTTTGGGGTGGCTGTGTGGCATCAGTGGGGGTGTCACTGCAGTGGGCATGATGCTGCAGTGGGGACATTATCACCGTGGGGATGATGCTCCAATGGGGATGTCATCACAGCAGGGGTGTCACTGCAATAGGGATGTCACCCTCATGGGGATGTCACCTCAATGGGGACGTCACCATGACGGGGACATCACCATGGCCGTGCCGCTCTCTCCAGCAGGCCACTGAAGAAGGGGGAGCACCCCATGTGCAAGGAGCACGAGGACGAGCGGATCAACATCTACTGCGTCACCTGCGAGGTCCCCACCTGCTCCATGTGCAAAGTCTTCGGTGCCCACAAGGACTGCGAGGTGGCCCCCCTGCAAACTGTCTTCCAGGGCCAGAAGGTGACGTGCGGGGGGACAGGGGGGCCATGGGGGGACATGGCCAGTCCCGGGGCGATGTGCTGAGCTGGGATGGCTACAAATAGCACTGGGATTTGCTCATGGGGTATTAATAGCCCCCGGGTGACTTCGCCCAGGAGACAGCCTATATTTAGAGTGGATGTGGCTCAGGGGGAGATGTGGGGGGAGCAGATGGGAGATGTCGCTGTCCCCGTTCCCGCTGGGGTTCGAGCTGTTTCTGTCCATCCACCCCTGCACAGACTGAGCTGAACAATTGCATCTCCATGCTGGTGGCGGGGAACGACCGCATCCAAACCATCATCTCCCAGCTGGAGGACTCGTGCCGGAGAACCGAGGTGAGGAATGGGTGAAAAGGAGCCCCCCAAAACCCGGGGATGAAACCTCAACTTTTGGGATGGATGGGAGGGAGCTGGGGAGCCCGAGGGACACCCCGGTGACATCCCTTGTCCCCGCAGGAGAACAGCGAGGCGGCCAAGCAGGAGCTGTGCGCTCGCTTTGACGCTTTGGCGGAGGTGCTGGAGGAGAAGAAGTCGGAGCTGCTGGAGCGCATCACCCGCGAGCAGGGCGACAAGACGGGCTTCATCCAGGGCCTCATCTGCCGCTACAAGGAGCAGCTGGAGAAGTCGAGTCGGCTGGTGGAGACGGCCATCCAGGCCATGGAGGAGACCGGGGGGGCTGCCTTCCTCATGGTGAGACCCCCAAATCCCCGCTGTGTGTGCCTGCATGGGGTGCTACCAACCTGGGGACATCCTGGCTGACACACGGTTCCACTCACCTCTGCTCTTCCTCCCCGCAGAACGCCAAGCAGCTCATTAACACGTAAGTGCCCAAATTGGGGAAAATTTGGCCATTCCCTATTGCTGCCACAGAGCTGGGCAGGATTTGGCCACGGGGTGCTCGGGTGAGCGTGGGGCTGCCCCGACCCCCCGCCTGGGCTTCCTATGGTCCCCCAGCCCGGTGAGGGGACAGGGGGGACATGGCCGTGCTCTCCCTGCCCAGGATCGTGGAGGCCTCCAAGGGCGGCCGGCTGGAGAAGATCGAGCAGGGCTACGAGAGCATGGACGCCTTCTCGGTCAGCCTGGACCACCTCACCGAGGCCATCCACGCCGTGGACTTCAGCCCCGGTAATTCAGCCCCCGATGCCCCTTCCCAACTCCCACCGACACGGTGCCACCCGTGCAAACCCGCCGTTTGCTGGTGTCCCCGTGGTGACGTTTGGCCGCCTGTTTGCAGCTGAGGAAGACGAGGAGTTCTTTGATGGGGAGGAAGAAGATGTGGAGGAGGATGCGGTGCCCGAGAGGACAGTGATGGGTAAGGGGTGGCACAGCTGATCACACCTCCCCAGGACACTCGAGCACTCATGGGGGAGCTCTGGGGACTTGGATCCCCTATAACCCCAAATCCTCTCCCCCCGGCAGGTCCCCAGTAGCCGCAGCCGTTGCCGGCGCAGGAGAAACGCCGCGGGCGCAGGATGTCCGGCGACGGGACTCGGGACGGGGGGGACACGCCATGGGGGCCGGTGGCCTCGCGAGCCGGCCCCTGCTCCAGCACAGGACACTTTTCTATACGGGTGCAAACAGGACAATTCCGCACGTTTTGTATCTTCCTTCTTTTGTATATAATTCTCACGGGTTTGAATTTTGTGTATTTTGTAAAGAAAACTGCTGTTTTGGGTGGTTTTTGTTCCCTCGCCTCTCATTTTCAGCTCTGGGATGCGGGTGGGTTTGCCGGGCCGGTGTCGTCCCCGGTGTCCCAGCTCAGGCTGGCAGAGGGACACCTCCTGCTCCAACACTTAATTATTGGTCTCATTAGCACCTCGGCAGCGCTGGCACCCCGTGCCTGGCCGCTCGCCCACAGATGTGACGGGTCAGCACCTGATGGGGTTTGTCTCGTGGCAATGAGGGGCCGGGGGCCGGTGGTCACCCCAGCTTGGGGGTGCTGGGGGGCGGGGGGTGTGAGGATGCTCTGGGCTGTGCTAGTCCCCAAAATGGGGACGGGCTCAGCATTGAGCTACCGGTTTGCTGTCAGCTGAGCTCACACGACTGCAAAAATACACCATGAATGCAAAATATACCGTGCATGCAAAAACAGAGCACAAATGCTTTTCTCCTGCAAAAACACAAGCCTGGCTCAGCGCCTGGCCAAGGGGAAACTGAGGCAGCGCCCACAGTGGAGCACTGGGCTGTGCTGTGACTGCAATTAGCCCCTGGGTAATTAGCACTGCTCCCCCGGGGTGATGAGCAGGAGTCACTGCTGGGGGGGGTCTGGCCTCAGGCTGATCCATCACATGGCTGGTGGGCAGCTGGATGTAAACTGGGGGTGCTGAGGGAGTGGGGTCATGGGTGCTTTTAGGGGGGACGGGGGGTGCTCCGTCCTCCCCCCACCTCTGGGGTTGCATCCACGCCCTGCTGCACGGTTCCTGGGGGTGCTCATGGGGGGTCCCAGAGCAAACCCCCCTCCCTCAGCACCCCCAGTGCCGGGTGAGCAGGGCAGCGGCCATGGGCGCTTTGCAGCCGGTCTGGCCCTCCCTCCCCGGCCAGGCTTTGCACACGAGTCCCCAGCGTCACACGGACCGAGGCCACCGGCTGCCACCGCCACCGGCCACGCACCAGGTCACCCGCACCGGGTCACTGTCCCGGCACCCGCCTCCCGGGAGGACGATGGCAGCCGGCGAGGAGAAACAGCATCTGCTGAGCGAGGGCACAGGCGGGTAAGGGGGTGCCCGGGGGGGCTGGGAACCTGGTGTCCCCTCTTCCCCATGGGGCTCCCAGGTGGGGCCCCCTGGAGGCATCTGTCTGGGGAAGGGGTTGGGGGTGTGTTCAGGGTCCAGCCTGCTCCCCAAAATCCTCCCAGCCCCACCGGCTCCAGCCCCCGACCACCCCCGTCCCCGGCAGGTCATACCTGGGGATTGCACAAAAGAACGGGCACAACTCAGTGCAGGGAGCGGCACCCGTGCTGGAGCTGGGGACACGGCGCAGCCAGCACTGCCACTCGCGGGGGGCGACGGGCACCCCCGGCCGGCAGCGGCGGGCGCGCAGGAAGCTCTACCTGGCTGCCGGCATCTGCCTCGTCTTCATGGTGGGAGAAGCTGTGGGTGAGTGGGGGGTGTGGGGATGGTCCCCATTAGGGCACCCAAAGGGGTGGCCCCCCGGGTGCGGGCCGGGTCCCCCTTTGCTTTCCACTGGGGTGCCCACCAGGGTGACCTGGCCCGTGCCTGGGTTGGGCTGGGGCCCCCCAATGCCACCCCGCTGTCCCTGCTGTCCCCTCCCACAGGCGGGTACCTGGCGCACAGCCTGGCCATCCTGACGGACGCCGCTCACCTCCTGACGGACTTTGCCAGCATCATGATCAGCCTCTTTGCGCTCTGGGTGTCCTCACGGCCCCCCACCAAAACCATGAACTTCGGCTGGCACCGGGCAGGTAAAGGGGTGACACCACCCCGGGGGCTGCTCTCAGGGAGCACTCGGAGCACCTCAGGGTGCCCTTCCCATGGGGACCGGGTGCCTCCAGGAGACCCGGGTGACACGGGGAGCCCCGGCAAAGCCCCAGCACGACAGGTGTGGGCAGTGGAGGGTGCAGGCACCACTGTCCCCATGCAGGGAGCAACCCCAGGGATGGGTGCTGGGCGCCCACCTCAAGCACCGGTGCTGCCAGGGAGGCCAGGAGGGTGTAATGCAGGGGCGGGGGGGCTCTCCGCAGAGATCCTGGGGGCCCTGCTCTCCGTGTTCTCCATCTGGGTGGTCACGGGCATCCTGGTCTACTTGGCGGCCCAGCGCTTGCTCTCGGCCAACTACGACATCGAGGGGCGTGTCATGCTCATCACCTCCGCCTGCGCCGTGGCCGTCAACATCGTGTACGTGCGGCCGGTTCCCCCTTCCCTGGGTGTCCCCCCACCTCGTGCGTGGTGGCCCTGGGACATCAGCACTGTCCTGCCCGCAGGATGGGGCTGGCTCTGCACCAGACGGGGCACGGGCACAGCCACGGCGTGGCCGGAGAGGAACCCAACACCAGCGTCCGCGCCGCCTTCATCCATGTCGTGGGGGACCTGCTGCAGAGCATCGGTGTCCTCATCGCGTCCTACATCATCTTCTTTAAGGTCTGAGTGGTTACTGGGGGCAAGTGCGATACTGTGGACATGGGGACTGTGGCTTCAGCCACGGGCAAGATGGAGGGGACCGTGTCTCCCTGCTGGTGCCGATGGGGATTTGGGGTGGGGTGACAGCACCGGAGGGACCTCATGCTCTCCCACCACCTCCAGCCCGAGTACAAGTTCGTGGATCCCATCTGCACCTTCCTCTTCTCGGTGCTGGTGCTGTGGACAACACTGACCATCTTCCGCGATGTCCTCCTCGTCCTCATGGAGGGTAGGGACACAGCGGGCAGGATGTCTGGGCCACAGGCCACCCATGGGTGCTGCCCCTGTCCCTCCAGCACCCTCAGCTCTTCCTCCCCAGGGACCCCCAAAGGGATGGACTTCAACGCCGTGCGGGAGACGCTGCTGGGGGTGCGGGGGGTCGAGGCCGTTCACAGCCTGCACATCTGGGCGCTGACGGCGGCACAGCCGCTGCTCTCGGTGCACATCGCCATCAGTGAGTATCGCTCCCTGGGGATGCAACTGGGCGGGGGGGTTTAGGGTTCACCTGCACCCCAACATCCCCCCGTCCCGCTTTACTCCCGGCAGACGCGGGTGCCAGCGCGCAGGAGGTGCTGGAGGAGGCCAGCGCCCGGCTGCAGGGCACGTTCAGCTTCCACAGCACCACCATCCAGGTGGAGAGCTACTCCGAGGAGATGCGGGACTGCCGGGAGTGCCAGCCCCCCCGCGACTGAGCCCCCTGGCACCCCCCCCACATCCTGCCCTGGCAACTTTTTATACGTGGAAAATAAAGAGGAGAAAAGGGCTGGTTGCATGCATGGGGGTGTTGGGTCTGGCAGCGCTGGGGCGTTATCTCGTGTGTCTGCTGGGAGCGAAGGCATCAAGGACAGACCCACGGCCGCAGAGAGTGGCTGCTGGAGGCCAGCAGTGACCTGAATATTCCCTGTTTCTGTTCAGCTGGGGACAAAACAGCTGAAATGACCCTTTTCCCCACTTTGGGGAGCGCTGGGAGGCAAGAGGCTGCAGGGGACCCGTCCCAGCTGGGGGGAGGAGGACACGCTCGCTCAGCTCGCCTCTTATCAATTCCTCTGTTTGCCCTTGGGAAGCCAAAGGACTCACCCTCCCCGCCGCGCTGGGGCCGGGGGGGCTGTGTGTGTGGCCGGGTGCCACACAGGCTGTTCCCAGGGTGCTCAATGACGGCAGAAGCACCAGTGCCCCAAACTGGTGCTCCCCACAGCCACCAGCCAAACTCTGCCTCTCCACCCACCTTTATTGCACCAGTAAAACCCAATAACGAGTAAAACCCCGTCAGCAGCGCCTGCCCACCCCGGGAGGGCTCCGTGCACCAGGAACGGGGGACCAGCCCCAACCCCCTCCCCGCAGTCCTCAGGGTCTCTCCAAGCGCGGGTATTTCTTGCGCAGGACAGAGACCTGGTCCTTGTAGAGGACGGGGTCGAGGCGCAGCTGGGAGGACACGAGGGGCATGTAGCCGAACCAGTCCGCCAACTGGTTGAGACAGTCCTGTCGCTGGGAGAAACGCCGGCCACCGGCCGTGCCCTTGACCTTGGCAGGAGGGGAGTGTTGGGGTGATGGGCTCTGCTCCCCGGCCGGGGGGGTCTCTGCACTCCCCTCCTTGCACCCTACCTGCTGGGGCACATTCTCCTTGTGCTGCTTCCTCTGGGTGACCTTGATGGGCGGCAGCTTGGTGACAGCGGCCACCAGGACATTCATCAGGATGTCCTCGCAGGTGGCCAGGCTGTCCACCAGCTCCCGCAGCCCCGCTGGCAGGTACCCAGTGAAGAGGCTGTGATAATACCTGGGGAGGGAGTGGGATGGAGATACAGGATGCGGCTGAGACCCCCGCCCCGGTCACCCCTCCCCGGGCGGTACCTGTGGTAGAAGGCGGCGGCGGTGAGGACGATGGAGAGCTCGTTGGTCCATTTAGACGTGTAGCCCCAGCGCCTCTGCTCGGGGTCCCAGAAGTGGCTCCGTGCGGGGAAGCCCACGATGCGCTCAGGGAAGCTGCGCCACACCACGAAGGCAAAGTCCACCTGGTACAGGGTGGGGGACAGTGTCACCAGGCTGTGGGAACCTGTGAGAGGGGGGACACCATCGCCCCTGGGCACAGGGGACATAGAACCGCAGAATCATAGAACCATGTTGGCTAGAAAAGCCCCTCAGGATCGAGTCCACCTGTTCCCCCACCCCTGGAACTACCCCATGTCCTGAGAACCTCATGTCCGTCTGTCCAACCCTCCAGGGATGGTGACTCCAGCACTGCCCTGGGCAGCCTGTTCCAATGCCCCACAGCCCTTTGGGGAAGAAATTGTTCCTAAATCCAACCTCAGCCTCCCCTTGCCCAGCTCCATGTGCTGGGGACTGCGGTGCCCACGGCCTCACCTCGCTGGTGGAAAGGCTGGTGTGCTCATCCAGGCTCAGCACAGCGTCTGTCCGGATGGCTGCGTAGGGGAAGAAGCGGTCGCTGAGCTACGGTGGGGAGAAAGACAGGTTGGGATGTGCTATGGGGTGGGTGTCCCAGCTCCCTGCCCATGTCCTGGATCCGTGTCCTGCATCCCAGCTCCTCTCACCTTCCCCTGGCCCTGGATGATGCTCAGAGGCACCGAGGTCTGGGGCCATTTCCCACTCGGCGGCGGCGGCTTCTCACAGCTCCACAGCACCAGGATCTGCAGGGCAAGGACCAGCGTGTCCTGGGGTGTTCAGCCGGGGTTCACAGGGTGGTCAAAGCTCAGCCCCCCCAGCATTGCAGCAGGACCTGCTCCAGCCCAGCTCACCCCAAAAACATCTCACACCAGTCTGGATCACGATACACCCAACGGTGGTCCCCAGAGGGCTGGGGAGACAGCTCTGCCCGCCCGAGGGTGACACCATCAGCCACTCCATCCCACCCTCACCCTTCCCAGCACCCGGGATCCTGCCCCATCCCTCCTGCTGCCTCCTGGGAGATGCACCGAGCAGCGCAGGGCTCAGCTCCCCCGACCTGGGCACAGAACTGGGATCCCGAGACGGCCTGGATGAGCCTGAGGAGCGGCTGGGAGAGGGAACCGGACAGCGAGACGACCCGGATGAAAGCTGTGAACTTCTCGGAGGGGCTGGAGCCTGATGAGAAGCAGAGGAGAGGAAGGTGTTGTGGTGTGCAGCGGGCTTGCCGTGCTCAGCTGGGCGGGCAGGGTCCTACCGCGCTGCAGGTAGTAGAAGGGAAAGTCCCCGAGGTGGGTGGAGAACTCAGGCAGTGCCAGGAGCCCCCCGGGCAGCACGTTCCAGAGGAACCGGGAGCGGGAGCGGTGTGGGAGCAGCCGGTCCTTGATGATCTGCCAGAGAGATGCTCTCAGCACCCTGGTTGTGACCCGGGAGCCGGGGACAGGGCTCAGGGGGGCTCACCTCCAGCGTGGTGTGCACGATCTTGTCGACGGAGGAGAAGTAGGCGTCCCACAGGAACTGGGTTTGCTGCTGGAAAGCCAGCACCTGCTCCGGGTGGATGCAGCGGACGACAGAGGGGATCTGCAGTGGCGGGGAGCGAGAAGGTTTCTCACCTTGTCACCTTGTCCTGACACCCCAGCAAGGCTGCTGTGCCACCTCTATGCCATCCTGAGGGACACCCCATGGCCAAGGGTGCTGTGTCACCACCCGCTGTGGCTCTGCCTCCTGTCCCTGGAGCAGGATTTGGCCCAGGAACTCTGAGGGCTTTGGGTTTAAGAGATGCTCAACACCTCCTGAGCTGAATGATCATAGAACCATTTTGGTTGGAAAGACCCTTAAGATCATCGAGTCCAACCATAACCCACCCCTGTCCCTGCCCCATGTCCTGAGAACCTCATCTCCGTCTGTCCAACCCTCCAGGGCTGGTGACTCCAGCACTGCCCTGGGCAGCCTGTTCCAATGCCCCACAGCCCTTTGGGGGAGAAATTGTTCCCAGATCCAACCTCAACCTCCCCTGGCGCAACTTGAGGCCGTTTCCTCTCGTCCTATCACTTGCTGTGATGCTCCAGAGCTGCAGCTGGGATGGGACCCTCACTCCCCTGTATCCCCCCACGGGAGGGCTGCTGGTGTGGGGCAGGATTTGGCTGCGGTACCTGCAGCAGCAGCTTCTCACTGCCCACGACGACGGCTTTGCCCCAGTCGATGGCCTCGGCGAAGGGCAGCTCCCAGCCATCGCTCAGCAGCACCGGGATGCAGGCAGCCTGCACGGGACACACACAGGCTGGGACAGAGCCCCCAGACCCCGGGGTGGGGGTGTCCCCCGTGCCCCCCACCTGCCCTGTACCTGCAGAGCCTCCAGGAATCGGAAGGAGCCCAAGCGCCGGCCCCGGGGCACGATGCAGAAGGTGGAATTGTGCAGCAGCTCCTGGTAGTCAAACCTGTGATAGGAGAGGGGGTGGGGGGTCAGGTACAGCCCCCACCAAGCTGTGAGCACTCCAGAACCCAGCAAGGCTGAGCATCCCTCCTGGGGGGCACAGGACCAGCCCCGGGCAGCATTAGGGGCTGATTTTGGCCCCGAATAGCCCTGTCTCTGTGGAGCAGAGATGCCCTGGCTGGCAGAGGGATGTGCCTGAGCATCGCTTAAAGGGGGGGGTCAGGATAGGACCTCAGTGCCCTTTGAAGGCATCACCCATCTCCCTCCACCCCCATGCCATGAAACCCATGCAAACCCTGTGCCCGAAACTGCGGCGACTCCTCTGCCGTGCCCAGACTTGCCGGGCAGGACCAGCCCTGCCTGTCCTGGCAGTGTTTCGGGGGGGCAGAGGGCTGGTTGCCCGCAGGGGTGCAGGCAGCGTGCCCCCCCCAAGCCGGGCTCACACCGTGGGGCTATGAAAGCCCCTTCTGTGCGGCCGGTGGGGAGCGGCGTGTCCGCTGCCGGGGCCCTGCGACCGCGCTGGAATATCCAATATTGACATTAGGTCAGGACAGACCCTGACTGTTCCTGCCGGGGGGGAGGGACGGGGCAGCGGGTCCTGGATGGGATGGGGGGACGCGCATGGTCTGATCAGGCTGGCCATGAGACCAAAGAGCTGCTTGCAATGGTCCCCAGGGGGAAGGGTGTCCCCACAGTGGGGACGTGGGGCTGGTGCCACCCTGGGGGTTGAGGACGTGTCCCCTCCATGGGTGCCGGAGCATCCTGGCGCACTGGGATGTAGGAAGTTGGCCCCAGTGCTGAGGCACGAAGTTTTACCATCAAACCCACCTCCGGATGAACCACCCCAGGGTCTCTGATGGATGCCAAAAATCTCATTAGTGGCCCCAGCCTCATTAACACCCCAAGCAACCTGTTGGAGGGGCAAGTGCGGCTCGGACAGTCCCCTCCATGAAACTGCAGAGCAACAGCCACATCCCTAGGGCCAGACGCTGTCCTCAGGGCAGCCCTGCTGCCACCCACTCCTTGGGGACCCCAAAACCCAGCCATGACCCCCAGCACCTCCGCGGGGCCATTCCCAGTGCTGGGGCTGGGTGGGCAGTGGGACGCGTCCCGGGGGCACTGCTGCGGTGGGCAGCGTCCCACGATGGGGAGCCTGGCGCCGGCCGGGCTGCGGGGCCAAAACCTCCTGATGGAAATATTTGGCTCCTGACGCGTTGCGGTTTCCGGGTAATCACGCCGTCAGGGCTTCCTTGTTTTGTGAGGAGCCGGGATGGGCGCCCGCTGCACTCCCCGCGCCCGGCCCCTCCGCGGCTCTGCCGGGCACGGTGCCACCGGGGACCCGGCGGCTCCAGAGAGCCCTTCCCAACCCGCATGGGCCGCTTTGAACCCAGGGCCGGCAGCCCAGCAGCGCTGGGACAATCCGCCCTTTATCCCGGCACAGAAACGGTTTGTTCTCAGCAGCCCTCCCCAGGTGCGAGGAAGGTGACGGAGCCCCCGTGGTCGCTCTGCCACCGTCCCAGCTGCGGGTTTGGGGACATCTCCCAGGGCAGGTCAGGCGCGGTGGAGACACCGATGGCTTTTTGCCCAAGTGTCTCATGGGGACAAGCAGGACGGCGGAGGCTTGGGGTCACGCGCAAGCTGTCCTGTGCCACTTGTCCCCTGTCGATCTGCTGCCTAAAGCCGTCCCGGGCGAGGTGTAAATCCCCCTGTACTTGCAAACAGCATTACGGGATTACCTGGGCTGTGCGGGGGGGAAATTTCCCGTCCCACCGCCCCCCAGCACAGCAGGGCTGACCTTGGGCCCCACATCCTGCCAGCCTGCAGTGTCTCGCACCATCCTGCGATTCTCTGTCCCCAAAAAGGGGGACACTGACCCTGCTGGGCTGCTGGAACCCACCAGACAGGGCCACACGGTGCCTCAGCTGCCCCAAAACCCTGGTTAACCCCGGTGCCCGCAGCACCCGGCTCCGCTTTTACCTCCCAGAACCTCCTAAGATGCTTTGAGGATGATGCCGAACGCGGCCTCTCCCCATCTGCTCTCCGGGTGGCTGTGGAATGTCCCCAGAACAGGGACCTGCCTGTCACCAGCAGGACGGGGACATGAGGAGCTGTTGTGGGTCCCCGCAGCACGGAGCCCCCCGACCCACAGAGCTTTGTCCCCACAATTTTTCCACCAAGGTCCATCACATCCCGTTTGTGATGGGGGACTCAGAGGGACCCCCCGCTCCAACAATGTGGGTGAGCTCAGAGCTGTCCACGCTGAGATACCCAAGAACCTGCCAATTTTGTGGGATTTTTAGCGGAGCCAGTGAGGGGGGGACGTTTTGGGCTCATCTCCAAGATCAACGTTAATGTTAGGGGAGGGCAGGAGGGGGAGAAGAAAAGCATCATTCATCAACGTTAGGAAAAAGGGAAATCGCATTAGAGGTGGCCGCGGTGATTGCAGATAAGAGCCGATCTCGCCAGATTATTCCAACTTTAATACAGAAGAGGAAAGCCCTGAACAACCAGCGCCTCGCTCCCTGATATGGAAATGAAACCCCCATCTATTTCAAGAGAGCCCAAAACTTTCCTCTCCCCCACATCTGGAGGTCCAGCCACTGCAGACGGGCACAGCTGCACCCGCAGAGGGACAGAACGTTTGTGGGGTGTCCCCCGCCACCAGATCCCCTTTCCCACCCCATCTCCCACTCACTTTTCGTAGTTGACATTGTCCTTGTCGCAGCGCGTGTCCTTGTGCTTCTCCCAGTCCTTGCCGTGCTTGCAGGTGGTGAGCGAGACGATGTCCTTCCCGTTGTGGATGTGGTGCAGCGCGTTCCTGGTGCCGGAGCCGATGCCGGTCAGGTATCGCTTCCCTTTGAATACCAATAAATACTTCTTTTTTGGGGGGACCGAGTCCTGATACAACCAGCCCCTCTCCCCGCCACGCTGCGGGTGGTCCTTGGAGAAGAGAGGGATGGAGATGTCAAAGCCTGGCCTGAAGTTCTGGGTGTAGAAGCTGGCTTTGGCCAGGATGGCTTGGCCGATGTCAAAGCCCAGGTCCTCGGTGTAATTGGGCCAAGTGCCCGAGTACAGGTTGAAGATGAGATGGTTACGGCCACCGTTCCAAAGTGGGAAGGCGCGGATTTTCTCGTCAACATTCCGGACATATTGACTGGAGAGATGGTCGCGGTCCAGCGTGTCGATGCTGAGGATGAAGAGGCAGGCTTCCTCGGGGTTCGGCGTGTAGTAGCGCGAGCGCTCGATGGACGTGAGGATTTTGCTGTAACTCTCCGAGAGGGGCTGGTCCCTCTCCCGGGGGTAGGTGAAGACTTTGAAGCCGTGCTTCTCGCACCTGGAGAAGTCGAAGCAGGTTTCCATCCGGCATCTGCTGTCCTTGTAGACATTCAGCCATGCCGCCCGCCGCTCCTGGGGTGATGGCAGCGAGGGGTCCCCATCACTCTGGAGCTCCTCGGGGTTTGCAAAGCTTTTGAGGAGGGATTGATCCGTCCAGTGGGGCCAGTTCCCCCGGGCTTCAGCTTTCCTCCCGGAAAAGAAAGCGAAACGGTGCAGCTGGTCTCCGAAGAAGAAGAAAAGCAGGAGCCAAGAGGCAAGGAAAGCCAGGAAAATGTATTTCTTCCTGGTCTGCATAGGTTCACGTGCAGCCTTGGCTCCTCATCGGGTTTGGATGGGTGCTGGAGTCCAGTCAAAAAGCCAATGTCCCAAACCCCACGGGTGGCTCCTGGTCCCCAGGTATTGTCTCGTGGCCCTTGCAGCCCGTGGGAGCGCAGATGAACCCCACAGTTCCCCTGCCGCCCCTTCCGACCAGGGCTGCTCTGGCTTTTTGGGGCCGTCTCTCTCTGCAGAGTTCGGTGCGGCACCGTCCCGCTCCCTTCCCTCGGCTCAGCCTTCACTCCGCTGGGCCCCCGTGCCGTGACAATGACATTTCCATCGCCGCTTGGCCCAGTTTCAAATCCCTGGAGAAGGGGAGAGGTCGCGCCGTCGCCGTCCTGCCGCCGCCAACCGTGTCACCGCAAGCGGCTCCCGTGTCCCTGCGGTGGGACCCTCCTTCCCAGACCCCTCCTGGGAATTAAACCTCCTTCCCCGCCCCCACGCCCGCTCCCCCCGTTACCTTTGGGGACACGTAGCCCCGGGTGGGTCTCGGGTCGCTGTGCCCCGAAGTCTCGGTCCGCGGGTCCCCGCGGCTCCGGGCTGCATCCCCTGCGGGGAAGGCGGCGGAGCAGCCGCCCCGCCGAGCAGCGCCGGTGCCGGGGGTGCCCCCGGCGGGGTGCGTTTGGCTGGGGGAGCTGGAGATGTGTCCTCCCTTGTCACCTTGTCCGTCTGTCCCTGCGTCGGGCTGTCCCCGTGTCGCCCTCGGCTGCCTGCACCCCTCGTGGCTGCCCGTCCTGCTTCCCCCGTGTCAGACTGGCTGTCCCTCCCGAGGCTGTCTGTCTGTCTGTCTGTCTGTCCCCCTTGGGCTGTCCCCCTGCGTCTGTCCCCCGGCTGGCTGTCCCCCGTCCCCTTGCCTGCCCGTCTCTTCCCCGGTCAGTGCGCGGCCCCGCTGCCCGCCGGGTCCGCGTGGTCCATCACCCGCCGTGGTCCATCACCCCCCGTGGTCCATCACTCCCGCTCCGTGTCCCGTGTCCCCCCGCTCCGTGTCCCCCCCGCTCCGTGTCCCCCAGTCCGCATCTGTCACACCGCGTCCTGTTCCCACCGTCACAACATTCGCCCTTGTCCCCGCCCCCCGCCTCCGATTGGCCATCCGCACCTCCGCGGGCGTGGCCAGAGGCCGCGCCCCTCTGAGCCCCACCCTGCGGCCCCTTCCCATTGGCGGAGGGCCGCCACCCGGAGCGCGCCCACGTGGGACAGGGCTTTCCCGCGCGCCCGCAGGGTCCCTGCGCCGCCCGCCCTCTGCGGGACCCCACGCGTGGACTGTCCCACGTCCCGTGTCCCACCCACAAAACCAGGACCTCAGGGGTTCACCTGCAGGATACCCCACACCATTTCCAGCCAGGAGCCTCTCCCGGAGCGATGTGTGGTGCTGGGGGGCTGACCCCCACGGCAGGAGCCAGGCGTGGGCTGGAGCGGGCAGCAGGGACAGGCTGGGACTCGCCTCTCCCACCCTGCCCCGGCATCCCCGGCTGTGCCAGCCGCCCTCCGCCCTGCCCTGCCGGCTGGGCGAGCCGGGACGTGCCGGGGTGCCGGATCCCGCCCACGGGTGTAACAACCTGTTCGGGCTCAGCCTGCATCTGGACCGGCTGCTGGGTGCCTGGCACAGGTCAGGGTGTCACCAGCGCCAGGGGAGAAGGTGCAGGGCACCCCAGGGTTTGGTCTTGGGTCCCCTCTTCGTGCCCCAGCAGCCACATGGGACCCAGGGGGCACACACAGAGTGACAGCCCCAAGGTCCCACTCGGTGCCATCCCATGCCCCAGTTTCCCGAGCACCCAGGGGACCGTGCTGGGGTGCCCGGCGTGCGGCTGTGTGCGCAGAAAACTGGTGGGGATGGTTTTCACCAGATCTTTAGGTATTTATTTGCCGGGCCCAGCCGAGGGGACGGCTCGGCCCCACGGGGAGTTAATCCCTGGCCACGCAGGGGATTACCACAGGACCCGGGGCCGCTGTAGCTGCAGAAAGCGGATTAACCAAAGGACAGGGAATGTGGGGACAGGCAGCTGGAGCCCCCGGGCACCTCTGGGCTCTGGGTGGGGGGGGACGTGGGGACAGTCCCCAGCAACAGGGGGCGGGAACCTGGCTGGGGTGCAAACAGGGCCAGGGCAGCCCCAGGGTCAGGGTGCTGCCCATGGGCTGCAATGGGGGGACTGGGATTGTGTCCTGCACTGGGGACAGTGGGAGCTGTGGTTTTGCACTGGTGGCACTGGGAACTGCATGTGACACTGGTGGGACTGGGAGCTGTGGTTTTGCACTGGTGGCACTGGGAGCTACATGTGGTACTGGGGACACTGGGAGCTACATGTGGTACTGGGGACACTGGCAGCTGTGGTTTTGCATTGGTGGCACTGGGAACTGCGTGTGGCACTGGTGGCACTGGGAGCTGCATGTGGCACTGGGGACACTGGGAGCTGTGGTTTTGCACTGGTGGCACTGGGAACTGTGTGTGACACTGGCGGGACTGGGAGCTGCATGTGGCACTGGGGACACTGGGAGCTGTGGTTTTGCACTGGTGGCACTGGGTGCCGCAGCTGTGCTGAAGACACCAGGAGCTGTGATTGTGCACTGGAGCTTGGGAGGGGCACTGGGAGACACAGAGGGAACTGGGAGGCGGCACTGGGAGCTCTTGGGGAGCACTGAGAGCTGCGGGCAGCGCTGGGAGCTGGGGGGGCACTGGGAGCTACGGTGGTAACTGGGAGCACTGGGGGGAGCCCTGTGGGCTCTGGGAGCTGGGCACTGGGAAGCACTGGGATCTGTAGTTCAGCTGGGGATACTGGGACGTGTAGTCCAGACACTCAGCGCATACTGGGAGGTGTAGTCCCGGGCTTGGGGTGTACTGGGAGTTGTGGTTCCGCAGTCTCGGGGCTGCTGGGAGCTGTAGTTCTGCACCGGGGGCTGCGGGGCTCGGTCTGGTTTGAAATGGGGGTCTGGCTGGAAGCATCTCTGAGCTCCCCGGCAGCGCAGGGATGTGAACGGGGACTGGGACCAGCCTGGGGACGGGAGGGAGACGGCTCAGCCTGGTTCCGCAGCATGAAGGACAATGCTCCTGCAAACAGGCACACGCGGGCAGTGGGAACGAGAGACTTTGGAAGAACCTCCAGCACCTTCCTGGGGACACACCAGGGACTGCAGAGCAAGGGGAGCTTCTTATGGGGGGTCCAATCCTCAGCCATCCCAAAGAAGGGCTGAAGCCGGTGGAGCTGCACGGATTTACCACACCAGAGACCCTCCCCAGGCAACCCTGGACACGCCGCCTCAGCAGCTGCCGTAACATCCAGGCTCTGGGCAAACCATCTGCTTTCTCATTGTCCCCGGTGCCACCGGGATGCATTCCTGCTGGGGACACGCGGGGGGACGGCAGCAGCAGCCCTGGCCGTGCTTCCCCTCCTGCCATCGCGGGGAGAAGCTGCAGGTTTTCCCAGGTGCCGAGCTGGAGGGGAGCGGGGTTTGGGTGGTGACAGCGGGTAACACGGGCACCAGCAAAGCCCTTTCCCCAGGGGATGAAAGAGGAATGGAAAAGCTGCATCATCTCACTCCCCTGGAGTTGTTTGTCACTGTGACAGCCACGTCCTCGCCTCACCGGTGGCCCCTGGACCGTCTGTGCCGAGGGCGAGTCCTGGGGATGCTCCAGGGCTGGGCAGCAGCAGAGGGGACATCTGTCCACATTGCCACCTCTCCCCGGTGACACAAAGGACTGATGCGGACAAGACCGCAAGACCTCGGTGCTTTTGATGCTTCCAGCTATTTTTTTGGTAATGATTTTACACCTAAACCACCACCTCTGGCCCTGGAAGCAGGCTGGGCTGTGGCAGCCTCAGGAGCACCCTGCGCAGACGCTGAGCGCGGGTGGGGGACGTTCAAGGTCGACGGATCGTGGGGGGGGCGTGGGGAGCAGAGCCCGTCAGGTCCTGTTTTAACAGTGAGAGACAGTGGCGGGTGCAGAAATCAAATCCCATTTTCCTCCCCGAATTAGCTCAGCCGGGGATCCGCGCTGGCAGCTCGAGAGAAGCAGCAGCCTGGTGGCGGCTCCGGCGCCGCACAGCTGAGCCAGGCTATAAATTCTGCAAGGCTCTTATGTAAAGGCTTTCAGGAAGGGGGTGGCAAGAAATCAACTGTGCTTCTGACATTCGTTAACCCTTCGGTTCACAGAGAAATGCTTATTACTGTCCGCAGTGCCGGCTGGGCTGGGGGAGAGGGTGAGTGGATGGATGTCCTTTGTCCCATTGCTCCCCACTCCAGAGGCGGCATCTGTGCCCGGGACCATGTTCCAAATTCGTGTCTCTGGAGGAGAATCCTGCTAGAGGAAAGAGGAGAGTTCAGAAAAGCCCCGGGGTCACTCAAGCAGGACAGACACCCCCTTTCCTTGGCTCCATCAGCCCCTCTCTGCTCCTCTGTGCAATATGGTGGTGCAGGAGCCCTTGCCACTTTCCTACTTCACTGGCTCACTTCATCTGCTTTAAAAACCCAACGCGGAGCCACCTCTGCAGCCAGGCTCTCCTTGCAAGCGCTTTCCTCCCAATCCCCATCACATAGAATCATTTTGGTTGGAAAAGACCCTCAAGATCATCGAGTCCACCCATTCCCCACCCCTGTCCCTGCCCCATGTCCTGAGAACCTCATGTCCGTCTGTCCAACCCTCCAGGGATGGTGACTCCAGCACTGCCCTGGGCAGCCTGTTCCAATGCCCCACAGCCCTTTGGGGAAGAAATTGTTCATAAATCCAACCTCAGCATCCCCTGGCGCAACTTGAGGCCGTTTCCTCTGCTCCTGGCGCTTGTTCCTGGGGAGCAGAGCCCGACCCCCCTGGCTCCAAGCTCCTTTCAGGCAGTTCAGAGATCAGAAGGTCTCCCCTCAGCTCCTGTTCTCCAGCTGAACCCCCAGGTCCCTGGCTGTGCCAGGCTGGAAGGTTTTCTGGCAAAAAGCAGGAGATCAGGGTTACCCCATGTGCCATCTGCAACAACCCAGCGCTTGGTCACCGTGTCCTCACAGCGCAGGGGTTTGGGTTTGAGCATGAACCAGCCAGGTTTATATCTGTAAAACCCCCGTGTTTTATCCATGGACGGATTTTGCTTCTCAGGGACATGGGGAGGAAACACAGGGTGTAACCTGGGGAGAGCGGCACCCGGGGCACCCACCTGCAGGTCGGCAGCTCAGCCGTCCCCTGCCTGGGAATGTTCTGCTTTGGAAATTCACTTCCAGCCATAGATCCAAGCCGGTAGCTTTAAAAATAAAACAAGAAATACAAAAGCTGCCCATTGATATTCCCCTCACAGCTGTGCCGGCAGCACGGCTGGGGTGAGGACACTCATTCCTCTTACCCACGGCTTTATCTCCGCTCCCCGACCGCCTTTGGCTTCAAAGCTTTTCCCCTCTCGGGACCAAAATCCGACAGTGTCAGCACAGACCCCGCTTGGAGATCTTAATATCTCGGAGCTGAGAGTCTCCTTCTCATCATCCCCCTCCCACGAAGCCCCTTCCAACCTATCCCTCCCCATCCCAGCGCACAAACCGGCACCAAACTGGACTTACAGGCGCCAGCGCTTAGAGGAAAAACCCCACTCATTTACTCAATTGTAGCTTTCCTGTTGATTTAATTAATGCAAATTGAGACGTGTTAAAAGCTCCGTGTAATTACCATAAGACTGTTGTGGTGTTGTTTGGTGGTTTTTTTCCTTTTTTCTTGTATTTTTAAGGAAAATAGTAAGGGCTGTGTTCACGGCAGCTCGTGGAGGTTTGGGGCCCTGCAAGCTGAGCCTGGTGAGAAGGGCAGGAGCTCTGTCAGAGGAGCCGGTACCGACCCCAAAACCAGCCTGAGCGGAGCTCCTCACATCCCTCTGCTTGGTGAGTATGTGCTTGATTTTACGTTGATTTTTCTATGCAAAGCTTTGCTCTGCGTGAAATTCCGAATTAAAGTCGAGTTCCTTAATCTCCGAAGCAAATCGTTATCACCAAACGCGTTGGCTTCCAGGCTGCCTCGAGCTGCAAACCCCGGATGCTCGTGGTCACGAGGGATTCAGCTTAACTTTGTTGTTTAGGTTTGGATTGGATCTTGGGGACAATTTCTTCCCCAAAGGGCTGTGGGGCATTGGAACAGGCTGCCCAGGGCAGTGCTGGAGTCACCAGCCCTGGAGGGTTGGACAGACGGACATGGGGTTCTCAGGACATGGGGCAGTGCTGGGGTGGGGAACGGTTGGACGTGATATTAAGGGTCTTCTCCAACCAAAACGATTCTGTGATTCTTCTATGACCTCCCCCAGCCCCAGTTCCTCCCGTGCTGGGTTTGGGGCAGGACGGGGGCTCTGCCGGGTGTCGGACCCTCGGGATCCGGCTCCGGACACGTTTGCCGTTGTCGCGGTGCGATGCTGCGGGGCCGGGCTGCTCCTGGAGCTCCCCCACCTCCAAAATGCCCAGAGAGCTCATGTTCCCTCAGATGGCACCATCAAGGGTATTTTGAGAGCACATTGGGGTTTTTATGGCGGTTTCCACTCCGCAGCACAAGACCCATTTCAGGCTGGAGCTCTTGCTGACCCTGGAGAAGATTCTTGGATAAAAATGGGAGAAAAAGGATGGAGAAGTGAAACTGCAGTGCTGGAGAACACAAGAAGCTACATGAGGCCTCTCTAGTTCCAGGCTCACCCAAAAAAGCCCTTGAAACAGATTTGAAGGATGTTATTTTGTGAACATCAAGATTTCCCCCAATTTAGGAAGGTCAGGCTGAGCTCGGCCCTGTGGGTATTGGCTTATGGGGGACCCCAAATCCTCTGTTTTAAAACCCTTTGGTTTGCGGCTTCACCCCAGATTGGGCTGTGGGGACGTGCTGAGACTGTCACCCCTCCCCGGGTGACACGGTGGCACCAGACACCCCAACCCACCAGCTTCAGGATTCCTTCATCTCCCCGCATTGGTAGCGCCCATCTAACGACGTTTATCACGCAGGACCTGGGTTGGGGGGTTTTGTATGTGTGTGGGGTTTGTTTTTTGATTTTTAAATTGTTTTTAATTAAAACGAAGCACTTAATTGGCAATTGAAACATAAGCGTGTGTCTCCGGGTATTGATTTTAGCGTACGGCAGCAGTTTGCTGGTTTATTGCATAAAAGAGAGCCGTGTTTTGGCTCCGGAAAGGCTGGCTTTGTCTCCCTGTTCTCACAGCTGCAGTGGATGTGTCTGATCTATTTCTTTTAAATATATAGATATATAGATCTATGATGAACTAGTGGGGGAAAAAGGGATCAAACAGCACCAAGCAAACGTTTGGTGCAGGTTTTGTCTCTGTGCTGGTGCTGCCGAGCGATCGCAGGGGTGAAGATGGAGCAGGAATTAACCCGTTTTGATGCAGAATTGCTGGTGGGGATGGGAGGGAAAACACTTCTCGTCTAAAGTGTGAAAGGATAGATCTGGATCTCCTCATCCAGCAGTCGAAAGGTGCCGTAAAAACCAACACCACAAACCAGGCTTGTTTCCTTGGCTCACAAATCCTACGGGAAGAGCCATGTTTTATTCTGACAGATCGATATCTATACGCACCTATAGATATTGCCGCGGGATAAGGAGCTGCGGCGGTTGCATGGGGCAGGTCGGGGTCCCTGCGGTACCTGAGGGTGGATGCGAGGAGGGGGGGATGCTTCAAAATCCTGCTTTTTGGGCCAAATTCCCCGTCATGGCTTTGGCAGCAAACGGCCCCAGTTTGAGCGTTATATTCTATCTGATTTTAGTGGGAACCGGCTCATTCCGAGCTCTGTTACAAGCTCATTCATGTAGTTTATTTGAAGCAGGGGAAGGCTATTCCTTTAAGAGGATTTCCAGCCCTGAACTCCTCCCATCCTGACACTTCCCACCTACATTTTGTCTTGAAAGGGTGGGAGTATTTTTAACCACATCACGCCAGGGAAGTATTAATAGCACAATAGGCTTGTGGAGATGCTGGTAGCCCCGAATCCATATTTTAAATTCAAGGAACTAATTAAGAACTGGAGAATAATTAGTGCTATACCCAGCTTTCCTCCCCCCGCCCCGCTTCATCTGCAAAGAGCCAAAGCAAATGTCTTTACTGGAATCTTCCATGGCTGTTGAATATTTTATGGCTTCGCTATGCGTTGCTATTCCATGTCAAAATCCCGCCGTCTCCTTCGCTCCGTCCCAGCTGAAATGGCCAACTGTGACACTTTCGAAATGTAATTAGTGCATCCCCACAAAACCAAACAAACGGCCACAAGCCCCTTTTCGTGCTTCTCTCGCAGCCGCTCGCTGTCGCCGGGCGGTGCAGCTCAGTTATCTTCCAGCCCTCGGCAGCGAGTTGTTTACAGCCTTCCTTGAATAGCAAAGCTCTCGGTGCTCCATATGGGAAATGCAAATTTGCAGATTCCTTTTGGGAGCAGAAAAGGAAAGAAGCAGCGAGGATGAAAAGAAGTGGGTCGAAGGTTCCCGGCTCGGTGGGGGAAAAGCAAAGCGAGGAGACGCCCGGACCCGCTTTCATTGCGCGTTTCTGGACACAGGGGAGGTGGGAACCAGCGTCCACGTAAATCTGACCTTACATTGGGCTCCCAGAAGGGCACAACTGCACTGTCCCCTGTGCTGGTCACTGGGGAGGCCAAACCTCAAACCTGGGGTCAGTTTTTGGCCCCTCATGACAAGAAAGAGCTTGAGGTGCTGGAGCGAGTGGAGAGAAGGGACCAGAGCTGGTGAGGGGCTGGAGCACAAGTGTGATGGAGACTGAGGGACCTGGGGGTTCAGCTGGAGAACAGGAGCTGAGGGGAGACCTTCTGATCTCTGAACTGCCTGAAAGGAGCTTGGAGCCAGGGGGGTCGGGCTCTGCTCCCCAGGAACAAGCGCCAGGAGCAGAGGAAACGGCCTCAAGTTGCGCCAGGGGAGGGTGAGGACCCAGAGCAGGACCCAGAACTGCACCCCCAAGACTGATGAATTTTCAGCCCCTACAACAGGGTTACAGGACAGTGGAAAAGTCCCTTGGTCCGCACACGGTGAGGATGGGAGCAGCGGGTGTTGCTGCCATCAGAGAGCTTCCTAAAGGCAGAAAGGCAAAGTGAGTTATGGGAGAATACACATGAAAATGCAATGGTTTGGCCTCTGCTAATTTAATTTTGAAGCATATCAGTCTGGTGGTGCAGACAGTGCAAAGGAACAAGTCTGAGCCAATTTTCCCCTGTCCTGGGCACTGGGGAGGCCAAACCTTGAATCCTGGGGTCAGTTTTGGGCCCCTCAGGACAAGAAAGACCTTGAGGTGCTGGAGTTAGTTGAGAGAAGGGAATGGAGCTGGTGAGGGGCTGGAGCACAAGTGTGATGGAGACTGAGGGACCTGGGGGGTTTAGAGGAGGTTGAGGTTGGATTTAGGAACAATTTCTTCCCCAAAGGGCTGTGGGGCATTGGAACAGGCTGCCCAGGGCAGTGCTGGAGTCACCATGCCTGGAGGGCTGGACAGACGGACATGAGGCTCTCAGGACATGGGGCAGGGACAGGGCTGGGTTATGGTTGGACTCGATCTTGAGGGTCTTTCCCAACCAAAATGATTGTGTGATTCTATGACTCCAACTGCTCTTCAGCATCTCGGGGGCTCTGCTGGTGCCGTGGAGAGAGCGCCCAGCCCTGGAACGGTGTGGGAACAGCAGGACGTGTGGTTCCAGCTAAATGGCCTTGGGCAGGGTGTACAGAAATATGTTTTAATGAGTGTAAGGAGTGACAGCCCAGGCCAGTGAGAATGAATCTCGGGTCAGAAATCCACCTCCGTATGTACGATGTGTGAATGTTGGGGCTGTGAACGAGTGGGTCAGAACGGCGCCCACAAGATATACACGGGAAACAGTCGCAACACGAGTGTGGTGCGTTTGGAATAACATTTTTTATTGAAAAACACCATCCTGTCTAACCTCTTGGTCCAGGCCTGTGTCTGTAAACCTATACATTGAGAACTGTTAATTAAAGAGGGCTCGGCTCTCGCTGCTAACAAGACCTGGTGTCTGTGCGTCTGTCTGTCCGTGTCCGTCGTTCCCCAGCGCTGCAGAGGTGTCTGCGGTCGCTCCCTCAGTTGAAGTCTCTGGGCTCTAATAATAGTCGGGCTTGTGTTGAAGCCCCATTCCTGCCTCTCCCCAGCCACCTGTTCTCGAGCAGCTCGTGGAATTCGTGTTGCTGAGCTCTTCTCCATGTTCACCAGAGGGTGAAGCTGGGAGAGACGGGGCACAGAAGTAGCTGGATCATGTAAAACCTCATTTTCTCAGGAAAAAGAACAATTAAAACCAAATCAGTAGATCGACCAGCCAGCTGGGGAGGGATCCCGTGGTTCCTTCCTCAGGTGAAGCGAAGCAGAGCTCAGGATTTAGGAGCCAGACCAGATCTCGCTCAGCATCCCGGCTGAAGCCAATGACGTTATTTTAGGGTCTGTCACCATTTCAGTGCATTGGAGAGTTTTTTGTGGGGCCTTTGTGTTTAGTTCATTAGAAGCTTATATTATTTTTCTACTCTAAAGCCTGTCGGCCCTTATCTCCATAGTATTTAGATACCATGCAGTACAGCGCTATGGCTGCATTTGAAGAGGCGAGTGTGGCATTTCAGGGTTTCACCATCCATGGCGAGCGCTTTTACTTGGTCATTTTACAGAGGAATTAGGTGAGTTTGAGCAAATTTCTCAAAAACCAAACGAGCCCGACACTGATTAAAAGAAAAATTAAATAGTTTCCAATAGCACATTGGCAAGTGCAAATTTGTTTCGAGGGGAACATTTTCTTAATGGTGTTTTTCAGCGCAAACATAGTGCCATCTAAACACAGCCAGTAAATAAATATCTATTACCTTAAACATTTCTTGCCCGTGGAAGAGATTTTGCTGTGAGGGGGACACTCCCTGCAAGTCATTTTGTTCTGGATTTCCATGGATTTCCTTGGCTGTGGGTCAATTCAAATGTATTTTTATCTGAAGATCAGCGAGGCCTTTGCAGCCACTAATTTTCCTGGCGAGACCTTTGTCGGGAGCAGCAAATCACACCTGGAGTGTTGTGTTCAGTTCTGGGCCCCTCAGCTCAGGAAAGAGATTGAAGTGCTGGAGCGGGTCCAGAGAAGAGCAACAAGACTGGGGAAGGGACTGGAACACAAGCCCTATGGGGAGAGGCTGAGGGAGCTGGGCTTGTTCAGTCTGGAGAAGAGGAGGCTTAGAGCTGAGCTCAGCACTCTCTAGAACTACCTGAAGGGAAGTTATAGCCAGGTGGGGATTGGGCTCTTCTCCCAGGCATCAGCAATAGGACAAGGGGCCGTGGGCTTCAACTCTGCCCGGGGAAATTAAGGCTGGAGATGAGAAAGCAATTCTTTGCAGAGAGAGTGGTCAGGCATTGGAATGGCTGCCCAGGGAGGTGCTGGACTCACCGGCCCTGGAGGTTTTTAAACTGAGCTTGGACATGGCACTTAGTGCCATGATCTAGTAAACGGACTGGAGTTGGACCAAGGGTTGGACTTGATGATCTCTGAGGGCTTTTCCAATCCAGTCAATTCTATGATTCTGTGATATGGTCTTTACTTTCCTCCTTGAAAAGAATGAAAATGTTACTTGTGCTAATGAGTGGGATGTGGGATGTTTGATGTGGGATGTTTTCCCCCCCAAAAGGAGATGGACCTCCTGCCCTCTCGGACAGAGGCGGAAGTCCTGAGATGGCCCCACCCGTGTCACTGTTGGGCAGAGGTAGGGGACCTAAAAGACGACAAGGGTTGGAAGTGTATTCCGGTTCGGCGTCACGGGCAGCCCCCCTCCCTGCCTGCTTTGTCTCCCCAGGTGCCCCTCCGTAACAGGTTTGAGGCCCTGGATCTTGAAGAAGAGGTAGGGGAGGAGGTGGTGCCAAGCCTGCCTACAAGATCACACAGGAAGAGGCAGTTGACTTCACAACTTAAGACTGCCTCTGATAAGAAAGAAAGAAGGGTGATTGTAATGGGAAATTCCCTTCTGAAAGGAACAGAGGGCCCAATATGCAGAGTTGACCCTCATCTTAGGGAAGTTTGCAGTCTACCTGGAGCCCGGATCAAGGATATCGCTAGAGAGCTCCCCAAACTGGTGCACCTGACAGACTACTACCCGCTGCTGGTCTTCCAGACAGACGGGGAGGAAGCTGCTTCCCGTAGTCTGAGGGGAATGAGGAACGATTTCAAGGTCTTGGGAAGGATGGTGGAAGACTCAGGGGCTCAAGTGATCTTCTCTTCACTCATTCCATCTTCTAGTGATGATTTTGGATGGAATAGGAAAATTCAATCTCTAAATGGTTGGCTCCAGGACTGGTTCTGCAGGCAGGGCTTTGGATTTTCTGGTAATGGCTGGTTTTATAAGACTCCAGTCTGGACAGTGTCACGCAGGAAAGGTTTATCTCACAGGGGCAAAAGGATGCTGGGGCAGGAATTAGCTGGGCTCATTTGGAGAGCTTTAAACCAGGCTTGAAGGGGGATGGGGCAGCATTGTCCCAGTGGGGCAGCGTTCTAAAACTGATGAGGACCGGGTGGCCTCCTGTGCCCTAGGGAGAAATTGGTGTGCTCTGCTCGCTCTCTGAAATGCCTGCACACCAATGCGCGCAGCATGGGGAATAAGCAGGAGGAGTTAGAAACCTGTGTTAGGGCAGGAGATTATGACCTGGTGGCGATTACAGAAACATGGTGGGACAGCACACATGACTGGAATGTGGGCGTGGATGGCTGTGTCCTTGTCGGGAAAGACAGGCCAGCCAGGTGTGGTGGTGGAGTTGCTCTCTATGTGAGAGAGCAGCTACAATGTACTAAATTCTGCCCAGGAGCGAATGACGAGCGAGTTGAGAGTGTATGGGTCAGGATCAAGGGGCAGGCTGGCAGGGGTGACACTGTTGTGGGCGTCTGTTACAGGCCACCAGATCAGGCTGAGAAAGGTGATGAGGCCTTCTATGGGCAGTTGAGAGTGGCCTCACAGTCACAGGCCCTGGTTGTTGTGGGGGATTTTAACTCCCTGATATTTGCTGGAAGAACCATTCAGCCAGCCAGCCACAGGCCAGGAGGTTCCTCCAGTGCATTGGTGAGAACTGCCGCATGCAGATGGTGGAGGAGCCGACTAGGAGAGGTGCACTGCTGGATCTCATCCTCACTAGCAAGGAGGGTCTGGTCGAAGCAGTAAAGGTTGAGGGCTGCCTGGGTTGTAGTGACCACGAGATGGTGGAGTTCAGCATCTTGTGTGGCAGGAACAGAATAGCAAGCAGAATTGCAACCCTGGACTTTAGCAGAGCAAACTTTGGCCTTTTCAAGCAATTGCTGGGGGAAATCCCATGGGCAAGACTGCTTGAAGGAAAAGGGGCCCAAGATAGCTGGATTGCATTCAGAGATTGCTTCTTCCATGCTCAGGATCAGAGCATCCCCACACGAAGGAAGTCAAGGAAGGGAGCCAGGAGGCCTGTGTGGTTGAATAGGGATCTGTTGGGTATGCTCAAGCAGAAGAGGAGAGTTTACAGGTCGTGGAAGCAGGGGCTGGCCACTTGGGAAGAATATAAGGCTGCTGTTAGAGGGTGTAGGAAGGCAGCTAGGATAGCCAAGGCCTCCTTAGAATGACAGCTGGTGAGAGGGGTCAAGGACAGCAAAAAGAACTTTTTCAAATACATAGCAAATAAAACTAATAGCAGAGGCAACACAGGCCCACTGATGAATGGGGTGGGTGCCCTGGTGGCAGAAGATACAGAGAAGGCAGAATTACTGAATGCCTTCTTTGTCTCTGTCTACTCTGCCGGAGGCTGTCCTGGGGAGCCCTGTACCCCTGAGACCCCCGATGAAGCCAGGTCAATGGAGGAGTTTGCCTGGGTTGATGAGAACTGGGTTAGGGAGCAGTAAGGCAATCTGGACATCCATAAATCCATGGATTCGGATGGGATGCACCCGCGGGTGCTGAGGGAGCTGGCTGAGGACATTGCTGGACTGCTCTGCATCATCTTTGCCAAGTCTTTGGAAATGGGAGAGGTGCCTGAGGACTGGAGGAAAGCAAATGTCACTGCAGTCTTCAAAAAGGGCAAGAAGGAGGACCCAGGTGACTATAGACCAGTCAGCCTCACCTCTGTCCCTGGGAAAATAATGGAACGGCTTACCCTTGGTGTCATCTCAAGGCATATCAAGGATAAGAGGGTTATTAGGGGCAGTCAGCATGGCTTTACCAAGGGGAAGTCATGCTTGACCAACCTCATAGCCTTTTATGAGAATGTAACAAGGTGGATGGATGATGGCAGAGCGGTGGATGTGGTCTACCTTGACTTCAGCAAAGCCTTTGACACAGTCTCCACAGCATCCTCACAGCTAAGTTGAGGAGGTGTGGTCTGGACAATAGAGTAGTGAGGTGGGTTGCAACCTGGCTTAAGGAGAGAAGCCAGAGAGTGGTAGTCAATGGTGCGGAGTCCAGTTGAGGCCAGTATCTAGTGCAGTGCCTCAGGGGTCAGTACTGGGGCCTGTATTATTCAATATATTCATCAACGATTTGGACGAGGGAATAGAGTGACTGTCAGCAAGTTTGCTGATGACACCAGGCTGGGAGGAATGGTGACACTGGAAGCTGTGCTGCCATCAGAGACCTGGACAGGCTGGAGAGCTGGGCAGGGAAAAATTGAATGAAATAGAACAAGGGCAAGTGTAGAGTCTTGAATCTGGGCAGGAACAACCCCAGGTTCCAGTATAGGTTGGGAAATTACATATTAGAGAGCAGTGTAGGGGAAAGGGACCTGGGGGTCCTGGGGACAGCAGGGTGACGATGAGCCAGCACTGGGCCCTTGTGGCCAGGAAGCCAATGGTACCTGGGGTGGGTTAGAAGGGGGTGGTCAGTAGGTCAGAGAGGTTCTCCTGCCCCTCTGCTCTGCCCTGGGGAGACCACACCTGGAATATTGTGTCCAGTTGTGGCCCCTCAGTTCCAGCAGGACAGGGAACTGCTGGAGAGAGTCCAGCGCAGCCACCAAGATGCTGAAGGGAGTGGAGCATCTCCCGTGTGAGGAAAGGCAGAGGGAGCTGGGGCTCTTTAGCTTGGAGGAGACTAAGTGGTGACCTCATTAATGTTTATAAATATATAAAGGGTGAGTGCCACAAGGATGGAGCCAGGCTCTTCCCAGTGGCAAACAATGATAGGACAAGGGGTGATGGGATCAAGCTGGAACACAAGAGGTTCCACTAAAATTTGAGAAGAAACTTCTTCATGGTGAGGGTGGCAGAGCCTGGCCCAGGCTGCCCAGGGGGGTTGTGGAGTCTCCTTTTGTGCAGACATTCCAACCCGCCTGGACACCTTCCTGTGTAACCTCATCTGGGTGTTCCTTCTCCATGGGGGGATTGCACTGGATGAGCTCAACATGTCCGTAAATACATGCAAGTCTGGACTTGGTGAAGAGAAAATGGCTGACAGTACATTCTTCCTCTTCACAGGATTCCTAATTCTTGTCTTGCGACTACCAAATATTTGGGCTGACTTCCTTTTCTTCCGCTTCACCCTCACTGTCATTGACTTGCTGAATGTCCCGGTCGGCCGAATCATCCTCCACAATCTCCATGTCAGATCTGTCGTCTTCTCCATAGTGCCACTGGGAATCCTGATCTCCGTCTGGTGGAAATTCCCGGAGAGCTTCAGCCACTAAGTCAGCGGGGACAGGGTTTACGACGGCTGCAGCCAAACACTATTTACAGAGCCTGTAGCGTCTTGTCCCCTCTTGGACCACTTGTCCCGTTAGCTCGGTCACGTGGCGCTTACACTTCCTGCAGACAGGCTTGCACGCCTGGTGAATCTGGGAAAATCAAAATGACATATTTGATGGTATATTCACAAATAAGTGGGTTTTAAGATGACAAAGAGTAGGGCTGGAGTAGCATCGAATGGCAGTGTGAACTCATTTCGAGAGACAGTCATCAAATGTCAAAAACGAACTAATCACAGCGCTGTAATTGCCCACTCAAGCTCTGTTTCAGGGCTTGCATAGAGCAGTACCTTTGCGAGCCATCAATTAACAAAGAAATTCATCCCCTTTCATACAAATTACGCTTCAAATCGACTTCAACAAAACCAGATTAATTCTCTAGTACCTCTTCTTTTACGGGAGTCAATACACCAACCAGAGACACTTGTACTGTGTTGAATTACGCTGAGACAGATTTACGCATTAAACAAAACATGCAGTTATTAACAATACATACTGTTCAAAAGTGGCTGCTCAGGTGATCTAGCCTGCTAAACCTTTTCCCACACGCTTTACAAGGGTAAGGGCGCTCTCCTGTGTGACAGCGAAGGTGACGCTGTCACGGAGGCACCCTGGGGTTAGTTTAAGGGACAACAGGGTCCAAAACAACTTGTATTAAACCGGTGAGAAACAGGGTTTTAGCACTCCAAAAGTGACCTAAATAAACGTTTGGATATCAGTTGAGGAAAATTATTAAGGGGCAGCAACTAATACAACAGGCGGTCCACAGTGTGCATGCACGTGGCTTCACCAAAACAATACCGGAGCCGTCCCTGAGTCCCGGAGAAGTACACACTTGCCTGAACACGGTGCGGGATTATTTTAAAAGAGATACATGTACTCGTAGTGAGTACGGAAAGTGTACACTCGCAATCCTGCGAGGGTAAATTTATAATACACTGGCAATCCTGCGAGGGTTAATTTACTTACACGTGCAAATGTGCACAGAATATTACACATGCTTATGTGGAAGCACGGGAGGAAAATACACTCGCGATTCTGTGATGAAATAATTTATACACATGCTCGTTTTGAGCACGGAAAGTTACACATGCAAATGTGCACAGAAGGAAAATACACCCGCGATTCTGCGAGGATTAATTTATACGTGTGCTCATGAGCCAACATGAGCCAACAGTGTGCCCAGGTGGCCAAGAAGGCCAATGGTGTCCTGTCCTGTATCCAAACTGGCGTGGTCAGCAGGACAAGGGCAGTGATCCTTCCCCTGTGCTCTGCATTGGGGAGGCCACACCTGGAGTGTTGTGTTCAGTTCTGGGCCCCTCAGCTCAGGAAAGAGATTGAAGTGCTGGAGCGGGTCCAGAGAAGAGCAACAAGACTGGGGAAGGGACTGGAACACAAGACCCATGGGGAGAGGCTGAGGGAGCTGGGCTTGTTTAGTCTGGAGAAGAGGAGGCTTAGAGCTGAGCTCAGCACTCTCTAGAACTACCTGAAGGGCAGTTCTAGCCAGGTGGGGACTGGGCTCTTCTCCCAGGCAGTCAGCAATAGGACAAGGGGCTGTGGGCTTCAACTCTGCCAGGGGAAACTGAGGCTGGATATTAGAAAGCAATTCTTTGCAGAGAGTGGTCAGGCATTGGAATGGCTGCCCAGGGAGGTGCTGGACTCACCGGCCCTGGAGGGTTTTAAACTGAGATTGGACATGGCACTTAGTGCCATGATCTAGTAAACGGACTGGAGTTGGACCAAGGGTTGGACTGGATGATCTCTGAGGGCTTTTCCAACCCAGTCGATTCTGTGATTCTGTGATTCTGTGAAATGTGCACGGAAAGTTACACGTGCATATGTGCATGGAAGGAAAATACACTCGCAATTCTGCGAGGGTAAATTTTACACATGCTTGTATTGAGCACGGAAAGTTATACGTGCATATGTGCACGGAAAGTATAAATATACTCGCAATCCTGCAAGAAGTTTTACTCACACCCGTGGCGGCGAGGCAAGCGCAGTCTCCATCCTGGGGGTGGCTCTCGGCAGCAGCATCTTGCTCGTGCTCCCCACGTGACCCACGACAATGGGCGGAGTCTCGACGAGAATCCCGTTTTTATACTGGCTGATCAGATCTGACTGTAGGCATTCTCGAAGCTTCTCTGCACCCCCACACTGGCTGTGGGTGCCCCTGAAGCCTCCAAACATCCCCCATACCGGCCACAGGCACCCAGCGGCTCAGTGGTGCCTCAGCACTCCCTTCTCCTAATGGCCCTGGGCAGGGGCTCTGGGGCCAAACAAAAGAAGCTGTCAGCCTCAAGTAGCAGAGAGGGAGATGTGTCTACTCCTTCCATACTGAAGGAGGGAGGGGGAGAGAGGGGGGGTTTGCATTCTGCCACAATCCCACCCTGTGACTACAGTCATGATCTGATATAACTCTGGAGTTCTCTCGCAGTCACCTCTTGCCTCCAAAGTAAAAAGGGGACACTTCTGCCGGTGAGCCTTAATGTCCACTGTAGATCACCATATCTCATGTGTTGACTTACCCCTGCAAAACAGTTATTACTAACAATATACAATAGAATTGAAGTAATTACAACAATCAGTAATTGCCCAAGGTAATTATTGAGTGCAAACACCAGTCACAGTTCATTAGTGTGCCCACTCCTGTGACTGCCTTCCTTCTGAATGGCTTGCTGGTGTTAGCTGGATCCTTTTCCACCCCGTCATTGTTGGTGTTGTTTCCAAGGCATCTGGATGCTCTTCCATCCCTTGCTGGTGTTAGGTGGATCTTCTTCCACCCCGTCTGGATCCTCTTCCACAATAGAAACAGAGATTTTGCAGGAAAAACCTACAGCAACACTCATCAGTTGTTTTAACCCGAGTGTTTGGCTTACCTAAGAGTAGCAGCTTTATTTTGCATTCCCCATCAGGCACTCGTGCACACACACGTTAAATCACACACGCCCAGACACCCATAGGCCATGTGAGGTCCCCGGCTGTTACAGCAACGGGGAACCGGTGTAGCTAAAACTTTACACCAAACACACACAAGCAAACACCGTAAGGCAACCACTGCAATGGGGGGGTTTAAGGTAAAAGCTTACATGCCTCTTTAACCCTCCAAAGCAATGGCTTATTATTATTATTTTGGTTTTTTAATTTTGTGCAAATTTTGAAATCTTCTACCATTTAAGTCAAAGAGTTTGTATTAACAAGAGAGGTCAGAAAACAGCCTTATATTTATCCAAAGACATTTCAATTTGCTACATTTCCTTAAAATGTGCACAATTTTATAGTAGAGGTACTGGCTTCCGAGCATCTACCAATGAAATTATCCCAATGGACAAACATAAGTTTTGAAGAAAAGAAGGGACCAGAAAAAGCAGCTTCAAATATGCATAAAAGCAACATCAACAACAAAAGTAGTTAAGTCTGCTAATACTGAAACTTCTGTAATGCAAAAGAATCTTAGAACAACTAATCCTAAGTTTTAAATAAATAAGCTACAGTTCATTCGCATGTCCAGGCCGAAGCAAAGACTAGTGCCATGACTCTGCTTGCTGCTGGTCAAAATCCCCTATTAGTCTCTTAATATGAGACAGCTCGTTGTGGAGATACACGCATCTGTACTTCTCTTCCACCCTGTCATCTTCCTTCGCCCTGCAAGAAAACACAAAAACAGACGGTTTACGCAGGGACAGGTCGTGGTCTCGATTGCGATGGGCAATTGGGACCAGCCGGTCGGGAGGGGAGCGGCCAGCTATAGCAAACCCACCAAGGCTCCCATGAACTGGTCGCAGCGCCACCAGTACCAGATCCCTCGGTAGGGGGTGGGGAAGCGCCCGAACTACCACTCAACAATATCCGATCGCCCTCGGCACACGGGGCAGCACAAACAAAGCACGTACACGTCTCCATTTCAATGAGAGGGCGCATAACCTCTCTTTCTATTTCATCAACACTGTTTTCAGTGTCGAGAAGCGGCGGGGCGGAGGGGCATTCGCTTAAAAAGCCTGCGCGTTTGTTTTGCTGCAAAACTTTTTCCTCTCTTTGGAAGTCAAGTTTACGCAAGTCTACTCCTTCCATACTGAAGGAGGGAGGGGGAGAGAGGGGGGTTTGCATTCTGCCACACCTTTGTCAGGAGCAGCAAATCACACCTGGAGTATTGTGTTCAGTTCTGGGCCCCTCGGGTCAGGAAAGAGATTGAAGTGCTGGAGCGGGTCCAGAGAACAGCAACAAGACTGGGGAAGGGACTGGAACACAAGCCCTATGGGGAGAGGCTGAGGGAGCTGGGCTTGTTTAGTATGGAGACTTCCAATCCCTTCCAATCCCAAACATACTGTGATACTGTGATTAGCTGTATTAAAATGAGCTTAAAAACAGCCCAAAACATCACATCTTATTTGCAAGATAAAGCTGTAGAGACACTGAAGATTACGTATTTTGAAAGGCTAGTTTGAATAAACCACATACTTCAATCATTCCCAGCTATTACACTCCTCAAACTCACGTTTCTGCACAATACAGATACCCCTTTGGCAACTGTACTTTCATTCGGTAAAGCACATTTTCTCACGCGCACAGCAGATGATTCACATCTGCAGCATTAAAACTGAGTCTTACCTTCGGCCCAGCTTCCCGTGACCCCCATAATGAAGGGCATGCTCCTGTACGGCTCCTCTCCTTTGGAAGACTTGGCTTTACCAGAAGAATGGGGTGATTCACGCTCCTGCTGGTTCCTGGGTGTCACGTCAGCCCCTTGGCCATACTGGTATCCCACGTGAGAAGATTCAACTTCTGCTTCGATCTGACCCTGCTCCTCAGGCTGAGCGCTGTGGCCGGCGGGCTCGGCAGCCCTGTCCTCCAGCTTGCTTGATTTATAGGGAGGAATGTCAGCAGGTTGCTGCGGTCCCAGGTGCCTGGATCTTTTGCCGGAATCCTGCCGTTGCTCGTGTTTGGACAGCTGCTGCTGGGCGGTTCTCTGAGAAGGCGGATAGTAGCTGAGATTGTTCCATGCGTTTCCACCCATCATACATGTCCCTTGATCTGGACTCAAGTGCGAAGGCGAGGAGCTGCTCTCTGCCCTCCAGCCTGCGCTGTACACGCAGGACCGGTCCACGCCGTTGGAACTGACATCTTTGTCCGACAGGCTGAAGTAGCGATCCTTCTCCTTCTCGCTGATGTCCAGCGATGACTTAATGAACGTTTTACACACGCTGATGACATCGGTCATCTGCAGATAGCTGGCAGCTGACATGACTTCGATGACGTTCTGACCAGTGAAAGACAGTTTGCCTGAGTACACGAAATCTAGAATAACTGTAAACGTGTCCGGAGAAAATGCCTGGAAAGAAGCCGTCGTCGGCTGACTCGTCTCCTTCGAGTTCTGCGAAAGGAGCATTTTGAAATAGCCACTGCTGGCAAACAGCACATTGCGATGCGCTTTGAAGACCTTTCCCTCCACCAGGATATTGCAGTCGCAGAACAAGTCCTGCCTGCGCTGCTCATTTAGTTGCTCCAGGAGATTAAACTGATGAGAAGAAATCTCCATTCCAGAAGAGATGAGATGAAACAGTCTAGAAAAATAAAGAAAATAGTTAGACTCTTGACTTCGGCGGTGTGCAACTCAGCCAAAGATGTCAGACCCGGTTTTACAGATATCTTTACAAAAAATCTTGTAATTTAAATACATATTTAAATACATAATATGCAGAACTATGCATTATTTCTTTCCAAGAAGAAAACAGCAATGAAAAAGCCAGATAAACCACTGCACATTATGTGGCACAGACGTGTGTGCGACGGCAAGAAGTGTCTCCATCCTAAGGATTCAGGACAGGATTGTAGGACACAGTCATGTTGCCAATAGAACAGGCCCAGGCAGGACCTCTCAGCAAAGCGTCGCTTGTTAAGGGTTTTGCAAGGCCGGGTGTTGTACCTAAAGGCAGGCACACAGAACACGGCAAAAAGCCCCTGCTTATATCTCCCCAAATCCTGGCCGCAATTTCCCTCCCCTGTTCCCCACTGGTTGGCACTGCAGCGTTTACAGACCACCCGACCTGCCTCAGTTTACCTGTCTCAGCCATCTAATCCTAACAACCCCCTTCCCCGTATCGATCTATTTAAAATATGCGTTCCTGGCTCTTTGGCTGCCCTTCCCCCTAGATTAACTTGTAAATACAGTAATCAGTTTGCATTCCGGGACCAGTTCAGAGAGACTTTGTTTTACATTAAGGATTCACAGTCTGATGTCTCTCGGTCCTTCCCCCGGCTGGGGTCAGGGACCAGCTCCTCAGTTTTGTAAGAACAACGTTCCTTCGTTAAACGTGCTTACAGGATGTGTGAAACCCGCTGGCAGCTGTGCAGCCCTCAGATATTCCCGAGCAGCTGTGCTTGAGGACCGCGGCCGTGCCCTGAGCCGCCGCTACCGCGTCGCACCGCTCCAGCCGGGTCCAAACACCCGCCGCCAAAGGAACCACAGAACCCGGGACCACGCAACAGAACCCCGGCGGCCGCAGCCCTCCCGGCCCGGGCTCCTCCGCCATTGGTGGACGCCGCTGTCAATCACCCGCTCGCCCGGCCTAATTGGTCGCTCAACCACGGGGAGCCCGGGACGCCCAACGGCGCTGGGCCCGCTAGTTCTGCGCATCTCCCCCTGGGTGTCCTGTTCCACCAGCAACCTCTGACTCTCCGTGCTCCTCATGACTAATTGTGTGTGAGTGCTTCAGGTGGAACAATTTTTTTCTACGTAAATGCTGTGTGGAGTTGTGATTTTTGTGATTTTTCCCTTCTGTATTAAATACTTTGAGACTAAAGCGTAACTCCGAGAGCAGGTGCTGCTACAGATATTCCTCAGTTTGTAACATGTGGACGCTTCTGCCTTCAGTCAGGCAGAAAGGGACCTGGGGGGACTAATGGACAGGAAGCTCAACATGAGCCAACAGTGTGCCCAGGTGGCCAAGAAGGCCAATGGTGTCCTGTCCTGTATCCAAACTGGCGTGGTCAGCAGGACAAGGGCAGTGATCCTTCCCTGTGCTCTGCATTGGGGAGGCCACACCTGGAGTGTTGTGTTCAGTTCTGGGCCCCTCAGCTCAGGAAAGAGATTGAAGTGCTGGAGCGGGTCCAGAGAAGAGCAACAAGACTGGGGAAGGGACTGGAACACAAGCCCTATGGGGAGAGGCTGAGGGAGCTGGGCTTGTTCAGTCTGGAGAAGAGGAGGCTTAGAGCTGAGCTCAGCACTCTCTAGAACTACCTGAAGGGCAGTTCTAGCCAGGTGGGGATTGGGCTCTTCTCCAGGCATCAGCAATAGGACAAGGGGCCATGGGCTTCAACTCTGCCAGGGGAAATTGAGGCTGGAGATGAGAAAGCAATTCTTTGCAGAGAGTGGTCAGGCATTGGAATGGCTGCCCAGGGAGGTGCTGGACTCACCGGCCCTGGAGGGTTTTAAACTGAGATTGGACATGGCACTTAGTGCCATGATCTAGTAAAGGGACTGGAGTTGGACCAAGGGTTGGACTGGATGATCTTGGAGGTCTTTTCCAACCCAGTTGATTCTGTGATTCTGTGTGATCGGGACAAGCAGCGTGGAGATGGGGAAGCTGCGGGGTAGCGAAAAATCCGATGGAGGTTAATACAAAGACTGCGAAACATGCATAAAAAGGAATATTGTAGCCGTTCTGCTTCTGAGTGCAAGTTTATTTCAAAATACTGTCTCCTCTAGTAGGTTATTTATTAAATCTGTTAAACTGGTTGACTCAGGTCAAATACTATATGTGACTTCTAGTTTTAAAATGAACTTTGCTAGCGCGGTGGCTGTAACCAGTCTCAGGAAATACTTGCTAATGTTACTTAAAAAATGTGCTTTAAAACATTCTCTGCTTAACAAACGTCAGACCATCCACCACAAGTGCTTAAGGGTGGCAATTTAATACTCAGAAAGCACATTTCCTTATTGGAGATTAAATATTTTTGCAAGTTAAAAGAGCCGCCGTGGGCTGAGTTGTCACCTAATTGTGTCAGTCTCTTTGTGGGATGTTTTGATAAGCGTGTCGGAGGCGACGCTTTCATCTTCCCCCTCAACCTGATCACGTCGTGTCCTAAATTCACACGCACCGGGAGCCCTCTCGATGAGACCCCGAATCCAGGGGCTTCGTGGTTTGTACCCCCGAGTGTAAAACCCACGAGGGCGACGGCTTTAAGTGGGTGCATTTGTCACCAGATTGGAGGCACCATAACCCCTAGAACAAGTCATATTCCTAATTTATAGCAGTTGTTTTCTCCTTTCCCGTTCCGCTATGATCTTTATTTTCCTCAAGATGCACAAATTCATCGGGCCCATGTGGTTCGATTTGGGCTTGAAATGGTATTTTCCGTCTCAAACGCTGTTTTGGGGCTAAATATGAGTAGGAAAAGGCTTTTGTTGGTGATGAGGAATCCAGGAGACAAAACCTATTGCGGTCACGCAAGCTCGTCTGCTTAGAATCGCAGTCAATGTGTTGATAAACACAAATCAAATGCAAATCAAATCAAAGCTTTTCATAGACTCCTTGAGATCAGGCAAAAATAAACGCCACACAAACACACGAGTTTTATGAAACGTCCCAAAAATAAACCCGCTCTTGCAACGAAGCCAAAAATGTGATCGTCCACGTTGCGTTTCCAGCTGTTATTTCTCTTTGTGTCACAATAATACTCGAAGATTTTGGTTTAGGTTGAAACCAGTTGTTGTAGGTGCTGAGAAGCCCAGGGAATACAATGGGAAGCGTTGACAACAGCCCCTGAATGACTCGTAGTTTTATCTCACCCCGCGCCCCCTCTTCAAAAGCGATAAATGATATTTCACCACCATCGTCTCTCTGGGGGGTGAGAACTGACACGGGTGCCAAACAAAAAGCCCCAAGCCCAGGAAGCCTCGTTTCCTCTGGGAAACCCCGAGATCATCCCAGGATAAGCCCATTGATTTTACCAAGAAGCATTAATGTTAAAGCATCCAACACACTGTTGTTCGACATGGGTGCTAATTAATAAATGATCAAGTAAAACACAGACTGGTGGCATGGTGTCTTGGCTGCTTTGTCTTCCAGTGACATTTAATGGCATTTAATCCAAGCGCTCAAGATGTTTTATTTAAAAATGGGTGTTGTATGTGATATCTGTGCATGTCCCGCTGCTATTGAGCCAGAACCCCCCCAGGACGCCCCAGTCCCGACCCCGAGGGACCAAGCAGACAAACTGTTTTGAACCTGAAATCCCTACAAATCCACTAAAAGGTTCTGCTGGAAAATGGCTCTTCCAACGCCCAGAGAAACCTCTCCCAGTTCTAGCAGCTCGGTGGCTGGATGTGGTTTCCATGGAAATAGACGTCAGATCAGCAAAAAACAGGGCAAGTGTTTAAAATAATCTCTGTTTTGAAAGCTTTATGCACTTCTGTCACAATATTAACCTTCCTCAAGGTAGGATTTTTTGAGGGGGGGGGTTAAAATCCTTGTTTTTAAGAGCGTGGGTCCTTTTTTTGGTATTTAGGATGCTGAGGCTGCTGTGTGGATCTTCATCATGATCTTCATTCGTGCTGTTCTCCGGCCACCTGCCTTTTGTGTGTGTTGGCTCTTGGTGTCACCCGAGTGACTGCAGCACAGAAAGTGCCCCGGGAATCGCACAGGAGTCGTTTGTACAGAACACGTGAAAATGCCGCCGGTTCATTTAAAGCACATTTGTGAGCGAATCACTTATTTACACTTGGGAAGAGATCCGCTCACAGTGCAACCCGCAGGACAAGGACAAGTTGTTTGCGTGGCCGTTGTATACGTAGTATGGAATCTGTATGAACAATGGCTTTTCTGGACCTGCTTTGGCTGGCAGGTGTCACCCCAAAGGACAGGGTGGCTGGCCCCCAAAACGCACTGCCAGGGGCTGTGGGGCCATGTGTCAGACCCACAGATCCGCTGTGGGGTTGGCCTGTGGTGGCTGTGACGCTGAGGTGACCAAAGGAACGTGGTGGGCGTCTTGATGGTGACCACAAGCCCTGATGTTATCGTGGCTCTGAGACAACCAGCCTGGAGGTGACCGTGTCCTCAGGGAGGTGACTGTGGCCCCGAGGTGACCATGGCCCCAAGAGAAGTGGTGGTGACCCCAAGATGACCATGGCCCTGAGGTGACCAGGGGCTGTGAGGTAGGTGACTGTGGTGGCCCCAAGGCAGGTGGCCATGGCCTTGAGGTGACTGTGGCCCCTAGGTGATCGGGGACTCTGAGGTAGGTGACTGAGTTGGCCCTAAGGTAGGTGGCCATGGTCTTGAGGTGACCGTGGTCCTGAGGTGACCTGGGGCCCTGAGGAAGGTGACAATGACTCTGAGGTGACCAAGGGCCATGAGGGAGGTGACCGAGGTGGCCTTAAGGCAGGTGGCCATGGTCTTGAGGTGACCAGGACTCTGAGGTGACCAGGGGCTGTGAGGAAGGTGACAATGACTCTGAGGTGACCAAGGTCTTGAGGAAAGTGACTATGGCCCCCAGGTGACTGTGCCCCTGAGGCCACCACGCCAACCACTCCTGCGCTCCTGCCAAACACCCCTGAGGGAACCGGTGACCAACCGAGGCCGCCCAGGGCCCCGCTCCTCCCCACCACCGGGGCGGCAGACAAAGGGAGTCCCGCCGTCCTCCGGGAGCGGGCCGAGAGCACAGCGAGGGGTCGCACGGCCCCGGGGCGGCCCGCGGAGGCGAGGGGCGTCGCGGCGAAGCGCCGCAGCCTGCACCGCAGCCCCGGCGGGCCCCGGGGGTCGCCGCCTCCCGCCGCCCCCGCCCGCCCGCGGGGAACTACAGCTCCCGGCATGCAGCGGGGGAAGGGGAGGGGGCGCGCGCGCCCCCCGCCTCGCTCTCCCCGCGGGCTCCGCCCTCCCCCCCCGTGGCGGGCGGCACGTGCCGATGCGCTCGGCCAATGGGGGCGGGGCGGGGCGGGTCACGTGCCATTGTTTGGCGCTTTTGTGCGCGGCGGGGCGGGCGGGAGCGGAGTGTGACCGGAGCGGCGGAGCGGGCAGGTGGGTGCGCGGCGGTGCCGGGGCTGCGGGCCTCCCGGGGCGGGGGTGGCCGAGCGTCCGCGGCCCTTCCCGTGCGGAGAAGGAGGGCGGTGGTCCACGGAGGGTCCGGCGCTCCGTGAGGTGGGCGGTTGTGCCGCAGCGGACGGGGCTTGAGGGCGGGTGTCAAGGCGAAAGGGGCCATTGGGGGGTCTGCAGCCGTTTGGCGGGGGTTGGGGAGGGTGCCCCGCGCCTGTCCTTTTTGTCCCTTCTCGCGGGGGTCGCGTCCCCGCCCGCTTTTCAGGCGTTGCGGTGACAAAGGGAAGGGACTGCGGGAGACAATGGGAGGGGGGACGTCCCCAGACCCCGCAGTCGTGGTGGGGAACGGGGTGTCCATTGTCCTGGGAGCCGCTCTGTGAGGGGCGACGCCTTGCTGGCGGCAGCGGCGCCCCCTCCCCTCCCTGACAGGACCCCGCCATTGTTAGTGGCGAAGGGGCGGTGCCCGGGCGGCCGCGCCCCGACGCCATCGAGCTCGGGGACCTGCGGTTGAGCCCCGCTCGGCGGCGGTGGGATGAGGGGGTCCCCCCCATTTCCCTCCCGTCACCCCGGGGGAGCGGCGGGGGCCCGCACCTGCGGCGGGGGGCGGCAGGTGCCCGGATGTTACCGTTGGCCCCGCCTTCCCTCGAGCCCCCCGCGCGCGGGCTGGCGCGCGCGCTCTCGCTCCCTCCCCGGCGGTTTGAATTCGGTGCGGTCAGGAAGGCGCGTGCGGGGAGGGGGCGGGGCCTCCGCTCGGCCGGGCGGCAGCCTCGGCGCCGATTGGCTGGCGGCGGGGAGGGGCGGTACCGCTGGGGGCCGGGTGGGTGCGCGGTCTTAGCGCCGTCCGCTGCATCGTCGGCTTAAAACTGGGGGGGAAAAAACGCTCCTTTTGGGATCCTTTAGAGCCTTTTGTGGCTCTTTTAATTATCTACCTTTATAACAGTGGGCGCTGTGCGTGCTCCCTGTCTGTCGTGATGTGCGGCATCTGTCTTCAGCTGCACAGATAAAACGGAATTTTAAATAAGCTCGATGCGCACATTTGAGATCCTTTGGTAGCAGCAGGAGTCCTGGCTGTACTGTCCTGTTATGCGTTGTATTTTAATTCACAGAGCGTCTGCTCTCTGCGATGTTAGTGAAATATCCATAGCACTGTATGCTGCTGAAATAACGGTGAAAATAGGAGTCTTTGTTTGCCTGCCCTAATTACCATGGAGTAAAATGGACTGAAAATGCCTGGCTATGCAGTTGTACATACAGATTCTGCGATGCCAATAGCTGAAATATCTCAGCTGTTCACAGCAATGTACATCAGCCTCGGCCCCATGGGCTGGCTGGAATTACTGACTGCCGTGATCTGCCTGACTGTCCTTTGTTCAGCAGCTCTGCTTATGCTTAGCCATTTTTATTAGGAGTTAGAAGAAATGAAATGGATGTACTTACTGTTCAGAGGCATGTCTCTTTGTTATCTAGGAATCCATCTGATTGAAGTTATCACAGACTTGGCTTCTGGAGTAATTTTGTCTTGGTCATGGCTACTTCTGGTATGTAGTATTATGTTGTAAGTGATCTTGTGTGTGTGGTTTTTTTTCTTCTAATTTCCTCAGAAATAATTTAAAATATAATATAGTAAAATAAGATGTCGTCGCCGTGCTTTCCTGCCATCTCTAGGCTGCTCTGGAGAAGCTGCTACAACCAAGTGCTTGTGCAAAGGCAGCAGAAGCCTCTCGGAGGAGGCTGTGAGCAGATGGGCTGCAGCTCGTCTGCGCGCCATCTGCTCCGTTAGCGGAGCTGTCATCCAGACCGCTCGGCGATCAAAACTGGTGCCGCTCACACCACGCAGGGCCGAGGTGTTGGAAACGAGAACGCTGCCTTACAGATTGCTTTGAGAACTGCTTTCAGCTCTTGGCTCTGTCAGGTTTTAGGCAAATGCCTTGAATTCTTCCTCTGGCTTGTTATTGGAGAAAGAAATTTAGATTCTTTTAAATTATCATTTGAAGTACTGATAAACTTGCTTCATGACCTTGGATATTAAAGACTGAGATAAAATGTGGCATCAAGGAAGAATTTCAAACAAAATTGCCGACCGCATGATTTGAATGGTGCTGCTTCTGCTTGAAACAAAACCATCAGCTCAGATGCTGTGTCCTAAAGTGAGCTCTGTGGCATTGAGTGTTCACGTTACCTAGGCCAGTTTCTGGCTTAAAATACTGTTTGTTTGGGGTTTTTTTTCCCCGTGTTCCTAGATATTCAAGTGAAGGAACTGGAGAAGCGTGCCTCTGGGCAGGCCTTTGAGCTGATACTCGGTCCCCGCTCAAAAGAAGCAACCCCGGAATTCCCTCTTTCTCCCCCAAAGAAGAGAGATGTGTCATTGGAAGAGATCCAGAAGAAGCTGGAAGCAGCAGAGGAGAGACGCAAGGTAAAATTGAAACAGCAGGTTAAGTGAGCTCTGCTTAGCTAGTCTGTGCAAGTCGTGTGTGTGCGTGTGGGTTTTTAATTGTGACAAGCAGTTTGCATTGTGGTAAATGGAATATTAATTGAATTTTGGAGTCTCTGGGGTCTTACAAACCTTTGTTCTGGTCTACAAGGCCATACCTTTGTTCCCAAAGTGACCTTGAATAGTCACTTGAAAAACACATGGTGCACTCTGAGAAGCAAGAATCTTCTAGGAAAGATCTGTTGCTGTTCACGTAAAGGTCCATGTTCTTGTTTTCTGGAAGAACCCCATTTAATAAGACTCACAAGTATTCCTGGTAGTTTTTAATGGTGAAATCTGGGTTGTGTGGGTGGAGGAAGCACCACGGAGCTTTGCCCTGTATCATGAATTTCTGCTGTTTCACTGGAGAAGAGCACAAAATCTTCTCTCTCAGGAGTTGTGAGCAACTCGACTGTCTCTGTAGTTCATCTGTTTTATGATCAAAGCGTTTGCTCTCTGTTCTCTCAGTCCCATGAAGCAGAAGTCTTGAAGCAGCTCGCTGAGAAGCGGGAGCACGAAAAAGAGGTGCTGCAGAAAGCGATTGAGGAGAACAACAACTTCAGCAAGATGGCAGAGGAGAAGCTGACCCACAAAATGGAAGCGAACAAAGAAAACCGTGAGGCACAAATGGCCGCTAAACTGGAGCGCTTGAGGGAGAAGGTGGGTGTAGAATCCCAGTTCCCCTTTTGGGGAGAGATTATCCATGTGAAAACAGGCTAAATTTAACTGAGCAGGGGGGCTGTGAATTGATGGACGTCCTGGGGGTTGTGTGGTGCTCTGAGCTTGGGGGGTTATTCCATCTCCAAAATTTGCCAAAACCTTCCTCTCAGGGCGGAGGGATGGAGGTAGAGCAGCATCTCGCTATTACAGAGCTCCATGCTCCGGTTTGGCAGGTTCCCGGTGTGAGTGGGGTGGGAGGGGAGCCGGGGCGCTCACGTTGTCCCTGCTCGTGTCTTACAGGACAAGCATATTGAAGAGGTTCGAAAGAACAAAGAAGGCAAAGACCCCGGTGAGGCCGAAACCGACTGATTTCATTCTGGCAACTCTCTCCCCCACCTCTAAATATCCAAAGACTGTACTGGCCAGTGGTTTTGGTTTTTGTTATTTTTTTTTTTTAAGTTTCTAGAAACTGATGTAGAACTGTAAAATTAGATCCAAACTGTACACTTTCTTTGGGGGCTAGAGGGGAGACCTGACATGTTTCACTTTTTCTAAAGTGTTGTGCTATCTTCTTGTTGCATCCTTTTCTACTCCAGCGCGCTTGCTGCTGGGTTTGGTGGCTAGTACTGTATCAGCTCTGTTTGTGAAAGGAATATGTGGTACGCTGTTCCATGCTGAATATCTGTTACACGTCAAAAATCCCAGTCTGCTAAAATACTGCTGTAACTGAGTGACTAAATAAAGCTGCACAGTGCTGTTATGAGACTTGACTTCTGAAGATATGACACGCGGAACAAAATGGGTTAGCCGAGGTCTGTTGGGCGGGAAGGGCCGCAGCAGCCTGGCCGCTTTTTCCCTAGAGTGTGCTCATTGTCTTAATTTTACAATCGGAGCTTTGTGTTGACACCTCAGCAGTTGTCAGCTGGTGTGTTTTTGTCTGAAAGCGTTCAGAACCACCTCCCTTTGGATGCTGACACTTCAATAAACGAGTCCTTGTTACCACATGATTGATCTGAGGGGGTTCTTTTCCTTTTGTTTTTCGGTAAGGGTTTCTAGAAGATGCCTCGTGCTACTGAATGGTGACTTGTGTCAGGAACCTGTTCAGTGCTGGGACTGGAGATGCTGTTGGGGATGAGAACTGGTTTTGATTTGCTGTACAGATGTGTTGGGTCAGTGCACTGCAGCAAACTGAAGATTAACTCCTGCCCACAATGAGATGTATTTGATGTCTTTGTGGGGTTTTTTCTTTTGGTGGTGGGTTTCTTTTTTTTGGGCGGGTGGGTGGAATAGCTACAACCGTACTTGTGCTGTGAGGAAAGATGCTTTTTAGGTAGATTGGGCTCGGAGCTGCTGTACTGCGTGGGTACCTTAAACAACCAAAACAAACCCCCTTCCTCTAAGGACACCCGTAGGCATTCATCTTGTTTTAAATTACTTAAAGCCTCTGGTTTTGTGTTTGTCACACCCACTGATGGGCACAGTGGGGTACACTTGGTCCTGTCTCTTCCCCCTTTCGCATCTGGCTTTGCTGCTGGGTTTGTTTTCAGATTAACTCCACATCTGGTGCTGGCCAGGTGACAGATTTGCATATCCCGAGGATGGAGAAGCTGGTAAGGACTTCTTTAAGGGGCTAGTTGAGTCCTGGACTACTTGACTCTTCTTCTGGGCTTGCTGAAGAAGGAACCTCAGCTTAGAAAGCTTTCATGTGTCAAACTTCACTTGTGATTGCATCAGAGTTGTACTTAACCAAAATCTGATATTGCACCGTTTGAACAAAAGAACAGTGAGATAAGCCAGGCTTGGTGCTGGAGGGCTGGGATTGGATCTGCTGCCTGAAGGATTTTCAGAAGCCTTAGGATCCTTCGCAATTTAAGGTAAGAGGCTGCACCTGTGCCTGTTGGGGGTTTTTAGTGGCAAATATCAGTGTTGTGTAAGCTGAGAGCACAGGGCTGCGGGTCAGGATCCGCCTGGGGAGGGAATACAGAGCTGGACTGGGAGCCCAAGGCTGCCACCCTGCGCAATGCGCTTGTGTAGTACCATATAATGGAGGTTTGATTGCTGCATCAGGTCCTACACACAAATTGGGCACAATTAGCAATCAAAAAAATCAGCTCTTCATTTTAATGTATTTTTTCACCTGCTGAGAAAAGACCAAGCATCCCAAATACTACCTGTGGGGTTTACTCCCCTCTTCTTGAGGGGATGACAGGGCTGCCACACCCCGAATGGTGTTAAGAGCACAGAGAGATGTTAAATGTGCGTTTTTGCCTTGCCAACGCTGTCACAGCTCAGGGCTTTATTGGGCCTTGCCTTAGTTCTGGTCTATGTGACTGCCTGTGAAGCTGAGCTTAGTGCCCAGGGGCTGAGCTTAGTGCCCTTCCCCTGAGAGCTGCTGGGGGGGAATGGGAATGAGATGGGGGATGCACATAGAGAGCAGCAGTGATTGGAGGGAGGAAAATAACAACATGGAGATGATGTTGAGGCAGGGAAATGGAATAATAGTCTTCGGTGGGGAAAGCTGGAGGGAAAGTGAAAAAAGACAATTAATTATAAGACAAAAGCTCCCCAATGCGGGGGGGACAGCCGCCGGTGGCGGGGCGTGGCTGGAGGGGGCGTGGTTTGATTGGGCGGGGCAGCGAATGGGGCGTGGTTTGGTTGGGCGATGTCAGCGGAGGGGGCGTGGCTTGGTGCGGCGAGGCCGGCCGAGAGGGCGGGGCCGCGGAGGCGCAGGCGGTCCGGAGGGACTCGGTGTCCGGGGGGAGCGGAGCGGAGCTGCGGCCGGTCCAGCAGGTGCTTTGGCGGGGTTGGGGCTCGCCGCGGGGCGGCAGGAGCTGCCGGTGGGTCCCGGGAGGGGAGGGCAGCGTCCGGGGCCCCGCCGACCCCGCATCCAGCTGCCTGAAATCATCCCCCGGCGAGCGAATTCTCAGGAGCGGGGGGATCGGGCCCTGACTGCCCCAAAATGGTTTTGGGGCGGGTTGGGGCCGCTGCGCTGGCGGGAGCAGGGAGAAGCTGCTCGGGCGCGGTATCGGAAGCCCAGCACCGAAAATGCTCGGTTCGCATGTACCGGGAGCTTGGAGAAGAAAACAATCATGTTAAAAGAAACGTTTTTTGTGCTTTAGAAGACAAAATGTGATGTGTGCATGGGAGCAAACGGGAATGTAAACAGCTGAGGGCTGAGTGTGTCATTAAAAAATTCAGCAGGATGGGTGGATGCTGCTTGAGAAGTGCGTGCTCCCCAGGACATCAATAACAGGCCTTTGAGGCAGCGTTATTGACATCTTGTGGGTACACGGAGGGTATTACTCAGAGTAGCAGCCAGATTAATGATTTCCAGCGCTGCGCAGGATGTGCTCCATTCGTTACCGAGCATTGCTTCGTTGCTACAAGAGCTTTGCAAGTTAAGTCCTGCTGCAACAAGCTTTGGAGGAGCTGCAGCAGACACTGATCCCCTTCCTGCCTGGTTCCTGCTGCTCTGAATGCAGCTTTTCCCACAGCATCTCCCCACACACAACCAGGGGTGCTGTTCCTGTAGGAGTTTTTCTGGCACCTGTGATGGGGCCACACACACTCTGGAGTCCGTTGGGATCAGAAGGGCGGCGTTTTCTTCCAAACTGCAGCTTGAATTTAGCTCACAATGGCTTAATTTGGGAAGCTGTGCTTTTTCCCACTTCTCCCCAGCCATTCTTGAGGCTGTTTCGGTTCAGCTTGGCAGCTGCGAGTCCGGAAGAGGTTTATGAAGCTGATTGTTTTCATGTTGCGGTGTTACAGGAGGGCTTAGGAGGCCGAGCCAGGGTCAGGGTTTCCCTGTGCGAGGTGCTGCCCTGAGCCAGACTGTTTTTATTTGATATGGGGCCCCTTTTAACCAGGCGAGGTGGGAAAAGGGCGTTCAAGAGGGGAAACTGAGCTGCAAACAGCCTATTTCTATCTGCATCTCTGCTCCTCAGCTTCGGGCACACACGAGTTACAGACCTACCTCCTCCTGTTCCCAAACCTGTGAAGAGCTGTCCCTGCAATGACGGCACTTGCCAGGAGTTGAGGAGCAAATCGGCGCTGGAGTTGGACCAAGTTGGGCTGTTTTCTTCAGAACTTGTCTGAGCAAAAGCAGGTAAAGGAGGGGGGAAATCTCATTTTGAGCATGTTCTGTTCAATGTGTTTTTAAGGCTGTTGTGAAGAGGCAGAACAAGCCCGCAAGGCTGCCGTTATCTTGGGAAGGACAGCAGCTTCAAAAATGTAAATATGGAAGCGCTTGCTCACAGCGATTACGCCGCTGGGCCTCAGTGATGCAACAGGACGAACCGCTCGAGCTGTGTTAGTTTTGTGCAAAGCCACATGGAAAACGGGCTGAAAAAAGACCAGAAAGACTCTAAACACAAAGGTTGTGTTAGTGGTGTCACAGTTATTTATGTTCTGGGATGCGCCCCCACAGGTCGTGTCACTGCGTGGGGAACGCGGCTCATTTTGACGTGCACAGACAGATAAACAAGGGGAAGATCTGCGCTGCCCCTGGAGCACAGAGTTTATTTAGGATGTTTAGTTTTAGCAGTTCCTAAACTGCTGGGAAGTGTTGAGCTCAGAACTGATACACCCTGGTATGGTAATTATTGTGTCAATTAACCCCATACTCGTGTCCTCTGTGCTCCTCGGGTCTGGTGCCTGTGCAGCACGGGGTGCGCTGGCACGGGTTCTGAAATCTCGCTTCAGCCTGCTTCATATTACTATTTTTGGTGATTCTTTTATTTCAGCCATAGTGAGGCCACTCTCCAGTCATGCACGATTGTCCAAAGATATGTAAAATTAAATAAAAAGGGAAAAAAATCCTCAACAAACAAAGCATTCAAGCAAGCCCTGCTTGTTGGTCCCCTCCTTTGTCCCCCCTTTTTGTCCCCTCCTTTGTCCCCCCTTTTTTGTCCCCTTCTTTCCTTTTGGTCAAATCACTATTAAACCCTGCAGCAAAACTTCCCTTCTGTCTCAAAGGCTGTTTTGTTCAGCGGGGACCCCGAGTTCAGCTGCATCATGGCAACAGTTGTCACGGAGAAGCTCAGCCGCCTGGTCTTCAACGTGCGGCAGCTCCCTCAGCTGCTGGGCCCCCTCTCTCCCTCCACCGTCAGCAGTTCCGAGGTGCCCAAGGTCTTCTGGAAGCCCTACATCCACACCGGCTACCGGCCCGTGCGGCAGACCTGGCGCTATTATTTCTCAACGCTTTTCCAGCAGCACAACGAGGCCATCAACGTCTGGACCCACCTGGTGGCCGCACTGATCCTGCTGCTGCGGTTCCAGCAGCTCTCGCACCGCGTGGATTTCGGGCAGGACCTGCACGCCCGGCCCCTCCTCATCATCATCGTGGCGTCCATCACCTACCTGACGTTCAGCACCCTCGCTCACCTTCTGCAGGCCAAATCTGAGTTCTGGCACTACAGCTTCTTCTTCATGGACTACGTGGGGGTGGCCGTCTACCAGTACGGCAGTGCCTTGGCCCACTATTACTACGCCATCGAGCCGAGCTGGCACGAGATGGTGAAGGGGTTCTACATGCCGCTGGCCGTGCTGCTGGCCTGGCTGTCCTGCGCCGGCTCCTGCTACGCCAAGTACCGTTCCCACCAGTCCCCGCGCCTGCTGAGCCTGCTGTGCCAGGAGCTGCCGTCCGGGCTGGCGTACGCGCTGGACATCAGCCCCGTCCTCCACCGCATCTTCACCGCGCCGCCCGCGCAGCGCGCCGACCCGGCCCTGCTCTACCACAAGTGCCAGGTGCTGTTTTTCCTCATCGGTGCCTTTTTCTTCTCTCACCCTTACCCTGAGAAGTGGCTCCCCGGGAAGTGTCACTTCTTTGGGCAGAGCCACCAGATTTTCCACGTGTGCCTCGTGCTGTGCACGCTGGCGCAGATCGAGGCGGTGTTGTTGGACTACGAGTCCAGGCGCCACATCTATTCTGCTCTTCAGGGTGATTTGGTGCACAATTTCTCTGCCCTTTGCCTCTTCACCGTCACCTGCTCTGTCCTCACGGCCGCTTACATGGCCCGGAGGGTGAAGAACAAGCTGAACGTCAAAGAGGAGTAGAAACCCTGAAGGAGAAGCAGGTGAGCTCACCCCAACGGTTGATCTGCAGCCAGACGCTGGTGTGAACCTGGCCCCTGATTTCGAGGAGAAGAGGAACAAAATGCTTCGTGATCTGTTACTTCTCTTCATGTTCTCTGTAGGGACAAAAAGTGAGAGCTGCTCTTTATGCTTTTCTCTTTTTTAAGCAAGCTGCAACTAATGCTGAAATTTATAACATGGTACACTAGTTTAATTCACATGTCTGAATAAACAGAACATTAGCACTGCAGCCCTGGAAGGTTTTTTGGAAGCTACTGCGTCTCACCTAAAGGTGAGGAGATGCCACCCGGTCCTGTTAGTGGTGGCAGAATGTAACCCACAGCCACAGATCAAGGTGAGTTTGTATAAAACACAGACCATGGTAGAAAATTTTTAGGCCCCTTTTTATATGACTTGAAGGTGTAGAGTTATCCATGGAGGGGCAATAACTGGCACCTTTGCACCTCAGGGCAGCTGGGGCTGTTTCCCCAGGCCCTGCTGTGTTGGCTGCCACGGGTTGAAGGGCACAACCTTCACCTGAAAACACAGGGCAGGAACCTGCTGGGCTTGCAACTTGTAAAGAGAAGGCTGAGGGCACTGGGTTGTGTTTGGTGAACGGAGAACACCTGTGAGGGGGGGAAAGCTAGGGGTGTGGTGCTGCTCCCCCGCTAACCCCCATAGCAGGTGCTGTTTCTCGGCCCCTGTTGGCATTTCTGTCGGACCTCGGGAGCTTCTGGCGCCGGCCGCCCCTCTCCTGCGCTGGGGTTCGGCGGTCCCGGCTATTGTGCCCGCGCCGCCCCTCTCCTCAGGAGCCGCCATGCCGGCGCCTTTTATAGGGTGTGGCCCACGGTGGGCGGGGCTCCGCCTGTCACTCATCCCGCCCCACTGCTCGGATTGGCCCCGCTCCACCACGGGCGCGCGCGGTGGCCGTTGGCGGCCGCTCGGCGGGGGCGGTGCGAGCGTGGGCTGTGTGGGAGCGCGAGGCGCGGCGGGAACCTGCGGCTGAGGGAGCGACCGGACCCGGCTCTTCCGGGCCCGGCTCTGCCCGCGGCCCCGGCCCTGCTTCGGGATCCGGCCGGAACCCGCCCGGTGCCGGGGATGAAGCGCAGGCCCAGGGGCGGCGCGGCCCCGCCGGCCGGAGCGTGCGGTGTATGGCTGGACACGGCCGAGCTGAAGCAGACCGCGGCGCAGGTGCGGCCCGAATTCCCGTCCTGGGGGTGGAGATGGGGTGGTTGTGAGAGAACAGGCTGTGGTGGGAGGTGGGAGATGCCGGCGGTGTCACTGCTGAAGCATTTCAGCATGGTCTGTTGCGATAGGACAAGGGGTGATGATTTTAAACTAAAGGAGGGAGATTCAGGCTGGACATGAGGAGGAATTGTTGCCCTGAGGGTGGTGAGAGCCTGGCCCAGGTTGGCCAGAGAGGTGGTGGATGAACCATCCCTGGAGACATCCCAGGCCAGGCTGGACGGGGCTCTGAGCACCCTGAGCTGCTGAAGATGTCCCTGCTCATGGCAGGGGGGGCACTGGGGGAGCTTTAACTGTCCCAACCCAACCTATTATATGATTTAACAAATGTGGGAATTACACCGTAGCACCGGAAGAAGGGTAGAATTGTTTTTAATAGCGTGTATTCACTTTCCACTTCTTTCTTTCCCTACCCAGTCTCTCACAGCCAAGACAAAAGCACCGTGTCGAATTCTGGAAAGCAAGCGCGCCTGGGACGCGTTCACACAGCCGAGAGCCGCTCAGCCGCGCACCAGGCAAACCAGCATCTCCGCCTTCTTCAGCGCTCAGACAGGTAACCAGTGTGTGCCCCGCTGGAAGGAGCCTCAGCCTGTAATAGGAAGCCCAGCTCACTTTATTTCTTGGCAGCTGTACTAGGCAGAAAAATACATTTTTTAGTGAAGAGTGTAAAGGTTTGAATTCCCAGAAATAATGTTATTGTGATGGTTAATCTAAATGCAAGGACACATAGCGGTCACAGCCAGTCTTAACTGGAGAAAACTAAGTCACGCACTGGGCTTTATTTCCTACAAAACTGGAGTTTTCAGTGGAATGTTGGGAAGCCTGATACAGCCTAAGTGGTGTTACAAACCATCCAGGTGGCAGAATGTCCGGTTTAGAGTTTGTTGTAAATTATACCAGCCCTAAATGGTCAGTTAAATACCCTTGGAGTAACATCATAGCTGGAAGTGAAAATTAACATTACTTTGGGCAAACAACTGCTCTGTGAGGGGAATCAGCAGGAGGTGAGAGAGGAAAGGTTGTGATGAAGGGTTGCACAAAGCCTTTTCTAAAGAATGCAGGTTAATCCAAACTGAACCAATGAAGGAATCACCAGGGAACTGGGATATTTAAGGTAATTTAGCCAGCTCACAACTGCTGTGCTTTTGAGGCTGCTTTTGTGCTCTGGAATACAAGAGACTGGGATTTGTCTGTGGGTCTCAAATTAACAGATATGGAGAGAAATGAAATGGGTGCAGAAACCAGCAGTGTGGGATTGTGTAGTTGTTTGTGTATTTTGAGTGCATTAAACTAGTTTAGCAAGAAGCAGATTAGAGGAAGCGTTACATAAATCATACCATTTCATTATTTGACAGAATTTTTGTGTTGTGACAGGGCTATTGATGGTTTTTGCTTTGTTATTCTTACTCCTTTTGAATTAACTATTCCTACTCCTTTTGAATGTCTTGTGTGCTTTCTCCTGTTTTTGTTTGATTCTCTCAACTGATCGCGTTCACCTACTGTGTGTTTGGATTTATTGAATGCTGCTGCTGTTCTGTAGAGGTCGGTAGGATTTAAGATGTTGGAGTATTTATTTGTATTTTTTTCCTTTTAACTTATCCTAAATTGAAGGTGAACTTTCTTATATTGAGAAGATGTATCAGATTTCGTTTTAAATGCTTGCAGCAGCAACTGTGGGACTTGATGCCTTCAGCAGGTGATGAATTCAAGCTGTAGAAGTTTCACTGTGGGGTTTTGTGGTTAATGTTTCTAACTCTTGGGCTGCTTTTAGAGGGAGTGCTGTAGGAAAGTGGAGAGGGGGAAGGTGGAAAAGCCAAAGCCAGGAGGTGCAGCTGTCGCACTTGACTCGAGGGAAGCACCAAGGAATGGTCACTAACCCTGAGCACTGTGTGCCAGCTCTGGCTTTAGCCAATTCTGTATTGTTTGCAGGTGAAAAAGACAAAGAAAACTCCAGCCCATCTCCTTTCACCCCAAATGAAGGCTGTAAGGAAAAGGGTATTTCTTCGGCTGCCTCCCCTGTGAAGATCTTGGCTTTGCTGCGGGTGGAGGAAGCCCAGAAACGATCCGGCAGAGCTGAGGAGGAGCAGGTGCTGGTTCCACCCCAGCGCCGCGCACAGAAAGCACTGGCCTTGCCGAATCCTTCGCCGGACTCTTGGTTGTCACAAGCAGAGTCCCACAGCGAGGGCAAAGCGGGTGAGGATTCCTGCTGCTTCAGCTTCAGCCAGGATTCAGAGGGAAACCGCGTCATCGCTCACAGAGACGCCTCTGACTTACTTGCTGGAGAAACGGTGTCAGCGAGTGGCAGCGGAATTTCAGCCTGCAGGACAAAGAAACACACGGGCCAGCCACACCCAGAGAACACCGGACTGGATCTCCAACCAAGACTTGGCGCAGACCAGAGTAAGAAACCACGACAATCATGTAGTGTTAATTCTTTAATTGATTCCACTGAGAATAGAAATCCTGCTCTAAGGAGAGACGGTCCCTGGGCCGCTGCCTTTGGTTCATCTCCAAGAAGCGCAGCGGGAACGCAGCCTCTGCGTGAGCGCAGCCACAACACCAGCGCTGGCCCAGCTGAAGGCCAGGGCAGGATGGGGCCACCGAGCGGTCCCTGTGGGCAGCTCTTCACCCAGGATTCCCAGGGGAACAGAGTCATCGCTCACCGCAACGTCCCCTCTCCTCACAGGGACAGTGACGGTTCTGGCAGGCGACTGGGGGAGCGGCAGTTAGACGAGTGCTATGATTTACTGTTCACGCAGGACTCACAAGGCAACAGAGTGATCAAACACTGGTAAGTGACCCCAAAAGGGTCACCTAAAGACCTTGGTGAAGCCTTAGGAAAGCTGTTTTTTTGTAAGAACACAGTCAGAATTAGGTAAGTGTCCACTTTATTTCTGTATGTGTGGTCTCGCCAGCACATGCAATAAATCAGTGCAACAGGCAGGACCTCTTTGTTCTCTGAAGTTTTGCTTTAATAAAGATAAAATTTTGAAGGAGTATGTTTCTAAAGGTTTGACTGTCTCAGCCACGATTGTGGCCCGGCTTTAGTACTGCCTGCTGCGGATAAGTGCTGCTCTTCACCTCTCTTTACTTTCAGCACAGATCCAGCTGGAGTTGTGTCACAGCACTGAAGTTAATTGCTCAGAGAAGCTCTTTTACCTCCAGCCAGAGCAGGGACACGGTGACAGCTCCGTCCCCTCTGCAGGCGGGTGTATTATTGGGACGGGGAGAACGATGGCATCACCCGTGGCTCTGAATGTCTCCCTGTACAACTGGTTAAGTCTTAAATACTGTGTCTGCTCTTGCTCACTGGGTGGCCAGAGGCAACAAAAGCCTCTTCTCTCCCTTTTTAAGGTGGGGGTGATGATGGTTTAATTTTTCAAGGGCTGGTGGATTAAGAAAATCCTTGGCATCTGAGTATGTCCATCTGCAGCAGCTGCAATTCCACACCCACCCCCAAGCTCCCCAAAATGCTGCTGCCATGTGTGGCCATCTGTATGTGAGTAATATCAAGGACAACAATTGTCTTATTAAGGCTCCATTTTATATAAAGGAAAAAAACATACATTAAACAGGCATGAGGAACATTGCAGAGAATGTGCAGCTGGAGGAAACCCCCAGTGAGTGAGAACTGCAGCCACAGCCAACGCCGAGTTCCTGATGGGTGGTGGGTGCTTGGTTCTTAGCATCGGTGCTTTGATAAATAGACCTTTTGAATGCTAAATAAAATACATTATCTGAATACAAGGACTATTAATGAGACATTAAATTACTGGCAAGAAATTAAGGCCATTCTGTCATGCAACTGTGGGAATAATGTGTGAGTGAAGAAATAGCTCAGGCCTTCTCCAACATCCGTAACCATGACCAAGGGGTCTGATCGCTGGTTCATCCTGCAGAGGTACCGGGACAACACCTTTTACTGCGTTGATTAAACAACCTCCTAAACGCTGACGACCTGGAAACGACAATCAGCTGATGCTCAGTAGCTCCGTACCGTACTCAGAACAGGGAAAGAACTGGGCGTTTGACATTATTTATACTGGAAATGGTAACTAGTTCTAGTGTAACAAGACCATTATAAGTTAATGCTTCATTTGAACCTAAGGAAAACTGAAGGTAGAAAGAACGTCATCCAGCAGCACTCGTTGCGCTCTTCAGAAGATCCTTATCAACAATCAACATCAAAATACAGGTGGAAAAGAATTTCCACCTTCTTAAAAAGTTTTTTCTTAAATATAACAATACATGGAAAACACATCAAATCCGTCGGGTCTTTCCTAAGTAAGTGTCCGGTGCAGAAACACTTTCTAATTAATAAAAGAGGCAAAAGGCTCAATCCTTAGGAAGGCAGCTACTGTGGAGAAAATTCTGGACGCATAACACTTTTGCTTAGGGAGGTTAATGACAGTGCCATCATTTCTCCTTCAGGGCCAGATCTTCATCCTTTAGGGCAAATTTTCTTCTCAGAACTTCGGCTATAAGAACGGCCGGGTCTTCCTCCTTCATTGAAGTCCGATTTCTACACAGAAGACAAAAGCACAGTGCGTTAGTACAGCCATGTGCCAAAACTGACGGTTTACAGCTCTGGTTAGAGTGTTTTAAGTATTTTGCAGCTCTTATCATCAGCTTTTCTCACAAGTGGAGGAAGGTGCAAGAAAAACACAAACCAACAAAAAGCAGCTAAAAATTCACACCTTGCATGTTGGCTTAGAAACCCTGGAGCTCATTTGGTGGATCAAGGGGTATCCTGAAAATCTCACCCTCAAAGCTCTTCATAATTTTTATTCAACTGTGTTAATAACGAGTCAAATAAAACTCTGTTCATTAATTACAGCCTACATCCCCTCACTATAAATGTACAAGTGATGTGCTGGTTGAGTAGTTACACACGCACATTATGGGTGTGTAACACCGCACTGGCAGTCTGGACACAAGCCGAATGTATTTCTCTTGACTATATATTGACTATATAATCTTTTCAGTGCTGAGAATTTAACTTGTCTTAAACTGAATTAGGCATAGAAGTTGTCAACAGCCATCATACAACATGTTATTTTTTTAGCCAGGAATCTTATAATGGCCACATAGATCTTCAGACTGGAAAACGTGGCAACTGAACTTTCTAATTGTGATTTCATGTGAAGGCAGCACAGTGAGCATTTTTAATATTGATGTGGCTTGATTCTGGGCAGAATCCCATCTCAGCCGTGCAGCAGTTTGATGTGTTCTCATGATCCAGGTGTAACTCATCATGAGACAAGTGAAAATCACTCTGCCCACGCTCAAGAGCTGAAAAGCTCCGGGGGTTAATCCTGAACGTGCCACAGCTGCTGAGCTGCGGCACAACACTGGAAGTGGCAGCACATGCGGCTGCTGTGGGCACATAGGGCAGCGTGACCCCCGCTCTGAGCGCTGCCAAGACACATGGTTCTGCTTTTCAACAGGGCAAACACAAGGGTTTATTCAGGTGAATAACCTGACACAGCCAAATATTGCGCTTATCAGTGTAAGTTCCCCTCCAGTGGTTTCTATCCAGGCGGGTAAGCCACCAGTTAAAAACACCCTCAGAAACATGTAGCGTTAGCAAATTCTGCTCTAAACAGATATTTCTGCCCCTGTGAATCATGACTATAGAGCAGCACCAGCAATGTCGCATGTCTACACCGATTAGACGATAAAAAAGATAAAATGAATTCAGGAAGCACTCACAAGTCCTTGCTCTGCTTCATCCTGTGAATGTCTTTCAGAATGCCCATCATGTCCGCAAAGCTGCTGGCCTTGGAGAGAGACACCGAATCCTCCTCGTCGGGATCCTTCGGGTCGGGTTTGAAACACTCGGAGGTTGCAGAACAAAGCAGGGAGACCGACGGCAGCTCGGGGCTTTCCAGTTCTGCCTCCTCCTCCGTGATATCGCTAATGACAAAGGAAGTTGTGGATTGGAAAGAGGGTCCAAAACAGGGTAAAGGAGACGATGCGTTTGAACTTCCTGGAGATAGTAAATCTGGTGTTAATGAAGGAGCAGCTGGAAAAGAAAAGAGAACAAAAAATACAGGTGGAACCACTTGGCTCTCTGTTCCTTTCAGGCTCCTTCCCCACAACCCTTACACCTGGTGAAAATGGGATTGATTTGCTCATGTTCTGAATTGCAGGGAGGATAAGAACAACTAAATAAATTCCAAGTGTTGCTAAGTGAAAATGAATTGGATATTTCCAGTGTAAAACACTAAGGGAAAACAACCAAAACTCCAGAAAAATGCTTACTTCACATTTTGCAAGAACCTTCCCACACTGACAACAAACTGTACCTTAAAGCACTAACGCCCTTGGCCTCAAGAATAAACTTGTAGATCGTTATCAATTTCCAATTAAGGGATCTCTCCAACAGTATATAATAATGCAGATTGCACAATATTTCTTTTTTGACACCAATCTTTCCACAATAAGCCTGGTAAACAGTTATCTCCTCCATCGGCTCACCGAGCCGCAGCCAAGCCCTAAATCACAGCTCCCGTTATTGACTTGGAGGACACAAAGTCAATACGAACCGTTCTCAAACGGCAGCTGATAACAACCAGGCCCCGCTGAGCAGAGAGCGAGAGAAAAAGGTATTAAATGATTAAATCATTTCTCTCCCATCTGGATCTCTAATTTTCCTCGTTATTACTCTCTTTGAATTAAAATGGACTTTTCCAGCACACAGCTCGAGCAACTGGAGAGCTGAGACGTGGCTTTTAGTTGCGTAGAAATCTACTCAAAGAAATGAACTGGGGTTCAGCCAAGCTCTGCCCCAAATACCTTATTTGCCACAGAAACGGCACCATCATTTTCACAGAGGACACAAGCATCTCATTCCTCCCCAAATCGAGATGTAACCCGCTCACTCATGGCTGCCTTGGGGCAGGAATGCTAAAAATACACCAAATATTTTAATGAGACCAGGTGGTTGAGATGAGAACCGGCCTCCAGCTCAAACACAGTCACAAAGCAGCACTTGGCATTTATGAAAAACAGGCTGGAATCAGCACGGAGCTGACACCAACGGTGACACCTCACCAGCGGAGCTGCAGCGCTGCTGGAAAACACCGCGCGGGTCCGCTCTGCGCGGAGGAAACGAGGCGGTTCGCTGACTCAGCCCTCCTTCAAAAAACCCCAAACTCCTTGTGTTCCTACCTGACTCCGCAGCGACTATTTTGGCTATCTGGCTCCGCAGGTGACTCAGCTCATCCTGGAGCTCTGTCGTCCGGCTCAGTGCCGGTAAACCAGGTTTCTTCAGGGCGAGCAGCTTCTCCTCCTGCTTCCTCAGGTTGGGGACCGAAGCGTTGCGCTGTATAACAGTGAAGGGACTTGGCTTCCACTTGTGCTTCAGCGGGCGAGTGTCGCTTCTGCGGGACAAAAACCTGTTGTCATTTATAAGGTCCAAACCTTCTGTGACAACAACCGCTCTGCCTCCACCCCAGCACAGCAGAAAACCGCAACACAACACATGGAGCCTCTGTGCACTGTGTTCGGCTGTAGGTACCACCGTACAGACGTGCTGCTGCCGGTGCTCTCTGTGTGATGAGGAACAGAAAGCCTGTCACCAAAACCATGACCCAACAGCACAAGGTGGGGTGGGAGGACACAGGGACAGGAGTCTGGGTGCGCTCACACAGTTTCAGGTCATTTTCCTCCTGGTGACGGTGTCTCCAGGTGTGCACAGGAAATGTCACCTACCCCTTAACTTCTGCCTTGGATTTCAAAGCCCGTTTGATCTTTCACAAGATCCCAACTGCTGTCACCCCGCTGTACGGACACAAGTTCAACCGACCAGAACCAAACTCCCACTTACGGACCAGCGACACGAACAGGAAACCAACCTGACCCTGGCGTACGTTTCCTCCTCATCTGCCGCGATCCACACAATGTCTGCCAAGGTGGGGACCGGAGGGACGTCGTTTAAATAGAGCTCTGAAACATGTGGTAGAACCTAAAACGGAGAAAGTGGCGGTAAGAAGAGGGCGGTCCTGTCTCCCGGGGCCGCCCCAGATGTGCTGAACCGGCTGCTGGGGCCTTTCCAGCCGGCAGCTGCGTCTGTCAGGGAACAGATTGCCCCAGCTTATTGAATTACTGGGTATTCTGCTGCTTATGGAACTTTGGAAACTGCTTATTTGGCACTCGCTGGCCTAAGTGGGTTTGCTTGGCGTAACTTCTGCAAGCTGCGAACCTTTGAACTTTCTGCTTGGCGAAATAAAAAGGCCACGGAGCTGGAAGACAAAGGGAGCTGCGCCCCTGGAGAAAAGTGAAGGAGCTAAACAACGTCTAACAAAAGAATGTTTTGGCTGTTACCAAAGAACTTTGCAAAACAACAACCGCAGGGACTCCTCCGACACCGCCACGTGACAGCAGCGCCGCTCGGCTCACGGAATCGTGGCGCTGCCGGTCGGCTTCTGCGCGTCCTGGGTGTCACTGCGCCGAGCGGGACAGCGCCGGGACACCCGACACCCGCAGCTCTTTGTCACCGCGTGTCCCAGCGCTGCCCTTGAGCTTAAACGGCGACGAGTGTCCACAAACCCTGTTCTGCTGTTTAGGAAACGGGCCCAGAGGGCAGGTGGCTGCTGGAGGTCACACAACAAACGGGTTCAGCAGCTCGGTTGCTAATCCAGCCCGCAGACACTATTTTAGGGGGTATTTTCCCCAAGCTGCCAATGATCACTTACAAGAACAGAATTTAAAAAACATCTTAAAATTAATCCTACTGCTACACGAGTTTTGTGAACACAACTCTGCGGGCAGGTTTGGGTGACAGAACAGCAGTTAGCGAGGAGCCTTGTTGGCTCGGGAACAGCCGCGTCCCCCGTGCGATCGCCAGAGCGCTCACCTCGAAGGTCGCACGGGGACAGGGCTTCAACGGGAGGTTTGAGCCGATCCTCCTGACCACGCTGCGCGCGGAGCCGTGGGGCTTGTTCTGCCAGATGGGGATCGTCTACGAGAAGCCACGTCATAGAATTAATATTTCAAGTCAGTTGCCCTCCTTAAAATGTGTTAAATTGGAAATTGTCCTATAGAATCCGCTCAAGTGTTCCTGCTCCGGCAGGGGGACTGGACTAGATCATCTTTTGAGGTCCCTTCCAACCCCTAACGTTCTGTGATCTGAGTTTTTATTTGTTGAGTGATACTTTTAATCGGCAGCCTGCTAATAAGGTCCCGATTCCCCGGAGTGTTTCAGCTGACAACACGTGACAGCCGGGCAGTGACTACGGGGCATTTCAAACACGGGTTTAGTGTTTTCAGGATGAAAACGTGTATCACATGAGGGGCCCAGGAGAAAAACGACATCAGCAGAAAGTCTCATTTAAAGGGACGCTCTGGCTTCCACGTGATGTTTAACACAAGGGGCCCGGTCGGGTGTGACGTGTGGGGTGACGGGGAAGCGCCGGGTCCCTCCATGTCCCCCAGGAACAGCCCGGTCGGGTGTGACGTGTGGGGTGACGGGGAAGCGCCGGGTCCCTCCGGGTCCCCCAGGAACAGCCCGGTCGGGGTCTCAGAAACACCAAGTGTTCCGGTGACCTCTGGATCCGTCCGAGGCGGATCCCGAGCTGAACCGCTCTGTCCGGTCACCACCGGCCCTCTGACAGGGGACGACACGGTGACAAACGAAGCCCGAACGGCTCCTACTGCCCAGTCCCCAAAACACCCATTAATTTATGTATCGCCAGAGCCTGTTACACACACAGCGCCCGAGTTCTGGTTTTACGCAGTGAGGCTTAAAATTCCTGATGTGTGTTTTCAATGGGATGCGTGAGCTGGGGCTGCTGAGGGGTCCCGGGGGTGAGGGGTCCGGGTCTCACTCACCGACTCCGCTGCCATGTCCGGCTCGGGGCTCAGCGCTGCCGGCTGCGGCTCATCCCACCGCGCTCCGTCCTCACTGCGGGACACACGGACTCGCTGCGGACCCCGCCGCCACCGCCACCCCGAACCCGCCCGCGGTCACCCCCACCCCATCCCCACCCCCACCCCGGCCGGCTCGGGTGCCGGACCCGCCGGACCCCCCGGTACCTGAGCGGCCGCAGCGCCCGGCCCCTCCGCCGCCATCCCCCGGAAGCAGAACCCGCCCCCTGCGCTTCCGGTTCCGCAGGCGTTGGGAGGGTGTCATGGGGGTGGCAGCGCCAGAACCCGCTCAGGGAATCCCAGAATGTGAGGGGTTGAAGGGCCCTGGAAAGCTCATGCAGTGCAATCCCCCCATGGAGCAGGAACACCCAGATGAGGTTACACAGGAAGGTGTCCAGGCGGGTTGGAATGTCTGCACAGAAGGAGACTCCACAACCCCCCTGGGCAGCCTGGGCCAGGCTCTGCCACCCTCACCCCCAACAAGTTTCTTCTCAAATTTAAGTGGAACCTCCTGTGTTCCAGTTTGCACCCATTGCCCCTTGTCCTGTCCCTGGTTGTCACCAGAAGAGCCTGGCTCCATCCTCCTGACACTCCCCCTTTCCATATTGATCCCCAGGAATGAGTCCCCCCTCAGTCTCCTCTTGTCCAGCTCCAGAGCCCCAGCTCCCTCAGCCTTTCCTCACACGGGAGATGCTCCACTCCCTCCAGCATCTTGGTGGCTGCGCTGGACTCTCTGCAGCAGTTCCCTGTCCTGCTGGAACTGAGGGGCCACAGCTGGACACAATTCCACACCGAGCGCTTCCCGCCCCCTCCCCAAACCTCCCCGTCCCCCCCTCGGCGGTGAAGACTGAGGAGGCCGAGCTGGTTCCAGGGACGGTTTTACCGATGCAGCTACAGCACCGACCCGCGCGGGGCTGACCGACCCGCTCCCCCCGCCCCTCGGTGACGAACATCAGCGCTGGCCCGATGGGTTTGGGACCAGAGCGTCACACAGCACCGGGGGTGGGGGGAGCAGCACCTGCCCCCCCCGGCACCACAAACCTGGTGGAAAATCCAAGTAAAGTTACAAAGAGGAGACAAAGAGCTTGGCACCCAGGAGTAAACGCTTCAACAGGCTCTTCCCGGAGCCCGCGGCGGGTCAATTAGCTTTGCTGTTAACGGGGTAACCAGGGGCAGAGCTGGTTCTCCTGGACCCCCCAGATCCAGGGGGCTGAGAGCCCGAAAAACAAAGGAACGGGATTTTCAGGGCCCCCCGTTGTTCTGTGGGAGCCCCCGCTCGGCGCGGGACGGGCCCCCTGAGCCGGCCCCGCCGGGAGCTCCGGCGCGCAGGGTCACCCAGCACCAACCTGCTGCTTCCCAAAGCCTGAGAGACAAAGAGCAACAAACCCCGCAGAGCTGCTGCTGCGAACCCAGGGGAGGAACACAAAGGGAAGGACGAGGGGAAGGAACTTTCCATCCCGGCACGACTGACAGACGTCGCTTTGACATCCAGAGCCCCCCAGCGAGGGGCTGCAGCAAAAATAACTCGAGTGGAGCTTTAAAAAGGCAGAAGGGCTGGAGCTGAGCTGCCCGAGGAGCCTGGAAGGTGACGCTGGCTCTCTGCCGCCCTCCGCTTGGACGAACCCCAAGAGGGACGGGAACAAAGTCCTAAAGGGACGAGGCCACCGGTGCGATAGGAGCTCGGACTCAAGCGCTGCCCGCAGGTTTTGGCGCGTTCCGCAGTGCCAGACCCGAGCCCGACGCTGCCGCGGGGCCCTCGGAGCGCGGGAAAAGTGCAGAGCTAATGCATAGTTATAAAGCCGATACTGAGAAACATCCCAGGGGTAATTAATCGCCTGAGAGCAATTAGTGAAGCGGTGCTGGTCCAGCTAAGCTCAGGCTCCAGCCACGGGGCCAGGCTGGGGTGGGGACAGGGGCATCGCCACCCCCGGGTTCCTCCCAGGAGCCCAGGAATCAAAATATCCCTTCCAAGTAAAAGGCTTTTCCCCATCATTTGATTTGGTCCAACAAAATTGTGCTTCAGAGAGCAGAAAAAGCATCACCAGCCACAGCTGTCGGCAGCCGCCTAGTGAAGATGCTTTGTCTCCTCACTGTCTACAGGAATATGCTTCAAAACCCGTTTCGTTTAGCCTTTCCCTCTCCAAATCACGCTCGCCCTGTAGCCGGCGTTGGCACAGGGCAGGAGCTGCTGCTCAGGGCGGCTGCAGAAGGGCCGATGGCTTCTGCCTGAACAATCCTTGGAAAAATCTCCTGAAAACGCCCTCCCTCCTGCTGCCGTTTGGATCTGCTCCGTTCTCGGGCAGTTCACGCTGAACCTCCCGTTCCCAAAGGGAACTTTGTCGTGGTTCATCGTTCCGTGTGACCGGGAAGCTCGAAGCCAACAGGGACGGAGCGTTTCAGCAGCTCCGAGGAGGTGCTGGGAGAACAAAGCGGGGACGCTGCGCGGTGCCGTGGCCTGGAGCGCGCTGGTTCTGCGCTGGCGGGGCTGACGGGGGCTCTGGTCCCCCGAGTTAACCCAGGCCTGAGCTCTCTGAGCGGCACCAAACCCCTCACGCCCTCGTCCCCATTCCTAATCCCACTGTGCCAACCTCAGCGCCTCCCTCAGACACGAAGAACCTGAACGACCACGAACCGCTCGCCCAGCGCAGCACCCGGGGCGCTGTGAGGGCTCCGGAGCTCAGGCCGCTGGTTTGAACCTCCTATGGTCACACTGTCAACAAACGCCACCGTGAGGAGGTGGCACCCGAGCCCTGGGCAGCTCAGAGCTTCCCCGGCGCTGGATCCTGCGCCTTCACCCACGGGCACAGGCGCTCACCGCGATCGTTCGGTCCTAAGGGGGAAGCTGCTCCCCGTGATTCCACACAGGCCAGTCCTTCAGATCCGGGGTGTCCGGTGACGCTCGGTGCAGCTGTGACAAGAGTTTCACCACAGAGTCTGAGCAGGAGCTGGAAAAAGACGAGGGCGAGCAGCGAACCGAGGCGTGTGCACCGAGAGTGTTTATAGATACGTAGTATCGTGTCTGAACTCAAACAGGTGGGTTACGTAAACTGGTATCGCTTGAAACTTGGATTAAAGCAACATCCTGAGCAAAGCCCCAGTTCTGGGACTGTCTGCGTCTCAACATCAGCGTCTGCCGTGAAGATGAGGAAGGGTTTCTATAATCAAAATAGATCTCTGAAGTCTTTGGCCATCTCTGTGGGGCATTCGGGTGCCTCTGGTTTTAGGTCTGCAGGTACGGTTTTGCCCTTTGCAGTCCTTCCTTCAGGAACTGGAGGTACGTTGCAGTGGAGGGGTCTTCAAAATTGCTTGAAAAACTAAAGATGCTGCTTTCAACATCTTCAGGCTTCATAGAAGTGATGTCCAGGAAGTAGTTGGCGTTGATATGGTGAACCTGGGGAAGAAAACAGATGAGGAGACCATAAGGGCCAGAACAATTCCCCAAGCGCTGCCTCGGCCTCCATCCAGGACACAGGTGACAAGATTCTAACAACTTTTAATGAATCTCCAAATTCAGCATCTGGGATTCAGGTTTGTGTTTTACAGCCAGAGAAACGTGTGAAAAACAACGGGCTGTTTCTTCCCCCAGGACCCCTGACCCCTCGCTGCTGTTGTTTTGTCTCTGAACTCAAACAGACATTTATTTCACAGTTCTTGGTAGGAGCAGAGCAGCCGGAGGGACCGCGGCCCCAGAACGGCTCCGGGAGCCGGGGGGTGCAGGGGGAGCGGCCACGCGTGTCACTATCTGCAGGGGAGGACGTACCACCGTGCCGTTGGGGAGGCAGATGATCATCTCCACGGGGAAGGTGTATTTCTCCAGGTGCAGGGCAGCCAGCTTGCTGTAGAACTCGTTCTCGCTGTTGCTCTGTAAGGAGACCCCAAAGAAACGTGTGTGAACACCCCAAAACCAGCAGAACGGCGGAGGAGCACACCCGACGCGGGAGGGAGAGAACAGCGGCTTCGCAGCGCGGTGGTTACTGGTTCCATCTCACCATCTGCTTTACTGTTCCCCTTCAGTCTCCCCCTCACTTTTCAGCTGTAATTTTCTCCCCAAACAATAAAATCCCCCCATCTCTGGCAGTTCCCCGCACACGCAGCCCCATCCCAGCTCTGCCAGAGTCTCCAGCTGACACTGCAGGACCAGACACGGGCTCCTAAGTGGGGAAAAGTGCAACCGGACACTCAGGGTTCAGATGGCACTTGGCTGCTCCCTGCGTTATGGAGAAGTCAGTTCGTTGACGGCCCAAACGGCCTTGGGCAGGGCGACCTCGCGGCGCAGCGACTGGTTTAGCTGTTAATATTGGCACCGTGACAGAGCGAAGGGGTCACGGTGCCGTTTTCTCAGCCTGACTCCATCCGGTGTTTGCTTGGCCCCTGCGATCGCCAGGACACGGAGGGATTTCAGTTTCATGAAGTCCCCCTCTGGCACAGGTGTGAGCCCCCACTCTCCCGCTGGAACCCCGTTCCAAGCACCTGTGACACTCACCTGCAGCTCCTCCAGCTCCTTCACCAGCGACCAGCTGCTCACAAAGCTCTCGTTCAGCAGGGCGAGGATGGGCGAACTTTCCAGGACGGTCTCCCGGAGAGTTCGCCCCGAACCTGGTGCAGGAGAGAGACAGACAGCGGTTTGCCCTGTTTCCTGAAATGACTGTTGTCACGTTTGATGCCACCGGCTCACAGAATCACAGAGTGCCAGGGGTTGAAGGGCCCTGGAAAGCTCATGCAGTGCAATCCCCCCATGGAGCAGGAACACCCAGATGAGGTTACACAGGAAGGTGTCCAGGCGGGTTGGAATGTCTGCACAGAAGGAGACTCCACAACCCCCTGGGCAGCCTGGGCCAGGCTCTGCCACCCTCACCCCCAACAAGTTTCTTCTCATATTCAAGTGGAACCTCTTGTGTTCCAGTTTGCACCCATTGCCCCTTGTCCTGTCACTGGTTGTCACCAGAAGAGCCTGGCTCCATCCTCCTGACACTCCCCCTTTCCATATTGATCCCCAGGAATGAGTACCCCCTCAGTCTCCTCTTGTCCAGCTCCAGAGCCCCAGCTCCCTCAGCCTTTCCTCACACGGGAGATGCTCCACTCCCTTCAGCATCTTGGTGGCTGCGCTGGACTCTCTCAGCAGTTCCCTGTCCTGCTGGAACTGAGGGGCCACAACTGGACACAATATTCCAAATGTGGCCACGCCGGGCACATCAGTCCTCACCTCAGCAGGACTGGTCGTCCAGGGCGCCCCACAGCAGGATGGAGTGCACCAGCTTCTTCTCCGCTTTCGCTCTCTCAAAAGCTTGTGTGAAGGGAAGATAGGAGACCTGGAGGGAGAGAGACGGCGTGAGAAACAGACGCAGAACAACGCGTCCCAAACACGAGCAGGGCCTGAAGGAGCCAGACCCGCCACATCCCACGGGTGACGCAGAGGTGATTCTGCAGTAGCTCCTGCAGATTAAAGCAAGTGACACCCGTGGTGCAACCTCCAGGGACGCCTTCATCTCCTGGTGAGATTGTTGTGAGCTCCTCGCGGCACACGGGCTGTTAGAGGCCCCTGCAGAGCCCCATCTTCACACACTGCAGAGAGCATCTGCACAAGTGCGGGCACGCTGCCTGCAAACACACCGCGGCAGCCACGGAAATCTGGCCTGGAGATATTTACTACAAAATCTCACCAAAACGGCCTAAAAACTGGCTGTGAGGGACCCTGCACAGAGACTGATCCAACTGCTCAAAGGAAGGGAACTTTATTAACATCTTGGCAGCTCAAAGGGACATTTGTAAGCTCAGGCACAATGAGGCTGCCATTGAAACGTGTCCCTTTGGCCAAGGAAGCAGTGACAGGCAGTGGCCATCTGCTCCACAGGCTACCGGCATGTTAAATAGTTTGGGTCACCCGATGCTATAAATCTGTGTCTCGCCGCGGGACACCGAGGCACAGGCGGATTGTGTGTTTCCTGCTGATAAGGAAAGCTCGGTCCAAAGGTAGCTGAGCGCTGCAAAAGTAACGCCAGAGGAAAACCATTTGTGAGCAGCGCGATTACCCACTTCGCTCAGAAATCGCCTCGGCAGCTGCTGATAAAGGAGGGAAAGATGAGCTGACATTTACAATACAAGCCTGGGACACACGACATCCAGGCTCTGCTGCTGCCCGAGCTGCTGTGTGACCCCCAACGGTCTTTCGGTGACGCTGTACAGCTCATCTGGGAACTGGAATCCCATCAAACCGCACGCGCTGGGCTGGGAGACCCTCACACTACTCTGGTCAGCTTGTGGCCTTTGGTTTCTGCTGGGTGTCTCGGCTGGAGATGACCTGCCCTACCCAACGCGCCGGGGAGGAGCCCGCTGCTTCCTCACCTTCTTGAACGGATACATGGCCACCTCCAGCTTCCGCGCGGCCTCTTCCCAGGGGATTTCCCGCTGCCAGGTTATCTCTTCGAACACGAACTGAATGGGCTCCCCCGAGGGATCCCGGCTGTCGATCACATTCCCGTTCTCATCGTGGATCACAGAGGGGACCGAAGGCCCCGTCGCCTCCAGCTCCATCTGCAGGAAAACAGGCTGAGAGTTGGACACTGCAGACATCCCGCTCCTGGTTCTTCTGTGCTCCAAAATAAGACTGTGCAGCTTCTAACAAAGATACAGCTTGATCTATTGTCTCCTGGAGCTGCACGTTACCAGTTGCAGGTGTGTTTTACTGGGGAATACCAACTTCATTTCCCTCAGTTATATTGTCTGACTGTGCAATGCACGAAACCTGTTCACTCCGCGTTCCCACCATCCCAGCAGAGATTTCTGGGACATCAAATCCTCAAAATGCTTTGGACCCACAGGGCGAGTTAGGAGCTCTTGCTCAAACTGCCAGCACGGCCCTTTCACAGCCCCTGGCTCCCACAAGAGGGTGCAAGAGGGAAAGCTGTTCAGGAGCTTCCCTGTCCGTCCGCGTTCTGCTACATCTGCCATTATTTTCTTAGTCTCTTTTCCTGACTTTCGGCAATTAAAAAGAAACACGGATCTAGTCGAGGAGAGAATCGGACTGTTAAATTCAGGCATTCAAAATCCTGACTTATGTTTCCTGTCCCAAGAGCTGGGATTACCACAAAATAAAGAAATAACCTCACGCAGTTTCTAAATGCAGATGGACTGTTGTTCACACAGCCCTGTGGGCTCAGGGCCTGCGTTCGGCCCCGAATCTCCCCCCACTGCCAACTTTTTAAAAATGGAAAAAGTCCCAGGACTCCAAGAACTTATGATTCAACCCACACAGAGGGAGAAACAAAGATATCCCAAGAACTGGCAGCAGGGAGGCACGCTGCTGCAGAGGATGTACACGGACAATATGCAGGCAGAGATTATCTTGTTGTATCGAAGCGTTCGAGAGGAAGCTCTAACGGATGGGGATTACTGAGGTTACACAGTGTAAATCCCTGTGAGATGCTGCTGAGAGCGACTACAGACCTGGGGCAGGTATCCGATGTCCACTTCCATGTTGCTGCTCTCGCTCGCCCCGTACAGCCACTCCATGTCCACGTTCAGAGACCTGCAAGGTGACCCGCTATGGTCAGAATCCCCCAGGCTGAAGCTGAGTATGGAAACCCCGAACAAACGGGAACATCCAGCGCTCCCCTCGCAGGGTCAGCACTGAAGCCTCCGGATCATTGGAGACCAACTGTGCTGACCACACAAGACCAGAAACACCAGATTCTTGCTGGATCGTGGCCCGGGCACCCACCCACCACTTTGGGCAAACGCAGCGTCACCTCTGAGCTCTGTAAAAGGAAGGAGGAAGTGTCTTTGCTCCCCGTCCCTTCCCAGCACTTCACTTGCACATTCTGATCCTGCTTAACTTTTAAAAGTGTTTTTTTGGAAGCCAAAGGCTTTTGTAAGGAGTTGCTGGCAGGGCCGAAGTGTCTGCTTGCTGTAACAAATGTGCTGACAGAGCTGGAGGGGCTGAGTCGCCAGGGTAATGTTATAATAGCATTTTCACTCCAGCCGTCCTGGGCAAAGAGATTTGAAGCTTCTTTCCCCTGAAACGCTTCCAGCGGTTTGCTGGAGAGCAGGACTGAGCCAGGGCAACGCTGCGCACACAAAACTTAACTGGTGAGACACAGAGCAAAACGTATGTTGAAGCAGGAGCACCAGGCTTTGCTGAACTGGCACGGGGGTTGCAGATGCCCCAGACCTGTTGATAAACAGGGGCCAATTCCTGAAAAATTGCATCAGAACCAGTTCAGGGAGCAAGTGTAGGTAGAGAACTGAGGACACGGTGACTGTGGTGACCGCTGGCAGGGAAGGATGTGTGGGGAAAAGAGATAAGCGAACAGAACTGGCCTGCCCAAAGCTGAGGCTGCAGATCTGCCTTCCCTGCACGGGCCAGGATGCCCAGACACCGCAAGGGACAGGGCTGTCACCGCACCTACATCCTCACATAAAAAAAGCCACCAGCACAGCCCCACTCTTGCAAAGAACAGGATCGCAGAGCCCCTGCATTCCCCTGGGCTTCATTTACAACAGTCCTCAAGTCTGTTCGGCACCCAGGAAGGGAGAAGCGGCTGTACCTGTTGTTAGGGACAAAGAGCTTAAACTCTCGGACGTGGGAGGAATCCTTGGAGAGGATGATGTGACCTGTGAACTGGCCTGGGGAAAACCAGAACGGGAAGCGCGGCGGTTCGTTCAGCTGGAACTCAGCGTGGATCCTGCAATGAGAAAGGAGCCGTCAGCTGCAGTGCCGGGAGGAGAGAACGAATCCCGCATTGCAGATGACAGCGGGCAGAAGTCATCTCCAGGCACCACAAATGATGAAGCTAAATTGGGGCAGAGGTTCAGTTCAAAAAGCTTGTCGGGTCACACAATGAAAAGGATAAAAGACTGGAGCAGATCCCCTGGGTCAGGATCATCTCCAATGTCGATGCTTTTTAGAACTGGGTGGTAAGTGTCCACCCAGGAAGGATGACTTAAATCATCACTCCTTGAAATGTGGAAACAGACCAAGACCCCTTCAACATCCTTTCCACTTGACCAGGCAAATGCAAAGTGCATAACACTCCCAATAAAAGAAGAGAACAATTCTCCAGACTCTCCCTCTTGGAAAGGCACTTCATCCCCTAATTAAACAAAAACTAACCAATTTCTCGCTAATCAGACCGTCCCCTTTCAACCAGGGATAGCGATGGAGAACGGCTGCTGCGCTGCGCCTGGGCAACAGTCCCCGCCCCACCAGGGTCTGGTGGCCTCTCAGTGTCACCAAAGTGTCACACACAGGCAAGAGCTGGCTGTGAACCACCCTCTCCTTCCAAGGGCTTCGCCTCCCTCCCAGCCGGAACACATCTCATCTTGCTTGGGCGCACAACTGCACGTGAAACGACACCCACGCCCTCAGCCACAGGCTCATGGCAGCTTCTCCGCTCCCTGGGGACATGGAACAAAGTCACAAGTGTCCCCACGCCCCCCACCTGAACACCCCAAACCTGTGGCCTCACCTGAAGGCGATGGTGTAGTAGAAGGTGCTGATGGCCTGGATACAGGCCACCGCGCCCTGAGGAGCAAAGCGCGTTTTGACGAAGGGCCGTGGGTGGAACATGCTCAAAAGCTTGTGGATTATGATCTAGGGAAAGAATTGTTAAGAGAGCAAAAATGAGAACAGTTCCTCCACTGCAGGTCAGCTGCAGCTCCTACGTAACCCTCCGCCGAGCCGGGAGGGAAGAGAGCTGCTATGACTTCCAAATCAGCTCAGAGACCTCCCTAGCCACAAAACAAGGAGATAAAGCAAGAGACTGCTTTTAAAAATAAATCCATCTTCCACGCTTTCTATGCTATTCCCACTGTTTGCAAGTTTCCATCGTCCCCGTCAGGTGAATGTCTGAGTACGGTAAACTGATCTACGAGGCTGCCTCCATCAATACTGCTTAAGACTGTGAAAGAGTGGATTTGGGATCAATAAACGTGCCAGGCTGCGAAGGTGTATCAACTGTGCGATCGCTAGCGCCCACCCGGCACCCCGGGGAGGGCCGTGGACACGCCGGGCTTCACAAACCACGGAGACGCAGCATTTCACTCGCCAATGAAACGCACACGTCTGGGCAGGACTTGGTAAAGACCAGCCTAAAAACCCAAATGCTTAAATGAAGCAAGATGAGGTTACTCAAATCAGGCTCATGTGGCCATGACAGACACGCAGAGCTTTCACCTGCTCTTGCTTTTATCTCCAGTTTGGGAGCTGGTGCGCCTGGCTGTATGATACAGCCTTTTATCTCCAGTTTAGGAGACAATGCACCTGGCTGTATGATACAGCCTATTTGCTCCCTTAGAAAGACCAGGGAGACAAAATGCAACAGCTTGTCTGCTCTAGGGAGGTCTCTGACTCACCTGGGCTCCAGGGCAGAATGATTATACAAACTACCTCTCACATATATAGAAATTAAGATTCATATCTCACCTCTTTACCCTTGGGAGGCGGAGGGTAAAATCTGTTGTTGGAAAGATACCCAGTGAAGATGTTGAGTTCACTGGGAATTATCCACCAGGGATCCCCGAGCTCCAGTTTATTCTTTGGAGGGAGAAAGGCTTTGAACTGCCTGGCCAGCATTGTGCTCATCGGGGCTGCCGGCGCCGTCCAGTTCCGCAGCCCAGACAGAGCGACATGAGAAATCTGGGAGAAAAAGACAACATCAGAGCCTAGAGCGGACTTTTCAAACACACGGTAACGCTGATGGATGTCAGCATTCCTACCACCACCAAACAGCTCCGCAGCTTTTGATTATGTGAGTAATAGGAAATGGGAGAGGGGGGAACAGAGCACATAACACCACTGCTGGACGTGGCTCCAGCAGAGCCACCTCTAGCGTGTGCTTCAGGTTGCGCAGAAGTGTGTTAACTGGGGCACAGCGCTGCTGCGTGCGCTGAAAACAATGGGACGCTGCCACAAGCAGCGAGCGTCCTCGTCAAAGCAAATCCCAGGGGCTCCGGCGAGACCATCTCCCCCTCCGACACACCAGCGCTTATTCCAGCTGATGCTACCAGCCTGTAGGATGTGTTTATACCAGAATTTCTGGCCATATGCATCCTGCGTGATACCTACTCCCAAGAAACCATCCTTGCTCTTGGTCATTGTTTCCATGACCAACGGCTGGAATTTAGCCACAACGGCCAACGTCTCCCCGCTTGGATCGGGCGTCTCCTCCTCTTCGAACTCCGAGACTGGAGCAACCCCTAGACAAAGGGAGAGGAATCTGAGCAGCTGTTTCTCCTCCCTCCCCTTTTAAGCAATTATGAAGTGATTACACATTTCTCCTGGCAAATCCAGGAGCAGCGGGAGTTTCCCAGCTGTCCCTCCATTGTGTGCAGCACTCAGGCCGGCCCCAGAGAGCGGCTTGGGCTGCACGAATTAAAGGGGAGCCCTTTTGTAGCAGCTGAGGGATCAGAACACGCTTTAGCCAACTCATTCCAGCACAAGCAAACAACTGTCTGTGTTTTGACCATACCATAAGCTGTCCTGTATATTATCATCGCCACGCTTCTTCCTGCTTGGCACCAAGAGACATTTGCTACGCGCTGATACGTCTCCAAACACGATGTCTCACGGTTGGTGTCTGAGAGGGGCGGCTGCAGCCGCAGGATTGTGTGAATGAAGCACTGAGCTCGCTAATAGTTTTGGCGTAGCCTGGGCTGAGCGGCGTTTGTTGCATTCACCCGTCCCAAATCCCCTTTAAGCTCCGCACAAAGTAACTGATGTGCTTTGCTAGTCCAGCAATGGGATCTTCCCTCGTGTGAAAACTCTCCTTTGTGAAAGGGATGTCTAGTGCTTAAGCTTCTTCAGAAACATGTGGAGCTTATCAGCCTCTCTGCATGTAAATAAGATGCAAAACAGCACCCACAAAAAAATAAAGACACGAATATAAACTTTTGAGTGTGTTACGTGTGGCTTTTGCTCCGTCTGCGCAGTGAGAGCAGTGCAAGGTGGGTACCTACCCGTCAGCTTCTCAGCGATCGGCTTGAACTCTTCTGGACTGAGGTACAGATCGTTGTTGGTGTCCAGAGACGAGAAGAGAAACAGCCCCTCGCTTCCCAAGGACTTCAGGGCCAGCTCCTGGTTTGGGGAGAGGAAACAAGTGAGATTTCATCCCAACCTCTTGCAGAGATTCGCTCCGGCCCCTCTCGGCTTCAGAGTTAATTTGCATTCTTCCCAGCACACAAACACAGCCATCAAATGGAAAGATTAACGCCCCTTGGCAGGATTTTGTGCTATTTACAACATGGATCGGTGTCCAGGAACTGTTGGCATGAGCATATTAAAACCGCATCTGGTTGAGTGATTCAGACTGAATCATTTGCTCAGAGTCGGCCTCAAAGTCTTTTGTCAGAAAAAAATCCCAACGTTTTCCAGATAGTTGGTCCTAAACCTGCAGATATTCACAGCACCTGGAGGTGGTGGGTTCTGTAATCAAGTGACAGCGAAACAAAGGCAGTCAAATACGTGCTCACCCCCATTACAGAAACACCAAGGAAATGAGCTGAGCCCTTGTAACTGCAGAAAACAACCGAGCCGCAAGCCCCACGGTGTTCTCCAGAAACCTCAGCAGGGTCCCAGCCGCCCCGTGCCTCAGTTTCTCCCTCCGCAAAGCCCACGGGAGATCACCCCGTGGAAAACACACCCAAACGCAGCATCTCCCTCGGAGCAGCCCCAGAAAGGCTCTGGATGCTTCCAGTCGCTGAAGGGAAAGGGAACAACTTGGACAAGGAGAAGAGCTCCAAGAAAAAGAGAGACACAGAGCAAATCAGACAAGCCAGGTCCCCGGTGCCCCGTCACCCGGGGCAGCTCCCCCTGCCGCCCCCGCAGAAGCCTAAAGCTGCGAGGATAAATACTCCGTGTTCTGCTGTTTAATCGTGTTTATTCTCCATTGCCTGCAGCACCGTTACCATCCCCAGAGCTCCTGAACTAGTTTATTTTCCATCTGTTGCCTGCCAGCCTGAAGCAGCACTAATGCCGCCTGGAAGGCTTCGCTCCCATCAACTGCAGCAGCAGAAGCACTTCAGAGCCTTCCAGGGCGGCTTCAGGACCGAGAGAGACAGGAATAAAGATCCTGGAATGAAACCCGGAGATCTGGAGGCAGCCAGGGCTGAGGAATGGCCAAGAGGGGAGCGCGGAGGAACTACACAGCCGAAAAAAGGAACGGGCGAGATGGTTATTGACCCGCGCACAGGAACAATGGGCTCCAGGCTGCCCGTGTTCCTGGGGCTAAAACTGCTGAAAGGGAACTGGTTACACCCCACACGTGGAGGAGAACGTCTGTGGCTGCGCCTAAACCAGCAGAACGCAAGCGGGGGAACACAAGTGCCTGGTGTTGGACGTTAGTCCTGCTGCACTCGGCCAAAAGGGCCGATGAAAATGATGTTTAAAAGGAGAGAGAGAGGTCAGGGCTTGGCCTTTCGCTTTCTGATAATGTTCATGTTAAAGGAAGCTCCTCAGAGCTTGTGGGTTTTTCCTTTCCAATCTGGGCTGACGAGAAATACAAAGTTCCCGTTTGTGGCAGAGGAGTGAGACTGAGCTTATTTTGGTCTCGTTTTGTAGGGGAGGAGAGTGGTGGTTTTCACAAAGAGTTTTCTTCTCCCACCTGCTTGTGGGTTGTTCAGCTAAATAAACATTTCACGGAGAGAGGCAAGACATATGTTTTGAGCAAGACGAAGGCAAAACAAAGCCCTTGGGCCGCTGCCGGTTTGCCGTCCTCTCCCGCAAAGCCCAGGAAAGACAAACCCCCCGGCTTGGGGCAGGTCCCGAACCTCCTGCCCCTGCCAGAACTCTTCTAATTCACTGCTTTGAGCCATTTTCCCCCTTTTTGCAACGCAAAAAGAGACAAAGAGGCATCCTTTAAAAACACTCCTATTTTTGCTATAGAAACATCAAAAAGCCTTTTCCGCAAACCTTTGGAGGTGTTCGAGGATGCACGTGAAGGACGAGGAGAGAACGATGTTTAACAGACACGTGTTCTGAGCACGCAGCGGGCATTGAATTATTCGGATTACAACCAAAACCAATGTAAATCAGCCCAATTTAAAACATCAAAACACAACAAAAGCCCTGGAAAAAAGCCCCTTTCCCGTTTTTCAGCCCACATTCTCCACTCTTCGGGCAAGGCACACCAGACTGTAATTTCTAGTCTGAAAATGAAACAAACCTGAAAAAAAAACCTCAGCCCCATGGCCACCCCAACTCCAGTGGCCACCAACGCCTGGCGGTCACTCAGTCTGGCCACGGCCACCTCAGCTCCACTGGCCACCTGTGTGTGGTGGTCTCCTCAGCCTCCTCAAAGCCAGTGGCCACCTCAACCACCAGTGGACACCAAAAACAGGGAGTCACCTCAATCCTGGTTGCTACGGCTGCCCGGTGGTCACCTTGGCCTGGCCACAGCCACCTCAGGCCCAGTAGCCACCAATACCTGCTGGCTCCCCTTAGCCTGGCAGTGGCCACCTCAAAGGCTGGGGCCACTTATGTGTGGTGGTCTCCTGAGCCCTGCAGTGGCCACCTCAAATCCAGTGGCCGCCTCAGCCACCAGCAGCCACCTCAAACCCAGTGGCGAACTCAAAGCCTGTGGCCACCACTGTGTGATGGTCCCCTCAGCACAGCAGTGGCCACCTCAACCCCAGTGGCCACCAATACCTGGTGCTCCCCTTAGCCTGGCAGTGGCCACCTCAAAGATTGTGGCCACCAATGTGTGATGGTCCCCTCAGCCCAGCAGCGTCTGCCTCTAGCCCTGTGGTCACCTCAGCCCCAATGGCCACCAATACCTGGCAGGCCCCTCAGCCTGGTGGTCACCACCTCACCCCGTGGCCACCTCAGCCACAATGGTCACAGAATCCCAGAATGTGAGGGGTTGAAGGGCCCTGGAAAGCTCATCCAGTGCAATCCCCCCATGGAGCAGGAACACCCAGATGAGGTTACACAGGAAGGTGTCCAGGCGGGTTGGAATGTCTGCACAGAAGGAGACTCCACAACCCCCTGGGCAGCCTGGGCCAGGCTCTGCCACCCTCACCCCAACAAGTTTCTTCTCAAATTTAAGTGGAACCTCCTGTGTTCCAGTTTGCACCCATTGCCCCTTGTCCTGTCACTGGTTGTCACCAGAAGAGCCTGGCTCCATCCTCCTGACACTCCCCCTTTCCATATTGATCCCCAGGAATGAGTCCCCCCTCAGTCTCCTCTTGTCCAGCTCCAGAGCCCCAGCTCCCTCAGCCTTTCCTCACACGGGAGATGCTCCACTCCATCATCTTTGTTGCCCTGCGCTGGACTCTCTCCAGCACTCCCCTCAGGTCACCGACACATGGCGGTTCCCTTTGTCCGGTGGTCTCCACTCCTCCCCGGTGATCACCTCAGCTCCCTCAGCCGCCACCGCCCCGGCCCCAGAGCGGCGCGAACCCGCCATTTCCTCCCTCCCTCCCTCCGAGCGGGGCAGCGCGGCCTCAGAACCTCCCCCCCGCTCCTCCTCCTCTCCCCGCCGCCTCCCGCCCTTCCCCGTTACCTGCTGCCGGGCCGCCTCGCCATCCCGGTAATACTTGACGGCGACCAGCGCTGCCAGCGCGGCCACGGCCAGAGCCAAGCGCGGAGGGGCCGCGCCGGGCCCCGCCATGAGCCGCCGGGTTCCGCGCCGCCGGTTCAGCGCCGCCGCTCCGCCATGGCCGCGCCGGCCGGGGGAGGCGTCAGGCGGGCAGCGCCGGCGAGGAGGGGCCGGGGCCGGGGCGAGTCCTCCCCGGGGGCCAGGAGCGGGGAGGGGGTCGGTCGGGGCTTCTCCCCTGCGTTCGGCCAGTCTCCCCCCTCCCGGCCCCGCAGAAACCTCCATGCGAGGGAAAAAAGCCTTTTTGCCCTTCAGTTTGTACGAAACAGTTATTTTGCAAACATAATAGGCCCAGGCAGGATCTCTCAGCAAAGCGTATTTTAATTCCAGCACACAGAATAGGGCAAAAAGCCCCTGCTTATATCCCCCAAACCCGGGCTGCAATTCCCCTCCCTGTTCCCTGTGGGTGGTGCAGGGTTTACAGACCACCCGACCTGCCGCAGTTTGCATACAACACCCTTCCCCTTATCAATATGGATTCCTGGTACTTTGGCTACATTTCCCCCTAAATTAACTTGTATATCAGTATATATACAGATATCAGTATATATTCCGGGGAGAGCCTGTGTTTTATGTTAAGGATCCATAGTCCGATGCCTCTTGGTCCTTCTCTTTGGTGGGCTCAGGCGCCAGGTCCTCAGTTACGTAAAAACAACAGTTCTTCGTTAAACGTTCCTTACAAATTTATCTGCTGCAGGAACTCTTAGAGGAGATTAATCCCCCGCCTCTTCAGCAATCTCATCGCTGTGATTGTTATAATTATCAATGGGAGAGTGGCGTGTCCCCCTCCATTAGTTCCCAAAGTGGCCTTTGGTCCTCAATCCAGGCAGAAGGAGCCGCATCCTGCTCCTCCACTTGGTTTCAACTCACCAAAACGGCTATTTTTAAAAAACCCCAGATCTGAGCAGTCTCGCTGGCAGTGATTTCAGTAGGTTTAAGCACCGGGATGGCAGGGATGGGAAGGGTGACCTCCCACCGCCACATCACGATCCCCAAATTTCGAGTCACTGCTGCCATCACCCCGCGGTTTGAGCATTTTATAAATATTCTATAATCCTTTACCACACCCCAAACTTCTCGCTCCCCGGGTTCTCGTGCCCTTCGGATTCTCTGCGCGGTTGTCACATCGCTCCTCGGCAGTGGCTCGGCCAAGAGGTGTATCTATGCAGTCACTTTAATCTCTCCTCACGAATCAGCCTCCCGCTCCCTCGCATCCCGCGCGCCCGCTGAACCCCCCGCTCGCTGGGGAAGATTTAGTGCCATTTGCTGCTGCTGCAGGGCTCGCAGCGCAGTGTTTGATCTCCGGGAGGGCAGCAGGAAGCGTTCGCGTTTAATCCTTTGAAGCTTTTGCCGTTTCCTAAGCCTGCCTAATCATTTTTGTTTTAGGTTTAAAGAGCGTTTTGGTTGCAGATGAGGCCAAGCCATTAAGAGAGCAGTAGCAGCTGCATGGAGGAGGAAGGAAGAGTGGTCCTGGGCTTTGAGCAATTCCCAGGACAAGATAGGAAATCACACCGTGCATTTTCTTGCAGTTACAGCAAGGAAGGACTCGGGCGTGAAGGGAGGTACAAACTTCTCCCAGGGGCTTGGACACTGTTCCTCTCGCTGCCATCCATCCCCATGTAGCCCTTGACGTTCGTCTTGGTGGCGACAAGCTGGAGAACACAGCAATGGAATAAACACCGGTGTATTTGTAACCTGTTACACCTGCACGGCCAAGGGAGGAAGGAGAAGGTTCCTTCTGCCTGCTCCACCATAAAAGAACGTTCACGAAACTCGTCGCTCTCCAGCTCCCCATCCACCAAAGAACCGGAGCGTGGGCCGTGGGGAGGAGATGGAAGGAACGGAATTAACAGAGCGTTGAAATCACGTCTGGGAGCAGAGACAAGTGTGAAGGAGTTAAGCGCTCGAGCACTTGAAGCAGATGTGCTTAAAACTTCCCGGACTCATTAGGTTGGGCAGCGAGGTGTGGAGCGCTTTTGCTCACCTCAAATAACCCAGCGAGTGCGGTTAGAGCGGCAAATGTAACAGGGCGAGATAGCTTTGAAACAGGATTAATGTACACGGGTGTCTGACAAGTGAGCGAGAGCAAGAGGTGATATGAGATGACAGAGCCTGCAGACACCAAGATGGAGAGGGAGACCTGACAGGGTGGCTTACGGAGCCAAAAGATACCGTTTAGAGAGAGGCAGAGCGGCTCATTTTACAGCTGAACCATTTCCAGCATCATCAGCGACCACATAAAGATGACAAACGGATTAATTATTTGATAGGAAAAAGAAATGAAAGACAAAAGGTGAAATAACTCAAGGTATCTGCTGGGAACTAACCCTCCCCAAAGGAGGGGAAAACCAACAACTCGTGGCTCTGTGCTGCCGGTTCTCGAGGTTACAGATTACAGCGCTCAGGACGAACATTAAATATCCAGACAGATGCTGTGCGGCTCACCCAGGCGCACGTGTATCAAAGGAAACCCTCATGGTAACAACAAGGAAAATTTACACCAAAAAAATCTCACCTAGCAGGAAAAACTATCCCAGATTTCCCCTTGGACACCAGGGAGGCTGAAAATAAGACAAATAGGGAGAAACTGGTAGCAGGGATGAAAAGCTCGGAGCGGTGTTTTCTGCAGCAGAGGATGGGTTTTCCAGATGTTGAGTACACGCAGTAACTCCATGTTCCAGGGCAGGAGGTTGTAAGAGACCCTGTTCTTGTTTAAATTGATGGCCCCATTTCCACAGCCTAAAACCTCGGTCCGTTTTAAAGCCGGAGTGATTGTAACGGAAGGCGGCGTTAAAATCTGAGCTCTGTGCACAAATGGAGAAAGCACCTGGAGACAGAAACCCCTGCGGAAGCAAGTCCCGTCCAGACTGAGGCCTAAACCCGTTAATCCTCTGGAAAACAGTCAGGAACACGGCGTATCCACATCTGGTTTCACGTGGGGCTTCGCAAAGGGGGCAAGAAACCCAGAGGTGAGCTCACTGCAGAGGAGGGACGTGCATCCTGCCCTGTGACAAAGCGCCACAGAAAACACACAGTTCACCTGCAAAAAGAACGGCCAGCAAAGGCTGAGCAGCAAAATGCCACTCGATGGAGACATTTCGAAGCAGAACAGGAGCAAGAGCCCATGGCCACCGAATTCCCCTGGGTTTGCGTTCCTAAATCCCCCCCCAGCCTTTCTTATTCCGTCGGAAACAATCGAATCCGGTGGGTCGCACAGTTCTGACCCCCGCTAAACAAAACCATTTACAGCGCAGGGGTTTTATTGGGAGAATTCCTGAGCGCGCACGGTACCTGTTTGAGGCTCCACGGGGAATGAAGCCAAAGACCCGAACGTGACGAGCAGCAATTGCTGGAACTCTGGAAGTGCGAGCGCTGGGAGCCAGAGCGCGATGCACCACATCTGAAACAATCGGATAAATAGATCAGGTCAAAACGTATGTGGAAAAACACTACGACTGCCAGGCTTTTAGATTCAATAACCAATTCTGCTGAAAGCCTTCCGAGGGAATTTAATATCGCCGTAAAAAATGAAGCGTGGGTTACAAAATGATGCATTTGTTTTCTGGATCGTTTTGTCTTATCTCCTTGTATGGTCAGGTGGCAACAGTCACACGTTCTACAAGTGATGGTTATTAGTCTTCATTTCTACCACTAACACAACTTGCTTTTATCAGAACTTCATTTACAGGAAATTCCTTATAATATAAAATAGGGCCACATGTTCTGATGGTGCAAATTAACACAGACGCGTTCTGGTGGTGTAAATTAACACAGACACGTTCTGATAGTGCAAATTAACACAGTAATCACAGCCTCTGGATTTGAATGCAACAGGGGAAATGGGAAATAACTGAGGCTGGTCACATTTCCTGGTGAGGTGACTCAAAAATAGAAAAAGGTCGTAATAAATCAACAGGAGAAGTCCCACGTGCCTGAGACTGAAAGGCAGGAAAGCAGCTCAAACACACACCTTCCATTAGGCATTTAAACCCAAACCTCTGGTGCAAATGTAACACCCCATTTATTTATGTACTCAGAGTATGAAAACAAAGGGGTTCCCATCTGGACAAGTGGAAGAAACCCCAGCGAGCAGGAACTACAGGGGTGGGAGAAGAGCAAAGGTGGAATCCCGGAGCTCCCCGAGCCGAGGGCTCCGCTCGGGCAGCAGCCACGGCTCAGGGTGCGCAGGGGAGCGAGGAAAGAGCAGAAGATTTCAAGACGCCAACAGGACAAACGTTTGTTACCTGCATTGCCGCAGGACACAGAAATCCCAGCGGTGGATCAGGGCCAGGCCTTGGAACGGAGCTGGTCCTTGGAACAAAGCTGCGCTCCTGCTAAAGACACGCACGCTTAACGAGTGATTAATGCCCTGGCCTCGGGGACTGGATCGTGGGTATCCGAGCGCAGCCGGAGTTGCAGGATTTGCAGAACTGCGGTCTGCAGGAACGGAGATTTTCAAGCATGGCTGTTTGCAAGAAGCAGCTTTCATCCAGAGTGGTGCTGAACTCCACAAGACCAACTTACAATGAGCTTTACATTGTACATTATGGTGTCATTTACATGACACCAGGCAACTAAACACCTCCCAGTTTGTGTTGCAGCCACTGACCTGCAGGAAAGCGGCAGCTCTCCTCTAGAAGTATATGTGACTTTACTAATACCCTTCTTGCTCACTTGTCTGGAAGAGAAAACAAGAGCAGAGCTTTAATGTAACACCAAGGATCTATTTCTAAAGAAACTAGAACCATGCTATTTATTTGGGGGGTTTGCATTTTGCCAGGCAAAGTGTTTTGAGTTCCTCGAAGAGCAGAACATTGTTATTTATGGAATTCCCTTAATCCGTTATAAAAATCTTCCAAGCTAAACCAGCTTCCCAGTGTCCAAATCTCTGGGATAACGCAGCTCACTCCCGAGATGTTTATTTCCCAATAACCGTTCCCCCAGGCCAAGCTTACCAGCCAGTATCTTTATCCCCAGGATAACACTAAGTCCCCAGCTGGCTACCTTCTTTCTCTTGGGGAATTAGAAAGGCATGAATTCAGAAACACATATATTTTTTTGTTTTCACAACTTGCTCAAAGCAGCTTTATCTTCCCAAGTAGCTGAATGAATGCCATGGAGGCACCCTGGGGTTAGTTTAAGAGACAACAGGGTCCAAACCAACTTGTATTAAACCGGTGAGAAACAGGGTTTTAGCACTCCAAAAGTGACTTGAATGCAGGTTTGGATATCAGCTGAGGTAAATTATCAAGGGGCAGCAACTAATACAACAGGAGGTCCACAGTGTGCATGCATGTGGCTTTACCAAAACAACACCAGAGCCGTCCCTGAGTCCGGGAAGAGTCCACACTGGCCTGAACACAGTGTGGGATTGTTTTAAAGGGATACACGTGCTCGTATTGAGTACGGAAAGTGCACACTGGCAATCCTGCGAGGGTAAATTTATAATACGCTTGCAATCCTGTGAGGAGAAATACACGTGCAAATGTACACGGAATATTACGCGTGCTTATGTGGAAGCACGAGAGGAAAATACACCCACGATTATGCGAGGAAATGATTTATACATGTGCTTGTATTGAGCACGGGAAGTGTGCGTGCAAATGTGCATAGAAAGTAGATACACTCGCAATCCTGCGAGGGTTGATTTACTCACACACGTGGTGGCAAGGCAAGCGGAGTCTCCATCCCGGGGCTGCGGGCAGTGGCTCCTGACAGCAGCGGCTCAGCTCGTAACTCCAAGAGATCCGCACAAGGGGCAGAGTCTCGGCGAGAATCCCGTTTTTATAGCCTGATCAGATCTGACTGTGGGCATTCCAGAAGCTTCTCTGCACCCCCACACTGGCTGTGGGTGCCCCTGAAGCCTCCAAACATCCCCACACTGGCTGTGGGTGCCCAGCGGCTCCCTGGCACCTTCTCCTCTCTATTAACGGCCCTGGCCAGGGGCTCTGGGGCCAAACAAAAGCAGCTGTCAGCCTCAAGCAGCAGAGAGGGAGAGATGTGTCTACTCCTTCCATATTGGAGAGAGGGGGGGTTGCATTCTGCCACAATGAACCAGTTATCAAGAGGATGTCACAAGAACGAACACAAAGTTCCATCACACAGAGGAAGGGGAGAAAGGATCCTGATCCCAGACCCAGCCCAGCACAATCCATGGAGCGGGTACTCACGACTGCCGGGCCCTCGATGCTTTATTTTTCTTGTTATTTCCTTCCAGAAACAATGTATACTGAAGAGCAAGCTTGGCTGCAGATTATTTATCTTTTTGCTAGAAAAATAAGACATTTAGTAGCATTTCTGCTAACCCGTATCAGATGGTGAACAAACAACTGAAGGGAGCTGGCGCAGATGGGAATTGCTGTCCATACACTGGCTAGATTACGCTGGAAATCAAGATCTATTGTGAAATAGTCTTGAAATCAACCAGTATTGTCACCTACTTATTCCAAGCGTGATGTAACAGGTCTGTGACAGATGGCTTTACAGAGGATCAACCCAAACATGCTTTTTATTTTACAAGACTTTTATTCTGTTTCACAGATTTGACTATTACAGCAGTGAAATTATTACAAGTGACTCATAACATTTAGTTCCAAATCAAAGTAGAAAAACACAAAAGCGGTAAAGGAAAGTTAAATGGGATGTGACGTGTGTTTTAAGAGCACAGAAAAAGTATATAAAAATACATCAGCATCCAGAATTCGTTGCAGACGGGTTGGATTGAGTTACAATTTTGACCCCGCAGAATGGTTGAGGGTGGCGGGGACCTCTGGAGATCATCTGGTCCAACCCAAGCAGAGCCAGTGGCCCAGGACCGGGCCCGCGTGGCTTTTGAATGTGTATCTCCAAGGATGGAGCCTCCACAGCCTCCCTGGGCAGCCTGTGCCAGTGCAGCTCACCCTCACCCTGTTCATTAGAAAGGTGATGAATCCAAGAGTATAAAAAAGGCAAAAATGAAACAGAAAAACAAAAGGAGGATGTGTGTGTGTGTGTGTAAAGTCTATTTTATGGCAAACTTCCAGTCCTTTGGCCACTATAAAGCAAAGTCAGTGGATTTCATATAAATTCTCTGTATAAAGGAATGTCTATGAACTGTGTACAATATGGCCCAGAATAATCATCTCATTATCAGGCTAATAAAGCTCCTCACAGAGGAAAAGAAGGTGCTTATGTCACGGTTTCATCTCCTCAATATAATACTGTCCGGAATTGGACTAGTGCCCCAAAAATACCATTTTAGGAACAACGCGAATTCCTTTAATGGAAAGGAAATGCAGGAAAGCCGCCGACGCTGCAGCAGCAGGCGCCGGGCAGCGGCCTCACTGCTGCACACTCGCTTTAAAGTCCGTGTGGTTGATTGGCAGGGGATGAGCCTCTGTGTTGAACACCCAGTCGTCCAGGGACAGCACGTCATCTTCACAGAACAGAAGATAGAGGTACCTGGAGCCAGAAGGGGAGGGTGGCGAGAGGGTGGACACAAAGGGAGATTAAAGACACTCAAGCGGGGGTCTAAGCACGCACAAGCAAGCGCGGGATGGGGATGTGGCTCAGCCACCTCACAAATATTTTAGCTCGTGCTACTAACGAAGGGAGATCTGCGAATTCAGGCCATAGTCATGTGTCCTGTGTGTGCAGGGCATGAACCTGGCGGAGGAGAGAGCTGTCTCTGAAACCATTGGAGCTAAATCCAGCAGAGCTCAGCAGTTGGAGCCTCCCGCTTAGAGCAGCTCTAGATCACAGAGTCCCAGAATGTGAGGGGTTGAAGGGCCCTGGAAACCTCACCCAGTGCAATCCCCCATGGAGCAGGAACACCCAGATGAGGTTACACAGGAAGGTGTCCAGGCGGGTTGGAATGTCTGCACAGAAGGAGACTCCACAACCCCCCTGGGCAGCCTGGGCCAGGCTCTGCCACCCTCACCCCAAACAAGTTCCTTCTCATATTTAAGTGGAACCTCCTGTGTTCCAGTTTGCACCCATTGCCCCTTGTCCTGTCACTGGTTGTCACCAGAAGAGCCTGGCTCCATCCTCCTGACACTCCCCCTTTCCATATTGATCCCCAGGAATGAGTCCCCCCTCAGTCTCCTCTTGTCCAGCTCCAGAGCCCCAGCTCCCTCAGCCTTTCCTCACACGGGAGATGCTCCACTCCCTCCAGCATCTTGGTGGCTGCGCTGGACTCTCTCCAGCAGTTCCCTGTCCTGCTGGAACTGAGGGGCCACAGCTGGACACAATATTCCAGGTGTGGTCTCCCCAGGGCAGAGCAGAGGGGCAGGAGAACCTCTCTCGGCCCAGATCACAGGAAGAGTCTTAAAAGACTTCAAAAATCCAGCACATGAACAGAAACCTCAAGAATGCCAAAGACAGCAGTGGTTCTACAGCAGACCACCAAAGCTTTGCAGCACCCGTAGCTCTGTCCAGTTTCCCCCACACAGGATAAGAATCTTCCTTATTATTAGAGACTTATTAAGCAGACAGGAGTGTTGATGCTATGGGAATTACACTACTGTGAAAGGCCCCTGTGATACCAGACTTACTTCAGAGTCTCTGCGAGGAAAAAACTCTGTTGCATGTTGTCATGGGTTGGGGTTGTGGTGTAAACATCTCGGATGCCGGAAAAACCAGCTTCTACTCTACAGTGTTTTTCCAGGGCCTGAGAAAAGAAAAGAAATCTCAGTAACACGTAATCACATGGAAATAACTCATTAATCATCATCAATTGCATTACGAGTCAGCTTTACAAATCAAATTCCAGGTTTATAGTCTCTCACTGAAGAGCGTGGTGATTACTCCAGAAATAAAGCTAGTCCTAATGAAATAGCAAGAGAAGCACAAACCGCCCAAGTTAGTTGATTAATTGACCTTGACGTTGCACACACAGCAAAACCAGATCTCAAGCGGCACCTCTAGCTGCTTGCAGAGCGTCTTTTCCAGGGCAGGAGACAAATGACGGGTTTGATACTGGGAGGGCAGCAGCCAACGGGCGACTGCATGAGCTGGAAAGAGCTGAGGGATTTGTGGCTGGGGGTGTTTGTGGCAAGAAGACAAAGGGCAAAGGCAGGTTTGCTGATTTGCCCTGGTCAACTACAAATTGGTGGCTCTGGGCCGTCCAGATGTTTCAAATAAAGGCCGAGTCCTTTTTGCAGAGGGCTGTTCGTTAGCAGCAGTTTCACTGTCTGCAACGCTCCTCTCCGCAAACCTCCCCTCTTTTGATTGACCGATTGATTTTAGCGTAGCCCAAAAGGGACAAGAAAACATTCACAACGATCAACAGAGACGCCACACTGAATTGAGCTATTCTGTGTATTCCTGCCTCATTGCTCACGTGTCTTAGTGTCTAGCACAATTTAAATAATTTCTGCTCTTTTTATTGACCAAAGAAAGATTTTTCTAAGAATCCAATAGCCTGTAAGAGTTATAACTGCGAGTGTTCCAGCCATACCTTCACAACCTCCCAGCCCCACTGCCTGTACTTGGGATCGTGTGTCAGCCGCCACATGTACATGTAGCTTTCTACCACTTCTGGGCGTAGGATGTAGTAGCGCTCGCTGAGTCTGGTTGCCATGGCTTCAGTTCCAGCATCAAACCGAAAGGCTTCAGGGCCAAGTTTGGTATCTAGACAAAATCAGTTGGAGAAGAAAGTAAGTGAAGAGACGACCCGGGTATTTTGCTGCTGCTCAGGCTGCAGATATTTAACCAAGGCTTGAGTGAGCTCAGATGAGCAGATCGGGATCAGATCAACCTCACAGCTGGTGTCACGATCGGGGCAGCTCCACGGAGCTGTGCCCACGGTGTGGTACCTCTGGGTACTGTCTAGGTGGGGATAAAGCATTTCTGAGGGTGGATACAACTGATAAACCACATACTTGGAGCATATTTGAGCACCGAGAGGGCAGGTACAAATCTCCCTCATGTCCTGGCACTTGTGCTGGTATTTGCTCCTAGGAATTGCGCTGCGAGTAGTTTGTCACTGAAGACAAACTCAGAACCCATCAGAGAAAGAACAGAGAGGCAGATCCTGTCCTAAAGCCTCAAAGGGAAATTCAAAGGACAATCCAGCCAACTCTGCCATCACAGAGATCCCGGCACGCTGATCCCAGGCAGGGGGCTTGTTCCACAATTATCAGTCCACCCGACTGAGCCATTTCGCCAGCACTGCAGCAGGGAGGCTGCAAGAAGCGGTACCTGGGACCCGCAATTGTGTCTCCTGCCTTTCCTTCTGCTCCACTAGCAGCCTCTTCGGAAAGGAGACCTCAGACTGATGGGGAAGGGTTCTCATGCACAGGGATGCAGATGCTGCTGAAGCACAAAATACCCACCACAAACCTCCACCATGCAAAAGCCGAGTCTCCCGAGGCTGTGGGCTACCCTGTACTAACATCTTCTAGGCAGCCCACAGGTTTCACAGAATGTCAGGGGTTGGAAGGGCCCTGGAAAGCTCACCCAGTGCAATCCCCCCATGGAGCAGGAACACCCAGATGAGGTTACACAGGAAGGTGTCCAGGCGGGTTGGAATGTCTGCAGAGAAGGAGACTCCACAACCCCCTGGGCAGCCTGGGCCAGGCTCTGCCACCCTCACCCCAACAAGTTGCTTCTCATCTTTAAGTGGAACCTCCTGTGTTCCAGTTTGCACCCATTGCCCCTTGTCCTGTCGCTGGTTGTCACCAGAAGAGCCTGGCTCCATCCTCCTGACACTCCCCCTTTCCATATTGATCCCCAGGAATGAGTCCCCCCTCAGTCTCCTCTTGTCCAGCTCCAGAGCCCCAGCTCCCTCAGCCTTTCCTCACACGGGAGATGCTCCACTCCCTCCAGCATCTTGGTGGCTGCGCTGGACTCTCTCCAGCAGTTCCCTGTCCTGCTGGAACTGAGGGGCCACAACTGGACACAAGATTCCAGGTGTGGTCTCCCCAGGGCAGAGCAGAGGGGCAGGAGAACCTCTCTGACCTACTGACCACCCCCCTTCTAATGTACCCCAGGTCTACCTGAGCGTTCGTAAGACTCGTGACAAGTGTTCGTTATTTCTGCAGCCAGATCCACGTAATGTTGCTTTCTCTCTTCCCTGGCGTGCTCAGCTCCCAGTGCAATCATGCCCCCGGAGAAACAAGCCAAGTGGCCCATTTTGTGGTCCAAGATGCCGCCCCTCCATTCGGCAATGTAGGTCAATCCTCCAGCCGACTTTTTGACCAAATGCTTTTCTATCGCCTAAAGGGATGAAAATCAGCGTTTTGAGATACTTAGCGGGCAGTTAGTACAACTTACTTGCTAAGTATTTTAGTGCACAGGAGCGAATGCCAAGGAATCCCAAAGATCTAAGACGCTTTTGCCTGAACCATTCTGATGAACATGTTCCCCATAAAAAATACAGAGCAGCAACCTGCTCCTTACCTCTAGTGCATCGTCGTACATCTTTTTAGCTTCAGAGTCTTTCTTGTCTGACATCAGCCAGGATTTGATGAGATATTCATAAAAGCTGTCCCCAAGCCCCCCGATGGAGACATGGTCTGTAGTGGGAAAGCCAGAAAAGAACTTCAGGTTCACGACATAGTTGCTTTACAAAGAGCAAACAACAATGTCCTATTTAATGCCCTTGTTCTCTCTCCTCCCTCTGCAGTTTCTCAGGGAGAGCTTGCAGCATTTCTTTTTCAAAAAGGAAGAAAGGCGGAAAGTGCAATCAGAAGCAAAACGTTCTGTCATTTTCCAAAGCATTAGTATCCCTTACCAAAACCATTCCGAGCTCTTATTTTGCAAGAGTTATTTACACTGCAACCTGAAGATGCTTCCTGTTTATGAAGCAATCATCGCAAATCCTGGCCTCACAAATCAAAAGCGGGTATCGACAGATCTTGACCTACACGAGGCCTGTGGGTGCTGCCTCCCTGTCTCGGGAAGGGAGAACACGGTGGATCGCACAGAACTGCCAGCAAGGGGCCGCTGGAGCGACCCTGGTCCTGCCATTTGTATTCCTGGCTCACGGTGGGACTCTGCGCCCTGGGGAGCGCTGGGGTTGTCGGCGTCTTCAAATGATAAAGTCAGGTACAAGGATGTGCGCTGAATAGTTTCTTCTGCAGAAATCGGCTTTTCAAGGCTATCTGTTCAGAGTACACAACGCTCTGACCTTACTGGAGAGGAGGATGCTGAAGAATTGCACTGTGAAATGGGCATGACAGCTGCAGGTTTCTGCCTGGAGGGAACTGCGGGATGGATTTAGAGCTTTTAACTCTACCACGGGGGGAAAAGCAGCATTAAAGAAACCAAGTACTCACTCCCTGTTTTAAAAGAGCAAGACAAATTACCTACCACGGACTGAACCATCCCTGTTAATTAAGTGTCCACCTCGGTGTCTGCACGCGTCCTCATTTTCAATGTAAGCAGATATATCAGGGGTTTGGAGTTGGCTGTTCGGATTTTTGTTTTCCTTTTCACTGTACATACATAAAATCCTGAGGCTTATTCTAAATGCTAAATCCTACCAACAGAAGAGATCAACGGCCACGCATTTTCCTGACGCGGAGAGTAAATATCCGTGCTACATTGTGTCCGATGATCCATGGAATAATCCACAGCAAAACAATGAGATTAGACGCATGAATTCAGAAAAAAGAGCATAAAGAGGACAGACTATTTGCAAACAGCGTCTGCACAGCCTGTCTTTAAAGAGAAGCTCTGTGATCCTAAGTGTGTCATTCATAAAATCACCAAAGCAGGAGCTCTGGTACATAATTGCTTTCCATATGGCATCAGCTTTGCCAGCACTTGCCTCCTAGGCACTTTGCATAAACAAATCTCTTGTTTCAGCGGGGGATCGCGCTTTAATTTTCTAAAGGTAGAAAACCCGCACTCGGAGGTGCAGCACTGCCGCTCCCTTCAGAAGATCTGCTCGCTCAGCCGGGTCAGATACACCTTTCAAGAAAATCACAGCAATTCCAAGAAAAACAGCTTCCCGCACAGAGCTTTAATGACAAGAGAAAATGAGAGCCTGGCAGGCAGAGGGAGCATCTCCTGCCTTCGGTCCTCGCTCCTCACCAGAAGAGGCTGAGCAGCTGTTTTCCTGCACTGGAATATGGATTTAAACCACAATTATGGCATGGAAGTCGAGGAGAGAGGTGATCTCTAGTCCTTCTGCACAAATCAGCCTATCCCAGAACGAGTAATCAGAGGCTGCTTTAATAAGCTCCAAGAACCAGCAACAGGCCTCTCCATATGTCAGCGAGGGGCGGGAGCAGGTCAGTACAACAAAGTAAAATTTGCAGACATAAATAGAATTAAATTAGTGGCAGAAGAGATGAATAGTGAGTATTTTAACCATCCAAATTAAGAGCACGGCTCTTCAGTTTGCTAAAGACCGGTTATGGCAACAGACAGTCACTTCTTCTCCTCTCAGCACCAATGAAGAGGCAGAATTACTGCTTGTGTCTGGTAAAATGTGCAGCGTGGCCGCCAGCTGGGAATAATGTAAAGAAAATGGCATCTCAGGGGTGCGGTTGGGGATGGGAGATTAATTTTTCAAGTGCAACATATTGCAACAGCTCTGCAGAGACAAATGCGGAGGGGAAGCTGAACTGCTTACAAAGAGATTGGATAACTTTGAAGATCAATTAATGGGACAAACACAGAAGCCTATTTTCTTTTCTCGTGGCACCAAAGGACAGGTCTGGTTTAACAGGACAACTGTGACCATCCAGGACACCTTTCAAGCCAAGTTACTTACCGTGGGAGGTGCTGATGTAGCAGTTAAAGGCTGGGGATCGCTCCCAGCTAGAGCTCTCACTGTCACAGATAAGGGCAGCCATGCACCTGCCTGTCAGTTACAATCAGAGCTATTAACACGGTAATTAGAAAGGTCTGGAGCGATCTAACAGAGCAAACAGTGCAACGAGACCTGGGGACACCAGGTAATGCAATGACGCAAAAGAAAACTGCTTGAATAATGTAAGTGCAATCCACTGACAGGTTAAAAACAGCTTCTGCAAGACGAGACTTTTCTGTCATTTAACAGAGAAACATGAGAAGCAGGAGCCCTCCCTCGCCATAACAAGCAAATCCTTAACAGAGAGGAAAGGTGACGGCACAGCTGCGGCAGGAGCCTCTCATGTTCCTACCAAGGGCCCTTTGGGGGCACAAAACCAGGGGTATGGTCTCTTCTCTGGGTAAGGAAGGGGCTGTGTGCGTAAAGCAGGAAAGTAAATAATCTGTCTCTGGGTACACTGCTTCTGATATTGCTCTTTTCAAGCCCCTTGCTGGTTATTGCTCCTCTTTCATGGCAGAGCAGTCACAGAATCCCACAATGTCAGGGATTGGAAGGGACCTGGAAAGCCCATCCAGTGCAATCCCCCCATGGAGCAGGAACACCCAGATGAGGTTACACAGGAAGGTGTCCAGGCGGGTTGGAATGTCTGCACAGAAGGAGACTCCACAACCCCCCTGGGCAGCCTGGGCCAGGCTCTGCCACCCTCACCCCAACAAGTTCCTTCTCATATTCAAGTGGAACCTCCTGTGCTCCAGTTTGCACCCATTGCCCCTTGTCCTGTCACTGGTTGTCACCAGAAGAGCCTGGCTCCATCCTCCTGACACTCCCCCTTTCCATATTGATCCCCAGGAATGAGTCCCCCCTCAGTGTCCTCTTGTCCAGCTCCAGAGCCCCAGCTCCCTCAGCCTTTCCTCACACGGGAGATGCTCCACTCCCTTCAGCATCTTGGTGGCTGCGCTGGACTCTCTGCAGCAGTTCCCTGTCCTGCTGGAACTGAGGGGCCACAACTGGACACAATATTCCAGGTGTGGTCTCCCCAGGGCAGAGCAGAGGGGCAGGAGGACCCATCTATTAGTGCCCATGTCATCGGCACTGGGTTCCCAACAAGAGAAAAGAACTTGTAATTGTCTCACCCTTCCTGCACAAAATTACAATAGACATGGTGATGGGTACACAAAGACACACAAGAGAAGGGATCCCTGGATCCTTGGGAGATCTGAGGCTGCTCCAGGCGGTTCCCTACTTGCTGCAGCACGCTCAGCAGTGAATCTCACCGTGCTCCTGCTCGCAGCCTTCATGTGCAATTCCCGAGCAGGTCTGCGGGCTATGTGGTGACTGCAGGATGAGGTCTCAAAGAGATGTGCTGATTTCTAATATCTGTGTGATGAACCATGTACCACCATCCTCCCCTGTGCAAGAGAGGCCCCTAATTCTCTCTGAAGGTGAAACACTCGGCTGGAAACAAGGCTGATGGAATAAGTGTACAATTACTATATTGCATCTTACAAATGGGGTTGCATTATCTAATCACATGTATAACAGGCTGCCTGACAAGACAATTCCTTGCCTTGCTGCTCTGACAGTTGCTATTGCTTCCTAAAGAATAATGGAAAGGCCGAAATGCTCCAGGCAGGAGCGTGAACAGAGAGCAATACCTACGCTGCACCCAGTTCCCTGTCACCGGGCTCAGAAAGTTGGGATAAAGGCCCTGCGGCTTCTCCACTCTGTTCAGGACTTTGCGGATGTTCATCACCTAGGAGAGATGAGACAAGAATGATGTTACTTTGCTGCTGTTGCACTGTTGCTGAGAATGTGTAATTGGTCGGTGCTGATCCCTGCCTGAACGAGCACGGCAGCCTGGAATGCTGAGAATCAACTGGACTCCTCAGCACAATCTCTCCCCAGCTCTGTGAGGTTTTAGAGATGATTCTGAAACCCCGCAAGGCCCCGGTCCAGCAGGCAGCGGCCCCGCAGCCATCCCGAGGATCTGGGATCTGGGTGGGAACGTATGAGAAGCAGAGGGTGATTTTTTCCATGATTCAAAGGGAAAGGAGTGGCAGGGATGAGTGACTCACACAGCACTTAAATTCACCACTTAACATGATGAATTGGGGCCTTTAATTTCAACAACACGCAGCTCCTTTAATAAGCCACAACAGCCATTCCTATTCTCCAAAACCTCCCTTGGTTTCACCCCCATTAAGTCCGCAGGCCTTTCCCATAGGGACAAAGTTAAATGCTATGCAGAATAACTATTCTATTATAAACTACAGAGCAGCTAATACACTCTAAAGCTTTTATAAAATTAGACAATTTGTACGCCAAAAGCTGGCTACAGACTTAACTCAGCGCTTCCAAGTAAGTCGTCAGGCTGCATAATATTTACTGAAGTTTAGGAGCGTGGCATATTAATGACATGTTTGAATAAAAGACACAGATGGACTTTATTCCTGCTAAAATCACACAAGTCCCAAGCTGCAAGTTAATGAGTTGATCTGTTCCTCTGAAGTCATTTCCCACAGGATGGGCTGTTTGAGCCCACATCATCCTACATTTTCTCTCTCAGCGGGCGCTGGGATGAACGTGATACACGTTCTGTGCACGCACAGCCAGTGGAAGGTTCTGCCCTTAGCCCTCTGCAATCTTAGGAGGCAAAAACATCTTAGGCTGGGGACAGAGACTTGACCCTGGCTCAAAATGCCACAGTTTGAACCTGGAATATTGATGCATGTGTAGTTTTTAACGGTGTGTCTTCTTGCCCCGGTGTTTTCAGCGCTTGCCTCTCCCCCCACCTCCTCCATTTCCTTCCCAGGCATTTTCTTTCCATACCCGTTGCCTTTACTGGTCTTTCCTCAGCTCTCACGTTCCTCCGAGCAATTAGTCATTATCACTGTCCTCAGGAATCTTCAGCTTGTCTCCTTTATTTCAAATCATCAGGATCTTCCCTACAGTTTCCTGGGTTTCTCTTCTCTCCTGCTCGCCCCTCTGTGACATTCCTCCTGCTCACCCCACCTTATCGCTTCCCAAACACCCCCTCCCAGTCTCCACTGTGCTCTCCCAGCTCCTTCCTTCCCATCTCCTCTACAAATTCTCTTCTTGTTTCACAACTGACAGACCTGCACTGAAAATATCCTGGAAAAGTCAAATTTTGAGCTGTTTCTTGGCAATCCCAGAACCTCTGTCTGTTTTCACCCCACTGGCCAGGCCCCATTTCCTCTGGGCTCTTGGGGCAGTTTGGATTCTAACTGGAACTATTGGTCTCCCTCAAAGCTGGTTCCTCAGGGCCGTGCAGCGAAAGCCAATGACTTTGCTGGTATCCAACAGCGTATTTATTAAGTCGCTCTCACACGCACTACGAGATCACTTGTGGAAAAAAGAAAGCTCAAGGTAATGTATAATATTAATAGATTTTCAGTTACAAGTTACACAAAAGGAATCCAATATGTCAACTGTCAGGCCTTTCCTACGCGAGGAACCTCAGCAGAAATGTTGCTGGCTGGAGTGTAACATTTAATGCCTGTTTAGAGTAAAAAGGTCTGCAAGTACAAGGTACTGCTATTAGGATATCAGAATTAACAATTATCTTTGCAGTCTGCAGCCAACAGACGGTTTCATTTTGGCCGTGTCCTTGTCTGAGGAGGTTTTTGCTACAATTTCACAAGGCATTGGGAAGTACTTGGTACTTGCCTTTTCTGCAAACACCGGGTTGCCAGAGAGCTCCGAGAGGTGCAGGAATTCCAAGTGCAAGGTACCAAACTCCGCTAAGATGCTGCTGCCGGCGGATGCCCAACCCCAACTCCAGCTCATGCCGCTGCAAGGAGAGAAAAGGGAGTTTTCATTGCCAGGAAAACGCAGCCAAAGCCCCAGGTCCCCGCACCGCGGTGCAGATCCTGTGCTAAGTGCATGTGGTGCACACCTGCTCCCAGCACCGACCATGTAAAGCTCATTATAGAGAGATGTTTAGGACTCTCACATGGAGTTCTAGTGGGATGGAGCAACAGTTTTACGCAGGACAAGGCAAACACATACTGGGAAACTGCAACTTTTGTGGGGGAGTAATCCCTCCCAAACAGATCAGCTTAAAGCGAACTTGGCTAGAACACTGACAACCTGCCGCACACAAGGTATTTTGGGATAAAAACGTGTCTCTAGGTAGCCTGGACTGAACTCTCGCATCCCAAACGTTCCACAAGTCCAACAAGGCTGCTGTTTTATGGAGAATCCAGACGGTCCCCAAGCACCTTGTTTCAACACGATCTCACACTCGAATTGGACTGAAAACACCGCGCGGGTGCTAAACTCGTGTTCTGTGTCAGAGCCGCAGAGGTGGCAAACACCGTGTGAAGAAGCCAGTGGTACAAGGTGCCTCTGCCTCTGCTTTTGATGGACTGGGATCCTTTCTCAGGTTCTGTTTGTCTCCTCTCATGCTGTCAAGTCCACACCAAGAGAGAAATCAGCACTGGAGCAAAGCGAGTCCATTCTGGGGATGAGGGGGGAATCGCTTCTCCGTTAAAACTCAAATGCAAGGACACAGGAGGGCAACAAGCACTGACAGCCTCACCCTTGGATTTGCTTTTACATTCAACCAATTCCTCCTTGTATCCCACTGCCAGATTACAGCCCCATGCCCTCCAAAATCAGGCGTGAAAACCCCCTGTACCCTTAGGCCTTGGTCCCAAAACAGCCTCTGCAGGTGTTGGCTCGGGGGAACTTGGCTGAACCATCTCAGAAGTGACGTGGCTTTGATTTTACATCTCTTCACAAGTGTTTTGGGGTTAATACAGATGAGGTAGCAGGTTTCCCGTGATGGGGGTGGCACTAGATGGCGCCTGCAAGCTTGGCTGGTACAAGAAAATGGGTTTTGTTGTTTACAGGAGGCTAAAAACTAACGATCTTTCTGAGGTGGGGGGGAAGTTTCCCCTCCATGTGATATACAGAAAACCATTTCAGGTCCAGAGCTGTCTGCTTTGCCTTCAGACAAAAAAAAAACCCATTAGATAAGCAAAACGTTCATGCTGTTTCAAATTGCTCAGTCACTGCCAAACGTCGGCCTTCCCTGCGGACTGTCAGGAGGCTGCAGCACCGGCTTCTCATTTGAAAACAGTTTGCAGCTAAAACTGGTACCCCAGTAACACGGAGTGTTTGTGGCTGCAATCCCCAGTGCAGGCAGGCGGGTTGATGTTGGTGTTAATATCGCATCAGATGTATCTGCGGAACCTGGCAGCAGCCGGCCCGGGGATGAGTGTGTTAAACAATCCCACCCACGGTGTTCTCATACCTGTAAAGAGTCAATTACTTTTTCTTTATTTACTGCACTGAAGGGACCTTGTAACAAATACGATCTCACAAACGCAAACAGCCTCCTGAGCTCGTTCAAATGAGGAGCTTGGGAGTGACCAAACAGGGCTGTGTTTGTTGTGACAGGGGCTTTGTGGGGTCACAGTGGCCAACACGACCCTTCCTGGGAATATCCACCCCAAATATACAGCCAGGCATGGCCTGCGGGGGAACCCTGCTCACAAACCACAGGAATACTCCAAGAGAGGTGGTGTGGAGGAAACGAGTGCATCCGCAATGTGTCCCTGGGTTAAAGAGCAGCCTGCAATGACCCCCTGCAGGAAAACACTTCCTCAGCATTCTGGACTGGGCAAACTGGGGCTTCACAGCTTCCCTGATTTATAACATCTCAGAGGAAACTACTGTTTACAGGACCTTGGTCTTCAAGACAAAAGAAAATGCCTTCAGCTCTCTTTATTCCCCCAGATAAGTGTGACTTCTATTAAACATCGTTGAGGGCTGAAAATGGCTTTATCGTCTCCCTCCCTCACACAGATCCAAAGCAGCAAAACAATATGAAGTCAAGAGACCAGGCGGGGATGATGAGGATGAACGTGGAGATGCAGAGGGTTTAGGGAGATGTGAAGGAGGGCAGGGGCCAGGGACCTGGAACAGGAGGTGTTGGGAGAGAAATCACAACGCAACACGCAGGCTGAGAGCAGAGAGCAGAGAGCAGAGAGCAGAGAGCAGAGAGCAGAGAGCAGAGAGCAGAGAGCAGCAGCCCGAGAAGACCACGCACTCCAGGAGCTGGCAAACACAGTGGCTGGACCAGCAGGATGGAAAACAAGCCTGGGCGAGATGTGATACGGTGCCTGTGTGGAAACAGAAGGGGACAGGGACACACAGCAGCGGGAGGGGACACGGGAAAAGGTGGTGTGAGGCGACAGGAAGAGATAAAGCCCGTTGGCTGTGGGAAGAGCTGGAGGGTGGGTGCGTTTGTATCGGTGGCCTCAAAAATGGATACACAGAACTGACTCAAAGCCAGCGTTTGTTTCAAATATCTGAATGGCATTCTTAACCCACTCTCCCAAGCTTCCACCGGCAAAAGCCTACACACGCTGCAAGACTCTCCTTTTGAGACACGCGGGCTCTCTGGAATTAGCACACCCTTGCAAAAGTAGAATCGGAGAGAGAATTCCTTCTTGAAAAACTCTTCTGGGCTTTGCTTTGGCCCCAACATCTGGGTCAGCGTGCTCTCACAGCGCCGCCTCACTCTGCCTCCACTTCCACGCTGAATAACTCCCTTCCCCTTTGGGTTCACAGCCTTTGGCCGTTCATCATGTTCCTGCGGTAGTCAGACTTCAGGTTCAGCTCACTTCATCCGTGCTCCTAAATCAATTGATATTCCGAGCCCTCCCAGCAGTTCACGGCCCCAAAGCCAGAGCTGGAGCCAGTAATACAGGTTCTGAATTGTGGGCTCGGCGTTATTTTGATTTTCTTTGCTCTTAGTCAAGGTCATCGGCAAAACATTTTGGGAATGTCTGGGCAGACACAGTCTGTTTCAATTGTCTCACAAAGGGCAGGGGAGGGGTTGGCATTTCTGTGAAAGGTTAGTCTGTGCCGAGTCTTCCTCAGCCGCCGAGGAAACAGAACGTCTCCTCTGCAAAAAGAGACAATTAAAGTCGTGGTGGTGGCTCAAATCTTCACCAGCATCACGCGCAGGTGAGACAACTGAAGGGTGACAGTGATATTTGAGCAACGGATCCGCGTGAGCCGAACATTCGCAAGTCTTGCACTTCGCAGAGACGCGAGCCAAACGGGAGATTTGGGCTGAGAGATGAATAATGATTTTCACGGCTGCTGCTCTGAGTTTTGCAAGAGGTGAGGATGAAAGGCTTTTGTTAACCCACATTTCCTGCTATCTCTGTTTCAGCCGCCACGCAGCTTTCACCCTGGGGGATTTGTTTGTAGGCATTAAAATGAGCCAGGGAGCCATTATTGGTCTAGTAGTGAGAATGAGAGACTGGGAGCCTCCAGCTCTGCCTCTGTTCACTGAGACCTGCAGCCAGTTATTTAACCCGGCTGCCTCAGAGCTCCCCTCCAACCTGCGAACAGCACCTACCTGACCCGAAATGTCGCGGCTCTATCTGAAGGATACACCCGTGCCTGAGCGCTGCCTGCAGCGAGAAAACTAGAGGATCTGTATATTCCCCCTTTCTAGCAGCAAAACCATCAGCCAGTCCCATCCGGTTCCATTTCTCATTTTTTCCAAACGTGGAACCTGGATAAATTCACATACATCTAGTTGGGCGCGCTGCAAAAATACAGAGTGTGCCGCGTGCTACGTGCAGACTACAAATAACCTTTCAAAGAAAATGAGAGTATTGCAGCAGGGAGCCCTGCCAAAAGGTAGAGGAAGAAACTGCGGCTAGGCCAGAAATTAATAAAACACAGCTGGGTTTAACTTGAGTCACCTGCGATCTCTGCCAAGGCACCTCTTGGGTTTTGAGTTGGCAAAATAAATGACCTCGAAGAATCTGCACTAGAGGGGGCACCTCTGAGGAACTGCTGCTGTTCCTGCTTGAGTCCTGGTCTTTTACAAACAGTAAGAGAATGACATGTTTGTAAGGACGGGTGTCTTGCCTGCCCAGATTTATGACGCCACGTGGGATGCCAGTGGGGGTGTTGAAAGCTGGCAAAAGTTTCTCTCCAAGTTCCAGAGCTTTACTCTTGAACACCTGTTAAAAGAAGAAGAGAGGATAAATATTTAATGGACTTCTTGTGAATACTAGTCACAGTGGATTCTTTCAGATCTGCTTTTCGAATCCAACACGCCGTTATAGAAAACGAAAAGCGCTGCGCTGTAAGAATCTGCCATTTCGGGTGAGCTGCTGCCCTCGTTCCACTGCACGGCAGATCTGAACCCAAAGTCACGCTGAACTTTGGGATCTATCTGAATGTATCAAACCAGCCCCAGTCCCCTGCAAAACCCTCTGCCTGGGGGAGAGCAGCCAGAGCTGAGCACACCCCATTTCTGTCGTCTGAATTGATCCGCAGGTCACTCTTTGGGGACAAATCCTTCCCTTTTCCCATGGTGGCAGAGGATGCAGGGAGGTGAAATGGCTGCATTAAAACCAAAAGAAATCATTCTAGGATGGAGCATTGCTAGATATACAACATGGGTCTGCCTAGTTTGTGTCATCTGTTGAAAAAAACCCCCATGATTTCCAGCAATCTTTTACTTGCAGCTCTTTTCCAGGAAGGGTTCGTGGTTTCATGGCTAAGCTGCTCCTTTTCCATCTGTAACGCCTGAGTTTTGGGCTTTCAAATCAAACGATAGCTTGCGGTGGCTCGTGGCACAAAGCTACCATACACAATTATTTTGGGACAAACTGATACAAACACTAATCTTTGCTCCAGAGATTAGTCCTGATCAAGGGAAGCTTGTAAGTGACTTAGGAGATAAAGCACAAGCCTTTTACCTCTAGCCTCCCTATACCAGCCCAAGCTCTCACAGTAGTTCTCAGAAAGCAGGAATTTATTGCTCTAAAAATACAGCACAGAGGAAATCTGAGCTCTCCTGTGGGCTTTGCAGACCTTTGATCCACTCACAAGGAGCCAGGGGTTTGGTTCAGAAGGGAAAGCAAGAGACAGGGACTTGATTTTTGCCTTTCAGGCTGGTGACACTGACTGGGTATGTGACAGGCACTGCCCTGGCTGCTGAGCATCGCTGCTGACTGCACTTCAAGAGGTCACTGCTGGAGGTTTATGGTTTAACGTGGCTTCTTTTTGCTCTGTCGATCTGAAGCGCGTTGAAGTTGTGACTGAGCCAGGCCCTGAGTCGGGGTATTGAGTCTTTGAGAGTTTTCCCTGAAGGGAAATCACAGAGAGAAGTCATTCCTGGAACTCATTTAAAATGCAATTGAAGTGACAGAGCTGCTCCTGTGACTCCACGATTAACGGTGCCGCTACGCTGAGCCAGCCCGTCCCACTGCGGCGCACAGCACCCAGCCACGGGCTGAGCTTCCACTCCAGAGCCAGGCTGCCAGGTCCTCCGCTCACAAAACTCCCCCTTAAATCAGACTTTCCGCTCGCCTAAGACTCCCAGGGCAGAGGAATAATCTCTTCATCTCTACAGCCAGCTGTAAAATTCCAGTCCAGTCACATTATCAAACAGATTATGGCATTAAGGCCTGGGCTGTGCTGGGCTGGAGAGAAAGAAGAAAAGTGGAAGTGAGAGCCTCCTGCTTCAACCAGGACAGAACTACCGCTCCAGGCACCGGCCAGGTTGAGTTTTAAGCACTTTCCACTAACCAGGTGCCCTTCTTAGTCCGTGATGGGGTCTGGAATGATGTTGGATGGAATACTGCTCATGTTTAGAATACACAGGAATGAGTACAAAGACAACGATCACTGCAAATGGCATTTCACCGGGGAGCAATGTGTCCGACCGAAAACACGTCTTGCTACAATTGCCCACAGGAGAAAAGATCTTTGCAAATGAGCCGTGCTCGGTATGTGCAAGGTAATTATGCGAGGCTTAATTAAAAGAACATTAGTGGCATTTCGATATTCATAAAAACGATAGGCTTAGCCTGTTGTTATGGAGGGATTATCTGATGCTCAGAGAAAAGCTGCTGGAGAACCCTTTCAGTTCATTATCGGTGACTGTGAGACATGCGGAGCTGCTGAAACAAACCTCTTCTCCGGTTAAGTAGTAGGCGGCCAACAGTCCTCCAATATAGCGGATGTTCACCTCAAACAAGGATGCTTCTCCGTTCTGAAAATACATAAGGATACACTTGATTGCAAAGTCTGGACACACAAACGGCAGCTACGGGGAACAGATTGCAGGCAGATCCTTGAGCCTCCCCGTCCTCACCCACAGCGCAACGCGGCTTTTCCGCAAAGATCTCACTGCGCTTTATTTGCTCTACAGTGACAGGTGGAGCCTGAAGGGAAGAAAAACACCAAACTGCCCATTTATCACCAGTTGACAATATGGAAATCAGTCAGGGCAGATGTATTGTCCATCCATCCAACCCTGCCTTGAGTTACGCCCTGCAAAACTCTTTAGTTTAGGGGAAAATTTGCCCCTCGAAATGTTTTACTTAAAGAGGCAACTGTACAACCACATGGAAAATGACTTTCCCAATTTTCTATGGTGAAGAGGGCGCTGCGTTAGATAGAATTAAATGCACTTATTGCACTCAGTAGGTATTTTCTGTCACTGGAGGACTCACCCCGGTCTGCAGGCTCGGAGGGGACCTGTCTGTGGGGTGATGACAATGGCAGGTTTATGGAAAGACAAACAGTGCGATGACACAGACGGACACGGGTCACCGAGCCGCTCCACAGCCCACTCATCTGGAAGGAGTTTGGCTCTACCTGCTCGGCTGACGATCAGCAAATGTCAAAACGATTGCGTTCAAAACGCGCCTTTAAACAACACACGCTGCTTGGCCATTGAATCTGCGTGACAAATGGTTCACGCAAATGCATGAAGCCAAAAACCAGCAAGATCGTCCTCCAACGCAGTGTTTGCAGTGAGGAGGGCAAAGCAAAGGGGCACCTGACCCTCTGCACCTTTCCAAATACCTGCGGGTTACAAAGCGGAGCGACAAGGACTGAAATTGTGTGACGCCCGTTCCAAACAGAGCTGGTGGGCCCTGGAGTCGCCGCCTCGCTTTTCTGGACTATCAGAGTTCCTCGTACAGAGCCAATGTCTAATTAATTTCCCTCCTCCTCGCCCTCTGCTGTGCTTTCTGACTCCACCGATCAATCCATACCATTCATTCTTGTCTTTGCAGATCAATCTATTCTGCAGGCCAAGATTAAAAGCTTTTATGAAATCCAGATAAATTATCTCCCAGTTGATTTTGTCCCTTGTTTATCGATTCAGTAACGTACTGAGAGCACTCACCAAATTTATCAGATGTGGACTTCCTTTCATGAATATATGAATGCCAGTCGTGCCCTCCCAAATGATGCTTTTCTAGAAAGGCAGCTGCACGCATTGTTCCCACGGGGAGAACCATTTTTCACAACAGACAACTAGGCTGGCATTAAAAAAATAGAGAAGTTTGCCCTGCACTGTGGTTTTGACATTCTCTGTGTGTCACTGGTGTGATCCCATCAGCTCTCCCATGAGAAACACAAGAGCTGGCTTGGAGATCGATAGAGCTGTGGCAAGAGGCCCCGGCCACAAAGTGAGATAAGGGACTGAATCCTTCATCTGCCAGCACGGCCGGGCCTGTGGGCCCAGAGCCCCCGCAAGGCTGATAGCAGCACTAAAAGGTGGCCTGGAAAGCTCCAAGGGCCGCGGAGAGCGAGCGCCTCTGGCCATTTTTAGATGTAAGGCCCGTCCTTACAAAGCCAGGCTCAATATGCTGCCGCTGCGCAAGTCCCGGCAGTGACAAACCAACAATAAGATTAGTGTTTTCAATCTGAATCTACAGCATGGAGAGAGAAAACTCGTCTCATCGCAGGCAGACATTTAACTGGTGAAACAGAACTTGTTCTTTGATGAACAGAACTTCCTTGGAGTATCTAATAATTATAGATGTTTTCATAACCCAGACCAAAACGCAACAAACATGAAGCACTGCATCTCATTTTCGGCCTGGCTGGAACGCTGGGCCGCGGACAGGCTGAATTTGGGGTAAATCAGCACACTAGTTTGGCCTTAAAAAAGAAAACCACTGAGCTGAGTGGTTTCTTCCCCCTCAAACTTCATAGTTCCCCTCCCAAAATGATTCTTAGAGAGGATTGTGATGAGAACTGGCCGAACACGCAGTGTTTCTGTGACACAGACAGACATTCCCAGTAACTGACTCACCACATTCAAGTCAAAGCTCTTCTCCACCCACTTCTTTGCTTCTTGGAATTCCTCCTCGAGTTCCATGATGTAAAGAGTATCTAAGGCGTCCACCACCGTAGCTCCTCGAAGGCCTCCTGCATTGCAAACAAACAGCGCCATGAAATCACGCAGAATTTAGCTCTAAATGGATCTGCAGGAGCTGGGGTAGGAAAGTGCCTCCAGTGCCACCACTGGGGATGTGTGGACGGGATCCAGACGAGCTCTAACAGGAGCGGTGAGCAGTGCTACCCAGGATGGATTGCTTTGGGGAGGCCCATTTTTCAAACACCTGACACTTCTGAAAAATCACCCTCAAGGAGCAGCTCAGGGTCCACACTTTAAGCCATCAGCCATGACTACAAGTCTTGGCCTTGTGTTCCAGTTCTTGTCTGGGCCAAAGTGGTCAGGCAACTCCATCCCCAACCTTTGTTCAGCTGTAAACCCTAATTCAGCCTCTTTCTAACTCAGTTACAAGCATAACCCTCTTCTCAGTGAGGGAAGAGAATTGTGCTTTTATTATGCAAGAGCATCCAAGGCAGGACTTTGACCGTTCTGTCCTGGTTTTGTGTTTGCTGTCTGCGGCACAAAGTACTTTTGCACCACGCCATGACCCAGAGTTTCCCACCACCAGCACGTACACAAACCACAATTTCACCTGACAGCAGAGAGACCAGAAACTCATCTCGATGAGCCCTGACCAGAGCGGGTGACTCTGGGACACCTCCCTTCCTTTGGCTGGCAGGGCTGTGCCCATGAGCGCGATCACCGTTCTCCAGCTGCGGAAGCAAATGCCGACCAAGTACTTGGACCAACCGCGTCATCCATGTCAAATAATGGCATCCCAAGCGTTGTCTTACACAAACGGGCTATAGGAGAACTTCCAATGAGAGAAATGACATGGCCAAGAAAACTACGGAGGGTGTATAGACAGACAATCTTGTAACAGTTGAGATTAAATGAAACTAGAGATGTTAACAACCCTGGGCTGGAACACCTCAGTGCTGGAGTTTTATTTCTCTCAGGGGTCCCTAAGAACATTCCTAAGATGGGAAAGCAAAGGGTTAGAAACACATTGTGCCTCAAAGCTCTTTGTGCTTGAATTCCAAGGCCGTCACTTTCCTGGGTAACTTGCGAACACAAATCCCCAGGTGGAGGGTTCCAGTCTGGCATCCCCACCGGTCACGGCTCTGCGGATGCACCGTGAAGCCGCCTCCGCACCCCCAAACTCCACCGTCCCACCAGACAGTCAAACCTCTCGCAGACTCTGGCAGCAAAGATGCTTGGATGAGGTTCAGGTTTTGTTTCTGCAGGAGAAACTGCTGGTAATGCCTCTGTCCCGATTATCTCCCTTTCCAGTGTAACCACAAAGACTCACACACGCTGCTCACGCCCAGGGGTTTTCCCCAGACGCTGCTATTTGGCTCAGGTCGGTTCCTTTTGCTTGCTAACAGACTTTAAACACTGCCCCCAATTCCCCCGGCTCTTTCATTGCATGCTCAGATCCGTTTGGCACTTCTGCAACACCCCCAGTGCTACTTCAACTCCAGTTCTGCTTAAGAGAGGAAAACCCAGCTGGATGGACTGTTGAGGAGCTGCTGCAGAGGGGGGGGAGGCAAAGGTGAGACACGTCTTGAACCTTTAGACTTCGGTCTTTTCTTATTAAGGAAAAAAGCGCGACCGCGTCTGATGTACACGGTGCCTTTTCGTCAGAGAAGTGCTCAGATCCAGCGATTTCCCGCAGGGCTCATTGATGCTTTCAGCATTCCTCTCCCGTAAGAAAGGCATCCTGCCTTATTTTGTTGATGTTACAAGATTGCAGTTTTGACACTTTTCAGCCAGTCAGCACATCATTGCTTTAATAAAAACCCAACCAAGACTTTAGCGCTCAGCTACAGCTTGCTGGCTCTCGGATGCTGTCTGCATCAGAAACAGGGGCTGTGGAAAAAGGATGAAGGCAGCAGAGACAACCTCTAGAAATCCATTTATTCCTGCAGGCTTGTGAGATGCTCATCTAACTGGAGTTATCTCCGAGAGTGCAATAGATGGAGTCAAACAGCCACTAGATCAACTGGTGGCTTCTAAAAAACAACCGAGCTGATGTTTGGACGGCACGTTTTCCAAAAGCAGTGACCATGGAAAACAACATCATTGCAGTCAGAGCTGCTTTTATCAGCCTTAATGATTCTTCAATATTAATGATTATGTGATTTTTATACACTTTCCTATTAGCAAGGAGAGACACACCAGCTCAGCACAACACGGACGGAGGCAAAACATTTGCTAAAGAGAAGGAAGGGCAAGGCTGCCTGAGGCACAGCCCGTTACTGTGATATTCCAACAGCAACACTAACAGGCTCCATTTAATTTGATGATATATTCCACAAAGCCCTTCATAATCTGCAGAGAGACAATGAGAGAAGTTGGATTCGCTCCTACTAAACAGAGACAATAAAGTTACAATTTTCTGGGATGATTAATTGAAGTGAAAAATACTGCTCGAATTTATAGAGCCTTTGATGTTTTTAGCAAGTCAGGCCTTTAAATACATGAATTGCATCGGGGATTAGGAACGCGCTCGGATCCTCGCTGAAGCACAGCTCGGAGCCGCTTCGCTTCCCTCCCCGTGTTTGCCGAAGCGGAGGGCAAACTCGCTCCCCCGCTGCTTTGTCTTTGTGTCATTTTAAACATTTGTTTTCAATATTCCCCTAAACACGGTGTATGTGACGAACCGCAGGCTGTGTGTTTTGTACAAGGGTCTCGCCGACGTTGCCTTTCTTCTGCACCAGCTTTGAAGCGGTTGCAAAACACGCGGCTGACACTTTTCCGGCAGCAAACAAAGCCCATCGTGACACCAGGAGCTACCGTGTCAGCTCCAGCCGTCTCATGGGAACAATAGAAAAAGAACCTCCATCCCCCGCACCAGCCTGCAGAGCAAACCAGGCGTCAGGACGTCACTGCTGTGCGTCTGTCACTTGGCAGGACAGAGGGGACGTGTTGGAAGGACCCTCACCTCGCTGTGCACGCTGCCACGTTACCTCTGCGCTCCAGGAGCATCTTCTGCTTCATCAGCCCACGACACAGCTCCTGACACAACCTCCAATGGCTCTGATTGTACTCGGCTGTCAAAAGATGGAGCTATACATATCCTAGAATGTTTGTTGCAATGTATACGCGCCCATTTAGAAAGGTGGTGGTATCTGCTTGACGTGCTGCTTATTTTGAGACGTGGAAAAATAATCACCTTTCCAGATCTACACATTCTAATGTGAGCGATTTAATCAAAGGGGAAGCGGCTTCAAAAGGAAAGGGAATCAAAACCTACTCTGTCACTTGTGACTCTTGCTGACACTCCCCTCTCTTAATTACGGGTTTCAGCCTCATTGTACTCTCGCTGATGGAGGTTTAAAGTAGGAACCAAGAAACCCTCAAAAGAAACTCGCACCCAAAAATGGAAACAATGACTTTTAAGCAAGACTCAGTGTCTAAGTTTCCACCTGTCTCCACAAGTCTAAGGCCTTGTCTGCTGAGAAAAGCCGCCCTGGAGCCTGCTGCAAACCGGCCTGGAGGGGAGCCAGACCCATGTGGAGAGGGACGGTCACTTCGTGATGGGGAGAGGGACGGTCACTTCGTGATGGGGAGAGGGACGGTCACTTCATGATGGGGAGAGGGATGGTCACTTCGTGATGGGGAGAGGGACGGTCACTTCATGATGGGGAGAGGGATGGTCACTTTGCTGAGGGCCAAAAGGAAAAGTGTGTCTGTTGGTCACAGCTCTGGGCTCCACACCAGCTCCTGCGCTGCCCACTGAGTGCCCATGGCCATATTCTGAATGGGAAGGAGGAACCCTCCAACTGGGAGCAGTGGGAAGAACTGGGACCTCAGGCAGAACACAGGGACACTTGGCCAGGGGTGTTTCTAACTGAAGGACTTCACACAGCTCTTGTGACAGCAAGTGACAGGGTCTCTGCATGGAGTTCCATCTGCAGAGAGAGCAGCTCATGGTAGCGGCACAAAGGTTCGTCTCTTCCTGAGCTGAAGGAGGGTCTGTGCCACCCCGTCCCAGTGGATTTGCTCTTTTGTGCACGAGAAGAATGGAGACATCCATGTAGGCAACAAGGCTGCTCTGTTCCTGCTGCCACCCACCCACCCTTGTGAGCACTGCCACAGAAATCACTGACAAACGTTACGTTAATTAACATAATGCTTGTGAAAGGTGCTGAATGGAGCACTCGGTGGAGAAGAGATGGCATTGTACGCACACCGTGCCCCACGGCCACAGCGGAATGTGCTGGAACGCCGGCCTGGAGGAACAAGAGCATTCAAGTGATACAGAAAGGCCTTCGTGGGCATTAATGGCAGTGCCATCTCTAAAAACCACTGATAAGCCCACAGCAGCTTGTTATGCGCTGGGGTAGATGATCTGAATAGAAGGGCTCATCCGCTTCTCCCATCCCTGACTCGTCCCTGCTGCCACTAGCTTAGGTGTTCCATAAAGCCACGTGCACAGAACCCCAGAGTGTCAGGGGTTGAAGGGCCCTGGAAAGCTCATCCAGTGCAATCCCCCATGGAGCAGGAACACCCAGATGAGGTTACACAGGAAGGTGTCCAGGCGGGTTGGAATGTCTGCACAGAAGGAGACTCCACAACCCCCCTGGGCAGCCTGGGCCAGGCTCTGCCACCCTCACCCCCAACAAGTTTCTTCTCAAATTCAAGTGGAACCTCCTGTGTTCCAGTTTGCACCCATTGCCCCCTGCCCTGTCACTGGTTGTCACCCAGAAGAGCCTGGCTCCATCCTCCTGACACTGCCCCTTTCCATACTGATAACTCCTGTTTACAATGCAGGTTTGCCGGGGAACAACAAGGGATGGTCACAGGATAGCACACTGATCCAGGCATCGCCCAGAGGACAGGATTACATTTTTTTAGGAAGTTAAGATGATCTACTGAGCAAAAACCACACCCTTCAAACCACAGAACTGCCTTTTATCGGGAGATTGTGACATTATCCTGGGTTTAGCTCTTATTCAGTCTCTGTGGGAGCTACACAGAACAGACGACGGTCTCGGCAGAGAAAGCCACAAGTTTTCACACGGCTTCTTGCAGCCAAGGTCAAAACCTTCGACTTGAAAGCCCCTCTGCACCCCGCGGGCAGACAACAGCGAGCTGAAGGGCACCGTCCTGGGGAGATCTAACAGCAGCTACACGGCTGAGAAGTGAGCAGGGACTGAAGGACAAAATCAAGAAAGGAAAGGGAACAGAACCAGACCATGAAGAAAAATGAAAACCAAAGAGACTGCAGAACACTTGCAAGAGCATCCAGGATATTTTCAATGCGTTTCCTTGGCACCGGAAAGCAGATTGTGGATTTTGCTGCGCTCAGAAAAAGCTTTATCTTTCCCTGCTCTGTTCCTGCTCTATCAGTTCAAACCGCTCAAGTGTTGCCTGTAACAGAGGAAATCCGTCAGCCCTCTGGGCCGCGGAGCCTCACGCCACCTTATCCACCTTCAAGACGAAGCTCCATCACCCTGTCCAGCAGGAGCGGCCCGGGGTCTGTCAGCGGCTGCAATAAGGTGTCAGTGACTCACTGAGGAGAGAACAGACAATACTCAGGCAGCAGAGTGACTCACTGGGAACAAAGCACGATTCACTCACCTCCCTACCTCAGCGGGTTTCTGTTCAGCAGGATGCAGAATAACAGGCCCAAAGGGAAGGGACAGCTGGGACAGCCACTCACATTTCGGCTCCAGAATCTCGTTAAATCTTTTGCACATTTGCGCAGGTGACCCAAGTCCTCGCTCTCCCTTCTGGCTTTGCCAGCTCCATTCTTATGAAGTCCAACCAGCTCTCCTACCTGACAGACATCACTTTCCACTTATGCTTTTGGGGATTAAAAAGAGCCTCTTTGTCAAAATCAAAATCAGTTATCACCTCCTTAGGGTAAGGTATTAACAGGCTGGGGATCTAACTGTTCGAGTCCTTTTGCTACCAGCCGTAGCTCACAGACCCGCACCTGCTGCTCCCAAAGGCCACACAAGTGGCCGAATCCCAGGACGTGTTCAGCTCCCACAGCTCAGCAAATATTTGATTTTTCGAGACAAAGTGGAGCAGCTGTGATGGGAGGGACAGAGTCGCCTTCCCTCACTCCCCTCTTCCCAAAATAGCCAACGTGGAGTATCACAGGCCAGATACGAGGCGTGAAGGGCTCCCAGCTGCAAGTCTGTCCCTTAAGAGTCTTTAGAAAAGCTGGAAAAGTGATGCTTCAGCAAATGAGTAGCTAAGAGTGGGGTCTTTAATAGCCCTCTTCCTCAGGAAGGAGAAAAGCCTTTCACCAGCGGTTCTGCCCCGCTCCCACAGCCGCGCCAAGCTCGATGGCTCGCAGGTGTGCGATCCAAAGGGCGGCCGGCCCGCTGCAAAGCCAAAATAGCACTTAAATCACACACAACGAGGCAATCGTCGTCTCAGCTCTCACCAGTTCGCTGTCTAGGTGCGAGGAATAACGACGGTTTCAGTGCTGCCGAGCTGCGCTGCTTTGCGAGGCTGGAAACGGCACAAAAGTTCCCACGTAGCGGCAGAAGTATCTTCGCCAGTTTTCAACACCATCTCCCTGATGTCAGGGTTTAACTCCAATAAAATTCTTCTTCGTGTCGTCTCACCTGTGTTTGGAGAGCCACGTAGCCCTGCTGTCACCGTTATGAATTGGCTGTCACGGGGATGGATGGAAGCCCAAGCTCCTGTCACCAATGCAGCACGCAGCGCCAAAGCACTCGAGCAAGCAAAGAGGTTAAGGAATATTATCTCTAATGTCACGGAGGCAAGACCCAGGGGGGCTGGCCCTGCCCCCTGGCAAACATCCCTGTATGAAGTTTCTCAGTGAACAGAAACTGAATCCTTCATTTTCAACAAAGCCATTTAAAAACTCCGCACAGTAATGCATCGTGCCAACGCTTAAAATGAACAGCACAAGTCATTAGGAAGCTATCATACTTAATCTTGCATAGAGCAGGACTGTTAAAATGCTACAGAACAAAGAGTTTCAAATCGCTTTTTGCTAACTTTAATAACCAAGTTTACAACTGCAAGGCGAGAGGGAAAGGGGGAGGAATTTAGATCAGCGCAATGTAAACCTAGATCAAAAATGAAAGGGCTTGACTCCCACTGTTCTTGTGTCAAATCATATTTGTCAAAACAAAAATTAGTGCTGAAATCTTGTTTGGAATAAAAATTAGGATGCGGTTTCTGTGAAACATGATGAACTTGTTAACTGTTGAGGCACAGAAGACTCTGGTTGTTACTGGTTATTTACCTTCGCGTCTTGGGGTGCAGGCGGCACAGGCCAAAACAAGGACGGAAGCACTGAGATCCCTTCTCCTGGTTATGCTGGGGCTGGAGGCTTCAAAAGATTGAACTGGCTTGGATTAAAATGAATGGCTTGTTAAAATGGCCCTTTGAAAAGCAACCATCTCCAAGTGCCGCTTTTCTTGTTCTTTTGGGTTCTTTTTCGCACCGATAGTGCTTGGAGACCAGCCTGAACTTTGATCCAGAGATCTGTGTGAGCAGCCTGGGAGCTGCTGAGCCCACGGTGGCAGACAGCGCTGGGTGCTGGGGAAAATCCACACCTTTACACAGCTTGGGATTATCCTGGCAAAGCAAACTGTGAAAAATCACTGCACGGTTTCGTGAAAAATCACAGAATGGACTGGGTTGGGAAAGATGTCAGAGATCACCCAGTCCAACCCTTGGTCCAACTCCAGTCCCTTTACTAGATCATGGCACTAAGTGCCATGTCCAATCTCAGTTTAAAACCCTCCAGGGCCGGTGAGTCCAGCACCTCCCTGGGCAGCCATTCCAATGCCTGACCACTCTCTCTGCAAAGAATTGCTTTCTCATCTCCAGCCTCAATTTCCCCTGGCAGAGTTGAAGCCCATGGCCCCTTGTCCTATTGCTGATGCCTGGGAGAAGAGCCCAATCCCCACCTGGCTAGAACTGCCCTTCAGGTAGTTCTAGAGAGTGCTGAGCTCAGCTCTAAGCCTCCTCTTCTCCAGACTGAACAAGCCCAGCTCCCTCAGCCTCTCCCCATAGGGCTTGTGTTCCAGTCCCTTCCCCAGTCTTGTTGCTCTTCTCTGGACCCGCTCCAGCACTTCAATCTCTTTCCTGAGCTGAGGGGCCCAGAACTGAACACAACACTCCAGGTGTGGCCTCCCCAGTGCAGAGCACAGGGGAAGGATCACTGCCCTTGTCCTGCTGACCACGCCAGTTTGGATACAGGACAGGACACCATTGGCCTTCTTGGCCACCTGGGCACACTGCTTTGCAGTGACGATTCGCCAGTCCCCTCTGCGGAGTGAACAAGCGCTTGGGAGCCTGAACTCCTGAGATGGGATCTGGGTTTAGGCTGGAGCTCCTGCCAACTCTGGGCCTTGGTTTGTTCTGCCAGCAAAAAAGCAGGAGGCATTTTCCCACCTCCATTGATCACATTAGTTTATCCACCATCCTCTGACCTGGCGTTTCTGTCTCTGTTCCTCCTGAGCACCTCACACGGTCATTCATCTTCCCTCTGGAACGGCATCACCAGCCAAAAAAACACCCCCACCACTTCAATTTTTAACTTGTCCTCTCATAGTTGTCCTCTAGCATGGAAACCTTGCACTAGAAATCACTGCTGGGAGGTACAATCCAGTTCTAGAAGATCTTCTCAAGAAATAGCAAGACAATCTGCTCCCATTACGAGTCGGATCAAATGAGTTGTCAGTAATCTCTAGGACGGGGCTGGTACGATTTGTTCAGGCAACATCAATTAAACAGAAAATCCAAATGAAACGAGTAGAGAGGTTAAAGTCTAATTGTCTCATTACAAGCCGATCCCTCAGGTGCCTCCTGCAGGTGGAACCTGCAAAGCCAACAGCACCAGCCCTGAGTTACAGCCTTGCACTGGGTCTTATTTATTGAGGCTTTTGTCTGGGAGCCTGAGAGCTGTAACACGGTAACTTTATTCCTTTTATTTAAGGTAAACTAAACAAATTACATGTGAGCAACAAGGCAGCAGCAGAGAGAGATAAAGGGGACAAAAAAAGTAGTGCAAGAATTAGAAAAGATCTATTTCTTTTCTTATCAGCACATTCTCCTGCAGACTAGGAAAAAAAAAAGTCCATTAGCTTTGGAGCAACCTCATTTTTCTTTGCTTTCCAAATAAACCACTGCACCTACACTTCAGGGACTTCATCAGAAAACACTTCATATCCAAGGTTATTTTCCCATTTTCTTTCTATTAATCTCCCTCACTCCCTGCTGTAGATACCGGTGCAAAGGTCACACCCCAAATACGCTCCCCTGAGGTACAGAGAGGGGCTGAGCGCCCGGAGGAGCAGGACCCACCTTAGAGCCCTCGATGTCCAGCAGCAAGTGTACAGTCTTGAATCTGGGCAGGAACAACGCCAGGTTCCAGTATAACGTGGGGAATGACCTATTAGAGAGCAGTGTAGGGGAAAGGGACCTGGGGGTCCTGGGGACAGCAGGGTGACCATGAGCCAGCACTGGGCCCTTGTGGCCAGGAAGCCAATGGTACCTGGGGTGGGTTAGAAGGGGGTGGTCAGTAGGTCAGAGAGGTTCTCCTGCCCCTCCGCTCTGCCCTGGGGAGACCACACCTGGAATATTGTGTCCAGTTGTGGCCCCTCAGTTCCAGCAGGACAGGGAACTGCTGGAGAGAGTCCAGCGCAGCCACCAAGATGCTGAAGGGAGTGGAGCATCTCCCGTGTGAGGAAAGGCTGAGGGAGCTGGGGCTCTGGAGCTGGACAAGAGGAGACTGAGGGGGGACTCATTCCTGGGGATCAATATGGAAAGGGGGAGTGTCAGGAGGATGGAGCCAGGCTCTTCTGGTGACAACCAGGGACAGGACAAGGGGCAATGGGTGCAAACTGGAACACAGGAGGTTCCACTTGAACATGAGAAGGAACTTGTTGGGGGTGAGGGTGGCAGAGCCTGGCCCAGGCTGCCCAGGGGGTTGTGGAGTCTCCTTCTGTGCAGACATTCCAACCCGCCTGGACACCTTCCTGTGTAACCTCATCTGGGTGTTCCTGCTCCATGGGGGGATTGCACTGGATGAGCTTTCCAGGGCCCTTCAACCCCTGACATTCTGGGATTCTGCGGTTCTGTGAGCTCTGCTGAGCCCCAGGCCACGGGCGGCTCAGCCACGGCTGGAGGGGCCTGAGGCAACACGTTATCAATCACCCAACCCCAGACATGCTCATTTTTTTACAATTCTGGAAGAAATGCTTAGTGGATCCACCAGAAACCCCTGTATATTAATAAACACAGGGCATCACTCAAGACTACACAGAGGTTACTGCCACTCTGTAAGCTTCTATAATAAACTCAAAACTTAGCCCTAGACACTGTAGGGTGGATAATGTCACACTCACCCAATTAAGGAAAGGTCAAAGTGCTGCTTGTTCCCTGAAAAGATGCTTAGAAACAGGAGGGCAACTAATCCTGGAGCACGCGGCTTGGAGCCTGTGGGCATCGGATTGTGCAAAGAGACTCAAAGGTGACGCCGCTCTCAAAGAGCCATCTGCCAAACACGCCGACCCACCTCCCACCTGAAAACAAGGAATTTTGAGCAAGGAGATGGTCTGAACATCTGGCTCACCGGAGAGCTGGGTCTGGTTCTCACCGTCGACAGGAGCGATGTTCCAAGTTCACACGGAGCTGGTGAATCACAGCTCACCTGCACCACGCCGGGGGTGGCAGCGTATGCGCCGCGCAGCTTTTCTAGGTAAATCTGGCAGCACAGAGAGGCGGCGTGAAGTGTCGGCTTTTAGGTTGCTATGATCAAATTTAATACAGAGTGCGTTCCAGCTGGGGGAGAAATAGCTTTCTTGGATTACAAACCACTCATGTTTTTCAAATATCAATTTCCCTTGAAGAATTAAGTCTATCATTCAAACTGAACTAGCAGCGGCAGCTCTTTCCCAACCAAGTGATGGGGGAGAGAGAGGAAAAAAGAGAGCTCGTGCTCATTGAGGAATGTGGCAAAGCAGACTGTCTGGAGGAGATCAGCCGGGTGGGAACAGGTTAGAAATATTCTTATTATGAACTGGGAAAATAAATAAATTAAAAAGGTGTTCAGCATTACAATGAATCGCTTGTCACAGTAATAGCCCTTCAGACAGTTACTCCCTTCAGTGGAAGGGATGAGAAGACGTGTGATGAGTACCTATTGCCAACTGATTCTTAAAGTATTTAAGGCTTGGCAGCAGCTCCCTGATTTAATCCTCTTTTCCCCAGTTTCTCCAACCATCTTTCATCATTAGCAATCCTCCAAAAACAGGCGCTGTCCCATTACCGCCGGACTCCAAACTTCCCAGAGCCCCAATCAAACCGGTGTGTCTGACAGTGTCACGGGGGGGAAGCGGTTTGGCTGAGCCTCGAAAGAACCGTCCTTAATACGGGAGAGATACAGCAAATCCAGCCCCCACGCGTGCCCGGCCCATCTCCCACCGCACACAGATCCTACGGCAGGCAGACGACGTCGGCGCTGGAGAGCTCAGCACAAAACTGAAGGCAATAACCATTCAAATGCTCCTCCGGGAAAGAGGTTTTCTCCTTTCTTTGGGCAACTGGGCTCAGATGTGGTGAAGCAGAGGTAATTTCTCGGTAATTTCACAAGAAAGGAGACATTCTGGACTAACAGTTCAAGGAGGTTAAGCAGAAGACAACAGCAATACTGGTGAGGCAAAATACTGCTGCTGTCTCCTCTTCTGGATGTTTGAAATGAGGTTTGGACTGGTTAAAGGTAATCTGATTATACACTATTTATTGCTCCTTCACATACCTCCTTGAGGACTCACATCATTTAACGGGAGGGGTCCCAACAGGCCTATTAAAACAAACACACACGTCCTACCTGCAACTATTAACTTCGAGAGATATAGGTAGCAGTTAATGAGCAGAGACCGCTAATTCATCTTCGAATTCAAAGGAGCGGTGCTTCGTTATAATAATTGGGAAGAAGGTGCCTTTCTGTCTTCCAAACACGCTTCCCAAAAGCAGCTGTGGAAGATGCTCAGGAGGGGCTTTGCAGAACAGACACTGTGTTCTAGTTTGGGTTGGAAAACTGTTCATCCCTGACGTGGTTTTATCTTCAGTCCAGACAAGCAAACATCACCTCCCACAGAGTGGGAAATGATCTGGTCCTCAACACCAGCCCAGGGGCGAGAGCAGAATTCAGAGATAGAGGAATGAAACTGCCCTTCGCCTCAAAATGAAGTTAATAGGATTAATTATGCTGTTCAGTATGCAACAGAATGGGAGGTGCTGGGCCTGGACACCTGCTGTCAATCCAAATGCTCAAGTGACTGCTCACAAACTGAGGTAAAATCCCTAATAATCAACAACAAAATAATCTAAATACTTATTTGTGAATGCGATGGGTCAGGAGAATGCAAATGATCCATTAGCGTGTCTCAGCTGATGAGCAGGAACACATTGAGCCGCGGTAACTCCATCCCTCGGAACCATCTGCCCGTATTCCTCCTTTTCTCTCCTATATTGTTAAAATCACACCAACAAGACCCCGGCTGAAAGACTCCAAATGCTCTCCAGTATGTTGCTTGACAGGATTAGATATCAAAATAATCTTAGCAAATTGGGAAAATAGTCTGAAATAACCAGGATGCAATTCAATAAGGACACACAACGTATTTCACCCTGAGGGAAGAACAACAAACCGTGAAGCATAAGGAGCGAAGGGTTCGACAGCACTGCAGAAAATGACACCGAGGCTACAGCCCATCACAAATTCAGCTCAAATCAACAATGTTATAATGCTGCAAAAAGGAGCAAAGCCCAGCCCAGGACAGGTGAATGGTGTTTGTCACATGCAAGACATGAAAGGGCTCTTGTGCTCCACTCCGCACCAGCAGAGACAGAAACATCTGGCTCATCTGGAGACTTTAGATGGAGCGACAGCGCTGAGGGAAAGGCCACAGAATGTGACCTTCAATTAAATCTGGAAACATCTGGGATTGCTCAGGCTTAGAGGGAAGACCAAAGCAAACTTGCCAACATTTTGCAGAGAGATGCTGCAAAGAATAAATCGCAAACTGTTCTCCACATCCATAGGGAGAGGCCAAGTAGTCACAGCTTCACTTTGTGCAGGAGAGTGGGTCAGACACTATAAAACTGGAAAGGACCGAAGCAGAACGCCTGCGGTGACCTGCCAACACGGGGCAGCTTAGGCAAGGCTTAAGAATGGAAGGACTAAACGACTTCTCACTGTTCCTTTTCTATTCGCTGATAGCTCACCAAGGCGAATGAGAATTGCAGGTGCCCAGAAAGTCTCGAGATGCCCCTCGGAGCCGCGGGAGAGCGATGCTGAGGGAAGGCAGCGCCGCACAAAACGCTTTTTGATGGCTCGATTCCCCGCTAAACCCCCAAAGCTACCTTAGTGACAGAACACATCACAGTTACCATTTTGGATGTACACACAAGTCAGGAAATTAAAAATGCTGGTTCCCACAGCAACCAGGATGCAGCCTGCCAAGAGAGAAGGAACGTTCCAGCCTCGTCAAAAGGTGTTAATTTTAATGCCTGGAGGCGACTTCCACTTCCAGCTGCCTGCAGAAGCCAACGAAAGCTCCCTGCTCTCATCTATGGGAAAAACCTGACCCTCGGTTTCTTCATCCCTGAATTATCTGGAATAACACGGCACAGATTGGAGGCTGGAAATTAAGACGCGAGACAGACAGACCAGGGCTGGTGCAAAGACGATCACTGGGAATGCTGGAATCCTGGACCACACTTCAGGAGTCACATCATCTGTGCTTCCTCATCCTCCGGCTCTGTGCAGAAATGATATCTCCATGTAATCATGCATGTAGATAAAAGCACTGTGGTGAGAAACAGGCGTAACTTGGGTGTTCTTAATTGCATGTTTGTATCAGAGCAAGAATATTATGGGTATATTGAAAGTGGTATGGAAACAACCTCTGCCTTCAGAGCTTCCTCTTGAAACACCTTCATTTTCCTGCCTTTTTCCTCCTTTTTTCTTTTGGGAGCTGCATACAAAGTGTGTTAGGGTGCAGGAGATTTTTTTGAGAATAAAACATCAGAAGAAGGATGAACAATTTTAGTAAGTCCAAAAAAACCCTCCCCGCTTCTCACACTGATGCCTCAAGCAAAGGCTGCAGGATTTTCTTGAACTTCCAAAACATTCTCTCTAGAGACAAGAACAATCCTGAAAGGCTAAAAGAGAGTGTTCTTTACAAGCATAAAGGTCTTCAAATGACAAATGCCTACCACAATATTCTGAACACACAGATCCAACCTTGAAACCAGTGACAAACCTGAAAGTTGATGTCCTATGGGATGACCTTAAACCTACTGATTAAGTGAGATAAGAGACTCCTCTCGTCCCAAAAGGCAGCGGGATGGAAAAGAATATTGGGAACAAGTACCTGGAGAAATTACAGAAAAGGAGCCTTTTGAAATGTGATCTCCTGGAGGTGAATAGAAAAATGTCAAAATCTAACGCTAATCTAGATGAATATCCAATGAGATACATAATGAAGGTGGTGAGAAACTTGAGCAGTAGCACAAGAAAAAGATATCGCAAAGCGGTCAAGATCTAAATGTGAAATCTAACACAGCAAAGCCAGTTCTGAACCTGCCGAATCCCTTCACAAGTTTCAAGAGTGGAAAAGGAGTGAATTTAAAAAAATAGAAGATAAGCTGGGTTTTTGCTAGGCAGTTTATATCTAACCATAGATATAGCTGAATAAACAAGGCAGAGCTAAATACAGAGGGGGACAGATAAGAAAAACAGACGTCTCAAGGTATTTCCACCATAAAAAGGCATGGCTAAAAGGATATCTTTTAAATATTCTCAACCTGCTCTGCGTTTCTGGTAGCGTATCAGCAGGTGGGTTTGTGTCTGCAGCAGCAATTCCATAGAGCACCTGATTTTGAATACGATGCCTAGAGAACAAATGGAGCCCAGCGTTTCGGAACGAGATATTCTGAGCAAAGGGGAGGGATCTGTGTACTCAGGAGCTTCGATGATCCCAGTCTGTGTCCCGACACTGAGCTCCTCGGAGTGGATGTTGGAAGTGCCAAAGCTCCAAGTCGGTTTTTGCCACCAACGCCTCCGGAATCCAGAGGAGAATCGCTGAGCAGTCCAACTACACCCACTCTCAGTTGGCTGCCTTTAAATCACACGCTCGATATCTCTGAAGATTAGACAATTATTTCCGCATAATTAGTGGCCAGAATGAGGTACAAACAACATTCATAACAGGGTGATTAAAAAAAAAAAAACATAAAGAAGAAATAAAGCTTAAAGACAAGCTCAGTGTATTTTGAAATACAGCCCCCAGAGTGTGGAAAAGAAAAGGGAATAAAATAGTTAGAGCTTGGATTGTTCTCCTGTCTGCATGGTAACGGTGCTGCTCATGCGTGGCTTGTTTCCTCCACACCCGCGGATGTTCAGCATCTTGAAAAGAAGCCCCAAAGAACACTCTCCAGTCACAACATCTCAACGCGACTTTCCTTCCTTTCCTGCTCTCATTTGCTGCTTTAAAGGCTGTTTATCTGTCGGGTTTTGTTTGTTTCCTGCTCCTCCATTCCGCTGTGCAAAGCAGTTCTGACAAATCCCAGGCCGCTCTCCTACTTTTAGGCCTCATTAAACTCCAAACTCTCTTCAGGGTCAGTGGAAAGTTCATGAAACTCGTGAGGAAGCCCGTGATGATTAATGGGTTTTACACTGAGCTAATGCGAAGTTTGCCCGGTTTCCTGCTAAAGACAAACCCGGATCAAACCCTCGCTGTCCAACCTCCCCAGATGTCCTCGAATCCAAAGGGCTCAACACACAGAGACCTCGCAACATCTGCGCTTTGCATCTTGGGCCAAGGCTGCTCTCCACTGCGTTTTCCAATTTGTTGTTGGTTTTTGTTTTCTAAGGGATAAATCTCAGCTGGGGGGAGATTAATCTATTCGTTCAAATCATTTTTTTATCCAAAAATTGCTGCCACGACGGAGCTGATCAGGTCGAGCTCAGCCCCAGAAAAGAGGCTTTGATAGCCTGAAGAAAGCCCTAGGCCACGAGATGATACATTAACAGCTTTTTTTTCCTGTTTAAACTTTCTAAATTAGAATTTCAAGCTGACAAGTTACTACCTGTCAGCTGAGCCACTGTAATAAGCTTAAATCTCTGTGTGTGTGGTTTCGGGTTCAGCGGAGCCCTGATGTTCAAACTAATGCTTGAGGCAGCACATTTGACGGGAGCCGCTGTTCCCAGCGCGACCCAAGGGGAGAGCAGAACGGGGACGGATCTCCTGCACTGTTCATGACAAGAGGGGTGTCTGCAGAGAGTGATGGGAAAAAATAGAATAACGAGAAAAAAAATCCCCCAAACCAAACAAACAAACCAAAAATTTAATGAAATAGAACAAGGGCAAGTGTAGAGTATTGCATCTGGGCAGGAACAACCCCAGGTTCCAGTGTAAGTTGGGGAATGACCTGTTAGAGAGCAGCGTAGGGGAAAGGGACCTGGGGGTCCTGGGGACAGCAGGGTGACCATGAGCCAGCACTGGGCCCTTGTGGCCAGGAAGCCAATGGTACCTGGGGTGGGTTAGAAGGGGGTGGTCAGTAGGTCAGAGAGGTTCTCCTGCCCCTCTGCTCTGCCCTGGGGAGACCACACCTGGAATCTTGTGTCCAGTTGTGGCCCCTCAGTTCCAGCAGGACAGGGAACTGCTGGAGAGAGTCCAGCGCAGCCACCAAGATGCTGGAGGGAGTGGAGCATCTCCCGTGTGAGGAAAGGCTGAGGGAGCTGGGGCTCTGGAGCTGGACAAGAGGAGACTGAGGGGGGACTCATTCCTGGGGATCAATATGGAAAGGGGGAGTGTCAGGAGGATGGAGCCAGGCTCTTCTGGTGACAACCAGGGACAGGACAAGGGGCAATGGGTGCAAACTGGAACACAGGAGGTTCCACTTAAATATGAACAGAAACTTGTTGGGGTGAGGGTGGCAGAGCCTGGCCCAGGCTGCCCAGGGGGTTGTGGAGTCTCCTTCTGTGCAGACATTCCAACCCGCCTGGACACCTTCCTGTGTAACCTCATCTGGGTGTTCCTGCTCCATGGGGGGATTGCACTGCATGAGCTTTCCAGGGCCCTTCAACCCCTGACATTCTGGGATTCTACAATTCTGTGAAATCCAAAAAACCAAACTCAAAGCCCCAAACATCCCGGGATAAATGTCAGCTCTGCCATGAATCTCACAACCCCTCTCTGATATCTGGAGGATATCCTGATTCACTGCTTCCCGCCGACAGGAAATCAGTTTGTTGCTCCAGATTTCGGTGACAGCAAAACCCAATGTCAACTCAAAATGCCCTTCCTGAAAATAACATTCAACTGGGTAACATTATTCATTAAAAAAAGAGATGATGCCAGGGAGCTACAGTGTTCCAGCAACGTCCTCATCACAATATAGTTTTCTCTCTAAAGAGCCCACGGAGCTGTGTAACATCACGTGCAACAGGCAGCATGAATAATTCAGCGTATAAATTCAGAGAGCAATCATTATTATTATTTTAATCACATAAAAGGACACTCCAGGGTTTTGTAATTTTGTGATCACGGGGAAAGAGAATCACAGGCCGAACAGAAAAGCTGCACCAAGTGATTGCACAATTGGAGGTTACCATTTCTCTTCTGGTAGTTTAGAATGTTGCTAAATTAGTATTTTCATCCAATTACTTTTCCCACGTTAAATATTCATACATCAACTCCTGGCGTTCCTAATTGAGGTGGGCACGTTTCTTCCTGCTCTACGGTTTCCCAGCGAAATCACCGCTGAGGGGAAGCAGCTATTTGGAAAATGTTGGTTCAATGGGCAAGACTGAAGGGACAAACTGTAGGACGTGGAGCCTTTTGTGTCCAATTCTGTCTGGGACCTGAGGCGGTGGCCAAAGAGAACTCTAGTTATTAATAAAAGTTCCTGCGAAAGGAGCTTGGTGGTTTAAGTCCAGTGGAGACAAGTTACTTGAATTTAAATCCCAACGGGAGACAAGGTCACAGCGTCACTGTGCGGTGACAAAGGACGGAAGGCCAATGGTACCTGGGGTGGGTTAGAAGGGGGGGGTCAGTAGGTCAGAGAGGTTCTCCTGCCCCTCTGCTCTGCCCTGGGGAGACCACAGCTGGAATATTGTGTCCAGCTGTGGCCCCTCAGTTCCAGCAGGACAGGGAACTGCTGGAGAGAGTCCAGCGCAGCCACCAAGATGCTGGAGGGAGTGGAGCATCTCCCGTGTGAGGAAAGGCTGAGGGAGCTGGGGCTCTGGAGCTGGACAAGAGGAGACTGAGGGGGGACTCATTCCTGGGGATCAATATGGAAAGGGGGAGTGTCAGGAGGATGGAGCCAGGCTCTTCTGGGTGACAACCAGTGACAGGACAAGGGGCAATGGGTGCAAACTGGAACACAGGAGGTTCCACTGAAATCTGAGAAGAAACTTGTTGGGGGTGAGGGTGGCAGAGCCTGGCCCAGGCTGCCCAGGGGGGTTGTGGAGTCTCCTTCTGTGCAGACATTCCAACCCGCCTGGACACCTTCCTGTGTAACCTCATCTGGGTGTTCCTGCTCCATGGGGGGATTGCACTGCATGAGCTTTCCAGGGCCCTTCAACCCCTGACATTCTGGGATTCTGTGCATTTGCGAGGGAGAAAAACCCTGAAGGTTCCTGACTCTCAGCACAATCAACTTGGTATTTTCTCTGTATATATTCATGAGGTCATCACTTTTCTTCCCCAGCCACTTCAATCCCTTTTGATCTCAGAGAGCCAAAACAGCATTATTTCCATGCAACTGAGGCCAATGACCTCCTGTCTTCAAAACAAACTGTCGGGACAGTTCAGGCCAAAGTCTGAGCCCGGGACACAAACAGCCCGAGCAGGCACTGGTTTTCCAGGAACCACCACCCTGTGTACTCTGCCCCCAAACAATCCACTGTAGAACAACACTGAGGGTCCCACATAAAGAAAAACTCTAAACGCTTCGCATCTTTAAATCCAGCTGCTGTCACATCTTCACCACCCAGCTCTGGTGACCCGGCTGTGTCCAAATGTGACACTTGTCACATGGACTCGCATCAGATAAAGCTGCAGAGGCTCACAACGATGCACAAATTCAGCATATGCTGGGAGCAGCAATGGCTGTGACAAGGCAATTCATAATTTCAGGTGTGATTTTCAAGTGGGGAGAGAGGAAAAAAGGGGGGAACCTAGTTAAGGTTTGCTATTTTTATACTGAAATTAATACACTAATGTGCAGTTAGGTCGTGAATAATGACTGTCTAACAGCACAGCAAGGTTTCATATTTACTTGCTGTCACTGATCTCAGAGCAAATTGGCTCAGGTTATAAGTCAAAGAAGGATTCTGCTGCTGCCAGCACCGCACACTTCAAGAGATATCTCAAAATCAGGCTTCTTACCTTATCATTGTTAAAAGACTGTGCAATCAAAATGTAAGTGACAATTCAGCTGATGCATGAGCAGAAATAGATGCCAGCTCATTCTCCCCTAGCTGGAGAAATTCTGTAAAGCTAACAGGATTTAAAAAACATTTTGTCAGAAAAATAAGTGGCTATGACAGAGCCGGGGAGCGGGCAGAATAGTAATTCAGCTATCTAACGCTGGGTATCGCAGTGACAGGTGCGTTTCAAGTGCTGCGCTACACTATACGGCTGCCCTCTCCAGCAGCCCCACTCCGAGGATTCAACATGCTTTGCAAACATCAATTAATTTAATGCTCGCAACACCAAAGACTGAAATGCTGAGAGGCTGGGGTGAGAAGGGTTAAAACGACAAGATCAGCACTGGGAATGGAATAAATTCCTGCGGATCTCCACCTTCCACAAGCACGGTTGTGCCATTTTTTCCCCAACAGTTCTCCTAAATAAGCATGTTTTGCGCCTGATTCTAACAGGTCTTCCTTAAGTGCGGAGAGAAATCTTGCAGATGATTCTCAAACCCCTGCAGCTGTGCAGAAATCCACGTGGGAACCTTGTGGTGCAGGTTTTATTGCAACAGAGCCCGTTGTTCTGCCCCCGGGGTGTGCGACGCCCATTGCCATGGCACAATTCCTAGGGAAATCATCACGCATCTGAAATGGCTGCGAGTCTAAACCACGTTCAGCCCGCTGGAAGGCACGGGATGGGATGTTTAGCACAGCACATCCTGTCGCAAGCATCACAGATGAATAAACAACACTTAGGAAAGAAGCGCGGCTAGTGGGTTTAAGGAAAGGGCCTTCAAGTTGCAATGATTATAAATGACAGCAATTAGATGACTTCTGTACAAATAGGTTGTGTCCAGATTAACTAGCGTGGAGAAAGAGTTTTCTGCCTGTGATTTTCCTGCCATGGGGTGGACGCTGGGGAGGGATGTCAGCTCGTGGCCCTTAGAAGCAGCAGGATGTCATTTAGGAGCAGAAGGTGACTGTTTATTTTGTATTTCTGCTTTGATTAGGGAGAATATTTGATAAGAAGCAGCTTCTCCCGGGGTGAGGCTGATAAACTGAAGGCGCGGCTACAAGTGAGCATCACATCCACAACAGGGAAATGGATCACCCTCCAAGAACCCGATTGCTTCTCATGCGCACAACATCCTTGAAAATAGCCCCAAAGAGGCTCCTTCTCTCCCGCATGGAAGCGGCTGCAGAGGAATCTCAGCTTAATATATTGACACCTCCGGCCCGCAGAGTACGCGATTTGCCTCCACTACGTCTAGTTTGGAATGAAAAGGTGCAGGATGTGACAGGAAGGGGAATGGGCAACAATGAAGAAGACAAACGGTGCCCTGTCCTGATTTCTGAAAGCCTCTGAAGACAAGAGAGACCGAGGGCGGCAGGAACTGATATCCTAATGCTTCTGTTCTTTCCCAGCCACAGTTAAAAGGAGGAAGAGCCTATTAAGAGGTGGAAATGGACCATGTAGCCCCTTTTCTGCTATTGTCTGCAAATCCTTGTGCTCCAAAGCGTTTTTCCTAAGAGTCCTCACAGACACGCTATAAACAAACAGAGGCACTGCCAATTGTTTTAGCATGATAAATGCATTTAAAAGCTTTCAATATTTTTGTCTGTTTACAGGCGCGTTCCTCGAGGAATTCTGACAACCTTGCCGGAATGGACAAGTTGCAAAATGCTTCACTTAGCGCTGAAGTTCAATTTTCAAGCAAGAAACCTGAGTGCTAAAGTAGATTTTGTTGGGCTTTCTCTGCCTTCTGCACCTTCTCCCCACGGCACAAGCTGCACAGGCACGGCCAGGCTAGAGCAGAGTGAGCAGAGCAGGGAGATACTTGCAATGTGAATGAGTTAAAACGACAATTTATATCCCAAAGAGTCACTGAGTATCCCACCGGAACGAGCAGGGGAATAGCAATGAAATTATCTAAGAGGCTCACATAAAAAAAAGGTAATCTGCTAAAGAGTAAAATTATACAAGCCAGTAAGCACATAGTATAAAGAGCCTTTAATATTGATTCACTCACTCAATATTTCATGGAATTCACATCTTGTTCAACAGTGGAGAAACAAGAGAGAATATGCTCAGTTTGGCCAGCTCCTGACGTCTATGAGCTTAGACAAATAGCAGCCTTGTCAGGTTTGGACTGACTTCATGTTTTAATAAAGACGCTGGTTGGTTTTAGCACAGTTCTCAGACATATTTGGTGCCGGATCTGTAGCCAGAGGTGGTACAGGACGGACACTGAGAGATTCCTGCGGGAATGAGATTCCCAGCAATGGGATATGGGCAGGTAACTCCTGGGAGCTGTGCTGAAAGTCTCTCTTCATAAAAATGGCAAGAGTACAGAGATTAAAGCTGTTAGAGACACCTCACTGCATTGCAGAGGGAGGAACTGTCATGGACATGTGACCTTTAAAAGCGGCAGTGAAACTGCACTAAAATTGATTGAGAACTCACCAAACATGTTACCGATGTGGCCGTTCTTAGTCAGCGGTCGCAGTTCGTTTTTCCCAAGTGCATATTGCTTGTAGTTGTCCCAAGCGAATTTCATCATCTGTAAAAAGAATTGAATGAAAGCGCTTAAAAGAACTGAAAGTTTTCTGAAGTTCAGCTCTGGAAATGAATGGGAGTTTCCCATTCACTGCTGAACCCAGCAAGCAATGGCTCGTTAATTACAAAATCTGATGAATGGGGGCTGCATTCAGCACTTTGCTAAAATCACAAACCCATCGATCCTGGTGCAGATGTCGGGACTGGGACATTTCAGAAGTGCCACAATATCCAACACACAGACTCCAAGTTTCCCCTGGGCTGTGCAAGCCAAGCGAGAACTATAGAATGATGACTCAATTTCTGAATCCTTCACCTTTTTTTGAGGGTTATTGGTTATTTCAGAATGGTAATTCAAATGGGATAAAAACGCACAGCCGAAGCTGATACACCCCTAAGTATAGGAGTGTTACCTTCTGAGTGTTCATACTTCCCTACAATAGCAACAAGAAAACTTGATTACACTGTAAACTCACCCACCATCTGCCCACCTTGCAGCAGTTTCATACAGAACGCTGGCAAAGCAGCACCACCGAGGTGCACGACGCGCTTGGAAGGAAGAAGCCGGTCGTCGTTTGAGGACTGCGCAGAAACTCTCTATTTACCAACAGAATGCCTTCAGATAGGGGAGATCCGTGACATTTTGCTATCTTCCTATCAAAACTCCTATGTGCTTTCTTAAGCGAGCCCTGCAGACGGGCTGGGTGATTTCTAAGCGAGCCCTTCCAACTCAAACAATTCCTCTGGGGACATTTGAACTGTCCTGCCCGGGCTCAGCACACCCTGAGGACCGCGAGGCAGCGGGTTTGTGTTTCCAATACACACACACCCCAGCACAGCTTCTTCTGTCCTTTGGCTCCCGCTTTTAGGAAAAATTAAACCTCCAAGTCTCCTCTCTGAAGGCAGGAGACACTGGGACTTGTCAGCTGCTAAGGAGAGCCTTAAATAAAGCTCCTTTCATAATCCGCACAGCCTGGCTCTGGGCAGCTTCAGCCCCGGCATCGCACTGACCTGGACGTTCTTTGATTCAATCCCTGGAAAAGAGTCAGATAACAAAGGGGAAGAAGGCGGCTTCAGAGAGCCGACAATATTCTCTGCCGCCGCTCAACAAAGAGAAGAGTCTGCTAAAATGCTTGACTCAAATGAGGTATTTGAGAGAAAACGACAGTTTAAAACAAATCATTCCTTCACAGAGTGCCCTGCCTATTGTCCACAGCAGCGTTTACTGCTCTATTTCGGGACTGGAATATGCAGGTTACTTTGGTCTGAAATTCCCACTGTCATTTCAGCTCTTACTTTTGTCCTTCCCTCCAGCTGCGTTTCACAAACCCACCATCGCAAACCTCCTTAATTAGCGCACATACACAAAAAGCCACACCACCACATTCCCCCCCATCCCCTTTTTAAACACTGAGCTTCCAAAGTAAAGTTTCACCGAGCTGGTCATACGGCCAAGGATAAACATTTGCTGAACTGATTGATAACATTCGGACCGCGACACCACCAGAAGGAATGTTGGACAAGCAAATAAAGTCAACTTGGGTTTTCAAAGCTTGGTGTGGGATGAATTAGTCACCGGAGCGCATTGCTTCGAGGACACGGAATAACAAGCGGGCCGGGGGAAAGAAATCGTGCCTCAGTTTTATCACTCAGGGCGTTCACTTTAGTTTTGCTAGATTTATTTTTCAGTGCACACATTATTCTAAATGAGAATTTCTCATTCTTCAGTAGCATAATGGCAAATTTTTGAGGAACTCTGGACTTTCTGCAATGGTACCGAGCAAATGCTTTTGTGTCTCAGAGCTTGAGCCCAAAGTTCATTGCAGAACAGTGTTTCCCTAAGGCCAGTGTTCCCACCACGAGCCATGGAAGGAAACTGCCAGAAAATCTCTTTCTTTCTCCTGTAAGCAGAGCCCAGGGTGGCGAACCCGCCCTCTGACACCAGGAGGATGTGGAAACGACTGTTTTGTTGCATAAAAGCCCTAACACTGTAATCCTGAATCAGCCTAATTTTAAGCTGAGTATGACATTTCAAGTTGTCTCCTTCCCTCAACTTTTTTAACTCCTCCATGCCAAGAAGGTTCCAAGTTTCTTCTTCAAAGTGTGTGAGAAACGCAAGTGCCTCTGCTGTCCTGCTCCTGGGGATGCAGAGTTTGCTGCCACCTCCATCACAGGCAAGAAAACCACCCCAGGTTTCCCATTAACAGCTCTTTCTATCTTACAAGAGCAATTTCTTCCTCTCCTCCAGTGTTCTGACAGACACACCAGAGCCATCCGCTTCACACAGGACTCCCGAGCACCACTGGAATAAATACAGTTATTCTTCATTTGCCTATTTAAGCTGTATTTGTCACGGTGGTGCGAAAAGTCCCACTACAAAGTGATTTATCAGGCTGTGCCGGCCGCAGCGTCTTAAATTCTCCTTCTGTGTTTTGTGCTGAGCTGATAATCAGGCAGACGGAGGGTGGATGAGATTGGATGTGCCTCCTCATCAGACCGAAGGGCTGTCAGCTTTCCTTTATGGGAACAACGTTTTGCTCACTGCTTTTAAACCCTTTATATTTGGGAGGCAAGATCACAGAATCAACTGGGTTGGAAAAGCCCTCAGAGATCATCCAGTCCAACCCTTGGTCCAACTCCAGTCTGTTTACTAGATCATGGCACTAAGTGCCATGTCCAATCTCAGTTTAAAAACCTCCAGGGCCGGTGAGTCCAGCACCTCCCTGGGCAGCCATTCCAATGCCTGACCACTCTCTCTGCAAAGAATTGCTTTCTAATATCCAGCCTCAATTTCCCCGGGCAGAGTTGAAGCCCATGGCCCCTTGTCCTATTGCTGACTGCCTGGAGAAGAGCCCAATCCCCACCTGGCTAGAACTGCCCTTCAGGTAGTTCTAGAGAGTGCTGAGCTCAGCTCTAAGCCTCCTCTTCTCCAGACTGAACAAGCCCAGCTCCCTCAGCCTCTCCCCATAGGGCTTGTGTTCCAGTCCCTTCCCCAGTCTTGTTGCTCTTCTCTGGACCCGCTCCAGCACTTCAATCTCTTTCCTGAGCTGAGGGGCCCAGAACTGAACACAACACTCCAGGTGTGGCCTCCCCAGTGCAGAGCACAGGGGAAGGATCACTGCCCTTGGCCTGCTGACCACGCCAGTTTGGATACAGGACAGGACACCATTGGCCTTCTTGGCCACCTGGGCACACTGTTGGCTCATGCATCATACGGTACCTTTTCATTTCCCAAGACGAAGCTTTCCTTCCTCTAACGCTGGGGCCAAAAGCAGCAACTGGAAAAGTTTAAAAGCCAAAAGCATCTGCACCAATTCTGGCTTTGTGCAGCTGCCTCTCCAATCCAAATATAGCCGTTCAGCTTCCAAACCACTAAAGAGATTCATCAAGTTTCTAAAAGCGGGGACTCCACATTTATACATGGTACGGAGGACTGAGATGGAGCTTTCAGAAGGTTCCAAACGCCCGGTTGAAACAAAGAGGATGGAGCTGAGAGCTGCAAAATGGAAATCTGCATAGCGAGGTGCTTAAGTTCCATTTCTGACGAGACGCCAAGGTTAGAAGTGAATATTTTATGCCATTCTAGTCATGACAGATCGCAATACGTCAGCATTAACTTGATGCCATTTTAGATTTGAAAAATGGCACCAGAACCACAAAAATTATGGAAATAGATCCATAATTTTACATTTTGTTCCTACCAGTGTGCCATCTGCCATCTAATAGACAATTATCTATTTGGCCCTGAAGTTCTAATCACCCCGGCTTCCCGCTGATTTATGGCAGAGACTTCCAAATTTATAACGGAGTTTGTTGCTCTGTCTTTTCTATAGTCTGTAAGTCACTTTTTACTTGGAAAGCTTCAGCGTCCCAGCCAGATGATGATCAATCCAAATCAACTCGGAATTCTGAAAGCCACGTCCTGCAGGGTCCCAACACCAATGCAGAACAAGGCTGGTTTAAAACTGCTCTCAGCACATTGCTTTACTTAATGCGTGGAAGTATTTTTATTTGTGTCCTGGTTTTGTTAATAACAAGTTTCTCTTTTAGTGAATTTGCCTGTCAGCTCAAGCTTCATATGAGCTGCATTTTCCTGGAGAACCAGATCCATGTTTTGGTAACACAGCAATGGAATGCGAAGTTATTGATAAGCACAGATGGACATCTCGCAAGAGGGACAATGAGAAACAGGTGACCAAGAGACTGACCAACTGTGTATAACATCCCATTCACGTGATACATCATATAAAAGTGGGAGATCATGAGGATCTCGTCCCTTTTGCTTACGGCCGACATTAGGAGAGGACCTTGCTAGTCGTCCCTCCAAACTAAGGCCAGTGACAGACTGAATCCAGCTCCGGTTGGCTACAGAGTCCAGTCCAGGACTTCGGGTGCCGGCTCTGCAGTTGCTGAGACTTTCAAGATTGGTTTTGTATATTTTGTATTATTTTCTCTATTCTTATTAGTAGCATTAGTAAAACATTTTTAACTTTTCCAACTCTCTCCTCTCTGTCCTTCTTTCCCTCCCGATCACCTGTGCTGAGTGGGAAGGGGGGAGAGGAGGTTAACAATACATCTGCTAGGGTTTTATTGTCACTCCACAATCATAAACCCTTGACAATTTGGAAGTCAGCTTTCTAAATACCCTCCTATAAAATACTGGGCCAAACACTGTGTCACATCGAATACGGCGTCGGGAAATACAAATATTGAATGTTTCCACTGATAATTCTCTCACTTCTGTTGGTTCTTGACTTGTATAACGCAGCAAGAATGTGTCCATTTCCCAAGATCAAATATGCCACGTAACGCAATAAAAATCACCGCTCCAGACTGAAAGATCCCCCGCGCTATCACTTCCCCTCCTTCCGTTACCAGGGAAGATTTCCAAACGCAGAGTGTTCCCAAACAGCTATTTGATTAGTTTTATCCATCTAGGCTGGGATAATTAGTAAATGCTTAAAAGATGAAATCTAAATATACCAACCAATCAGGCCTTTTCAAGAACTTCCAAGGAATGTTACCCAAAGCCACTATCTTTACAAGAGAACCATTTTTGTGGCTCTTCGGCCTTCCTTCTTCAACTCCCCTTCAAACATTTAACTATTAAGCTATGGAAGAAATTCCCACTTTGAGTTTTCAAAACAAAAAGACACAAAAAAGGGGGTTGAGTGTAACTGTAAATATTTCTTTCCCTATTGTATTTCTGACTTGGTTTTTCCCACCTCAGACCACCAGACAGGTTTCTCTTCCTCTCTCCGCGGTTGGAAGATCGGTTGTCACCTCAGTTTCACAACAGGACCTGTTCTTTCCCATCTCTGACCTTCCCGCTCCCCTAAAATCACCCTGTTCTAGTTTGGATTTTTAACCTGCAATATAACGTCATCTATTTTCCACCAGCTCTGTAAAAAATATATCATTTGCCAGATGACAAGATGCAGAGGAAAAAAGGACTTGACTGTCCTGCGGACAGAACAAAATCTGCCCAAACACATCTGGGTAAGTTGTTTCTATTTGGAATAACGGATGGTATTTCTTTTCTAATCAGACTTGCAAACACTGGATTGACTGCGGGAAAAGTAAAGAAACAGTACTATGTTTATTATCTTTTTATCATTAATGCACGGAACTATAAATATCCATACAAACACCATGCTATAGAAAAACTAGAATACACGTGAAAAATCTTTCAAACGAAGCCGAGTAACTTCTCAGGCTACTTCTTCGGCACTTTGTCCTTCGAAATGTTTTTACATCCTAGCAAAATCATAACAAAAGAGCTGTGTGTTAACTCCAGTTGACTGGAACGTTCCATTTAGGCAGACACTACTATCCACAGGCTGGTACTTGGGTTTAAAAGCTGGAAGTCGCAAAGCAACCAGCGCTTGAGCACACGAAGACGTTACCAAGCAACCCACCGAAACAGACACCAACATTGATAATCCATTCTGAAGTAATTCATTTTATAATTAAAGATAACAGGAAATCCAATAGATCCCAACAGGAACTTTGGCAATTTAGAGCCATGCCAGCTAACCTGCCTGTTTTACAGCATCCACGGTGCCTTCTGTCTCTGAAAAAAACATCAAGCGAATCGCAGAGATTTTCATTTAATGGCCCTTCAAAGCAACCGATAAGCATTACAGAGCCTCACCTTGGTGAGTGGGAATCTAATGGCACCTGATTTTTCTAACTTTGAATTACACATTCTTCTGTTTACTGATAGCGAAGGAACGGCTGCACATAAAACCCGAGTCTTAGTACAAAATCAAAGCCCTGGAAGAACCAAGCGAACGCAATCGTGTTGGCTCTAAACGCGACAGGTATTTCCCTTTCTGACCCTCCTCATACACCCACTGGGCAGAATCGGGGTCAAAACTCAATGCCTGTCTACACACCCATTGTGTCAGCAAGAGCCACCAAAATGCTGAAGGGAGTGGAGCATCTCCCGTGTGAGGAAAGGCTGAGGGAGCTGGGGCTCTGGAGCTGGACAAGAGGAGACTGAGGGGGGACTCATTCCTGGGGATCAATATGGAAAGGGGGAGTGTCAGGAGGATGGAGCCAGGCTCTTCTGGTGACAACCAGTGACAGGACAAGGGGCAATGGGTGCAAACTGGAACACAGGAGGTTCCACTTAAATTTGAGAAGAAACTTGTTGGGGTGAGGGTGGCAGAGCCTGGCCCAGGCTGCCCAGGGGGGTTGTGGAGTCTCCTTCTGTGCAGACATTCCAACCCGCCTGGACACCTTCCTGTGTAACCTCATCTGGGTGTTCCTGCTCCATGGGGGGATTGCACTGCATGAGCTTTCCAGGGCCCTTCAACCCCTGACGTTCTGGGATTCTGTGACTTCACGTGGCAGCGGGAATTGTGTGTAACCAGCAAGGTCCTGGGCTCAGGAGAGCATCAGTTACCCTGCGGCAGCTGCACCAATGCAGCCCTGCACCTCTCGGCCAAAGACGATCCATGCGAGCGAATGCAGGGATTATACACACGACGATGGGGCACGAGGTTGGTTAACACCCCAGACAACACCAAACTAATTCCTGTCACAAACCCACTTCCTCAAGAGCAATTTTCTGCACCCTCTGGAATGGCACCCAAAGTTCAGGGAAGTCTCAGCTCTTGACAGCTGCCTTTGCCAGTGGTTGACTCAATTTTTCCTTAAATACAAGATAAAGGCTCCTGTTTCCACACCCAAAGCACCAGCCTGGGCACACGACTCTTCCCGTGTGCTCCAGCTCTATATAATGGACTCTAAACCAAAATTTCAAACCCTGTCAGCCTCCTGACTGTAAATATATCAGCTGGTTGTTCAGAGTTAGATGGCAGATAGACACTGTGAATTACTTGCTATGTGTCACTATCTGGAAGTAAATAGACCAGTAATTCAAGCAACAGGTGGGTGGGGCTTTGCTCCGGATTCTTCTGGCAAAGTCTTGGCAGCTTGTTCTCAAAGTTGCGAGCAGGAAAAAAGCAGGACCAGGACCTGATCTGCACTGAGGGAACAGGAAAAAAACCCAGCACAGGGAGTCCAAGGTCATTAGTGTTAGTGACAAGGACAGAAATAGAACTCAAGAGTCTTCCTGACTCACAGCTCCTACTAGGAAAGCTGAATGGGAGAAAGACCAGCTCAAAACACAATTAAACTAACTCCTAATTAAATTCCTAATGCGACTAGATTTAACTGTGTCAAGAGGGGAAAAAAAACCCCTTCGATAGGACTATCTCAGGCATTAAGACCCAGCTGGATCCAGCTGCATCTAAATCAGGAAACATGTCAGCAAGAGCAGCTGATTTTGCAGTGAGTTTCCTAATGAGACGCTGGACTGTGAGAGGATGCCAGTGGTTTTGAGAACGAATTTGCAAGTCTAGAGTAAAGCACGGGGTGATTTAGTAGAGAGACAAGAAAAGCTGTAGTCTTATCTCCCTCACTTCCCAGAATCAGAGCTTGTGGAAAATTCTAACAGAAATAAAAGGTATTTGTGTTCTCGACCACCCTAACGCTGTCAGCTTCGTGTTTCCTTCGAGCCTCTAGAACTGATCAAACATACGATATTCCAGAGCATGACTAAAGCTGACGCTGGACAAGGCCAGCAATAAAAAGAGTGACAATTCCTCCCGTCCTAAGCTTGTTACCTCTAAGTTGAAGCACTCGCTGCCATCAGGGTTAGAGAACCTGCACAAAAAGGCAATTCCCGATGCCCAGTTTGCACCAGCTGGCCAGGGGAGCTGACCCTGTTCGATCAGAGGGGTGATTTCCCCGCAGATGGGTGTTCAAAAGGCAGTTTGACGTGCTGCAAAAAAATGGGGATCAGTGTCAAAGAGCAAATCTGACTATAGCTTGTGCGATGCAGATGTGGGCGAAGGTGGCGTGCCAGCAAACACACAGAAAGCCAAGAGCGAGAGAAAGACTAAAAACTGCAGAGGACACTTCAACGAAGGTGAGCTTAAAGCATAATTATGATTTCCCTCGTTACCCCCACAGAATGAAGGCAGAATTGCTCTTTGAGCAACATCTGTAAGTATGAGGAGATCGGCAAAGAAATGTAAGGTGCTTCCTTATAAAACACTGGGGGTTTTTCTAGATATTTTGCAGAATTTGAACTTAGCTCTGGTTTGCTGCGCCCATGTATTCCCGCTTCTTAAATGGAAATTTAAGCTGTGAGTACAGATCTGTAGCACTTAAAAGTGTTTTCAAAGTAGAAGATACCAGAACATGTTCAAGTAACAACAGCGGATAGGAAATCAATCTCTGTTTGTAAAATATGGGAATACCAAATAATAACATACTAATATTATAATATTTGATACTTACAACTATTAAAATATACCTATGAAGTGCATCTCACTATACCATGGCGCCAACTTCAGGAATTAGTGTATGTGCTTTACTTTGGAGGTGAAAATGTGCCATACATCCAAATACATACATACAGGCTTTCACACACAAAGAGGCACGTCAAGCAAATATTTTCCCCGATCCACTGCCATGTCACAAATCACTACCTTTACATTCTCATGGAACGGTTCACTTCACAAGACTGCTTTTGCTAACACAGTTGCGCATTAGGAGACGTCTGTCAACCACACAACTATGGGGCTGCACCGCCGAGGGCGGCAGGCGGGCCCAGAAAGCAAGAAACGCGCTTTGTGTGACACCGTTATTTGGATTTTTCAAGTGCTTTTAATTCTAGGTTGGCCAATCTGGTAACGGCTTTTCTTGGTGACTACTACTACTTTATTCCAGCATGCTTTGAGGGAAGAAAGTGGGAAAAAATGACTTACCTTGTAATTGTGCTTCTTCTAATGTCAGCTCAGCGTCCCCCTCCTGAGTTTCATGCCTGCAGCGTAAATCATGCAGGAAACTCCCACAGCTCTTTAAGATTTTGGGCACTGTGATGTATCTATAGGCTGCCTCAAGGGCTCTCACATTTAAACTACGTCCCTTCAAACGTGTGCAGCACACGGTCTTCATAAATCCCTAATTATTAATACACACAGACTACAAATTCTCCTTAGAAGTGACCAACATTCCAGGCGAATGATGCACAACCATCAGTTAAACACCCAGGCCAAAATCCATCAGCTCCTCACTGAAATGCCAACACGTTAAAAGGGAAGGTGGATGGAACGCAAACACTGAGCAAGATTGTTTTTCCAGACCTGAATTATGACAAGGTAAGTTATTTTCTCTTTGCCTAAAGATACCATCTGCACAGGATTCTCATTTCTGGAGAGCCAGAGCCCAAGGGGACGCTCTAAAAGAAGCTGCAGTGATAACTAACTGAAAATGGGCAGACTGCAAAGAAAAAGAGAGTGTGGGGTGATTCAAGGAAAATAATAATTAAAAAAATATGTTTTCAGAGCCTGTTAGACCTACCTGTTTGATAGCCTGTGGGATAAACATCCAACAGATCAATTATGGAAAGAAACAAAGCAGAGAAGATAGGAGGCTTTGTACTCCTGAGCCTTGGATGAGGGACCACGGCAGGAACAATCTGTGGGCGTGGAAGGGAAAGACTAAACCAGGGCCACAGCCTCTGCGCATAAATCCATCCTTTGAATAGGACCCGCACTGTAAGATACTAAATGAGTCTTTTCACATTGGAAGGAAAATTTAGCACGGTCACAGGTTCACTCAGCAGCTCGATATACGTGTCTCACTCTTTCCATTTCAGGACGACGCATCTGATCTGCCTCTTCCTCCCAGCACTGGCAAAGCATGAATTGCTTTTGACACCCGGATGGCTCAGGGGCCCAAAGAGCAGTCATAAGCAGATGGGATAACTGAAGAAAGGAAAGAAAGAAAGAAAAAAATGTAAAACCAGGCCAAGAGTTACCCTGCATTGCTCCCGTTTTGCACAGTGAGAACAGACTTGGGGAGCAGAGAAACATCTGTTTGGAAACTGGTTTTGTCTCAGTCCAAATGCTGGAATGGGAGGGAAGAGGGAAGCCTAGAACTGCCAGCACACCTCCTGCTTCATCTCACACTTGGATGGCTTAACAGGAGAGATCTGGGAGGATGAGTTTAGTTTAATGATTTCTTGCTGGTTCACCTGCTGCCCATCTGTCTTTGTAATCCTTGCTCGGAGGGACAGACTGGAGCGGTGCCGTCCTCTCCCCTTCCAGACTTCCCTGTGATTTGAACTTCCAAAGAGAGGAGCAGAGCAATTCTGGAGCATTAAGTAGTCAGCAGAGATTAGCCCAATAATTTATCCAAGGTAATAGCTAATAACAGACACAAGAAACTTGCTCACAGCCTTCCTAGAGCCTCACGTCAGAGTTGTCACCTTACAAAAGTATTGTAAGAAATTCTTGGATCACAGTAGCAAATTTATTAGCTGGGAGGTGATAAACTCTTCCAAGAGTCCCTCAGTTAACTATAAATCATACAAAACAGGTTGCAAATACTGGATCTTTAATAAAAATGAAGTTGGTGGAGCGGATGTTAGAACAATGTCAGATTTCGGCCTGAGCTCCCGTCACGGGAGGGAGCAGGGCCTGGCATCATCCCAGCGCTGGACACTCATCCTACCGCAATGACTGATGAACTGCTGAGAGAATAAAGCAAGAAAGGGAAAGTTGGGAGATCTGGGTAATAAACTAAACAAACAAACAAACAAACAAGCACAAAACAAACATAAAGATTCATCAAAATTAGAGACAGGAGGCACCTCTGAGGTCAGACTCCACATCCCTGCAGGTGTGGAAGTGAATCCCATAGCACTTCTCCGGCCGTGTTTCCTTTCAAGACCTGAGCAACCAGCTTCCACTCTGTTCCACATAATAAATTTCACCCTAATATTCAACGCAAAATTATATTTCTGGAGGTCTTTGAAACCCAGAAATGAAAGAACCAGAAGACAGCTGTCTGCTGCGTTATCCGACAGCAGCCAAGGAGCTGCCTTTCAAAAATGAATCTTTTGAACTGTTTTACTGATGAGAGGGGGCAGATCCACAGCCAGCAGTGACAATGTTCTGGTCGCTGACATGCGGAACTAAGGTCTGATGGATAAGATAATCAAACACAACCGCAATGTTTCAGGACTGAGGAATCCTAACGTGCTCGGAGTGTTGGAAGAAGGCCTTCCAGAAAGCCCAAACTGCACCAGAAATCAGCCAAGGATTTGTTTGGGTTCATCTAGCACAATGCTGAACTACCACCACAATAGGCAGCCTTCCTAGATAACTCCAGAGGACAACAGAGGCTCAGATGGAGGAAGAACCAGAACCAACCACTTTCCCACTGGAAGCATTTCATGTGTGAGCTGGGCTGGCTAACCCAGACAGCAGGAAGGTTTCAGGATGGATGAAATGTGATTACATTATAATTACCTTTTGTTACTTCACAAAGTACATGGTTATGCACTTTCTTTACTGCCCAGGGAAATCATGTTAACACAATTAGAGCAAGAACCCTGTTTCAAACATGGTTTGCTGGGATGTTACTAACATGGCTCCAATTCTCAGCACAGTCTGCAGAGCCATTTACTCCATAAGTCAGTGGGAGTTCTGACACCGACTTCCTTGGAAGCAAGAACCGGCTCGTAGAGCAGAGACATTCACCAGGACGTGCTGAACATATAGCTCCGCTGTATATCATCACCCTGCTCAAGTGCTGCTGGCACGATGAGATGCTGTAGAATTTCTAAATCTCTTGCATTTATTATTCCTTGCAGCCTTACTCTTAGGATATCATTCTACCTATAATAAACTAAGAGAGAGAAATATAACAGCAGCTCTGTGGCCATGCAATGGAAGTGTTGGAGGCCAGATTAGAACTAATGAGTTCCTGGCTCCTGCTCAATCACAGTCATCAGAACAATTAGCTCAAATAAGCCCGAGAACTGTTTTCTGCTCAGTTGTCGCCTGCCCATCCTTCCCGGTAACTTGTGAGCTGGAAAACTTCAACTGGGTTTGACAGAGGCTAAAGGTCACAGAGAAACTGAAGTTCAGTGCAAATTGGAGCAGAGACCCCCAGTGAGGGCAGTGATGGGTCCCCAGCACCCAAGGGGGGACACTGGGAGGAGCAACTGGTCCTGCTAGGCAGGGCTGGGGACACAGGAGGAACTGGCGGTTCAGGCCACAGGACTCAATCCTGAAAAAGCCCCATCACCTGTGTGCTGGGAAGAAGTGAGCGTCAGGAGCACACTGCTCCATTTTAACCACGGGCGAGGCCTCTCCTTTGCTTCCTGTGGATACACACGGGACTCTACAGCGGCACTCTCAAGTAGATACAAAAGGGAAGCACTGAAGTCACTTCAGTTTAGTGCAAACTCAAGCCATTACTTACACTCCAGTGTCTGCCCAGGGAATGCTGAAGTGCCCAAGAGGAAACAGTTTTGCCTCATATTGCTCGGCTGGAGTAGAGATTTTTTAAAAAGTCCATTTTACAGAGATGCAAACAGTGTCCATCCAGTGACATGACGAATCTGCATCAGGAACAGACTCCAGGACCAAGTGTCCTGTTCTAATTAACAGTAGATGCTCTGCCCCCTTTAATAATAGAACAAATGAGTAACATCCCTGTGCCATAAACAGAGGATGTTTATTATCCAGCCCCGCAGTGTTCCCGCTGTGCTCTTTCCTACAACCTTTGGGTCCGTGGTGCACAAAACACCCGCGTTATGCACGGATCGCTGATGGCACTGCCCGTGACGGCGTCTCTGGAGCCCTTCCAAAATATTGTGTCAGATGATGAGCTGAAGAGACGCAGCACAGACAGCAACCATGGGAGCGTTCGCTCCTCACGCCAAACCCATTCACGACATTCAGTGAAAAGTACTTTTTTGGGGAGATTGTAAATTTAGTCTCTTTCCCAAGTATAAAAATTAAAATGCTCCAAACACAAGGTTTCCTCTTTCTACCAACGAAGGGAACACTCTCTCCTGCTTTCTCCTTTTGACAGCTTCATGTCAGTTTTATATTCGAGCTAAATGACAGACTAGTTTAAGATACATTTTCCTTTCCCAGTCTCCCATCTAAAACCTGAATTGTTTTAAATATTGAAAAACACATTCCAAAGCATCAAAATGATAAACAATCTAAACAATAATAGACTAATAGAGCAAACCAAACATGATTGATTAACATCATCTGGTAAAGCCTTGCATACGGATCCAAAGGAAAGAACACTACACACAAACATCTTTCTCCCATTAAGGGGCAGATTTAACCATTGATTAAAAAGTTAATCTGGAGCCTATCTTTGGGCTGGAAAGGCAGTTGCTGAGACCACGGTTCTGCTCCCCGAGGGGACACGGAGGTGGCTCCAGAGGATGTCACCGAGGGGCCGCAGGGCAGTCCCAGCCCTGCTCCCCCTTCTCTTTCTAGTTGCGAACTTTCAAAGAACTTTTGTGTATTTCCTGAGTTAATTCTGCAAGGTGTAGGTCCTTCTGCACAACGTGTGTGTGTCCTGGAAACCCACTTCCCCACGTCCCCCACTTGCATTTGGTCATTATCTGTCATCAGCCTGGAGAGGTCCAGACTCCAACAATTTCGCTGTTGTGCAAACAGCGCATCGTATTTAAGTGGCAGTTTACAAACCAGTCTCGCACCAAATTTAGTTGTTGTGGAACAAGTGCTTTCAAGGCCAGATTTTGTAGATAAGAACAAATGTCTTCAAATTGCACAGCACTCCCAAACTCCAAAATGCCCTCAGCTCCAGTAATATCAGTAATAGCGCGCACTGAGGTATCATCAGCATCTCCAAGGCAAGCAGCACTGTAGCACAGATCACACCATGAAGTATTTTCTATACTCATGCATTATGCCAACAGAACAACTATATTTTTAGTCAATTAACCGTATACCCTAGAGCTGAAAGAGGCTGAGACAGGTTAGGTCTAAATTTTGTCTGCATGAATCCACCGGAGGCTAGTGAAGCAAAAACTAAGCACCGTTTGTGGGATTTTTCAGTATAGTTCCCTTTTTCACAGGTTCAGTAAATAAATGCATGAGGAGGAGCATGGGGTATAGGAAAATTCCAGCAAGGCTGGAGCCAGCCGGTGCTTCGCACTGCAGGGAAATTCTCTCATTGCAAAGGTATTTCTACCCCAGAGAAAGAATTATGATCTGATCACAGTACACCTGACTGGTTTGCGATCATCATTCTACTACTTTATAATAATGATGTTCTAGAAGGCTATTTCCTAACAAGTATTTTACTGAGAACAGCGTTTTTTCACCCCAAGAGCGAGAATTAAGTCTGTTGGAAGTCGCTGGATTTACTGGATAAGACATTTTCCATGGGTCTCAGGGAGAAAGATGTGCGCGGGGAGGTGCTTTTCCATCTAGAACTGCACGTGGTACAACTCACCGCGCTCACTGACAGATCACATTATTTGCTCGTAGCACTGTTCATCCCCAGATTACAGAAAGAAGAGGCATTTTCTCCAAATGGAAGAACAGAGTTGCACACTGCAGGGAAAAGGAGACGTCTGAAACATTTTTACTGCTGGTCTCGGAAATGAGACGGCTCAGGGACGAGTGCTAATGTGATTCAGAGCGTTGTAGCAACAGGCCAACTGTAACTCAAGGCCAGAGCTGGTTTTGAGCTCTGCTGTCAGTAAATCGGTGATCAGGATCTCGTACACCTGGGTAACAACCCCTGGGAACAGCCACGGCCGCCTCCGCCAAGGTGTGCGATTCGGAATGAGCATCTAACCAGACGCTTCTCCCACCAGGGGTCAGGGCTGCGGCACAAATTCAGGAGAGCAAGCAGCACTGCCCCAAAACCAGCTCCTTTTCATTGCAGGGGGGATCCCTGTCAGGACTGTCAAAACCACACAAAGGCAAATCGGCAACCAACAGCGAGTAACTTTCCGCCAAAGCTGAGCTCCTGATAACATCCCTGTTTCTTACCAATTATCTTTTAGTGACAAACTGTCAAGATACTTGTGTTTAAAAGACTGATCTACCTGCAAAGGTTCCTGCTAATCTGCAGTGACTGTGTGCACAGGCTCCGATCGCCTTTTTTCCCCTGGGTCTGATTGTCAAAAGCAAATACGTCTTTAGAGCGGTGCTAAGGAGGACAGCAGACAGCAAGGGGAGCAAAGGAAGGTGGAGACAGGACGAAGAGAACTGCACTGTAAAACAAACAGGCTTCAGCATTACTAATCCAGAGGAAATGAATGCATGTGTCAGACCCAAGGGTACATCCCAGCAGAGGACTACAAGCCTGCCTGAACGTGACATATTCCCATTTTTGGGAGGGACAAAGGACACCACCAAGTTAAGGCGCTGGGTATTCAGACACCAGGTAAAGAAACTTGCCTTTTGGACCCAAAGAGGAAAAGAAAGCCAGTAAATCTCTTCCACTGTTCACATTTTTCTCGCATTTCATGACTGGAAGTAAGCAGCCACTGTAATTTCACTGACGGACTCTTTCTGGTCTAGCTGGTTACAGTGGTTGCCCTTCGGCACTGGATGGCATTAGTGGGGCTGCTATAAAATACTTTAGAAAAATGCTGTTTTCTCTCCCCACCGCGTCGCTGCCTGTGAGACCCAAGCAGCTCGCACAGCAGCACTACAGCAAGAAACAGTCTGTTTGCTTCTTCCATCATCAGCAAAACTGTCAGCTCAGCTCCAACAGCAAAATCTTTATTACCGGTTATGAAGCAAAAGGCAGAAACCACACGGTCTGATTTGCCCCAGTCTGAGGCTGAGTTTGCAGAACCAGCACTTGCAGGGGAAATCATTTTGACTTTTCACTGAGCCAATTTGATCTGGAAATTGTTGAGGGCAAATAAATATGGAATCCCACTGTGTCACTCCTGCAGTCACTTTCTGACTACAGCCACTTTTCTCCCCCCTTTTTTTTTTTTGAACATCAGTGATTAGTATTTGGCACACGGAAAAAAATTTAGCTATTCCCTGAAGCCATGCAAGATTGATCAATTACAGAACCACCACGTTTTGCAGACATGAAGTTTAAGAGATGAATAATCCCAGGCCCTTTTAAAATTTCCCAACCTGTAGTATGGGGAGGCTGCTCTTTGGTCTTATTGCAGTTTTCTCCAAAAGGTCAGAGTGCCCACAGTGCTCGGCTGCCCACAGCAGATCCCCGGCAACTCTCCAGGTGACCAACGACCTTTTGCAGCAAGCAGCCTTGTGCAATACAGGTGCTCCCTCTTTTTCTTCTCAGAAAAACAACCGCTTATTGACTCTGACCTTGTCTTTAAACGGTAAGCCGAACCTAAGAGGTCTGCCGCTCTTAAGTTACCCACCAGTGCAAAGCAGAATACCTGCGTGCACACGTCAGCTCAGCTCACTGCAGCACTTATTTCTTTTAACGTGCCGTTTCAACTCGTTAATCCACCTCTTCTTCCTTTCTGCACTACTAGGAAACACAGTGAGTGATGCATATACACCCCCAGGCTGACCCCCTAATCGGCAAACAGCGCCCGTGCCCCTGGCACTGCTCAGAGCTTTCCCAAACAAAGTGGAAGACACAACAGCAGTGGGGTTTGCACTCTGGACAACGCTATCTTTTCAGCAGAAGAAGTCTAGCGAGACCACATTAGTTGACACTTTCCATGCATAACAGCCAAGAAACCCATGACACGCCCTTTTTGTTGGCTGAAGCATCAAGACGTTTCAGAGGTTGGGTGGGAAGGAGCAGACGCCTGCTCGGGCTGAAGGGTCCTGTGGGATAATGGAAAGTTCCAAGCGTCCAGGTTGGGCAGCAGCCCTGGTCTTTGATCACGCACCGGTTCTTGCTCCTGGCTTCTATCCAGGCTCGGGCAGACAGATGGGGGAAAAAACACCACCAAATCCCACCCATATCCATCCTCCCTGTTATAGAGATGCTGACCTGTAAGAATTACCTGGGGTGGGATGGAAAGACCTTAAGTACCAGGACAGTTTGGAACACATTTTATCAAATTACAGGGCTTAAAGACCTGAAAGGAGATAAAAGCCACCTGCTGCTACTGCACACACCACCTTCAACAGCCAACCCGCTACCTGCCCCTGCTTGCACCTCTCACATCACATGAAGAGTATTTGCTGACCCAAATGCTGTATCGTGACTTATTTCTTACTTGCATTTCTTATTTACACATCTGTTTTTTTATATAGCATTTGTCTTCTAACCTCTCTTGGTTTGTTTTCTCCATCTCTTTTTTGATTGTCTCTTCCACAGGCTGCACCACCATCCCTTGTTTTGCACATTCAGTCTCATATCTCAGCACCGTGTTTGTTTCTCTCTCTCGTTCTGAATAAATAGAAGTGCAGGCACTTTTAAGGAATAAGGGCTCTGTTTGAAGAGTAATTAGCTGTCAGCATAAAACTAGTATTTATGGATTCTCATCCTTGAAAAAAATCTAACTCTGCTACCCGGCACTGATTATAGCTGTTATAAACAGATGGGGCTGATTCCATACAACTCGCAATAATCCTATATTTTAAAAATAATTAACTACAAATAAAGGACTGAATTCCACCAGCTTTCATAAATTTGGTTTCCAATTTGATTTGTTTGTATGGAGTGGAAGCTGGTTTGTTCATGGGTATGTTGTGGTACGCTCGCATACCTTGTAAAGAGGAACCGGTTCCAGCACAGCCTCCACCACCCCAAGCACACGGGAGGGCTGGGGACTGGAATATTCTGATTATCCTGCAGCCGAGATGCAGAACAGAAGGACGGCTCAGCCATGCCCGGGATGATAAAGAAACCCAGCACCCCTGGCTGCACCGTGCCTGGTTTTCTGGCACAGAAGTGGGAATTTTACCAGTGGCGCAGGCTTTGTTTTAAAGACTGACAGAGATATCAGAAGGGAGCTTTTAAAAAGTGCTTTTAAAATGCAGGTTATAGCAGTTCGAAGCCCTTCGTGTGTTATTCTTTGACTTCCTTCTCTGTTCAACCTGGGGCAGCGTTTTTGCTGAATGTCTGCACCTCTGTGAGAGGAAAAACCAAGAAATGTATACTCTGCTTAATTAAATCTGTGCTTTTTACTTATTGGCACCTCTTCCTAGACCAAAATCCACTCCAAGTTGGTTATCCATCATGGCAAAAGATATGACAAACACAATCAAATACTACACAGAATCCATAGCTCCTGGTTAACTAGGTCACAGATTGCTCCACAATGTTTGCCAGCCTGCCAGGCTTTTATGCACAAACTGGAGGCACCAGCCGAATTCTGCCCTCCCTTACAGCCCAGCTCTGAGCCAGGACAGTCTTCAGGTCGCTGTTAGCGGGTAACAAGTCCCGAGCCAATTCCATCCGGAGTGACAAAACAATTTACAACCTCGTCTCCGACTTCTGTGAGGGCACAACCCATCCATCCGTCTGTCCACGCGTCCCCACAGACCAGCACAAGTTTCATCATCCACCAGCTTTTGTGTAAAGCAGCCAGGTTTGGAGCAATACCCCAGGGAGGGAGCCGCTTGCACAACCACAGACACCTCCTGCCAAGCAAGTTTTTTTTCCTTAATAACCAATCTGAAATTTCCCTTTGCTTAATTTCAGCTTTTTAATTTCTAGTCACGCCCTATCAACATTTGCTCTCCCGTGACAGGAGGTGTGTGCAGATGGTGACCGCCACGTGCGCGGGGCCACGCTGCACGACACCTCCATGGAGAAACACCCCCAATTCCTGTCACCATCCTCGGGAAATGGAGGGAGAAAGGGGCACCAGGGGCCTGTGTGGGAAATGGGAGCAAGGCTGGGGAAGTGAGGGGTGTGTGAGGAACATGGGGGCAAGGAGGAGAGGGCGAGGGGAATATGGCTGTGAGGGGAGGATGAGACCATGAGGGGAGAGTAAAGGCTGACTGAGGGGGAACATTGGCTGTGAGGGGAGGGCAATGGCTGACTGAGCGGGGACATGGCAATGAGGGGTGAGATGGCTGTGAGGGGAGGTGAGCACTGAGGTGGGACATGGCTGTGAGGGCTAACTAAGAGGGGACATGGCTGTGAGGGAGGATGGGGGCTGACTGAGGGGAGAACGAGGGCTGACATGGCTGTGAGGGCTGACTGAGGGGCCATGGTGATGAGGGGAAGGCGAGGGCTGACATGGCCGTGAGGGGAGGTTAGGGCTGAGGGGGGAAAAGGCTGTGAGGGAGGACATGGCTGTGAGGGGAAGGCGAGGGCTGAGATGGCTGTGAGGGGAGGTGAGTGCTGAGGTGGGACACGACTGTGAGGGGAGGTTAGAGCTGACTGAGAGGGGACACGGCTGTGAGGGGAGGACGAGGGTTAACTGAGGGGAGGACGATGGCTGACATGGCCATGCGGGGACGTGAGGGCTGAGAGGAGTAAAATGCGTGTGAGGGGAAGTGAAGACGGTGTGTGGGCTCCTCACCTCTTTAATCTTCATCCTGCGGCTGCGGGTCTCGGGGTCCTCGCCGGCCCGCCTGCCCCGCACCGGGTGGCGGAGGCTTCGGCGGAACCGCTCGTAGTCGAAGCGGAACGGAGCTCGCGTCTCCCGGGCGGGGGGATCCCCGGTGGCGGGCTCGGCTCGGCGATCGCCGCCCTGCACCTGCTGCCGGGAGCCCGGCGCGGTGTGGGCCGGCGGGCCGGCCATGCGGGCGGCGGTGCGGAGCTTCTCCCGGAGGCGGCGGGGGGCGGCGGGGCTGGCGTGGCGGGGCTCGGCGGCGGCGGGGGGGCTGCGGGGCAGGTCGGTGTCGCGGGTGGAAGAGGAGGAGGCGGAGGAGGCGGAGGAAGAAGAAGAGGAGGAGGTGGAGGCGGTGGCCCGGCGGGGCAGGAAGAGGCGCTTGAAGCGGGAGGAATCGGGCAGGAGGAACAGGGCCCCGAAGCACAGCGTGAGCAGGCCCGAGAGGAAGAGCAGGAATAGGAACTTCTGCGGCAGCCGCAGCCCCAGCGCCGCCGGCCAGCCCGGCATGCCCGGCAGCTTCCGCAGCAGCACCATGGGGCACCGGATCGCGGCCGCCGGGCGGGCTGCGCCGCCAGCCCGGGCAGCACCGCTGGCTTTTGCGGCCGAAGGCTCAGGGATGTGCCCCCCGCACCACCGGCTGGAGCGGCCGCCTTCAGCGGGGACGGCCGGCGGGCGACACGTGGGTGGCTCCGGAGCGGGCTGAGCCGCGGGGCCCCGCCGCTGCCCGCGCTCCTTGCCCGAGAGACTCGCAGGGCGCGGAGCGGCGATTCACAGTCCCTCCTTGCGGCATGAAGGCGGCGGCGAGCGCATCCCGCCGGGGCCGGGCGGCGGGCAGGCAGGCTGGGCTGTGCCGGTGTCAGGCTCCGCCGGACGGCTGTGCCGGGCTGGCTCAGGGAGCGGCGCCGAGGAGGTGCGATCGCTTCTCTCTAGGCGGTAGGTTCATGCTGCAGCATTTCTGCGAGGGGGAGGGAGATAAAAGCGCGTTCATTCAACGCCAAGAAGGGTGCAGCCGGCATTAGAGCCTTTGTCCCGGAGGGTCAGCCGCCTCCCCAGCCGTCCCACCCTCCTTCAGCCACAATAGTTCGTTTTTCCTCTCTCCGGACTTGCCATCAACTCTCTATAGCCTGCGAGCAGCTCCCAGCTCTGCACCATCCCCTACAGCTCCGGGCTCTGCTGGCCGGGCAGCCCCGGGGCCAAGAGGAGCCCGGGAGGGGCAGAGTGCCCGGGGACGGAGAGCAGACAGACAGACACACAGACAGACAGGGGTCAGGCTGCTCCTCACCAGCCTGCCAGGAGCTGCCTCCGCCCGCAGAGGGCTGGAGACTGATGGGGCTGCGAACAAGCCATGCGGAGAGCTCGGCTCGGGCTAAGTTTCATGAGGAAAAAAAGAGAAAATCTACGGATTTTGCTTTGGCTAAATGGATCCCGGCGAATTCCCCCTTTCTCCCAAATCTCTGCCTCGCTGCTAAGAGTTATTCATTCCACCCCACAATCCGCACCTTATGTGCGCTGGAAGAGATAGAGCTCGACTGTCAGACCACGGCAGCAAGCAGGACCACCTTCCAAAAGCAGGACATGTTTTACAGACCTACCTAGGAGCCCCAAATCACCCCTACTCCTACGGGCAGGACCAGCGCTGGCCCCGAACACGCCGCCAAACCCGCCTGGCAGACGCCTGTCCCCAGCCCTGTTTACTCACCCCTCTGACAAATCCAAGCCTCTCTGGCTCCTACAGCGAGCAAAATCTCCTCAGTCCTGCCCGCGCATCTCAAAAGCGCGATCCCCTCGCTGCTGTCAGCGCTTGCGAGTGCGCGCTAAATCAAACGAAGGGAGATGCTGGCAGCCCGCCGGGCTCTCCGGGGAGCGGCTCCTCTCTCCAGGCACCCGGGAGGGAAGTGCCTAACTACATCAAGCTACTTAGAGGTCTCTGTTTTTCACCTCCTCCCCGCCCCGCCTTCCCCCCGAAGGGACCGACCGCGCCGCTGTGCTCCCGGTGCCCGCACACGCACCCGCCCGCCCCCAGCGCCGCTCACTGCGACAGCGCCGCATGCCCCGCCCTTCGCCCCGCCCCTCCGCCTGCCAGCGGTCACTCGAGGGGGAGGCGGGGCCGTCGCAAGCCAATCAGCAGCCCAGGTTCTGCCAGCTGTGACGTTCTCCCCGGGCCCGCGCTCCGCCCTCGCTTGCTATTGGCTAACTCGTGGAGCCTGGCCTTGTCCATTGGCTCCTCCAAACGCCAGGAAAGCCGGGAGACCCACCCTCTTGTTTACCACAGATGCTCGGCTCGGGCTGGCGGAGCGTCTCGCCCCGCCCCTTTCCTCCAGCCGGCCTCCCATTGGCTGCGAGGAGGGCCCCATCCCCGCTGCGATTGGCGGAGGCTGGAGGGCACGAGGTGCGCCCAGCGAGCTGTGAGGGCTCTGGCGGAACAGGGGCGGTGACGCTTCTGTCGCCCGTGTCACCTCTTCCCATCTGAGGGCTCTTTTGGGGTAGATTTACCCGCACAGCCCCCGTAGCCATCCACCCGAGGTCTGGTGTGTGCCTGGGGGGTCAAAGCCCCTATGAAAGGCCTTGTCCCCAGGGCCTGTTGTGTCAGGAGGGACCAGAGATGGTTTGGGAACCACCTCCCTGTGCACAAACCTGCCCTTTCTGGGTTTTATGAGCCCAAAGTCAACTGCCACGAAGCACATCTGCGTCCCAAATACTTAAATCCTCCTGTACAAGAATTAACCAAACCACAGACACCCTGAGAGGTGAGACTACACCAGAGTGAACCAAAGCGCACACCCAAAATTAGAGGAAACTGCTCAGAAACGGACCTGGATGGGTGAGGTCACCAGGATTTGGGGTGAGACACAGGAGCTGCAGCAAGGGGAGGTCACAGAGAAGGGTGAACGGCAATGGGACTGAGCTTGGAAGAGCTAAAAGAGAACGTTTTGTAGCCTGGGAAGGAGCTGGATTTGTGAGGAAAGAAATCAGCTGCTGTTTGCACCTTCTCAGCGTGATCCTTCATAAATAACTAACCCAGCAGGGAAGACCCCTGATGTGACTGCTGGGTCTGCGGGAGCTCGGTGCAGGGCCCCGCGTTCTGAACTGCTCAGCTCACGAGCAGTTAACGTCATTTTCCTCTGAAAAGCGCTGTAAGTGACACAGAGCAGGCGGCAGAGCAGCTCTACCCTGTTTCCCCCAAAATCAGACACGGTCTTGTATTAATTTTTCCTCCAAAGATGGTTATTTTTTAACATGTATAGCTGCCTGGACACTATTTAAATTGATTTTCTTATGAACTGTAACTAGGGCTTATTTTTGGAGTAGGGCTTGTATTTCGAGCAGCCCCAAAAATCCTGAAAAATCACACTAGGGCCTATTTTTGGGGTAGGTCTTATTTTTGGGGAAACAGGATAGAAGCAGGAATCAGGGGCCGCTATCGACCCGGTTGGTCTCACCCCGCCTTACCTTTCCTTACACCACCACTGCTGCAGGTGTTCATCCAGCCAAAAATACCACTAAAAAGTGAAGCTTTGTGCTTTTTAGTTGCCCAGTGGACCTTTACCGCAGTCACCTTCAGACACGCATTTGCATCTTGGTTATTCGGGTTTGAAACATGTCCTTTGAACCATCCCCTGTGGTTTGCAGGCAGGACCAGCTCAACCCGAGCAAGATGGAGATGCAACCACCAGCTCTTGGCCACCATTCCTTGATCACCATTTCTCTGCCACCATCCCTTGGTCACCATCTCTTAGTCATAATCTCTTGGTCACTATCCCTTGGCCATCATCCCTTGGTGACCCTTTCTCTGCCACCATCCCTTGGTCACCATCTCCTGGCCACCATCCCTTGGTGACCACTTCTCTGCCACCATCCCTTGGTCACCATCTCTTGGCCACCATCTCCTGGCCACCATCTCTTGGTCACCATTTCTCTGCCACCATCCCTTGGTCACCATCTCTTGGCTACCATCCCTTGGTGACCATTTCTCTGCCACCATCCCTTGGTCACCATCTCTTGGCCACCATCTCTTGGTGACCATTTCTCTGCCACCATCCCTTGGTCACCATCCCTTGGCCATCATCCCTTGGTCACCATCCCTTGGCCACCATCTCTTGGTCACCATTTCTCTGCCACCATCCCTTGGTCACCATCTCTTGGCCACCATCCCTTGGCCACCATCCCTTGGCCACCATCCCTTGGTGACCATTTCTCTGCCACCATCTCTTGGTCACCATTTCTCTGCCACCATCCCTTGGTCACCATCTCTTGGCCACCATCCCTTGGTGACCATTTCTCTGCCACCATCCCTTGGTCACCATCTTGCAGTCACCATCCCTTGGTCATCATCCCTTGGTCACCATCTCTTGGTCAACATCCCTTGGCCCCCATCCCTTGGTCACCGTCTCTCTGCCACCATCTCTTGGTCACCATCCCTTGGCCACCATCCGTTGGTCACCATTTCTCTGCCACCATCTCTTGGTCATCTTCTCTTCATCACCATCTCTTGGTCACCATCTCTTGGCCACCATCCCTTGGCCACCATGGTCGGTTTTCTCCAGAGCAGCTGCCTGCGAAGGCTTTGGTTTTGCATGGCGTCTCAGAAGAATGGGAAGAAACCTAAAAGCCTTATAAAAAATACATTTCAAAAAATAAACCCACCACAAACCCCCAAACCAAACCAAGAATCCCCACCAAAACAAAACACCCTCTGCTGTCGCGGTGGTCCCTTGATCTCCTTACAGATGGCCCCATGACTGAAAAGGTTAGAGAGCTCTTGCTTGCTAAGAGGATTTGGGGGCATCAAGTAGGATAATAAAATCGACAGCTGAGAATAAACCAAAGGGATAATAAAAGAGGTAGTTCTGAGCAAACCGAAAGTGCCTCACTCCTTGTTTTACGCAGCGGTGAGGGAGAAGTTGAGGGCTTATCTTTTAATTAGGTTCAATTAAGAAATCTTTCTGTTTTGCTTTGTGTTTAGTGTAACATTTTCTTGAAGGCAAACGCTTAGAAATTAAAGGTTTTTTTTAAAAATTAGGTTAAATTAAGATATCGTTCTTCTTAAAGACAAAGCATTGTCTTCGAGGTGAATGTTTAATTACATTTTAAAAATCATTTAGTCTGTGTAATAAGACAGAGGGCCCAGGCTCTTCGTGTGATACAGCCCCAGACAGAACCCAATACATGGAGTTGAAGGAGTTGGGGGGCAGAGTGTAATTACTGGAGAGATGGGGGTCCTGCTGCATCGTGATTGTTGTTTTTAGCAGGTCTGGGAGAAATAATTTCGAGAAAATTACCTTTTTTTAATGGCCATAAGAAAACCAGAATCTAATAGCTACCTTTCTGTGAGCAAGAAAACTACGGAGCGATAGATAATATTCGAAGCAAAAGAGTTTGGCAAGATAATTATGTTCAAGCCTCCAGCCGATCGTTTAAAGTAGGCTTGATCTATTTTGTCCCTCTCTCTGTATAAGACGCTCCGTGTGGCCACGGAGTGGCCGGGATGGCTCTTGTGCTGGAATAACTCTCCAGTTGGCAGCCAGAAAGCCCTTTCCAGCTCTCAGAACCACTCCAAGCCCTGATTTTGAGGCCTCGCAGCAATGAAAGGATAGAGCGGGCGGGCAGAAGAAGAGCTCTGTGTTACTGGCAGGCAGTGTCTTAACATAGCTTTTGCAAAAGAAAAAGAAAATAAAAAGAAAACCAACGCAGCAACCCAGCCTTGTTTCGTTGAAGCGGCGAGAGCTGGTACATTTAAATGCATCCTTAAAGCAGGGCAGCCGCAGCATGTAAACCAGACACCTAAACTTTGGTGATAGCTACAACAAAGCAAAGATAGTGACAACAAAACCGGGTGGAATTGCCAGTTTTGAAAAGGAAGGAGCCCTTTAGCTAGGAGAGAACAAGCGCGGCTGACAGAACAAGGTGCCGTCGGTCGGTGAGTTCTGAAATGATTCCTGTTGCCTTCTGAAATGATTCTTGTTGCCTTCTGAAATGATTCCTGTTGCCTTCTGAAATTATTCCTGTTGCCTTCTGAAATGATTCTTGTTGCCTTCCAAAGCGATTCCTGTCCCCTTCTGAAGCGATTCCTGTCACCGTCCTGCTGTGCGGAGCCGCGTTTGCTGCTCGGCCGGGATGGATCCAGCGCTTCCCACCCCAGGAACATCATGGGGAGGCCAAACCTGAGCATCTTCCTCCTCCCCGCAGCCCCAAAGCTGCTTTTCCTTACAAGCAACAAGGTTTAACGTCTATTTAAAGGCTCGGGTGTGTATAGGCTGTCAGGCTCACTGCGGCTACTGTCATTTTATCTGGTTGTGATCAGATAAGGGGAAATCCATACATTAAACTGCCTGATACATTATGCAAACAACAGCCCTAAACTTTCCCCAAGCCGGGCTCATCTGCACGCAGCGAGGATGAGCCAAACAATCCCCTAATGACTCAGGACAGGAGAAACCTGCCTGATATTGATTATTGTAAGGTTTTAGAAATACAAGCAGAGGACGCAAGGCTCCTGAGGAGCCTGGGTAATTAGGAGCTTCATTATCTGCTATATGACCGTGGTTTGTGGTTTCACAGTGTACGCGGTAGCTTGTTTTTACCCGGGAAGATTGTGCTGTTGCCTTGCGTTACTTAAGGAGCAAAGAGCGAAAAGCGTGATTGCTTATTAGATTAGACCACGTGCCGATGGGTTACGGGGTTTGTTTTGGTAGGAGGGATTCTAATAAGACACTTGAAAGGCTAAATTGTAATAATAAGGTAACCATGGCAATGTCACCAGGACGGGGTGGTTATACAGCCCGGATGCCTTCAGCTGCAGCCTGGAGTACCAACCTACACACCATGCAAGAAAACTAATGTATAAATTAAGTGATAAAGGTAGAAATACATGTTGAAGGCCTCTTTGGAGCCACCTTCCTCCTCCAAATGATCCTATCAGCATCTCTGGACCGTCCTCCACCCAGGAGGAGCTTTGAAGGCTCTGAAGTAACAAATAGCGTGTATCCAAACGTCAGCAGGACAAGGGCAGTGATCCTTCTCCTGTGCTCTGCATTGGGGAGGCCACACCTGGAGTATTGTGTTCAGTTCTGGGCCCCTCAGCTCAGGAAAGAGATTGAAGTGCTGGAGCGGGTCCAGAGAAGAGCAACAAGACTGGGGAAGGGACTGGAACACAAGCCCTATGGGGAGAGGCTGAGGGAGCTGGGCTTGTTTAGTCTGGAGAAGAGGAGGCTTAGAGCTGAGCTCAGCACTCTCTAGAACTACCTGAAGGGCAGTTCTAGCCAGGTGGGGATTGGGCTCTTCTCCAGGCAGTCAGCAATAGGACAAGGGGCCATGGGCTTCAACTCTGCCCGGGGAAATTGAGGCTGGAGATTAGAAAGCAATTCTTTGCAGAGAGAGTGGTCAGGATTGGAATGGCTGCCCAGGGAGGTGCTGGAGGTGTTTAAACTGAGATTGGACATGGCACTTAGTGCCATGACCTAGTAAACAGACTGGAGTTGGACCAAGGGTTGGACTAGATGATCTCTGAGGGCTTTTCCAACCCAGTCGATTCTGTGATTCTGTGAAGAGCAGATAAACTCCTAGTGGATTTTGCCCTGATTTCTTTTAGTTTGTGCTGGGCAGGCGCACCGTTTTCATGTGATAATTTTCACGTGTTAAACCCGTAAAGCAAGAGGCTCCTAAACCCCCTCGTCCCTTCACCAGCCAAGAGTGAGCGACCCCCTGCCCGGGAAGCTATTGAGATGCTGGTAGCGGCTACAGCCAAACCCAAGAGACAGAAAACAGCACATTTTGCCCCAAAACCTCCAAATTGAGATGCACCATCATGCGCTGATCTGCAGGTTTGACTACTTGTCTTTTAACTCCACATTCACACATACCAGATATTAATTACCTGAATTAAGACTGACATCCCGAGATGTGCACCAGCCTTGCTGAGAATTCAAATTCTCCGCTGGCAGGAGCAACGTTTGCACAATGTAAAACCCACCAGCGCCTCAGCCGGGCTTATTGCTAAGAAAAAGGGGAAGAAAGCTGTTTGTATCCAAGATCATAATCCGTTCTGTGTCTCTTGAACCAGAACTGGGTAGGAATGAGCTTTCACAAGGAGGAATCTTGCGTAATTATGGTCAAGGTCTATGGCTCAACAATCTTAACTCTTCTGTGCCAGGGAAAATATAAAACAAGATGAAAAATAGCACAAAAGCAGAAACAGCATAAAGTGTAGGGAGGAAAGAGCAGACACAGTTCTAGCTTATTACTTACTTGTAACACCAGGTGACTAATACAGGTGGCACGAGCTTTTTGTCATTAAAATTGGCATCATCACAATGACTGTACCCTGTTTTCCCCTATTTAAGTGAGATAAAGGCCACAGGAATGCGATGAATTTGCTGATGCGAATGTGGGGCAACATCCTATTTTAGACGGCTTTGGAAATAAGATCCCAAGTGGAAAACGTCTAAGAATAATATTAGAAAAAGAGTTGACTTGTCAGAAAATGCAGTTCAGGGTGATCAGAACTGCAGATGAACTTGGTGAGTAGTTTTGTCTAAGAGAAGTGAACCAAAGACCATTTTGCAACAAGCAGAAGCGTTAAGAAAAGCCCAACAGTTTTAAACCATGCTTAAATATTGGTTTGGGTCAAAAAAGTACCTGGAGTCAACCCAAAAAGTAGTTTGGTTAAGATGTGCTGGTCCTGGCAGCGTCTTGGGGAGTGGATTAATTACCCTCTGCCTACAACTAAACCAGGGTTTATCTCGAGCTGTTTGGAGCAGGAAGATCTGCTCCCGTTTTCAGGTGAAATTCAAGGTTTCCTAATGGGTCTGCAGTGATGATCTCATCTCACAGAATCACAGAACGTTAGGGATTGGAAAGGACCTCAAAAGATCATGTTGGTGGGGACCGGCCCAGGGATTGGAAGGGACCTCGAAAGATCGTGTTGGTGGGGACCAACAGCTCAAAAACGTGCCAAGGGACCCTGTTTGACCAAATCCGGGGATTTTCCAGCCACAATGATGCCTTCGGAAACTGTCAGGATTCTGATTTAGTCGTTAAAGGAAAATCATCTCCCCAAAGGTGAATTTCCATTGATTTGACAACCATCTGTGTGGTCCATTGTCAGGTCCGAATCCAGAGACATCCTCATATCTCTTCCCCCAGACGGGATAATCTCTGCTGTTCTCGAAGGGCTGTGCTGATTTTGCTCTGAGAATGCTGAAACAAATGTACATTTCACCAAAAAAATGTCTTCTTTCATCATATAAATATATCCCTGTTTAGGAGCGGGTTTTAAGGCAAGCCAGGAAATAATGACCAACATCTTCAAATGCTGGGAAGATTAATCACCATGCAGGAGCATGCGAGGAAAAGCTTTTCTGTTCATCCTATTCGTTGTCCAAAGAGAAAAAGAAGATTATATATATATATATGGGGGATAGTTTTAGATGAGGATTAGCATGTGAATTCTTCTGGGCTAAAAGATAAGAGAAACGCGCCAATAATTTTGGGCAGTGATCTCCAACTGGTGGTTTGCAGACCCGTGGGGTTAATACGCTGCTCTTTAGCAATATATTACAAATAATGGAAAGAAAGCCACAAAACAACAGACAACAAGTTATAAACCATATGGAAACACACACAGAGGACATTTGTTTTTTGGAGACCACGAGTGAAAAGAAAAACTCACCAGTTTATGGAGGTTGCAAAGAGATTTATCGAAATAGCTGTTATAGGACAAGCAGTTTTGATTTTTGTCAGCAAGAGATAAGAGAATAAGAAGCCGTTGGGTCAGATTATTAACTGGAGTTATTAGACTTAATGGCAAGTGAGCGGTGGAACCCTCTGGCCATTTGTCTAAGTTACTGTCCAACGTTCCTGCCCTTAGACGGGACTCTCTCTGACACCGCCTAGGAAACCCTGATCAACTCCTTGGATCCAACTCAATTATTCTGCTAAAGTGATGCAGAGAGACCCCAAATCCACTGCAGAGACCACCCTGCACATGATAAATGAGAAGCCAGTGCTGTTACCGAACAAGCACCTTCCCAATGCCAACACATCCGTCTTATTTTCCTCTGTCCCGTCGTGCTGAGCTCATTTCCCTTAAACTTTAAGGCTTTTGAACTCGGCCTTTATGAACCCGGCCAAGAGAAATAAAGATGCCTTAGGGCATTTGAGTGGGATCACGTAAATATTCCCATTACAGGGAAAACGCAGCACTTGCAAAGAGTTAAAAGTCATTTAAACCGTGTGCGGCAATGAAAATCCCAGCTTATAGCGCTACGTATTGGGCATCCTCAGGTGACCACTAAGACTCTGTTAAAATCATCTGTCAACTGTACAGTAACTTAGCGGAGGGTAAAGTAGGTCAGAAGACGACCTTTGGGCGATTATATGAAGATGAATACGCAGGTTCCGGAATATTTTATTGGCACCGCTTGGGTGTTACCGGCCTCTTCTGCAGTGACCTGGAGCTGCCGGGTTATTGATCGGGATAAACGCCTCGTGTTCTGCACGGATCCGGGTGCCTGGCAGGGGAGGCCCCTTCCCAGGGTAAGCGGAATGTAAACCTCTTGCAAAGAGGTCGATAGTCCATAGGAAGAAAATGAAAAAAGAAAAGAAAATATAAAGTTAATGGGGCAGATGTTCCAGCAGCTAAATATATTTCTATTCCCTGTAGAGGGGAGGAAAAGTTGTTGAAGTGCTTTGCTCTGCCAAATTGCAGAATGACCCTTTTCCCTGCCCAGGCACAGGAAAACAGACGCCGTGGAGTTCATGGTTCCAGAGTCAGATCATCAGTACCCAGAACATAAATACAAGTTAAGATTTGAAACAATCAGAATCCAAAGCCATAAAAGAGGAAGGATCAGCACTTTGCAGACATGCTGGTGTCACAGGCTGCTCTCGCCCCGAAAGGACTGATGCTCATTTTTAAATATCAGCTTTCCCTTGAGCACCAATACCCCTCGGTGGGTCCGAACCCACCTCGCATGGTTCCTTCTTTCTGCTGGATGCTGCACCCTGTCCAACCTGAAATATGGAAAGAGCTCCGTGTAGCCCAGAATAACCTCAAAGTCACCTTCAGGGTGAAGTTCACCCATCCTGACCTGGGAAACAGGTCACTCCTGCCACCGCCCCGGTGAATCACAGCCTGTGCTGTTTACACGGGAGCCCGGGGACCTTTACACCGAATCAGGCTGGGGAAAAGAGATGTCCCCTCTAACTCGTGACGAGCGCAAGCAAAACGCGTCCCCTGGCAGCGACACGGCTCATAGGCACCTCATCATCTCAATGTGATCACAGAATCACAGAATGGACTGGGTTGGAAAAGCCCTCAGAGATCATCCAGTCCAACCCTTGGTCCAACTCCAGTCCGTTTACTAGATCATGGCACTAAGTGCCATGTCCAGTCTCAGTTTAAAACCCTCCAGGGCCGGTGAGTCCAGCACCTCCCTGGGCAGCCATTCCAATCCTGACCACTCTCTCTGCAAAGAAATGCTTTCTAACCTCCAGCCTCAATTTCCCCGGGCAGAGTTGAAGCCCATGGCCCCTTGTCCTATTGCTGACTGCCTGGAGAAGAGCCCAATCCCCACCTGGCTAGAACTGCCCTTCAGGTAGTTCTAGAGAGTGATGAGCTCAGCTCTAAGCCTCCTCTTCTCCAGACTAAACAAGCCCAGCTCCCTCAGCCTCTCCCCATAGGGCTTGTGTTCCAGTCCCTTCCCCAGTCTTGTTGCTCTTCTCTGGACCCGCTCCAGCACTTCAATCTCTTTCCTGAGCTGAGGGGCCCAGAACTGAACACAATACTCCAGGTGTGGCCTCCCCAATGCAGAGCACAGGGGAAGGATCACTGCCCTTGTCCTGCTGACCACGCCAGTTTGGATACAGGAGATCCTCCAGTTGTTTTGAGGACAGAAAAAGCAGGATTGGAAAGGCACAGAGCATTGGGGGCAGGGGGAAGCACCTCTGGAATAGAACCAGCGCACTCGCTGTAAAACTCATGTGCTCGTACCTGTCTGAAGTCCTTAAATAACTTCAGCAGAAGCTTTTCCCATTTTCACGTTCCACAGGCTTGAGGCAGATCAGCTCAACACATATTGATAAATGGGAGAGCACAAGGGAGCAAGTAACCCAGATTCTGACAATCTTCCCCGAGAATGGAGGCTGGAGTGGATCACTGCGTTTTAACCAACATGAATAAACAAGGTCCACCCTCCTGTCACCCCAAAAAGCGAAGCTATGTCTTCCCAGCACCATTTTCAGACACATACAATCCCATTTTGCTGCCCAGCCCCAAAGCACTTATGGATGCATCAAAGCCTCAGACATAAACATGGAGCATCAAATCCATCCCAATGGAAGCAGCGAATTCCTGGCAGAGCAGCACGGCCCCACCTCCCTGCCCACAGACATACCACTGGGTGACAAATACTCCCAATTACCTGGGGCTGTGGCTCCTGGGACTTATTTAATTACTCCGAGAGGTACGAAGGTGGGTTCAGGGCAGCTGTGCATCAAAAGCTCCGTCGGTGGCTCAGGGAACCCTGCTGGAGCTGGTGAGTCCCTGCCTGGCGTCAGCGCTGGGATTTCTGTTTGGCCTCATGTTCTCAACATAAAGCAAATATTTCTGACCCATGGCTTCAATAAAACCATGTGAGAGCGCACTCGGTTGTCATCTTGCTCACGCATCAACCACAAAATTACAGGTTCCTGCTATAGACTCGTTATTAAAAGGTGATTTCGCGGGAGCCGTAAGAGGGTGATTTTCAAATATGAGCCGGATCTGCAGGTCCAACAGATTCTTTTGCATCATTCTCAGCCCTCTGTAACCACCACCTCCTCTCGCTCTGACTTTTCTTAGCTAAACACACGAAACCCGGTTGATCTGAAAGTCCCCGACAGACGATACACCTGGTTCCTGTCCCAGCATCACAACCGCACCCAAAACCCATGAGTTCTCACCCCTTTTTTCACAACACAGAGCTTCCCCGACCCTTCCTTGCAAACACATCAAACCTGCCACACAACCCCGACCCATTTTCTCGGTTAACTCTCCAGCTCTGGGCTGCATTTGGTGAACCGCAGCCGCCCGTCTGCACGTCAGCTCTTATTCTGCAGAGGTTAAGCCACGAGGAATATTTTGTGGTTTAAAAGATTGCCTCGTTCCACTGTAATTTACATGTTCTGCTCTGCAAATACATCCTTGAACCACCTCTGGGGAAAGCGCAGGGAACGATGACCCGGGAATGTGACACACGGCAGCGGGAAACGACATGAAAAACAACATAAAGAAAGCAAATCTCTGCTGTTATGGAATACAATAAGATCCCAGATACATCAAGTTTTGGTTTAAGATCTTATTCCTACATACATTTATTAAACCTTTGTTCTTAACCTGAGTTTTCCAAGCCTGGAAACAGGGTTTACTACCATAACTTTATACATGAGCTTAGAGGAAGGCCATGGGCTGCTGCTTTTTTATATAGAATACCTTCCTGCCTGAGCAGTTTTGACCCGCTATTGATCCAGATGGCACGCAGGATTCCCATAATCGAGCCTGAAGAAATAAAACAACAAATCTCTATTTCTTGCAGCGTGTTTGTTTCTTACATTTGACAGCTCCGCAGCGATGGGGCTTTTCATGAGGAAGATGAAGGAAAAGCTGTAACTGCTCTGGTCAGACGGCACCAGGGAGGCCCAGACGTGGGGATGGCAGCTGAGAAATATCAGGGTGTTTTCCCACCTTTTAAAGGCCGAGCGGCTGCCGACGTCGTTTCCTGGGGATGACAAGACGGGATTCTGAATGAATAAAATATAAATAAGACTCGCTCCAGCATGTAGAACAACAAGCGGGTTGGTGATGCTGCAGAGCTCAGTGGTCCCCCCTTCTCTTCCCTTCCCCTAATCCAAGAGGGAATTTACACCAGCTGAACCCAATTCTCCGGTTTCCCGGGATAACCAGGAGGCACCGACTCGGATGAAACAAGAATTGCACAAGCAAACCCCATGCCCTCCGTCTCTGGGTAACGAAGCGCTCAGGCAGTTATTAGATCTTTCCGTAGGCAGCGTATTGATGGAGAAAGTGCTGTGTATACAGTTGTTTATTTGCAAAAAAGGCAGGAAAACAAAATGTCTATTAAAATCCCGCACCTCTGGGACTGTCTTTGAAAGGCAAGTGATGTGACTGCGGGAGGAGTGATCAGCCTGCGATAATTTAGATGTTCCTGTTGCTATGGATACTTTCTGTTTTTTTTAAGTGAAGCATACCGTTATAATTTAAATTTCCAGTAACAAAAAAAGGCGGCGTATTAGAAGCAATAAAAAATGCCAGAGATGTGTTTTATCCTTTACTGTCTGCGTTACTTGTGCTGTGACAGTACAGAGAAGTGATCACATTGCCACGTCTGAGATTTAATTCTTTGGCACACTTTATTACATTAATTAGACTCGGGGCTCGTACGTACGAGTGTGATCCCGCAATAGCCCAGTGATGGGATGTGGCATTAAAGGGTTTAGGTAGAACAAGACCTGACAAGCAGCAAGTTTGGGGGCTGTTGGGGCGAGATTTGGGTAGGGAGGTGGAAACACAAACGTACAAGCCAAATAACTCCCTGCAAAGTGTCATCGTCAAGGCTTTTAAGCGAAAAACAACTTTCCCCGGGGTGACATTACCACTATGAACAGCCGAGACAGAAAGTGCTGCTGCGGTTTGCAGTGAGAATGGTGGGACACTCAGCCCTGGGACTGTTTTCCTCTTTTAGGGATGGCAGAGATCTTTGCTGAGGAAGAAATAGGTGGAAAGGTGAAAATCCCACCCTCGGAGGCAGAAAGGGGAACCCTTCCCAGGGAGAAACTGCTCCCCGTTTCCAGCCTCTCCTGGTGCAACTTGAGGCCGTTTCTTCTCATCCTGTTGCATCCACGCTCCAAAATGACCCAGTGATACAATTAATTATGAAAAATAAAAGTATAAATTAATGAGTGCTTGGTCGCTAATTACTTTCTACCTGCACATTCACTGCGCAGCTGCCTCTGATCTTCAAGCTCTTCCCACATCTGCTCTCTGGCCGCATTTCCACTTCCATCTTTCATCTCCCAAAAATTCCTTGTCCTGTATTTTCTAATGACCCGACATCCCTTCCCTTCGCACAGCCAGTATTTCTCCTCTGAGCCACGAGACAGCTGGAGGTGTTTGCTTTCAGCAGGGAAATAAGATAACAACCAAACCTCCAGCAACCTACAACATTCCTCCCCATTATCCCTCCCCAGGGTGTTCGAGGAGAGGTGCTGAAGAAATGAAGTAATGCAATATTAAGGCTCCCTCTGTCTCCAGTGATATCTACGCGCTCTGATAAGTCACTCACAGCAGATGCTGCTCAAAGGCCTTGGCTGGTGGCAGAGGCTCCGCTCGTTTGCAGCGGGTAATTCAACCAGCTCCTGCGTCCTCTGCTGCAAACGGGAGAAGCTTCTGGGTCCTCCCAAGCCCCCGTTGCCTCTTGCTCAGCTCCAGTGCCCAACGGGGCTCGTGTGGCCTCCGCTGATTTTATTTTGCAGCAGAGCGAGGGGACAAATTGGGCACCACCAGCCCCAGGTACCATTGACACGATGGATTGAGGCACCAGGTTTGGGGGAAGCTGGAGCTGGTTGGCGGGATTCCCTCTGAAGGAGGGTGTCCAAAAGTTCACTTTGGGACAAGTTGGTGAAGTTTTGGCACTGAAATTTTTTCAGGAATCACACAATCCCAGAATGTCAGGGGTTGAAGGGCCCTGGAAAGCTCATCCAGTGCAATCCCCCCATGGAGCAGGAACACCCAGATGAGGTTACACAGGAAGGTGTCCAGGCGGGTTGGAATGTCTGCACAGAAGGAGACTCCACAACCTCCCTGGGCAGCCTGGGCCAGGCTCTGACACCCTCACCCCCAACCGGTTTCTTCTCATATTTAAGTGGAACCTCCTGTGTTCTAGTTTGAACCCATTACCCCTTGTCCTGTCACTGGTTGTCACCAGAAGAGCCTGGCTCTATCCTCCTGACACTCCCCCTTTCCATATTGATCCCCAGGAATGAGTCCCCCCTCAGTCTCCTCTTGTCCAGCTCCAGAGCCCCAGCTCCCTCAGCCTTTCCTCACACGGGAGATGCTCCACTCCACACAGAAGAGCTCCAGCAGAATAACCCTGCCCCCTTCTCACCTGCCTGTGTTTCCCAGCTCCCTGCGATGGAAACTCCGACACGAGCCGTTTGCTGATCACAGCACCACGTTGCCGATGCTGCATCACGGCTCTGCTCTTCTGCTGCAATACTCTCCTCCCGCCGTTAAGTGCTGCAAACCCTGGATGAAGTTCAAAAGCAGAGACGCGCTCGCAAGAATTCCCATTTGCTGACCCGTGACGAGCTCTCTAGTCCATGCCCCGGGTCCCAGCAAAGGCTTCCAGAAAACGTCACCTCTGCTCGCTGGTTTTTCTGGTTCAGCTCTTGGCTGAATCCCACGGGGGTCGGGCTGTTTGCTGCTGCCAACAGGCATCACGCACCACCCAACAACACCCGCCATCCTGAGCCAAAGCACACTTGCGCTTTTCCACCAGGACGGTTATTTATTCCTGCTTCAGAGCGTACAAAGCTTTGCCGAGCAGCCCACAGCACCCCGGGGCTGGCTATAAAACCCACAAACCAGCATTCAGGTGTTCGGATGAAATGTCGCTCTCTTTATTTGTGCTTTAAAAGAGAATGATCTGGGTAGCGACAGCCCTGGAGCTTCGGCACGAATTTACAAACCGTCTCAGGCTCCGAGGAGCCAGAAGTTGAGAGCTCAGGATCTGCGGCACCGCAGCCGGTTTGTAACCTCAGAGCTGCATTTGACTCGCATCCCACAACTGACTTTCTGTTGAATAAAGAGGAGACATCAATTCGTAATAAACTGAGCATTGGCACGTGAACCCAGCCTGTAACTGGGCAGCAATATGCTGGGTTTGGGGGTGCAGCTTTGGAACAGGCAGGAATGGGAGGGGCAGCATCTCTGCCAAGTCCCGTTGCTCTGCCCGCACCCCAAGGCGAGCGCGGTGCTGCTCACAGGTTCGATCTGCTCATCAGCATCCCCAACTGAATTTCCAGACGAGCGTGGGCAGCGCCATGAGCCCGTGGCTACAAGAGCCAGGTCACTCCAGGCTGGCAGGAGTCGCAGCAGGACGGCACATGCACCGGGCAGCGCTGGGCTCTTTTTATTTAAAATGCAGCTGGATAAACTGAACTCCCCCGGGGAGAAGCACTTGGCACAGCGACTCAGGAACTCTCATCCATTAAGAGATTTTAGGGTTTGGGGTGAGCAGCACCACGCTTACCCGCAGATGAGACTAAAGCATCTACTTGCCCTGCCCATCCTGTCACACGCTTACCCGGGGGCTGGTCCAGCGATGCGGGGTCTCGGCAGGGAGGGGCTGTTGTGCATCCCTCTGTGCAACCTCTGTGCAACCTCTGTGCATCCCCTGTGCAACCTCTGTGCATCCCCTGTGCATCCTCTGCGCATCCCTCTGTGCAACCCTCTGTGCATCTTCCGTGCAACCTCTGCGCAACCCTCTGTGCATCCCCTGTGCAAGCTCTGTGCATCCCCTGTGCAACCTCTGTGCATCCTCTGCGCATCCCTCTGTGCATCCCCTGTGCAACCTCTGTGCATCCCCTGTGCAACCTCTGTGCAACCTCTGCGCATCCCTCTGTGCAACCCTCTGTGCATCCCCTGTGCATCTTCCGTGCATCCCTCTGTGCATCATCTGTGCAACCTCTGTGCATCCCTCTGCGCATTCTCTGCGCATACCCTGTGCATCCTCTGTGCATTTTCTGCACATCCCTCTGTGCATCCCTCTGCACAACCCTCTGTGCAACCTCTGTGCGTCCCCTGCACATCTCCCTGTGGATCCCTCTGTGCATCTTCTCCACATCCCTCCGTGCATCCAGCGCCACAAACCTTTCCCACAGGCCGGTGTCCAAGCGCAGCGTCTTCCCACCAGGACGGCCCTGGAGAGGCTTTTCTGTCGGACACAAACCTCCGTGGATGTTTCCGATCGCCGACTGCATCGCGGGAGAGAGCAAACTCACACAGTTACAAACACAACAGCTTCCACACATCACAAGGCCAACGGTAAAAATAAAGTCACCCCGCACAGACGCTCCAAAAAACGGTAGAAGTTTTATTTTCCTCAGTACAGATAAACTTTACAGCAGAAGGTTTTCTTAAAAAACTATATACATACATATATAGTACTGTGCATTTTGGTATATGCTCCTAGAGTCTCTAGAATTGCTCGGGCAATGGGTTCATGTCTCTGCAGCACGGACAAGATTTGAGTGATTCCTTCAATCACCAGAGAACGAAGCTACACACAAAATCAAGTCAGTCATGGGCACCGTCGTTTCGAGATGTCAAATTGCTTTAAACACCATTTTGCAGGATAAACAGAGCGCACGTCTTGTTCAGAGACACGACGAGTCAGCTTCGCGAGTCCTCGATACCTTATCACAATAACACTCAGGATAAAACAAATCAAATCTAAGTTAAGAGTCACTCAGCTGTTTGCTAATAAATCCTTACAGCCCACAAAAAGGGTTTTCCTTTTTATTTTCTCTTTTTTTTAAGAGTTACAAAGAGCTACCCGGGGAATGAATTAGTGTTTCAAAACCAAGTTACAAATCTATAAAACAGATTAGTATACTTCACATAAGGCCGCAAACACTGCGAACTGTCACTGCAACTATTTAGGATCATTAAACTTAATCTTTTAATTAGCATAAGCTTTATACCTCCATTATTTATGTTCAATTCCTGATGAAAACAGTGTCCCCGGGCTCCCGGGGGGAAGACGATCGGGGTGCTGCTGGATGGGGCACCTCTCGCTAATTAAACACCCAGTGATTGGTCTTGCCTAATCCAATTCCACTGGAGTCTATTGAGCGAACAACAATCAGTTTTGAGACAATAAAAAGGCACGAACGGCCCAACCCGCTCAGCAGTGTGAAGAACACGGATCTATTGAGTTCCCCCAACTTCCAACAACAAATGGTAAATCCCCGGTGGTTTTGCTTCTAAAGCCAACGCAGCCTTAATATTCCGAGTCCATCAGCGAGCGACCAGCTCGGAATCAGCCCTGCAGCATTGCTGGTTTGGGTTTTTTTTGGGTAAATAGCTTCTGAAGAGAAGTTACAGGCACTGCTTACCTTGACAATTCGGACCATTGCTTTCAGTTCAAGTTTTAAAGTGCAATATAGAGTCTTTGGGTTGAAATAAAAGGTCAATTCCCGTATGAAGCTGGTGAAGCAGCAGCCAGAACCCGCCGGGGTGACTGACAACTGTGAGAGTATCACAGACATTCACAACAAAAGCAAGACCTCTGCTACCTCCTGGGTTCTAACGCTGCGGATCTCCCCTCCGCCGCGGAGCGGTTCACAACCCAGCGGATTAGCAACAGCTGTGCTTGCAATTGCATTTGCATCTGCAGACCTTTGTCTAGAAAAGGCCACGCAGAGCGCCTTTGGTGTTGCACAGTCTGTTTGCAGAGAGGAACAGGCACTGCTGGAGGTTCATCCCTGGTATATCGCCACCTAATCCTGTAGATGCTCTACACACCTTCCAATAATAAATGTAAACCATAATGGCTGTGAATAAATACGCTCAAGAGCATCTTGTGGTTTAGATAAAAGCAAGGTATAAAAATCTGCATTAGATTTCTAAAGCTTTGGTCTAAACTGTGCTGTAACATCATCTGAGTTGGTGAAGAGCGCTCGGAGGAGTCCCCGGCATACAGCACCCGAAACAGCTCCATTCAGCCCACAGATTTTAGTGGTTGTTCTCTTGTCAGCTCTTCGATGCGTTTGACCTCAAAACATGAACAGATCATCCTTCTCGCCCGCGCTGGAATCTATTTGGTTCCAGTCCCCAGGTGACAGCGTCTCCGCGCTCTGGATGTCCTGAGCCGTCAGCCCCGTGTCGAGGACGTGAGGGTTCGTTCTGGACTGAGCCAGCCTGAGAGAAGCAGAAAGAACATAAACCCGCGCGGTTTACGGCCAGGATGCTCCATGCATCCGTAATGCCGAACCCTCGCTGCAGGTCCGCATTTCAAAATCCTCCGACAGAGCGAATAACTCAGCGAGGGGACAGCCGGCACGTAACACCTGCAGCGCTCTCAGGTTTCTTGCAGCTTTATGATAACATTTCCCCTACAGGCATTCAGGGAATTTGCAGCCTGGCCGTCCCGTATATTAATGGTCTGGCAGAATGCGCCGTTTGCCTCCCCCCGAGCTGGAGTCTTATCTCAGCGTTAAGGTTTTGCTGACCCAAGGAGCAGCGTTGCCATGACTCAGTTTTTGTGTCTGTAACGCTGCCCTTGTAAACTGCTGTACCCAGCTAACCCATCCAACATCGTGCCTTTTGCTTACAATCGCAATCGCCGTGAAGCCAGGATTAGTGCTATTCCACTTTGGATTTCCAGAAGTACTCCAAGGCTCATCCATAACCACAGCACCACTACTATCAACAATCATGAAATCTCCCCCAATCATCATCCTCCTCATGACATCCCACTCACTAGACCCACCTCTACCAACCCCTCTGGCTATCACCTCAGCAGCCATAGGAGGCTGAATAGGACTAAAGCAAACTCAAATCTGAACAATCCTAGCCTTCTCCTCCATCTCTCACATGGGCTGAAGAGCAATCACAGTATTCACAGCATGTCTGGGATTGGAAGGGACCTCAGAAGATCATCCAGTGCAATCCCCCCATGGAGCAGGAACACCCAGATGAGGTTACACAGGAAGGTGTCCAGGCGGGTTGGAATGTCTGCACAGAAGGAGACTCCACAACCCCCCTGGGCAGCCTGGGCCAGGCTCTGCCACCCTCACCGGGAAGAAGCTTTTTCTCAAATTTTAGTGGAACCTCCTGTGTTCCAGTTTGAACCCATTGCCCCTTGTCCTATCATTGTTTGCCACTGAGAAGAGCCTGGCTCCATCCTCATGGCACTCACCTTTTATATACTTATAGACACTAATAAAGTCCCCCTTAGTCTCCTCTTCTCCAAACTAAAGAGCCCCAGCTCCCTCAGCCTTTCTTCATAAGGGAGATGCTCAACTCCCTTAATCATCTTTGTTGCCCTGCGCTGGACTCTCTCCAGCAGTTCCCTGTCCTGCTGGAACTGAGGGGCCACAACTGGACACAATATTCCAGGTGTGGTCTCCCCAGGGCAGAGCAGAGGAGCAGGAGAACCTCTCTGACCTACTGACCACCCCCTTCTAACCCACCCCAGGTACCATTTGCCTTCCTGGCCACAAGGGCCCAGTGCTGGCTCATGGTCACCCTGCTGTCCCCAGGACCCCCAGGTCCCTTTCCCCTACACTGCTCTCTAATAGGTCATTCCCCAACTTGTACTGGAACCTGGGGTTGTTCCTGCCCAGATTCAAGACTCTACACTTGCCCTTGTTCTATTTCATTCAATTTTTTCCTGCCCAACTCTCCAGCCTGTCCAGGTCTCTGATGGCAGCACAGCTTCCAGTGTCACCACTCCTCCCAGCTTGGTGTCACCAGCAAACTTGCTGACAGTCACTCTATTCCCTCGTCCAAATCGTTGATGAATATATTGAATAATACCGGCCCCAGTACTGACCCCTGAGGCACTGCACTAGATACAACCCAAACCTCACCCTACTGACTTTCTACCTATACACCGTAATAATTCCCACAGTATTCCTCACCCTTAACACAGCCAAAACACTAAAACTAACAACAATAATAATCTGATGAACAAAAACCCCCATGTTGAATGCAACCCTAATGATAACCTTACTTCCACTAGCAGGTCTCCCACCACTGACAGGCTTTTTGCCAAAATGACTTATCATTCAAGAACTTAGTAACCAAGACATAACCACAGCAGCCACAATCGTGGCCACACTCTCACTACTTGGACTATCCTACCTCCGCCTCGCATACTACTCAACAATTACCCTCCCACCCAACACCGTAAACCACATAAAACAGTGACATATGAATAAAACAACAAATAGCCTAATTGCCATCCTAACCTCCTTAACCGCCCTACTCCTTCCACTCTCCCCTATAATCCTCACTACCCTTTAGAAACTTAGGATCGATCTAAACCAAAGGCCTTCAAAGCCCGGCCCAAAGATGTAACTCTTTGGGTTAACACCCAGCAGGACTCTGATGATCTCTAATAGCCCGTAGGATCAGCTTTAACGGGACTTCATCTCAGATACTTCGCAAAACCCCACAAGCCCCGGTTCATTGTCGTGTTGTTAAACACCTGGATGGAAACGCAACGCTGCAGCATCAGTTCTCCCAGGGCCAAAAGCTTAACTCAAATATTTGGTGTTACACCCCGAGGTGTCGAATAAGCCTCAGATTAAATTAGCGACATGCATGTTTCTTAATGAAAAACGATGAGCAATGGTGCTGCGGCAGGGACACGGTGGATAAACAGAGACGATACTGAGCCACCCGAAGGCCGAGGGTGATGCGACAGCTCGGCATCCAGCAACGCCAAACAAAGGACCGCAACCAACATCTGCTTAACTAAGCAGGGCAAGGAGCAGAGGTGAGGATAACAGACAACATGACGACATGAATTCAAGCGGCCCCTTTATCAAACGCGACATGGGACAGGGCTGCCATGGAAATGGAAGCTGTAAATTGCTCCGGAGAGCCCAGCGAGACGCAAGGTCTGTGTCCTCGGGGCTGAGCGTGCGGCTTTCGCGGTGCTGCAAGTCCCGGTGGAGACGAGCGGCTGGCGGGGGGGTGACAGTGTTGGGCTCAGCCCTGTGACCGTCCCACTGCCTCTTTCACCGCCTCTCTGCTGCCTGGAGCACCCGCACCCAGGGCAGCTCTTTGCCCAAACCACAGCAAAACTCACCCGAAAGAAGCCACATTTGTTTAACGTTGCTGGATTGCTCGGCGTGCAGTGAAGCTTGTAACATGGATTGGAAAGCGAAGTGAGCCATGGGAAGTTATGGCCACGGGCTCTGAACGCGCTCGGGCGCACAAACTCAAAACTGGTGCGGCAGAGTCACCCTGATGCAACCGCGGCTGTGACGGGGACCGGCTGCTGGTTTGGGGACAGATGGGGACGAGGTCCCAGGGTTTGTCCAAAGCTCACGGGGAGGTGAGGGGGGAGAAAGTCCCCGGTGCCAGAAGCTGGGACCAGCATCACCACTGTCATCACAGGGGCTGGAAACTGGCAGGTCAACCCGCCCCAGCAAGCAGAAGCACACACGCCAACTGCTTGGGGAATTAAATTCCCTATCACATATAGCCTCTCTCCATCCTTAAAAGGTTGTCAAAATATTTGGCTTATCAGCCAGCCTCAAAGCCTATCTTTCAATTAACAGCTGAGGCACTGATGGGGCAGCTGCCTAGGTCAGATCGCGGCGGCTGATTAGATTAGCGGCGTTATTAAAAGCCAGTCGCTAGTCAAGTCCCCCTGGGCCAGTCCCCGGTGGCATGAACTTGTAAAGGGAGTTATTAGAATTACCTTGAAAACGCCTCGTCGAGCCCATCATCCATTTCCTTTGTTAAAGAGATAAAAAGAGAGAGAGAAGCAGTTGCTAAGAGAACCCACAAAAGAGCATTTAGAGATCTCGCTCCGCATTTGATCACGGCAGATAATAATAAATGTATATATTGACTTCCGAGCGCCTAAAGCAACACTCGGGGATCTGCCTCCTCGGGCAGGTTTTATCCCACCCTCTGCACAAGCCCCAGGGTGAGAGGTGGAAGTCTGGGTGGTCCCGGCGTCCTCAGAGCCGTCCCAGGGCTGGGGTCCCCTGGGTTTGGGGACACTGCGCTCCCCTCGCAGCCCAGGGATGGGGCAGGGACTTGGCCCTTTCCCATTGTCTCCAAACCAGGCTAATGAGGCTTGATCTGGCCCATCAGCTGGAGCACGTCTCGCTCTGGGATTAACCACAGCCCACAGGACCGGCACACGCTGTGACGAGGAGGGACCTGCGCAGAGCTCCGTACGATGCTCCGGGCGTCCCTTGGGGTTTTTTGGGGTCAGGAACATGGAAAACAGCTCACAGGGGGAGCCCGTGCTGCTGGGAAGCGACTCTGGGATCCTTCATCTCTGAAGGTTTCCCAGAGAATGGATTTGAGCTGCTAGGGAGGAAAGGTTTCTGTGCGGGAAGGCGGGCTCTGTGACGGACACTCGGCTATCCCCAAAACCTTCCGATGCACTTACAGACTTAATGTAATATGTAAAGTACAAAAGCTCTGCAAGAAAGGAGGGATCGGAGAGCAGCGATAAACCTCCAGGATTTGATACGACTTAGACTTGATCTTCAGGTTTAACCTGAAAAGCCTCAGGCTCAGACCCAACAGACTCAAGAAAAGGCTGCAGGAAAATGCCTTCATCATTCAATTCTCCCAAATTTGGCGTGTTTCCAAAGAGGGCAGGTGGTGGGGACGAGGTCCCACGTCAAGTGGGGCTTGAGGAATGAGCCCCAGCCCACTTGGGCATGGAGGAGATTCCCCTATGGATGCACATGGGCTGGGGCATCATTTTCTACTAGTGGTCCACGAAACAATTAAACCAGATGAGTGAGGACCTTTTAGAGCAGCCATCCGTGCCCACACAAGCAAGATACAGCTGCAAATGAGAACGAGGGAAAAATAAGAGCAATAATGAACAAAAATATAACCTGGTTTTAGTGAACAGTAAACAAAAGCCATCAACGTAACGATTTTTTGCCCCGAACGGAGCAGTTAGGTGGTCTCTCAATTAAGTGACAAACCACTGAGAAATGCTGCTCTGGAGTAAGCAATATTTCATTATCTGACAGTGGCGTTTCTCAGAGTGCCTCGCAGCCTCGATCATTTATTTACAGAGCCTAAAAAGGGCAGTGGGTACTCGAACACTCATCGATCATTCTGAGCAGGACACTGAAACCCCGTGTGAGCCGCCACAGAGCTCCCGGGGGGTTATCCAAGAAAAAGCCCCGTGATGGGACCTGGAACACATGAGATGGAGGCGGCAACGCACCCCCCGGCTCGGCAGATGTCACGGTGCCCCCGGCACACACTTACCCACACCACGTTGTTATTTACGGAGGAGCTGGGCCCAAACATGCTGTTATCTAAGTGCAGGGGGTTCATGCTGCTGGTCAGGGCTGATTTGGCAGGATCTTCTAAATCCAGCAAGTTCCCTGTGGCTGCTGCTGTGGAAAGAGCAGAGAGGGAACGGGGCAGGGGAGGGGAAATGACAACGAACCTGTTAGCAGTCATCGCTTCCCCTCAAGAGGGGAATCAAATAGTTGCACCCAGTTCCTTCAGGATGGCCCCAAATTTTAACATGCAGAGATACGCTCACCCCAGCTGGGGATGCAGGTTCAGCCTGAGTGATTTGTGATGCTCAGTTAGGGCACCTGAAACCCTCTGGACAGGGATGCAGGAGGGGATTGAACCGCTCGTCGCTCCAGCAGCCATCAGGGGAGCCACCAGTGATGATGTCCAGGGTGAGGCAGGATCAGCTCCAGGCAAAGCTGAGACATCCCAGCCCCAGGACACCCCAACCCGGGACATCCCAACCCCAGGGTGGGAACAGACCCCAGGGGATATCCTCAGCTCAGCCTGCAGCATCGATCCAGCATCTTACGAAGCTGCATCATCATTTTACAGGACTGAGGGCAAACCCTGCACTGGGTGACGAGCGGTTTGTAGCCTGGGGGCTGCGGGGACACGGCGGGCTGGGCTGTTTGCTCCCCATCACCCTGCACAAGGCGACGCAGACGTGTCCCCCAGCACCCCCAGGCAGACACCGGAGCCCGGTCCTGCACCCCTAACAGCCCCTGGCCCCATTTGTCCCCACATGCCACTGCTTGTGACGGATGCCTCCAGTCCTCAGCCTTCACACGAAGAAACGAGATGTGCCAGCCTGGAAGGAAGCCCAGTTTAATGCTATTTTCCTCTGCGCCAAATCCTCTTATCTCCGTGGCCAGCATGGAGGAGAGATTAGCCTTTTGTCCCACTTCTCCCTGGCTACGCGTCCTGCGTTTCAGCGGCAGCAGAGGACCCACGGCCTGGCACTGAATTATGAGGTTTTAAAATGTAATTGTTTTATTTTCATGCCTTTCCTTCCTTAGGGGAGCCAGAGACAGAGCGGCACCTGCATGTCTATCTCCTTCAGCTGAATGGATAACAACTGTTCTGAGTCCAAGATGAACCCAAAATCAAATTCGAGATGTGTGGGTCCACCTTAAGCTCATAAGGATATTATGGCCAATTTGCTTAGGGCAGAAGTAAATGGCTTTGGGGTGGCAGCAGCTGTGTACGAGGGGCTGCATGAGATATTTAAGGGGCAGACAGAAGGATGGTGGCCACCACATCCCAAATCCTCTGCCAAGGGCAACATCTCCGCTACAACAAAAGTGTTTGCTCCTCGCTGGTCTTTAAAGTCGCATCCAAGGAAAAGCCCACGAACCTGGGGCTGTTCCCATCCCTGCGCCCAAGGCCAAGCTCTGCTGCCGGGGACTTACGAGTGTCCGGACGGGCAGGGGCTTCCGAGCTGGGGCTGCTCGGCCCTTCTCCTTCCAAGATAGACCTTTCCCGCTTCTCCTTCTCTGCAAAAGAACGAGACCCCATCACTGCCCATGCAGAACTTCCCAGCAAGCCTTAGGGAGGAGGGACAGAGGGGACAGCTAGGATGGGCCACCAGGTCTCCTCGGTCCACAGCAGCCCTAAGGGCACCGGGTACGTTTTATAACCTCATAAAGCGAAAATCCCAGCAGCGCCAGCGCTGAGGTGCCACAGACAGCGCCAGGACTCCACATCCCGCTTGCGAGACAGAAATGCGGCCAAAACTCGGCTGGATTTACAAGGCTGTCGAGAGAAACCTGGAAGACGCCTTAAATCACAGCAGAGCTTGGACCAGCCTTAATGTGGAGGGTGAGGGGAAAAGGCATTCGAGAGCTGGAAAAAACCCAAAGTCAGCCCTTGAATTTTCGGGTGAAGAGTGGGAAGAAAGAAGAAAGACTCACCTTCCTTAGCCGCTTGCCAGAACTCGAATGCGATTTTGAAGGCCTGGGCTACAGTGAGGGTGACGGCTTGTGCCTGGAAAGACAGCAGCGAGCAGCACGTTAATCAGCGGGTTAACCTCGGGCAGATTTACATCATTTGGAGGGTTTGCTTTGCAGATTCATGTTAACCTGGGTCCAAACAGTCCTCACACTCCCTGGCTGGCTGGGGAAGCATCAAATATTGATGCAAGCAGAGATTTTGTCCGTGTAGGACATGCAGCTCGGTGCAGACACATCTTTAGGTGTAACGGGACGGTGGAAGAGGGGGGATGTGGATGTCACAGGCACCGCGCTGATGGATGGGGACAGAAGAGATGCTCCTGACCGCAGGACATGTGCAGCTCATCATGTGTCCCAAAACAAACTGAGATCTACACAAGTGCCACACGGCCCCGGGATCATCCTCATGGCTCCAGGGCTGAGCATCACCCACCAGAACCAGCAGCATCGCAAAGGGAAGCAGCACCTGGACCACAGCGGAGCTCCATGTGCTTCTCACAACCACACACGAGGATGCTCTGAGAGCAACAAAGGGGGAAAACACCACAAAACTGCAGCTCTCCCCAGGGGGCAGCAATCCTGGGGGCAGAACGAAGGATATCTCGGGGTCTCTCCGAAGTTAAACTGGCATCCTGCTGGCTTAGACCAGCAGTGTGAGTCTATTTTCATAGCATCACAGAATCATTTTGGTTGGAAAAGCCCCTCAAGATCAAGTCCAACCGCTAACCCAACCCTGGCACTGCCCCATGTCCTGAGAACCTCATCTACACAACAGCCAGGGCAGCAGGAGCAGGGACACCTTCACCTTCAATCCCTCCGCTGCTCCCCACACCATTGAACCACAGCGTTAAACCCCCCCACCACCTTAAATAGCCCGAGTTGCTGGAGATGTATAAATAACGCCATAAATGCCACTTTCATTAGGAGAAGGCAGCACTCACGAGCAGTTCAAGTGCAAGGAGATAACAAATCACACTCCACAAGGCTGGCGAGCCGCACGAGCCTTGAGTCGCGAGTTTGTTTTACCAAGTCGCAAACTAAACAAACCCAGATCTGGGCCCTCAACCCGCAGCCCTGGTACGGAGATGTGGGGGAGCGCCAATGGGGCACGGGCGTCCCCCAAAATCCGGTGCTCCGGCATAAGAGCTCTCACAGTCAATTAAGCTTTGCAAAGCAGGAGAGCTCATCTGAATGTCGGAGCTATTTACATCTTTGATGGAAGTGCGAACGCTTTATGGCAAAAACTTAAATATGGTAATTAAGTATGAAACTCCTCACAGCTGTTTACAATTTAAGCTGTCACATCTGAATCAAGTTTAATAGACCCAGCTACTGTTGAGAATTAGCCATGAACTAAAAATATGGACTAATTATATGCCTGTGACTGGTGGCTGTGTGTACACTCAGGGACCCTGCCCTGGGAGCAGCGCATCGTCTGACCAGCAGGATGTTCATGCATTTAAAGACAAGAAAAAGAATATATAGATTTTGCCACAAAAGGCCTTGGAGGACTTTATTTGGAGGGAGACCCCCTGAGCTGATGTGCCACTGAGATAATTCTTTTAGCACTGGCGAGATTTAAATTCTAATTTGCAGAGCAAGGCTTATCTTGGCCGTGCAAGGATGGGAGTGCACGCTGCGGAAAGGAGAGACAACTTGTAGCTTTCATTATTCTCTCCCTGGAGAAAAAAACGCTAGGAGAAGTGCAGAATATTAACAGAGCTGTGGCCGCTGAGCTCCGGGCACAGGGACACTCATAGGGACCCAGGAACCATCACGCTGGGATCACAGAGTCACAATGTCAGGGGTTGAAGGGCCCTGGAAAGCTCATGCAGTGCAATCCCCCCATGGAGCAGGAACACCCAGATGAGGTTACACAGGAAGGTGTCCAGGCGGGTTGGAATGTCTGCACAGAAGGAGACTCCACAACCCCCTGGGCAGCCTGGGCCAGGCTCTGCCACCCTCACCCCAAACAAGTTTCTTCTCATCTTTCAGTGGAACCTCCCGTGTTCCAGTTTGCACCCATTGCCCCTTGTCCTACCATTGGTTGTCAAATGCTCTGGGTGGGAATGGATCTCAGGAGGTTTGTGTCCCTGCAGATCCAGGAGCTCCTGCCCTCTGCTCCTGCATTGCAACAGGCACCAGGGGAAGGATTTCTGGGGGCAGCGGGTCTGACCTGCCTTTCAATAGCAAGAAACAGAAGTCATCGAATCATTTTGGTTGGAAGAAACCGTCAAGTTCAGGGTCCAACCGTTATCCCAGCCCTGGCACCGACCCGTGTCCTGAGAGCCTGATCTCCGCAGCCCGGGGGGGCAGTTCAGGTGCAGGGCTGGGTGCTCTCAACGCCACCCCAGAAAGGTTTTTACCAGCTGATACGACGGGCTGAATCCAGCCCAGCGTTCCACCCGCCCCAGAGCGTGACAGCAGCCAGGGGTGGGTGCTGGGGCAGGGCCCCCCTGCTCTAACGGGGGCAGAGCCGTTATCTCAGCAGCGCAGCCCCCTCTCTGCTTCCTCCTCCTACAGCCACATCCCCAGTTCTTCCTCTGGACTGACCATTTTCCGTTTGGTACAGAGGAACGCATGGCACTCCAGGTTCTCATTGAGCTGGTTCTGGGCAATGTAGGCAAACACTTTATCGTGGATCTTGTCTGCCGTGCAGTAGGATATCCTGAAAGACAGAACGAAACGTCTTGTCCGGGGCACCGCGTGCAAGGGGGATCAACCAACCCTCCGCTGCGCTGCAGGCGAGTGTCTGCCCAGGGCCAGCAGGGAGGGCAGAGGGCCACGGGAACATTACCGGGATTCACTGAACTCCTTCCCAAAGCTGAGGAGTCGATGAGGCTGGATTGAGCGTAAGAGAAGCCCAGAGCAGCTGCTGCAGCCACGGTGTGAACCACACGGATCACACACAGCGGCCGGAGAGAAGAGAACGCGTTTCAGCTCGTGGGAAAGGACAGGTTAGAGATGGCAAAGGCTCTGCCTTCAGAAGAGACTCCAGAAGATGTTCTTTAGAGGAGAAGCTCGCAAAGAGAGAGAAGGACTTGTTCTCAGCCTACGATTTAATCTCGAGGCTCAAAGCAGGGAAGGAAATGGATGCATCTCCCCGGTGAGTAGAAAAGCCAAAGAGAAGACAGCAGAGGTGTTAGAGGAAAGCCCTGGGGCTGCATCAGTCCCACATCCACAGCCCGTCCGGGACGCGCTGACCTCAGCCGACTGACTGGGGGATGCTCGGACACAAGCGCTGACCAAAGGAACGGGATGTTAAAGCATCTGAGCAGAATTTAAGGCAGCATCTGAAAACGCCAACCTCCCAGCTCTGCCTGCTTCTACACCAGCACCGCGATCCCGATCTCGGTGTGACCGCGCTCGTGGCCGCTCGGCACAGCTCTGCCCCGCAGCAGCGGGTCCATCTGCAGCGCAGGGCTGGGGTTCAGCACCCACGGCTGTACGCGACTGCTTAGTTCACAACGCAGAAAAGCAAGCGGGTTAGTTGGGTAGAGAGAGAGCCCAACCCAGCGCTCCCCACCCCACGTTTCGCCAAGGGGCACGGAGCAGCAGGAGAAGGACACACCTGTGCTCCACACATAGGACACTTCCAGGCTCATCACATCTTTCCTCACCACCGGCTGGACACTTATTGCACCAGATACAAATTTAGCAACTACCCCCTTTCCCTCACCATTGCTTCCCATTGAGACAGCGAGACATCAGCTCAGCCGGGGTGGGGACCGGAGCAGACACCCACTGAAGTGCATCCCATAACACACCTGTATATGGAAACGTTCTCGATCAGCTCATTCGTCCCACTGTCGTTTAAAACGATCCCTCTGGGCGAGACTTTCAGAGTCACTTTCTGCAGTTTCTTTCCACTCGCTTTTGCCTTTGCAAGGAAAAGAGAGAGTAAAGTTACAGGCTTTTGACATCGATACATCCAAAGGTACATGAGCAGAGATTTGTGCTACCTAATAGGCATATTAACAGTGCTTGTTAGTACTAAAGACTGAATTTACTACCAGGTGTGATAAGGCACTCATTAAAACTTCTCCTTCCCTGAAGCAGCGATTTTTGCTGGATTAATGAGGCATGGACACAAACCCTCCACCCCACAGCACGGGGAGGTGCTTCCAGCCCAGCCCCTCCACAAGATGATTTCTCTTATTTACAAGCCTCGTGCGTTCAGCTCCCTGGGGACCTCACTTGAGCCACATCCAGACCAGCCGGCGGTCAGTCCTGGGCTCAGCCCAGGGCTTTTATTTAAAGCCTCCGCTCTCGGTTGGTCAGAGCAGACGTGAAAGGCTCCGCCAGCGGCTCCTGTTTCACACGAGAGCTCCCCTGCCGTCCAGCCCAGCACACGCCAAGGACGGACCCAGCACAGTTCACCACCCCATTGAGTTTTACGACAGTTAACTGTATGATTTGGTTCAGTTTTAAAAGGGCTTAAAGAAGCGTTAATTTTACTCGGAGCCGGGTGAGCAGGGGCTCCAGGGAGCCTCGGTGTTAGAGGATGGAGGAAAATTGGTCCCTCTGCATCAGAGCTTACAGCGGCTGCATGTGCTGGGAATCAGAGCAAGGTGTCCTGATCCCTTCTCCTCTAAACCCTCCAAATCCCGGGAAGGAAAGCCCAGAGCTGTGTGCCCGCTCTGGGTCACGCGCTGGCCGCGCTCCAAACGCCGTCGCTGCCGCGCACGGGGAGCGATGGCCCCGGGGACAGCTGATTCCAGTGGGTCACAGCCTCCTCCCACACCCAGGGTCACCCAACGCTTATCAAGGGAACCAGAGCTCAGACATGTAACACCAGCTGCCCCATCCACGGCTGGGGCTGGTCCCAAAGGTTTCCCAGTGCCACCGTCTGCATTTCTACCCTGGGGCTGGACCTGCAATCCCGACACCTGCAGACGGACAGAGCTGCCTCCAGACCCACGGCTTCTGAAACTCCTCCCCTGCAACAATGCTTGTTTGAGCACGGGAGACAGAGCTCTGCCCCAGCGCAGACACTCACGGTGGCCACGATCCTTTTGACAGCGGCTGCAGAGAGCTCCTCTCCCTTGGGCTGCTCCACCAGCGTCATGCCCATGTATTTGAGGCTGAAGAGCATCCCCTCCAGCAGTGTCTCACGGGTATCGGTCCAATTCTCCGGGAGCTCTAGAGAGGCAACGAAGAGGTTCTGAGATTCCCAAATACACCAGGATACCCATCAAGCCCCAAGGAAGGGTTTACGTATGAGCACGATGGTTTAGCTACCGCCTGGACCCCTGTCCTCAAGTGGCTGGGAGCTCCTGGTGCTTCATCTCCTTGCAGGAAGAACAACCCCCCAAATATTTTCTATAAGCCACAGCAAATTGCAGCAACCCTCTGAGATTCATCAGCTCCTCAGGTTAATCGTGAGTGCCCAGGCCCACACCATAACCAAGGGGGTCCCGAGCAGGGGAGGGCTCGGTGCCACCCCACGCATGGCAATGACCCGACCCTGTGCAAACTGTCACCTGCCCGCAGAGGCTAAGCCGGGATTTGCCATGAGCTAAGCCCACACAGAGCCGCATGGACCCAGGTGATGTGCTGCCACTTGCTAAATCCATCACCAACAGCCCCCAGGAGCCCATTGCAGGGGCGAAGCTTCACCGGGGTGGATTCTGCTCTCCCCTCAGACCACTCTTAGGCACTGGGGGTGGGAAAGAGGGTCCTAACCACAGAGGTACGTTTGGGACCAAGCTGGAAGTCAGGTGGGTGTTTCTAAGCCTGGAATTGCACTGCAGGATCTAATCTCCACTCGCTGAGCTGATAACCCTGGATCTGCAGGTGTCATGTTTAAGGAAGGTCTTGCTTTGAGCAGGAGGGAACAAACCACAGCCCTCCCGAGCCCTGGGGAGCACCAGGGCTCTCGGAGTCCAAAACACGTCCCTGAAGGCTCCAGCCTCCTCCAAGCAATGGGGCCAAACTCCGCAGCTCCCTGCAAGTGTGCGGCGGGGGCACGCACCCCTGGGGACACCGCGGGTGACTCAGCCTGCCGGCAAAGGCGAGACGGGAGATAAGCCATAAACCCGGCACCGCTCCCAGCGGGGCTGCTCCCCACTTCCCGACCGCAGCGGGACCGGCTCGCCCAGGGCCATCGATCCCATGACGGAGCCGGCGGTGGGACGAGGCCAGAAACCGCCCGACGGGCTCCAGCCCTCGGCCTGGGGGACCGGGACAGCCCCCCAACCACCCACCCCGCTGCTGCACGGGGAAAGGGTGCAGGGGAAGGCGGGTGCGAGTGGGGGGAACAAAGTGGGGGGGCAACAAGAGGGGTGAAAAAAGGAGGAGTGAAGCAGAAAGGGAGCGCGGGGGCATGGAAAAAAGCGGGGAGAGCAGACAAGACCAGACCTGGTTAAATGGGGACGCAGAAGGGAAGAAGAGGAGGCTCAAAGTGGGAGAAAAGTCGGTGCGGGTGGGGCGAGAAGCGGGATAAAGGCGGGAAGGCAGCAGGGGGGTGCGGGACAAGGGGAGAAGCGCTGGGGGCGGCGGGTCTCACTCTTGTGTCGGCCGCCGGCCCAGGCGGGTTTGTGGACGCTGGGGCTCCGCAGCAGGGCCCGACCCGCCGACTTGAGCGCGTCCATCCCGCTCCCGGTCCCGGCGCAAACTTTCCTGCGGCGCCAGCGCTGACCGCGTCCGGGGGCGGGGCCCGTATGCAAATCACGGCGCGGTGACGTCAAACGACTACGCCCCCTCCCCGGCCACGCCCCTCGGGTGTGTCCCCGGAGCTGCGGGGGGGTATCCCCGCTGTGTGTGAGCGGAGCTGGGGGACAGAGCGCTGCGGGGACCCCAAGAGTCTGCGGGGACCTGGGGGAACCCCGAAAGCTGCGGCTCCCCCCGAGATGCCGGGATCTGGTGCTCCCCATAGTTTCTCCACTGGAGAGCCCCCGAGATCCCCACCCTGCAAACACCTGCGGGGGGGCAGCGACGAGCCGCTCCGTGGGGGTCCCACCTTTCCCACGGCATCCTCCACCTTTCCCATGGGTGTCCCCACCTTTCCCATTGGTGTCCCCACCTTTCCCACGGGGGTCTCATCTTTCCCAAGGAGTCCCCCACCTTTCCCATAGGGGTCCCATACATGTTTGGGGCAGAAAACCCCTCCCCAGGTCTCCACGACCCGAATTGCCCCATTTCGGTAACACCAACAAAGCTCTGTTAGCCCCAAGAGGTGTTCAATTGCCCCCGCGCTGGGATGAGAAAATGCAATATATTTCAATATTGTGTTTGATAAAGGTTGGCTCGAGCACGCACCACCTCCTGTCACCGCGGCTTTTAACTCAGCCCGAACATAATTGTATGGAAGATTAAGGCCCTCAAAGGCTTTCCGAAATTAAAGGGATAATAATGAGGAGGTTAAACCCCATATTTAGGATTTGTAGAATAATGCCTTACAAAGCCTATTATTCACAGAAACATTTGTGTAATTGAAAATCCCTTTTTAGTGACATTTTAACATTCCCCTCTCGTGTCTGCAGCCACACAGGAGAGTTCCCCTCTGCAGGACACGAGCGGTGGTGGAAGGGTTAGGCACGATCTCTCCTCCAAAAAGCCCAGCCTAAATTAGGATGGTGCCACCCCATTGAGTGCCTGGTTTGAACCTGAGCACCGGGGATGGTGACCAAAACTTGTAAGAAGAAACTTCCCCCGAGGGCCAACCATGTCAGAGCAGCACGCAGACACCAAACAACCTGGAAAGCTGCTGCATCAGGAACAAATTTAAGCATATACATAGATCCATTTCCACGCAGCAAATCACTTAAGCATGGGCTGAGAGCATAAGCTTAAAGCTAAACGAGGTCCAGGATTTTAAGCGCAGGCTCAGATGCTCCCGCCCAGCAGCCCGCGTTGCACCGGGGGCTTCCTGCTTGCCAATACCTGACAAGTTAGAGCAAACACCTTTGCAATTAATAATTGATGAACCGGCCTGAGAAAGCCACTCGGCAGGTAGATGACACATCTATGATTTATTTTCCTATTTCTGTATTTTGCACTAAATATATCACAGCACCACGCTCCGCTTCGCTCGCTGTTCTGCTGCTTCCTCATCGTTCCCTCCGCCGCAGTTTCACGGGGGCCATGATCCCAATGGGGAAAGATCTGCAGCGTTCGCGATCCTTGCTGCTACAGCCACCCCTGCACCGACCTTTCCAGCTCTTTCCAAGGCACACAGGTGTATTCCCGTTCCTCTGGCTGTTATTGCTGCAGCGCTGTGTGAGTTTTCCCCCGAATCCCAGCACCGGTGTCGGTTTTGCCCCTCGCTTTGCTGCTGCACCATCTCTGAGAGGAGCAGGATGTGTTTCGTCAAGTGTCACCACTCACGTTGGAGAAGGGACAGTGACAGCGGCCTGGGAGAGAGGTGTTATTGAACCGAGGTCTCGAATGCACTGTGCCATGCAAGCTGGACCCCCTGAAAGTCATCATTTGAGTTGAAAATATCACAGAATCGACTGGGTTTGAAAAGACCTCAGAGATCACCCAGTCCAACCCTTGGTCCAACTCCAGTCCGTTTATTAGATCATGGCACTAAGTGCCATGTCCAAGCTCAGTTTAAAACCCTCCAGGGCCGGTGAGTCCAGCACCTCCCTGGGCAGCCATTCCAATCCTGACCACTCTCTCTGCAAAGAATTGCTTTCTCATCTCCAGCCTCAATTTCCCCGGGCAGAGTTGAAGCCCATGGCCCCTTGTCCTATTGCTGACTGCCTGGAGAAGAGCCCAATCCCCACCTGGCTAGAACTGCCCTTCAGGTAGTTCTAGAGAGTGCTGAGCTCAGCTCTAAGCCTCCTCTTCTCCAGACTGAACAAGCCCAGCTCCCTCAGCCTCTCCCCATAGGGCTTGTGTTCCAGTCCCTTCCCCAGTCTTGTTGCTCTTCTCTGGACCCGCTCCAGCACTTCAATCTCTTTCCTGAGCTGAGGGGCCCAGAACTGAACACAACACTCCAGGTGTGGCCTCCCCAGTGCAGAGCACAGGGGAAGGATCACTGCCCTTGTCCTGCTGACCACGCCAGTTTGGATACAGGACACGACACCATTGGCCTTCTTGGCCACCTGGGCACACTGTAATGGTAAAAAACCTGCTAGTGTCATGTTTCCCTGGGAAGCCAGGGCATCAGGCAGCTCAAAACCACAGCTCCACACTCACCTACCTGCTACTGCCCTGTCAAATCGATTGATTATTTCTGTGGCAGAGCAGGGGTTTTCTGGAACCCTCACTCTCTCGCCCGCTGTGCACAGCGCACACTGACCTCCCCAGCCCTGCCGTGCTCAGCCCATCGCCGCCCATCCATCTCCCCGTTAATTGCCGTCTCCTGACGAGCCCCCGGTTCTCTCCGCATGGGCTCTCAAGGTTATTTTCAGCTCCACAGCATCACCAAAACACACAAGTTTGCGCCTCCGGTGCCACAGCAGCGGGGCTGCTCCTCTGCGCTGTCTCTAACACCCAGCACCACCTCTCCTACCCAGGGAACACACAGAAATCCTCACCGCCATCCCTCCCTGCCACGGTGTTCACGTCCATGAATCACAATGAAATAAATGCAGTTTTTCAATGAAACTTCTGCATGCTTTTGCAATGCTGATGTGTTTTCCCAGCTGGCAGGGCCACAGCCGAGCGAGCCATCCCTGATTTCTTTGGAGCAATCTTTACAGCGCACACGCAGCAGCCTCAGTGACGGTCGTGATGCTTTACTGTGAGGGTGGGTGCTCATTTGCTCCCTCCTTTGATTAATCAAGTCAGCAAAGTTGTGCTAATTGCCAACCCCCCAGCCAGGGCCCATGCACACTCCCCACTATCTTCACATTTAGAGCGAAAGTGTGTTTATAGCAAATTAGCACATGTGGGGCTGGTTAAAGGTGATCACTAATGGAAATCTGAGCTCCTTCCACTCTGTCAAACGCATCCAGGTTTGCCTCCTCACAAATTGGCATCTTTGCCGAGAAGGCCGGCGTTTAACTGTCTATGTGATAAAAGACCAATTGCTGACATTTGCTGCTGTTTTCCCTTCCCTTGACATTTCATTAAGGAGAAAATAACACCAGCAACTACAAAATGTGCTCTCGTTGACGCTTGTTGGCCGTAACGTCACGGGTTGCCCTGATTAAACGAGTCGCTGGCCAGGGGGACATTCCCCATCTCTGGATGGCAAAGCTCAGAAGGGGCTGAGCTGCTCTCGCCATCCCAGAATCACCTCAACTCACCCCAAACCTTGTGTCGTCACTTCAGTCTGCTTGTAAAATCTCTAATTTATAGGCGTGCTAGGGCTTAAATTACCAAAGTCATTAACACTTTGTTAATGAGTCAATTAACATGCTTGGGATCTATGGAGAGAGGACATTATAAATGGCATAGTCTCAAATCTTGCAGGAATAAGTGTCTGACTGTACCGTGTTCAGCCAGGAGCTGCTGTTGGACTCTGCTTGGTCACAGGGGATCGGTCACAGCAATTGGTGTCACCTGTGCAGAGGCTGCAGATGGGACCCGCTCCAGTGCCACCACACGCGCTTTCGATGCCGAGATCAGCGCGGGGCAGAAAGCAGCACCAGGCTGGAGATGGGAAACAAAGTCTGGCATGAAATACTCATTTAAGAGCAGCCAAACGGGTGCTGTTAAACACGGCACTGGGGGTGTTTTTATCCCAAAGCTTTTGCCACCCAAACGTCAGGGGTTTAAACAACTTTAAGGTGCCTGGAGCTGCATCCTGGGCAGAACCAAGAGCCTCCTCTCTCGGAATGAGGGATATTCCATCTCCCCCTCCAGACTCCCAACTGTGCTGTGCCAATGGTACCTGGGGTGGGTTAGAAGGGGGTGGTCAGTAGGTCAGAGAGGTTCTCCTGCCCCTCTGCTCTGCCCTGGGGAGACCACACCTGGAATCTTCTGTCCAGTTGTGGCCCCTCAGTTCCAGCAGGACAGGGAACTACTGGAGAGAGTCCAGCGCAGCCACCAAGATGCTGGAGGGAGTGGAGCATCTCCCGTGTGAGGAAAGGCTGAGGGAGCTGGGGCTCTGGAGCTGGACAAGAGGAGACTGAGGGGGGACTCATTCCTGGGGATCAATATGGAAAGGGGGAGTGTCAGGAGGATGGAGCCAGGCTCTTCTGGTGACAACCAGGGACAGGACAAGGGGCAATGGGTGCAAACTGGAACACGGGAGGTTCCACTTAAAGATGAGAAGAAACTTGTTGGGGGTGAGGGTGGCAGAGCCTGGCCCAGGCTGCCCAGGGGGGTTGTGGAGTCTCCTTCTGTGCAGACATTCCAACCCGCCTGGACACCTTCCTGTGTAACCTCATCTGGGTGTTCCTGCTCCATGGGGGGATTGCACTGCATGAGCTTTCCAGGGCCCTTCAACCCCTCACATTCTGGGATTCTCCCTCTGCTCCCTGCAACCCAGACAACAAACCCTAGCTGCTCCCACCTCCCTTCCTGCTCCCCACAGCGCAGAGGGCAGCAGGTGGGGTCACCCCGGTGATGCCAAATTAACACACTAATCACCATCCCCGCTCACATGTTCCTCCCCAAACACCACAATGTGAAGTCTCTGTTTTCTGTGACCTCTCTTGTCCCGTGCTCTCAAGCTGCTCTCACATCTCCACAGCCCAATCACTGATAAAATCAGTCTGACGGCTGCACACGCTGGGCTGCCCGCGCTGATGGAAAACAGGCCCAGGGCAATGAGTAGCAGCAAGTTAATTGCAATCAAGGCCTGTCAGCCTCGTCAGTGTGCCGGATCAGCTGCGGCTGATGGGGCAGGGCTGGGAGCTGGGCATGCGGCAGGGAACCAGAGCTGTGTTTGGGAGCTGCAGGGACGGGACTGTCACTGCATGGATGGGGCTGTCAGTGCAGGGACAGGACTGTCACTGTCACTGCATGGACGGGACTGTCAGTGCAGGGATAGGACTGTCACTGCAGGGACGGGACTGTCACTGCATGGATGGGACTGTCACTGCAGGGATGGGACTGTCACTGTCAATGCAGGGATGGGCCTGTCACTGCATGGACGGGATTATTGTTGCAGGGATGGGACTGTCACTGCATGGACGGGTCTGTCACTGCAGGGATGGGACTGTCACTGCATGGACGGGTCTGTCACTGCAGGGATGGGACTGTCACTGCATGGATGGGATTGTCACTGCATGGACGGGATTGTCACTGCATGGATGGGACTGTCACTGCAGGGACGGGATTGTTGTTGCAGGGATTGAACTGTCACTGCATGGATGGGACTGTCACTGCATGGACGGGATTGTCACTGCATGGATGGGACTGTCACTGCAGGGACGGGATTGTCACTGCATGGACGGGATTGTCACTGCATGGATGGGACTGTCACTGCAGGGACGGGATTGTCACTGCATGGACGGGATTGTCACTGCATGGATGGGACTGTCACTGCAGGGACGGGATTGTCACTGCATGGATGGGATTGTCACTGCATGGATGGGACTGTCACTGCAGGGACGGGATTGTCACTGCATGGACGGGATTGTCACTGCATGGATGGGACTGTCACTGCAGGGACGGGATTGTCACTGCATGGACGGGATTGTCACTGCGTGGACGGGATTGTCACTGCATGGATGGGACTGTCACTGCAGGGACGGGATTGTCACTGCGTGGACGGGATTGTCACTGCATGGATGGGACTGTCACTGCAGGGACGGGATTGTCACTGCATGGACGGGATTGTCACTGCATGGATGGGACTGTCACTGCAGGGACGGCATTGTCACTGCATGGACGGGATTGTCACTGCATGGATGGGACTGTCACTGCAGGGACGGGATTGTTGTTGCAGGGATTGGACTGTCACTGCATGGATGGGACTGTCACTGCATGGACGGGATTGTCACTGCGTGGATGGGACTGTCACTGCAGGGACGGGATTGTCACTGCGGCTCCAGCACATGCGCCACCTGCGCAGCATCTCCCTTCCAGGGATGCTCAGCACCAGATGCTGCAGAGGACAGTTCAGGAAATCTCCTAATCCCCAGTAATTAGAGGCTGGCTTAAAACTTCAAGCACAAGACTTAATGTCTCTTACTAAATTTTATATGTTAAATAGCTCAGCCCTGCACCACAGAAGGGTTTGGCTCAGTTTTGCTGCCTGGGAGTCAGATGGCTGGTTGGAGATAATTATCTGCTCTCCCTCTGTAGTTCAAGTGTCATCTCCAGGGGGTGAACCAAACCTCGGAGGAGACAAATGGTCCTTGGAGGGGTCTGTCTTGTCCTGTTACCTCGCACCCAGGCCAGGGACTGAGCTTAAATCCCATTTTGCTTATTGAGCAAAGCTCTGTGCGTGCAGCCGGGGGCTCCCACCACCTCCTCACACTGCGCGGTTTGTTTGGCCGAAGGGATTTGCCAAACGAGCATCTCATTCGTGAATTATTTAGTACCCCAGGAAGTGTCTTATTTCATGGTGAATTTATTATCCACCAAAAAGATTGCTCAGCTTTAATGCAGGTGGAGAGGAAGAGTGATTCCTCATGCGGCCGTCCCGTGGCTTCCCCGGGTTCAAAGCTTTCAGGCGGCTAAACCACCGGGTGCAGGTTCCCCTGGTATATACCAAGGGTGTAGCTGAGAGTGCAAGTCGGCTCATGTTGACCTTAATTAATTTTCCCAGTGTAAGGACAGTGGGACCAGGAGTTCAGTCACTTTTTTGGCTTAATTCTGCTTTTTATCACAAAGGATCCCGTCCTCATCTTGTGTACAACTGGATTAGTTGTACTGCCAGTGCTGGAGCTTTCAGATTGACTCCAGCATAACTCGGTTATATAATACAGCAAAGATAAAAATACACCAGGGTAAAATATCATCTGTTAGAGGATATAACCAGAGCGCCCACACATTTAATGCATTCCGAAGAAATGGGGGGAGAAATCACGGTACTGCGAGGCACAGTGTTCTGGGGCATCTTTTATCAGAGGATATCAAAGCACTTTACAAATCATTACTTATTTAAGGCTTGTCACATGCTGGTCACAGCAGAGAACAAGGCTGGGAGCAGGGCACGAACCCAGGAAGCATCGGCAGAGACAAGGAGATATTTAAACTAAAGAGGTTTCCAATGGGAAATGCTGTTTCACCAAGATCGTAACATTTTGCTGGAGCATATTGGTGTCAAGAAAGTTTTTGACAGGACAATTTCAAAGCAATTCAGCATCAAAATGGGATGTTCCGCAGTCAATATGTGGGAGAGGGGCCGGAAGGTTTATTTCAGTGCAAGGTTTACCATGTCATGTGTATATTCTGCATAAATAGCTGTGGGTGACCTGAGCTCAGTGTTTCTTTCCAGTGTGGCTATTGCCTGTTTCTGAGCCGCACTGTTCAGAGTATTTACTTCTACAACCGGGGGGAGGTTGCTGTGAATTTTCAAGCTGATTTAAGAAAATAAATGGACTTTGCAAGATCAGGATGCCCCTCAACAGCTTCAGTAGCTGTTCCTCCCTAAACCCCGCTCACGCAGCCCTGCCGAGCTCCGCAACCGCGGTGGGAAAAGTGTAATCTAGTTAAAACCGAGCTCCTCTTTGCAGGATATGGCATCCACGTGCTGACAGTTTGATCCCTTAAACTGCCATTTCTGAGGCCGGCTCCAATACCCAACCTCTTCAAAGAGAAGGGGATCAGGGGGCCTGCAGAGGAAGAGGAGAGGGGATGGTGCATGAAACCCAGCGGGGCTCTCCTGGGAAACAGGCTCATCAAATCTAAGCCCTGCTGCTCATCCTGGGAGGGTGTTTTCTTCTCATTCCCTCATGCACTTGTGGCTTTTACTTGCTGAGGTGCCAGTTCAGCTCTGCCTATTCCCCTGCCAAAGAAAAAGCCCAACAACCCTCCTTGCACTGGGGAGAACATTGCAGGGGGTCTCCCAGCACCGGGTTCTTGCTCTTTGGCCCGTGAGACTTTTGCGAGATTAAAGTCTGTACAATGTGAGCCGGTTCCCACTGGAACGTGGCTGCAGATTAAAATCAGGTACCTGGAGCTGCCCCTGCAGCAAACCCGTCGCATCCCCTTGTGCAACGGCGCCTGAACCGCCATACATGAAACAGCCCTGCCCGCGGGTGGTCACATCCATCAGCAGGACAGGGGCAGCGACAGCCCGGCTTCAATCCGCCGGCACATGTCTGCCGGGGACCCCTGAGAGGCCCACATAAATCAGCATGGTTCTCTGGAAGGGAAAGGATGCTGCACTGATTTACAGCATCTAGCTTCCCTGGTCACAGAATCCCAGACTGTGAGGGGTTGAAGGGCCCTGGAAAGCTCATGCAGTGCAATCCCCCCATGGAGCAGGAACACCCAGATGAGGTTACACAGGAAGGTGTCCAGGCGGGTTGGAATGTCTGCACAGAAGGAGACTCCACAACCCCCCTGGGCAGCCTGGGCCAGGCTCTGCCACCCTCACCCCAACAAGTTTCTTCTCAGATTTAAGAGGAACCTCCTGTGTTCCAGTTTGCACCCATTGCCCCTTGTCCTGTCACTGGTTGTCACCAGAAGAGCCTGGCTCCATCCTCCTGACACTCCCCCTTTCCATATTGATCCCCAGGAATGAGTCCCCCCTCAGTCTCCTCTTGTCCAGCTCCAGAGCCCCAGCTCCCTCAGCCTTTCCTCACACGGGAGATGCTCCACTCCCTTCAGCATCTTTGGTCCAGGTGGGGAAAGCTCAGGGCAACCAGCAGCGAGGCTGATTTATCACCTTGCCACCCACCCAACCTTTGTGATTGTTTGATTAAAGGCAGAAAGAGCTTGGCAGAGATGGGGGGTAGAAGACAGGGGGTTTATTTCCAGCTCTGCCCATTACCTGCAAGGTGGTCTTGCTCAAGCCACTTGTTTTGCTTCCACCTGTCGAGCCTGCGGTTAAAAACACACCAGGACTGGGTTTCCACATCGGACCGAGTCAAAACATCAAACCAGTTCCCAAAAGCGATCGAGGTTCACGCAGGTTTTCAGTGACTTTCGGAAGACAAAAAAACCACCATCATTTCAGAACAGTCTTTTCTTAGGGCTATTTAAGTTTCTTAAATCTTTTAAATTATTCATCAGGAACAATGCAAAACAAAAAATCCCATTTTGAGAGGACTCTTTGAACTGCTCAGCCTAAAATAACCCCAAACGCCTGAAAAAACATCCAGACACTGAAATTCCCTCGTCCTTTCCGGCTGAATCCTTTCCTGCTGTTGGACCCAGACCATGAGGGATGTTTGCAGGTATGCCCCAGATTTTGGGGTCCTCCTGCTGGTGTCACCCCTTTTGAGATTAACCATGGGGCTTGGCACCCTGGTGACGTGCCCGAGATGAACACTCCTGTGCCCATGTGGATGTGTTTGTGTGTTGGGAAAGGGCTGAGTATCATGAGTTGAGGAATGGCGATGAATTTCTGTCTCAGGAATGGTTTAGATATGTGTCCCCCCGCACACACAACCCTCCGACATTGCGCTGGGTCCCCTGCCAGAGGCAAATCTTCCCCTAGGAAACAGCCCCATCGCTCCGAGGAGGATTTCTTAGGAAAGAGTCTGCAAATCCACCCCTCCATTCCCAAGTATTTCCTCTGAAAAGGGTTTCATCCTCTCCCCATCCCCTAAAGGAAGCTCCTGGCGCATCCTCCACCGCCTCATCTCGCGTCCTTTGCTGGTGTGGCAACCCTGAGCAACAGTTCCCTGTCAGGTTAGAACAGATGTGGATAAGGGAATTTATAACACAAATGCCAAGGGAGTTAATCTGAACTGTGTGAAAAGCCATGGCTGTGTCGTAATATTACCACTCAGCTCAATTTAATGTGCTCTTAATTATAACCATTTTTCAGTTTTTCCTTAAGAAAACTCCGTGTTTGTCTCTGCCCGGCTGTGCTGCCTGTGTCCTCCCTCCTGTTCCATCACTGCAATAAAGATGCTGTTTCTCTCTTTCCAAGCTTTTTTTGCTGTCAGCTCCAGTACCCCAGTGCTGCCTCACCAGTGGCAACGTTTGCTGTTGCTGGTGTTGGTTTACATCACAGAATCCCAGAACGTCAGGGGTTGAAGGGCCCTGGAAAGCTCATGCAGTGCAATCCCCCCATGGAGCAGGAACACCCAGATGAGGTTACACAGGAAGGTGTCCAGGCGGGTTGGAATGTCTGCAGAGAAGGAGACTCCACAACCCCCCTGGGCAGCCTGGGCCAGGCTCTGCCACCCTCACCCCAACAAGTTTCTTCTCATCTTTAAGTGGAACCTTTTGGTTTCATCAGGGATTTCTTTCCCAACAAAACATCCTTAATCCTTTCCATGAAGAAATGGCCAGCAGGGCTGTGGCAGATAGAAAGATGCCATTTCACAATGAGTACATCCAGGGAACAGGGTCACATTTGATTCCTGGTTTTGCTCTGGATATGCTTTGTAGCTTTTGGAGTAGCCGGTTCTTACATGCCTTGTTGTTTCACACGCAGCCCCTAGGGTTATGTTATCAGGTTACAAATGCTCCCTTCTGTTAAAACATGAGGTTTCTAGACTTTTGTGGTTGAAAATATGAAGAAGAGAAGTTCAGAAACCCAGAGAGCAAGCAGAGAAATCTGACTCGGTTTTTAAAAACTCTTTGTGCTCAGGGGAGTTGCTGACTCTGGGTTTCTGGGCTTTTAATAGTAACCCTGGAATGTGGTGACGTGGCTGACGAGCTCGGCCATCCCAAGGCTGGGCGCTCGGATTGCTGCTGACCGCAAAGCCAAGGGCAGCACCCACAGCTCTGAACCGAATCCTTTCTGGAAAGCAGTCTTGGCCTTTGCTGGCTTCTCTATTTTTCCCTGCTATTGCAAAGCAGAGTAATTCCCTGATTCTTGGACGTTTTGAGGTCCCTGTGTGAGAGGTGCAGCGCCCAGGGGTGATAAGGAGCTGGGTTCTCTCACCTTCAAGCAAAGCCGGTGATGGGAGGTGGCACCACGGGCTCGCTGACACCAAATCCACCCGTGCTGTATCGCAGCGTTACAGGCGGCAGCTTCACCAAGAGAGGCTCTTCAACCTGGAGACAAGGAGATCACACCCAGTTCCTGGAGGATGAAGCTGGATCAATTGGACTCAGACTGCGGTTTTGTTGTTGTTGTTGTTGTCATTTTTACTTTTGTTTTTTAAGAATGAGGATAATTGGCCACTGGAACAATTGGGTTGGATTCTCTAGGACTGGGAAACCTTAAGCTGAGCCTGGATGCTTTGCTGAAAGGGAGAAATAAGTCCTGTGGCTTCTACTATTAAGGAATTCAGAGAGGCAATCTCAGCCTTCCCCTCTGACCTTTCATTCGCTAAACTGGCTACACGCTGGGTTTCAGGTCGCTCGGTGGCAGGTGCACCTGATAAATCAGTTTGTTTGGAACCCAGCTCCGTTCTGGTCTCCAGACCATATGGCAGAGCTACAACCCACCGTGCCCAAACTGCTCTGCCGGAGGCCACCCCGTTCCTGCATCGCCTTTATGCCTCGGGTAGTGCTGATGCTGAATGTCTCTCTGCTCTCATTTATATCAAATCAATCCAATTTCTTTGAAAATCTCTGCTTTGAACCCTGCTATGAGGTATAACAAACCAGATTCTGGGTATTGATAATTCTATGTTAATAACTCCAAAGAAGAAAGATAACCGTCCTTGAGCAAAGGCAGAAGATGTCGGGATAATGATCTCCCCAGGGCAGGGATTACCATGTTTCTCATGAGCGGCTCCGGCACAGCGGAGCAGGCCCTGACCCCAGCAAACCTCTGTCCCCACAAACCATGCAACCTCCTCCGCGGCCCCAGCTTTGCCACCGTGTCTGAGGAAGAGAAGAAAGAAGAGGAAAACAAACAAACAAAAGGTGACAGCCAAGGTGAGGCAGGGAGCTGGCAGTCCCATGGCAACAAGAGGTTGCAATTAAGCACATGTAAATTGGGACACAGCGTGAAGTTGCTCTCTGTGTGCCCGATCGGAGGCTCCGGCTGCAGAGAAGTGACATGGGAGGGGTGTCCCGGCTCCCTCTGACCCGGGATGCAGGGGCTGGGTGGCAGGAGCCCCTCAGGCTTCCCATCCAGGGAGCTCCTGCTGCGTGAAATCAAAGCAGGTCTCACCACTACAGGGAGAAATAAATGTCTCTCCCATTCATTCCGCAATCCCAGCAGGTGATGGGAGCGCTTGACTCCTTTTTGCTGAAGTCCTGGAGTGTTTTGTTGTTTCTGAATGTGGCATCTCCACTTGTCAGGAGCTGCAGATCAGGCAGATCAGGCTGTAAAACCCCCAGCCTGCCTGCCTGGGAGAGCATCATAAAATATTGATTATTCTCAGCACACTCCTGTCCTCCAGATGTTTAGCAGCTCATTTTCCTGCAGTCAACAGCAAAGCAGAGGCTTCTGCTCCTCAGCAAATCCTCGCTGCGTGAATGGAAGTGCAGGGACAGGCGAATGCAAGAACAGGACCGGGGCTTTGAAACACACAAGTCTGGGTGTTTCAATTGGAGAACACCTAGTGCACCGGCAGTTTCTTGGAGCGATGCTCCTCCAGCCTGTCTTGCCACACCAGCAGTGACTGTATCCCGCTCCTCACCGGTTCCTCGGAGCATCCAGCACCCACTTGCGTAGACAGGAGCACTGAAGGGACTTGTCCTGACCTGCCAGCCACCAGCACACAAAATACCTCCTGGATTGCATCCCCTGCTCCAGCCCTTGGGCCTTTCTACCTTCCCAGCTGCTTTTCCACAGATCCACCCTCAATCAGCACATGAATCAGCTAGGAAGGCAGCCTAACCCTTTCGGAAGAGCCCAGCTTTGCTGGAAAACTTGGCAAAGCAGCCGTGCCGGAGCCGACTTTGCAGCCACGTGCCTGAGTCTCACCCTTGTGAGTCCTGATGCGGGAGAACTTTGGAGCATCCCGGAATGGGGAGATGAGAGGAGAGGGGAATGGAAGCCTTGCTGCAAAACTGTCTGAGGAAAAAGAGGTCAGAGCACCTGCAAACGAGACAACACATGGCTTGGCTTCCCCTCCCAGCCCTGCAAACTGCTGTGTAAGAACTTCTTTATTTGGAACCGCTACTGTAAAACGGGTCCCAACGGTGTTTTGAAAGCTCGTGGCTTGGCTACGAGCAGGAGCATCAGCAGAGATTGCTGGGATTCCCAGATGGACGGAAAACCTGTTTATTTCTGCCAAGGCATTTTCTATGTGCTGTCTGCATTAATCTTGTAGGAAGCGGCGGTGAGAGGAGAGCGCGATGAGCAGGGACCTGGAAAATCTGCAGCGTGGCGTTCCTTCCCGCTCCAGCCCTGCGCCTCCGCCGCCCAGCTTCTCATCTGCACGTTCTCTGATGCTGCTGCCAAAAGGGAAACCCAAAATTCCCAGCCAAGAGGACGAGCTGCAGCGAAGCGGTTTTGTGTTTGGCTGCAGCGAGCGGCCGTGCCAGGTCATGAGGGTTTTTTACCCCCTGCTACATCAGAGGCTCATAGGCATTTCTGTGCTGCCGGACAGTTGTCGTGGCCGAGGTGCAGGGGTGTAAAGGGGTCAGCACCCACCACATGCTGATGGTCAGTGCTGATGGCAGGACCGGGGCACCCAACGCAGCCCAGGATGAGCGGGACTGAGCAGAGGAGGTCGGGGCAGCTCCCGAGAGGCAGCAAAGAGCTTATTCAGCCCCACTTGAGCTGCTTACAGCACTCGCCAGCTGTGCTTTCACCAGCTGGTTCTACCTGGCTGCGCAGGACAAGTCCCCTGCACATCTGCTGCCACTTGAAGCTCCTCTGGAAACATCGCCCTCGGTTGATTTGGGGATTCAGCACGGGGCTGGAAGAGGAGAGAGGACACGAGCTGGCGATGGGGTAGGGACCAAAGAACAGCCCTTGACGCAGGTTTTCTGCAGCACTGCGGGAGCATGGACACAGAGCCCGGCCCAAAACGCTCCCAGTCTAATCCTGAGATGCGATCCTGACTAATAAACAACAAAGTGTTGAAGAAAAGGCATTAAAAAGATGATGAAGGACCAAAGGAGGCAGCCGCAACTGCGTGGACATAGATGCAAGCTGCTTTTGACAATCCAATTACAATGCGATGCTAATTACCGAGTTGACGGTATCGAGCGCCAAGGCAGAAGGACGCTGCTAGAATGGGATATTGAGAGGGGAAGGTGGCAGCGGCAGCGCTTCTCGCCCAGAGAGATGCCAAACTGCATCAAGGGAGCGCTGAAAAGGAGCCAGATCTGGGTGGAGCGCGGCGCGGAACAGTAACGTTGGGCGACAGCTCGGAAAGGGAACGGTAATGAATGTGATAGTTGTCTGAAACACGAGGCTGATCTCGCGCAGCAAATTAACCGGGAGAGGGTTTCAGATGCTCTGCTGCCAGCCCTTTGGAAGCCTGCAGCGGGGTGTTTGCACTCCTCCTCGCCAATGTGGTGCTCCCAGCTGAGCGCAATCAGCAGCCCCCGGGCACCCCGAGCTCTGATGTGCCAGGAAAGAGCCAAGGGGCTTGTCCCCAGCCAGCTGGAAGCCACGGAAGGGTTAAAGTCACTCCACTGTGCCTCGAGTCCCATTGCTCACTGCCACACGCATAACAGTGCCTTCCCCGAAAACAGGGTCACCAACACGTCCATTTTCACTAATTCCGTATTTAAAACACGGCTTCTCAATCAAAGAGATGCTATTATCCACAAAGCAGCTTAAATTGTCCCTTAGATTTAAATACAGCCTGTTGCATAAAACATCTTTTTAGCAATTTCACTTAGGGCTGACAAGCGCTCCCCCGCGCACATCCTTTTAATAATAACGTCAGCGCGCTTTGCAGAGCCCTTAAGTGCCTTCCTCTGGGAAAAAAATACCCTTAAGGGCACCTTTTGTCATTGTTGGTTGTCTCCGCTTGCTGAAGAGGCTGTGCTGACAAGCTCTGAGCTCCTATTGCATCACGTTGTGTTTCGGGAACAGCACTTTGCGTGCAGTTTCCAGGAGGTGGGTGGAGGGTAAAAGGAACGTCGTCAGCTGCTGTGCAGGGCGTGAGAAGGGATGCTTTGCTTCTCCCCACTGAGAAATCCAGGTTGGGTCTGCATCTGGTATTAGCAAGCAGAATTTTTGGGCATTGTGGTGAGGGCAGATCTCCCTATCCAAGGATGAGCTCAGCACTAACAGGGACTAATCATAGAATCCCAGAATGTGAGGGGTTGAAGGGCCCTGGAAAGCTCATGCAGTGCAATCCCCCCATGGAGCAGGAACACCCAGATGAGGTTACACAGGAAGGTGTCCAGGCGGGTTGGAATGTCTGCACAGAAGGAGACTCCACAACCCCCCTGGGCAGCCTGGGCCAGGCTCTGCCACCCTCACCCCAACAAGTTTCTTCTCAAATTTAAGTGGAACCTCCTGTGTTCCAGTTTGAACCCATTGCCCCTTGTCCTGTCACTGGTTGTCACCAGAAGAGCCTGGCTCCATCCTCCTGACACTCCCCCTTTCCATATTGATCCCCAGGAATGAGTCACCCCTCAGTCTCCTCTTCTCCAAACTAAAGAGACCCAGCTCCCTCAGCCTTTCCTCATAATCCCTACACCCCCAGTCACCCAGACTTGGCAAAGGGGCATGAAACCCCCCTACCCCGTGCTCCACACGCTGTGACTCTGTTAGTGACACCAAATGATGTGTTCTTTCCTAGGGCAAGAGGCACAAAGTTTTGAGGCAGGTCAAGGAATCATATGGGAATCAGCTGAGTAGCACTCTAGTACGTCAAGAGGAATCGAAGTGAGAAATAAGACTAATGCTATCAGTTTTTGTAGGGAGAGCTGGATGGAAGCCGCGTTACCTCGTGGTTAGCGCGCTGGTCTGGCATTTGGGCTTGATTTTGGCTTCTGCAGATGGGCTCAAGAGATGACAACTGGCCAACACATTGGCCCTCCATGTTTGAGCTTCTCCAGCTGCCAAGCGAAGACAGCGAGACAAACAAACTGCTGAAGAGCGCCGCTATGAGAGAGATTACATGGTTAATTAACAATGGCAGGAGCTCAAGGTTTTCCATCGGGCCGTGGCGCTCTCCTCGCCGTGAGCTGCGGGGCTGGCTGGGGAGCGAGCGAGAGCCCCGCGGTGCTGGAGCCGCCGTCCCGCGCGGGTCCGTGCGCCCACCCGGCTGGGTGAGCGGCTCCATCACAGCCACCCAGACTGAGCAGTGGACAGAAAAGGCATTGAGCACTCGGGCTGTTAAAACCGCTCGCTGCTGGCACTGTAACCTTGTACAGCATCCAGACATCGGGCCGGACTTGTCAGCAGCCTCTGTGCGTTGAGGCTGGGGATGGAAGGGATGGCAAATACAGCAAGCTTACTTAAATTCAAATGAAACAAGGCTTTTTTAAAAAGAAAAACAAAACGAACTACAAACCAAACCCACAAACCTCATTATTTAAAAAATAAAAATCCATCAGAAATGTACTGGAAAATCTGTATTCCCTGCTGCTGGGTTCAATAGCTCCCATCTTGTCATTAGCTACTACAAGTTGGTTTCTCAGAAGAGCCGTGCATCTGTAGAGCGATTGGTTTCATATTAATGCCCACAGGCTCCCTGCCAGGAGAGCTGTGCTCTCCATCCATTTTTGAACATCTGTGTTGCCTTTTGGTGCTTTGGGTTGTTTTTTTCCCCCTTTCCTGAGCTCCATGCTGACATTTGCTCTCCAGGATTAGGAGCTCGCCATCGCTCTGGGAGAAGGGTTTTCACCCCAGAGTCTCCAAGCCCAGCTGCCAAAGCATTAAAATCACTTATGAAGGGACACAGGGAGCTTTTAAGTCTCAGAGCAGCTGGTGGGACGTGCCAGGCAGCGACCAGACAACCAGGAGCACACAGACCCAGCTGTGAAGCCCATTTACCACATTGTGCACCCGTGCGCCAGCGCCTCCTCGAATCCATCTGACAGACGCTGGTTTTTGGGTGCAGGCTAAGACTTGGCAGGGCCAAACCGTTCAGAAATCTATTTTCTAGTCTATTTTTTTCTGCTTTACAGAGAGAATTTCCAAGTATCTGCGCATCTTCCTCTGCTTTCGGGCGCACCCAGAGCCGCCTCCTCTTTCCATCAGCACCCCTGTTATCCGTGCAGAGTCAACACAGCAGGAGCACGAGCCAAACAGATCGGGGTTAGTACCGGCTAAGTGGACTGACGGATGCTTTTAATAACCGCAAACGCTATTCTTGATGCTGATGATTTAGCAGTTATCATAAGATGCAGAGGGAATTAAAATGAATCTAAGGAGAGTACTTACTTTTCATCTCCTGCCCGTTGGCTCTGACTGCAGGGAGACATCGCTGCCTTTCAGCAAAGGACCCAGATCCACGACCGCTTCATTTAACAGCTGGAATATTGCACTCTTCCTTCTGCACGTGGTCACCCAAGGTCACTGAAAAGCATTGCGAGGTTTTCTGGTTTGGTGTTCACCCAGAGTAAAACCTCGTCTCAGAAGCAAACGACACAAAACTAAAGCTATGTTATTGGTTAGTTGGTTAAAATCCAGTTTATTAACTTTATTTGAGTATGTGTGATTTTTTTCAAACACACAATGGGTTGTAGTGCTCCTTTTTAGTCCAAGAGAGATTTGAAGGCCAATCATGAATGGTGGAACAACCACCCACCAGGTTTGGGTGAAAAACACAGGGACATGTGTGTGCTGTCACCTCCAGATGGGACTGAGGGCGGACAAGTCAGGACTTGGCTACAACTGATGATTCCTTTAGGTTTACCAGTCTTCACGTGCACTAAAATGACAAGTTCCTGGGGCAAGTCAGGCAGCAAAAGGTTCATTAAAATAAAGCGCATTAAAAGGTCACCTTTCGGCTTTGCATGGGTGGCTGAAAGGGGCAGGGAGAACCCACCTTCCAGCCATTTACTATTGTGTTTTTCCATGGCTCTCCGATAATTTGAATTTTTGCATTCATTAAATCAGCATTATCAATTCCCAACATTACCGCTTGCCTCATTTCCTTTCTCATACAGATCACAATTTATTCCACTCAAATCCTCAGGGAGCGCTCCCCATGTCCCTGTTCTAACCCTCTTTAATGTTGAACTCTTCTCCTGGTGCACGACAAAGCTCCCGAGGAGCGGGGGCACAACACCTGCTGCCCCGGGGATCCCGAATCTCCGACCTGCGCCTCCCTTCACCCCGTGGGTCACCGCCTCCTGCAGCCCCCGCGCCCCCTCCCCACGCCTTAGGGACCAAGTTGATCTCTCAGCTGTAATTAAGCCGAGCCTTGCGCAGCCCCATCTCTGCTCCACCAGGATATTTTGCCGTTGTCTGTTTCAGAAGAGAAGCGAAATTGCGTTTGGAACATTGAAAGCATCTTAAAAACGAGGTGACATTGTCGCTGCTGGTGCTTCCATGGCAACCTGCATTTGTTTCTTAGAGCTGTTTCATAATAATTAATACACCGCTTCCATTCACGTGGCCCACGTTCAGAGCGCATGGCGCGGCCCCCGCCAGGACTTCCCTGGGTCACATGAAATATTTATACCAAAAAATCAGAATAAAGAACTTTTTCTGGCGCGTTCTGGCCGCTGGGACAGAGCAGTGACACAGACAGCCCATCGCTCCGTTGCTCAGCACATGTGCTGAAGCAGCTGGGCAGAGCCCGCGGTGACATCCCTCCCACGCGATGACAGGGCGGCCACAGAAGACCCAGTGCTGTTGATCACACCAGGATGGAACAAGGCAAGGCTTGTTACTCACAGCAACAAATCCAGGGCTCTCCTCATCGTGTGCTGGCAAAGACAAGCGGCCCTGACCTGCCGCGCTGCGCCGACGTGTCTAAACATGGCCAAAAGCAAAGGGATTTGGGGAACAGCACAAACAAAATCCTTTGGTGCAGAGAACTTGAGTCTTGCATCTGGGCAGGAACAACCCCAGGTTCCAGAATCAGTTGGGGAACGAGCTGTTGGAGAGCAGTGAAGGGGAAAGGGACCTGGGGACAGCAGGGTGACCAATGGTGACCATGAGCCAGCACTGGGCCCTTGTGGCCAGGAAGCCAATGGTACCTGGGGTGGGTTAGAAGGGGGTGGTCAGTAGGTCAGACAGGTTCTCCTGCCCCTCCGCTCTGCCCTGGGGAGACCACACCTGGAATATTGTGTCCAGTTGTGGCCCCTCAGTTCCAGCAGGACAGGGAACTGCTGGAGAGAGTCCAGCGCAGCCACCAAGATGCTGAGGGAGTGGAGCATCTCCCGTGTGAGGAAAGGCTGAGGGAGCTGGGGCTCTGGAGCTGGACAAGAGGAGACTGAGGGGGGACTCATTCCTGGGGATCAATATGGAAAGGGGGAGTGTCAGGAGGATGGAGCCAGGCTCTTCTGGTGACAACCAGGGACAGGACAAGGGGCAATGGGTGCAAACTGGAACACAGGAGGTTCCACTAGAATATGAGAAGAAACTTGTTGGGGGTGAGGGTGGCAGAGCCTGGCCCAGGCTGCCCAGGGGGTTGTGGAGTCTCCTTCTGTGCAGACATTTCAACCCGCCTGGACACCTTCCTGTGTAACCTCATCTGGGTGTTCCTGCTCCATGGGGGGATTGCACTGCATGAGCTTTCCAGGGCCCTCCAACCCCTGACATTCTGGGATCCTGTCTCGTGTTCCCTCCATGCCACAGGCTCTGGGGAAGTTCAGCTGAGCGTGGGAGGGTGTTGGGGAGGAGCAGATCAAAGATGCCATCACCTACCATAGCAGTGATAACAGCAAAGCTGATCCTGCCACATCCACATGTGAAGCTCGTGGAGCTCAGTGGGCAGAACCTGGACAGGGATTGCCAAAGAAAATTCATGTGCTGCAGGATCTGGCTGGGAAAGCTTTGGTAGGTGCTACAACATCGTCTGAGCACCAGCACAAAGCCGAGGGGGGTTCCAGCTCCAGCAACTCCAGCCTTTCAGGGGACACATGAAAGCAAGCGGTTGGACCCAATATAGCTGTCAAATACCCAGTGGCACTTTCACAGCAGGAGGAGGGGGAGCCCCGGGGTGCTGGCTGAACTCCAATTCAGAGAATTATGTTCTGCCAACCTTCATTCTCTCTACAGCTTCGATTGGATACGGGATTTGGAGGCTTTTCTCTGCTGAGATGTATTTCTGGCCCTTTTTCCTGCTGAATAGACTCTTAATATAAATAAAAAAGCCCTGAAAATCTCCACCAGGTCCTTCATGTGCAGCATGGCCTGTGCCACATCAGCCTGGGGAGAAACCAGTTGTGTTCACGGGCTCTGAAATGGGCTTCACGAAGGTGCTCACACCTGCAGTTTGTGTCCCTGTCACCTGCTGTCCGTGTACGTCCACAAACAAGAGGCTCTGCCAAAGACATCTTACAAATACTGACAGCTAAAATAGTGACACCCTTCGCCAGACACTACAGATCCACGAGCGTCGGACGCTTCCTGAAGAGCCCAGAGTCGCGATGTGCGAGCCAAGAACGCTGCTCTCCCTTGTTGACCTTCTGCCGAGTGAAACGCTTGAACGGGGACATTAAGTGATCAACAAGCGTAAATTAGGGTAGCGAAAGGAGAGACCTCTCGCTGGAGCTGTGCCTCCGTATCATTTAAACAGGCTTGAGAGGCTTAATTGTGGGCTCTGGAGAGCACGGCCGGGCTGCTTCACCCCACGCTCATGTCACCCCAGCTACGAGCGGGAACTGCCCCAGAGTCATTCACTGCCTGGTGGAACCGGAACATTCCCATGTCCCCGGGAATTACAGCGAAGAGAGGGCTGATAAATCTCAGTTGGGTGAACACACAAAACCCCCGGAGTCCCAGACAGTGTGTGTTTGTTTTCTTGCTGCTGTGGCTCCTGTTAGAATCCGTCAGGAGATTTCTCTCTGTATTTCACTGTGGTGGGAGCATGTGCAGCTTGGATTCTGCTCAATCCCCTTTTATCGGCTTAATTTGATGCAAAGCAAAGGGTCAGAATCCCAGGAGACAGAAGCCGTTCCTCTGAGCCTGCCTATGAACATCTGAGAGGTTAATGAAGAGATCCCTGAACTTGCAACAATTGCGTGGACAGCCCGTGAAGTACAAGAGCTTTCCTTTACCAAAGGGCCAGAACGATTTCAGTTCTCTCCCGATCCTCTATCAGGCTGACAGGTGCTCCGTGTCCCAGGAGACATCCCAGCGTCCTCATCCTCTTCCTCCGGGGACAGCGCCGGCACGGCAGAGGCGCCCAAAGCCCTTGTCAGCCCTGAAAGACAAAGCAGCAGCTTTTATTTCTTCCTGTCAGCAACCACCCTTCCCTACTCGGCTTTTACAAACCCGCTGCCTTGTTTACTATAAAGAATGTTCTTACATCGTGTCCCGAGTTCACCTGGGGTGTAGCTGCATCCGGTGCTTCCCTCCTTTTTGCCTTTGTCTGTTCACCTCTGGCAGAGACTCACCTCTTGATATTCCCCCTCTTATTATTATAATAGACTTCCTTCTGCAAAATGCACTAATTTCATCCCTCTGATGGAGCAACGAGCTAAGGAGCATCCACAGGGACTTTCAACATTCAACAACTTGGAAAGCCATGTTCCAGTATAAGTTGGGGAATGACCTATTAGAAAGCAGTGTAGGGGAAAGGGACCTGGGGGTCCTGGGGACAGCAGGGTGACCATGAGCCAGCACTGGGCCCTTGTGGCCAGGAAGCCAATGGTACCTGGGGTGGGTTAGAAGGGGGTGGTCAGTAGGTCAGAGAGGTTCTCCTGCCCCTCTGCTCTGCCCTGGGGAGACCACACCTGGAATATTGTGTCCAGTTGTGGCCCCTCAGTTCCAGCAGGACAGGGAACTGCTGCAGAGAGTCCAGCGCAGCCACCAAGATGCTGGAGGGAGTGGAGCATCTCCCGTGTGAGGAAAGGCTGAGGGAGCTGGGGCTCTGGAGCTGGACAAGAGGAGACTGAGGGGGGACTCATTCCTGGGGATCAATATGGAAAGGGGCAGTGTCAGGAGGATGGAGCCAGGCTCTTCTGGTGACAACCAGTGACAGGACAAGGGGCAATGGGTGCAAACTGGAACACAGGAGGTTCCACTTAAAGATGAGAAGCAACTTGTTGGGGTGAGGGTGGCAGAGCCTGGCCCAGGCTGCCCAGGGGGTTGTGGAGTCTCCTTCTGTGCAGACATTCCAACCCGCCTGGACACCTTCCTGTGTAACCTCATCTGGGTGTTCCTGCTCCATGGGGGGATTGCACTGCATGAGCTTTCCAGGGCCCTTCAACCCCTGACATTCTGTGGTTCTGTAATGCCAGAAACCCAGCAGCCACATGCAACGTTTTACTCAAAGGGGGTTTGCTTTGTTTTAAATCGTTAAGTTAAACATTTGTTTTCCTAATAACGGCGGTGCTGTGACAACGCCCTTCCCACAAGCTCTCGAGGGCTTTTCTCAAGGTTGCACGTTACCATCCTCACTTTAAACAGGAACAAGAGTTCAAAGCACAGACAGGTTAAATACTTTGCCCAAAACCACCAAGAAAGCGAGTGGCGGGGTGTGGAAATGCTGAGGTCTCTTACACCCTTAGTGTAACCGACCATCATTCCAGGAAAATCAAAACGTCCAGCCAGATTCTTGATGCCCTTTCCAATTAATTTTCAGTAGAGGAAACTAATCAAAGCGCAGGATTCAGTGTAGAACTCTGGCTACACCTGCAGTTAATTTGCCCTGACAAGGTGGGATCAGAAAGGCTCAGCCTAAGCTGTAGACCTCAAATTAATAGAGATCATTCTGCTGCTGGAGCAATGGGATGCCCATCTCTTTTGGGGGAGATCCCTGCTGGTGCCATTCAGCTTAATGACACCTGAGGGTCGCATATGGGCAACCGCACACAGGGGTTTGGGGCCGATCCCCTCGGCCCCAGCCGCACTCAGGCTGAGGTGGTGCAGCACAGGTCGTTGTGGCCACTCGTGGTTGCACATCCTTTGAGCCCAGATTGCAGTGTAAAAAACATGCAGAGGAAACGAGCACACGCTGCATCTGCCACGTGTTAATGGAGCTCTCAGGAAACTCTGCAGCCCTGCAAAACACTCCAAACCACCCGCAGCCAGCGGGTCATTTTCAGGTGGAGATACAGAATGAGGTGGCCTTATTCGAGGAAGCACAGTAACAGCTGTAATTGCTCCCACTTAATTAAAACAGGTGACCTTTTGGGTTGCAGCTGTCCTATGGCAAAACAGCTCTTCCCCCAAGCTCGTTGTTTAGGATGATGAGGCAGAATGTGGTGGAGAGCACCAGTGCATATCGTGAGGAGAAGCTAATTGTGCTTTCGCCTGCTGCTCGGGCTTGCAGACGACCTTCTCCAATCAAACATTAACTTTGCAGCAAACAATCATTAGGGAGCATTTGCAGGCTTTAATAATTAACGCTTTTATTAATCCACTGACTCCACTTCAAGCAACAGGTCTCTTCGAAATTAATTCAGTTGCTATTTAGAGGAGAAAGCAATGAATGCCATTGCAAGGCAGAGAAAGGAGGAAGGTATTTAGATTCCACCGCACTTTCCACAGGTACTGGATCTGCTCCTGGATCTACAATTATGCAACTTATTAACTGAACTGCCAAACATAAGGCTGAGTAATTTTCAAAGCTTGGGCTTTGAGAAATAGTATTACTGGCAGCCACGCCATCCAAAATCCAATCAAGACAGACCACAGGCTGAAACTCCATCAGCTGCTTCTTGGCTGCACAAAGCGAGGGAGCTGGAGAAGAGGTCCAGCCGAGCAAATTACCTCCTTTGGAATAATGATCTAATGAGCCGAGGGGTGAGCAGGGGGCTGCGCATCCTCGGAGCCGAGCTGCACAGGGACCCCCAGCCGGCAGGGGGAACTTCTGCCTGTCAAGGGCAATCTCTCAGCTCAGCGATCGCTCGGGCTCGGGGACGTTGCAGTTGTGCCGAGAGCCCCGGGAATCTGAAAGGTCAAACAAAAGCAAGAGGGACCTCCAAGCGCGTTGTTGCTCAGCCACTGGTGATCATTTTGAACCCCTGTCCGACAGCTCTTCTGAGCGCTCTCACCGAACAAATAACGTTGCTGTTTCACGAGCTCGCTAGAGAAATGACCGGATTAGATACACAAGCTGGGAAGAACTCAACAGAATCACAGAATCGACTGGGTTGGAAAAGCCCTCAGAGATCATCCAGTCCAACCCTTGGTCCAACTCCAGTCTGTTTACTAGATCATGGCACTAAGTGCCATGTCCAATCTCAGTTTAAAACCCTCCAGCACCGGTGAGTCCAGCACCTCCCTGGGCAGCCATTCCAATCCTGACCACTCTCTCTGCAAAGAATTGCTTTCTAATCTCCAGCCTCAATTTCCCCTGGCAGAGTTGAAGCCCATGGCCCCTTGTCCTATTGCTGATGCCTGGAGAAGAGCCCAATCCCCACCTGGCTAGAACTGCCCTTCAGGTAGTTCTAGAGAGTGCTGAGCTCAGCTCTAAGCCTCCTCTTCTCCAGACTAAACAAGCCCAGCTCCCTCAGCCTCTCCCCATAGGGCTTGTGTTCCAGTCCCTTCCCCAGTCTTGTTGCTCTTCTCTGGACCCGCTCCAGCACTTCAATCTCTTTCCTGAGCTGAGGGGCCCAGAACTGAACACAACACTCCAGGTGTGGCCTCCCCAATGCAGAGCACAGGGGAAGGATCACTGCCCTTGTCCTGCTGACCACGCCAGTTTGGATACAGGACAGGACACCATTGGCCTTCTTGGCCACCTGGGCACGCTGTTGGCTCATGTTGAGCTTCCTGTCCATTAGTCCCCCAGGTCCCTTTCTGTCTGACTGCTCTCCAGCCACTCTGTGCCCAGCCTGGAGCGCTGCAGGGGGTTGTTGTGACCAAAGCGCAGCACCCGGCAACTGTGTTTCTAACCTATAATGTTTTGCTTCCTTGGATCACTGTCTATTGAATAGCAGGGCAGCACAATGAAATACAAAGAAATTACCAAGCAAACTCAGCGAAGGGCAGAGGGGAATCAATAAATGTTAGTTAATGGAACCACTGTTAAACATGCAATGCTGAAAACCGTAAGGAGGGAGTGCTGAGAAAATTCTCCTGTTCAATTCCTGTGTCTGTCCAGATCAGTTTCTGTGACTGTTTTTCAGTTAAAAACACCCATTTTGCAGCAAGGCGCAGTGATGGGGCTGGGAGCAGAACCCACTCTTGCTCAGGGCTTCACAGCGCTCTGCTTGAACCACCGGATAATGGTCCCTTTGGAGTGGTTTGGTACACGGGGGATAATCGAACCAGCTCCCTCTGCGGCAAATAACTCTGGCCTTTGTGTTCCAGCACTTGAGGAACGTTCCGACCTCCTGAGCGTTGCTACCATTGAGAAACACAGCATGAGAAGCAGCCTGTTCATGCATCACTTCGCACCGTAATGTATAGAACAACTCATGGTCTCCATTCCTCCGCTCCTTCCTCATCAGTGGGGTCCTGCTGTTCTCCACCACGCTGCTGCATTTCTCTCCTGTTTGCTTTAGCTGTGGTAAATCAGGAACAAATTTAAAAGAGAAGGACCAGAAGATATCAGACTCTTGTTAAAAACACGCACATATTTAAGGTTTGCGTTTTATTATATTAAGGTTTTGCAGCTGTGGGCAAGACGGGACAAGGAGGAAGCCAGAGAAATTCCTACCTGTGAACTACGACATGCAGGCTCCGCATTCCTGTATCTGAGCCAAAGTCCCCTCAGAAACACATTTTAATAATGCCCTAAACACCTAAAGCAGCAATAAATATGGAGCGAGCTTTAAAATATTACCCTAAGAAGCCAAGAAACAAAAATCCCATTGAACAAAAGGGTTAGCAACTAGAGAAAAGTTTCCTCCAGGACACACACTCGGCATCAGTATTAAAGTGAAAATGATCCCCATTTCTTGGCATCGTTCAAAATTGGCCGTGACCCTCTAAAGCCCAATGTACAAACCCACATCTTTGTAGCAAATTGGAGCAGCTCAGATGCCTCCAAAGCAAAGTAGGAATGACAAGAATAAGGTTAATTTGTTGTTGGCCAGGCCTTTTTGTTTTAACAAGCACAACTTGGTTAGTTTTAAACAGGTTTTAACAGCAAGTAGTTGCACAAACACTAACCTGGGGTAACTGCAGTGCGGGGGGTGTTGGTCTCCTGATTAAATATAAAGCCTAAGAAGACTCAGCCTGCAGAGCCCTCCCCATGGTCTCCCTCTCTATTCAATCACCTCTTTTCTTCTCATTATACCCTTTGCTTTAATGCTTTGGTGCCAATTTTACCTGAAATTAGCAATCTGATCATTAAATGAAGCTGAAGCAGACAGACAAACTCCCAGCCACACGGAAATACTTATATTTCCATATGAAGACCAAGAAGAAAGAAGAGTAGGAAATATGCACTCAAATTTCTATATTAGAGGCAGAAAATTAAGAGTATTGGGCTTTATCAATGTGCACCTGGAATGCAGTTACGGGCACTCAGAAATGTTAGAAGGGTTACCTATAATACACAGTATTCTTTTTAATGTAGTGACAAAAACAGGTGAATGATACTCAGCCAAATTTAGTTAATTGAAATGGGCACCTGGAAAAAATGTGTTCCCAGAAAACATTAAAGGATCATTAGTACCCGGCAAGCCAGCTGTCGGCCCATGGAAGAGCCTTAAGGTGAGTGGGTTTGGAAAGTTGTGCTGCCGATATGTAAAAATGCCACATGGAAAGGGCAGGTCCGTTTTCACACTCTGCTCTCGCAGTGATGTACGGACACGTGGAGCAGCGGCCGTGAATCTTTCTACATCGCAGCAGTTTAAGCCTGAACTGCCAGGTCTTACTCAGGTTGCCAGCCCTGCCAAGGGGTTGGACCTGCCTGGGGTGGGTTAGAAGGGGGTGGTCAGTAGGTCAGAGAGGTTCTCCTGCCCCTCTGCTCTGCCCTGGGGAGACCACACCTGGAATATTGTGTCCAGTTGTGGTCCCTCAGTTCCAGCAGGACAGGGAACTGCTGGAGAGAGTCCAGCGCAGCCACCAAGATGCTGGAGGGAGTGGAGCATCTCCCGTGTGAGGAAAGGCTGAGGGAGCTGGGGCTCTGGAGCTGGACAAGAGGAGACTGAGGGGTGACTCATTCCTGGGGATCAATATGGAAAGGGGGAGTGTCAGGAGGATGGAGCCAGGCTCTTCTGGTGACAACCAGTGACAGGACAAGGGGCAATGGGTGCAAACTGGAACACAGGAGGTTCCACTTAAATATGAGAAGAAACTTGTTCTCAGTGAGGGTGACAGAGCCTGGTCCAGGCTGCCCAGGGGGGTTGTGGAGTCTCCTTCTGTGCAGACATTCCAACCCGCCTGGACACCTTCCTGTGTAACCTCATCTGGGTGTTCCTGCTCCATGGGGGGATTGCACTGCATGAGCTTTCCAGGGCCCTTCCAACCCCTGACATCCTGGGATTCTGTGAAACTAGCAGTGCCAGAGGAGTTTGGAAAGCTCAGCTCCCATCCGGATGGCAAAACGTGCACTGAGCTCCCTGCGGAGCTGGTGGAGGGGAAGCGAACCCGGCTTACGTGCGGAGAGGTGGCCAAGCTGAGACACGGGAACGCTGCTGCTGATCAATTCCTCCTCCTTCTGCAAGGCCGTTCACACTCGGAGCACTTCGGGGCCAAAATCTCCCTTGTCTGCATATAGAAATATATATAACACAAGGCATGGATGCTCTGAGTTTGGTCCAGACTTGTAAGCGCAACTTATAGATTAGTGAAATAATAAAAAAGGAGTGAAAAATAGCTAAATGGAAAGGGGAGGGGGGGACTGGAAAGCACATTCATTCTGTAATCTTCTCATCTTGTTAAAAGAATAACGTCCCCCCCACCGGCCCCACCAGATGAGGAACCAAAGCAGAGGGTAATTGCATTTCAATCAGGAAAGCAAAGGAATGAGCTAATGAAGGTTCAGCTCAACAACAGGGTGTTAATGGGACATGTTACAGCACCCTCCCTGCCCCATGTTAATATTTGGTATAAAGTGTTAATTTGTTTAAGGTTAAAAAAGAGCATTTGTATATATATATAGTATTTTGTATATAGTTTTTGATGCTGTACCTTCACCACTGATGTGAAATATGTTGCGGAAAGTTCCCTGTATTTGCACCAACTCCAGCCCAGGATCTACATTGCCTCGCTCTCTGCAACACAAAGCTCCTGGATATAGAAAATAAAGCAAAACCGCCTTCCTGCCCTTTCATTAATTTCCATGCAGTCGCACACGGAGAGAACGTTTGCATATTGATTATACTTTTATTATCACACTAATGAGCGTATTTCTGAGATCTCTGGGCTCCCCACAATGAATTTCTTATGCTTTCACGTAATGGAAAGACTATGAAATAACATCCAGCTGTATGTTTAAAAAGAAATGGGTTTTCCCCAGTATTTTGGTGACAGGGAGGTTGGCATCCGCGCTCCGAGCAGCCCGGGCAGCCTGGGCCCTCTCGTGGCTGTTTAGAGGATACAAAGAACTTTTTAGCAAGTTCTCACTTTCAAAATAACTCACAGACCTGTTCTGTTCGGGCCCCCAGATCTCAAACACCTCCATTACAAACCTTTAGTTTCAGAACCAAATTGGCCCCAACCTGACAGTGTTCAAGAAGAGACTGGACACCGTCCTCAGACACACGGGGTGAGCTGCGGGGTGTCCTGTGCAGGGACAGCAGTTGGACTCTGATCCATGTGGGTCCTTCCAGCTCAGGACATCCTATGGTTCTATGATACTTTGTCTACTTTATTTTTTTCCTCCTCAAGCTTCAAGCCAATAAAAGACTATCTCCTATTTCTTTTTTCCACCTTAAAACAAGATTTTAAAGTTACCTCGTTAAGGATGGTATATGATTAGTTGTCTTTACAGTATTGGTGCCCTCCCAAGAGACCCCAGGGCTTTGCAGGCAGAAATGCATCCCATGGGTGATGGATCTACACTATATAATCACTTCCCTTTGCTTTTTGATACATGGGACTAAAAGCAAATGAAGCATGAACCTCATGATAAAAATTGCTCAAAATTATTCTGCAGAGCAGTTCACAGAATCCCAGAGTGTCAGGGGTTGAAGGGCCCTGGAAAGCTCATGCAGTGCAATCCCCCCATGGAGCAGGAACACCCAGATGAGGTTACACAGGAAGGTGTCCAGGCGGGTTGGAATGTCTGCACAGAAGGAGACTCCACAACCCCCCTGGGCAGCCTGGGCCAGGCTCTGCCACCCTCACCCCAACAAGTTTCTTCTCAAATTTAAGTGGAACCTCCTGTGTTCCAGTTTGAACCCATTGCCCCTTGTCCTGTCACTGGTTGTCACCAGAAGAGCCTGGCTCCATCCTCCTGACACTCCCCCTCTCCATATTGATCCCCAGGAATGAGTCCCCCCCCAGTCTCCTCCTTGGTCTGTGACCGGGCACATCAGCTGAGTGTGTTCGGAAAGGAAATTGTTCACTCCGCAGAGCAAGAAAAAGCCGCATGTCACCAGCAAAACTTCACTGCTCCTGGAAATGCTCCAGAAACGTAAAGAGAACGGGCTACGCTTCCACTAACCGCCACTGGGATTTTATTGCAATCCCACCATTATCGTTCACACCAGCTACATTTTGATGGGAAATAATTTCTTGTTAATTACATAAGACACATAGTCTAAAGATTTTCATGGCAAGCAGTAAAACCCAGTATTTTCCGAACCTGACAACACGCTGTAGAGCAGCGTAATTACTGCTCCGAGAGATTAGAGGTAAACGAGCCACTTACATCTGAACTTGATTGAAATGGATTCTCGCCCTTTTTTCCGCCTGCTCTCCTTTATTAGAAGCGCTTTGTCAAATGCTGCTGTATTATTTTAGCGCATCGCAGAAGCCGATTCCATTAAGATACTCCGGCATCTCAGATTCCATTTTTATCATCTATTATGTATCATCTCATTTCTGAGCTTGAGTTCCAAACTGCAATAGAAGAAAAGGAAGGGGCCAGTAGTAAAGAATCACCCCCCACTGCACGCTAACTCCTATCGGAGTGTTTAATAAGCATTAAGTTTATGCCTAAAACTTTGAAATTAAAAAAATATATAAATAAAACAAGAAACCCAACAACTTGCTGCTGCAGATGCTGAAGTTGCTGCTCGGTCCTGTTTACACAAACCTGTTTGGGGGTGAAATGCGGAGTCCTCACTTTGGGTTCCGCTCTTTCCCGTCTGAGATGCTAATCCTGGAACACTCATTCTCAAGAGCAGGTGATGCTGGTAAAGGAAAAGGGTTAAACTGTTTTTGTAGAGTGTTTTCTATCAAATGCTATTGGAATGAGTCTGGTTTTTATTGTAAAGTGCAAACAAATAAATAAACCCATGTGTTGCACACAAATATTCCCAATAAGAGCATGTTGGGAGCAGCAGCTCCCGCTGGCAGCGCTGGAAATGCCAAAAAGCAAATCAGTTTTGGTCTAAGGAACTGTCTCGGAGCCAGTGGCTCCAGCGTGCAAAACCAAATCTGACTTAACAATTGGGGAAGGAAAAGGAAAGACAAACCGCAGGTTTGTTCTGCTTAAAGGCTTCAGAGGGAATGGGCACCCGAAGGCAGTCGGGGTTCACCCGCTTCCCTGCGCAGACACCGGCATCTCCGGCATTTAAGCCCTTGCTTCCCCATCACAGCAAAATACGTCAAGAGAGGGGAGCTGGTTCATCTTAGCGCTGTTACAGAAGAGTCTATGAATAAAGGAGCTTTTTGTTAAATACTAAAAATAAAATTACATACTGCTTTCCGCTCTGCTTAAAATTTTAGGGAGGATAAACCCCGAGGTGCTCAAAACCATCGCACAGAAGCCCTGTCTTTCCATTACCTTTTCACAGAATCACAGGATGGACTGGGTTGGAAAAGCCCTCAGAGATCACCAAGTCCAACCCTTGGTCCAACTCCAGTCTGTTTACTAGATCATGGCACTAAGTGCCATGTCCAAGCTCAGTTTAAAACCCTCCAGGGCCGGTGAGTCCAGCACCTCCCTGGGCAGCCATTCCAATCCTGACCACTCTCTCTGCAAAGAATTGCTTTCTCATCTCCAGCCTCAATTTCCCCTGGCAGAGTTGAAGCCCATGGCCCCTTGTCCTATTGCTGACTGCCTGGAGAAGAGCCCAATCCCCACCTGGCTAGAACTGCCCTTCAGGTAGTTCTAGAGAGTGCTGAGCTCAGCTCTAAGCCTCCTCTTCTCCAGACTAAACAAGCCCAGCTCCCTCAGCCTCTCCCCATAGGGCTTGTGTTCCAGTCCCTTCCCCAGTCTTGTTGCTCTTCTCTGGACCCGCTCCAGCACTTCAATCTCTTTCCTGAGCTGAGGGGCCCAGAACTGAACACAACACTCCAGGTGTGGCCTCCCCAATGCAGAGCACAGGGAAGGATCACTGCCCTTGTCCTGCTGACCATGCTCGTTTGGATACAGGACAGTGACTTCCTAGACTTATGCTGGCTGGAAAACAGCTCTGGATACTCCGGTTTCCTTTGGCAGATGTCTCTAGAGCACTTATTCCGCAGTAATATTTCAAAACAGACTGAAGAAAGAAAACAAAACATCCTCAGTGACCCTTTTGCAGTCTTAGGCTCTTAAGCTCCCCATATATTCATCTTGCAAGTACAATTTATGATGAGTCATTAAGATCTTTTCCATTTCAGACATTTAAATATTTAAAGATGCAGAGGTTTGAGTGCTTAAATCACCTCCTTCCACTCACGGTGCGCAGCAGCCGGGGCCTGTAAGTACCGTCCCCTTCCTAAAGGAATGAGGAGGGAACTGGAAAATGCAACGTGCTCTGTTAAAACTGCAAACTTATCAATAATGCATTTGGATTGGGAAACGATCTGTGTGTGTGTCAGACTGACGGTGGTTTGAGGAGATGAAAAGAACCCGAATGTGTCCTCGGGAAGCGGGAGGTTCTGGCAGCACTTGCGGCAGAATCACACAATAACCCCACAATAACCCCACAATAACCCCACAGTAACCCCACCATAGTTGGGACTGGAATTTCTCGGTACCTGGACAATTTTAAGCCTCCGAATGGTCCAGCTCAGCTTTGCTTTTGGAGCAATGAGAATGGCTGGAAAGGAACAAAGGTGAAAATTAGATGGACTTTTGCAATTCTCAATAAATTCACCTTTTTTCTTTTGAGAGCCTGCAGAGCAACTTGCAAAGTTCCTATATAGAATAATACCTGTTCTTCCTTCTGTTTGACAGAAGTGAAGCTCTGTTGCAAAAGAGAAGACTTACCTGGAATAACTGTGTTCCTTAAACAAAACATGGTCTTTACAGCAGGTTAAAGCAGGTCACTTAAAAAAGCAAAACAAAATTTCTGCAAGAAAACGTTTATTCTTTGTAAACCCCACCAAAAAACCTGCAGCCAAGACCAAGTATTGAACGGAAACTGTGCCCAAGTAGAGCAGTGTAGGGGAAAGGGACCTGGGGGTCCTGGGACAGCAGGGTGACCATGAGCCAGCACTGGGCCCTTGTGGCCAGGAAGCCAATGGGACCTGGGGTGGGTTAGAAGGGGGTGGTCAGTAGGTCAGAGAGGTTCTCCTGCCCCTCTGCTCTGCCCTGGGGAGACCACACCTGGAATATTGTGTCCAGTTGTGGCCCCTCAGTTCCAGCAGGACAGGGAACTGCTGAGAGAGTCCAGCGCAGCCACCAAGATGCTGGAGGGAGTGGAGCATCTCCCGTGTGAGGAAAGGCTGAGGGAGCTGGGGCTCTGGAGCTGGACAAGAGGAGACTGAGGGGGGACTCATTCCTGGGGATCAATATGGAAAGGGGCAGTGTCAGGAGGATGGAGCCAGGCTCTTCTGGTGACAACCAGTGACAGGACAAGGGGCAATGGGTGCAAACTGGAACACAGGAGGTTCCACTCAAATCAGAGAAGAAACTTGTTTGGGGTGAGGGTGGCAGAGCCTGGCCCAGGCTGCCCAGGGGGGTTGTGGAGTCTCCTTCTGTGCAGACATTCCAACCCGCCTGGACACCTTCCTGTGTAACCTCATCTGGGTGTTCCTGCTCCATGGGGGGATTGCACTGCATGAGCTTTCCAGGGCCCTTCAACCCCTCACATTCTGGGATTCTGTGAAAACAGGGGAACCTCAACACAAAAAGGCAGTGACAGTATCTTGTGTTCTACACAAAGATGGAAAACCTCTGACATTTCTGAGTGACACTTTCATGGTGACAATTACACAAGATGATGCAAAAACACAAATGACAGCAACATGCACACCTGGCAAAAGCGAGAAGTTTCATCCCAAAAGAGTATCTGTGATTCAGATAATGAAACTTTAATACTTCTATTGATTTATGTGTCCTGCTCGCTTTTTTTAATGAGGCACACATGCCAATTAACACGAAACTTAAAATCTTTTCAGAAGAACTTTGTCCTTCCAGAGTCCCAAACCATAATGGTGGGTTTATAATTCTGCTGGTTTCCAATATTATTTTGCTTCCCGCTCTCCAAAAATCCAAAACGCTCCAGGAGTTGCAAGTGCAAACACTTTCTACCAGTGTATAATATACATTTGAACATAAACCTTTGTGCAATTTCGGAGTTTCCTTTCAAACTCCTTGGGGCGACGGCTGAAAGATGTTCAGCTCCGCTTGTGAAACACGAGGTGATGTTGAGGGTATCACACTCGAATAAAATAATAATAATAATAAAAGAAAAACAACCCAGAACTGCAGCTTTTATTAGCCAGCTTTACAGTCTCTTGTATACAGTACATTGCACAGTTCCGCCTTCACAATAACGCTTCCTGCGGGAATATTGTGCCTTCCACGATGCAGTATAATCAAGGCAAGTTACAGAACACTGCGGAGTTTCTATCGAAATAAACAGAAGATGTAACCCTGGTTTATAATGAACATCCAAATTACCATGTACAATTTGCAGTAGACTCTGTAATGAGCTTGATATAGAAGCTAGATGACAGTGAAGGGGGAAAAAATAGTTTAAACTATCAAGTTTCCTCTTGAAATTGTCTTTTCCCAAGGCACTGTGAACGAGACTGTCAGCAATTCTCAAGGACTAAAACACCAATGGGAATATAAATATTTCACACAACAACCACCGTCACATCATCAGCTATTCGCTTATTTTGTCCCTTAAACGACGCCCCTGAAATTTGTTTGGTCCTTTGAGGGGTGATCAAATTATTTCCTGCGACATCACATATTTGTATTGAATACATCTATGAATCAAAGCTTTGTTGGATTATTTAACCCTTTCACTGTAAAAACTCTAGGTGGTGTTTTTCCTCACCATTTCTCAAGAAATCTGTAAATTCAACTTGATTATTAAAATAAGAAAACAAAGGAAAGAAAGGGTTCAAAATCAAGCAAAGCCCTGTGTTTTTCAAGAGGAAACCATGCAAGAGTACATAAAAAGGCAAAATTGGCTACTTGAAAACCAAGAATTGTTTTGAATGCGTTGGCCAAGGAAAATAAATCGCAAAGTTCTGTGAGGTTTTCTCTAAAAATTTACAAGAAAAACCGATGGGCAGTTCTAGTCAATCCAGATGTTCTTTTTTGATCCTGTTTTAAATGACAACGAGGACGGTCTCACACGATACAACTTCATCTCGACTGCAAGAGACACTCTGGTGCGGCGCCTTCGGCAGGACGACATTACTGGGCAAACAGAGAAAAGAACCTTGGCATTCATTTCTTCAAGGGCTGATAAACGGAGGCGTTGGGATCGAGTCCGGAAGGGCTGGTCTCCACAAATTTGGAAGAGTAATGTGGGGAAACGGGACTCAGAGTGCTGGTGGCCGCAGTGTATGTGATGCTGGGCATGACTGCCATGACTTCTGCAATCTTCTGTTTTAGGTCCTTGATTTCCTGATCTTTCTGAATGATTTGCCCTGGAAACAGCAAAGGAGAGCGCTCAGAACCAGTTTTCAAGCAAAACAGCCCAAGACAGCATCAGTAAGAACACAATTCACAGAAACCCAGAATGTCAGGGGTTGAAGGGCCCTGGAAAGCTCATCCAGTGCAATCCCCCCATGGAGCAGGAACACCCAGATGAGGTTACACAGGAAGGTGTCCAGGCGGGTTGGAATGTCTGCACAGAAGGAGACTCCACAACCCCCTGGGCAGCCTGGGCCAGGCTCTGCCACCCTCACCCCCAACAAGTTTCTTCTCATCTTTAAGTGGAACCTCCTGTGTTCCAGTTTGCACCCATTGCCCCTTGTCCTGTCACTGGTTGTCACCAGAAGAGCCTGGCTCCATCCTCCTGACACTCACCCTTCATATATCTGCAAACATTAATGAGTCCCCCCTCAGTCTCCTCTTGTCCAGCTCCAGAGCCCCAGCTCCCTCAGCCTTTCCTCACACGGGAGATGCTCCACTCCCTTCAGCATCTTGGTGGCTGCGCTGGACTCTCTGCAGCAGTTCCCTGTCCTGCTGGAACTGAGGGGCCACAGCTGGACACAAGATTCCAGGTGTGGTCTCCCCAGGGCAGAGCAGAGGGGCAGGAGAACCTCTCTCACCTACTGACCACCCCCTTCTAACCCACCCCAGGTACCATTGGCTTCCTGGCCACAAGGGCCCAGTGCTGGCTCATGGTCACCCTGCTGTCCCCAGGACCCCCAGGTCCCTTTCCCCTACGCTGCTCTCTAATAGGTCATTCCCCAACTTACACTGGAACCTGGGGTTGTTCCTGCCCAGATTCAAGACTCTACACTTGCCCTTGTTCTATTTCATTCAATTTTTCCCTGCCCAGCTCTCCAGCCTGTCCAGGTCTCTGATGGCAGCACAGCTTCCAGTGTCACCACTCCTCCCAGCTTGGTGTCATCAGCAAACTTGCTGACAGTCACTCTATTCCCTCGTCCAAATCATTGATGAATATATTGAATAAAACAGGCCCCAGTACTGACCCTTGGGGCACTGCACTAGATCCAGGCCTCAACTGGACTCTGCCCCATTGACCACGACTCTCTGGCACAGCTGAACGAAGGACAGACTGGGCAGGGTTTATACTGGTTTCATGCTCCCTCTGGTGGCTGCGCCACCAGTAGCCACACTTACCAGCATCAAGTTTACAACAGGTTGGGTTATTATTTTCCCCCACATTTAGGTTGTATTTACTTCAGGAGCATCAAAATATTATTAGGATTCAAGGACAGGGGCTTAATAGATGGCAAATGTTATTTTATCTTCTAGTTGTTTAAAAGAAGTTCTCCAGCTTGAAGGTAATGGTTTATAGAAATGTAGAAAAACATGATAAATTAATCTAAATGCCCATCTTGACATTTATTGCCTTCAGTTCAATAGCTTGGGGGATCAGGTCAGCTGAGGAGCCAGACTCTGAGGTTCACTCACAATGCTGAAATAGCCAAAAACACACTAGAAGCTGAAATGCTGAATGGGCACCACAGCCCACCCCTCAATATAATGCCAGGACATCCTTTCCGTCATATTTTTGCAATTTCAGTCGGCGCTACGTGTTGAATTAAGCCCCCCCGCGTTACCTTGGGCAATCTCAAGCTGCCGTTTTGCATCTCCCAAGGCAGAGAACAGATCCAGCTTGATCCTGGTCTCTGCGCTCAGGCTGTTCTCTAAGTGCTGGGTTTTATCCTGCATGGCTGACAGTGCTGACATCAACACCTCCGTATCCTTCTCGTTCTCCTTGTACTTCCGCAGCTCCTGCAGGAGTGATTAGGACAAATGTTTTATTCTCATCGACTTTACATGTGAGATACAGTGCGAAGTCTTTCCCTTCCCCACAGCACACCGCCGAGCCTGGAATTAATACTGGAAAATTAAAATGATGGTTAATTAAGGACACTGTAATACTACCTCCAGTAATTATACAAGACCATCATACAAGTGATTAAAGCCATATTGTACAATACATAATTACAGCGCAGTGAGCAAGTACCATTTACTCTGCTTCTCGCCCTCACCCATTCGTATCGAGACCCTCCCGTCCTCCTTTATCTTGGAATATTTCCCGCATTGAACCTTAATATGCTGCAAAGCCAGAAATCTGCAGAACAGAAAAGGGGGAGCAAGTACCCTGCACATAAGAGACAGTCGCCTTATGGCTGGGAAGTATGCATTAACATTTCAGCTAATAAATAAAAATACTATTAAAAAACCCTATAATTTTAAATGTAGTAACAATAATACACCAGGGGATATATTAATGCCCACACAAAAAGCTTCTCTAATGGTTTGAAGGTGATAATAAAATTTTTAAAGCTTGATTGTAGTTGGGTTTAACACATGCTCGTGTTCTTAACGGAAAAACGACACTTGTTGTCGAGGGCTCGGTAAAGCCAGGAACAACAAGACTGCATATGTTATTAGAAAACAAGTTCACAATGGCACCAGGTGGATTTTGAAGAGTCTATTAAAAAAACCTCAAGACATTAAAAACACATTAATGCAAACTGTCAGTTGACAGTCCAAGCACATCTTTAGGAGCAGAGATTTTAAAGGAATAAGGTCAACTTGGACTCGCACATCACAGCGCTTAAACTAACATGCCAGACGCCACGTCTGCTACAAGTCTACCGCAATGGTGTAGAGCTGAGCCTATTAACCCTCCTCATCCCCACGGCCTTACAAAGCCTGATGCAAGACAGACATCTGAGCGTAATTCCTGAAGGTGCTGATTGCCTTGTACGTAGATCCGCCAGCTTCAGAGGGCTGAACACGCTCGTTGGGATGCAGATCTAAGGCCCCGGTGTTTTCTCCTTACCTGAACTTTCATTTCTAGTTCTCGTATCTGATCTTCTTTCAGCTTGATGTCAATTGTTAGCTTCTTGCACTCTGTCTCCAGCTCTCGGATACGATTTCGTAAAGTTTCGGTACATTCTCCCCTGCATAAAGAAAAAGAAGATGAAATAAGAATGAGGTTGTCATTCCTGGCCTGTTTAACACGTGAAAATTAATACAAATATTGAAGGATAAAAGAAGGAAGATAACTTTGTTCTTTTCGGCAAGACAATTTCCCTTATGGCAACGTTATATCTCAAGTATTAGGAAATGTGGAATAGTTATGAAATATGGAGAACACAAAAGCAGAAAGAATTCTTTTTAGCCATTAGGAGCGCTGCAGATTGAAGTCATCCGCATTGGTGCCACGCTTTCATCTTGGAGAACTCCCATCTCTACACGTGTTAGCGCTGAGACAGCCCTGTGGTGACCCAGTGATCACTGCCCGGAGCAGAGAACGCTCCAGACGTGAGATAACAACAATTTTGGCCAGTGTTGCTGCATGAATCCCTAACCACAGTCCCCACAGGGAAAGGGACGCTCCTTTTTTGACAGCAGACTGACCCGCACCAGGCACAGCGCCTCTGTCAGCACAATCGAGGTACAGCAGATTACTTAGAGCACGTTCATCTTTCCATCCTGCAAATGTCATTTGAATCAATACTGAGATGCAGCTGCATGGAAGGAGATGTCCCTCTCCCACCGCCTTCACACAAATAAAGCATCCTCCTGCAAAGACATTTCAGCAGCACCAGCTCTGTTTCAGGAATTTTCTGGAGCTGCTTCAGAGGGAACAAAGTACCTTGTAGCAGCAGCGAAAGCCACAGCACGTGCGGCAGTTGCTTCTTCCAACTTCTTCCTTTTCTTTTCTTCCATTAATTGCTTTTCTACAAAGGCTCGTGCCTCCTGCTCTGCCTTTAGCTTCTTCTCCAACTGGCTGATCATTTGTTTGTCTTTTTGCTTCATTTGTACAGCGTTGTGTAATCTGGAAGGCAACAGGTACAAGATTTAACGAGGGATTTGATTGACTCAAAATAAATGGCTGTCAGCGCTCCCAAACGAGCCTTGCTGGGTTCGCGGACAAGTGCCTCAGATTTTGTAGTCTTAAAGTAACACTTTTCCTTCCCCAGACTATCGGCAATGAATTGTCAGAGCTGTAGGAACACGTACTTGTTCTGAAGCAGTTCGTTTTCTTGGCGGAGCTGCCCGATCTCGGATCGAATTCCCCGCTCTGTGTTAGTCAGCGAGCTGATCTGACTCCGCAGCTCCTGTTCGATCTGCCTGCTCGCTTGCAGGTCGGCCTTTAACTTTTTAATGTCTTGTTCCAACCTAAGAAAAGACAATTGGAAAAGATCGTTTCAACTCTGCTGCCCGAAGGCTCAAGCGCATCACATCAAAATAAGCAGAGAAAACATCGCACCATCCGCCACCCCCAAACCCTTCATACTTATCACAGAACTGACTGGGTTGGAAAAGCCCTCAGAGATCATCCAGTCCAAGCCTTGGTCCAACTCCAGTCCGTTTACTAGATCATGGCACTAAGTGCCATGTCCAGTGTCAGTTTCAAAACCTCCAGGGCCGGTGAGTCCAGCACCTCCCTGGGCAGCCATTCCAATGCCTGACCACTCTCTCTGCAAAGAATTGCTTTCTCATCTCCAGCCTCAATTTCCCCGGGCAGAGTTGAAGCCCATGGCCCCTTGTCCTATTGCTGATGCCTGGAGAAGAGCCCAATCCCCACCTGGCCAGAACTGCCCTTCAGGTAGTTCTAGAGAGTGCTGAGCTCACCTCTAAGCCTCCTCTTCTCCAGACTGAACAAGCCCAGCTCCCTCAGCCTCTCCCCATAGGGCTTGTGTTCCAGTCCCTTCCCCAGTCTTGTTGCTCTTCTCTGCACCCGCTCCAGCACTTCAATCTCTTTCCTGAGCTGAGGGGCCCAGAACTGAACACAACACTCCAGGTGTGGCCTCCCCAATGCAGAGCACAGGGGAAGGATCACTGCCCTTGGCCTGCTGACCACACCAGTTTGGATACAGGACAGGACACCATTGGCCTTCTTGGCCACCTGGGCACACTGTTGGCTCATGTTGAGCTTCCTGTCAATTAGTCCCCCAGGTCCCTTTCTGTCTGACTGCTCTCCAGCCACTCTGTGCCCAGCCTGGAGCGCTGCAGGGGGTGCTTGTGACCAAAGTGCAGCACCCAGCACTTGGCCTTGTTGAACTTCATCCCATTGGAATCAGCCCATTTTTCCAGTCTATCCAGATCCCTCTGCAGAGCCCTCCTGCCTTCCAGCAGGTCGACACTCCCTCCCAACTTGGTGTCATCAGCAAATTTGCTGATGATGGTCTCAATCCCCTCATCTAAATCATCAATAAAGATGTTAAACAGGACTGGACCCACCACTGACCCCTGGGGACACCACTAGAGACTGGCTGCCAGCCGGATGCAGCCCCATTCACCAGCACTCTATGGGCCCGGCCCTCCAGCCAGTTCTTAACCCACTTGTCCAAGCCATGGGCTCCCAGCTTTTGCAGGAGTATATTATGGGAGACAGTGTCAAAGGCCTTGCTGAAGTCTAGATAGACCACACCTACAGCTTTCCCCTCATCCACCTGATCATAAAGGAGATCAGGTTGGTCAGACAGGACCTGCCCCTCCTAAACCCATGCTGGCTGGGTCTGATTCCTTGTCCATCCCGAAGGAATCTCAGAAGTTACCACTATCCTTGCTAAATAATAATGTTTAATACAGCCATACATATCTAGCTCTATGTATAGCTACACACACTTAATAACCTCTCATCAGAATTCGTTTCCTTCCATGCACTGCAGAGTTGTAAACCACATCTTATGGAATTAGATTTTGCCTTTAAGTCTGTGAAATTGTCAACAAGAACAGTTGCATATATGAACAAATGTCACTTTTTGCAACAAATTACGAGCTCCATTTGTTCGTCATAGCCAAGCTACAGAGCACACTGCTGAATTCTCACCTAAAAGTACTTTTTCTTGAAGTACATGATGTGCGTGTTGAATAAAGATTATGCGTTAAGTCATCCACAGTTCAGGAGTCAGTAAACTCGGTTTTAATTGCTCCTGAACAGAGACCATCTGCTATACACTTAACTGTAGCTTCACAAAGTTCTTGACGACTCGTGCAAGCTTCTAATTGAAATATTTTCAAGCAAAACCAGTGAAAGAAAACACATATAAAGAGGGGCACCCTGCTCACCTTATACTCAAAATGCGGGGGAAAATAATTAAGATTGATTCTTAGAAGAAAAACACACCCCAGGGGAACAATCCATGTTTTTATGGGCACTGCGGCACTTATTTAAAGCAAATATGTCTCTCGTCATTCACACATAATCCCCATTTGCTCTATCCATTATTGTTTATAAGTGTTCATAAAGGAGATAAAGATGGGTTTATTTCCTACAGTTCTGTACAGAATTAGCGGTAGGCGAACCTGGAGACTTAGGGAAAATAGTCACAAAAGCCCAAATGAACTGTCCTTGAACAGTCGCAGCCTTTTCCTTGTAACGAAAACACTTTAGTGCAGGAAAACCTCAAATGCCAGTGAGAGATGGAATGATATGAGGGATGAGAACACCCTGTGTGAATGAATCAAGAGGGTAAATGTGGAATCAAGCATGTGGAAATCCATGACATTCCATCTGTAATAGGCTAAAACTGCACCAAAGACGTCTGCTGGGCAGATCAATTCCTTTTGATACAGTCTAAATTGTGCTCAAACGTATCTTTAAAAAGAAAAAGGAAATACACTTAGCACTATTATTATTTCCCTTCTAAGCGAATGCACATTTTACAGTGAAGACCACAAATCATTTCAACACCTTGTTCTCTGTTGTAGGAGGAAAAGGATTTGCAAACCTGACCAAATATTCATTCAACCACAGCACAAAAGCCCATGGGCAGACGTTATTCCGGGTGCATTTTCCCCATGTTCGGCACATTAAGTGATGGAGCTGGAGAGTTGTTGGGTGACGATACAATGATCCAATTTCACCTTCCAATACGCAGTAAATAAGCATTTTAGAAAGAGCAAACTTTGAATTGAAGAGAGTAAGGTGCTGTAGGAAGCACTAACAGCCTGTTCATGCCAACAGCTCGCTGGTTTTAATAGAGGTTTCCATAAATAGCTGAAAAAGTGGCTGGGAGGACAATGTAAAGGAACGTACATAAAATCATACACGCTTTACATTGACAAATACCCATAAATAATTTCAACGTACATGTCTACAATCAAGTGATAAGTGTGAAAATAAGACAGTTATAGGGAAAAGGCTGTGTCAGGTTTGCTCAAATAACATATCCCAGGAAGCCTTGAGCAGGTAAAGCCCAACCGAACCCGAGCTGCTGGCACAGGACGAGCCCAGTTTGTGTTTTTGGCAACAGAGCATTGAGATGAATTGAACCTCCTTGAGCCATCTGGTGTGCGCTTCTCCTGCCGGGTCCACGGGCTCCGTCCCTGCGGGAAAACTGAACCGTGAACCCACTTGCTAAAATGAAACCTCATAATCGAGGAAAACTAATATAATGTCATAAAAGAAGCGTCGCTGTGACGAGCACAGATAGCACGGGGCGCTCTCCCTCCTCAACAGTCCCCACTTCTATTACAATGACAAACGACCCAATAAGCCAGCACCGCTTTTTTTTGCACTATTATTATTCTTCTTACCGTTTCATTTTCTGCTTAAGTCTCTTATTTCCAGGCTTATTGGAAAAAGTTATTTACAGGAGATGAAGAAAACTGGAGTTCTAGAAGATGCTTTTCGCTATTGCTGCACAAACTACAAGTCGTTTTGCTACACAACTGTTTTTAAAATGAGGATTTAGTTGCAGATTATTACATTGTGCTGCTTATACAACCAAGGCCAATTTCTTTCTGTCATTACTTCAAACACAGATTTACCCATTTTCCTTTCTCAGCACGACAACGTATCATTCCTGACCTCGCTGATGAAGAGAATTAATCACTAATCACCTCCGAGACAGAGTATTTTTCCAAATGCTTCAGGGAAGATTGATGGATCAACTTAAACCCAACTCACTTCAGCTTAATCCTCCTAAGTATCGATAACGGGTGAAAAATTTATCCTTGTTGCTCGCTTTCCTCAGTGAACGCAATTCTATGATCACCTCGCAATTACACACAAATTAAACACAATTGATGGAAAAGTTAAAGTTTTCAAGGCCTCAGAAGGCACTCGGATGCTTTTCTGAGACCCGTTTTTTCCCCTTTGTTCTGTTTCAGCCCAGTCTATTGCCACGAGCATCCCCGCAGTGAACCCATTTCTCTAAAGTAGCCAAAGCAGCATCGACGTTCTGCTGGAACTAATACACTGTTACGAGTGGCTCCTCGGAGCATTTTTCATTACCAAAAGGACAGTAATCCAGAGAGAAAGCCAAGTTACTTCTTCTTCTCCTGCACAGAATTGATCTAAGGAGACGGCGTTTCAAACGTCGTTCTGCTCCTGAACAGGCCGAGCACTATGTTGACAGAGAACAAGCTGTTGGAAGGATCCTCTCCCAGCTTTCTGATCTATCCTGCCCTACCCTACTCTATCCTGCCCTACCCTACCCTATTCTATTCTGTCCTGTCCTACCTTACCCTATTCTATTCTGTCCTGTCCTACCTTACCCTATTCTATTCTGTCCTGTCCTACCTTACCCTATTCTATTCTGTCCTGTCCTACCTTACCCTATTCTATTCTGTCCTGTCCTACCTTACCCTATTCTATTCTATCCTGTCCTACCCTACCATATTCTATTCTATCCTGTTCTGCCCTACCCTAGCCTAACCTGCCCTACCCTAGCCTAACCTGCCCTACCCTAGCCTAACCTGCCCTACCCTAGCCTAACCTGCCCTACCCTAGCCTAACCTGCCCTACCCTAGCCTAACCTGCCCTACCCTAGCCTACCCTACCCTACCCTATTCTACCCTACCCTAACCCATCCTACCCTAACCCATCCTACCCTACCCTAACCCATCCTACCCTACCCTAATCTAACCTATCCTACCCTAACCTATTCTAATTCTCCTTCATTTCCATCACATTGGATGAAACACAGACCATCTCAGCTGACAGCAGAACCTTCTGGCACAGTGATGCCATCCAGGCAGGGGGGATCAGGAACAAACAGCAAGTGCTCTTTGCACATCAACGGTACCACAGAAAACGTACAATAATCAGCACCAAATGCACAGAAATTTACATTAAAACCTTCAAGTCTGGCTCTGCAGGTACTGTCAAATCTTAGGAAAGCCAAATAAGACGTGGCTCTTGCTTTGCAAGTGTTTTGCTTAGTCCAATTGCCAGAAGATGTCATCGTTATCTCTGAGAATAATTAGTACATAAGACAGCTTGTTTCAACACCTCACATGGCAAAGGCAAGACCTCTCTGGGTACAAACAGTTTTGCCAAGCTGCACTGCCAGCTTTTCTGCATGGTTTTTTTGTAAGGGTTCAAATAGCTAGAGGCAGGACATGATTATTACCATGTAATCTGCAATTAAAAAAAAGCCGGCAGCAATTACAGTTTGGACTCGTTCCACGCATTGAGCCCCCAAAACATGAACAGAACACGCTGCACCTCCGAAGTCACAAGGAAACGGTAACAAGAAGTCGACCTGTTCTGTACCTACTGACGACAATTTTAATTGTAGGAGGAAAAAAGCTCCAAGGACAGAGATTTCTTTCCAGGCTGGTCGGCAGGGACGGAGCCCCTGGAATCCCCGTTGAGGTGACAATAACAAATATTCACGGATATCCCCAGAGATGGGGATCAGTAAACTAAACACACGCGCACAAACCGTTTTATCAGACGAAGATTCAAACCTGCCGTTTCAAATAAGAATCATATTGCATATATAAGATATAAACTTCATGAGCAGTAGCCTTTCAGATGGAAATGTCACATCAAGTGTTGAAGAGAAAAAGTTAACAAGCTCACAAGAGTGTCTTGTTCTCAAAAAACCTCAATTTTACTGTCTCGAATAACCCCTGTTAATCCCGAGTCCCCAGCAGTCATAAGACATACTTTACATTTAATACTGGTTAGTCAGCTCAGGGAAATCATTTGTGAGCACAAAAGGAAAGCAGCTTGGCTCTGACATCCTGCTGGGAGGCTGCTGGACAGGACCTTAGGAAAAGCGTCTTTATTTGGAAGCAGATCTGATCTGAGAGTTGGACACGAAGGCAGGATTTCAGGGAGCCCTTTTCAGCACTGATGCAGACTCCGGGTTTAATAGCGGGAATGAGTAACAGCGCTGGAAGTGGAAAAGATGACGAACAAACGCCTCGCACTCCAGGGACAGGATAACTGACAAGGTAAAACAATAAACAGGAATTTTTGAATTTAAGTGCATTCCACCCCAAGCAATTTGTCAGGTAAGTTTATGCTTCTCTTGGCGTGGGAGTTACATACTCTGGCTCTGCACTGAAACAAGACTTCATGAATGATTTCAGTCATCTACGGCTGTGAGGAACCATAAGCAACAACACACAGGCCGTTGGTGTTTTAAGTGCTCCTGGCTCGTCTGCACTGGGAAATCGGTGCTCAATAAGCAGTGATGTGAATTTGTAGCACAACAACCACATTACGCCCACGCGTCACATCGAAACACTCGACAAACAAAAGACTGAAGTAGCTTAATTCACTTTGAGGGCAGAGTAAATGTGTGTCGCACAAAGGCACTGTCAGAGCATGGTAATCGTGTGCTTGGCCCTACCAGTGAATTAGTGGAGCTGGAGATCTGTAAGGGCACAGTCTGGTTTATCATACACTCACTTTGGCATTAGAAAACCTGCTTTGGGCAATTCCAATGACCACCCAGCTTCAGCAATGCGGAATTTACAATTTAAAACATACAAGGTTTAAATCTCATTCCTTGTCATAGCTACACGGGACAAAATTCTTAGTCGGGCAGGTCATTCTATAAAGCTCTTCCCTTCTCTTTTCTCAAGACTTGTGAGCAATATTTGGACCATCAGCAAAGCTTAACTGCCCTGTTCTCTTCTTCAGCGAGCAACTAAGCCACATAACGAGTAAAGTTTGATGAAGACAAAGCCGTCTACATCCCATTAATCTTGGCTGAATGCAATTCACAGACTAGATTGATTATCTGGTTTCTTATTTGCTTCATACAAGCTCTCTACAGACATTAGGCATCAATTAGTCTGGATATTTAATTGGCAGAGGAGAAAATAATATTTTCATGGAAGTCACTGTATTCACACAGCACAGACCCCAGGGACAGACCGGAATCAAAGTCCAATTAGCAAAGGCACCTGAGTGTTCAGCACATGGGGAAAGGAAACAGAGACGGGGGCCAGGAATGGCAGGAAAGCGTGACATTGAGCAACCGTTTTGTTCTAGATGTATCTCCATCCCCAGTGGAACAGTTGCGCGCTACCTCCTTCTTATATTAATATTTGTTTTGATAACATCCGACAGCACCATATGTCTCCTGGTTTATACTCTGTAAGTACTGAGCTGCATTTCATAAACACACCTTTACTTCCACTTCAGATAAGTGTATGTAAAGATGTGACCTACTCAATCTTTACAGTTTACAAGACAGCTAAATTAACCCCCTGTGACCTGTATTTAAACCAACAAGGTATGCAGGTGGGAATCTGAACCTGTCACTTGAGGGAGTTACATCACAGTCGCTGCTGCTTCACACCTACGCTTGTCAATTGGGGATTAAAACAAAAGGCAAACATTTCAAGGGGAAAAAAAATAAAACTAAACAAAAAATGAAGACAAAACAGCTGGTCGGGCACCACCAAACCCCACTGAGCTCCCTGCGGGTGTGAAGGTCACCCCATGAGGTTTGTCAGGAGCACACGCACTCAGCTCTGTAATAACAACCGTCGCGTTTCTCTCGTGCCGGCTATCAAACGAGTGGCCCAGCTATTAACTGTGCCTCACAACACCCCTGTGAGGTAGGTAACCATCATGTTCTGATGTAGAAAGGACACAATTTGCCCCAGGCTGTATAGCAAACCAGAGGCAAAAACCAAAACAGAACCCAAAAGGCCCAGTTCCCAATGATCTCCTTCCATCACTAGACAATTCTGTTTTCTTTATGGGACCATAAGTTACATTTTCCTAAGACAAAACCAAAAGATGCGATGTACTGGAACAAAGGGAGGATAAGACGGGCTGTTACACAATGCTCAGATCAAACTTACCTTACCAGTGCATCTGGTTTGCTCAGCTGGTTATTAGGAATACAGTTTTCCATTAAGTCCTTATGCGTGCTTGGGCTCTTGCTCGCACACTTCTGTTTCTTCTCGTTTTTAGCGGATGAGGAAGGGATGCTCCCGTTAGTCGCACTGTGACTGCGAGGCGACGAGTTCACAACCCCACTGACGTTTTTGTAGTTTTTGGCCGAGGCAGTGCATGAGTCCTCTTTTAAGAGGTTTTCTGTACTTCCTACAAGATCATTATTTAATCTTTTACTATTGATATGGTTTTCCATATATTCAATTTCTTGTATTTTAGAGTCTACGGGTTGTAAAATGTTGTTGTTTATTCCAAGGTTGTGTTTCTTAGCATCCTTGTCCTTTTCTTTCCCTTTTTCTCTATATTCTAGCTCCGGCAACGTCGCGGATATTTTTTTGTTGGCTGGAATGCCTCCATTGTGCTGCAGAAGTATTGAGGAATCCATATCCGATAATCCTTTGGCTGCTGCAATACCAAAATAAAAACATACTTAGTTCATTAAATCAATCAGTAGTGACACACAAAGAAAAATCATTAAGTACACATCAAGCATTTCTGCAGCAAACAATCATTCTTAGGGCCAATCTAGAGAAGAAAATCGGAAGTCGCGTGATATTTTGGGACTTTTTTCTCATCATAGGCAGGAAACGGTAACCTAGAGATTTAATAATAAAAACTAGTGTTTCACAGAGCACTGACCGACCAGATTGATGCAGTTACTAATAAAGAACTAAACAGAGAGGACATAATTCACTGCTACCGTCACACTAACCACGGCCAAACAGTTTTATTTCTGGCTCCTCTAAGTTCACTGCAGTTTCATCAAAACAACATGGACTGAAGCAGCTCTTCCTTAGCTGGTTGGTTTTTAAATAGCAGATAGTAGCAAACACGTAAGCAACAAGCAGAACTTGCCTTCCTCTGCCTCCCTCTCTTGCCGCTGTAGCATCTGCTGTTCTGGGGGCAGCGCTTGCTGGAGAAGCTGCATGTAGAATTCATTTTCCTTCTGCACTTCTTTCTGTTTTCTTAAACGCATCTTGTAGCTGACGTAACTTTTAAAGCCAAAGCCCAAAGTCACAACAGGGTAGCCAATACTGAGAAAAAAAAAAAAAAGTGATATTATTATTCAAAATGTAATCATAACAGCAAATTAATACTTGGAGTAAAAGATATCGCTGTGAATACATGTGGATTACAACTTCTCATAGAAAATTATATAGAAAACTTTTTTTGCTGTGCTCAAATAAAGCTACAGTTCCAAAACGTAGGCACTTCCTTATCAAGATCGGGGAAAGGGAGCTGGGGGTCCTGGGGACAGCAGGGTGACCATGAGCCAGCACTGGGCCCTTGTGGCCAGGAAGCCAATGGTACCTGGGGTGGGTTAGAAGGGGGTGGTCAGTAGGTCAGAGAGGTTCTCCTGCCCCTCTGCTCTGCCCTGGGGAGACCACACCTGGAATCTTGTGTCCAGTTGTGGCCCCTCAGTTCCAGCAGGACAGGGAACTGCTGGAGAGAGTCCAGCGCAGCCACCAAGATGCTGGAGGGAGTGGAGCATCTCCCGTGTGAGGAAAGGCTGAGGGAGCTGGGGCTCTGGAGCTGGACAAGAGGAGACTGAGGGGTGACTCATTCCTGGGGATCAATATGGAAAGGGGGAGTGTCAGGAGGATGGAGCCAGGCTCTTCTGGTGACAACCAGTGACAGGACAAGGGGCAATGGGTGCAAACTGGAACACAGGAGGTTCCACTGAAAGAGGAGAAGCAGCTTGTTTGGGGTGAGGGTGGCAGAGCCTGGCCCAGGCTGCCCAGGGAGGTTGTGGAGTCTCCTTCTGTGCAGACATTCCAACCCGCCTGGACACCTTCCTGTGTAACCTCATCTGGGTGTTCCAGCTCCATGGGGGGATTGCACTGCATGAGCTTTCCAAGTCCCTTCCAACCCCTGACATTCTGTGATGATCAAATTATAGCTCATTGCATACAGCAATTATCTGTAGCATAGATTAAAGGATTACAACAACACAATTGCACCACGCATGGCACAGGCAGCTTTAGAGAAGCACCAGGGCAGGAACTGTGCATCTTTTAAGGAGAAAACAGCCAAATACAGCTGAAACTCCCAAGTTTCAATCCTAAAGGGCCATGTGATACACAATTAAGCTGGGAGATGTGTTAATAAATATGGCAACGAACAGCCTTTAGAAATTCCTCAATTAGGTGACTGACCTTGAAGCTGTAAGCGAAAACCATCTGATCTCTAAACTTAGTTCTTCCACTTCTCTTACTGACAGATAAGATATGAAGAATTTCACTTCCAGCCAGAATCTGCTGCTCCATTTGTTGACGGAGATGACAGAATTCTGCAACTATTTTTTTGGGTATCAGCTTCATCATGCAGAATTTCAGTATTCTTATTAGCTTATGACAACTGCACCGACACAGAACGCTAAGAAATCATGCCAGTGCATTTATTAACAAGGACACTCAACCAATGAGCAAACATCCCTGCATAAAAATAAATATATCTTTGACAAGTTGTGGCAGAATGCAACCCCCCCTCTCTCCAATATGGAAGGAGTAGACACATCTCCCTCTCTCTCTGCTGCTTGAGGCTGACAGCTGCTTTTGTTTGGCCCCAGAGCCCCTGGCCAGGGCCGTTAATAGAGAGGAGAAGGTGCCAGGGAGCCGCTGGGCACCCGCAGCCAGTGTGGGGGATGTTTGGAGGCTTCAGGGGCACCCACAGCCAGTGTGGGGGTGCAGAGAAGCTTCTGGAATGCCCACAGTCAGATCTGATCAGGCTATAAAAACGGGATTCTCGTCGAGACTCCGCCCCTTGCGCGGATCTCTTGGAGTTACGAGCTGAGCCGCTGCTGTCAGGAGCCACTGCCCGCAGCCCCGGGATGGAGACTCCGCTTGCCTTGCCACCACGTGTGTGAGTAAATCAACCCTCGCAGGGTTGCGAGTGTATCTACTTTCCGTGCACATGTGCACTTCCTGTGCTCAATACAAGCACGTGTATAAATTATTTCCTTGCATAATCGCAGGTGTATTTTCCTCCCGTGCTTCACATAAGCACGTGTAATATTCTGTGCACATTTGCACGTGTATTTCTCCTCGCAGGATTGCGAGTGTACACTTTCTGTACTCAATACGAGCACGTGTATCCCTATAAAATAATCCAACACCGTGTTCAGGCCAGTGTGGACTCTTCCCGGACTCAGGGATGGCTCTGGTGTTGTTTTGGTGAAGCCACGTGCATGCACACTGTGGACCTCCTGTTCTATTAGTTGCTGCCCCTTGATAATTTACCTCAACTGATATCCGAACCTGCATTCAAGTCACTTTTGGAGTGCTAAAACCCTGTTTCTCACCGGTTTAATACAAGTTGGTTTGGACTCTGTTGTCCCTTAAACTAACCCCGGGGTGCCTCCATGACACGGGTATTTTAACAATACACAGCGAAGCCACATTTTGAACACTGAAGGTGTCCTAGATCGGGGAAAACTCAGATGCAGATGATGATTAACCATTAAAACCTTCTCGTTCTTTGCTCAATAATAGCACTGTGCAAACTGCATTTCTAAGGAAGCTGCCAGAACGCGGGACCCATTTGCACATGCACCTGATGTTATCCGTGCCAATGTTGCTTTTGTGACCCTGTGCGCAGCCAGCTGCAGTTACAGTTCTAGAGCTCAGGTGACGAGCTGAAACGTTTGAATCCAATTCAGCTCCTAAAGTGCTTTTGTAACCTATTCTAGAATTTAATTGGCGTTTCAGAGATTTATTGGACAATGTAGACGATGTACATTAAAATGACACATGGCTAATTTATTGGAGAGTGGATCACATGGAACTGGACCAAATGACTCCAGGGAAACAGGACACGTTTTAAACGTAGCCTGATCAACACATACTACACTAAAAACTTGCAGTGTATTTCTTCCAGAGATGGATACTCTACAGATGAGTATTTTGCCTGAAGTCACTCTTGTAACTTTCAAAGCAGTGCAATAAGTACTGTTTGGTTTGTATTTTTTGTCACAATTTGCCACCTGAAGTTTATTCCCTTCCTTTGGGAATTATGAAATCAGATGCTCATGAGAACCCTTCTCATTGGAGGGGAAAGAGAGGAATGCTTTGTTACAGAAACATAAATTGGAACGGGATACATAAATTATCAAATATTTTGAATATCCACACTGCAAATTAGCTCACATCTTCAGAAAGGCTGCCCTTGGTTCATGTTTTGCATCCGTTTCTTGTGGAATATTTAATGACAGATGTGTGACCGGAGAGCTGAACAGCCAAACCCTGAACCAAAATAAAAAGCCCTGAATATTAATTTCCCTGGTGAAACAAACGTTAATAAGAAAAGGAGGAAGAAAACCACACTTACCAGTGTGCTGCAAATGGACGACAAAGGTCTACATGGAAGTTTTTTAGATCTTTAAATCTAATGGCTGCTTCAATATAAACGAAAAGTATCCACAGTGATACTGTTGGTAAGCAGACGCCCCTCTCTATTGAGAGAAGAGAAAAACAAACACCTTACTAAGGTATTACAAGCAGCAAATACTTTCAAGTTATTTTTAAAACATTCCAAAAGCGAAGGGAAATTGTCAGACACTTAGAGAATTGGAAGAGGTTTTTTTTCAGAATAAGTAAGGCATTGACACAGTCTCCCACAGCATCCTCACAACTAAACTGAGGGAGTGCGGTCTGGATGAGCGGGGAGTGAGGTGACTGTGAACTGGCTGAAGGGAAGAAGCCAGAGAGTCGTGGTCAATGGGGCAGAGTCCAGTTGAGGCCTGGATCCAGTGCAGTGCCTCAGGGGGCAGTGCTGGGGCCGGTATTATTCAATAGATTGATCAACTATTTGGACGAGGGAATAGAGTGACTGTCAGCAAGTTTGCTGGTGACACCAAGCTGGGAGGAGTGGTGACACTGGAAGCTGTGCTGCCATCAGAGACCTGGACAGGCTGGAGAGCTGGGCAGGGAAAAATTGCATGAAATAGAACAAGGGCAAGTGTAGAGTCTTGAATCTGGGCAGGAACAACCCCAGGTTCCAGTGTAAGTTGGGGAATGACCTATTAGAAAGCAGCGTAGGGGAAAGGGACCTGGGGGTCCTGGGGACAGCAGGGTGACCATGAGCCAGCACTGGGCCCTTGTGGCCAGGAAGCCAATGGGACCTGGGGTGGGTTAGAAGGGGGTGGTCAGTAGGTCAGAGAGGTTCTCCTGCCCCTCTGCTCTGCCCTGGGGAGACCACACCTGGAATCTTGTGTCCAGCTGTGGCCCCTCAGTTCCAGCAGGACAGGGAACTGCTGCAGAGAGTCCAGCGCAGCCACCAAGATGCTGAAGGGAGTGGAGCATCTCCCGTGTGAGGAAAGGCTGAGGGAGCTGGGGCTCTGGAGCTGGACAAGAGGAGACTGAGGGGGGACTCATTCCTGGGGATCAATGTGGAAAGGGGGAGTGTCAGGAGGATGGAGCCAGGCTCTTCTGGGTGACAACCAGTGACAGGACAAGGGGCAATGGGTGCAAACTGGAACACAGGAGGTTCCACTTAAAGATGAGAAGCAACTTGTTGGGGGTGAAGGTGGCAGAGCCTGGCCCAGGCTGCCCAGGGGGTTGTGGAGTCTCCTTCTGTGCAGACATTCCAACCCACCTGGACACCTTCCTGTGTAACCTCATCTGGGTGTTCCTGCTCCATGGGGGGATTGCACTGGATGAGCTTTCCAGGGCCCTTCAACCCCTGACATTCTGGGATTCTGTGAAAGTGCCTGTGATGTGTTTATTTTAAACCAACTCTAAACTTTTAACTCCTTATCTTGCTTTATTACTTTTATAAGGCACCAGTGAAAAATAACAGATGCACAGCTAATGAAATAGCTTGGCACAAAACCCTACCCGGAGAAGGAACACAAAGGGAAGAAACAGCAGATGAGGTAATGTTAGAGCTTGTGATGTTTGAGTCAGAAGTGCTAAGCTGGGACTAAGTTTTCACTCCAAGTTGGGTCTGTCTTGGTAGCAGCAGCGAACAAATCCACTGAGAAACCAGAATGAGCGAGCCCAGCGCTGGTTACTCCAGATACAGTAACACAGAAAGGAGTGAGACTCAAAACTGCACCGGGGAACGTGTGAGACATGGAACTGATTCCTCTCCCCAGCATCACTGGTGAGAATGTAAAATAGTGGCCAAGCAAAACAAAGGTCTTAATCCTCTTGGCTGATGGAAACGCTGCTGCACGTGATACAGCCACAAATTTCCACAAATCCACTCCAGTTACGTGCCACAAGCTTCACACAAATTAAAGTTCTTGATTATGTTCTGACATCAACATATTGTGTGATGGTTGGGAAACAGGCCTTAAGTTTGAGACTAAAAGAGCATTATTCTGAGGGCCTCATGTTCCTGCCTGTGGTCTCTGCTGTGGTTTTTCTAGACTAGTTGCACTCTGTGTAAATGAGAAACCTACACAACGTAAAGGGACTCAACATTTCAGCTATGTAGATAAATCACCCAAAAAGCTCAGAACTGCCCTACGAAATACAGAGCAAGTTCCCATTGACTTAAGTGAACATTTAAAAAGAAGAATCCTGAAGGTTGCAGTGAATTAAAATATTAAACAAGCCAGAGTTAATACCGGCCCACAAGGTTTTTCTTTTAGAGTTTCTAAACATCAGCTCTGAGAACAACTTCAGATAACACTTTAACATCTGAATACAATCCTAAAAATAACTCCAGGTTTTGTATGTGTTTTAAATTGGGCAGCACCTGCTTCTCGGCAGCTCCCATTAGCTCCCACATTGTCATTATGATAAATGACTAACTCGTCAGAACGCTGCCTGCGTTCACCAGCAATCAGAGGAACGATCCACGCTATCCTGTGCGTCCTCGTGATCTGACAGCAAGTGTAATGTGAAATATTCCAAAAGCCCCAAATCCCAGGGATTTATTAAAAAAAAGCCCCCAAACAACCACATATTAAAAAAAGAGGGATGGGAGGAAGGGAAAAGATTTCTCCATATATGTCCCAAGCTGTTGGGGCAGCCGCTGGCATTACCAGCCTTCTCACTCACAAACTGAACCCCATTGACACAAAGTTGACTAATAAGAATTTAAGCTATGACAATAGTTAAAACAAACGTGGTAACAAATAAAAGCGAGTTTCTGCATGCTACTAAGAGCGGTAAAATAGAGATTCAAATCAAATCGTAAATAAAAAATAGGGACCTACCTGTGTGCCAGACGTACTGTACCCAGACATAGGTGCTGGCAGCAAAAAACAGCCATTGGATTGGGATGAAGAGCAGACATATGATATTGGATGTGAATGCTACACAAACAAAAAACACTGAAAAGGCCTGAAAAGAAAGGAGGGGTAGGAGGGAGAGAAGGGTGGTTTGGTTTATTCCAGCAAATATTACCAGTTTGCTTATTAATGGTGACACCACAATGATTTCAATATTGAAAGGTTAGTGTTGTTTGTAATCAGGGCAAAGAAATGGAGCGGTCCAGCCAACGAAAGCGGAAAACTCAGCGAATTGCGGGAGAATGGGTGCAATGCGAGAAACTGTGCCCATCCACTCTCCCAACAAGGCTCCACACAGCTGTATTTATTCCTTATTACTGTGTTTGAGCACTTGCATTTTCCCTATTGATACAGTATCACCATTACTACATTCTCCTTCTGGAAAAGAAATGCAAACAGCAGCATCATTTACTCTCTGAAAGAGCCGTAAATCTCTGAACAGGCAGGGGCTTCTGGTTTATTTTAAAGAAAATCCTGTTATCTCAGGAATTCAAACAATATTTTCCTAGAGTAAAAATGTGGTAGCTGTATGTTTCACTTCCACTTGCCACAGACAAAATAGGCAGAGCAGACTTAAGCCCAGCTCAGTCTCTTGAAAATTCCTCCTCTTGTGAAAATCATCATTGGCACCACTAAGTTAGTCGAATAATGTTGAATATGCCCTGAAACATGGCAGGATTTCCCTGCAAAGGGACAGGGAGTTGGGGTTGTACTTACCAAACCCTGGTATCTGAAGGAATCGTAAACGCTCCTGATGAAGAGCCAGAATGGCCACAAGTACTCAAATCGGAACTCCAGGACAAAATCTGCCAGCAGCACCAGGGCCCACACCACCAGGAACTTCAGATACAGAAACGTGCTGGGAAGAAAGAAAGAAAATAATTTAAAAAAGGTAATTTCGGGTCAGTATTTCTATAGAGATGCTTACTTTTTAATTAACAGTTGAGGAACGAAAACCATAGACAACTATAATACAGCTAAGAAAACTTTATCCGAAATAATTTCACAAAAGAAGTAGTTTTATTATGACGTTGTTACATGAAAATCAGACCTAGGCTAATGAAGTTAATTATATTCAACTGCCTTTGTTTTTAAAGCAGCAAAGAACCAGAAGGGTCGCTGCTCGTACGAGCCGTTCAGCATCAACCTCCCTTTACTTTGTGGGGTATTTTTATAAGGAGAGGCCTCGCCAAAGGGCCGTGGGCGCAGCTCAAATGCTTCTCCTCCGGTCTGCACCCTTGGAGCTCAGAAATGTCCGTGTTCCCTCTCACCACGCTGCAGATGTTCACTCATTTTCCACATTTAACACAAACGACAACACCAATAAATGGAGATACATTTTAAGCCTACAACTACAGCAATTAGGAAGACTGGTTGGATACTCAGCTGTTGAGAGTTAGATTGGAAACATCCACATTTACGTACATCCATCCCTAAAAATAAAAAGAACACCCAACCACACAACAGAAAAATGGAAGCACATGAGACTTGAGACCAGTTAGTTCAACTTCTATTTTTCAACTATTTCAAAGCCATGTTCCCTTATTCTTAGTCCTGCATTTTGAACCACTGATGATCCTTCTTGCCTACAGAGCTCAGTAGATCTGGAGATCACACCTGCCGAACACAGGAGCACTAGAGGAATCAGCCCAACCCATTCTGCCAAAGAGGAGGAAGCAAAACCCTGTTTCCCCCCAAACCCAGCACCCAGAAATCTACTTAGTTACTCCAGTTCCCCAAAACGCAATCACCTTCTTGCACTGTGTCATCACAAAGGTAGGATTTTAAATATATATATATATATATATATATCTTTAATTAAGGGTAGCTTTTCCTTTTAGTAACTGATTTCCCCCCCCTGTATCACCCTGCCAACAGAAGCAGCAGAACTTTGCCCTGGAATGTTGGCTGAGGAGTTGCCAGGAGTTTTCACACACAGTGCCAGGTAGGGCCAAGTTTCCACAGCGCTCACGGGGCTTTTTTAGGAAGTTGTTCGCAGCTTCAGAGCAGATACAAAATAGAAAACCCCACCAGAAGTGTCACATACCGAGAAGCAACTGAAAAATCAGCACAAACTGAAGACAGACTTCATAGAAAATACATTTATCAAGTCTGAGATAAACAAGCAACTATTCCTACATTTAACCCACCTCAGCCTCCCCACATGCACACCTTTTGGAATATTCTTTAACTTAATGGGACTGAAAAAACCCACGTCAATACAGAGGCTACATGAAGGACTTGAATTTAATGGAAACAAAGTTAGTGATGCAAACGCTTGAAGAGTTAAGGTCCTGCTGTTTGCAGTTTTTATGGAACCATCCCCAGCCACTTAGTCAAAAACCAACCAAAACGCATCGAACAGACACATTTCTCCTGGCAGATTGTGCTTGTTCTCTGTTTATTTAAAGTTTAGATCTTCCCCAGAAATCTGTAAAAAGCGGCTGCCTGCAGAGAATAGAGATAAAAGGTGAGAGGCGCCGGCTGCTCCTTTGGACCGTGCTCCTGAATGGTACATGTGCAGCGCTCAAGAGCTGAGAAAACATCTCAAGGCATCACACCTACGTGATCATTATTCTGTCTGGTTAGCTGGAAAAGCAGCTGTGTTGTGGAGGCACTTTCTGCTGGCTTAAAGATACGGTTATTGTTTCTTTTTCTACCCCTGGAATCCATAAAGACACCATATTTTTCCTAGCGAATTAGCTTTATCAGAACGAACACTTTTCAAGTGTTAAGTGCCACTCCAAGTTAAAGCATTTGCTGCATAAGAGTTCTGTAACACAGCCGTTGAAGTGATTTCTAATATTAAATTATACCAATCCAAAGGCCATGGTGACATTTACCACCTTTTAAAGTAGAACTGTAACAATACAACATTTGTCTTATGCTTTGCCTATTTCTAAAGCATCTGAAGGACTCAAAAGCAATTAAGAATTTAACGAGTATAGGATTAAGACACAAAAAGACGTTTCCATTTATAAAGGACCTCACCCACTTATCTTGGCATCAGCAACCAAGTTCATGGTTCTGTAATGTATTCCACACATTTATTCAACAACATGAATCCAGACGCATATCGCACTTTGAGGACACATTTTAAAGCTACCATACTCCATCAATTATTAGTGGGGGGGGCGGTTTATTGTTGGTTGTTATGTTTTTTCACATCAGGACCCGCTGCCCCCCAATCAAAGCATGCAGGACTGCAGGCTCCGACTCTGCACTCCATAACTAAACGCTCCATCCCAGCTTTAAAACTTGATATTAGCAGCAGCCTAAAGATACCAGATCCCTCCTCGACAGGGCCGGTTTTACAAACTGTGCTGAGCTTCCACAGCTCCCCAGAGTGGTGCAGGAGCAGCTCGGGTGCTTTGCTGCAGTCTGCTGATGGCAACCAGGGTTTGCAGGAGGAAGAAAGGAATCCAAATCTCAGCTTTGCTTCTTGCACCAGGGTAAGTAAACTGGACACCCAGAGGTGCTGCTCCCGGCCAGCACCCAGCACAGCAGGTTGGGTACCAGTGCTGAGTGAACTGTCACCTCTGCAGGGAACACTTAGACCAGTGACGGCTGAAAAATGCAAGAATTAAACCCCAAAGACATGCAGGAGAACGGACCTCTGGTTTTGACAGGCTCTTCTGCCGTTCTGTTTCCTACGACAGCCCGTTCAAATAAGAATCCCAGAATGTCAGGGGTTGAAGGGCCCTGGAAAGCTCATGCAGTGCAATCCCCCCATGGAGCAGGAACACCCAGATGAGGTTACACAGGAAGGTGTCCAGGCGGGTTGGAATGTCTGCACAGAAGGAGACTCCACAACCCCCTGGGCAGCCTGGGCCAGGCTCTGCCACCCTCACCCCGACAAGTTTCTTCTCAAATTTTAGTGGAACCTCCTGTGTTCCAGTTTGAACCCATTGCCCCTTGTCCTGTCACTGGTTGTCACCAGAAGAGCCTGGCTCCATCCTCCTGACACTCCCCTTTCCATATTGATCCCCAGGAATGAGTCCCCCCTCAGTCTCCTCTTGTCCAGCTCCAGAGCCCCAGCTCCCTCAGCCTTTCCTCACACGGGAGATGCTCCACTCCCTTCAGCATCTTGGTGGCTGCGCTGGACTCTCTCCAGCAGTTCCCTGTCCTGCTGGAACTGAGGGGCCACAGCTGGACACAATATTCCAGGTGTGGTCTCCCCAGGGCAGAGCAGAGGGGCAGGAGAACCTCTCTGACCTACTGACCACCCCCTTCTAACCCACCCCAGGTACCATTGGCTTCCTGGCCACAAGGGCCCAGTGCTGGCTCGTGGTCACCCTGCTGTCCCCAGGACCCCCAGCAGGAATTAAATGACTAACAAAATTCAGCAGCAGCCCTTTTCCTTTTCTCTGCTTTGTACTTGCCACTCTTACTCCATCCTTTGCCCTCTCAATCCCTCGACTCCTCGCAGACTCCTCTTCCCTTCCACACATTGCTATTGTGACCAGGTCTGTGTGTCCCCTCACACCGTGCTCCTTGGGAATCCAGCACCAGTCGTTTGTGTCTGTGACTCTCGGACACTCATTGATCCTTCCGTGCACATCCACACACTTCCCCAACTTTGACGGCTGCTGCGTCAGTATCCTCACTGAGAAATAACACTCTCCAGGGCAGAAGGGCTTTCTAACCTCTGTAGCCCTTGTAAAAGGCTCAAATATATTCCATTATGCCAATTATAATTCTGAGTTTGTTCTCTATACAGAGGAAGATTGCTGCAGATAAATACTTAAAATCTGGGTTATCCAATTTTCTGACACGTGTCAAAAAATCTGACTTCAGTGATGTGGTGGGGCTTTAATAAGGACAAGGCTTTCGCTGGAAAACTGGCATATGGTGTGTAATCCGGGAGGGTAACTCAAGAGGAGGGGGAAGGATGGACACGTTCCCGAGAAGAGCAGGGTGCCCAATGGGAAGGAGCAGTGATGACAGTGCTGCAAACTCTGTCAAACGTCAACTGATTGCTAACGTATACTGAACAGAAAGATTTATTCATAATCCAACAGTGGCTGTGCTCCTCTTTTGAATTTTCAAACAATTTTCTTAGTTACTCTTCCTCCCCCCTCAAGTGACAGATGCCATTCCCTTTGTTCTCTTTTTAACACCCCACAGAAACAGACATTGTGCTTGCTGTAAGGTAACAACATTCAAAAAAAGACCCACAAAACAATAATGCACCCCAAATCCAAACGGATAGCAAATGAAGTTTCTATTCTATCCCACTGTTATCAGCAAGTCTCAAAGGCTGGAAAGTGAATCTTGGCAGGATTTGTTTCGTAGCCCGGCTCACACAGGACGGGAGTGGAAGGAGGGGAAGGCACCTGGAGGCTGGCAGGGCACCAAAGGCACAGGTGGCTGTTAGAAAAGTGCAGTTTAACATCCGTGTGAAATGACCAGAGTCCCCAACCACCATCTCAGGGTTACTCGTCCAACAGCGGACAAAACATCAGAGATGCTGACTGAATATCACTGGAGATTTTCCAATAAAAAAGGTTTATATATGGAAACACACAAAGAAATATATAAATATATGTAAGAGCATTATTAGTGGACAAAAACAGTAGTATAAAATGAGCACAGCAAGTATGCAAGAGAGAACACAGGATCGCTGGGATGTGGTATGCGTGTTGGAAACTATTATGTGAAATACTTGCCAACTAAATTTTTGAAAAGGAAAAGACACAAAGAATCCCAGGAAACCTCCCTGACTACTTATTCAGTGCCTTGATACGGCAAAGTATCTATCAGTCACTGGACTATGGAAACGTAAGTAAAGGAAGACAAGCCAGAAAACTCTGCCAGTATTGTGCTGAAGCATGGGCACAATCAGCACTGTAGCGCTGAACAAGAGGAGCTGTTACCCCACTCGGCTGAAAACACCGAGGTCCAGAACACACCAAATAGAGCCAGAGAACTGCAGTGTGCAAAGCAGGAAAGTCACTGGCAGAGGGAAGCAATATTACATGTACTATCAGGGCTGACGTAGTAGAACACATTTAAATGTAAGCTAAATTAGATTTGAGACCTGAATTTAAGTTAAAGTCAAAGGTAGCACTGTTGGTTTGTTACAGACCTCCAGGGCAGGCTGAGAAGAAAATCTTTTTCCATGTATAGGAAGCTTATAAAAAATGTGCCAGAATAAATCAGTAGGAAGAATCATTATGGATTAAACACAAAAAAGCCCCCCAAAAGGCCACATTCCTGGAGTTAGCAATGAACTGTTTTTCTTTACAGTTTATTTGGCTGTCAACAGAGTCAAAAATCAAGTGCTGGGCAATCAGCAGTATCAGGATTTGGTGGCGCACAGAACCACAGGGGTGTCTGAGCAAAGCCATCGTGGTATCAAGAAATGCCACCCGGACCACGGTGCCCAGGGGCACAAATCGACTTAGTGCCCCAGCGGGCACCCAGTAACCACTGGGGATCCCAGACACATCCTTGGCCACCAGCCCCGGCACCGCCTGCGACAAAGGGCAATACACCTATAGGGCTAAAATAAAACCCTAATTCTAAAGGAACACGCAGTGTTTAAGGAGTATGATCAGGAAATTCAGGATCCATAGCATGTCAGCTGAAGGGACAGCGTAAATTAAGCCAATAACATGTGGAATTCATCTTGAAACTTAACCAGCTACAAAATTAGTAGCAAGGGCCAATATGACTCAGGAGAGCCCAAACAAGCAGTATCAGCAATAAAGCTGAAGGACTTTAAATAGATCAAGGATGAGGACTGGGAAGAGTTAGAAACAAGCAGGAACAAGAAAACTTTAATTGCTTAACTGATGACAAGCTACAATGAATACTTTAATTAACAACTAAGGTTTTAATGCCTCCACGGTGTCAAAGGTATAAGATGTTAATCACTGAAGCAATGTAAAACAATAGCAACAGATAGCTTAAAAAGTGAAAAGGCAGAAAGCAGAAGGAAGGAAAAGCAGCAAATGGAAAAAGCAGCCTGAAGAATAGGGAGGGCAGGTGTTGAAAATCGGGTGGGAAGGGGCAGGGAAGGTTGGTCAGGAGGCATTTTGGAAGTGTTTATGAAGGGCTGAGGCCAAACAGACTGGTTAATGTAAGTGTAGAGAAGCCCACCAGCAGAGTCTCACTGCAGGACGGCTCTTTCATTGCTTCACCTGCCCCAAAACTCTTCAGCTTTGCAGCTTTTAACTACGCTCACTGTCCCCCCATATGGAAGGATGGGAGGGGGAAGGAGGATGGCAAGATGGGTCTTAATTTAAAAAGCAAACAAAAGTCCTCCAGGAGTTAAGTATCTCAATCAGGCTGTTTGTTCAGCCTTGCTGTTTTGCTTGTAATACTGTGATGCTGCCTACTGATAACTGTATTTAATGGCTTTGTGTAAGCTGATGGTGACAATTAAGATAAGTTGAATAAAGAACCATAGTAATTACAAAAATTTAGAAATCTATAGTTATATAAGAAGCTACCTGTTTATAATTGCTCTGAATTATAGGGGGGAAAAAAAGGAGAAGAAGGAGAACAAAAGAAACAAGAGGCACAATCCACTAGAAGCACCTCCAGGTTGCATTTCCCAAGGAAAAAGCCTTCAAGATCCTCTTTTCTTTCCAGGGGACAATACTGTGAAGTCACTGACTGCTTCTGTTTGTCAAAATGCTGCATGAAACAAAGGCTAAAACTCCTATTTCGGAACTAAAGCATTCCAGAAGGCAGTTCCAGCAGCCAGATGTCTCTCTCAGCTCTTGCCACAATTCTGTATGCTCAACACACACCGCAGCTGCTGCTTTTCTCATCTGTTTCTGGTTTTCCCTCCTTCTCTCACCTCAAAGGTAATAGAGAGCATGTGATTCTGAATTACTTTTGAAAACTAAGTAATTATATAAGAAATTGCTTACACTGGAATTATTTCCCCAAGACTAGTCATCTTTAAATATTAACTTCTAAGCAATGGGTGTTTTTCTTTAACATTCCAAGCACCGTTTTCTCAACACCTGGGAGTCTAAAGCAACAAGTTACTCTCTGCTCTCACAGAGGGATTCACTACAACTAGGATAAGCTGTATATTGTGACAATTTTATTACAGTCAGAGCTCATTATCAACTGTTTCCTTTATGCAAAGCCAGTATCTGCATTGTATAAGTCTGCACAAGTTTCCAGCCGCTGCACATATAAACCTCAACTGGACTAGAAAGAGAAATGGGACATAACGCACACTGTAACTCTCAAAAGCCAGCTTTCCAGCCTCTACAAAAACTCCCCTTTATTCCGAAATACGTAATAATTATATTTCCTATAAAATTTGGCACACTTACCAGGAGGGCAGAGCTCTAAAATACTTTTTATAACACACGTACAAGCAGCAAATGCTTAGGAATCTGTGCTTTGGTGCGTTCTGCATGTGAACACCTGGAAATCAGGCTTTTGTTCCAGGACACCGACGAGGTCCATCCTGTGCCTATGAACGTGCATCTCACTTCACTACAGTTTCCTTTCCCGTTTCGCGGGTTCAGTGAGGAACCCGCCGTGTGTTCACCACCGTCCACCCCTGCTCCAGGTGTCACCACACGAGTCCTCGCTCGCATCCCTTGCTGCTACACCCACATCTCCCGTGTGCTCCCGCTGCAGAGGCCCCAGCACAAGCTCCTTCACCACCACGTGAAAACCAAGTTTCTCAAGCCCAGCACAGGGGGCTGCCGCTCGCCCAGACCCGCAGCCCAGAGCCAGCCCGCCCACCGCCTCACGGGTTTAGCCCCTCAGGGAAAGCCCAGCTGCGAGGAAACCTCCCCCGGGAACCAGGGCTCCACCGCAGGGGGCAAAGCCCGGGGGACGCTCCCACCGGCTCCTCGCCGCTTCCTCCCGGCAGCGCCGACAGGACCTTGGCCAGCAGCTCCCCCCCGGAGCCGGGCGCGGGGGGCGGCGGCGGGGCCGCTGCGGCCTAACGGCGGCGCGCAGGCCGCGGGGCGGGGCAGCGCCTGAGGGAGCCGGGGCGCCATGGCGCGCACGGCCCCGCTGACAGGGGCGGGGGAGGCGGGGCGGCGGCGGGAGCCGCTGAGGAGCCGGGGGTGCGAGGGGACCGGGGCGGCGCGTCCCCCTCCACCCTCCCCACCGTCCCGACGGCCGCTCGGTACCTGCCGTAGATGCCCTCGGTGATGCGGTTCCGCTTGAGCGGCCGCCGCAGTTTGCTGCAGTCCGCGCTCCGCCGCTTCATCCTCCCGGCCGCCTCCGGCCCGGCCCAGCCCGGCCGGCCCCGCCGCGCGTCCCGGCCCCCGCGCTGCCCCGGCCCGCCCGGTCACGGCAGCACCATCCGCCCCCGCGGGGGGTTCCCTCGCGACGGCCTTTGTTTTTTTATTATTTTTTTTTTCCCCGGGAAACAAAGAAATAAAAATAATTCCTGGTCCGTCCCTCCCCGCCGCGTCCCCCCGCGCAGCCGCCGCGCAGAGCCCCGCCTCTCCCGGCGCTGCCCAATCAAGTGGCTGACCCTGCCGGAATGACGGCATGCCCAACCAATCGACGGCGGGGAAAGGCAGATGGACGGCCGAGGAGACCCATCATAGCATCAGAAAGTTGGCCCCGCCCCACGCTAGCGTGTTGCCCGCCCGCGCCCCTGATTGATGGTCTCAAGGGCCCGTCAAAGAGAAGGATTCGTGAATTGATGTCTTGTGGGCCAATCCCTGAGTAGATTTTCTTCTCCTCCCACCTACTGTCCTTCTGGGCTGGTTCCCGCCCCGTGTTGTTATCGACAGAAAAACTGCCCAATAGGACAGACTAATAAAAATAAAAGGACAGCTCAGCTATCCATTCGGAAACGGAAGAAGGAGGGCTCAATTTCCTCTGTCACCTTAGCACTGACGTACCGCCCCTCATCCTTGACTGACAACCTCGCTGACAAATAGACTGTTGGGAAAGCTCAGTCTCAGGGTGCAAAGGTACGAGGAGGCAGCTCGGCGCGCCCTGTGTTTCCCCCACTGCGCGCCCCCGTGGTGATGGCTCACCGGAGAGAGGAGGAAAGAACGCCTCAGCTTGACTGACGGACTCCTCCAGCCAATAAAGAACGCATAAAACAGAGTGACAAGCGATCGCCCCAATCGCGAGGCATGAAGGCGGGGGGGCGGGGCGACTAAGACTCTCTTTCCTCGATCGGCCCAAAGACGGACGGTGGCTGGAAATGGGCCAATCAGAGGCCATGAGGGAAGCCAGCCTTCGGCCAATGGGAGGCTCGTCCCTAAGGTAGGCATGTTGGGTGGGGAGGACGTTCAGCCAATGGGAGTCAAGGGGCGGGGATTCCACCGCCCCCGGCCGGGATTACCCAGTCACGGTCGGGCGCGCCTCCTGCCTGCGACGCGGTAGCCGGTTCGGGGCTCGTGGTGCGGCCTTTGGGCCTCCCCACCCCAGGGGCCGCTCGTAGAGTCCCCGTCCCAAGGCCTGTCACCCCCCCGCTGTGGACTACGGAAACCTATGGCGGCCCCCGAACCTGAGGCAGGCCGCCAGCGCGGCCTGGCCCGCCCTGGCCCCCAGCCCGCCCTTTGGCTGACTGGAAATTGGTGGTGCTCGGGGCTCCCTGCACCTCTCCCTGTTGCCTTGTCCCTTTCAGCCTCGCCCGGAGCTGGGCTGGGGGCCATGGGCCTGCCTTGCCTCTCGGGGGGATAATGGGCTTCCCTGAACCAGGGTCACGTCATGCGGGGCTGAGTGTGGGTCCTGAAATGGCATTAAAATGGGAACAGAGGAATATATGTGAGGCTTCCAGTCCTCTTGGCTGAGCCCATGGGGACGTTTGGCTGGTAGCAGAGCTTTAATTTCAAAGTTATTTTGTACTTCACCCTGTCTAGTTTGGCTTGGAGAAGAGGATACTGAGGGGTGACTCATCCATGGGGATCAATATGGAAAGGGGGAGTGTCAGGAGGATGGAGCCAGGCTCTTCTGGTGACAACCAGTGACAGGACAAGGGGCAATGGGTGCAAACTGGAACACAGGAGGTTCCACTGAAAGGTGAGAAGCAACTTGTTGGGGGTGAGGGTGGCAGAGCCTGGCCCAGGCTGCCCAGGGGGTTGTGGAGTCTCCTTCTGTGCAGACATTCCAACCCGCCTGGACACCTTCCTGTGTAACCTCATCTGGGTGTTCCTGCTCCATGGGGGGATTGCACTGCATGAGCTTTCCAGGGCCCTTCAACCCCTGACATTCTGTGGTTCTGTCTGAGGTCTTTCTGTTCGGGAGGAAATGTGAGCATCAGCATTTAGTGCAGTGTGTCATCCTGAGGGAAAACCAAGATTCCTGGCCTTTGGTGTGTTTTCCCCCAGTATTAACACTGACAGGGGATTTGGTAGCAGCTGTCAAAAGAGTTAATTGTGTTCATTTGACCAAGACAAAGTGGCGGAAGGAGTTTTGGGTCATTCTGCTTGTCACTCTGAGTCCAAAGGGTTTGTCTTGTCAGGAAACAGACTAATGAGATATATTGAATTCATAAACCACACAAAGACAGCATCAATTAGCTGAATCAATTTCTAAATTGCTGTTTCAGTTGTTACCTTTTTCTTGCCTAGAGAAAGTTCCACAGGCATTCTGGTTCTGCCAGAAAATCCTTTGAATGCTGTTCAGGAGCTTCTGAAATGGGGGCGAGGACACTTAACTTATGGTTTTATTAGGCCTAAGTAAAAGCTGGTAAAGCAATTTGATATTGCATGTGAGGAAGGTGCAAGTTACCATAAATGCAAACCTTTCACAGATGGCTTGAGAACTGTTATTGTAACCTGGGTTGGCAGGAGGAAAGTCACTTCTTCCACTCCTGAGCTGGGAGATGTTTCAGCAAATTGCCGATTTACATTTAAACAGTACCTTCAAATATGTATTGAGTACAACACCCTATTCTTACAAGTTGATGTGTTTTACCCGCCGTTTCGCGGATCCGTAAGGCTCAGCAGCAGCTGGAGCGCTGTAGGGATGGGATCCTGGCGCATCGCAGTATCGACAGCTTGATGTGTCTGTGCTCATCGGCGCTTTCTGAGTTCAGTCCTTGGCAGCTGTGGTGAGCTTGGGCTCCTGACGTGCCACAGATAAGGATTCTATGAACTGTTCCTTGCCCACGCCTCTTGGGCTTTTTATCTCTGAGTTTTTATTCCTGTCCCCCACAACTCCTCTTCTATTGGTTTGAGGTTACTGGAACATTGTAATAGAAAAAGCATTGATGTGTTTGTGCTGAATGTAATCAAGTACACAATGTCTTCTAATTACCGCAACTTCCGAAACAACGTGCCATGGCTAATCCTTTTTCTGCAAGCTGTTTTCCTCGTCTTCTTTTACTTTTTGTCCTCAGATGGTGATACAGACCAATTGACGAGGTACCCAGGTAAGATCGGCAGCCTTGCTGTGAAAGGAAAGGTTAATGCCTGCTTTTATTTTATAGTGCAATAGAGATGGGATTCTGCAGCTTTGTGTGTTTGTTAGTGAGAAGTAGAATGTTTTTACTGCCCTTTAAGTACCCTACCTTGCTGGGTATGGTGTGTATTTATTTACATCAAAGCCAAGACAGTGAAGGAGGATATAAGTGATACAAAATTGCGTTGCTGGTCTGTTTGTCGCTGCCCGTTTGTGGTAATCTTGACTCCTATGAACACAATAAACTTCTGTGGGCAGGCACCGTACTGTGTTAAGTGCCCGACCCTGGGGTCTTGGCATCCATTCTGATCACTTTGTGGAATTAAATTCAAAGTCAGGGTATTGTTTTTCTGATTACTTAAGGATAACAAAGTGAGCTCTGCAATTCTTTACAAGTAGTAAATAATAATGACACCTGAACTTTTATCTGAAGTCTTCTTATTTAATTGTGATATTTTACAATCTATTTTTAACCATAAATCTGGTCTGCATAACTTCACTGCTGTTTTGCTCTTTTCTGTCATGCAGCTTTTCAAGATGTCAACCACATGGTGATTTTTGGATTGGGCTTTTTCCTGACATTTCTGAAAAGATATGGCTTTAGCAGCACTGGATTCAACCTCCTGATCATTGCGCTTGGTGTCCAATGCTTCGTGCTGATAGAAGGCTTATTAGTTTTCTTGCTTCTAAGTGAAGATGAAGGTAGTCTGACAAGGTAATTAGTTTGTGTTAGAGGTGGAATCTTCTAGAACTGCTGCTTGCTCTTTGTGAAGGATGATGCCTTGTTATATGGACCTATTTGCAAATTAGCACAGTCATATTTGCAGACGTTCTAGAAGGGTTTGGGTTTTTAAGTACATTTTACTATCTGTCTTTCTTTCTTTCTTGACCCTGTTGTGGTCTTGGAACAGATTTTTGTTTCCTTTATTGCAGAATAACAAAGGCCACTATGAGCATGACTGCTGTGGTCATCTCCACTGGAGCTGTTCTCGGGAAGGCTAATCCTGTGCAATTAATTCTGATGACAATTGTGGAGATAATAGTTTTCCGTATGAGCAGATGGATCAACACCACGTTCCTGGAGGTTCTCTAGTTTAATTTCCAGGCACACGGGGGGGAAGTTTCACTGCGACTTTGGAATGTTGCCTTTTGGTGGTTTGTTAGTGCTCTGCTGACGGAACAGCAGAGTGTTTTATCTCATCTCAGTTCACTGTGGCTGTTTTTGTTAAGAGATGGAGTCTGACTTTGAAACTGTACTTCAGGACATTGAACTCCAAACCCTACATACTCTAGATCGGTATAATGGGCTCTATCTGTGTTCTTAGCCTTAAAGGTTGAGTTGATTTAATGGGTTGGGATGTCGAACATTTGGCCTTGCCCATGCCGTGACCATCCCCAACACATCAATTAAAGACTCGACTTATGCTGAGACACTAATTGCCTTTAAACTTTATCCCCTCCCCGTGTCAGTTCAGGCTGGAAGATTTCCAGTGTGGCTGGTGGACCAGCCCAGTGTGGACAGCAGAGCCAGACCTGCATTTAACTGGCACTGGAAACATACCCCAGAATCTCTGTATATGAACTGTGTGTTTATGAGCCACACCGATAAGTTAATAACTCGTGCATAAACTGAAGGACTGTGAAAATAAATTCCTCATAGGGAGGTTACATGAACAACTTTATCAGGAGCTGCACCAAAGGCTTCCTGTGGGATGAAAGAAACAACAAATCAGATTATTCTATTGATACAGGTTCCAGACCATATTGGCATGATGCACGTTCACCTGTTTGGAGCCTACTTTGGTCTGGCAGTCTCCTCACGCTTCTCTGAGCCGTCACCAAGGTCTGAGAAGAACATGAGTACCCCTAAGTCGGATTTATTGTCAATGTTGGGTAAGGCATTTGCTTTAATGCCTCGGTTGGAAGAAGAGGTTGCAGTGAGGCCGTAAGGAATGTTTCAGGGGGCTGGGCTCAGCATACTGAAGCTTTTGCAGCCAGAGTGCAGGTCTGAACGCAGCCACGCACAGAAAGCGGCTGCTGCTGCGGTCTGTGGTTTCTGCCAGTGAGTTGGGGAGTCTTGGGGTGTTTCCTGCAACGGCTGTGGCCAAGTTTGCTGTTGTCTGTCTCAGCATAAAGGCTCTGCCAGGTTAACCATTCCCTCTCCCAGCTGACTCGTCCCCTTTGGGCTTGTGTAGGCCCACTGGTGAGTGACTGTGCACCAAAGCTGAGGTCGTTACTTGTGTTCCAGTAGTGCTTACGGTTCCCAGCCGGGGCCCAGGCTCGGTTCTGTTTTGCAAGGTGCTGTACAGAGATATAAAAAGGCAGTCCCTGCCCAGCCATGTAAATAAAAAGATAAAAGCCTGATGAAGGGTGTGGAAATATGATGCAGACAGACACACGAGAAAGGATCCGAGTGAGGATAGCCTGAGCTTATGGGATTTCCATTATTTTTCTTAAAGAAGCAATTTTGTTTCTTTATTATCATCATGACTTCTGTTATGTAAGTGCCACCAGATGAACTAAGATCTTTGTGTGAAGGCCCATAGAGTCCGATTCTCAGTCAGTCTTTGCCCAGTTTAGGGAAAGAGAAATTCAAATGTTGCTCTTTCTAGTGCCGGGAGTTCTTGCTTTGCTGGCAAATTCAAGATCAGGACAATTCAGGAGATTTTCAAAAAGTTTTTTTTCTGTTCAGCAGCGCTGAATATTCCTGTCATTGGTTTCAGTGCTATTGAAAACCGGTTTTCAAATGCCTGTGCAGAACAGACAGGATGCTGATTGTTTGGAAATCAGCTGTGGAATTCCCGCTTGTATCCAAGCCAGTGTTTAAGGGGCTGACAGACAGGACAACGCTGATGGTAGAGGCGTTTTTGAAAAGAGAATCAATCGTACCTTCAACGGTGGGAAGGCCCAGCCAGATGCCAGCAGGGCTGTGCTTTGGCTCGGTGTTTGATGTGACAGCCATTCTGGGAAGGTGCTGGTGTAGCAGGGAACCCTCAGGGCTGTCATTGTGAATTGTTGTCCGTTGTGTACAACGTGGGAATTGTAGAGAATACCCAACGTGGGCTGGAGCCCTCCAGAGACAGCCGGTGATGGATTCGCCGTGTTTTAGAGCAGGTAATGATCATTGCTTGTCTTTGTCTCCAAGGTACTCTGTTTCTCTGGGTCTTCTGGCCAAGCTTCAATTCTGTACTAGTTGTGGAGGAGAAGAGCAAAGCGATCTGCAACACCTACTTTGCCCTTGCCGTGAGTGCTGTAACCGCCTTCGTGTTGTCTGTTCTGACCACCAAGGATGGGAAATTCAGAATGGTAAGACATGAGGGACGAGCACTGCATGGAGGAGACATTTTTCTGTTACTCTCAGTAATACACTGAAAGTATAATAACTATTAAGTGAAAAACAAGTCTAGGTTTTCAGCCTGACAGTCATCACTAGCTTCTCGAGCAGAACACTAAGCTATAACTTTGAAATCCTGTTCTCAGACTGTAATTCACCCTAAAGAGATTGCATTTGCATGAAAAGAGCAATCTATGGTGCTGGGCTCCTAAAGATAAGTGATGACTGGATTCCCACTCCATGTTTTTGTTGTTTTATTTCACAGACTCATATCCACAGTGCAGTACTAGCTGGTGGGGTCGCTATTGGTTATACAGCGAGCAGTATTGAGTATCCTTGGATTGCCATGATTTTGGGTCTGCTGGCCAGTGTGATAACCATATTAGGATCCTACTGCATACAGGTAATGCTCAAAACCTGAAATTGATTTTTGTATAAGCTGTATAATCTTTTCCAGTGTTGGTTACCTCAAGGGAAACCTCCTTTTCAAAGAGATTAAAGCTGGGAAACCTGAAGTGGTTTGAGCAGGTTTGCAACTTCCAAGACCAAAGTTCATCTTCTAGACTGTGGTAGACAATATGTGATTATCAACTTGTGTTTCCGTGTATCACTTAAACCTTTTCTTCTTCCAGTGGTGCTTCAATCCTGCTCTCAAGATTCATGATACCTCTGGAGTTCATTTCATTTTTGGCTTGCCCGGTGTTCTGGGAGCTCTTGCCCAGGTCATCCTCTTCCTAATAAACAACTGGTCTACTTTACCAAGGTATGTAGATTCTTGCTGTAAAGTAATAAGCTCAGCTGATCATTGTAGTGTGACAAGACTCATTTTGGCTTTTGTGATGTGTTTTGGGGAGCTTTGTATGCTAATACGGGGGGACAGAAATCAGCATTTCTCTTCGATTGAGGCTTTAACTCTGAGTCAGGGGCAACAATGCCGGTTTGGACTAAAGCCAGTCTGGACACTGACCTGGAAAATGTATTTGGGGAGATATTCTGCAAAAGCTGAAGGGCTCTGTTGAGGATATTCTCCATTGGTTATTTTGATCTGGCGCTGGCATCTCATTTCGCAAATCAAGTTCACGTTGTGTCGCACAACTAATTCTGATTTTCTCAGTTTACACAAGAATGGATCACAGTGATGCCTTAATGCTTCTTGTCACATTCTGATTGAAACAAACAAATCTAATGAAGTTTTAGTAGCACAGTGATGGTTTCTAAGGGCAAAATACATCCCCTGAAGTCTGTACTAAGCTTCTGATAGGATCTTTTAAAACCTCTAACTGCAACTGCAGAGTGATTCAAGAATAACAATTTTTTATGAGAGATTTTTTGATGTAAAATTCTATGTAGATATGGATTCATTCACAAGTCTTAATGCTCAATTCAGCAACTGTTAAAGGTGAAACTCTTGCTTTGCTTTTCAGTCTGGGTTATTTGGTCACAATTTGCATCGGTGCCTTCTGCCTGACCATTGGTGCTGCCTTGATAACGGGTTTGATTACAGGTCAGTACTGAAAAACACATTTCAGTGATATCTTCCTCATCTCCTCAGTGCAGGGGGTTTGTCATCCTGTTGTCACATCAGTGTAACCCTTTGCAGAAAGAGGCCAGTTTAACTGGGGCTCTGAAGTGTGTTTCTATGGGGAAAGAATTTGTAGAAGAAGCCATGAGAAACACGAGTGTCCTGGCTTTGGAAGAAGAGATGTGTTCAAGAGAAAGAACCCAGTAGCACCATTCTCTCAGTGGGGAAGTTTGTTTTCACAGATGCTTGAGAGCTGCCTTCCAATTTCAGACAGGAGATGTGTGAGGATGAAAACACTTTTACATTTGGGTGTTGTAAATCTGCAAAGTTTCACTAACATCAGGAGCTCGGCCTTTGGTCACCAGTGGTTTGGGCTCGTGTGTTTCTCATGTGACATCTTGTCTGGTTTATGGCAGCTGCTGTTAATTCTGTCTTGAATAAAAGAGAAATAGCAGATGGAACTTGCTGTGAAATATACTCTAAAGATGATTTTTTTGGTGCTTTAATTGATCTGAAACCTTTGCATTACCCTAAGTGTAATTAAAAGGTTGACCTAATCAAGCAGATATTTACAGCTAAAATAACCAAACATCCCATGTTCAACCAATTGTTTAAAAATCTAGATGTTTCCATCTGAAATCCCAAGCTACCAGTGTTGATAAGCCCGATTGCTTTAAAAACACAGGCATTTTTTGTGCGAGAAGTGAATGATTTTGGATGTATTTTTAGCTTCTGGCAAGCTGTTTAATGGGGTTTTACCTAGTGTAATTAATTTTTAATAATGAGCATTGATCCTGGCAAGCTTCTCTTTTTGTATTTAACGTCAGCTTGAGGCAACGGTCTCATTTAGTTCTGCATTTGTATTTTGATCTATGTTGCATTTGGATGTGTTACTAAGAAACCTCCAGTTACAGACAGTAATATGATAAATGTATTTATATTGGATATATGTGTTTTTACTAATAGGTTTCATTTTAAACCTCAAACTGTTTAAGACCACCCCTGTATCAAAGTACTTTGAAGACCAGTTTTATTGGGAGGTAAGTTGCAATGTAAAATTAACTCTGTGGGAGTATATGTAGCACTTTGACCTTGATGAAGAACTTTAGGTATTTGAATTAATAAAAGAAAAAGAGAAGATGAGAATAAGCTTCTAAGAATGTTTTCCATTGTGGTTTTTATATGATGACTTGATGCATAAAATGTTCTGATACGAGAACGTTTGTCTTCACAGTTTCCACATTTGGCTGTTGGATTTTGAACGGAGGAACCCAGATGACAGATGTGATCAAGATAAGCTTTTCATGTTTGTCACTAGATGAAATTAATAGCTATGATAAGTTGAAAGACCACTTAAATATCAGTTCTCAGGGGCAAGAAAGCCATCCCAATGGACACACAAAAAATCAGCAATCAAGCTGAATTAGTTCTGGTGAAGGCCTCATTAAGGAAGGATTTGATGAGGGAGCTGGATCAGGGCCTGAACTCTGCGTCTTGCCAGGCTGAACCCCGACTTATCTGACTGCTTGAAGAAAACCTATTGTTACTTGGCTCGGGTTCCCTCTTTGGAAGTTCAAAGGGCAAGAAGTTAAAATTGTTCTTCCTATGGATGGTGCCCCTGAAGTAGAATCATACAATTGTTTAGTTGGAAAAGACCTTTAAGATGATTGAGTCCAACTGTTTTGTTAACCCAACACCGCCAAGTCCAGCTCTAACGCGTGTCCCTGAGAACCTCATCTCCGCAGCTTTTAAACCCCTCCAGGGCGGAGGATTCTGTGATCCTCAGTGTTTCTTCTTTGTTTCCAAATAGTTGACATAGAAAAGCTCTTGCAAAAATGCTTGCATAATAAATAAGTCAAAATGTGATTGTTTTTGTTTATTCAGCACACTCGCTTAAAAATGAAGTAATGAGGAAAAATGTATTATTGAAGACGAGGCATGAGTTCTTTGATGCTTACTGCAGGAACACCTGCTGCCCTCAATTCATTCCTCAGGTATTAATCAAAGTCAATCACAGTCACAATTCTCCCTTGTAGTGCCTGTCCTCGGTCTGACGAGTACTCTTCAAATCACAGAATCATTTTACAGAACCCAGAATGTCAGGGGTTGAATGGCCCTGGAAAGCTCATCCAGTGCAATCCCCCCATGGAGCAGGAACACCCAGATGAGGTTACACAGGAAGGTGTCCAGGCGGGTTGGAATGTCTGCACAGAAGGAGACTCCACAACCCCCTGGGCAGCCTGGGCCAGGCTCTGCCACCCTCACCCCAAACAAGTTTCTTCTCATCTTTAAGTGGAACCTCCCGTGTTCCAGTTTGCACCCATTGCCCCTTGTCCTGTCACTGGTTGTCACCAGAAGAGCCTGGCTCCATCCTGACACTCCCCCTTTCCATATTGATCCCCAGGAATGAGTCCCCCCTCAGTCTCCTCTTGTCCAGCTCCAGAGCCCCAGCTCCCTCAGCCTTTCCTCACACGGGAGATGCTCCACTCCCTCCAGCATCTTGGTGGCTGCGCTGGACTCTCTCCAGCAGTTCCCTGTCCTGCTGGAACTGAGGGGCCACAACTGGACACAATATTGCAGGTGTGGTCTCCCCAGGGCAGAGCAGAGGGGCAGGAGAACCTCTCTGACCTACTGACCACCCCCTTCTAACCCACCCCAGGTACCATTGGCTTCCTGGCCACAAGGGCCCAGTGCTGGCTCATGGTCACCCTGCTGTCCCCAGGACCCCCAGGTCCCTTTCCCCTACACTGCTTTTTTTTAGTTGGAAAAGACCTTTAAGATCATCGAGTCCAACTAGTAACCTCACACTGAAGACAGAATTCTGAAGAGCACTCTCAATTTCTTTTACAGGCGTTAAAAAATAGTTGACAAGCTTAGTGGATGAACTGCTTCCCCTAGAGCCCCTGCAGAATTGGTACCTGTGCCTCTACACTGTCATCCACAGCACCTTGTTACTCGATAAATTAAAAATTCAGGGAGGGAGGAAAAAAAATCCCAAAGCAGTATATTGTGCAAGAAAAGCCACATACCACTATGTTCTGAAATTGAAGAGATGGTTATATTGTCCAGATATAGGAAATATTTAATAAATATATGTTAAAAAGTAGGTTTAAAGCATTTTTAGTAAGTCTCGGATTGTAAATAACATCATAGAAACAGGCGGTTAAATACAACCATTTTCCACTATACTATGTACTTGTAGCAAACATTGCATCGTAAAAGTGACTGCCATTGTTACCTGTAGCAATTTTACAGTTCTCAAAAACATGACAAGGTTTAAATCCACATACAAGAGTAAAAAAAAATGAAACAGAACCAGAATTTGTAATGCTATGATTTAAGTTGGTTTCTCTTTAGACATAATTGAAGGTCACTGTTTACAAAACGCTTTTACAAAACATCGGGGGTGTGCAGTTAAAAACCCAGCGTGGCCAACGCGCTTCCGCAGGGGTGGTCACTGCCACAGATCTTCCGTGCGACCGAACTTGAAGACCAGTCCTCTGTTTACAGCAGGATAAAGGGACGTGAGTACGTAACACAGCAAATCAAATAAATACCTTGTGTTTTAAATACATTATTTCAGCGAGCAAGTTCTAGGATTTGTAAATCCAGTTCCTGGGCCCGCAAGAAAACCTCTGGAGAGCCCAGAGATCTGCTGCCTTTACCAGCAGTTTATTCACCCAGGTCTAGTTATAAATCAGAGCTTCAGAAAAAAAAGATTACAGCAAGTTTCACTTGTCATCATTATAAACAAATTAGATAAGAAACAAAAGAAAACAGTCTTACCCAAAAAAGATGAACGCGTTCTGGAAAAACACAGCTATTCCTGGGTATACCACCGGTTTTTCTAACAGAAGAAAGAAATCTCCGTCAACTTTCTGGAAGTCATTTGCAAGAATATCACAATCTGTGCTGTATCTTACCCTTAACAACGTAGCCTCCAAAAAGGATCCACATGGAAGCAATCAGTGACCCAAAAGCCATCATAAAACCAATGAACAGCCAGATCCGAGCACCTGGAAAAACACATTGGGATGGTTTGTGTCCGAGGACAGACACTTGTGGCGCTCAGCGTGCTTTTGTTTCACAGCTCCTGTCACACACCAGAGCTGTGCTCAGATACACCACGTGTACACTGGGACGGTTCTTACAGCTCTTCTGAGTCTACAGCTTCACAGATTGATTGTTCCACAACAGCCCAGGCCCCCGTACCTGTTTGTCCCAGGCAGCCTTCGCTGTAACTGTCACCCCGCACCTGCCCGTTGGACACCGCGTTGATCCTGCAAACAAACACAAGACACGAAAGATCCTCTGATAGTAACTTTTTATTCTTAGCAACCTCTCCGTGTAAAGACTATGCGTTCTTTTATTAATTGCACAAGGTAAGTTCTGGAAGTGTGTAGCTCTGATGGAAAAATGACACTTACATTAGGAACGCAATAGTGGCTATAACCCCGCAGGCATGGTATGAGTGGTTGAAATCTTCCATTTTAGGGTATTTTACAGCTGCATCTATGATTATCCACCAACCTGTAAAAAACTGTTAAAGAGCACAACAGCTGTAAATACAGACACAAGCCTTTGAACAATATAGAAGATTTCTATAGGAAAAGTGACAATATATAATTAGTTCTTGTAGTCTCCAACCTAGAGTCAACTAACAGCATGACTAGTTTTGCTGTCAACTTTGGAACAGAGTTAAATGCAAAGCCAGAGATTTACCTACTCTGATAGTTATTACATGGGGTAGAAGCTGCAAAACTTTAGTAACGTGGAACCAGGAACAGATTCTGTCCTTAACTCCATTGCCTACAAGGACAGCGTATCCCTGTTCTTCCATTTACTTCAAACGATGAATAATTTCGAGCTCGTTGATGGCTGATGACATCTAAAAGAGAAGAAAGCGTACGTACCAGCACTCCTGCGGCGACAGAAGCGATCGTGTTCCGCTTCTCCCCCCAGTCAACGCACTCCGAGCACCTCAGGCTCTCCAGAAAACCTGACATTTTTCTGAAGAACAGAAGAAAAAGGGACATTGGTTTCCCAGAGGAAATCCATCACCCACCAAGGGCCGGCGTGCAGCCCCGTGCAAGGCGGGTCAGAACTGCCGCATGCCACCTGAAAACCCCACAGCCCGAGGGGCGGCTGAGGGCGCCTGCCCACCGGCATCCCCCGGGACACGGCCGGGCAGCGCTCCCCGCCCCGCCGGCCTCGCACACGAGGCTGGCGACATCCGGCGGGGCTGCGACCACCCGGGAGAGGAATAAGGCGCCGGCCGAGCGCCCCACCCCGTCCGTCCGGTCCCGTCCCGTCTGTCCGTCCCGACCCCGCTCACCTGAGGGCGGGAACGGCAGCAGCCCCCCCTCCCACCGCCGCCAGCCGAACCGCGCACACTGCGCGTGCGCCGCGCTCAGCTGATGCGCTCCGGGAGAGTCACGAGACGCGGCGGCAGCGCGCAGGCGCACTGGGTGCAGACGCGAGCGGCGACAGGGGAGGGGGCGATGGCGCGCGGTGCGCATGCGCGAAGTCGGGGGGTTGGGTGTGGTGTCCCCGCGCATGCGCGCTGGCCCGCGTTACGTAACCGGGGAGGGGAAGTTCTGGAAGGTTCTGGGTCCGCCTCAGTCGCTGCTGGGCGGCGGGAGCGAGCGGAGGCGCTTGGCAGCGCTGCGTCTGTCGGGACTCTATCGCGACTCGTTTCCTTGGCCAGTCGCTATGGGGGTGACTCACGAAGCGGGGCTGTCTCCTCAGGCGTCGCCGCAGGAGCAGGATCCGTGCGCGGGAAGCCCGGCGGGCTGGAGCCGGTGAGTCGACGGGGCGGGGGGGGTTATAGCAGGCGGTGATTTGGGGCGGCGGGGAGGAAAGGGCTATTATTTGCTTTCTGACGAACAGTTGCGGGTTGATGGCGAGGTAGAGGGGGACACACACACGTTATTCACTTTTTAATTATAATTTTTTGTTTAAATTGCAGAAGCGCCCTGGCGTCTCAGGGGACCCAGCCCCGGGGCTGCCCGGCGGCTCCGAGCGGTGAGTGCCTGGGAGGAGCTGCTGACGCGGGGGGAGTGGGGCCCTGCGCGGGGCGGCAGATCAGAGCCGCTTGTGTGCGAAAAAGTGAGACTTGTGAGAAACAAAAGCGAGAAAAGTGAGAAACAGTCGTATGTCGGTGTCCTAGCGGTGGGGGGAGGGTGGGCTGGGGTCAGAATGAAGCAGTTGGTCCGGCTTAGTTGAGCCACGTATAGCGCTTTTGACCTTGTTTAGAGGTGAAACTTGAGCAAGGGGAGTGTTGTTTACAAATTCGTGTAGGGCTTAAATTACACATTTCAGTGAGGCTTTAAGATTTATTTGGTAACTTGGGTTAACAGGCAGCACTGGACAGAAATTTTATGATAAAAGCAAGATTCTAAAAAGTATAAAGTAGTGATGTAACTCAGGGTTTAAGTCGTGGTGCTGAGCCGGTCACACCCTGGGGCGCAGTGACCTTTGTAGACACAAAATGGCTGCTGGCGAGAGACGGCCATTTTAATTATTAATATAGCAACTAGGCTTAAAGCCTTTACATTCAAATCCATTAATCCTCCACTAGTTATGTAGAATGTTTCCAATAGCACTTTGCTACATACGCTGCTGGAATGTGTGTTCTGTGTAGATATTTTTTCAATGGTGTACAGTTAAGATCTTGAAGTGACTTCTTGGTGCCTTAAGAGTGATTTATTATTATTTTTTCCTCTCCTGGTGGAGGAAAACAGTAAAACTTAACCTCCATAGGACTGTAGAAAGAAACTATGCAGTTTGTACTGACATGGAAGGCAAATGGTTGTTTTGTGTTGTGGGTGTAATAGACTGCATTTAGACTAGAACGGTGATAAAATACCTTGACAATTCTGTTTGGGGGGAAAAAAAAGAGGTTAACAACTTGTGTGTGTTTACCTGGCAAACAAAGGGTATTAAATTGAAAGCCCACACAAACCTCTCTTCAGAATTCCACACTGAACTACTCATGGTTTAAACTGAAACCCTTTTTTATTTCATGTGGGACTCTGACTACAGGAGAGGAAATGATGAAGCTTTAAATTGGCTTGTGCAAAACATGCGGATAAACTGGATGAGAATTATTGGTGTGTTTAATTATCCTTAAACTTCTGGCCTGTGTGTCATAATGTTGTTGTACAAATGACTTGCTGCATATACATGATGAGCTTCCCGCTTCCCACCCACAACAGGAACAGAGACCGGGGGTTGCAGAACAACAATGAAAATGGAACCAGCTTCTGAAAGTACCTGCGCGGAGAAAACAGTGGTTAGGAAGACCGAGGACATGACAGGCTTCATGGATGACTTAACCCTTAGTTCGCCAAAGAAAAGAGAATCATCTTTGAGATCCAAGAGAAGTTGTGACAGGTCCTCAAGCAGGTCATCCAGCAGATCCTCCTGCAGCTCACGGTCCAGTTCAAGTAGTTCCTCTTCAGCTTCCTCCAGGAGTTGGAGCCGGTCCAGATCGAGATCAAGGTCACGGGCCAGACGAAATGGTTCCCGGAGGTACAGGAGATACTCGCGGTCCTATTCCAGAAGCCGGTCCAGGTCGCGTGGGTACAGGAGGTACCGGGGGAGGTACCACGCCAGGCACTACAGGAGGTACCGGCGCTCCCCGCCCCGCTACCGGTCACGCAGCAGGTCCTGGTCTCGTGGAAGATCCTATTACAGAAGGTCCTACTCAAGGAGCCGGTCGCGTTCAAGAGGCCGAAGATACTACGGATTTGGGCGAACAATATATCCCGAGATTTACAGGAGCTGGAGAAGCAGATCACGAACAAGATCTCGGAGTAGGTCACCTCTCCATTTGAGTGAAAAAGGTACTTCTGTTTTTTTCAACTTGTGTTACAACCTCAAAACATACAATTTATTTTTACCAGCTAAATTCTCATCTGTTTACATGTAGAGCATAATGGTGAAGTGGAAGAAAATCTCTGTACGGCTATAAAAACGTATTAAAAAATAGTTCAGAGTGTAGTGTTTGCACGTCAACTGAAGCTGAATGTCCCAGTTTCTGAGGAAAATTCATCACTGTTTATGCACAGTGACCTGCAGGTTTTAGGCTTGTATGAGTAGGCACATGTTGATTACAATATCAGAGAATGACAGGTTTTTTCTGTTGTAGACAAGAGGGAACTCCTGGAAATAGCGAAAGCTAATGCAGCAAAAGCTCTGGGAACAGATAACATCGTCCTGCCAGCGAGCTTGAAGATCCTTCCTCCTTCCAGAGAGATAAAGAAAGAAAAGCAAGAGCATGAAGGTGCTGGAGAGTCAGCTGAGGTAAGTATGAGCTGGAGTATTCTCAATGAAAAGGTAAACGCTTCTTCAAACTTGTCATCTGCATGGATGTGTTAGAGTTTTTAACTGGAGTTTGGGATTATGAATTCAAAGCCTTGAAGAAAAACTTCAGCTTTACTGGAATGCTAAAAACCACTCTAGAAACCACCACGGGCTCTGCCTTAAGCCAAAAGTCCCGTGGGCTCCTCGGATGCGTCTGACGCAGAGCAGGTGCAGGTTCTGCAGCAGGGGTAGCTGGGGAAGGAGGCGTCAGTGTAGGTGTTTTCTCCTGAGTTGTTGTTCTTGCCCATTACTTAGACTAGTTCATGCGTTCCTGACCTAAACCAAGGAGTCTCCTTACCAAACCTAGTGACTAGTGTGGGGTTTTTTTTAAAACAAGCTTCCATCTTCCTACCCTTTTTAACTGTTAAAAGCTTTTCATGTGCAACAAACTGTTTCCCAGAAATTCCATACCCAAGCACACAATGCATTTTACATACTCTATTTCTGTCTTATAGAAATCATGCCTATGGTTCCAGACATGATGAAGAAAATCTGTTGGTAATTAAGGGACTTGTGGGCTGTAGCTGCTGCGCATTCAAGGGAGGGAGAAACTTGAGCAGCTTAAACTGAATTTTAGTTTGGCTCTGTTGTAGTGTGTTAACGTGATTCATGGTAAATACAAAACCGCAATAACTGCTACGTCAATGAGATACTGAAGTAAATTTATTAAGGGTTTTAGACAAATGGTACAGGCATCCCTTTCATAATATATGCAATATATTCCAGATGTTGAGAGAGTACAGAAGAAGAGGCCTGCTTCACTTGCAGATAAGTTTATTGTCATTATCCAAAGCTCTGCAGGATGGATGTGCAGAACTTAATGCAACTTACTCTATCACTACACCTTGTTTGGCTGTCCATGCTTTGAAGCCTTTTTAAAACTGTAACTGGGGCGTGGATATCAGGTCACGTGTGAATTGGCTCAGTGACATTGATACAAACATGGAATGCTTTTCCAATTGAGTTCAGCGTTGATCTGTTTGCATTCTTAGTAGCTTACAGCTACTTTTGATGTTAAATATCTGAAACAACTCTACCAGAAAGCTCGTAGTCGCTAGTAACTGCCTTGACTTGAGTGGGTGATGTTCCCTTGCTGAAGCTGCGTGTGCTCTTCTCTAGCAACCCCAAGGAGAGGCAGAAGACATGACCAGGAGCGGGATGGAGAGAGCAGCCATACCCAGGAGCATTTCTTTCAGTCCTAATGTAAGTGATTGCCCAAGATGGAATTGCAGTACTTCCTCCCTCCTCTGTTAGGCTTTTCCCACCATTGGTTACCACATAGGAAGATCTTAATAGTAATGAGTGTGATGGTTGCATAATGACTCTCCTGGAGAAGTTAGAGTAGATGTTTAACTTTGAACACCTAGTATAGACTGGAAAGTATATACAGAACTAGTTTACGCCAGAACTTAGTTTAAGTTCCATATTTTGGTTAATGCAAACTGAGGAAAAAGCAACTTCCCTGACCTGTTTTACGCAGTTTATACTCAGTAGGTATCAGGTCTCCTGTGAGCTGGAGATCTGTCTTACCAGCACACACAAACCCTTTGAAGCTGACAAGTGTTAGTATGTTCCTTCCTATTCTGGCATGTTTAAACGTATTTCTTCTTGCAGAACACAATGGCAAAGCCAGCGCTGCAGAAGCCAGTGAGCCATGTTGTTAAAGAACCGGCAGTGTCTCCGGCCAGAGAAGAGGACAAAAAGGGAAGTCCCTATGGGCAGTGGGTTCCTGTCAAGAAGGAGAAGAAAACATTTTTAAACTTCTCACCTAAAAGTGCACCATTCCGGGCACGCTGAAGTATTTTTCTTGCTATTTCTTGACTGCAGCATTACACATATTTCAGTAGTGAGAGCTGAAATGTTCTGGTCAGGTTGAAGACTTGTTTAATACTGAGTATTTATTTTGAAATCTTAATTTTGGAATCTTAGGTTTCTCTTTCAGATGTGTAGAGCACAGTGATCCAGAAGCCACAGAGGGGAATCTTGTGTATATTTGTAAATATTTTTGTATTGCTTTAATGGACTAGAACTTCCCAGGTGGGTAACCTTTTCTAAACAATAGTTCAGTAGCTGTTGTATTGAACACTTGATTTACATTGTGTAACTGTTTACTAAAGTAAATAAACTTTAGTTTTGCACTGGCTTCTCTGTGTGTCACGTGTTAGATGTTGCTGGGTACTACGTTAGCTGTGTCAGTGGTTATTTCCAGGTTTAGTGTTGCTCACCCTACTGTTGGCATCAAGTGCAACAGAAGGTAATCTTTGCATCATTAGAGTCGTTCCTGCCCAGGCTGGGCCTAGTTCCAGATCAACTTCCCCTGATACCCCCCCGGAAGTGAAGTGTCCCAACTGAGCTGCATGGGTTGGGGAGCAGTTAAACTCATATTCTTTGTAAAAATAAATGGTTAGTAAAATAAACTGTGTGCAGTCTGGAACTTCTTTTGAGAAGGTATTGAACTGCCAAGCCAAGGCTGGCAAATGTACTAAGGGTTACTGAACAGCAACCTGTCTGATCTGTGCAAGAACTGCAACCAGGGACAGGAGACAGGCAGCTGGAGCAGCTTCTGTCACAGAAGGGTCACACATGTTCCTTATTCTTTTGCTAAACAACAGTTTTCAGGGACTCCACCAGGAAACAAGCTTTATTCTAAACCAAGCACAAAGAGTTTGTGTTTATTTAGAACAGGATATTGCCCAAGCTGGTTATTCCTGCTAGTCAAAGCCATATACAGCTGAAGCTGGTAGGCAAATTACTTCTATGAAATATACCATTGATTTTACAAATTACTGAGTTCTACAAACTAGTTTATTGATAAAATCGCGTGCAAAATATACCAAAGGGCTGGTAGGAGCTCTGAAGGAGCCAAGGGCTCAGACAGCCGTTCCTCTCTCCAGGTTCTGTTTGATCTCGGCCGTGTACTTCCCGTAGAACCTCTCCGCCTTCTTGTTGAACTTGGCGTTGCGCTCGTTGATGTAGTCAATGTCCGCGTCGTCATTGTAAGGACGTCGGCGACTGTATTTTTCACGCTTTTCAATCCTGTACGACAAACAGCAGTGGCTTAAAACCCGAGGGTGAATCCTGTGGGTCTGTTAACACCAAGCTGCTCTGCCACACACTTTTTTGGTTTATCTTGGTATTTACTCACTGTTTCTCGAGATCTGCAACCATTCTATCGATCCCTTCCTTAGACGGCACGTGACTCCCGTGGATGAGACTGTTGGAGGTGGGATAAAGCGCTTCTCCGCTGGACAGAGGGACAGGGCAGCGGTTACTTTGAGATTTCACTGCTCCTGCCTCATGTTTAACATACACTTAACTCATACTGAGCTGCAGGAGGCCAAGATTCAGGTGAGAACGTGTTAATGCTAAAAACAAGCTATTAATTCATTAGAGGAAACCCTTGCACAGGCCTCTGAAAGATACAGAAACCCTCTGAGAGCCTAAATCCAACTGATTGCAAACTTGGCAAGTTGTCATCTGCTGCTCAGGCCACCTAAAAAACCCCAAACGTATGCCAACAAATGACCAATTTACTCACACAATTTAAATATGAGCTAATTGACAAAATACTTCATCCAACTCAGAAATACAAAGTTTAAAGAAATAAACCTCAATTACACCACTGCCCTGCGGAACTGCAAAGCATATTATCAGGGAGGCCACGTTTTAAGATCATGTTAAAAGACTAATTAATATCGCAGTGTATATGACAATAGTCATATGCTGAAAGGATTAGTTTAAGTCATTAGTGTTTGCTAATAAGGTAGAAATAAATACCGCAGGCAATCTGAAATGACAACTCACTATTGCTCCTTCATCTGCTCGTACTGCTCCAGGTCGGGTTTGATCTGCCGGGTCAGCCGCTGGTACTGGCGCAGCTGAGCGGCCGCATAATCTTTGGGGTAAAGAAATCGGTGTTAAGGCAAAGGGTTTTATTTCCTGACTCTGCAGCTGAGATGCAGAGGTGTTTGTCATGAACATTACCTGAAAATCCTAGGTCTGGGTTTTTCTTCTTCTTTTTCCTTTCCCACCTCTCAGCCTCCTCAGCGCTGATCTCCAGCAGTTTCACCCGCTCGTAGTCTTCTCCTCTCGCCGCACATTCCTGGCGCAGCACAAAGAACTCGTCAGTTTTAACAACAAAATTGTGACCAGGCATCAAACTTAGAACTACCCAGATCAGTCCAGTCATTGGACAATAATACAGATAATCAGGAGCCTAATGAGGAGATGGATTTTGGGGAAATAACGTCTGTACAAGCTCCCAAGACCCTCCAGCCACCACAATGGGGGCTTGGCCTCGCCACAGGGAGCTGGATCTGTCCATTTACCTTCTTCTTTTCCTCCACCTGCAGCTGCCACTCCAGACGAGCTTTCTTGGCTTCCCAGTTCGCTGGCAATTTCAGTCTTTTATCTTCTTCCACCACTTCCTGGTGATTCAGCTTGCGAGCCTCATTCTGGGAACAAAACTGGTTTGTTATATGTTGAAACAAGAGAACGCAGAACCCCATGGATCGCAGGGACCCAGCCTGGGAGGGGGCCAGGCCAAGGGTCACTGATGGTGGCATTTAGAATGTGAAGGGCTAAAGAAACCATCACCTGTGTGTGCAGGGTGGGGGGTGGATATCCCAGAATGTGAGGGGTTGAAGGGCCCTGGAAAGCTCATGCAGTGCAATCCCCCCATGGAGCAGGAACACCCAGATGAGGTTACACAGGAAGGTGTCCAGGCGGGTTGGAATGTCTGCACAGAAGGAGACTCCACAACCTCCCTGGGCAGCCTGGGCCAGGCTCTGCCACCCTCACCCCAAACAAGTTTCTTCTCAGATTTAAGTGGAACCTCTTGTGTTGCAGTTTGCACCCATTGCCCCTTGTCCTGTCACTGGTTGTCACCAGAAGAGCCTGGCTCCATCCTCCTGACACTCCCCCTTTCCATCTTGATCCCCAGGAATGAGTCCCCCCTCAGTCTCCTCTTGTCCAGCTCCAGAGCCCCAGCTCCCTCAGCCTTTCCTCACACGGGAGATGCTACACAGATACGACAGGGAACCGGCGGCTCGGCCTCCCCGGGAGCATCGGGGACCCCCCATCGCCCCTCGGGCTCCGCTTCCCCGCCACCAGCACAACAGGAACCGGTCCCGGCGCGGCCGCCCCGCGTACCCGCTTCATGTGGAGCTCGCGGAACCTGCGCAGCCGCTCCTCCCGCTTCTGCGCTGCCGCCGCTGCCGCCGCCGCCGCTTCAGGCCTCGCCTCGTCCTCCGAGCCCGAGGAGCCCTGAAACAACCCACACTCAGCCACCGGCGCTGGGGAGGAGTCGGGAAACCCCTCGCTGTCCCTTTGCCGCCTCCCTTCGCCGCCTCACCCCGCCGTCCGCATCGGGAGCTCCCAGACCGCCGAGCGCCGACACCTCCGCCGCCGCCATCCCGGACGGTAAACACTTCCGCTTCCGGTGTTCGCGCACCTCCCGGCGGAGCGCTGCCGCCGCCGCGCTCGGGCGCCACCCAGCGGGCGGGAGGTGTCACCGCCCCCTCCTGCCGCCGCCATAACACCGGTCCGGCGTCGCTCGTTATACTCCGGGACTGTTCGTTATTCCCCCGGGGCCCGAGAGGGTTCGAGCTCCGGTCTCCGCCAGCATCTGGCTCCTGGGGTTGCCGCGATGGCCCCTGGTTGTCCTCTCCCCGTTCCGCTGTCCGGTTAAAACGCACCCGGGCTGACAAGGGGCTGTTGTGAAGCGGCTGCAGCCTCGTCCGGATCCTCCGTTGCTGTCGCTCCTTCTGCACGAACGGTTTGGGCTTTAGGGGCTTGTGTGCCCAGGAGAAGCAGATTAAAAGCAGTAACTCTCCTTTTTCTCTCTGGAGGCAGATTTAAAGCCTCATTGCTGCGTCTCAGAGCCATCTGGAGAGAGATCTTTAAATTACCCCCGTGTTCCAGACACAAACGTCTGGGCTGGCAACCGCACTGAGTCCAGGGCTTGGTAAACGCTGTTAATCAACCTGTTCTTTCTTCTTCCGAGGAATCCACGGCGTGCTGCAAACTTTCTAGTCAAATCACAGAAGCAGGACGTGAGGGAGATGAGGTTCTCCTGCCCCTCTGCTCTGCCCTGGGGAGACCACACCTGGAATCTTGTGTCCAGCTGTGGCCCCTCAGTTCCAGCAGGACAGGGAACTGCTGGAGAGAGTCCAGCGCAGCCACCAAGATGCTGAAGGGAGTGGAGCATCTCCCGTGTGAGGAAAGGCTGAGGGAGCTGGGGCTCTGGAGCTGGACAAGAGGAGACTGAGGGGGGACTCATTCCTGGGGATCAATATGGAAAGGGGGAGTGTCAGGAGGATGGAGCCAGGCTCTTCTGGTGACAACCAGGGACAGGACAAGGGGCAATGGGTGCAAACTGGAACACAGGAGGTTCCACTTAAAGATGAGAAGAAACTTATTGGGGTGAGGGTGGCAGAGCCTGGCCCAGGCTGCCCAGGGGGGTTGTGGAGTCTCCTTCTGTGCAGACATTCCAACCCGCCTGGACACCTTCCTGTGTAACCTCATCTGGGTGTTCCTGCTCCATGGGGGGATTGCACTGGATGAGCTTTCCAGGGCCCTTCAACCCCTGACATTCTGGGATTCTGTGAGATGAGCTCAGCTGTGGAACCATCGACAAGGACCAGGGTAGAGCCCAGTGTGGATGACAAACCAAGGGACACTATCGCCCTGCACCATCCAGCCCCGCAGCGCCAATGGGAACTGCTCAGGTTACTCACAGCAGGGAGAAAGGTGCAGCTCTCCAAGAGATGAAACGTTTTGCTGCAACTTCTGAGCAAAGAAATAAAATTTTGCATAATATTGCTGGAGTTACCAGGATCTTCCAGCAGCACAAAGCCACATGTACATTTATTATAAGTGTTTATCAGTGATACTGATCCACACATACAAATGCATCTGTGTGTGTGTGTATGTATAATGTCTTCATACTTGCACAGTAAAGGTAGAAGTGCTCCAGACTTCCGTTTTTCTTTGAAGAAACGATCCAAACCCTGTAAGGTTGAGAACGAAACGTCTTTTAAATTGACCTTTTCAGCTGCGGCTCATGATTTTCCAGCAGAGGGAAACGCAGCACAAGCGATGAGGCGCTGCGGCAATGGCAGGCGGCCCTGGCAACCGCCAGCTCTCTCTGTTCTCTTTTAACTCCACTTTCTTCCGCTGCCAAACTCTGATGCATGCTGAGTGATTAAAAATATCAAGTACAGTGCTACCCAGCGAGGAGGCAAGTCAGAGGAAAGAAAGAAACCCAACCTAGTGAAGGCAGTGCTGTAAAACAGAGCAGACTGGGCCGAGGAATGGAGGTGGAATGGTTTTATTTAGCCCTGGTGACAATGTCTTAAGAGAGAGGATTGTCCTGACGTGGTTTGGTTTTTGGATGTCCCCCCTCACCTGCCGTGTCCGTATCCCTGCTGCTCGGCTGGGAGTTGTTGGATTTCTGAGCTCCCACCACACTGAGCACGGGTGTCGTGTACTCGTTACCTTTGATTTAATCACGGGAAGCTGATTTTTTGGGGGTTTGTGCATTGTGTTGGCCCAGCCGAGCGCTGAGCTTGGTGGAGCCTCTTTTCCTGTCTTGCTGCCGTAACGCGGTTATGGAATTAAACCAAGAGGTTTCCCCGGCTTCTGTGGATTCACCTCCGGGTCCGATGCCAATTCATGTTCCTGGTGCAGGTGCCGAGAGCCGTGTTGGTACAGCTGCAAATCCCAACCTGGCCTGGAAAAGCAGGGAATTCACCCAAACCCGCCTTGCGCCAAGGAGCAGGGGCTGACAGCGAGTAGACGTGGAGCTGCTCATGCTGTCACTTACAGTTAATGTATTTTTAGATTAAAATTGTTTCTATTTCTCATGCGCACAGAGCTGGCGCTGCTTTTTTGGGCCGTAGCTGACTCCATTGTCTTCTCCAGCTCTGCCTCCCCTGCAGTGCTGCAATGAAAAATTCCAGTTACACATTGTACAGGGGATGGGAGCTCGGAGGAACTGACTCATCTCGTTATATTTGTCCTTTTCAAAGGGGAAGATCCTGATGGAGGGTTGCAGGGGGAGCAGCCGTGGTCGGCTCCCACCCACCGCAGCGAACGTGATGCTTCGATCGGGGTGCGCGGGGTCCCCGCGGTGCCACCCGGGTGTCCTCGCAGCATGAGGCTCCTCGGGCTGCGCAGGTGCGGGCAGGGAGGGCTTTGTGTGCTTTCGCAGGAAAATAATTGTGGCTCCGGTGTGACAGAGGGGACAGTGCATGCTGGGTGTGCAATGCCATGGTTTGGGTGTGCAATGCCATGGTTTGGGTGTGTAATGCCATGGTTTGGGTGTGTAATGCCATGGTTGGGGTGTGCAATGCCGCGGTTTGGGTGTGTAAAGCTGTGGTTTGAGTCTACAATGCCATGGTTTGGGTGTGTAAAACCATGGCTCGAGTGTGCAATGCCATGGTTTGGGTGTGCAATGCTGGAGTTTGGGTGTGCAATGCCATGGTTTGGGTATGCAATGCTGTGGTTTGTGCAATGCAGTGGTTTGGGTGTACAAAGCCACAGTTTGGGTGTGTAATGCCATGTTTTGGGCGTGCAATGCTGTGGTTTGGGTGTGTAAAGCTGTGGTTTGAGTCTGCAATGCCATGGTTTGGGTGTGTAAAGCCATAGTTTGAGTGTGCAATGCCGTGGTTTGGGTATGCAATGCAGTGGTTTGTGCAATGCAGTGGTTTGTGCAATGCAGTGGTTTGGGTGTGCAAAGCCATGGTTTGAGTGTGCAATGCCGTGGTTTGGGTGTGCAATGCTGTGGTTTGTGCAACGCAGTGGTTTGGGTGTACAAAGCCACAGTTTGGGTGTGTAATGCCATGTTTTGGGCGTGCAATGCTGTGGTTTGGGTGTGTAAAGCTGTGGTTTGAGTCTGCAATGCCATGGTTTGGGTGTGTAAAGCCATAGTTTGAGTGTGCAATGCCGTGGTTTGGGTATGCAATGCAGTGGTTTGTGCAATGCAGTGGTTTGTGCAATGCAGTGGTTTGGGTGTGCAAAGCCATGGTTTGAGTGTGCAATGCCGTGGTTTGGGTGTGCAATGCTGTGGTTTGTGCAACGCTGTGGTTTGGGTGTACAAAGCCACAGTTTGGGTGTGCAAGGCCATGGTTTGTGCAATGCCAGGTTTGGGTGTGCAAGGCCGTGGTTTGTGCAATGCCAGGTTTGGGTGTGCAATGCCATGGTCTGGGTGTGCCAGGCATTGGTTTGACTGCGCAACGCCACAATCCCGCCCTACAATGCCACAACTCATCCCCGCACCCTGCGGGTGTCAGTGCCGCTGTCACCAGCAGGACAGCGCGGTGTCCCCTGCGCCCCCTTCCCCCGCTCCCTCCCACCCTCTGTGTGTCACATCGCTGCCGTCACACGCGACCCGCCACATGGGGCTTTGGCGTGTGAGCCGCGAGCGTGAGTGCGGCTCCCGCGCCGGCCCCGCAGCTGCAGGAGCCGCTTCCACTTCCTGCCCGTCCCTGCTCAGCAGCTGCCGCGCTCCATCCTGCTTCGTGATGAAAGGTGCTTTAGGAGCGGAAGAGCCTCACGATGAGGAGGAGAAATGATGTTCAGGCAGGGCTGCAGACAAGGCGAGCCTGCGCTCCGCTGCTCCCCACCCGCGGGGCGGCTGGTGCTTTGGGGACGGGTGTCACAGGGACCCTTCCCCATCGTGGATTTTGGGGGAAAACACAGGGGTGAGCGAGCGGCACGTAGCGGGCTGGTTCACCGCGCTCCCTGCAGTGCCATCCCATGAAATCTGGGAGTCTGTGGAATTAACAGAGCCTGGCCCAGGCTGCCCAGGGGGTTGTGGAGTCTCCTTCTGTGCAGACATTCCAACCCGCCTGGACACCTTCCTGTGTAACCTCATCTGGGTGTTCCTGCTCCATGGGGGGATTGCACTGGATGAGCTTTCCAGGGCCCTTCAACCCCTGACATTCTGGGATTCTGTGATCTCAGACCTGTGGCAAAACTCCCTTTGTCAACAAAAATTACGGGGCAGGAATGAGGCAGCCCCCAGGATGCCCGACATGGAGCCATAGGGTGGGACCCATGGGTGCTGGGATCTACTACCCTTTCCTCTTCTTTGGCTAAAGAAGAGGAAAATAAGACCTAAAACTTGCACAGGACCCAATCAAACTCGCAATAACTGCATTAATCCAGCAAGATGGGCAACATACTAGTCTGCTGGAAGTTAATTAGAGCATATTTACCTATTGGAACAGATCTAATATACAGCTTTATTGCTTGCACTCATTAACCATTAAGAAAAGCGTGAAGATTGTTTGGGGTTTAGGTAGAAGAGAAGCTGTTGGCTTGGTGTTTTTTTCAGTCTGGTTCCTTTCAATCACAGATTGCTGTTGGTGTCCTGTTGGGTTGCAATTATAATCTTTCAGATCAGACACATAATCATTGGGCTGAAGAGCAAAAAGTACCTGGGTAATGCGCTTAACAGAAATTAACCCGGTTACGTTCGTACTCTATTGAAAATGAGAAAGTGCTGATGGTCAAAATCAATTCCTCCCCAGCCAAATTACTGCAGGGCCGGCTTAGGGTTTCAGCTAAATGCTCAACCCTCAAACAATGAGCCTGATTGGATTGAATTAGGCTCCTGATCATATAGTTCAGAGGATGGTGATGGTTCGTCTTTAATGGGCAGAATGGGAAATCCACCTCGGTGTCCCCCCGGGACCGTGCGGAGGGTCCTGCTGGGTGTCCTTGGTGCTTTGCTCAAGAATTTCCCACCCGTGTCACACCCAAGATCCAGACGATGGGCTGCGGGATGTTTGGGATTCGCAGCCCCAAGGGCCGATAAATCACAGCCGTCCTGGGGGGAAAACGTTTCTCTTGGAGAATTCTGCCCCCGGAGAGCGGGGCAGCTCTGCGCAGCGCTTGTCAACTCCGGCCTGGTTACATCTTTTCCCTTAAAAGCCGGAACCTCGCGGAGTTTCCTGGATGAGAGCACCTCAGTCATTAACCATGAATTTCAAATGAAGCAGATTTACAGTATAGATCACAGAAATACGCCCGTGTGAGACGGCAGGAGGGCAGCACGGGAATTGGACCATGTGCCACCCTCGAGCATCACCCCATCTGTGCGCAGCCATTTCGGGGGTGCCAGCCTGGTCCCCCACCGGGATGGGGACACCTCTGAGGTTCCCAAAACCCAGCAGCAAGGACTGATGGCAGGAGGTGGACACATCCCCAGGGGAATGTGACAAGCGGCAATTAATTAGCTGTCAATAACAGGGAAAGATGGGACCCATGGTCCTGCTGTTGCAATTAGGGGAGAAGGAGATGGGAGCGGGGGATGCTGGGAGCTGGGGACCTGTCCCCTCCTGCTGTGGGTCCCAGCATCACTACTATTGACTCCACAGCACCATGGGGGTTCCAGGAGCTGCCCTGGACACGGTTTGTTCCCCCTGTGCTGTGGGACATGGGACATCCCAGCGGGTGCACCCAGTGATGTGCTGGGAGGGACAGGGGTGGCTGGGGGAGCAGCTTCTCCGGGCGCGGAGGGAGGATAACATAACATTTCCCCCGATCAATGAAGATTTTGGTTTGTGAGTTATTAGCCCGGTGTCATAAACTATCTCAAAACCGCAAAAGTAAAATAATAAATCTCCCTGTTTACCTCCTGTGTGTTGTTTTTTAAGTACTGACGTCCCTCCAGGCATCTGTTCAATATTGCATCGGCCGAACGCGAGCACAAATCATACAGACAAAGCTGGATTTTTAGGGAGGTTTTGCTGTTTTCCAGCTCTTGTGCGGGGCTGGAGGGGGTTGAGAGATGTGTAGATGAGGTTCTCAGCACATGGGGCAGTGCTGGGGTTGGGGGGTGGTTGAACTCGATGGTCTTGAGGGTCTTTTCCAACCCAAATGATTCGATGAGTGTGCTGTCGATGGAGCGACGGTGATGTGGAGCATTGGGCACATCGCTGCGTGGACACCGCTGCACCCCGTGTCTGCTAACGAGCAATGGGGGCGGACCAGGGTTCAGGCTGCTTCCCAGGACCCCCACAGCCCCCCCAGGACCCCCCAGGCTCCCCCTTCACAGACCCACGCAGGGAAACGCTGCGTTTCCCGTCCCAACACCTGGATCTCAGGAACCCCCACGCTGTTCAAAGGCGGAGGGGAGGAAACCATCCCATTCCCCCCCACAGGGAGCAGAGCAGGGTCTGTCCCCGCTCCCAAAGTCACCCCGGCCGGTGCAGGACTCAGGGTCACAGGGCTGGAAAAGCAAAAGGAGCCAAGCGGGAGCGTTTTGGGGGCACAGAGCTGAGCTCCCCGCGCCCCCTCCAGCCCCTGCTCCCCAACCGGCTCGTGTCCCACACACCGCAGCAGAACCCAAAGCTTGGCTTTGTTTTTTGTGGTCTTTAAGTCAGGTTCTGCTGGGGTGTCAACAGGTGCAGCTTATTGCTTTGCTTTGGTTTTTTTCTGAGGCCCGAATTTGGCCCCTAAAGTGTTAAGTGAGTGCTAAACCCTATAAAATTACCCTTTCAGCTACTATTTCTGCACAAAAGGCTTTCGGCGACAAGATATGCCAAAGCATCTGATGAAGTAATATGTCTATTCTCATTTGTGACATTTATTATTAACAGGGAAAAAAAGAAAAAATAAATTAAAAAGAAAAAAAGCAAACAACAAGAAAGAACTCTTAATTGAAGGACTATTGTGCCGCGGTAACTGCTATTAAATTAATCTGCTGCATTCCTTTCCACCCACACACTTTAAAACTTCCTGGTTATAATTAGAACCATTTAAAACCAATTTGACACTCCTTGGATGATGCAGTTCAGCTGCTTAATATGGTGAAACCTTGGTGAAAGGAGCAGAGAGGGGCTGTGAGCAAGCTGGGTTTGCTCGGCTCTTGTGCAGGATCAAACCCCGGAGCCGACGTTGGGACATGGGGACGTTTGGTCCTGTGGGGAGATGCAAGCTCAGGTCCCTCTGGTGACATGAGCCCCTTTGAGCTGTGACCCGTCTCGTTCCTCTGCAGTTGTCCCATGGGGGATGCTCCCACAAGAGCTGCCCGGAGCATCTTCCCCCAGGGACACCCATGGGTGCAAGGGGACAAACGCACCCAAGCACAAAATGCACCGATGCAGAAGCGTTTGGGTGCTCGGATCTGATAAAAAGGTGTTTAACCGCAGGACTGAGAGGTGATTTTTCAGCAAGGGGTGGACTTAGAGCTGTGCAGATGCCCCGCACCTCTGCACTGACGCTTTGTGCCTCGGAACGTCGGTGGGGTCAGGAAACCTGCGCCGGGCTGGATTTGGGACGGGGTCTCCGGCAGGGTTGTGTGGCTGTTTGCTGGGAGAATAAACACTGAGAATAAACACTGAAACCACTGAGCCCGGCTGAGAACCGGTGCTGAGCCCCAGCGGGTGTCACTTCTGCAAACGTGTTCCTGCTCAGCCGCCTTTATCTGTCACTTTGGTCACCACCTGGGTGGCATTTCGATGGTATCTGCGGGGCCGCTCTCCAGCACATCCCCGACCACCTCGAGGCAAAGCCAGTTCCTCTAACGGGCCGGGGAAGATCCCGTTAGTCACGGTATCTCGACTGTCACCTTCTGTTTCCTTCTCCATTTGGCTTTCAGTTTTGCAACATGTGTTAACCAGGACTGAGCGCCGGATCCAGCGCCGGCCCCGCAGCTTCCGCACCCGCCGCTGGGATGATTTCCTCCCCGCGCCCACCTTGCGCCCATCAACTCATCAGCTGGGGCTGCCATGGCTTCAACTTTTAGGGGTTTTGGGGGGAAACGTGGTGGTTTGTGCTCCATACCCTCTGTTTCCATGTGTTTGTTCCTTTGGGGAAGGGCTGCAATGAAAAATTGAGGGTTCCAATGTTGCCCTTGGTTCCCTCTGCTGCAGCTCAGCTTTTGGATCGAGCGATCATGTGTTTTCTTAGATTAGTAATTATCTTGTGTGTTATTTCTTATACCTCGTGACATGCGGCTTCGCTTCAGTTGTAGAGTTTGTAAAGCGAAGAACCTTAGATCGCAGCGTTGTTGGAACAGTCGCCGTGCAGTGCTAATGGAAAATAATCAATCCTAGCGAGAACTTCCCGGCTTTATTGTTAAATACATGGCAAGTCAGAACTCACCTTTGGAATGCTCAGAACTACAATGGGGACTTCAAACCAAACGTGGCTTCGCTGTTTTGAGCTGTGCTGCAGCGCACACACAAACCTCGGCTGGATGCTCGTGTCACGTCGCCCCAGTGTTGCCCCCGTTTTGCTCAATTCAGGGTCCTGCTCGGGGCTGTGGCGTTTCAGACCTGCTGTCCCTCTCACTGACATTCTATATGTGTCCCGGATGCTCTTCATCACCCTCAGCTCATCCTCATCTCTTTCACTCTGGAGCACGATCAGTCCCCAAAGACCAGAGGTTATAGATGTGTTTGTCTAAGCTGTGTTGGCTGGCTGTGTTTATTTTTATTATTATTATTATTTCCCCCCCCCTTTCTTGCTACTTTGTCATTTTTTCCCAACTCTGGAAGCCCGACAGAGCGGCCAAGGGAAAACAAAACAAAACAAGACAAGGATATTTCTGCTACCCTGTAAGTCTGCAGGAATGCAGCGTGGCTGCGCCGGCGCGCAACGGGGGGTAACGAGAACCAGGGGCTGCGGGCTCCGGCCAGACGGAGCAGAATGAGCCCGGGAGGCGGGAGATGGGGAAACGTCTTCATCCCGGGCAGCCCACACAGCCCAGAAGGGTTTGGACGGAGCGGGATGCGGGGCCTGTTTGTACTGAGCGTGATGGACGAGCCCCCTCTGGGTGTTTATTTCTGCTCGTCGCGGTGCCTCCATCCATCTCCTTTGCCAGCTCCTCTCCCCTCCAAACCCAACCTGGGACCGTTGTCCTTTTCTGTTCTGTCTGTGTAGAAATCCCTGCGGGTCCCTTATACCCATGTGCGGTGCTGAGTGTTCCTGAGACACACCATGGGCTGTGCTATTATTCCACGGTTATTCATATATATATATATAAAAACCCATTAAAATTAATGTAGAGATCAGGATGTGGACAGACATGATAAGGGCATTGATGCAGCCAGATCAGAGAACTCCACTGGAACCAATTTGAGCATCACAGACGGCAAATGAATAGGAGAAAAAGTCCGAGCTTGTTAGCAGGGGGTGGTAATTAAGACACACGGTGCCCGGGTGGCACCGCGGTGCTGGGGGTGCAGCGGGTGGCACAGCAGTCGCTTCCGTCCTGGGAATGGAAAAGAGGGATCTGGTGAAATCAAGGAGGACAAGGAACAAAAAAAGCCTGTTCAGAAGCTGATTGGATCTGACATGGTCTTCTGAGCTCACCGAGAGGCGTTTACTGCTAAAGATACAGCAAAGAAAATAAATCTCCCGGGTGCGACAGCTTGCTTTAATTAATAACAGAACCCAGCACTCGGCTGAGTGGGATGGGAGGGCTTGGGCACTGGAGGTACTGAAGCAGCTGGGCTGGGTAGCAGAGGGTTTGGCAGCCCCAAGGGGGCAAAAATAGGTAAATTATAAACAAAAAAGGAAAAATTTAAAAAAAAGAGCAACAAGTGGACACTTGTGATGAGTGTGAAGGGGTTAAATCCAGGCCGTGATGTGCAAGGCGCTGGGCAGAGCTGCCGATGCACAGGGCTGGGAGAAGATGCTCCATCACTCGCTGTCCCGTGTCCACATGTGCTTCTTGATGGCCAAAGCTCACAGTGCAGACCCGAGCATTTAAATAAAGACCCAGTATTCTCATTTTGTCCCGCGGTTCCAGCTCCCCTGGCACCGGGACCCTGCAGCCCTTGCGGAGCTGTGGGTGGGTGCTCCTGTGCCAGCACCTCCTTGGGCTCCATGCAACTTCAGCCCCTTGGTCCCTTTGGGGCTGATTTGCCTTTTCTATGCAGGACAGCAGGGCAGGAAGGGCACAAAGCCAGCGGTGAGCTGCAGTCTGAGCCCTTTGGGTCCTGGGGATTCAGAATCACAGAATCCCAGAATGTCAGGCATTGTAAGGGCCCTGGAAAGCTCATGCAGTGCAATCCCCCCATGGAGCAGGAACACCCAGATGAGGTTACACAGGAAGGTGTCCAGGCGGGTTGGAATGTCTGCACAGAAGGAGACTCCACAACCCCCTGGGCAGCCTGGGCCAGGCTCTGCCACCCTCACCCCAACAAGTTTCTTCTCATCTTTAAGTGGAACCTCTTGTGTTCCAGTTTGAACCCGTTGCCCCTTGTCCTGTCATTGGTTGTCAGTGAGAAGAGCCTGGCTCCATCCTCCTGACACTCACCCTTTATATAATTATACATGACAATGAAGCCTAGAGCTGCAGTTTGGAGCTGGCACAGTTCAGGGGGTGACAAGGGGCAGGTTCTGGCACCTGGGCTGCCCTGTTGAGACTGGGTGTGGGCAATTAGGGATTAACTATCTGCAGGTGGTGGGAGGTGGTGGCTGCACTCCAGCATCTCTCTGGAGAGCTGGTGAAGGGCCTTTTGGCTGCTCCTGTGTGCAAATCCCAGGGATGCTTTGGCAAACATGTCTTAAGAAGCAGTTGCAGTTCCTTGGAGCTGTTGTGGTGCCAGAATATCTTGTGGTAAGCTCAGGGTTGCTGTGGGTCAGAGCGCTGGGAAAACAAGGGTGGCAAGAAGGTGAAATTGGGCTGTCCTGGCCCAGGGTGGGTGCTGGGGAGGAATCAGGTTGTCCCCCGTGGCCTCTGGATGGGGTGCCCAGCAGCTAATCCAGCATTTGGCTCCCTGGAAATAACCTGAAAAGCTTTTTGGTTAAACAAAAGGAAGAACAAGTTCAAGGTATTTTCTTTCAGACCAGCCGGAGAAGGTTTCTGGGCCTCTCTGTGTGGCTGCTGAGGTGCGTTTGTAGGCAAAAGGAAAAGAAAAAGCCTTTCCTGTCAAAAAGTGGGAGCATTTTATTTTGAAACGGTGGCGTAATGTGCTTGGTGGTTTGACTTTAGGAATAATAGGTTGGGGAATGGAGAGAAGCTTGTGGAGTGTTTAGATGTCACTAAGCGTGCAGGTTCAGGCCAGCAGCTCCCGCTGGACCATCATCTGCAGCCCTGGCTCCCCCCACCTCCAAGGGGGGAAAATACCCATGAACCCACTTATTTTGCTTGAGCAAGGTTCTTTTCCGTGAGGAGCTCAATGACTTGTGCTGGAGAAACTTTGCCCCTCGCCCGCGAAGCGTGGCCGGTCCCAAAGGTTGTCACCCAGCGCGGTGACACTCGAGCACTTAGCGGCCTGTTGTCAGCCCCCAGATGAATTCTTTCTCTTTCCTTTTCTTGAGTGGGATTCCCTCCATTTGGCCTATTGATTTGAATTTGAAGTCAGGGGGATAATGCTGTTTTTATTGTGCTGAGGACGGGGGCGCCGCAGGAATTAATTGAATGAGTGTTGCGTTACGGTGACCGTGAAGCCGCCGTGGTGGGGGGCGAAGGTGATTTGGGGTGGTGGGATGAGCTTCTCCCCACCAGCACCCTGACCCATGCTGGATGTTCATAAATCCCCTTCATCACACGTGAGAACCACGGGAGCAAAACCCTCACAACAAAGCCCTTCGCACCTTGGGTGGCTTCGGTGTTAAATATATACAGGGAGAAAATGACCTTAATCAAGTTGAAACAGTATTGATTAATATTTTAGTAAAAACGCCCAACTTGGGTTGAACAGGCTGGTTAAATCTCAGCTGGCAAAAAACCCCACTGTGGTTCTCCACTGTCTTGTCTTATTTCGGAAACCCAGGCTGGTTTCTATGGCCCCGGTTCTACCTGTGGGGGCTTCGGGGCTGCCGACCTCCATGGGCTGGAGAACATGAGCCGTTTGCCCTTTAGCTGAGCAAATAATTAGTAGCGGTTTAAAAAGGCCCTTTCTCCCCCCTCCCCGCTCCCTTTTATAGGTACATAATCAGATAAAATATTTCTGGAAGACTATTTACAAACTTCCCCATCCCCATCAATCTTACCGTTAAGAAGGGACGGAGGAAGATATCTAACCTCAAGAAGCTGCTAATGCAACTGAGCTATTTAATGGTGGGGTGGACGTTCTTTTTTTTCCTGCTGCCATTACTATGGAATACATAATAACATCAATAATTAAATATAAATTGGATTTAATATTTTATGCTGGCGACATGTAATTTACACTCTACCCGAGAAATCAAAAGGTCACGTCTGAAGTGAAGGCAAGAAGTCGGGGGAGATGGGCTCGTGCGTGGAATGGGTCCTGCTGAGAGGGAGCCTCAAAAACTTCTCCAGGGAGGGAAATCAGAGCTTCATTTGGGGTAGAAAAAGAGAATTAGCTGTCAGCTTGCAGGTTGTGTGATTTTTGCCATCCTGGATCCAATGGTTCTTGGTGCAGTGATGCTCGTATCTTCATTTGTAGCATCAGCTCGTGGTGATGGGTAGGGCTGGGAGGTGAGCGTGTGTTTGCGACGTGGCCCCAGCGCTACTGTGTCTGAGCATCCTCGTGCTGGCAGTGCGCTCGCCGCATTGATTTTTGCGGGATTACGGCAGATTTCGGTGGCTTGCCCAGCGGAGCAGCCTCCTCTAACGCGGTGGGAATTCAGGAACTGCCCGTGTTGTTGCTGGAATGCTTCAAATATTGTCTTTTTTAATTTATTCTTTTTTATTATTCCCACCCCCTCTGGCCATTGAACACCTTGTTGAATTTTCACGTTTGTACGTGGGGTTTCGTACCAGCTCTGCAGCCCCATCGCTTTTTGCCGTTCGCTGTGCATCTGTTGTTAATTAAAAATAGGACAAATCAAACATCCCTGAAGCAGATGTGGGGTCACCCAGCTTTCCAGCCCCTGTTCTGCATCTCAGCTGTTGTTCCCCGTGTTAGGAGCGAACCGGCAGCATCGTGCTCTGTTTGCAGGATGCAAAGGGCAGTGATCCTTCCCCTGTGCTCTGCATTGGGGAGGCCACACCTGGAGTGTTGTGTTCAGTTCTGGGCCCCTCAGATCAGGAAAGAGATTGAAGTGCTGGAGCGGGTCCAGAGAAGAGCAACAAGACTGGGGAAGGGACTGGAACACAAGCCCTATGGGGAGAGGCTGAGGGAGCTGGGCTTGTTCAGTCTGGAGAAGAGGAGGCTTAGAGGGGAGCTCAGCACTCTCTAGAACTACCTGAAGGGCAGTTCTAGCCAGGTGGGGATTGGGCTCTTCTCCAGGCATCAGCAATAGGACAAGGGGCCATGGGCTTCAACTCTGCCAGGGGAAATTGAGGCTGGAGATTAGAAAGCAATTCTTTGCAGAGAGAGTGGTCAGGCATTGGAATGGCTGCCCAGGGAGGTGCTGGACTCACCGGCCCTGGAGGGTTTTAAACTGAGATTGGACATGGCACTTAGTGCCATGATCTAGTAAACGGACTGGAGTTGGACCAAGGGTTGGACTGGGTGATCTCTGAGGGCTTTTCCAACCCAGTCCATTCTGTGATTCTGTGATCAATAAGACCGTGTAGCAGCTGGATGAGGAGCAAACCTTGAGCCTTGCGCTGTGCTCATCTCACTGCGATGTGGGGAGAGCAGATCCCATCGTGACCGGGATAAATTATTGCTCAAGACTGCGGGCAGAGAGGTTTGGGGCTTGTCTGGGCTCCATGAAGAGCAGGTTTCTTCGCAAGTGAGGCTTCTGCTTTTTGTAAAGGTTGTGCAACGCATCTGGACAAAAGCCATTCTTGATTCTTCTTCTTCTTCTCCTCCCTGGGGTGGGTTGAAGCGCTGGGGTCGGGTGAGATGGGGAAGTCGGGGGAAACCGGCCCAGATCGTGGTTTGTTCTTTGTGTCTCACCTGGCACGAAGGGACGGGGCTGCCGAGCGACGGGAGCTGCTTGTTTTGTGCATGTTTTGTGCAGCTTCCGAGCCTGAAAAATAAAAACCTGAAGGCTGAGAGGAAAATAAAGCCCTTTTGTGTGTTTTGGAGGCTGCCCGGAGCTGCTGGTTGGGATTTGGTGTCGCCTGGTGTGGGATGGGGTTCGACTGCCCATGGAAAGGAGGAAAGTGCTTTAGAGAGAGTGTGGACAGGCGAGAAAACACCCTGGATGCCCGGGCAGCGTCGGGTGGCCCTTGGGGACGGGTGAGGGTGACCGAGGGTGACACGTCACCCACTGCCCGCTTGGCTCTTTGGGGAGCCCGGGGTGCGATGGCGCAAATGCCTGGATGTGCTTTTGGGCTTATTTTGTCCTGGTTTAGTCCCTGCCATTGAACCGAAGGGTGGAGCCCGCCCAGGAGGGTCTGCTGCATGGAAAAGTATCCACTGATGCTTGTGTTAATTAAACGTCTGTTTCGGGTTTTTTAGTCTCCGCAGCCAAGTTAAATAAAAGCCCGCGATAGCCGACTTTCCACCCCCTCCAGGAGTTATAAACCCGCGTTATAGCCGCTCAGAAGTGGGCAGAAAATGCCCTTTTTAATTTGGCAAGCCATGGATGCGGCCAAAATGGCTCCGTTTGGCTTTTTGCTGAGCCAGAACCGCCCTGTGGAAAGGACCTCGGGGACCACAGCCAGATCCTGCCTCCAAACCTGGGTCCCCCGCTGGGGTTCAGCTTGGTTTGGCTTTTTGGCATCACTTTTTGGCTGTCATTTGGTGGCGAAGCTGTTCCGGGTGCGTTGTCGGATGGCATGGGCTGAGCCGAGCTGCCCCCAAAGGCACTCGGGGCTGAGTTTTATAAGGTTATTCCGCTTTTGGTGCCTTTTTATGAGGCTTTGGGGTCCACTTGGAAAAAGAGCTACTTGTTTTTGTAAGGGATAACTGGTTTTGATCAACAATATGGTGGGGTTTTATAACTCCTCCTCTTCCCCAACCCACGGGTGAGATCAGCACCTGCCTCTGGAGGAGGAAAGACCTAATGAATTGCAAAAGGATGCGACTGTACCTGCCTTCTCAGGGCTGCACGTTAGTGAGCTCCTGCTATTTATGGTTTATTTCCAAGTCAGCTATGGAAAAATCTATATAAATCCCCTATTCTTGCAGCTTTTGGTGCCTGTGAAAGTGAAAACACCTGGTTTCAAAGGGCAATCCTGACTCTTAATTGCTCTTAATAGTGTATTTTGACTTTATGGACAGGATAATGCAACTTGGGGGCTTGCTCGCTTGGCAAAGGAAACTCAGGGTTTTTCTGATGCTTTGAAGTTTGTGTTCAGGAAGGTTTTTGGCTGAAGGGAAAGGGTTTTGTTGAAGGAGTCAAGGCCCTTCCCATGTGTCTCTGTCCCCTCTATAGGCTGCATCAGCTTTTCGGCGACGCGACCACAACAAACTCAATGGGGACGGGTCAGAACAAACCTCAGACTACACATGTTTCCAATTTAATGCACCAAAATCCACAGGTATCCCATGCCATTCCCGTTTTGAAGGGCTGAGCACCTTTAATTCTTAAAAGATTAATACAGTGAAGTTGCAATACCATCAATATACTATTATTTTCCATCTTGATTCATCCCCAGATGCAGCAGGAATGACTCCCTTCAGGCCACTCATAATCGGCAAATGCTTTTAAGCCCTTTAACAGTCGCGCGCTCCGTTTTGCAAGGTGCCTGGTTTATTGTCTGCAAGAGCCGCTCTGAGAAATTACTTCACTAATGTTTTGCAAGGGACCAAAGTGAATGATTGATGGACGGGATTCAAGTCGCTGAGAGCCGGTCACTTAATCTGCAATCAGGACTGTCCTGATCAATTTGAGCAGCAGCGAGGAGGAGACGTGGAGATTTACCTTTGCTGCCTGTCCAGAGCAGCCAAAACCAGGGCTGGGTTGTCTACGGGAGTCAGTGAGGTTAATCCCAGCTGGGAATCTGTATTTTTGCCTTTTAATTCAGGTTTAAGGCTGCCAATGTCAAGGATGCTCTGCTACACCTCTGTGCCAGCAGCACGGCTCCGCTTACCTGTTGCTCGTGTTTTTCCTAAAGCCCATAAACTCCTTTTCCATCACCTCTGCAAACTCCCCTTTGCTTTGCAATGAATAGAATTTATTTGCCCCGTTGCTGTGAAAACTGAGCCGAGCAAACCAAACCAAACATCTGCCGCTGCTGGATTTCCATGTTGTTTTGCAAAAGCCTTTTTCAGAGGGACCGGGGGACAAGTTCCCTAAGGCAACACCACCACTTTGTCTCGTTGCCTCAAAACTCATTCAGTTTGCTCATAAACCTTTCATTTCCAAACCAAGCTGGGCTGCGGGTGGCCAGGGGTGCTCTCGACCACCCCAGGGAGAAACGTGAGGTGCGAGTCCACCCCGAAATCTGCTGTGGGAGGGACGTGATGCTGCGTCCCTATCGCAATTCGGGCACAAACCCAACCAGAGACTTGCTGCTGGTGCTCAGCTCCTCTTTCCCTCGCAGAGACAGACGGTCCCTGGCTGGGCTTGCTCCCCAAGCAGAAAAGTTGAGCAGCTCTTTGTTTTGCCGCTGCAATCTTTTGCAACAGAAAGCAATTACAGCTAACGGCTCGAAGGCTTCGCCTCCCCGACTTGATTTGCCTTGTCACGTCCCATTAAGTTCGAATTCAGCGCTAATCCCTGCCCTGAAATATATAATGAAAGACATTCAAAATATATCGAAATGGCATTGGTATTGATTTATTAATGCTAGGGAATGCTGCTCTAATTGAATTTAGGTCCAGGAAGTAAGTTAATGCAGCTGACAGTGATACAGGAATCCAATCTCCCCAGCGCACAGAGTTAGGACTTTTTTTTTCTCTCTTTGTTGTCAGTTGGATAAATAACAAATCAATTTAAATTTCAAAGAGGTTGCTAAAAACAAGGCAGCACCTGCCTCTGGGCCAACCGCTCGGCCGGGGCTTTGGTGACCGGCGAAGGTCAGGGAGGTTCAGTGGGGATGGAGAGCACCCCTGGGTCTTGCTGGGGCTTTTTTGGTGTCAACCCCCCCTGGGGACTGTGTTTCTCGCTGTGGCCCAGATCAGTGAATTTGTTGGTAAATGCTGTTGTGTGAACAGTTGTTTTCTTGTTGCTTGTAACCCCGAGGTTGTGGGGCTGTGCTGGGGTCCCTTCCCTGGGCTCTGGGGTTGTGTCTTTGCCTGACCCACCCAGAAACTCCTATTTTCCCTTTTTTGGGGGGTACAATTAGAGGTCCCGCAAAGCAGCAGGAGCTGCGGTTCAGTGCTGCCTTGGGACGATGCCACGAGCATCCCCACGGTTGTGCCTTGACTTCTGACCATTGAACGCATTCATCAACACGCAGGTTTAAGTTCATTAACATTCAAGTTTAGGCTAAACAAGGCAGAAACACTTGTTGCTAATAGGGTTTCGGACTAGACAACCAATATCGCAGAGCCCTGTTGTTCAGAGTTGTCTTTTTTTAATTACTCAGGGCTTTTATTTTTAAGCCCGGAGAAACACTCAGGGCTTGGGTTTGAAATCCAGCCCTGCTGGGGTTGGTATGGTCAAGAAGGCAGAGGAGCCTGAGTTAATTAAATCAACAGCTAACAGTGGAGGTTACCCACAAAAGCGAACCTTGGTGCCCCTAAAACCACTGACCAGAGAATGGCTGGAAAAAAACAAAACCACAGTTGGAGTGAAATGGAAAAAGAAATCTTCAGCTCTATATCACTTCAGCTAGCCACAGGTATCAGAATATTAATTGCTCTTTGACTTGATTTTGTTGTGGGATTAAGGGCACATTGTGGCTTATGAAGATATTCTAGGAGCCACAAGGATGGATGCAAAATCCATCCGTTAAGCGTTTCTTTGCCTGCTGAAATCCAGGATGCTGCCGCGGCCGCTGCAGCCGCTCTCCCAGCATGGGGCAGCATCCTCGGCGCTCCCAACCACCCGTTCGCACCGTCCGTGTCCCCAGGGGGGAGAGCGGGTACCCGGTGTCATTCTCCCCAAGGTGTCGGGTGCTGTATCAATTTGCTGGCTTTGTCTGTGAAGAAAGCTCTGGTTGGTAGAGGCTGGTGCATGGTCCTGCCCCCTCTCTCTATTCCCAAATGCACCTGATGGACTGACCAGGATGGAAATTTGCAGGGAGGTGCCCATGGCTGGGGGGGTACCAGAGGCTGTAAAACACATGGGAATGTTTGAGACCAGCATGAGCTGCACAGTGGGTTTTCCTCAATCCTGCAGTTGGTTGTTCCCATCTCTGGTGCCAGATGGTGCTGGAGGACATGGCCTTTCTCCCCGGGTATCCTCAGCCTTTCTCCCCGGGTATCCTCGTCCTTTCTCCCGGGCATCCCTGCGATGCTCTGCTCCGTGCTGGCCACCCCGCACAGGAGCACTGATGGATGTAAAACATGATCCCGGCCCAAGCATCACGCAGCCAGCAGCGGGGAGGTTTCCTGAGGACCAAGGCAGCATGGAGCCGCAAACCAAGCTGCCTCCCGCTCTGTGTTTGCCGAGCCAGAGCCAGCAGTGGGAATTGGGCACCTCTGGGCCGTCTGTCCCTCTGTGCCTGGTGACTGGGTACCGGGAGCCGGTGCTTGGTGCCTTTTCCAAGCTCATAAATCCAAGAGATCAGAGCAGGGGGATCCAGTCCAGCCCATAAGTCACGGGATGTCATATAAAACCACGGACGTTAAAACTTTACTGCAGTGAATAGTTTTAATTTCCTGGGTATAACAGCTGGGTTGATGCTAATGGCAGATGAAAGCGGAGATTTCCCGGTCAGTCCAGCCCCAGCCTGGACGGACGCAGCCAGGAGCGCGGGCTGTTAACAATGCGGCTCTTTATCCCCTGAAACTCGGATCCATTAACCCCAGAGATGTTAATTACAACAGAAATTACCTATGAAAGACGTTGCTCAGGAGCCTGAATGTTTGCAGCCAGTAATAACTTTATTTTTTCCATAATGCCGCTGCCAGTTGTTTGGTGAGGGTTTGGGGTTGTTTTCATTTTTGGTTGAGGGTTTTTTGGGGGGTTTGTTTTTGTTGGTTTTGTTTGAAATATGTTCCACTAATTTAATAATTAACATCTTCTGCCCGCTGTGGCGCAAGGGCTTCGTGCCCATCATGGGGGTTTGCAGTGGCCTTGTGCCTTGCAGTGGCCTTGGAGGAGGGTGATAAATGGATATTTGGAGGACAGAGTGAAGAAAAGATGTTGGCAGTTTTGTGCTTTGCTGCTGGGAGCTGGCACCAAACTCTAACGGGATTTGTGCCGTGGGGATGCTCTGCAGGTCGGGGATGGGCTGGGGTATGTGTGTGGCATCCAGGGACAGCTCATTGTCCCCAGGAAGCCTTTACAATCAAGCGCCTGCCCTGAAACTCATCCCTGAGCGATATTGGGCCCTTTGTGCCATGGAAGACTTGCCGTTTGTGTGAGCTCCACAACCGTTTAATGGCTCAGATGAGAGGAAGCCACTCGAGTCCTGGCTCTTGTCCAGCTGCTGATTCTCTCATTGGAATTTTATTGCTCCTTTTCATCTCCATAGCCCACGGGCACAGGGGAGGACATGCAACCTGCACCGCCCACCTCGGCTCCACCGCCAGCGTGGTGCTGCCAGAGCTTGTGACCAGGCGATGGCAACCGCGTGGGGAGACCTGACCTGGAGCGCTTGGGAAGAGATGGAAAATCTCCACCTGACCTCAGATTAAACCCTTGTTCCCCTCTGCTCTGCCCTGGGGAGACCACACCTGCAATATTGCGTCCAGTTGTGGCCCCTCAGTTCCAGCAGGACAGGGAACTGCTGGAGAGAGTCCAGCGCAGCCACCAAGATGCTGAAGGGAGTGGAGCATCTCCCGTGTGAGGAAAGGCTGAGGGAGCTGGGGCTCTGGAGCTGGACAAGAGGACACTGAGGGGGGACTCATTCCTGGGGATCAATATGGAAAGGGGGAGTGTCAGGAGGATGGAGCCAGGCTCTTCTGGGTGACAACCAGTGACAGGACAAGGGGCAATGGGTGCAAACTGGAACACAGGAGGTTCCGCTTAAAGATGAGAAGAAACTTGTTTGGGGTGAGGGTGGCAGAGCCTGGCCCAGGCTGCCCAGGGGGTTGTGGAGTCTCCTTCTGTGCAGACATTCCAACCCGCCTGGACACCTTCCTGTGTAACCTCATCTGGGTGTTCCTGCTCCATGGGGGGGATTGCACTGCATGAGCTTTCCAGGGCCCTTCAACCCCTGACACTCTGGGATTCTGTGATTCCAACCTGTTTCCTGCTTTCTTTTTTGCTCCTGGGTGGGGGGCTCCTGCCAGACACAGGGGGTGTTTGGACGTGACCTGCTCTCTGGAAGATGAACCAGATGGTGGGTTGAGGTGCTTGCTGAGCCAATTCCCCCTGTGAGCAGAGAGGATGCTGCTTATGGAAGTGGGAGAAGAGCCGAGCCACTAAAGGAGAAGTAGGACACGGGCAAACCACCTTGTCTGGCTCTGTCTCAAAGTGCAACCCCCAAAGTCGGCTGTGCGGCGGGTGACTGTCCCCGTTGGCTGTGCCGTGGGTGACTGTCCCTGTTGGCTGTGCTCTCAACCACATCTCTGGCTCCCATGAGAAGGGCACGTTGGGGACCCTGGAGGGACGCTGATCCCTGAAGGAGCAGCAGAAAGCGGTGGCCCATGTTGCGCACGTCTTGCAGAACGTGACGGGTTCTACCTGCTCTCCTTTGCTGGTGAATTAAGCCAATTCTTATCCAGTACAAACCCTGTGAATTTTGCCTTTTTTTTTTTTTTTTTTGTAGGTGAAATTTGGCCTCCCTGGCGAGAGTCTCTTGCAAGGTTATCTGTGTGCAATTACGCACCTGAAAGTAGAGCCACAGCACCGCTACAGCCTCTCAGTCCTAAGATGGATGGGACAGCGGTGGGGACAGGGGCAAGGTCGGACCTTTTCTGGTCCCATGGGTGATCACCCCATCCTCCAAATGCTCTTAATGTGTCCCCCAGCACCTGGTGAGCAATTCGGGGTTGTTTGAAGGGATCACAGTGCTCCCCAGCACCATTCGGATCCTTGTTTTTAGGCATTAACATCTATAATTGCAAAGCCCCCAGGGAGCGTGGAGTGGAAAATATTGTGTTCCCCATCCCAGCCCACCCTTTGCTTAATGAGCACATTAACAAGCCCCCGTTTATTTATATCAATTTCAAAATCTCCAAAGACATTCCTATATATAAGCAGGGCATCAGATCCCATCCCTGTAATGGGTCATTAATGTATTTTAAGCGAGAGAAACAAGTTCATGTTGGCAGAGAGGAGGATCAAAAATGCTTTTATGGCAAAATGACCAAGAGTGCCTTTCTTATTGCCTCTAAATTCCCAGTGAATAAATGAATAATAGACAAATAAATGAATAATAGATATATCAGTGGATTAGATATTGCAATGCAAGGGTAGGTCACCCTGTGTCCCTGCCAGAGCATTTGTTTAACAGGACAAACCGGGAAAGTCAATACAGAAGGTGCGTGGGGACATGATAAACCTCTCCTGGTTGTGTCACTGGAGGAGACAAACTCTGGGTGCTGCTTCAGGTGAGTGGTTTTTCGGGGTCTCATGTCCCAGCTGTGCCCTAAGAAGATGTCACCCTTTGCTTGGACCCGATCGCATGTGTTGGGATGAGCTGGACATGCTGGACGTCCCATGGGTGCTGCTGTGATGCTGCTGCTAGATTTGCTACAAAGAAGCGGTGGTGCCGGGGGGCACAGCCCGTGCGGGGTGCGATGGGTGGTTGGGGGACAAACCCCCAGTCTTGGGGCTCGGGCCCTGTCTGGGGGGCTCTGGACACATCTGGGGTGCCCCGACCGGCATGTCCCGTCACCGAGCTGCTCCAGAGCGATGTGCACTAGAGGGAGACAAAGCCTCACGCTCCGCTGGTGGCACTGGGTGCATGCGAGGACTGGGTGCCCCATGGGATGGGGACCCCGGTCCTGCCACTGCAGACACACAGTGGGTGCTGCTGGGGCTTTTCCCAACACAGAGTCCAGCTGGATGCACTGAGGATGCTCCTGCATGGGGCTGGGAGCGCTTGGGGGGCTCAGGTCTGGTTTGTGGGTGACCTGAGCCCAGCCTGTTCACACTCTCAGGGACAGCAGGTGGGGTGGCACCCACTGCCACGGTCCCCCAGCAGGACACACGATGGCACCTGCCTCTCCCGCATGGCACTGGTGCCCGGGCTGTGCTCCCCGAGCCACGCCACGTGGCCATGGCTGCTGCTCCGCTGTGACAGCGATCAATGTCCCTGACCACAGTGACAGCCCCGGGTCCATCGGCATTGGGGGCTGGGAGACAGGGCCATTTGTGGCTTCGCCGTCGGAGCCACCGGCCGCGGCCGGCAGCGGCTGAAGGCTCCAAAGCCACATGGGAAGCATGGTTGGGGCTTCCACAACCGCCAGCATTGTCCTCTGTCCCCCCGGGCACGGTCCCTGCCTGCACACCAGGGAGGTTTTCCTGGGTCTAAAGGGCTGCAAACCCCTAGGACAGGGTTCCTGCTTGGCCCACGAGAGCGCCAGTCCTATTGCACCCTGAGTGCTGTTTCAGTGCGGTGGATTTGTATGTTTTCTTGCTTTTTGCTCTTTTTCTGCTCTGTAGAAAACCCCCTTTCCCCTCCTGAGGCCGCAGCATTGCCACCCTGCACACTCAGCCACCCGGGGTGGCCTTAAAAAGAATCCCCTAGAAAAATAAGTCAAATAAGCAGAGGCTGTTCTCCTGAGCGTGGCTGAGGCTTTTCCCTTCCTTTTTCCACTCTTTGCCTGTGACCACAAGGCCAGAACCCAGCTCTGGTTTCCGAGCGGCGGTTCAGGCGCTCGGGTGATGCTCTGCAGGATCCCGCTCCGCCGGCTGCAGCAGCGGGTTGCGGCGGCTCCGCTTGGCGCGGTGCGAACCCAGCGCTGCCAGCGGGGCTTCGCTCCTGCAAATCAGAATAATTAGAGCAACGAGCGCGTCCTCCGAGCCGCAACACCCCCGCGGGACAGGTGGAAACGGCCCTCAGCAAGTTTTTTTGGGGGAGGGGTTTGAAGTGGCTGGTGTTTGGGGTGTGGGGCACCCCAACAGCAGGGTTTGGTCCAGGTGCCAGACAATGTCTCTGCGTTTCAGCCCAGAATATCCCCTGTGGTTTGTTTGAGGGCTGAGGGATGCAAATGAGCTCTTGCTTTAGTTTGTTTATTTGTTTAGAGCCACGATCCGTCTTTTTTTGGCCTCATTTGGGCTCATCTGAGCAGCCTCATTTGTTTAGACAGTCCATCTGTACCAGGGCTTGAAAATAATACTTTTTCTGGGATGTTTTCTCCTGGGCACTGAGAACCCCCATTGGAACCATCAGCTTGGTGCCGGCTGGGGAGCTCACAGGCTGTGGTGGCTCCTCTGTCACCAGCCCAGGTACCCCAGGACCTGGTGTCAGCTCTGAGTGTTTGGGACACTTAGAAAAGCCACATGGTGGTGCCCCCCAGCACCCCTCTGGGGCAGTGGGGATGGGAGCATCATTAAGACACCTCATTAGTCACCACCAAGGTCCCCAAAGCGGCCCCTATTGACCACCCCCTGTCCTTGTGCCCCTCTAGCTTTGTTCTACGGGACCGCCAAGCTGTGACATCCGCAGGTGTCATCCCGAAGTCTTTCCCATGGCTGATGCACTGGTGGTGACACCAGGGAGGGGTTTTCTAGCCAACTTGGGTGAGTCATGGTGATGCTCAACCCAACCTTGCTGCAGAAGAAAGCTCCTTTGCTGGGGACCTCGGAAGCACCACCTGGCGTTTCGAGGAAAAAATCCCCACATTGAGTCAGGGGAGAGGGGAAAAGGCTCCGATTTTCTGTTTTCTTAATAGTTTGTACATTTGATGAAAATGGCTGTGTCATTAGAAACCACAGGTTCCCCACTGTTGACATCTCCATTAATGAAGAAATCATTTCTATTTGCAGGTCAAGAGCTGTGGTTTGCAACGAGTTACGCTAATGAAGACTGTGGTGTGCCCAGCCTCATCTGGCTCTGCGCCAGCACTCGTGGAGAATTTGACCCACGCCACTGAGTGCTTTCCCCAATTAAACAGCACCGCGGCGGGCCCGGCGCTTCCCCGCTCCCTCCCGGCAGGATGGCTGGAGGGCGCAGCCAGGTTTTTTGTGACGCCCGAGACCCCCAGTGCATCCCGGGCCACGTGGATGGGTGAAATGGTTTCGTGGCCGGTGGTGGTTGGGATGGTTTCGTGGCCGGTGGCTGGCAGGGAGCAGCCATCCCCATCCTGGCCTCGGTCTGTGGCGTGCTGTCAATGGAAGGAGCTCCTGGGTAGGTTGAACTAAGGAAATAGTGAAGTGACTCTGCAAAATCAGCTTTTGAAGGGCTTCCCTGGGGTTTGGTGGCTTCACTCGTTCTCTGGTGATGGGATCTGCCATGGCCCAGCACTGCTCTTGCTGCCACCCGGGTGGCAGAGGACTCTGCAGGGGGGGACACCCGCACTGGCTGTGGCCCCAGATGTTCCCCTACAGCTGGGCTCGATGAGCGGTTTCATTTAAACCAGCCCATCCACCCTGTGTGTGCTGGTGGCACAAGGAGACCTCCATCCATCCATCCTTCCTTCCATCCATCCAGGTAGCAATGGATGTCAGGCTCATCCTAGTGATTTTAAACCTTGATTTCAGGTTGCTGAGGACACTCCGAGTCTTTCATTTCTCCTTTGCTGCTCCATGCATGCTCGGAGGTGAAGCAGAGGAGCTGGGACAGATCTGCCTCCATGGGGTCCAGCAGCCTTTGTATAAGCCATGGTGTGACATTCCCCAAACCGCTGGGGACCCACCTGGGACACAAACCAAACCCTGGGGTTTGGGGTCTTAATATTTAAGATTAAACACCAGTTTCCCATTAATCACCAGCCGTGGGGTGTCCTGCAGGGATGTACATGGGGAGGGGCACAGCTGGAGAAGTGACAGGTCCTTACGTGACTGATGTCCCCTCTGTGCCCACAGATGCTGAGACCTGCGAGAACCCGGCTCCTCCTCGCCCCCCAGCGCCACGTTTCCCTGGGCAGAGGATGATGCTGATGCATTTCTCCTCCTGTTGGGTGATTCGGGGCAGATTATGAGCCCCTGATGGAAAAGTTTCTTCTCATGGTGGGTCAGTGCTGGGGAAACAAGTGGGAGAAACCTGGGGAGAGGCAACGTCTTTCTGTCCGATATCAGAGAAAATAGTTACGCGCTTTCCACCCCTGTTCCTTAACACAAAGGAGGAATGTGCAGTTATGTGATCACAGTTTGCTGCAGTGAATTATTTAGTCAATCTGTCCCGGAGCATGTTGTTGAGGCTAATGTTGCTTGTACTAATGTAGGAAATCATTAAAGATCAATAAAGAAATCATTAGCAGTGTGACGCCCTTACCGAACCGCCTGAGCTACAGATATACCACTTAATCCGGCCATAAAAACGGCACCATGAGCTCATTTTAATGGGTGTCAGCAAGATTGATTGGCCAGGGGCAAAGGTTATAACAGCAATTTGGGAGCAGGACCGCTAATGCACTTGTAACTCTTTGGTTCACTTTAATGCAACTTAAACAGAAAATGCCCTCGAAACCGCATCGAGTCCTCTCGCACAGACGGTTTGAAAGACTTTCAATGTAATGCAAGATTTAGGAATAGAAATAGCACAATAGAGCAGATGGATTTTACTTAGTTAAAGTAAAACAAGCCATAACGCCGCTCGATAGAGATGACTCCAAGCAGCCTCTAGTGGGGTTGAAGCTACTGGGGATGCAGGGATGGGGCTCAGGTTCGGCCCCCTACTTCGTTGTCCCTTTCCCAGCTACGATGGGGCTTTTCTTGGTTTACCGGCTGCTTCAGAGGAATGTCATGGGGCCTTAAAGGCTTTTCTGCAAGTTCTGTGAGCGTCCGGGAGATGCCCCAATTTTTGGTGTGCTTTCATGGCTTTTTGCCTTTCCCCCGATGCACATCGGGTTGCGGGATGACCTTGGGCAACCAGTGCCTCAGTTTCCCCATTTGTGGAAAGGGCTCAGTGACACTTTGCAATGGGTTGTTGCTGTTGAGCGGTGTCACCAGCGCCAATGAAGGTAGATGGAGGTTCTGTAGGTGCTGACGCTCCCCTGGCACCGGGTGTTTCCTCCGCAGGGCTCCCTCCCTCTTCTCAACGCTGAAGAAACACCAAAGACTCAGGAAAAACTCTATTTACATAATGAGGCCACATCTCCCTACAATCCTGACAAAGGGCATTGGATGAAGTAGACAAATCCCAACACCGAGCAGGGGAAATTGTGGCGGTACCAGCAGCACAATAAAGCAATTAGTGGGCAGCGCTGCTGGGCTCCACCGTTAAATTCTGTGGTCACTCCCATTTAATGAAACCCCATCCCAAGGAAGACACATCAGCTGTGACCTCCTCATCCTTCACGTTGGCCACAGGCACACCACAGCGGTATCAAGAGCAATCCGAGGCATTAAGGAAAATTACTTATTGTAAGAGGGCGCCTAATGAAAAAGCACAAACCAACTGACCAAACCTAGGGAGGCTGAAATAATGGGAGTGTGGTTTTGTCTTCCCTCGCTCGTCAGGTTTACATTGCTGGTGTAGGGATAGAGTCTTCTGTTAATTAGTCTTTTCATTGGAGGTTTCTTTCTCCAGGGTGAACAGCTGCTTTGGGAGGTTTTGCCCTGGTCTGGGATGCACTGGGACAAGTTTGGAGCTGGTTTGAGTTCGTTTCCACGCTGCGACAAGTGCTCACGTGCTCTGGTTTGGTTTCTATTGGGGAAGCGTTCATTCCCTTCCCCACCTTAAAACAGGTCACAAAACCCCCTGTATTCTCATATATCCTCTTTCTTAACAAGAACGAAGTATCGGAGCCACGTAACAAGTTGAGCATCAATTTGCGCTTAATTCATGCAGCTAAAATTTATGGGATTATTCCCAAGCAAGAGCAAAGCTCAGCCTGCGGTCTGTCCAAATCCTAATTATTTCTTCTTAAGCTGCTCTCAAACACACTGGGACTGTCCGTGTGGCCATTGCTGCTCAGGAAGGGTCTCAGGTTTGCAAATGCCATCAGCTCACCCATAACATTAGTCTATTTGTGATGGGGCAGAGAGGGCTGAATTTCCTCTAGGAACAAAAATACTTCCAATCCCATCCGAAATAAGACATTTCTTTTGGGTAAAAATCAAGCAAAACCATCACGCTGCTTCTGCCTGATCGGTGGCAACTACCACTGATGCTGCGCCGTATTTTAAAGTACTGAACGTTTAATTATAAATGGCATAATAATCCCTGGCTAATGAAGTCCAGAGCCCCGCGGATGCAGCGGCTGCAGCTCGCATTAGCTGCCGCTCGCTCCTGACGACTCAATAAAACCCTCGTTACCCGCTGCCAGCCGGGAGAGAGGTTAGATCCCTGTTTAATAAGTCATTTCTAATGAAAAGTTTCAGGCTGGTAATCAAGGAAATGCAGCGGCCGCGGTTGCAAGTGTTTATGAGATTCTCGGTGAATTATTCCTACGGTGTTGGGACTGGCTGCTCCTGCCAAAGAGATGAACTCAATGTCAAAGATGAAGCCGTTTTCAAAGCAGCGTATTTCACAACGGCAACACGTTACAATCACACTAAACTTTACAAATGAGTTATCAAGTTTTAGTAACCTTTTTATAAATTCTCTCCATTCCCTTATTCATGGGCGGTTTGTGGCTGCAGAGATACAGCAATTTCAAATTGGGTCCATCTTTTGAATCACGCTGTATTTTTGTTTTGTGATTATTTTGTTTTCCTTTTGCTTTTTCCTGCAGAGCCGGCGCTGCTTTGGGGTCTGTTCCTGCCTCTCTGTGTCTAGACTTGCAGCCTTAGGGCTCCGTGACAGTCACAAGGGCCACCCCAAATGTCACAGGGGTCCAGTGTTGCATCCACCCAGCTGACAAGGCCAAAGCAGCGACCGGTGTCCCCGTTCCCGCCACCACGCGCTGGGGAAGGGAGAAGCAAAGTGCTAAAAGACGGTAATTCAGCATAAAATCCTCACTAGAAAGGGAAAAAATCCCCAGCAGGGTTTTGCAAAACTGGCTCTTTCTTGCAGCCCCAGAGAGCTGCAGGTGGGGGGGCCCTGGCAGCCACATCTCCTTCCCTCCCACGGTCCCCCCGCAGCAGCATCCTCTCCCATGCAGTCATTTTGGGGGCTGCAAACCGCCCCCCTTCTGGGCCATCGGTCAGCGGCGACTTCCCCAGCGCGGTGCAGAACTTCTGCTTGGGGGTGCGTGAACCGCGGCCCCCCCGGCGCCGGAAGCTTCTGCGTGTTGTGTCTGCTGCATCGCTGGGAAAATCAAAAACAAGAGGCGATTTCATGATTTCATGCAGCAGTTCTGTCTGCTGGGGGGGGGGGGGGGATGCCCTCGTGTGCTTCCTCCCGGCTTGGGGACAGCGGGTGACAGAGTGGGGGATGCTTTGGGGGGGTGCTCAACCCTGGGGTCCTGTGTGCACCCCCCAGAGCGCTTCCCCCTCTCTGTGGTCCCCAGAGCAAAACCCTCAGTGGTTTTGGGGCAGAAATGGTGCAAAGCCATATCCCCACTGCTCTGGGTGTCCAGCACCGGTGTCACCCCAGAGGGACACCCCGAGCGAGGGCTGGGGTGTCCCACAGCCCGTCTCCATTGCAGGGACTGTGTTTGCAGCTGGGGGGCTGCATCGCATTTTGGGGTGAGCCCCTGGCTGGCCCCTGGTGTCACATCAGTTATCTGTGTCACAGATGCAGTGACTCTTGGCCCGTGTCTTTGTGTCACCGCAGGGTTCCTCCGAAGTTCAGCAGCGTCTGTGGCCGACGGGTTTCGAATCCTTCCGAGCGTCACAGAGCCAGAGCCACATCCCCATCCCTGTGCGCCACTCATCCTCACACCTCGCCCTGACGCTGTCCCCAGTGTCCCCAACGTCCCCCATGTCCCCCCATGGCACCCTGGGGCGATTCGGCTACCTGTGCCAAGGGGGATGTGCAGCTCAAACCCCGAGGGGTTTGGATCCCCCTTTATCCTGGTGGGATGACCTGGGGGAGAGGCAGCTTCAACACTACAAGTTGTTACATTTTAACTCAAAACCTTAGAAAAATCGGTGCCTGAAATGAAGCATTTCCTCCCAAGCCCAACACAAACCTTGCTGTATATTTTTTCCCCTCCTTTCTGATCTTCTTTTTCAGGTTTGGACTATCAATATTTTCCCCTGCGTTTCTCAACATTGCTCAAGAACTGGGACAAACTGTATTTTGTGGGGAGTCTGGCACCCAGAGCAGCCAGGGAAAAGCCAGTGCCTGTCTGCTGCCCTGGTTTGGTGCTGGAGTCACCCGTCACCCATCGCCCGTCGAGGCCACGTGTGCCCTCACCGCCTGGTACCTCCCGAACATGAACGGAACGTGGCTTTGCGTTTTAGTTTTAGGGCTTTTTTCCCCGCTCAGATTGAGTCACCTGCAGAGCCCTTTCCAAAGTGATTCAGAGCAAATTACAAGAATTCGAAACTTCAATCTCGGAGCAGTTTCATTTCAGGAGGAGACTCAGAGGTGTGAGCCCCCCCCGGCCTTGCCTGTGTCCCCGTGTGTGACAGCAGCATCCGCTGAAGCCTCTGTGTTGTCACCAGGATGAGCCGCCCCCCAACTCCCCCGCTCGAAGCACCCGCTTGGTTCTGGAGCTCGAAGGATCTCACGTTGCTCATCGAGGGTGTCGAGAGCGCCAGAAATGGGTATTTTTCCCTCCAGAAAAATGCCGCTTCAACAGCTTGAGCCGCTCTTTATAAAGATGCTGCTAACCTGTGATGGACTGGGAACGTGTGTTGGGTTGTGCCTCAGTTTCCCTTATTGCTACAACCCCTCAAGGGTCCCCTCCAGGCCAGAGGAGCCCTCAGTGTCTCACTTTCCCACCCCCTGTGATACAATTGGGGTTTCTTTCTTTTATTGTTTTCTTTTTTTGAGGCAGGGAGCAGTTTACTTGTTCAATGAGATAAAACAACCAAAAAGCCCCTCTTTGAAGCTTCCTCCTCTTAAAAGCCCTGACCTCGATCTCCTATGTGGGAGATAATTGTGCAGCGGGTCCTCGGAGGCAGCGACACTAATTGCCGCTGCTGGGGGCTGGGGTTGGTCTTTTTGGTTGCTTTTCATTTCCCCCCATCTCTCTCTTGCTCTGACTGTGACTCACCCGGCGGCAGCGAAGACACAAGTCCCTCCGCTTCGAGAAACCGCACGTCTGCAGAAGTTTCCCACGGTCTGCTCTTTAAATAGCTGCCGCGAGCCGCCGCTGGACCACACCGGTGCTCAAGCATCGCTTCCCCCATCCTCTTCCTCTCCCGCACGCCTTCCCCTTTCCCCCCATCACCCCCAAAACACCCCACGGGGGGATTTTTCACCCCAAAACCATCAGGGGTGCCCTGAAGCCCCCGCTGGTGACCGTGTGGTGCTGCCCAGTGGTTTTGGTAGCCAAGCGCCAGCACTTGGCAGCCAAATCCTGCCTGCGTCCCTGTCACCTGCCACCGCCTTCGTGACAAGCGGCTTCCGCCCCAGGCTCATGACGCCACTGAGCTTTAGCTCAAAGAAATAAAGGGTTTTTTTTAAAAAAAAAGCAAGAAAAAGAAGCGGTGAGAAAGGAAAGAGCGTGCCAGGGGCCTCTCCGCACCTCTTTCCAGTAAGTGAGAGCGGCGAGCGCAGGGGGGGCGCCGGGCCCTTCTGAGAAGCCGGGGGTGCTGGGGGGGTGCCGGGGGCTGGAGGGTTTCTGTGAAAGCAGCCAGTGGTGGGGAAATCAGGACGGGGGGGACGTGGCCCCTCCTGCACACAGTCCTGCCCCCCCATGAGTGCTGCTTCACGTGAAACCATTTGGAAAGGTAAAAGAATGGGTGCTGGGGACCCCCAGTCACCGCGGTGTGGATTTGAAACCTCTCTCAGCACTGAGCCAGTGAAGGGTCTGGGTGTGTTGTCACAGCAGGACAAGCGGTGATGGTTTAAACTAAAGGAGGGAGATTCAGGCTGGACATGAGGATTAAATCGTTGCCCTGAGGGTGGTGAGAGCCTGGCCCAGGTTGGCCAGAGAGGTGGTAGATGAACCATCCCTGGAGACATCCCAGGCCAGGCTGGACGGGGCTCTGAGCAACCTGAGCTGGTGAAGATGTCCCTGTCATGGCAGGGGGGGCACCGAGTGACCTTTGAAGGTCCCTTCAACCCAAACTGTTCTATTATTCTATCTCACTGGGCTGGGATCAGCCCTTCCATTTGTCCACCCTCTTCTGCACTGTCAGCGCGGGATTAAGTACAGATTTGCTTCAGATGTGATCAAGAGAACCAGCTGCCTATGAGAGGAAAAAAAAGGACAAGAAAAGGAAAAAAGCAAGAAACGGAGGCAGTGCTGTTCTGTTTAGCAGGAGGCGTGTTGCATGAATGGGAACAGAACACGGCGGGTTGAATCCTTTTAAATTCATCCCTGGTCTTTAAGCCATTAGCTCTTCTGGTTTGAATCTCATCTCTCTGGAGGAAAGCAAGTAACTCGGTAGTAACCCTAATAAAGATTTTTGTCTCTGAAAGAAAACATAGTACTTGCAATATGGATGGCAGGAGAGAATCGGTGACCAGCTGGTAATAAATTATGTGTCTTATTGGCATCATAGTAGCTTTTACCCCCACTTGGGAGGGATCAAGGTTCTTTCCCCCACCCGGCAGAGCCAGTCGCTGCACTGGGGGCTCGTGTTGGGATTTCGGAGCCGATCGTGGTCAAACCCTCGTGGGACTCACGGTTTTGACCCCATCCTGGTCCCCATCCAATGTTGCTTCCAGGGCTGCTCTCTGCAGGCTTGATTTGAAGAGCATCTTGTTTCTGAGAGAAGATGCCCAAGGTCATGGCTGGACCAGGTCTCAGACCCCAGTTTCTTGAATCCCAACCCACCGCTTTAATAAAAGTTCACCCCGCTTTGCCATGCTGCTGATACCTTTGAAGCCAGACAGGGGAAAACCTCCAAAAACCCAGGTTTAACCTTAAAGCTGAGCCCATCTCACCCTGCTGGCTCTTTGCATCAGCCACAGCTCTGCTTTTCTCCCTGAGTTAGCGGGGCCGAGCTTTGTTCTGGAAGGCAAAATAACAGCGATATCTGGCTGACAGCACCTTGGATGAGCCAAACCCATGTTTTGCAAGTATCGCAGTATCACAGTATGTTTGGGATTGGAAGGGAAGTCAGAAGATCATCCAGTGCAATCCCCCCATGGAGCAGGAACACCCAGATGAGGTTACACAGGAAGGTGTCCAGGCGGGTTGGAATGTCTGCACAGAAGGAGACTCCACAACCTCCCTGGGCAGCCTGGGCCAGGCTCTGCCACCCTCACCCCAAACAAGTTTCTTCTCAAATTTAAGTGGAACCTCTTGTGTTCCAGCTTGGTCCCATTACCCGTTGTCCTATCGTTGTTTGCCACAGAGAAGAGCCTGGCTCCATCCTCCTGGCACTCACCCTTTATATATTTATAAACATTAATAAGGTCACCCCTCAGTCTCCTCTTCTCCAAGCTAAAGAGCCCCAGCTCCCTCAGCCTTTCTTCATAAGGGAGATGCTCCACTCCCTTCAGCATCTTTGTTGCCCTGCGCTGGACCCTCTCCAGCAGTTCCCTGTCCTTCTGGAACAAGTAGGATCCAAAATGATCATCGGAGCCTTAAAAGAGAAACCCTGGGCCAAGTTTAAACTTGTCAAATCCATTGCGTTGCGTACCTCTGGGAGCTACAAACCCTCTTTGAGGCCAATGTTCTCCCCGCTCTGCTGTACTGGTACGCGTGGCCTGCCTGGATCTGGGGTGCAAAACCACCTTGAATATGATGTTTGTTGAAGTGAGGAGCAAGAACCTGACTTTTCCAACACCTTTCCACCCATGGAGCTTCTTCTCATGGCCAACATCTTGGATATTTCTGCTCCCAGGTTGTTCCCATCACAAAAAGATTGCTCAGGAGCATCTTTAGCTGAAAACTGGGGTGGGCTCATGCAGGCATGTGGGGTAAGGAGAGATTTCCGCCAGCACTTGCAGGGAGAGAGCTCTGCTTTAGAAAGAACAAATTTCAGAAGTCGTTCTGTAGGAAATAAGAGAACCAAAAGTATCTAGAGTAACAGGCATCATGGTATTTTTCAATCACTTGAGCAGCAGCCAATGCGCTTTCTTAAACAGACCAACAAAAACCAGTTTGAAAACAAAGGTGAAACTTTTTACTTAAAAGTGAAAGAAATAGGGGCGAACAAATGAGGTTTTTGTGGAAAAAAACCAAATCTCAGACAAACGACAACCTGTGTTCTTTTTTTGGTTTTTACAGGAGCTATTTTCAGCTGAAAGTGAAAAATATGTGCATCCTATTTATGAAGACATCTTCATTGTGGAACACTCTAGAAATGCCGGGTAATAATTCCAATTGGATCACTTATAAATTCTGTGGAAATTCAAAAATATACACATATACACTATAAGAAGGGTCTGGGTGACCCCTCAAGGTCTCCTTTCCACAGCTCCAAGACTATATTAACGTGCTGCTGTTTTCTACTATTTTGTGACTGTACATCAAAAAGTTTCTGAGGACATCTTGGCCCTTTGATTTGATTGTGGATTTAAAAACTGGAAAAAACGATGAGTCTGGTGGATTAGATCCTTAAAGCAGATCAGAATCCCAGAATCCCAGAATGTCAGGGGTTGAAGGGCCCTGGAAAGCTCATGCAGTGCAATCCCCCCATGGAGCAGGAACACCCAGATGAGGTTACACAGGAAGGTGTCCAGGCGGGTTGGAATGTCTGCACAGAAGGAGACTCCACAACCTCCCTGGGCAGCCTGGGCCAGGCTCTGCCACCCTCACCCCCAACAAGTTTCTTCTCATCTTTAAGTGGAACCTCCTGTGTTCCAGTTTGCACCCATTGCCCCTTGTCCTGTCACTGGTTGTCACCAGAAGAGCCTGGCTCCATCCTCCTGACACTCCCCCTTTCCATGTTGATCCCCAGGAATGAGTCCCCCCTCAGTCTCCTCTTGTCCAGCTCCAGAGCCCCAGCTCCCTCAGCCTTTCCTCACACGGGAGATGCTCCACTCCCTTCAGCATCTTGGTGGCTGCGCTGGACTCTCTCCAGCAGTTCCCTGTCCTGCTGGAACTGAGGGGCCACAGCTGGACACAATATTCCAGGTGTGGTCTCCCCAGGGCAGAGTAAAGGGGCAGGAGAACCTCTCTCGATCGCAGAGGGCACTGGGATGAACATATAGACATATACAATTTCCTTTTCTCTGAAGTCTAGACTAATTATTTTGGTATTTTGCATAAATTATGTACAAGCAGCACGGGGCATGAGGAGAGCGTCCATCACCTGTGGATGGATGCTCGGTCCTCACTGTGTCACCCCCACAGCTCTACTGAGCATCTCCGTGGGTGGCGACGTCTCTGCGTCTTGGTTTGCTTTTTCCTCCCTTTTTTTTGGTTCCTTCAAGGTGGAAAATGTCTCCGAATCCACCTCTGCCCACAGGCTGTGGGGATAATACTCATTTTTCTAACCACTCCAAAAGCGCCCCGATAACGAGCTGCAGCCCACGCTGCTTTCGCCGAGAGGAGCAGCGACCGGCCGCGAAATGCAAACCCGGCGTGTCCCACCGAGGTCCTGCATGGGGGCACATATGGGATCCTCATCCTTCATCTTCCTCTCTCCCCCAAAAATGCCAAGCCAGCCTCCCCACCCGCTCACAGGTGCCCCTTGAAATGTCAATTATTGCTTCTGTTTAATAAGTTAAATCCAACCCTTCCTCCTGGGGAGGGAAACAAGGAAGATGGAGGGTGATGACATTTCCCCCAAGCTCTCTAGATGTTGGTTTTTTCCTTATTAATGTCAAATCTTGCAAAATACACTCTTAAAAAGCCCGGAGCCTCCTGCATAGGCTCTGCTGCAGGACCTCTGGCTCATGGTGGGACAGGGACCTCAAGATGCTCCTGGTCTCCTCCGTGCTGGTGAACCGGGATTGAACTCTGCTGTGGTCATCCCTGGTGGGAGACGTGTCAAGGGAGAACCCACCAGCAACCGGCTGGGCTTCCTTGGCTGCCGCAGGAAACTCTTCTCGCAGACCGTATGTTCCGAGACCACAGACCAGACACAAAAATTTGTGTTCTTTGCCATAAATTGTTGTTTGTTTTTTGCGTCGCTGTTTGCGAGAGCGGCAGTGAAAACGGGCGGGCGATCGCTGTGTGAGCCCCTGAGTATTTCGGCATGCACAGATGTATTTAAAGCCCAAAAGGCAAGAGAATTTCCTCGTGCGCTCCGGATGAATTGAGGTTTGGAGGATTTTTAGGCTTTCTCTCCCTCTGCGGGGCTGGATGTGAAGTGGTTCTGGCTCAGTGGGGACCTGCTGGTCCCACCACTTTTTGCTCATCCCGCTTGGAAATGCAACAAACCCCCTTAGCGCTTCATTAATTTCTCTCTTTTTTTTACCCCACTCATCCCAGGGATGTGACCTCTGTGGACAACCCCACTGCAGAGTCGCTCCCCTTGTACTGGACCATCGGCTCCATCACACCCACTCCGATGCCTCCGGCACCATCAGCAGCTTGGCTCAAATGCTCTGGACCACTGTGGCAGCACCCGCGGCTCTCAGACTATGGTGCTTTCCCTTGCACCCCCTGGGATGAATCTCAAGGGAAACAAGGCAGCTGTGATGGAGAGATCTCGTGGTCCGTCCTTGCTCGGGGTCAGGTCGGGGTTACAACGCCAGCATTGTGCCGCTGGCCACACACGGCTGCCCACGCGGCTCCGCACAGCCGGATGCTGAGCACCGGCCACGGGCATGCCCCGAGCACCCTGGCGCCGGCGAGGAAGGGTCAGGGTGAAGCTCGGACACAACCTTGACTTGTTCCCAGGTCATGACAGTTTTGATGGAGCCCATCACATGCCTCCTTTCCCCAGGGCTGGGTGCTGCGATGGCGGTGGAGCTGGGATGTGCAAGTCGTGCCCTGGGCACTGGCGTCAGCCCAGGGTGTTGGAGAAGGTCACCAGCAGAGGGTCACCACCCTCAGTTTTGGGACAGCTGGGTGAGATGCTGGCAGCTGGGTTGGCTAAAATACTGCATGCCAAAATGATATAGGGCACAACTGATCTGTTTTCAGTCATCTCCCCATTGCCCTGTGCCTCAGTTTCCCATCTATGAAGCAAAAGCCCAATCCCACCTCCTTGCCTTGCCCCCCAGGTCCCTCCACCACTCCTCATCAGACTCATAAGGGAAGCAGCAATTTTCCCCACAAAGCAGACCTGTGGATCCTAAAGCCTTTATTTCTTCATTTCCCTGGCGTCTGGGTACCAGTGCTCAGGCTGTATGAGCTGTATCTGTGCATGTGTGTGTGCATACAGCGCTGCTGAACCCCATCCCAGCACCTTGACAAGCTGATTTTGGTCGTCCTGTTCCCGGAGGTGACAGCTGGTGCTGTGGGGTGAGGTGGGAGCCGGCACCAGGGCGGTTTTGGCTGAGCTGTGGGGGAAGCGGCTGAGCTCGAAGCCCCTTTGCCACGGTAGAGCGTACGGCGGCAGGGACTGACGCGGCTTTCTTAGAAATAAGTCTTTGCTGGGGGTAAAACCGGTGGGTTTGCTAAACCAGCAGCGCCTGGGTGGTTCTGTGGCTCACAGGCAGCGGGTGCAGGTGCAGGTTGCTGTACCTGTGCTTTGTTTGGGAGCTGCAGCAGATGCCCTGAGGCTGGGGCTGTGTTTGCAACAGCAGCAGGAGAAATGTTATGATAAAGGTTGATTTTGTGGATCACACGGGGATGGTGACCAAGACCAGACACCCCAGCTGTGCCCAAGGAGCTCAAGACCACGTTCCTGGGGGGGTTCAGCTGTGATTTAGGGAAGATGGGGTAAAAAAGCCCCATCCACAGCCTCCCCCAATTAGTGCTGATGAAGCATGCTTGGTCAGCATGTAAATCAGTGCAGCTGAATCACAGCTCCCATCTGGTGCCTAAAGATTTGAGGAGTGGGAAGACACCTTAAAAGGACCTTCCCCTCCTTTTCATCCTCCTTTTTCTCCCCATCCACGTTAGCAGGACCTAAGCCAGGAAGGGGCTGGGACCCTCATACCTTTCCTGTGGGGAAGGAGCCATTAAATCCCAAAAAAAGAGCCTGAAAAACCCCGAATATTGCCCAAGGGTCTTGTAGGGCTGAAGTGGGTGGGGATGGCAAGTGGGATGCTGCTGGGCTGAGCCCCCCTCTTTGCTATAACCATAGTGGAGACCAGGGAACCACGTCCCCCTGTTGCTGGGGTGAGTGTTGCTTTTCTCTTTCCTTTTGTGCCACCTCTGTCCCCTCCACCACTCTGAAACCCCCATTTTTCCCTCCACTCTTTGCTTAAAAGCGGCAAACAAGCAGTTTTCAGCCACAGTAAATAGGATAAACTCTCTCTTCTTTCTCTTTTTAACCCCAAGAATGCTGCAGGAATCTGTGATGTCTCGGCTGATAACATCTCAGTACACCCGACCGCTGACATCCATCAGATGAAAAACCTCAATGAAAAATGACAGTGGCGGGTGGCAGGGCCTGGCCACACCACCCCCTCTAAATACCCCAATACCCAATATCTTCTGCCTTGGGTCCTATTTGCCTGTGGGTTTTGGTTGCTCAGGGTTAGTTTGCGTTTGTTTTACTCCATCAGAGAGCTCCCGGTGCTTTTTTCTTATGAGAAGGAAAAAGAAAGAAAGAAAAAGACAAATATCATCTTGTGTTTCAATTTGACATTTCTTCCCATTTAGGGAAAATTAATCTCTGAGGGTGATAATGGCAAATTTTCTATGAGAAAACCCAGCAGCCCCAGGCAAGGCAAATTCCGATGGCGTGAGCACCCGTTGGGTGCTGGTGTTTCTGTGGTCCAGCATCTTGATGTTCTCACAGAAATTTGCTGTAGCTGTATTACTGGATCAGCCTTATTTACTAATATATATATATATATATACACATACATACACATATATATATACACAAAAATTATCTGCTGTTATTTGGACATCAGCCATCCCACTGCCTTCCTCCTCTTCCTCCTCCTCCTCCTCCCCAGCCCTTTCCACCTTCCCCGGTTCCCCCTCCGCAGCCAGTGCTGTTTATTCTGCCGCATGTGCTTCAGATTTTTGCTTAATACTAATTCACATAAAATCCCTGTGAAGAAGAACCACCCATCTACACATATGGAAACAGTCTCGGCACGCAGTCCCCGTACCCAGCTGGGAGCCGGGAAGCCGTGTACAGCTCAGAATTAGGCTCCAGACAAGTGGTGAATGTGGGAGAAAAGGCAGTTAAAAGGAGAAAACCACGGCGTGTAAATGGGTTTATTACTTCAGTCACCCAATTAGGAATCTACGGGCTCTCTTCTTCGTTTCTTCTAAGGCAACAATATAATTAATTAAAGAGAAATGTCTCCTCCGCTCCCGTCTGTCACTCAGCCACGAGTCCATGAGAGCGCCCTATGAACCGCCAACTAAAAACCCTAAAATTAAACTATTTTTTAAAAATATAAAGGGGGGGGGAAGGGGAACCCAACCGTAACCCCATCACCCCGAAGCCGCAGTGATATCACCGGCCGGTTGACGCCACGAATCAGGTGACGCCGCTCTGCGCCCAGCGGATGCCGAACCGGCGGCTCCGCCGTGCCGACCACAGAACCACCAGCCAGCCGAGCTACCTGCACCGCCGGTGGGGTTTTCCTCTTCCTCCCCCTCGCTGCCACCGCTCCCATCCCTCCTCTTCCTCCCCTGCACCAGCTCTGCCGGGATACGGGGCGAGGGCGATGGCTTCCAACAGCATCTTCGACTCCTTCACCACCTACTCCTCCGCTTTACTGCGCGGTGAGTACAGACCAGGCTGTTTCGTTCCTTGGCGGCAGGAAACATCATCAGGCTTTGTATTTATTTTGTTGATATTTTCTTGCAAAGAAGCAAACGGGTTGTAATGTGGCTTTGCTGGCACCTCACCGGGGTTTTGTCCAGGTTTGGTGGGTGGTTTGCTCTCAGTTTATTCCTGTTCTCCTGCACAATTGCAGCACTGGGAAGGGTCGGGGCTGAGTGGTGCTGGGACCCATTTGGAGTGTTTGTCCGAGTTGTGTGCAGCCCGAGGTGCCGCACGGCGGGAGCAAAATTCTGCAGAAATGTGAATTGCTTCTAAAAAGAAACAGGTTTGCAAGGGGAGAAGAGCGATGGGAGATTAAGGTTGCATTCAAGCTTAGTATTTTAAGCATTTAGTTATATTAATACTCTAAATATGAAAACACACGGCAACTGTGTATAGTGCCTTGCTAAATAGGTAACTTCATTACCTGCATCACCGCGTCTCCTTGGCTTTGAGTCTTCTGAGAGGCAGCAGAAGGAGCCAGGGATAGGGATGGAGATGGGATGGGGTTCAGTCCAGACCAGCTTCCCCATCCCATCATGGACAAACCGTGCCAAAGCACAGGAAAAGCAGACAAAATATCTTAATGCCCTCCGCTCGGAGGTGGTGGCATTATAAATGTGTCCTTTGTACTCCGCGCAGCTAATTAAAGGCAGTCCTATGGCAAGGAAATAAGAGAAGTTTATAAAAAACATTTGCATGGTTCTTTTTAATCTATACTTTGCCCTCCGCAAGCCAGATGAAGAAATGCTGGGGTTTAACTGGGCCTGCTCGTTTAAAAATACAAAGAGAGCGAGCAGCAGAAATATCACGTCTTGTATGCAATTTCCATACAAATAGGAACTCATAAAAGCAATAAATATCTTTGTTTCAGACATAATTTTGTCTTAAATGGGGGGAGAATTAAATGATTGCACCAAGCATGGAGTGTGGCCAAATGGTGAAACATTTGGTTAGTATTAGGACAAGAAATCCTTGTTTTCTTTAAGGAGCGCAGTGTGTCTTCTCCTGCCCAGTTAGATTTGGGTGAGTGCTGCAAAACATCCACGAACGTTCATTTAAATTCCTCACAGCTTTGGGGGATTCAACCGCATTCATGGGTTTTGTTTGCTTTTCTGGGCATATCCATGAAAATGGGTGTTTGTTTGCACAAATATTTAAGGAATGAAAGGAAAAATCCCAAAGGTATTCACCAGATAGCTTGGAAATGTTGGGGTTTTTTGGATGGAAAAGGGATTTTTTGGCTTTTCAGTGGGTGGGTGAAGACGTCCCACGTGAGAGATCAGCACCAATCGCGTCTCGCTCGCACCAGATTCCTATATTGGTAAAATATCTGGCGGGGACTGAAGTACATTTTCTTCCACTCAATGGTTTTGGGGTTAGAAACCCCATTTTTGGGCTGCCTTCACGCCTCCTCCCTTCTCTTGGAGACCAGGTGTAAGATAAACTGGGCTGAACTGGGAGGACGCTCCCCAGCAGCTGAACCCCATGGTCAGTGTCAGCTCAAACTCCCAGTGCAGCACATGGGACGTGACCGACCCACGGCCATGGGGCTGCCAAACAGTTTTATATCCTTCTTTTGTGCAAGGAGAAGAATAACGGTGTGTTTTTGTGCTCCATCCGTGGCTCAGCTCCCGGGTCTGGCCATGCCCTCCTGGACCTCTGGAGCTTCCATCCTGGTGGTAGCCGGTTGCCTTTAAGTCATCAAACCACAAATGTCACATCCGTGAGTCAGTTCTTTGTTACCGATGTCTATCGGGACGGGGATGCCTCAGCCATGGGGGCTGGTTTCTCAACAGCCACCACTGTGTTTTCCATGGAAACCTCTAAGGATGCTCCATGGGGTGTGATGCTCCGTTGGGTGCGATGCAGCTCGGATGTTCTCGCTTCTCTTGGCTGAACATTGGGAGTAATTTTTGCCCCAAGCTGAGTCCTTGCTGGTGGCACATCCTGGCTCCTCTGCTTGGGGTGTCCGTGCTGGGCTTGTTTGCCCCTTCCCAGCTCAGGCTGCTGATATTTGACGTTTTTTCCTTGGTTTTTGTAGACCTAAAAGCACATGGGAACAGCCCATAAACCATCACTGTCTGTCCACACTCCCCAGTGAAAACAAAAAAGCGCTAACGCACTTATTTTGCCTCTTTCTCCACCATGTTGGTGTCCTCATGGGCAGCTGCCCTCACCCCATAGCTTCCCCAGGTGGCTTCATACCCCTGCACGGGAGGCAAAGGGCACTGAGCCTTGGTCCTGGCACCCAAAGAGGGAATTTTGCCATTTATTTTGCAAATGCACCAACGTGGGCACGCTCTCAGCCCTGTTTGGCCACGAGGTTGTGCTCAGCGCTGCTCTGAAGGAACTGGGACTGATCCTAGGGTTTAGTCCCGGCTTTGCTGCTTCTCCTGGGCTCCCCTGGTCCTCGCCTCCAGTTGATCATGGCAAGTTTCCTCCTGGCTCTGCACCTTGTTTTTCAGACTTGCTAAAAGGAGCGGGTGGTCCATGTGGGCACAGGGAGACCTAAGGGTCCCTGCTGGCCCTGCGCAGCCTTGTTAGCTTAATGACCAGGCAGTGTTCTGCCTAAAGCAGGGAGTGTGGGGGCTCAGGGGGTCCCTGCAGAGTGGCTCAATCCCCAGGGATTCATGGGGATCACAGTCCCACACTGGGCAGCCTTGCCTGGGTGTTTGACATCTCCCTGAGAACATTGTCCCATGGGGACCCACCCCATCCCCAAAACATGGCAGCTCAGATGGACAAACTGACTCGACCTGCCCCAGCAGATGCTGGAGGAGGAGCAGGAGGAAGCCGGTGCTGGTCACCTTTGGCTTCTGAAAGCGGGTGATGCTGATGACTGTCGTTTCTTCTCGGGAAGGTCACTGCGTCCGCACCGTTCCCCGTTTGCCACCAGCACGTGTTAGTCAGAGTTTCGCAATTGCTGTGTTGGGGGCTGCGAGCTCAGGTTGGCACCGCACACGGGGGCTGGAGCATCCCAGGCACAGCATGGCTGTCCCGCTGTCCCCTTTGCACCCCAGTGCTCCGGCTGTTCCCCAGCACAGTGCTGTCCCCAGAGATCCCGGGGGTGGAGGACACAGGGACCCCCGTTCCGTCCCAGCGCCATGCACACACTGGCTCACGTGCCGGGGGCTGGCAGGCAGCACCACGTGGCCACAAATCTGGTTTGTCTCCATTCACCCTCCCCTCGTGTGCTCGGAGCTCAGTGGCTCCTGATTGACTGTCAGTGGCTTTGCCTCTTCCAAAGGAACCCCGCTGGCTGGTGGCATGTCCTTTATTTCTTTTTTTAAATATATTTTTGTGTGTGTGAACTGGTATAAATCCATTGTCTCTCATCACCTTGTTATGATCTAATAGGAGCAGAGAGGCAGTGGCATTCCCCTTTGCTGAGAACTTTAATTCGTGATGATTTCTTAGACTTGATCTCCTCCGATATGTCGTCAGCATTTGCGGTCCACTGTTTTGGCCACATACGGTTTGGGAAACAAAGAATGAGCTGGATGTTTGCAGGCTCAGATCCACACATGGCCAGCATTAGGAGCAAGAATGCGACTTCCCATCTGAAGCAAAGGGCCACACGGTAAATATTCCCCAAACGTGGCTGAGCAACGGAGGGGAGAACATGGGAAAACCTGCCGGGAGGTCCCAGTGCCATTGGGGTGCTGGCAATGGGGGTTACTTGGGGCTGAGGATGCGCATCCCCTCTCCCTCTTGCTTCAGGGTCCTTTTGTGTCCCTTTATTCTCCTGGGTATCGCCAGGGTGGGAAGAAAATGTTGCTGTGGGGTGATGTCCATTAGATGTGCAAGTGATGCAGGATCCGAAGGGATGAGCTCTGGCATTTCCCATCACATTTGCCTTGGCTTCTGTGCTTCAGCGCTGATGTGCCAGGGATGGAGCCGGTGCAAAGGCTGGGGCTGAATCCTCACTCCTGACCCTTTCATCCCAGAGATCCCAGCAGGCTTTACCTTCAATTCTTGACCCAAAAAATACCATTAGCCTTGCCTTGTCACTGGTAAAACCTCCACGGACCTCGTGGTGAGGCTGATGTCTTGCTGGATGGGGATTCGGGATGTTATTCCCTGATTCTGCGATTCAATGATTCTGTGCTGTGGGGAAGGTGCAGGGAGCTGAAGGAAAAGCTTCTGTTCAAGGTGGGGATGTGCCCTGTGCTGTAAAAGGGGAGATGTTGGGGTGCACCAGGCTGGGGGTGCCAATGGCAGCACCTGGGGTGGCAGCGCTGGCTGGGAGGGAAAAGTAACCAAAGATGTGCTGCAAATCTGGTACAGTGCCCCCCGTTATCTGCAGGTTACTGTCCTTTTCTGGAGCTTGGGGAAGCATCCCCAGCATTAGCACCAGCTGAAAACACAGATACTTTGCAAACACTAGTTTGGGTGTTGTACGGAGCATCGTGATGCACCGATAGCCTAAAGCAACACCCAAACCAGCCACGACGGCGGTTTGCAAGGTGCCAGCACAGCCTTTGACCGCAGCGTCATCCTCCTCGGCTCATCTTGCTAAAAACGCTTTAATTTTTTAAAAATTCTTATTATTTTTTCAAGAAAGTGGGACAAGCGACGCGTCTGCAGTCTGGGGGTATTTTCCATAACATAAACATATTAAATAGAAAAAGGAAAATAAAAAAGAAACAATGATTTTCCATTCCCACTGGAAGCAGCGAGGGCGTTTGGAACATGAGGAACGTATTACTCAAGCTATTGTAAAATAAAATATAAAACCAACCAAAATAGGATGAGAAGGGAGAGAGAAGGGATGGGAGACACTAAAAAATGGGCTTTTTTTCAACAAGCTCCGTAGTGCAGGAGGACTCGTAGATCCCATTTGCCTCTGGGATGGCAGGGATAAGAGGGTTTGTGTTTCCATTTGGGGTGATGCAACATTTGGCGCCGTGGGCGGTTTGGCCTTGTAACCAGGAGCCATTGGTGTGTGGAACCCGTGTCCCCAAGGGGAGCCTGACCAGAGGAGCCACCTTCCAAAGGTCTTTTCTCATGGTAATGATGAGATTTAGGGCTCCGGCTGCTTTTTCACTTCTTTGGTCGCAGCGTGTGTGTGTTTATGGGCGCTCTATTGGGCTGTGATTTCACAAGGCAGCATGGTTTGTGTTAAAATAGCTTCTAAAAACAAATCACAACAAAATGGCAGGAATGAGGTTAGCGCACAACCCTGGGCCCAAGTCTGCCCTGGCTTCTTGTACCTCCTGGGTCCTGGCCAGGGCTGGGTCTGGCATGGGGACAGACAGACAGACAAAGGCTGCTGCAAACCCTCTGTGTGCCGGTGGCGAATGTGCCAGTGCCCGTGATTGTGGTCATTAAAAAGGCGCTCGGTGTGTTAACGAACCTTGGTTGGGGCTTTGCAAGAGGTTTCCCGGGTGCAACCGCAGGATGGAGCCGACAGCGCGGGGTCCGCGTGCCCGTCAGAGGGGTGATGGTTAATTACTGCTCCTCCTGCGGCTGGAGGCTCATGCATTGACATTGAGTTTGCAATGAAGGGGAGTTTTCTTGGAGGAAAACCTCAGCAAACGGCTGGAGCGGTTGCTTTCTGTTCCCTGGAGCAAACATGCAGGTTATTCCCAGGAGGGACACATTTCCCAACCAGCAAACAGCCGATAGCCGGGCTGTGTTGGGAACATCCCCAGCTGTAGCTCCGTTTCATTCCCACTGAGAAGCCAAAAAGCCAGGGAGGAAGCTACTCTCAATTACAAATACTAAAATCTCCCGCAAAAACTGCCTATTATTTCCATTGCTCTTCGTGCCGCTTACAAAATACTTAAAGGACTCTTGCTCCCCGCATCTCATGCTCAGTGATGGTGGATGTGAGCGAGTGGCAAGAGGATGGTGGAGCTGGGAGTGGGGCCACACGTCGATGGGGTGCACGGAAAAAATGGGGAGAGTGTTTCTTCCCAGCCTGGCAGACATTAAATGCCAGACACAGGCTGTGCTGTTTCCCTTTAAACTGGAAGCATATGCATGGAGATGATTCCAGGACAGAGCACGGTGCCGTGATTTCAGTGACTTGAAGTCAGGAATAAACCACTTAGCGGGGATTTGGGAAAGGCCATGCTGTTTTCCCTCATTAGGAAGGAGAAAGTGCCAGCTAGAGAACGTAAAGACTAAATCAGACACGCTGTTCCAAAATAAAGCCCTTGTTCTGCAGGTCCTTTACACTGCGCTGCATTTTAACTGGCCCCTTTTGTGCCCAATTATGTTGAACCTTGTAATTAAACACCTTTTTTTTTTTTATTAGCCTTGTGTTGGTTTGGAAAATCTCTATTGAATGAGTGAGCCTACCATTTTGTTTCCATAAAACTCAGCAAAACTGGCAGGCGGGGAGGAGTCCTGGTCCCTGCTGGGTGGTGGGACACCCACCAGCATCTCAGCCCCGTTCCATGAGGGTCACAGAATCCCAGACTGTCAGGGGTTGAAGGGCCCTGGAAAGCTCATCCAGTGCAATCCCCCCATGGAGCAGGAACACCCAGATGAGGTTACACAGGAAGGTGTCCAGGCGGGTTGGAATGTCTGCACAGAAGGAGACTCCACAACCCCCTGGGCAGCCTGGGCCAGGCTCTGCCACCCTCACCCCAACAAGTTTCTTCTCAAATTTAAGTGAAACCTCCTGTGTTCCAGTTTGCACCCATTGCCCCTTGTCCTGTCACTGGTTGTCACCAGAAGAGCCTGGCTCCATCCTCCTGACACTCCCCCTTTCCATATTGATCCCCAGGAATGAGTCCCCCCTCAGTCTCCTCTTGTCCAGCTCCAGAGCCCCAGCTCCCTCAGCCTTTCCTCACACGGGAGATGCTCCACTCCCTCCAGCATCTTGGTGGCTGCGCTGGACTCTCTCCAGCAGTTCCCTGTCCTGCTGGAACTGAGGGGCCACAACTGGACACAATATTCCAGGTGTGGTCTCCCCAGGGCAGAGCAGAGGGGCAGGAGAACCTCTCTGACCTACTGACCACCCCCTTCTAACCCACCCCAGGTACCATTGGCCTTCCTGGCCACAAGGGCCAGGTCCAGCAGGCGCTGAGCAGCTCAGACCCCAGGATGCAGCTGAGGTTGCATTTTGCAGATGAGATCCCCTCTCTCCCCGCAGAGCCGCCTGCTTGTTCGAGACCAAAAGCCGGTACCGTTTTGTTTGGGCAAGTTCTGCATTTCTCTCATCTCCAGCCCAACGTGCTGCTCACTGAACCGCCGCACTTCCCGGGCTGTCGTCTGGGCTGGGGCGAGGAGCCTGCTCGTGGGCTGCCCCAGGCAGACAGACACCTCCTGCTTCCCTATGAGCTTTTCTAAGAAACTTCTGCAAAATAAATAAATTAATTAAATATGAGCTCATGCTGATGGGGTTTGATGGAGACGAGCAGGCGCGGTTCCCTTTCCAAGCTGCTGGAGATGGATGAGGAGCAGTGGCTTAACAGCAGTTCCTAAATAACGTCACGTTTGATTTGTCTGAGTTCATAGCCAGAAACCAGAAAAGTACCTTCTGCGTCGTTTTTAGTCTGCGACTAATTCATCCAAGTCGGGGGTTTGTTCTGTGCCGAAAGAGATGCGTAAATGTTGGGTGAACTCGCAAGCTGAACCATGTTGGGGGGTTATTTTCTTGAGCTACTCTACAACTACCAAACTCGCACCAATAAGAGTCTTTACAGAAGGGCAAATATAAAAGCAAAGGCTTGCAATGGAAAAAAGAATCCAAGGGAGGAGCAGAAGCGACACAACCCAGAGCCCATCAAGTCAAAGCGGCCCTGCTGCGAAACAGCATCACCCAGAGTTATTCATAGAAGTGAAAGCAGTGAATAATCACAAAGGGCGAATGAACCTGGAAAATATGGTGTGGGCCTGCAGGACAATTTGCAACTGGAAGAGGCCGGTTTTCTCAGAATTACTTTGCTGTAGATGAGTCGTTGACAGCAGAGTTTGAGGCCAGCATGTTGCATTGACAGAAAAGTTTGGGGTGAAATCCCATTGCAAAGGGGCTGCCTGAACCTCATCTGTATCTTCTGCTTTGAGCTGCAAGGCAGAGGCAATGGGCTGTGTGTAATGGGGATCTGATGGGCAAGACTGAGGAGCAAACGAGGTGAGGTGAACCTGGGGTGATGACTGAAAGCAGAGCTGGGGGATCTGCCCAGGTTGGCAAGAGAGGTGGTGGATGAACCATCCCTGGAGACATCCCAGGCCAGGCTGGACGGGGCTCTGAGCACCCTGAGCTGGTGAAGATGTCCCTGCTCATGGCAGGGGGGGCACCGGGTGACCTTTGAAGGTCCCTTCTACCCCAAACCATTCTATGATTCTATGTTTGGTGCAGAGCTCACAGCTTCTTTGGGCTCCATTGCTCCATTTGATCCCATTCTTCCCATCCCTGACCTTACCCTTCAAACATCATTTTTGGCGACTTTTCCAAACCGTTCTCTTGCTGGAGAACAACTATCAGCCACCCCGCGCTGGTGCTGCTCTGCAAAGCTCGTCTGCCTGCAGACGAGTGGGGAAAACCCTCGTGTGGATGAAAGCTGCTGGATTAAGCACATTTATAAACCGCACATTTATAAAAAACCTCCTATGATGTGCTTCCCTCCCAACCCACTGTCTCTGCCTCCATCAGAGCTCAGCGTAAATGGGGTGAAAACCTCAGGGGGATGATGGGGAAAGCACTGGGGCTGAGGCAGGAGAGGCCGAGATGCTTGTGCTGGTGATTCTCCCAGCGAGATGTCATGGACTGAGGTTTTGGGGTGAAACTCTCCACCTCCAGCAAGAGAATATTCCAAGAAAGGTCTTGGAAATTAGGCAAAGCTGCCGTGAGGCATCTGTGCTGCTCTGTGGTCAGCCAGGGTGAGACAGCGCGACCCCGTCATCCTCTTCAGAGCAAGATGTCAGTGATGCACAAGGCCACCGCGGGAAGCACATCTGTGGGCTGCCTGGATAAAGGGGTGTCCGTGGCTCTCCAATCAGTGGGTGCCCTCGGGGTGACCGGGCTGGGTTCCCTCTGCGATGCTGATGTCCCACAGGGAAGTTAAACGGAGATGGTGTATTTGCGCTTACCTGCAAAGCTGCTTTTGCTGAGACGTGACTTTAAGGCAGTCTATCAGAGCTGACCCAAAAGGGAAATTGGAGTTCCCTGTCTGACGCCAGTGCCGTTGCAGGCAGCTGACAGCTGTCCTGCCCTCCCGGGGGGGACAAATACACATTTCTGCCCCCACATCCAAGGGGTACTTGCAGATATTTCAGCCCCAAATCAGCAACAGCTGAACCTTTAGCCAACAGCCCTTTGCAGGGAGGTGGGTGTGGGAATGCGAGTGGTTCTCGAGGTTCACTTGCTTCACGTTTGACTTCCCCAAAGGGACAGCTCGGCAGCCAGAGCCCCGCACGGCGTCGCTTCACCCTGCCCGGCTCGAGCACGTACCCCGGCCACTGCTCCGGTGCGTGGGTGCAAGACCCTTCCCCGAGGGTCCCTGCAAGCCCAGGGGCACTGAGAACCCATTTGATACCCAGCATCACCCCAACATTTTGGGCCAGGCTGTAGAGAACAGCAGTGAAAAATGCTCTTTACGAAACCCTCTTGCACATTCAACAGCCGGACAAGGGTGTGAGATCAATTTTTCTCCCCCTACCAGGGATGGGGACGAGTGATGGGGCAGTTTTTCAGTTCAGAGCTATTTTCCCAGACAAGAAATGGCTTTCTGTAGCCTTTCCGTGTTGCACGTGTGCAACAGCAGCTCAGCACGTGCCGGAGGATTTCCCTGCGCCGCAGTGCCCTGCCTGGGAGCCCTTCCGTGGCAGCAGCTCCTCTCCTCGAAATCAGAAATCACACCGTGTTTTTCTGCGCCCACCCTGTTGTACTTTTCTCGTCGTCATGTGCCTTTTGGTTCCTCTTTCCGCCATCCAGACGTTTCCCCTTTTTCTTTCCTTTGGAATTTTTTTTGTTTGTCCCTCTGTCGCGTTTTGGGTTTTGGGTCCTGGGCTCTGGTGGGACGGGCGCTGCCCATGGCCCTGGCGCTTGGTCCCTTCCCTCGTGTTCTCAGCTGGTTCCATGAGCTCCAGGGAAGTTCTGCCCAGGGGCCGCAGGAGTCCCATGAAATACTCGCCACAACTTCAACCATCCACCTTCCAACGTGGGGAACAGACAGGTTGGAGATGTCTCCCTCATTCCCCATAGGGTCTGGCACGAGCCTTCACGCTCCCCTAAAGCTCCTCCAAAACCCCCAAAGAGAGAAACTTCCATGAACTTGGGTAGCTCTGAACAAAGCCCAACGTTTCCAGTTGTATTATCCACCTTTGGGCATTTCTGGAGGAGATGGGATGTCCTTAGGTGCTCCATAACCTTTACATGAATAGTTCCTTTTCTCTGCATAAGCACATTCTTAAAGGAGCATTGTGCTTTCATTCTCCACTTCAACCGTCGTACTTCTCTGTTCACTTGTTTAAATCAAGCATAAAGCTCGAACTGTTCTTTGAATATTTATGACTAGTTTTTATCTCATGCCATGCATACAAAACATACTTGATTTCTTTCCTAAAAGTTTTTTCAAGTGCAAAGTTTTAAAAACATGTGGCTTTTATTGCAGGCAGGAATGAATAACAGCATTCCACCAGTAACCACATTAAATGGAACAGTAATATTCATATGCGTAAGGGCAAAAGCTGCCTTGTTTCCTATTTGCAGTTGAACTCTGAAATTAATTAAGAACTAAGAGGATCTGACAGTCATTAGGATCTTTTAAGAAGGAGTGGAAGTGGCAGATGGGACCCACGCTCCAAAAAGCTCAGCCATGCTATCAATAGCACAGAGGATGTGAGCCCCGAACATGCTTCTCTTTGTCGGGCTCTTGTGGGGAGAGGAGAATCGTGGTCCCGAACAATGAAGAATGGCACTTTCGTGACTTCAGAACCGCAGGATTCACGTCAATCGCACTCGTGCTCCCAAGTCACTTCGCAGTGTTTGCAAACCCCATCTCATCCCCTCGGCGCTGCACAGGCTCAGGGGTTTGTGCTACACCCAGAGCACAGGGCGCTTGCCAAGGGCTGGTGCTGGGGTGCGGTGGGTCCTGGCTCCCCCAGGTGCTGTCTATAGGGATGATAAATCCCCCGACAGCAGCAGCATCACTCCCAGTTCACCCCGGTGGGTGCGCCTGGGGCTCACCGCTCTGGTCCCCCCGTGGCCGAGGGTGCGTGTGTGGGTGCAGGCGAGTGTGGAGGTCTCCTTGGGGATGCTGATTTAAGTGAGGACTGGTCATTAAATACACCAGTATAAAATGGGGAGAACTGGGAGGAGAGCCAAGCTGCAAAGCCGTCAGAAGAGTCAGCGACCACTTCTCTGGCTGTGGCCATTTCTAATCCTTCAGGTGATGGCGAAGGAAACCTGGCCCCAGGTAACCAGGTGGGAACCTCAGGTTGATTTTCCCAGAGAACAACATTTCATGCCAGAATCCCAAACTCCCACTAGAGTCCTCCTCCTGCTGCCCCAAGCAAGGATCCTGGACGCCAGGCGCCAGGGCTGCGGATGCAGACAGCAAGGTGGAATCGGCCAGCCGTGGCTCCCGTGGGATTAATGGCTGTCCCAGCTGGGGATTTGGTGTCAAGCTGCAGCCCTGGCCCTGGAAGCGGGTGCTGAGAAGGGTTTCCCCGGCTGCGGGTGTCGCCCTAGCCCGGGGCGCAGCGGATGCCGAGCTGAGCCTGGTGCAGCTCTGCTGGAGTCGTCAACAGGCTGGTCTGGCAGCTGGTCCCTCGCCCGAGCGCAGGCTTCCCCTGATTTATGTCTGGGGCAGCCACTGCTTTTCCCCCCCCAGGTTCCCCCTTATTTCTTCCCCAAGCCCTGCAGCTTCCTCCTGCAGGAACCTCCGCCTGCAGCGCCCGTAATTGCCCCATGGGAGCCCCTTTTAGCGGTGACACTCAGGGGTTAAAAATTGTCACCATCGCGCACCCCATTGGACCCAGCATCTGTTGTTTGATTTATGAATGAATAGCACGCTCCCTCCCTGCATGCTGCTCTCAGATCCCCTTCACTTAACTGCAAAATAGATCCAGACACCCGCATGGCCCTACTGAGCGCCGTGCTCCTGAGAGGGCTGAGGCAGAGTTTGCGATGAATTTTTAATAGAAAACTTCCTATAAGCCTCCACGCTTGCTTCCTTGCCGTCGAAACGAGCGGCTCTGCTGCTAAATAGCAGCTCAAATGAATTAAAAACTACAGAGGAGCCTGTAAGGGAAGCAATCCCAGAGACTAATGATTTAAAGAGCCGCTGACCTCCCTGCGATGTGAACAGTAGCTTTTAAGGATTTGAAAAGAAGCCCATGCAAATCCTGGGTGTTATACTCTATTAATCTCCTCTGGAGTGCAGAAAGGGTGGCAGAGGAATAATCCCCACACATCGATGTCTCCTGGTTTGTGCAGGACGAGAGCAGCATGAGCTTTTCCCCCAGTTTGACACTCTGAATCCTGCTGTGCTGAAAAGGATAATTCAAATGAAAGGTAATTCCCGCAGGGCACAGTGTTGTGTCCCCACAGCCCAGGGATGGTTTTGCTTACCTTTGCAGAAGCAGCTGCTGAGTTGCTTTGCTGGGCTCTGCACCTCTGGGGTCCATCAGCCGATTTGGGGTTGGAGGGAGCCCAGTTTGCCACTGCTCTGTGTTTTGGGTCTCATTTTATATCTCTGCAAGTCAGCGACTGGCTTTGCCCCTATGCAGTGGAGAAGTTCAGAGCCACGCAAAAGGTTGTGGGGGTGAATCTGCTTCTCATCACCCCAAAAAACAAGTCAGGGTGGGAGTGTAGAGAGTGCTGGAGTGAGCAGCTTTTGGGAGGGAGCAGGACATGACACCTGCACAGCTGGGAATGCACTGGGGACTGACTCCAAGTACTTTGGGTGGGTATTTGGATGCTGCTTGGCTGACACCCAAGTGATTAAATTAGCTGTCTTTTCTAACGGGATGCTCCCAGTATAAAACAGGATCAGAGGAATGCGTGGATGGCTGGACTGTGAGTGGACACTAAGCAGTTAAAGCAGCCGAAGAAGGAAAGGCAGGGAATGGGGAGCTGGACACGGGCATCGTGCTGCAGGGAGGCAGCTCTGCCCTGCTGGGACCGAGCCCATCACCTGATGGGGACTTGCAGGATGAGGGGAGCAGCCATGGCGGGGCAATACCTGCCCGTACAGGGACACCCGCCCTGCAGCTCAGAATCACAGAATCACACAGAATCCCAGAATGTCAGGAACTGGAGGGGACCTGGAAAGCTCATCCAGTGCAATCCCCAGGAACAGGAACACCCAGATGAGGTTACACAGGAAGGTGTCCAGGTGGGTTGGAATGTCTGCACAGAAGGAGACTCCACAAGCTCCCTGGGCAGCCTGGGCCAGGCTCTGCCACCCTCACCCCCAACAAGTTTCTTCTCAAATTTTAATGGAACCTCCTGTGTTCTAGTTTGAACCCATTGCCCCTTGTCCTGTCACTGGTTGTCACCGAGAAGAGCCTGGCTCCATCCTCCTGGCACTCCCCCTTTCCATATTGATAAACATTAACAGCTCCCGGGCCGGGGGGTGACCGGGTGACATCCCCAGGACTGCGCAGGGAGGGCGAAGGCGGAGTAACCCCCGGGGGTCGGTTCAGCAGCGGGAAGAGGCAGCAGCGGCAGCGTCTTGCAGAGGGCCGGGGGGGGGTCACAGCGGCCGGGCCGCCCCGTCGCTCCCGCCCCGTCGCGGAGCAGCCACGGCGGAGCCTCGGCGACAACTACCGGCCGCGACCCGCACTGCAGCGCATGCGTGATGTGTCCATCCGCGCATCCCTCCGTGCGCCCTCGCCTCCGGGGGAACCGGGATGGGGGTACCGGGGTGGGAATGTGGGACCCTCGAGCAAACGCCGGCGTAGGGCCGCGACAGCCCGGACCAGCAAGTCCTCCCCGCCCGCAGCTCTGGCCCCTGCTCCGGGTTTAGCGTGAGTCCCCCACGCTGCTGAACGGGGGGTGAGAAATAGAACTAAACCCGGCGGCCGCTTTCGCCTAAAAAGGGCAGGATTTCAGCGCCGGTAACTGCGGGAGACGGCCCGACACGCGGGGCTGGCGGCCGCCCCACCCCGGGCATCGCCGCCCCCCGGGGCTGCTTGGGCTCGGAGCCGCCGCCGGCACCGGCTCGACGGACCCGGCTCGGCCCCCCGGGGGACCGGCACAGCCCCCGCGGTGCCCCGCTTGCTAACGGGGCGTTGTAGCGAGGGAACCCCCCGCTCCTCTTAGTTAAATATATGTATATATTTATATCTATTTTTGTTTTTCTTTTGGACAAACACGGGCTTTTTCTGGGTCTTGCGAGCAGCGGGATGCGGAGCCCGACCCGGGTTCTCTCCACCGGGCACTGCGGCTTGCGGAGGAAAATGTTTCATTAGTTTGTGGAGTGGGTTCAGGAAAAGGAGAAGTTTTTTTGACGTTGGGTGTTTTGTTCGTTTGTTTTAAGGAAAATTGCGTTTCATACCGCGCAGCACGGAGCCGGGAACGTTGCGGCCCGGCCGGCTCCGCTCCGACGGGTCGTCCCGGTCCCTAAACACCACCGGCGGAGCTCAGCCCCGTCGGGAAAGGGCCGGGAAGCGCGGGCAAAGAAACCTCCGTCTCACTTCCCGGTCCTGCCCCCCGCCCACCCCGCGGTTCGGCGTTTCCGCGGCCGGGGCTCCGCGGGCAGCCGCGGAGCGGAGCGAACCGCCGCCTTCGATATGTTCCCTCAGAACCGGCGGCTTCGCCACGAATTTTCTCGCCAACGATTCCGGCCGGAGCCTCCGGACCTGCCCGCAGCCACGGCCCCCGGGGAACTGCCGGAGTCGCCGGGCGCTGCGGGCGTCCCGGGATCGCCGGAGATGAAGGCGGTTTTCGTTTTTTGGGAGGCAGGGGAGGCAAAAGGCGGCGTCTGGGAGCAGCGGTTTTCAGAGCAGGCCGTGGGACGCGTGTGCCGGCGGCAGCGGCTGCTCCACAGCCGCCGCTCCCCCCGCCCCGCCACTGCCGAGCCAGGGCTGGGGACGCGGGGGGACAGTGAGGGACGTGCTGTTTTCCCAGCCGCTCTGCACTGCGGCGGCTCCGGCAGCTCCGGCCCCAAAACTGCCTCATCGCGCCCCAAAAGCCTCCGCCGGCGGCGGCAAGAAGCCACCGGGACCCCGACGTTCGCCCGCCCCGCCGGGCCAGCCCAGCGGGGGCGGGGCTTTAAGAGACCACGCCTATTTTGACAGAGACCACGCCTCTTTCGGTTGTGGTCACGCCCATTTGTCCCGCAGGACAGGGCGCTGGGCGGGGAGAAGGACCCCCACGGCCGTCCCATTGGCGCAGCGCCCCGTCCGTCAGGGCACGGCCCGCCCCCGCCCCGGGGGGGCCGGCAGTAAATACGGTACCGGGCTGTGCGCCTGACATTTGGGAGCTGGTTTCGGGGCCGCCCGGCGGAGCGGACCCGCCTGCAGCCGAGGGTGCCCGCGGCCGCGACGTGGCTCTGCCGGGGCTCCGCGCCGCCTTTCCCCGGGCGGGGCGGTCGGGACTGCAGCGAAACCACCGGGGACGAGCCCCGGAGCCGGGCGGGAGCAGACACCTCGCACCGCTTTCCCCGCGCCGCCCCGCCGAGGACGGCGATCTGCCGGGACGGAGCGAGGCAGCGCGGGGCCCGGCCGCCGCTGCTCCCGCCGCGTCCCACCGCCGAGCCCCGTCGTAACCGAGCGGTGGGCGCCGGGCCCAGCCAGGCCCCCCCTCGTACCCCCGGGCTGCGGCGGCTCCCTGACGCCCGCCGTTGTGATGCGTATTCCCGTAGACCCGAGCACCAGCAGGCGCTTCACTCCCCCCTCCACGGCCTTCCCCTGCGGTAAGATGGGTGAGAACAGCGGGGCGCTGGGGGCCCCCGCACCGGGCGCCAGGGCTCGACCTGAGGTCCGCTCCGTCGTGGATGTACTGGCCGACCACGCCGGCGAGCTGGTGCGCACCGACAGCCCCAACTTCTTGTGCTCGGTGCTGCCGTCCCACTGGAGATGCAACAAGACGCTGCCCGTCGCCTTCAAGGTAAGCGCTGAGCTCCGGGGAGGGTTGTGACCGGGCAGGTGGCCCCGGTGGCTCGGAGGGACCGGCTCAGCTCCGGGCTTACCCTCCTCCCCGACCTACTCGCCTCTTTCCCTCCGCCCCTTTCACTTTAACTCGCTCTTGACATCACCTTCAAGGGAGCCCGGTTTATTATTTTTAATCAAGTCTCCGCATTGCCCTGCGGTCACAGCATCTTAGATATTCCGTACAGTTAGGAGCTCTCAGGCAACTTTGAAGTTTAATGAGAGTGGAGGTTAATTACCTTCTTGGGAGAGGGAGAGAGAGGCAGGGAAGGGAGATCTAATCTGCAAAAAGGAAAAAAAAAAAACGAAAACGAAGAGTTGGAGCACCGGGCCGCGCTGCCCGGGCTCTCCGCGGCCGCCCGGCTCCGCTCCCGCGGGACGGGGTGACCGACGGGGCAGCCCCGGGCCGGGATTCCCCGCTGTGCTCGCGGGGTTGGGGGAACGGGGCCGAGGGGAGGGAAGCCAAAACCTCAGCGGGGGGAGCCGGGCAGGACGGCAGCGGAGGCCCGGGGAGCCCGGCGGTGGCGGGGAGCGATGGGTTGCAGACCGTGTTCCCCCGGCTGTCCCGGCACCGGGAGCTCGGGGCGCCGCTCCCCGGGGGGGAGAGACCCTTCTCCGCCAGCTCCGCGCTCCCCTCCGCGACCGCGCAGCTCCCCGGGTTTCCCCCGGCCAGGGCGCGGAGCTCCAGGCCCCCGCTCGCTGCCGCTCCGCAGCGCTTCTTTTTCCCTGAATCAAACAAAATAAAAGCGCGATTTCTCCCAGCGGGGCCAAGGGCGAGCGGCTCCCCCCGTCCCCTCCCCGTAGAACCCACTCGCTCATTTTAACCTATTTTTTAACTCATATATTCCCCTTTCCCCTCCGATTTTACAGCCTTCCTCGGGGGCTCGGATTGCTTTTGGTTTTGCTTTGGTTTGGGGTTTTTTTTGGGGGGTAGGGCACACCTTAGGGCAGGTTAGTTCCGACGGCAGCGAATTTGAGCCTAAAATTCCTCTCCTCCTGCCCTAGGTCGTAGCCCTCGGAGATGTGCCCGATGGGACGGTGGTCACGGTGATGGCCGGGAACGACGAGAACTATTCGGCGGAGCTCCGCAACGCCTCCGCCGTGATGAAAAACCAAGTAGCGAGATTTAACGACCTCAGATTTGTTGGGAGAAGCGGCAGGGGTAGGTACAGGCCGGGAAATGGTTGGCCTTTTTACTTGGCTTTAAAAAAAAGAGAGAAAAAGAAGCTGCGTTTTGGTTGATTTTCTTGTTAACGGTGTATTTCTCGCGGGCCGGTGGTTTCGTTGCTGCGGGCTGGGTTTGTCGCGCAGGGAGGATCCCCCGGCCCTGAAGCTGTTTCCGAGCTGCCGATGGGATGTGGATGCGGGAGGGATGCGGGAGCATCCCCGGCCACCCCCGCAACAGAACGGCCGCACCGCCCCGCTCGTCCCGGGGGTTTTCCCCGCCAAAGGACGGTGCAGGGGAAAGAAAAAATAACCTCCGTGGTGGGGCAAAGCAGCCTCGACCCAAATCCTCCCGAATTTCGCTCCTCAGGGAGGTAAACGTGGGCAGCGGGGGGTGCGCGGTGGTTCGGTGAATGTGCTCAGGGGCAATAACCCACCTGGCAGCTCGTTTGTAAACGGTGCGAATCAGGTGTGTGAAGGGATATAATAACGCGGTGCTCGGCAGGAGGGGAATGCAGCGAGGTTCCTTTTGATCGGGAGATGCGGGCGCAGGGCAGAGCTGCGGGTGCTTTTTGGGGAAGGTTTGCTCGTTTTCTGCCCTCTTGTTGCATGAAAAAACGGGGCAGAAATTCAGATTTTTAGAAATTTAGGGGCTGGCTGTATCGTTCACTCTCGAACGGATCACGCTGCTGGCTTTTTTATAACAAACCATCAAGGAAATCAGGCTTTGCCATCCAAGCAGAGGGAAATAAATGCCCTCAAAACGCTGAACGGCCGCGGGTGTCGGGGGAGCCCCGCTGTACCTGCCTTTAAATAGTATAAATAGAATAATTTCGACATTTCATCCCAAATAAACACGGCAGGTCGAAGCACTTAATTGCTCATTGAAACAAAAATAAGGATACTATATTTTAACAGCCACATGGCAGCGTTTTCTGAAAGGCACCATGTCAGATCTATTTTGACTTCTCTGCATTAATTAAAAGCAGTGATGTTAGGAATTATTTGCATGTAATAACTGTTTACTTGTTCCTCTTTATGAAACTTGAATAGTTTACATTCTTTCATACATTTCCTTTTTCCTGTTGGCTCCTTCTCCATGTTGCAGTTTCTTTAAAAACTCGCCACTTAACTGGTTGCAGGTTGATGGATGGAAAATGTTTTTCTTTTATGAATTAAGCTTTCATTTCTGTAATCAATTATTCTCTTGGGCTCTTTTCTTTCTGTGTGTTTTATTTTTCGCCCCCCTTACACAAATTTCCAAACTGAACGCAACCCAATCTCAGCTTGACTCTTGAATTCATTATTAACTTCCCTCCTCTGCAGACCCACGCTCTGAATTACCAGTAGTTTACAGCCTTAGAAAGCGCTTGGGTGAACAGTCTTTCCTCAGGCAGAGTCCTGGAAAATACTCATTACAGCAGTGAAAACACCTCCACTGCCTCTAAGAGGCTTTGGTGCAAGCAGCATAACTCAAGTGCTGATTTCTATATATTTAATATATTCTTGTGGGTTGAGGCTTTGTACTATTAGTAGAGAAATAACCCCGTTGTCGCTCCCTGGGGCTGGCACGAGGGTTTTCTCGCAGCGTGAAGCGTGTGTTCAGCTCCCCATGTCCGGCCGCGCTTTCCCGGCGAGGGGCTCTTTCAGCCTTATTCAGCGTGAAAAATCCTTTCTATTGAGTTTTTATTCTGGGTGTCGCACTTGTTTTTTTCCCTTGTTTGGCTCAATATCCCCAAGCCCGGTGCTGGTTTTGTTTGTTCTGGCAGAAATCTGGATTTGCTGTGGCACAGTTTGTTAGAGCGGGGTTGTGTGTGTGTCTAAATGTTTGTGTGAATCCGAAGTGGGCATCTGAACACACGCAGCGTGAGCAGCCCGGTTGTGCGCCCCAGCTGCAGGAGCCCTGGGAGATCAACAGCAGCGGGGCTCTTGTTTTGAAAATATGGCTTTGAAATAGTTCAGAATTGGGCATTTTTAATAATAATAATAAAAAATAATAATAATGAAAATAATAATCTCAGCCACGTTTATTATTATTTATTATTTTTCCCCAGCACTGTGAGCTGGGAAGAGCAGGTCCTTACTCATTCCTCTCCAAAATTAACATGTGCAAGACAAAGAGAGGGGAGAAGGACCAGTTTCCCTTTATGCTTAGCTCTTAAAATATATATATATATCTATAAAATAAAACCACCTTTTTCTGCTCAGATCGCACTGTATAAAATGAAAGCCGCGACCAGCTGGGTGCTCCCCCAGCTGGAATCTTCCCCCGGTGCCGTGGGTGCTCCCACAGCCACCCAGCAGCCGTGATCCCCATGCAGAGATGCAGGGGGCACGGTGGGAATGAGTAACCTCAGCCCGGCTTCCCGAGAAGGCGGGAAATGAGTAAAAATGATGCTGAGTAATAATTGTCGTTTTCGATTCATGGGAGGATTTTTTTTTTGAGAGCTGTTTAAATAAAAAAGCAATGGCCCGGCTGTTTCCACCCTGCGGCCGCCGGCCCTGGAGAGGTGTTTGTATCTGCAGTGAGGGAGTGAAATGCAGGGGGTTTATTTCACGTGGAAAATAAAATATTAAATAATAAAACTCAATACAAATGCGCTCTAACAGCGAGGAGGAGCCGTGTGCCGAGCTGCTGGGCTCAGCTCCCGGGCCGTGCGGGACGGTTGCGTCTCATAAAGCAAGGGGGTCCCTCATTTGCTTCTCCTCCCATGGGATTTCCTAACTAATTGCCCCTACTAATCCTCAGCCCCACACGCTGGTTCTGCAAACCTGTTGCCAACAAGTGCTCCGTGTTGGTGGTTTGTCCGTGGCCGTGCAGGCACCCGGGAGCCTTCGCGCTCTGCAGGCTGCGCCAGCCCGGCTCTTCCAGGCAGGTTGTCAGTGCAGCCATTTCATTGGGGGTTACGTTTGTATTTGGGAGGATTAAAACCAAATAAAAATAAACCATTTTTGTGCAGAAATTGAGCCGGAGGTTTGTGCAGCGTTTAGTCTTGTCTCGAAAGCTGAGGTCGGGCATGGATCGATAGTTGCTGTCTGCTTTAAAGCCAATATTTCTCCCCCGGTGCTCCCGTAGGGAAACTCTCCCACCTGGGATAATTGCAGGATGTTCTCCGGAGGAGATAATCTTGTTTTTTCTGTTTATTCTTTTTTTCCTCCTAGCTGTATAAATAGTATTTTGTTTTGCTATGGGTATTCTCAGGTCCAACCCTGTAGATGGATGATGGTTGGGATCTGAAAAATCTCTAATTCCTTTAGAGGGGAAAAAGGGAAAGGAGGTGGTTTGTTATTGGGTTTACTTGTGAAATGAAGGCTGGAGGAGTTCAGGGCATTTCCAGCCTGATTCTTGCATCGAGGGGGTGACGGCAGCATATAGGGGGCAGAGGGTGCGGGAGGTGACTGGGTTTGGTTTGGGGTGGACGCTGGGGAGCAGGGGGGCACATGGGTGCAGGCGTGATAACGCCCTTCGTGATGCCAAAAGCATTTTCGGGTTGTGGATGGAAACCTGTCCTGCTGACTCACTGTTGAGTTCGTGCAAAATTGGGCTCCCAAGTGCTTTTCGCTGCTTTATGCTCTGGTCAGGGCTGGGAGAGGGGGACGGTCCCCACAGCTGGCAGGGCCACCTCTGCTGCCCAAAGCTTGGCCAGATTCAGTTCCAATTCTGCAGTTTCCAGTCTCTGGCACCCATACATTTGCTGTGCGGCCAAGACCCTGGCACAGTTCTGCTCCTAACGCCACTATATAGGTAAATCCACAGGGCCAAAGTCACCGGGTTTCCCCAGCAAACCCCAGGCTGAAGCCGCCTCACCAGTTTGCTCCCCAGGAGCCTCCCATGGGTGCCAGGACCCACATCCACCCCTTGCAGAGGGGGTCCCACATCCAACAGCACATCTCGAGGCTGGGTTCCCATGAGAAGAGGCACCAGGAAGCTGCGTGTGTGGAGGGGGTTGATGTGGGGACAGGGCGGGAGAGAAGGGACACAAGTGACTTTTCCACCCGGCTCTGAACCGGGTCCAAGCCTCTCTCTGCAGCAGCTGAACCCCAGCGGGAGCCAGCCAAGCTCTGTGTCTCGGCAATAATGTCTCATAAAATTAAATGATGTGTGTGTTGGAGTTGGGTGGATGTGGCTATTTGTGCCTGAGCCTGCTCCAGCCCGACCCTTTTGCTCCCATATGAGCTGAACCCATTTCTCTTCTCCTTCTCCTCATTTCTCTTATTTTTATTTTGTACTTTTCATCCTTAGGAAAAAGCTTCACCCTGACGATCACCGTGTTCACCAACCCCACCCAGGTCGCTACTTATCACCGAGCCATTAAAGTGACTGTTGACGGACCCCGGGAGCCACGAAGTAAGTGATGTGTTTGATTTGGCAGCTGCTGAGCGGCATAGGGGGGATGCGGGGGCCGAGCTCTCCATGGCTGAAGGATTTAGGATGCCCTGCAGCTGGGCAGAGCCCCCCGGGACAGGCACCGTTTGCATGGCCGAGCAAGCCCCATGCGGCGGGTTCAGCTTGGCCACTTTTATTTTACTTGATTTTCTCGGCCCAGCAGAGTGTGGCGTGTGTCCCTGCCTGCTGCTCGCTCCGACCGTGCTCCGTGTCCCATCGCACAGGGATGGCTTTACAGCTCCACTCCTCATAGTGCTTGGGACACATGGAAAATGCTTTGGGCTTTGACAGCAAAACTACAGAGGCCTCAAATCTGGAGGCACACAGGGCATTTCTGGGGGGTTGTAAAGCCAGAGGTGCTTTGGAGGCTGGCTTGCTGATTATTAAACCCAAAGTGTTTGCAGGTTTCCCCTGCGCCGTGTTCATCCGTCTGTCCGCACGGGCCCGGGAGAGCTCAGCGGCATCTTCCTCTTTGGGTCTGCGCGGTTTCGCTTTCGGGTTGTCAAAGGCTCCTCTGGCAGCGGCCAGGAGCTGCGTTGCTTGAGAAAACCCAAAGAGACGACTCAAGCACGGAAATGTCGTTGTGCTGTGACAGAGGAGGCTCCGCTGGGTGCGCGACGGTGCCCCTGGGCTGAGGGCGGCTCTTTGCAAAGGCAGCTGCTGGGTTGGTTTTTGGCATCGGGCAGGTTTGAGCTCACCTTGGCATCTGCCACGATGCAGGGAAACACTCCGGTGCTGTCGGCTGGAGGGATTTCCTTTTGTCAGTTGTATTATTGGCACTGCGGGAGTCCCTGTGCAACGGGACCTCGTCCCCGGTGCTTCCATCTCTGTTTTCTCGCTCTGGCTTCACCTTCCCGCTCACTCCACGCCACCCCGGAGACTATAAAGCCGAGTTTGTTCCCTTTGCGTGTCAAGCTGTCAGTGCCCAAATGGAAGGGAAATGGTTTGATCCTTCTAAATATGCTTCAGAAAATATTTGTCTGTTGATGCTGTCATTGGGCCATGGGTGCCCCTTGATGTCAGGCCAGGTGGAGGCTGTTACCTCGGTGAGGGGGTTTTATTTGCATCGGGGCTGTTTGGATTTTCTTCCACCCTTGATTTTTATTTTGGAGCATGAAAGTCTTTAAAGGAGCTTGTTGAGCTGTCGGGCTGGATTTGCAAAGCTGGCATCCAGGGGATGCAACGCTGTTGGGTTTTATTTTAAGCCAGAAACACAAGGCAGGTCCCCGTCATGGGGCTGCGGCAGCGAGTCGTGGTGGGAACCGGGAACGGGCTGGGCAGGGAATTTCACAACTTTGCCAGGTCAGGAATAGAAACCAGGTCTCCTGACTCCTGGCTCAGCCCTTTATCTGCTCTATCAGATCGCCTTTCTAATAATAATAATAATCAGGAATACATAAATAATAATACAAGGCGAGATAGTTCCTACTCTTAGCGTTTGGTTTTGCTCTGACTCGCCAAAACCCCCTGCTGAATCATCCCCACTCCTCCTGCATTTCAACACCTCGGCCCATCGCTCCCCATCTTTAATTTCAGTTTTCCGATATGGAGGGGGAGGTTTGGCCGGGCGAGGGGCTGAGCCCCGGGCACGCTCGCCCTGCGCCGTTCGGCTTGGGGCTGTGCCTTCGTTTGGCTCAAGGAAGCAGAGGCGGAGGACGGAGCGCAGCGGCGTGCCCAGCGCTGGGTGCCCGAGGGATGCCCTCCCCGGGACGCCATCCTGCCTGCAACGTCAGCACTTTTCAGCCTTTTTTCTTCTGATTTGTGGACCTCAAAGTGTTTGTTTGGGAGGTGTGAGCTCATTAAGGAATTCTGCGTGGGGTTTATTTGCTGCTTCTGCTTGTTTCGAGAGGGCCCCAGAGGTTGATCTCTGCCCCATCCTTGCACCCCCACAGCCCACAAATTGCTGATGGAAGGAGTTTAGATACAAGTTGTGGGTTTGGGTTTTTTTTTACTTTTTTCATAGATTTAGATTTTTCATAGATCATAGATTTGTTAGCAGTAAAGGTCACATTTTGACTCCTAATTTGACCCCGAGGCTTAAATTAGCGATCGATGAAAATCCAGTGCAAGCCAAGAAGAAAACAAATTAAAAATCCTCTTTTGCCACGCTTTGGTTTGCATTTTCTAATAAACACGAATTTAAAAATATAACTTAAAAGCAATAATGCCCTTTGCCCTTCCCTGCAGCCCCGTGCAGAAACCCCCGGTGTGGAAATACCGGCTGCCAAGTGATCCAGGTTCGCTTGTGGAAACCCAAGGTGGTTTTCCTGGTGAACCTGCCACTGGGTGGCTCTGCGGCACAGCACCCCTGGGTGTGCGGCACCCATCAGGTTGCTGGCCACCCACTGGGGCCGGTAAAGCCCCGGTAAGAACCAGTTTGGTGCAACACCATGGTTTGCACTGCCTTCCATTGCTTGGCTTTGGGAGGTGAGAGCTGCCAGCAGGAATTGCAATTTTTGTGTGTGTACATATTATATATATATTTTTAAATATATATTTATATATATGTGTGTTAAATAGATATAAATACATATAAATATCTATGTGGGCTTGATCTTTGTGGGTCCTTCCCAGCTCAATTCATTGCACACATGCAATTGTGTAAATACATGCATATGTGTGTGCATAAAAATATATATTTTAATATATAAAATCTATTTTAATCTATCAAACATGGCTGCAGTGTTGCAAATGAGCGGAACATGGTGTGCATTGGCTCCCGTTGCACAGAATTGGTGCTGGTTGGAGCTGGAGGCTGGATGTGGGGCTGGTGTGAACGGGCAGCAAAGCGCCCTTAAATGTGGAAAGAATTGGCCATTTGTCTTGGCGCCCTGGGAAAGCCCTGGGCATCGTCTTCTCAGATGCGGCGAAATCCTTCCAGCAACCGTTCTCGTGGGGTTTTTTGGGTCAGAACGTGGCTGGGCTCCACGCCCCACCTCCCAGCACCCCATTCATCTTCCACCCCTGCCCCATCGCTTCATCTCAGCCCTTGAGCAAGTCTTTTAACTCAAGCCGTGCCCAGAAAAAGAAATAATAATAGAAAAGAACTTCTGAGGAGTTTGCAATTGAGTCGAGATGGGTGAGGAATGGCAGGGAAGTGGGTCACGACCCTCACGGGGCCGGGGGTGCAGCTGGATGGGGGACCAGGGTGTTGAGGACACTCAAGGGTGTTGGTTTGATGGCGCCACGTCAGGGTACGTGTGAGGCTGAGAATTGCGGTGGCTTTGGCCGAGTCACCATTTCGCCAGCTCCGCCGCGGTCCCAGCACCACGCAGGCTCACTCCCAGATTATTATTACTACTTTTTTCCTTGAGTTCAAGCATTTTCCGGGTCAGATCTGGAGAGAAAAAGGACATTTTTTCAAGTTGACACCTTAGCTCTAAACAACTGGCGCAGCGGGTGCCAAGTGTTGACATACTTTGTACAAACAGGAAGTAATAAAATATTTGAACTTCCTGTGGAATTTCCTTATTATTTATCCCCCCCTCCTCTGCAGCTCTTTATTTAGCAAGAGCCTGACTCGGCCGAGCTGCAGCCCTGGTGCAAAGCCCTCCCGTACCTGGAGCTGCCTGCAGAATAACCCACAAGAGGTAGAAGGTGTTAAAAAATGAATAGCTGGAATCTCTCTGGGGTGGTTTGGTGTGGTCCTGGGTGCATGGGAACATCTCCAGGGCCCCCCCATCACACCCACCTGCTGGCAGCCTTCCCGTCCCCCTTTTTTCCCCCCTTCCCGTCCCCCTTGTGTGCACTGGCAAAGCTCATCAGGAGGATATTTTCTTGTTGCCATTCAGTCTCAGCCTCTCCCCCCTTCACCCCCTTTGCCCTTAACCCCTCGTTTCTGTCTCCCCCCCATCCCTGCCGAGGAGGAAGGGGAGAGCAAGAGGACTTGATCACCCACCATAACCCTTGCGGGGATGCACAAAGTTGCTTTTCTGAGGTTTAATGCTGTGTGAATTTGGGTGAACGGAGCTGGGTTTCTTCCCCCTCAGTGAAGGTGGTGAGTGGAGCAGGGAGCGGGATGCTGGAGCAGCACAGACCTCCCTACTAATGCTCTTACATTGCAGTTTAGTTTTCTCCCATCCTGGGCTGAATGATGAAGTGCAGGGTGACGATGAGGAAGGGTTGTAGCTTGGGTTTCCATGCTGGAGGAGTGAGGGGCAGTGGGGTCCCCACATCCCCGCCTTGTTGCCCACTTGTCTGCAGTGCAAACATTTGTGGGGGTGATGGTGGCTGGTGTCTCCTGCTCATTTTGGGTTTGTTCATCAGAGAGTCAGTGCTTTCGGTTGTGTCACCACTTGGGGTGACCAGGGTAAGTGCCAGGAGGGTGTCCCCATGCTGAAGCATCGCTGGGCTTGGACCAGGAGGAGGCAGGGGCTTGTGGCTGGAACACCCCCAGCCAGGTAAGAGTGTTTCATGTCTCCTCTCCATCTTGTCCACACAAGGTTTTTCTGGTAAGACCCCATCCTGCACAGATACAAATCCCCTCCGTGGTCATTTATCATCCCCAAAAGGCTCCTTCCCTCTCTGTCCCATGAGGATGGAGCAATGGGGCCATGTTGGGAGTGGGGACAACCTGGTGGCCACCACTTTGGCTCACCCCAAGCGCCCAGTGCTCCCCCATTGTGTGGCACGTAGCCGGCGGGTGGAAAGGCTTCTCACCTCCCACGGCTCTGAGGCTCTTCCAAGAACCGCCGCTTTTTAGCTTTCATGTTTTCAAAAGCCTCAGCTGGGCGAGGGTTTCCCTACCCGCCTGCCCCACATACTTCATCAGCCCCAGCCCTGTGCTCCTGGTTGGGAAATGAAGGGTTTGGGGTCTGCTGAGGGTGGAAACCCCCTTGTCCATGCCTGTGCAAGGTGCTGGTGGCACCTGTGTTCCCAGGGTGCTGGCAGTCAGTGGGTGCAAGGCTGTGGCTTGAGTGCTGGATGTCCTTGAGCCCCCCATGCACTGGGGGCTCTTGGCTTTGAGAATGGGCTAAAGAAGCAAAAAAAGACTGTAAATGGGAAGAACCCTGTCTGTAAATCCAGCCTGAAGAAGGCTTTGCTGCTATTGATCGTGGGGGGCTGTGGGAAGGGGTGTTTGTGTCCCCATGTGCCCCCAGCCCTGCCGTAAGGACATTTTTGCAGTGCTGCCCGGGTGGCAGCCAGGGAGGAGGACGAGTCATACCAGCCCATCCTGGGGATGACACACACCTCGCTGTGGCTTCTCTATCCATCTCGAGCTGCCCCGATAAGAGCAGCGCCCTGAACCGCCCGTCCTGCCACGGACACACCTCGGCACCGCTGCCCGCACCCCCATCAACACCCCATCTCACTTCCCACCCCACGCCCAGCGCCTCGCCGGCTCCCCGAACCCCGGCACGTCCGCAAACTACCCTCAAAAAGCCTTTCTCTTTTTTCTATTTTCTTGTTTTAATGTAAAGTGCCTATGAATCCATTTTTCTTGAGTTCAGGGGAATCTGTGCTGTGGATTTTTCCCCACGTTATTCCTGGTGTATGCTCCCATTTGAGGCTAGCGAGAAAAAGCAAAGCAAGTGATCCCCCCACTACTTTCCTGATCCTCGTAGCTGCAGATGAGTCTGAGATTTACTATGAGAAATAGCAAAACTGAAACCCATTTTACACAGGGAAAGGAAAAGAAGTGCAACATTCCACCCCATTAACCAGAACAAGCTCTGTAGAGGCCCTGATATGATGTTAATAACTAGAAATCACCAGGTGTCCCATGCAAGACTAAGCCTCCCATTCTGCCCAGTTTGACCCCCAGATTTTGGGCTGGGGGTGACTGGGAGAGTCTGAAGAGCTGAGTCAGCTCCCCTGCTCTCACTGGCACAAATTTGGGGGGTTTCAGCTCCCCCTTCCATCCTCCTGTTTGTTCTTCCTGGGGTACAGCAGTTCTGTGCAAACTTGATTCCTTCAGCAGTGTCATATTTTCATGCCTTAATAGTTTAAACGCCAGAAAAGTGCAAAATAACGTCTTTAATATCTTGCAGAGTTGGTTATCTCCTTTCTAAGTTGGGGGTTGTAGCGTCTTTAAAAGTATTGATGGTGTCTGCTGAGATTTCTGACTCTGGGATAGTTGGAACGAAGAGCATCTTTCCTTTGCGTCATTTTGAGGGAAAAGAGGGAGAAAAACAAGGGAAAAATGTTCCCGTTGCTTTTGGGAAAACTGATCTGTGAGTTCACGCATCATCCCAGCCCGGGGTGGATTTTAGCTGATGCTTTGTCCTGTGCTGGGGGGGATTTGTGTAAATCCATGTTGTGCTTCCTCCATATGGGAAGGGGGGAAGAAAAAGGTTATCTTATGGTTTTGGTATTATTTGAAGCAATTTTGAGAGGAGACGGGGAGCTGGATGAGCTGTGCAGGGTGTGGGGGAGCTGGATGAGCTGTGTGGGATGCAGGGAAGCTTGGGACGATGTGTCGTGCCCCCTCTGGATGTCACCTCCATGAATCTGGATGGAGAGAAGAAAATCTGTAGCTCTCCCATTGCCGGGACACGGGGCAATCGGGATCTACCGGGTGGCAGAGACGGGCGCAAGTCAACAAGCGACGGTCTGAAATAGCTGAGGATGAAGAAGCGGGAGCGACGAGTCGGACAGGGTGACGGGATGGGAGCCAAAGAGGAACAAAAGCAGATATATCCCAAATTACCATATTCTTACGGAAAATGTTGGGAGTCTGCGGCGTGCCCGGGGCCCTGACACCCCCTGTTTGTTGCGCCTTTTACCCTTGGAGGTTCAATCTGACTTTGGGAAGTGCTTGGAGAAGAAATAATAAATTATTAGAGGGATTTGCGCTTCTCAGAAGCTCAAATGGAGACCGGGACGGGGGCTGCGCTGTGCCAGTATTGTACCATTCCAGATCTTTATCTTGGCAAAAAGGCTTCCTTGTGGGGATGCATAAAACTTGAACTGGGGATGTTTCTGTAATGAGAAGCAGGCTCGGTGCTGAAGTGCTCCCGTGGGGTGATAGTTTTGGATATTATTAGGGTCTTTTGTTTTCTTCCCCTGCTTGTCCTTAGCGAGATATAAATACACAGACATTTCCCAGTTTGTCTGGGAATTAGAGGGGAAAAAAAAAGAGGGGGAAATGGTGAAGAAAAAGGAAAACGAAAAGAAAAAGGGCAACCAAATCAATCAAACCAACAAGATCATTTAAATAAAAAAATGATCTCACCGCTTCCTGGATAGTTATTTATCGATGTAAAATTGCTGTAATTTGTTCTAATTTAAAATGCGGTGCTTAAAATATGCATATTTCCCACTTCTTGAGACCTGTCCCTTTCCCTGGGGAGGAAGAAGAGGAAATGCTGAGTGACACTTTCTCGCTTCCCAATTCAACTCTCTGTTCCGTACAAGTGCATGGGAGCTTCGGCATCACCCTGACTAGGGGGGACCTGCCGTGGTGGTCCCAGCAGTGGCCCTTGGGCACAGGGGGGTGACACTGCTTGGGGACATCCCAGTCATGCTCCACACAGACAGAGCTCCTGGGTCTCAGCTTCTTCTCAGCTTCTTCTCAGCTTCTCCCCATGCTGGTCCTGCCTGGAGGAGCAAAAGGGCTCTGGATGGAGCGTGGACTTTTTGGGGTGTCCTGAAACAAAGTGGGCATGGGAAATCCTCGGTGGGAATGCAACGTGTTTTAATCTTCAAGTTTTATTGGTGTTTTCACTGCTGTCCCCCCGCTGCTGTTGGGGTTGTTGGTGATGGGGCACTTGTGTGGATGGTCACCAAGAGTCCCGGCCACCCTGCGTGTCCCACAGAGGGACCATCCAGCTCCATCACACCCTTCCTGATCCCATTTGTTCTTTGGACGGAGACACATGAAAAGCATCGGTGCAGCTTGATTAGGGCACGATGCACCACCCGCTCTCACCTTCTATCTGCCAGATCCCTTAAAAACCTCCCACCGCCGCAGTTGCAGCGAGCGGGAGGCGAAGGACGAAGCCGAAGCCACATCTCTGGAGGCTGGCGGATGGTGCGGAGGGACGAGGAGATGCCGGGGCGAGATTCAGGGCTCCCGAGTTCACACCGGAGCCCTTGCAAATCGGTACTTGCTGTGCAGGAGGGTTTCTCTGTTTGTATTCCCATCGCTAATGTGTTTTGATCCCAGCGGGGGAATTTGCACCCTTTGGGATGTGCCCAGACCGTCCAGGGCACTGTGTTCTTGCAGAGGCAGTTCTGGACTGCTGTTGATACATGCATGGCGAGCAATTATGTTAAACTGCCTCCTCCTCTAATTTCTTAGAGGTGTTGGTATCCACTTAACCCCTTGGGGCCCGATCCTGCACAGACAAAGTGATGGGGAGTTGGGGCTCAGATCTGGGGTGGGTGGTGGATGAAAATCAGAAGAGAAAAGCAGTTCAGTGCTGGATTTGGGTGGGTTGGGCTGTGCAGGAGCCCCCAGCCCTATGGGGGACCTGTCACCCCTGGGCAGGACATTGGGACACCCCAGGGGACACCCCGGTGCTGGGAGCACCCTGGGGAGAGCAGAGAGGGGACAAAGGTTGGGGGTTTGCATGGCCCGGGCCATTGGTTTTACAGCTCCAGGCTGTAATCCCAGCCTCGAAATATAATTTCGGCTGCTGCATTAATATGGGCTCCAGCACATTCACTCCTCTAATTATTTTATTTGCCACATATAGTAAATTCCACCTCTCCTTTTATAATCACCTGGCGTGTAATAACTTTGAAATAATTTCACTTAAAAATGACCAATATTTGCTGAGTGCAGCAGTTATTGGGAGTCAGAACAGGGAAATTGTATTTGCTTGCGTTGTACAAAGAAATCTTTGTTGAAATTGGTTGCAATACCTCCTGCTTTTGAAGGCTTTGGGAAAACCCCAGGGCACGGTTCTCAGCTGGGGTGGAAGAGGCGTATCTGCTCCTGCTCTGAGAAGAAATAGATCAGAGTCGGAGAAGTGGGCATTGATTGAATTTGGAAGAGATTAAACTCAGGTGGATGGGGGGACGTTTGGAGAACTAAGTTTCATTGACGGCTCCTTCCAGAAGGATGTCAGTGGTGTTTCAATGCCGGGCGCAGGAGCGAGTTGTGCTGGGATGCAGGTGATGGGGTGATACTGAAAAGGAGTATTTGTGAGCAAGGATGTTGGTGAGCTTTACACTGTTTTGCCCCGTGCCTCAGTTTACCCATTTGTAAAGCAGATCTAATAACCGGCCAGGCAGCACGTGATGTGGGAGCATTGCATAGACGCCGAGGCTGTTGTCAGTGAGGATTTATTGAGCTATAGCTGGATTGCAGGTTTATTAATGCCTCCTCGGGCAGGATTTGTGAGCTCGGGAGGACAGTGTGAAGGGTCGTGGATTGGAAAACAGGAGAAAAAAAAAGGCAGTCAGTGCTAAAAGGCAAGTTTCATTTCGGGGAAGACATGAACTAAAGGGCTAGAACTATCAAACAAAACCACAAGATCACATCAGATGTCAGGGCAGGACACATCTTGTTTCTCCCTCTCAAAAGGGCTTATCAGCACAACCAATCACTTTAATGATGTGGCAGAGGGAGGAAGAGGATTTGACTCAGAGTGAGATGAAATTTAGTTCCTAAGACCCTTCTCTTCCGCTGCCGGCGCCCGGTCACCTGTTCTGCAATCAGCCAGAGATAAATCATATCCTGCAGCGGAAGGTGCTTAGACATGATTTTGCATTATTTTATCGCACTCTTTCCAGTGAATTGATGCGCTGTAGTGGGAACGGGGGGAGAGAGGGGAGGGAAGAAGAGAGACCCTGCAAGCGGGGAGCATCCCCTGTGCTCCGTGCCTCCCCCAGCCCATCGCATCCCAAAACCGGGTTTGGGAGGAGGCAGCAGCTTGACAGCTCTGGTTTTTGGCTTTGGAGGAGCAGCGTTGCAGAGAGGATGAAGGTGCCGTGCAGGTAGCGTTGCTCTGGGGCTCTCGCTTACAGCGTTGCGTTGTGTGCACTGGCAAAGCTCATCAGGAGTTGTAATTATCCGACGTACCAGGCAGTCTCTGGAGATGGAGCTCGGAACTCAGTCCTGGGATGGGGAATATTAGCATTCAAATGGCAGGGCTGGGCTCCGCTCTGTTCTAGGGCAAATGGGAAACCCAGCGCTCAGCATCCTCCAATCTTGGGAAAATTTGGGTCTGATCTGGGTTGCGCTGGGTTATCCGGAGCCCAGGACCAGCTGGAAAAATGCTGCTATATCCAGTTGGCTCCCACATGGACACAGCATCCGAGACATCTCCAATCCATTACCTGCACCGTGGCACATTCCTTGCACAGCGCTGACCCCAGCAGATGGTCCTTCCCATCCTGGGCAGAGTGTCCTTAACCAGTGTCACCCAAAGGAATTTGATGTGCTTGCCCTAATGGAACAGGTTATTACTGGGGAAAAACCAGCTATACTGGTAGCACGCAGGTCCCATTTCAAGTTGTTAGATAGCAGGCATTAACTCATGGTAAATTGGCATCACTCCACTGATCTGTGCAGCGACAGCTCATATATGCAGCTGCAAATCTGATCTGAGACATGACTGAGGCAATATCAGCTGCAGGTACTTGAGATCCGGCTGCTTCCTCCAAGCACCCAGCTTTGAAATCTTTGAATCAGGGGTTTGCCTAATTCCAGGAGAACTGGATCATGGCCCATAGATGAATTTTGCCTTCCTAGAAATGGGAGCAACTGCAGACAAGTCAGCAAGGATGGTGGGTTTTGCACCCATGAAAGCTTCTGGATTTCCCACCAACGTGCACCCATCTGCTCATTTGTGACACACAGGGTGATATTAGCTTTATATACCACCTAATTCACTCTGCAGTTTGTAGATAGATTTTTCAGAAGTCTTTAAGGATGGGAAGATGCAGGAAAGCACTTGTGGGGATTTTCAGTGAGTCACAAGTGGGCTAAATGCTCAAATGTGATGAATTTTACCCAGTCTGCTGCTGAGAATGCCCCCAGCTTTACCTGTGCTGTAAAGTGCTTTAAACACGTTTCATTTTTAATCCAGAAAGATCCAGTCTTCTGGCTGAAACCCTGGGAATGGGGAACCCGTGTTCTTTTGGGATTTGTGCTGGAGTTGCATGGAAATTTGGGTGTGATGTTCCTTTGGATTTGAACACGGATACACAGCTCACACATCCCGGGAGGTTTGGGAAATGCTACCCTAGATTTCTGCTCAAATAGCTGAATTAATGCCCTGCTTTGTTTTCCTTCCAGAGGACTTATTCTTTGGGTTTCCCAGTGTAATGAGAAGCCACCATAGGGTTTATCAGAAGCCGCCCCATTTGCAAGGCCTCCCGTTGCGGGGTGGGCAGAGGCAAAGCCAAGGGACTAGCCCAGAAGTGAGAGGAGATTAGGGGCTCGCAAAGGCAGCTAATCAATACCAGGCTGCCTCTCGCAAACATCTCTCCTGCTGCTGGAGCTTCAGACAGTCAAAAAAACCCTACTGTAAATGCAACATATCTCGGTGCTTCCTGCCAGCTGGCCGGGAGCCAGCCTATTTCCTTCAAAAAGAGGGATATTTATTTTCATCCTTTTAGAGGCAGCCAATTCATCTCGGACCACCACCAGCTAAAAAAGCTTTATAAATTAGCAACCTTTTTGTTGTTGTTGTTGTTAATTCTCTCCCCCACCCCCTTCAACATGATTTTCCTTTCGTTGTTCGGGTCGGTGTAAATCCTCTGCCAGGACATGCGAGCCGAGGCGCATTGCGACACACTCCCCTTTCTCTCCAAGCTGGAGGAAGACAGTAGCCGTAGTGTCTCACGAAAGCCAGAGGAAACCAAAGCAAAGCCTCGCCGTGACTGATTCTCCTTCCAAATGGCGTAAGCAAGCCAACTTCAAACATGTGAATAATGAGTTATCTGTGCTTGACTTTGTTCGGCAGCAGAAGAGACGGTTCCTTCTAACATTTTCCTCCTGCTCCCTCCTGTGAACTTCTGGGCTTCAACTTTTAGAAGTGGGTTGAAGTAGCGTTGGCACTTGCCAGCTGCTGCTGCTCATAGAATCATGGAATAATTTGGGGTGGAAAAGCCCCTCAAGATCATCGAGTCCAACTGTTCCCCACCCCTGTTCCTGCCCCATGTCCTGAGAACCTCATGTCGATCTGTCCAACCCTCCAGGGCTGGTGACTCCAGCACTGCCCTGGGCAGCCTGTTCCAATGCCCCACAGCCCTTTGGGGAAGAAATTGTTCCTAAATCCAACCTCAGCCTCCCCTGGCACAACTTGAGGCCGTTTCCTCTGCTCCTGGCGCTTGTTCCTGGGGAGCAGAGCCCGACCCACCCCTGGCTCCAAGCTCCTTTCAGGCATTTCAGAGATCAGAAGGTCTCCCCTCAGCTCCTGTTCTCCAGCTGAACCCCCCAGTTCCCTCAGCTGCTCCATCACACTTGTGCTCCAGCCCCTCACCAGCTCCGTTCCCTCCTCTTAATTCGCTCCAGCATCTCAAGGGCTTTCTTGTCATGAGGGGCCAAAAACTGACCCCAGGATTCGAGTTGCAGCCTCACCAGTGCCCAGTGCAGGGGGGCAATCACTGCCTTGGTCCTGCTGCTCACCGGAGCTCTATGGAGATCTCCAGCATCCTCCATGGAGACATCATATTGAGCCCCTTCCAGTTGTGGGCAGCCCAGTTTCCATGTCCACACTGTCCTCCGCTCCCTCTTTCACCGCCCGTGTGGCTCCACCAAATTCTTCTTGGCCGGGAATTCCCCGTGGCGAGTGTGGAGCTGGAGGTGGGTTTCCAGGGAAAACCTGAGGGATGTTCACATCTCGGGTTATAGGTGTGCAAAGATGAAACCGCCCCAGCATCTGCTGTAAGGGACAGGTCTGCTGTTCCCATAACACAGGCGGTTCACATGTGGCTTGTTTCTGGAGCACATGCTGGGACTTGATAGTCTAGCCGAGACTCAGACTGGGAAGAAATTCAACCTTGTGTAGAGGATTGGTGTGTCTCTCTGAAGTTCTTATTTTGAGGGCTACAAGAGGGATTTGAAAGGTGTTTTGTGCATTGAGTTTTATCCGCTGCTGATCGCTTTCTTGTGGTGGGTTCTCAGGGACGTGTAGAGACTAAGCCATTGGGTTGTGCACGGCGTGGCTGGGCCGGCTGCTCCCAGTGAGCTCCTGCTCGGCTAAACCGTGGCGTTTGGCTGATAATATTTGAGCAGAGTCTTGGGTGAGGGTGGTCGGAGCTTGTTGGTGGGATGCTTGGAGCCTTGCTTTGAACATGGACGAGTGGGGGCTGCTGATGGCTCAGCTCGAGCTGCTGCCCCAGCCCGCGCTACCATCTCCTGGTTCTCATCTCCTCCTCGGTGGAGCGAAGGAAATGATCTGCAAATGCGTGTGTTAATGAACATCCCCTCCAAGCCGAAACGCTCCGTGTTTCCTTTGCTCCAGCTTGCCGCCAGCGTTTCGCAGCAAGACGCCTGGGGATGGCCAAGCCACTTCCCACCATCTGCTCTCCTGTTCCTTTAGTAACACGGTACTATGGGGGACGAACGTGACACCCAAATCCAAACCCCCTGAAGTCGGAGGGCAGGCTGTGCCGTCCTTGTCTCTCCCACCTGCGACCCCATCTGCATCTAAACACAGATAAATCAGGGGACCAGGACCACTAGGCCCTCCTAAGAGTGTTTTTTCAAATCTACACGCGCTAAGATTTTTGGTATTACTCAAGCCATGTAGTTCCTGGACTGTCTTTCTACCTTTGATCAACTTTATATTCTGCATCTCAGGAATCTAGGGAAATAAGCTGCTTTTGGTGAACACCCCCCCAGTGGATAGATGGAAACACCATCCAGGTCCCAGCTTTGGAAGCCACATCAGGTTGCACACTCCTAGAAGGAAGAGCAGGATCTGCTTGGTCTTTGAAATGTTTTAATGCAGAAAGCATGGCTTTGAATCACCGTTTTGAGGGCCAGAGCTCCAGTGTGGCACACACTGTTTCACTGTCTGCATTCCAAGGAAACACCCAAAACTTCCAGTATGCTTCTTATTACTGGCCTAAAGTGTCAAATTCACTTCGGCTCTTCCAGCTGGGAAGTGTTCAATGGGATTGTTTGTTTGATGTGCTGATAGAGATCTTGTTACTGCATCAGGATCGTAGGTGATCTGTCAATGTTTACATCATGTCATGTTCAATATTGGAGTTAACAGATTTGGAAACCTGATCCAGCATTAAAACACTTGCGCTGTTGACAAGAAGTGCCTAAGGTCAGTAGCTGCCATCATTTCGTAGACCTAAGGACTGTTGTTTCCATAAATATTGCCCTGCGAGGCAGTGCTAGCACAGCTGGAAACACAGCGCGCAACTGCCAACCCAACAGCAGGTTTCGTGCCCCAAAATCCACAGGTTGGAGTGATTAAGACTCCTCCGACTGATTTCTTGGGATGAGGCCTGGAGCTGTTTGAAGTCGATTGAAAATCCACCCCCTGGCATTGGGTGGCTTTGAGTCAGTCCTTGGGTTAAGCTCGAAACCACCTTCCTCTTCTTTAAGGTATGAGCCATTGTTCACTTGACGGCACTGGTTTCCTCTCCGTGACGGCTGTGGGTAGATGGGGAAGGGCTTTTAATGAAGCCAACCGCTGCAGAAATTAAAAAGCTCAGGTTGTTCTGATGAAAGAAACCTATTAATAGCGATCCTCTCTTGCGTGACAAAGTCTGACGTCCCCAGCTCAAAGTGACAAGCGGCAGGAAGTCCTGGGGAGACAGCCTGTACCAACCAGGCTTGGCAGGCCAAGCTGGTGGTTTTTAACTCATTCACCACCTTTTTTCTTGCAGTTTAACACTTCCTGGTCCCTCCCGTGTAGATGGGGTGGGATACAACCTGGGGAGGGTCTATGAAAGCCAAGAAGTGTCCTGATCCCACCATGACTCCTCTGGCTTTTCCCTCCTAAATAAGCCCATGTTTGCCTTTTGCATCAAGTTTTCTACTTCCTTTTTATCAGTTTAAGGTTTTTTGGGGGGTGTTTGCTGGTAGTTTCTGGGTCTCCCCACAGACCAGCCTGTTTCAGAGAGGGTAGATACAGCACTTCTATTTTCTTGAGGTTAAACCCCCCCGGGGCTGTGCCCGCGTTCAGACGGCGCAGGGACGGGAGCAACCGCAGCGCAGCATGATGCAGCCACATGAAGCCCTCAGTTCAGTTGTACGGCTCAATAATCTCTACAAACATTATCAGCACAGAGATCACTTGATTTATTTTTCAGGATTTGCTCCGTCACATGCCAGATACTACCGCAGGATAGGCTTTCAGCCGAGATAGAGGCAGAGGACTTAATTTCCATTAGATTTCCATGGAACTCAGTCTTTGAAGTTCTTTTGGCTTCTCCACTGAGCTCTGCCTGAGAAAAGTGGTTAAAGGAAGAACGTAAACCTATTTTTCTTCTTTTGCGCTCAAATGCGTGCTGCAATAATACAATGTGGACCAAAAGAAGGCACCTCAGTGACCACACTTTCCCCCTTGGGAAGGCACAAGTACCGTGTGACAAATGCAGCTCACATCTCCAAAGACCGTCGGATAAGGCAGAGGTGCCCAAGGTCTAGGGATGCACGGAGATGAGAACAGATCGTTTATGGTGTCGATTTGAGGTTTCCTTGGTTTACTTCACACAGCAGGGAAAATGCATTTTCAAAATACAGCTGGGGTTTGCTTTGTGCTGGGAGTTCATCCTCACCAAGTTTTGCTCTCTGGTGTCAGCACGTTTTTTTTTCAGTTTGGACTTTTCCGCACCCAGAAGCTTGGGGATTATAGAGGTTTTGGGGTGGTGGGGGTCACCCACACATGGAGCTCCCAGGGGAGGGTCAAAGCCCCTCAAAAACAGCGGTTTGGGACAGTTTGCTGGTGGGACACCCAGGGAGCGCTGCTGTGGCACGGAGCTCAGCTGGGAGCAGGAGGTCCCCTCCAGGATCAATGCCGTCCCTTCCAAGCCACCAGCTTCTCTGCAGGCAGCCTGGCAAGTGCAGCCTGATCACCACGAGCCAAGAAAACGCGAGATCAGAAGATATCAGACATCAGATTTAAAGAGGGGGAAGTCTGGGGACTTTCTGTGACTTTGCTATAAATTAACACCCGAGCTCACGCTACGCAGATGTGAAGGGGGGTGCGAGCAAGAGGTGGCTGCGTTTGTCGCCTTTCAAATGTGTTGCTTTTCTTCTTAAAAGCTGCCGAGAACTGAGCCCCACTTGGTAGATGTTGGGCTGTAGGGCTGGATCTGATAAGGCTCGGCTCTCAGAAGAGCTGCAGAAGGCTTTTTGTCTTCCCAGCTCCTCTCCTGCCTCCCCGGCGTGCCCGCACACCTCCAGTGCCCCGAGCTCTGCTCCCGATTCCGCTGGGATAAGGCATTCCCCACCTTGGGAAGGTCCTTTCATGGCAGGTGCAAAGAGCTGGGGGCGTTTCAGGGCCGTCTGGCCGCGGCAGGTAAAGAACAAGGAGAATCCAAGGTCTGAACCTGGCACCGATGGCAAACCAGAGCAGCTCCGGCTTCTCTGGAGTCCCTCCAGCTTTGTACGGGTGTAACTGAGACTGGAATCCAGCCCAGAGAGAGTGAAGCTGTTCAGCAGTGATTAATACAGTAAAATGCAAAAGTTATGTATCAAGTGTATTTCATGCGCTTCTTGCCTCGGGACAATTAGCATAAATTTAATAATTATTGCCCTGTGCCAACCCTACCTAAGGAGCTGGGAGCGCTTTACAAATGCTCGTTGGCTGCTGCCCTGCCTGCAGGAGCTGGGGGAATCGCCTCCCCGCTTTACAGGTAGGAAAAGAGGAACAGAAAGAAGTAAAGTGAGGTGGCCCATGTGCGGTGCCATGGCCGGGCTGGTCCCTCCCCATCTCCTGCACCTTCCCCAGCCCTGCTCGGCTCTGGGTGCACGGAGCTGGGGAGGGGTTGAAGCAAGACCAGAGTTTATTCTTTGTGCATGGATAAAATGCTGTTGAAAATACTTAAAATTAAAGGTTTCCTTTGCTGGTTGACCAATCACCACCCTGCCAGGAGATGGGGTTTCTCCTGCTTTGTGTGTCTCCTCTCTGCGTTCAGATGCACTGACAGCGGCTGTAGGTGGTCGCTCGAGCATGGGACATCCCGACCCCAGCACCTGCATCCTGCTCCTCCATCGGGTGCCTGACTTTCCAAACCATCTGGGGCCACATGTGTGGGTCGGTCTGTGTCCCTCCCTCATCAGGCTTTGTTTGCCTGAACTGTGAGATACTCTTGTGTGTGTGCCTTGCAAACCCCCCTGTGCAAATAGCAGCAAACGGTGGAGAACAGAGGCTGCGCTGGCTTGGTGTGTAACCAGGGAGCTCTCGCCAAAGGGTAACTGATTAGATATCAGACTCTCTTATCACGTTCCAGGGCACAGACAAAAGCTAGAAGACCAAGCCAAACCCTTCACCGACCGCTACGGGGAACTGGAACGGCTGCGCCAGTCCATGAGGGTCACCCCAACAACACCCAACCCCCGCGGATCCCTCAGCACCACCAGCCACTTTGGGTCCCAGGCTCAGACTCCAATACAAGGTAATTGGGTGGGTGCCCCAGCCCGGCATTGCACCCCGAACCCTCGTGCCAGGCAGGGAGTGGATGAACATCCCTCCGGGTGGTATTTTGGGGCTGTCCCTGCCTGGGGGACAAGCCAGGAAGGGGTTTGGTTGGGTTTCTCACCTCTTTTTGCACCCATTAAATCAGCAGGTGGCTGCTGAATCGGAAATCAGGGTGATTTCACTCCGTCCACCATTAGATATGGGGTCCTAGTCAAAACTGAGCAGTTTCAGCATGAACGCAAGCCGTACCCTTTGAATCCAGTAGCTTCTTTGACATGAAGGCAACTGGAGAGCTTCACAGTGTCAACTAGAAAGGGTGGATTATACTTTACATGCTAATCCAAAGGGCTTCTTATCTGGTTGCATTGTGTTTATGCCAAGTCTGGTGATCTAGCGCTCGACTCCAGCATAATTCCCCACACGCATGCACACCTGCATGGGCGCACGCGTGCGCACACACACGGGCCCCGCTCTTCCCAGGTTGGCCATCAGCAGAGCGGAGCCCTCGGGCGCTCCTCGAGAATCACGTTGCCAGGAAAGAGGTTGGAATTGCCACCAGAGTTACTCGAGAGAGGCCGCGCTGCTCATTCCCCTGCATCTAGAACTTTTAGCCCCCAAATTAAGCCTTGCATTTGAAAATACCCAGCGACCGGGATGCTCCCGCCTTGCTGCGCTTCTCAGCACAGCCAGAAGCCACCGGGATGTATTAAAGAGACCGTTCTGCACACAAGACACTTTCCTTTTCCACGCGTTTTTCGTCTCAGTGGTGTTTTCCTTTGCAAATGAGCAGCAATTCTAACTGGTTTTAAGGGATAATATTTAAGCTGTTTGCACTTTGAGTTTTGCCGAATGGAAGGTTTCAGACTGAAAAGCTGCAACAGCCTTTACGGTGTGTTTTAAGTGACGCGCACTTTTGCAGAACCTCAGTGTCATTGGCAACGAGGGCGTCTCAGGTGCAAAAACACGTTGGAAAACATTAGCTGAAATGTAAAAGCCGCCCCGCTCCTCTCAACCCAAAATTACAGTGAAAATTTAATCTATTTCTCATTGAAATGCAAATTCTTATGCTTGGAATTTTCATTGATATTAGCACTGTTTATGAGAAGAAGACGGGCATTTCGTGTAGGATTACCGTTTGATTTTCGTTAAAAAAAGCAAGAGGGGGAAAGAGTTTTATGGTCTCATCTCATTGGCTGCATAATAAATAAACAGATTCTTGAGGGAAGAATAAAAAAAAGAGGCATATTTTAAATTAGCGCAGTGCCCCATGGTGCCAGAAACCCAGAGAGTGTCGCTTGCAGCAAAGAATCAGGTGATGACACAAATTCAACAAGCAAAAGGAGAATAAGCTGGCCACAAGCTGCCATCGCTGCCAAGCTCCCAAATGTCAAGTGACAGCAGGAGAGGAGACGCAAATGAGCCATCTCGAGTCATTCCTGCGGAGTGACCCCCCCGCCCCGGAATGCTGCGGGAGGCGCCTTGTGCGCACTCTGCGCTTGGCTCCCGCGCTCCCAAAACGGGAGGAACTGTCTTAAAATGACTGCGGGTTCTTACCAGTTGGGTAATTGTAACCTCAGCCCCGTCCTTGTGACACGACACTGACTATAACCAATCGTAATAATCGTTTTCTAAGTCTTTCCCCTCACATACACACGGCTTATTCACCACGATCGTAATTTTTAGCCAACCAAGTGGAGCTTGGCTCATGCCAAGAATAACACAGGAGTTAACAGGCCTGTAATTCTCGCGACTTGGCACGTTCTTAGGTAACACGCACGAGAAGCCAATTAGCAAAAAGCATAACTAGATATCAGCTGGGTGGGACGGGCTGGAGTTCATCCCTTACCTGGGTGCTTCCCAGCATTAATGTTTTAGCATCCTTGCACCCCTGGATTAAAGGGGGGTGGAGGGGCAGCTCTTTTCTCTGGGAATGAACCCCCGGCAGCCCCAGCTCGTGTGCCAGAGGTGGTTGGGGCCTCCCGGTTCTGCTGACCCAGCAGTTTGCACAAACCCTTCCTAATCCTTCTGGCAAAACCAGGCTGGGAGCTGAGCTGCTCAGGAACAGCCGTGGCCACTGAGCGGGCTTCGGGCACCTCAAATCCCTGGGCACGTGGGGTGTGGGCTTTGAGGCAAACAGGTCGGAGACAGCGTTTCTTTTTGGGGGGGAATTGGGGTCCTTTGGGGATGGGTTTGGTCTGATCTGGTGGAGATCACGGCAAGGACGCTGGTGTAGAGGGAGGAAGGATCTGGCCCCCGGCCACGTGCAGAGGACTTTCAGGAAAGCTGCCCGTGCGGGTTATAAATAGCCCCCATGTAAAACGATCATCCTGAGGTTAAATGGTCTCAAACCAAAAACCTCCCGGTAAGAGAAAGCTGATGGTTTCTGAAGGGCATGCCAGGAAACACGGGAGGAGAAGGTGCTCAGCACCGTGGCCGAGCGGGTCAGATCCTGCTCTCCAACTGGTTTCCCCCCACCCAGTGTCAGTGCAAGTCAGCGGCTTCGGTCTCGCCTTACCCCGTGTGGGAATCAATCCCTCCCATGCCTGTCTGCAAACGGGACTGACATCTGCAATCCTCCACAGACCGGATTTTATTCCCAATTTCCACGGCTTTGGAGGGAAAACAGGGCAATTCAGGGTTCACCCCAGTGTAGCTATGATGAGAACCCGGTAGTGGGGAAGGTAGGACAAGCAGACCCTGGTCTCACATCAACCAGCACTGCTTCCCCGGCTTCAGCTGGGCAGAGCCGTTCACCCCTGTTGAGGATTTGGCCCGATACTTCTGCAGCGAGGTCTGGAAAATGTGAGGTTTTGAAATGCCGGCTCTCCCGTCTCCGCAGCGAGACACCAAGCTGTCATTAGGATGGCTTGAAATGGTTCCTTATTACGGGGCACGCGAAGCCAGAGCCTTGCGTGCTTGCTTCATTTTGAGTTGTGTCTTCTAGCTTAGGAAAAAAAACCAAATCAAGTAGCTCTCTAAAAGTGAAGCAAGATGTTGAAGGAACTTGCTTCTGCTGCTTCTCGGGGCCCCCGTTGCTCTGGGGAAGGGGGATGGGGATGGACACACGTCCTCGTGGGGAGAACCAGGATGCTCCTGCAGCCCCCGGTTCTCCATGCGATGTTTTGCCCGCGTTTCAGCCGCAGTTCGTGCCGCAGCGTTTGGTTCCCGTTGCGACAGAGCGGGGCCGCCCACGCAGCCGCTCCCGCGCCCCGGCTTTGCGCTGGAAACATCTCCAACCACTCAAAAGCAATTGTGTGTGTTGTCCAGCGGCATGTCGGGGCCTTGAGTACACAAGGACAATTGCAAAGCCATTCTAAATTTGATCTACAGGGCGAGCTGTTTTGATTAATGCACTTAACGTCCCCTTGCACGCTCTTCATGTTGCTCCAGCAAACCCAAATTCCCTTGACTTCCCAGGGAGAAGAGTAAATGCTGGATCCTTTTGCAGGCTCCATCCTGCCTCTCCCAGCCTCAGTGTCTGCCAAACAGTTTGGGAGACTTTGTCTTTGCTGGTGAAGAGCTTTGGGGTCTCCTGATCTGGAAACAGCCCAGCTTTAACCAGCTTGATTTCCAATCCATCACTTAAAACCAGCACAACGTTTTTAACACAGGCCAGTCATCAGCAGAATGCTTCACCATATGCATTTAGAACAAAATCTCTCTCTCTTTTTCTTTTTAAATTTACATTTTTCAAGTATTACATTACTTTTAAGAAACCTCTTGGCATAGGCACCAAGTGCCCTATTGTTTCCGAAATGCAACGTGGCTGCTCTGAGGTTAAGTCCTGAATTACGGGCCCAGCAAATACACTGAATTGCTGCTTCCTAATCCCTGTCCAGATCGACTTATGGTTTCTTTAAAATATCCGTTTCTTAATGGATAAAAACATTCTACCATGGGCAGAGGCTAAATTGTTTCCAAAGGAAGCCAGGCAAGCATTAGTGGGAAGAAAACATTTTGTGGGATCCAGCTTCAGCCTCAAAGGAAGGAACACGCAGAAGATGGGTTTCCTGCCTGCTCTCAGGCTCCGCAGGCTGCTGTGCCTATCTTTAAACTGCTTTTCTGCTCCTCTCAATTACATTTGTTCCTTAAGCAGATTTGGCATGTAACAGTCAAAGATGAACCACAGGCCAGCGCTGTTTGGGAGCATCCACTAAAAGAGAGTCTGAGCATCCGTGACCGCTGATGTGCAGTTGTCTGCATCTCCCAGCCGCAGCTCAGGGTGCCGAAGCGCTGCCGTTCCTATGAAATAACAGCAGATGAGCTTGCAAGGAGCCTGGTTGAATTTGCCTTGGGCTCCAGGGATGCCATCCCGCCTTTGCCGTGGGATTTTGGCGATGCTGGGATGCTGATTGCCAGCTTCAGAGCGCCGCCGGCGATCCCCCAGCCCGCCGTCCCGCTGCGGGAGGGCGCTGCCCGCATCGTGGGGCTGCGGTGCAGCCCGGCAGCGCTGGAGCGGGGCAGGAGCCGAACCTCCGATCGCCCCATCAGCCGCCCTTATCACCCCAGCGCTCCGCAGTGGGTTTCCCATGGCAGACCTGGCTTGGCCCAGACCTGCTCGGCAGGCACGGTGGTCTAGCTGCAGGCGGGGTTGTAAATCCTGCAACTTCCTTTTATGTAGTCAGGGCTTGTTAATCTCTTTTTTTTAATACCCTTTGAATACAGGTAAAGAGCGAAGCGCGGGCAGGCCAGAGGGAGTGCCTGCAATCCCGTTCAGCCCACCCACCCGCTCCAATTAGCACCGTTAGCTTATTCATTAGCTTGGCGGGATGGAGTGGCAGGGATTGAGGTTGATGCCGGGGTGCAGGATGTGAGATGCAGGCAGGGGAGAGCTCTGGGGATGGCAAGAGGAGAAGAGAAGCAGCAGAGGGAGAGGAAGCCGGGAGAGCCCGGCTTGTTTAGTCTAGGCTGGGAGCGGGGCTGATTGCTGTGTTTAAATACACCCAGGGGGTAAACATCGGGGAGGGAGAGGAGCTAATGTAAGCTATGGAGGAGGGTGCTGGCACAGGAGATGGGGCTGAACTGGCCCGCAATAAATCCCGGCTGGATGTTGGCAGCAGGGTCCTCCCCAGGAGGGTGGGAGCATCCCGATGGACCTGGGGGAGTTTGCGGAGATGCGGTGTGTGATTCACTGAGCCGGGAACACCTGGGAACGTCCCTTCTCACTGCCCTGCCCACCTGTGTAGACCAGGAGGCTGTTGCTCACTGTATTCAGGGTCTGATTAAGTGCTGGGAGAGGACCCAGGAGAGCAGAGTGAGGGTTTGGGATGCTCACCGGGGAAGGTTTGGGAGCCGAGCGTGTGCACGGAGAATTGTGTGAGGAGAATGAGAAAACTGAGCAACAAACGTGCTCGGCGATCTTGAGGTGGTGCCTGGTGATGCTGCGATAAGCACCATGTGTGCTGGTGTGTTTTGGTTTGGGGTTTGGGCTTTTTTTGCTCAAACTCTGCAGAGGAAGTACTCGCACCCAGTCGCCGAGCTGCTCGTATCAGCTACACAACAATCGCTCCATGGGCGTGTAACAGCGGATGCTGTTCACACCCTCATTTTTTTTCAACACCTCCCCTCCTCCCCCCAAAATAAATTCTGCTCTGTTTTTTGTGGGGTGGGAGGAAGGGGCCGTTTTCTTTTTTAGGCGGCCCTGACTTGGAAACGCATGAACTCGTTCACATACGTGACAGAGGCGTGAGAGCGTGCCTGCGTGTGTGGGTGGGGACGAGAGAGGCGCCTTCTCTAGAGATGAGCTGGGTCTTCAGAGACCAAATGCATCTCGTGCACCTTCCCGGGCAGAGCAGATTCCCCCATCTTTGGCCACCTGCCTCCCCGCGCTCCCATATGGAGCCGTTATGGTCATAGGAAGGAAGGAGAGAGCAAGAGAGGTCAGAAAAATGCTGAAAGACAACTTGGAGGGCCAAGCATCACAGAAAGTAGTAGAGAAAAATAGCCCAAGGTATATACAGACAGAGAATTTCTGTCCCCACTTCGTCTTGCACATGCATGTGTGTTATATACATGGGCATAAAGTATCATTAGAGTTTATATTGTCATCAATCTTCATGGCATGAAACAGGAAAGGAGGGTTTTTTTCCCCCAGGCTAGATTTTTCATGACAATTTTGCAAGGCACATACGTGCGTATAAATAAAACGGTGATATATGGCCAGGTTGAGGACATTTAAATATTCTTTATGCTTGGAGAGTTCCACTCTACCAAATTCCCTCTAAATTTCCTTTATTCTCCCTGTGTGCACCACACACTACGTGCATTTGTGTGTGTTGTGCAGTGTCCACGCGTGCTTAGGTTTATCGCTGAATAAGATGTGTTCCCCACATCCCTAAACTGGGGAGCAGGGAGTGATTTAAAGGCATTTTCCGGGGTGCGGAGGCAGTGGAACCCCCACCGCTTTTCTGGGCTGGATGCACATCAGCGCCGTTAATCTCTAAAACCTCTTGCAGGATGCATCGCCTTGGCATTTATTTCCTTGCCACCCCCCAAGAAAAGACCCCTATTGTCTCCGAGGCAAAAAGAAAGCTGCTGTGTCACTCGGACGTGGTTGTTTTATCTGGAAAGGGGCTGAGCAGCTTTAAAAGCCTGTTTCTATCCGGCTTCATGTGCAGGGGGACTTGGGGGTCCTCAAAAGGTGCAAATTGCAGCTGCACAATTAAACACCGGGGTGTGTCCCGGCCCCCGCGGTCCCCTGGGCAGCACGGCCCTAACGAGGAGACAGTGGCATTACTAATCAGGGCTTTGACCTTTACATGGCTTTTATTTAATACACATTCCACACTTCCCCAAACTCCCATCCAAAACATTGACATTTCCGCTGATAGATTGGGTCAGATTTTGGAGTAGTTGGGGGACTCAATTCACTCTTACAATGGTTAAATTCTTACAGCTAAATGGGCTTATTCAGTTAGTGCAGCAGCTGGTGTGATTTCGAGAAGAAAATAAACATTTCCTTCAAATATTTTGATTGGCAACTGGACAACTGAAATACTCAAGCTCAGATTGCCAGGGTCCAAAAAAGCAAATGGGGGCTGGCCGGTGAGTAAGCGAGGCAAACCGTAGTAAATCCTCCACGGCGGAGCTACCAGGCCACGTGTGTGTGAGATGCGCCGGGATCTGCCCGTGCTGGGGAAGGGGACAGCGAAATGTGATTTTTAAAGCACATTTGGCTGCGATTTGGAAGGGAGTGCAGAGCCCGAGGGTAGAACTTCACCCGCTTCCCTGGCATTGGCTTAGCCCATTGCTTGGCTCTTGGCGACTGGCTGAGCGTGACGGAGGGTTGCTTTGCTGCTGAGTTAGGTGGTTATGCAGGGTATTAATGGCGATGTTTTATTTGGACCTGGCTGGGGCTGTTTCAGCAGGGATCTCCTGCGATGTGGGGCAAGAGGGGCGCTGCCCTCGGCCAGGGCTGTGTTGCTGACAAACATGGACCCGTGGGATGGAGGGGCAGCCCTGGGGTGAGGACTGAAGTAGAAGAGGAGACTGAGGGGTGACTCATTCATGGGGATCAATATGGAAAGGGGGAGTGTCAGGAGGATGGAGCCAGGCTCTTCTCGGTGACAACCAGTGACAGGACAAGGGGCAATGGGTGCAAACTGGAACACAGGAGGTTCCACTTAAAGATGAGAAGAAACTTGTTGGGGTGAGGGTGGCAGAGCCTGGCCCAGGCTGCCCAGGGGGGTTGTGGAGTCTCCTTCTCTTCAGACATTCCAACCCGCCTGGACACCTTCCTGTGTAACCTCATCTGGGTGTTCCTGCTCCATGGGGGGATTGCACTGCATGAGCTTTCCAGGTCCCTTTCAACCCCTGACATTCTGGGATTCTGTGACAGAGGGGCAACCCCGAGGTGATGGCGCTGGGGTGCAGGGACAGCCCCGCGGTTGCCGGCGCTCAGGCTGAAGCGTCACCCCTCTGTGCAGCCGCTGGGCCGCCGCAGGGCTCCCCGGGCCCGCTCCCGGGTGCCGCTCCCCGCCCAGCGCGGGCGGCAGCGAGGCCGGCGCGGCCGCGGCTCCATCTGGCGGCCGCTCCCCGCCGCGGGCCCGGCGGCCGCTGAGCTATCCAGCCTGCGGTTCGAGGCCCGGCCGCGGATGCTCCTGCGGGGAGCCGGAGCGGCCGCCGAGCCCCGCTGCGGGCCGGGCCGTGGTTAACGAGGAGGCCCCGGGGGCACAGCGCTCTCCCATCTGGGTGTCACGCTGGGGAGCGGGGACGGACAGGTTTTGCCTCCCCGGGGGCTGCTGGGGGCCACGGGGAAACAGAGACCGACATTATAGAGCAGAGCAGCCCTGTGTCTAGTTGCCACATCCTGGGAAGTCTGAATCCCAACCCCAGATAACACAGAGACAAAATACACAAGTGTTTTTTTTATACCGAATCCTGCAAAAACCAGGTCCTGCAGAGCCCTGTCTGTCACAGACCGGGGTTCCAAAGCCTGGGAGAGCTCACCCGTTGCCCGTCGGTGTTTCGCAGGCAATACCTGAGCATCTCCGGTCCTGACGCTATCGCTGTGCTTTGCTTGCCACGCACGCAGCCTGTAATTAACACTCTTACACGCTTGCCTCTAAATTAGTACTGAGGACCCATTGCCAAATGTTGCGAGTTCAGGCCAATAAAACATAACCTTTAAAAAAAACCAAAACAGAACGACTTCGAGTGTGTTATAGAGGAAAAGGGAAATGTGCCCTGAGCACTTATGTTTTGTTTCAATCTGCTTTTTATGGAATATTATTTATGGGCATATGAGAGCTAATGAAGGAGCACGGTGTGATTGCCCGAGATTGTCATCTGCCCTGGGGAAGGCAGCAGCAGCAGTCTGGGTTTCCTGGGGTTTTGGGGGGATTTTGAGACAGCTTTCTCTCAGCGTCTGGCAAACCAGCCCAGCGACTCGGACCACAGCGGGAGGGCTGCATGCGTGTAAGGAGGAAGCATTCAGAAAATACCACTTTTTCTCTCCAAGTTCAGCCAGGATTTTTGCCCCATGGTCCTACCTCAGCCTGTGATGCTGCCAGATTGGTAAAGCTACAGAATCCGGTCAAAATACTTCTGTGTAGAGCTGGTCTCCAAACCTCAGCTCGCGGTTTTGGTGCCACTTCAGTGGCAGCATGGCTTTGGGATGGGGCAGAGCGTCCCGCTGGCAGGCTGAGCCCTGAAGTCAGGTTGGTTTGGTCAGTCCTGAGCATTTTTCATAGCGTCGTGCTTTCCAGAACAGCCCAATCATCCTACCCCTCCAAACAGCATGCAAGGGGGACGGCTGGGCAGCCACTTCCACAGAATCCCAGAATGTCAGGGGTTGGAAGGGACCTCAAAGCTCATGCAGTGCAATCCCCCCATGGAGCAGGAACACCCAGATGAGGTTACACAGGAAGGTGTCCAGGCGGGTTGGAATGTCTGCAGAGAAAGAGACTCCACAACCCCCCTGGGCAGCCTGGGCCAGGCTCTGCCACCCTCACCCCAACAAGTTCCTTCTCACATTTACGCGGAACCTCCTGTGTTCCAGTTTGCACCCATTGCCCCTTGTCCTGTCACTGGTTGTCACCCAGAGAAGCCTGGCTCCATCCCCCTGACACTCCCCCTTTCCATATTGATCCCCAGGAATGAGTCCCCCCTCAGTCTCCTCTTGTCCAGCTCCAGAGCCCCAGCTCCCTCAGCCTTTCCTCACACGGGAGATGCTCCACTCCCTCCAGCATCTTGGTGGATGCGCTGGGCTCTCTCAGCAGTTCCCTGCCCTGCTGGAACTGAGGGGCCCAGAACGCTCGGTTCTGCTGCATCCAGCCCCAGGTTTGTGCAGAACAACATGGTCCGTGAGGGTTTTGGGGCTGCTCCTCTCTCGCACCAAAGCCGCAGCCACGTTCCCAAACCAGGTGCTCCCTCCGCCTTTCTCCTCCGTGGAGCCTGCGTGGGAAGGGCAGGCACTGCCCATTGCCCGCAAAACGGCTGGAGGGGAGGGAGGAACCTCCTGCTCTTTCTCCTTCCAGCAGCCGGTGGCTGAGGGATTCACCTGGGATGAGAAAGAGGGTTCAGGTCAAACCCCCTGCCCATCTGCTCCTCCAGAGCATGCTTTTGCCACCAGTTAGCTGCAAGGGATTTGCTCGAATGTTGTTTGTTTGTTTGTTTTTTCCTGGGGAAATGCTACAGGTCTTGAAACACCAGCCCTGAGAAGTTAAAAATGCTTCATCATAATAAATATATATAAAACACGCATCCCTATGCATGCATAGCAAATATGCAATCATATGAATGCGTGCATCTGTATATACGCATAGCTAAAACCAATGAGCATGTTTATCGCACTTATCTCACACATCCACCTGATGTGACCAAAAAAAATTGTCCCTGAGGCCAGATAACACCTCACTACCAAAGTAAGTGAGATGCCCCTGCTTTTAACAAGGGAAAAAAAGGGGTCTGGGGAGTAAAGCCAAGGCTTCGAGCTTGGGGCACCAGTCCGGTGCTTTGGGCTAGAACTGCTCTTTCTGGAGACCAGTCCTAGGAGAGCTGAGAGAGCCATGAAAAGCCTCGAGGTCCCCAAAGGATCTGCTAGTCTGGATTCTTGTTTTAAGCCAGGCTTACTGCAGAAAGATGGGGCCTGGCAGCACCGGGCAAATGTCCCTTTCCAGTTACAAATTGGCTGTGACCCCCTTTTGGGTTTAAACCCACCCCCAGGAAAAGGCACAAGGGGCTCCAGCGTCCGATAGACCTGGGTAACATCCCCACCGTGCTGTCCTAAACCTCCCTTCCCCCAGCAGAAGAAAAGCTGGATTTCTCGCTCTCCTTTATCTTCTTGGAAGGAGCAAAATACACAGAGAACTCGAGCAAAGGGATATCGTGGCTCCTCGCTTGGGAGTTTTCAGCTGTGTGTTTATCAGCTCCATCCCCTGATGGTATCAGCACGAACAGGCCACCCACACGAAGGCTTAGCAGGCTGCTCTGGACTCAGCTTTTCCTCCCCGGCTCCGTGTGCGTGTATATACACCAGCGAGGATCTCAGGGACCGGCCGTCTGGGGCCCGCGTCCATTTATTTACTACACAGCTGATGTCATGGCTAAACATTATTTTTCTGTGTTTATGGGGTGTGGGGTGTTTTTTAATCCTCCCGAGATGAACAGACCCCTGCAGAAGTCAGCACAGTCATGTCTCTTCTAGGGTAGGAAATAACAAATTTTAGGGCAGGAAATGGGAACAACTTAAACAAATGGGTTTAGGGGTTTTGTATTTAATTTCCCCTGGCAGATCCAAGAGTCACTTTTCCCACTGAGTTCAGCTCCTCGGCCCAGGCTATAGGACAAACTTTACCAGTTCTAACCCACTGCTTTCTTCCTCCACCTCCGCAGGCACGTCAGACCTGAGCCCCTTCCCCGACCCGCGGCAGTTCGATCGCTCCTTCCCTGCGCTGCCGGCGCTCACCGAGACCAGGTTCTCCGACCCGCGGATGCATTACCCCGGCGCCATGTCCGCCGCCTTCCCGTACACCGCGACACCCTCGGCCACCGGCATCGGGGGCATCAGCATGACCAGCATGCCCACCACCACGCGCTTCCACCACACCTACCTGCCGCCCCCCTACCCCGGCTCCACGCAAAACCAGAGCGGACCCTTCCAGACCAACCCTTCTCCCTACCACTTGTACTACGGCACGTCCTCAGGCTCCTACCAGTTCTCCATGGTGGCGGGCGGCGAGCGTTCCCCCACACGGATGCTCTCGTCTTGTACGAGCGCCTCGGCGGGGAACAACTTAATGAATCCCAACCTGGGCAACCAGAACGACGGGGTGGACGCGGACGGGAGCCACAGTAACTCGCCGACGACCATGACGACTACTGGGAGGATGGATGAGTCGGTCTGGAGACCCTACTAGGAGGAACTCAACTGGGAAGCGGTATCTTTGACTTAATCAGCAACCGATAACGTTACTCCTTTTGGTAGTGAATAGGAAAAGGTAAGCCAAAGTGTCCCAAACCAAAAGCATGCAAGCGTGGGCAAACATCAAGCGAAGATGGACCAGGACCTACGTTACATTTCAAGATGAACGTCCACGAGGCTTGAATTTGTCGCTTGATGTGGTTCCTCTCCTATAAGTATGTGGAATGTACATAGGGAAAAGGAAAAAAAGCAAAAAGAAAAGGACGTGTGGAATCCGATGTTTGTTTCTTGCAGACACTTGTCAGTCATCTCACTTGCACCTCTTCTCCACACAAAGCATTCGGAAGTTACCAAAAGCTCACCCTTCTTCTGCAAAATGTTTCAGAGAAGAGAAAATCAAACCAGGGAGTCGTCCAAGCCCATGCAGGAAGACTGAACTGGAAAAAGGAAGAAAAAAGAAAAACAAAAAAAGAAATAACCCCCCCGTTGTCTCTTCTCCTTCCCCCACGCCGGTGCAGGGTCCCCAACCACCAAAGAGCTCCGGGGTGGCAGCAGAGCACCCAGAGCCCGGTTTACAGCCCAGCGTGTTCCTGGGGTCGGCCGGCACCAACCACGTGAACGAGAGCTGTGATGTGATTGTTTCTATTAGTTGCTGACGACACGGGTTGTATTGTTCATTTTTTGTCATTGTCGTCATTTTTCAAACAGTAACGTGGTTGATCCCCATGCCTGACAGACCCCCCTTTCCTCTATGTTTACATACGAGATGTACTTTTTACAAGGTGCGTTTTTTGTTTGCTCTTTCGTCCTGACCTCACCATTCCATTCTTTGCTCCTCTTCACAAATCTCAGTGATGGTGGCTGAAGCGTTCAGGACAATCCAAGATGTACCAGATGCACTTCCGAGCGTTTTCGCTGCAAAAGGGCCTCAGGAGCCTTTGGCGTGACCCTGGGTGTCCCTGTCACCCCCTCTGCGCGGTGACACACGCAGCTGGTGGCAAAGCATCATATTTCCCTTATGATCCTTTCCCACGTTTTCACCCGGAGCAGATTGACATGCGCTGACTCTTTTAATTACAAAGCGACTTACACTTGTCAGTTGATCCTGAAAGCTCTAAGTGAGATTTGGAGAAAGGAGCGGTTTCTATTTAATCCCTTGGTGGTGGGAATATTGCAGAGCAATGTTATCTTGCATTTCCCCACTTTCCCCCAGGTCACCCAGCACACGGGTATCTTGCTGTAGACGAATAAGCTGAAGAAGCGGCACTAAAAGTGCCAAATCCCATTGCCACCAAGCCTTTTGGTTTTTTTTGCATGAACGTAAGGAAACAAACCCCTCAGCTGCCCCCCCGGCCCCTCTATTGCAAGTTGCCCCATTCCAAATCTCAGTTGGCAGCTTGGGAGCCCTCGGTCGAGGTGCGGAGCGTTGTAATTGCACTACCACGGCAAGACTGGAGCAAGACATCCTGGCTTCATTGGAAAGCTGCGATGACCACTCACGGCTTAAATAAGCAACAAGAACAACTCTTTGCAATGATAATAATTAAAATAATAATAAAAATAAACCCTACCCCAGCAAAACTGCAACATCCATTCGCCTTAGCGGCCGCGGGTGCCTCACTGGTGCTCGCCAGCTGTAGAAACTGGACCACGGCAGCCTGTGTTTTAATGCATTTATTTCTATCATCCGATCGCGCCACTGGTTGAAAGCACAAAGAAAACAAGGCATTCGTAGTACTAGGTTAATTTAAGACTGTTCGTAACGAATTAAAATAAAAAGGTAACTAAAAAGAATGGCAACGATGTTATTTTTATGACATATTGTCATGTGAAGGTGTAAATACATGCACCTCTATTGTACGCAGATGGTCAGAAGACAGGCCAATGTTTTTTGCTTTGCACTATAATTTGCTTTTTTTAAGAAAATGCACAATCGCTTGTACAGTCAAACCCCTTTGGCTCACAGAATATTTAACTATAAAATCTAATTTTTGGTCTTATTTGTTATAATAATATAATTCTTAAATGTGTTGAAGGATCCAATGCTTAATAATGCTTCTAATACTTGTATGTGCAGGGTAAAAGAACAACAAACAACTAAGGAGATGAGAACAAAGTTCTTTGGAGATAGGGAAGGCTAAAGTTGTTGGGTTTTTTAATGGTGTCTTATGATGGACATTAAAGAAAAAGAAATGCTAGTGATACCAAATAATGTGGTTATTTGTGTAATATACCAGCCCTACTTGAAGGTAATGCCCTTATATTTAATATGTAGCCCATCTTTTTAACCTGTAGCACTTGTCACTGGGGATGTGGGGACACGGGGAGGGAGGGAGGGGGAGGAAGAGGAGGGTCTGCTCCTGTCGAGGTCATTGGGAGAAGCTCTGTCCAGAGCCGATGAGAACAGGGTCGGGCGGCAATCGCGTCGGGACGGAGCCGCAGCGGAGCGGTCAGTTCTGCTTTCCTAGTTATCGGGTGTCGATGTTCTTTATCCAATGTACGTGATTGTATCGTCAGGCCTCCGTGTAATCATTTTAATGACTTTCCATGTGGAATAATAAACGTATGGTTACGAGTCTCCCCACTGCCGTCCGCCTGCTCAGTTCTCACCCCTGCACTAAGGAATGTTCCTCTCGCTGCCCTTTCTCTGGGGTCTGATTTTGGCACCTCTTCGAGCATCCAAGTACCCCGATCAGTGTCTGGGGCGGCTCATGGCTGCTCTCAAGCACAGTTTGGCACTGCAGGGCTGTCCAGGGAGGGTTGGGGGGATCCTGGGCTGAGAAAACCCCTTTAGCACCTCCAGGGTGGGTCTGGACCACTCACACTGGGCTGGCAGGTGATCCCTGCATTCCACGCCCAGCATCCCGTGCTTCTCCCACCAACTGTTATCATTTCGCTGCTTCCCCAGGCACAAAACCCAGGGAGTGGAGCATCTCCCGTGTGGGAAAGGCTGAGGGAGCTGGGGCTCTGGAGCTGGACAAGAGGAGACTGAGGGGGGACTCATCCATGGGGATCAATATGGAAAGGGGGAGTGTCAGGAGGATGGAGCCAGGCTCTTCTGGGTGACAACCAGTGACAGGACAAGGGGCAATGGGCTCCCGCTGTTCCAGGAGAACTCTGCAAAACAAGCCAGAGAACCGTCCCGGGGGCAGGCGGAGCAGGAGCGTCTGGGGTTTCTTTTGCAAATGAAAACTGAAAGGGAAAAAAATCACAGAAGCTCGGATGACTTTTTTTGAACGTTCAGATATTAAATTGAGCAGAGTTTGGGCTAAAGGAAAAATGAAGAATATTTCCTTTGAGAACAAAGCTCACAAAAGCCTCAGCAAAAAAACAATCTTCTTATATTCTGTTTCCAGACCGAACTCTACAGCTCTGTTTTAATGGCTGTGCTGTCTCCAAACTCCCCGTCTCAGTAAATAAACTTTTAGCTTGCAAAAAGTTTCTCTGCTTCACAAGACATAGGGAAGGAGCCTGCCCACACCATTCCGTTTCCTCGTCGAGCCCTTAACGAACCTTGCACGAAAGAGCAATTAGCTTTGTTAAGGCATAATCCTGTTTGTCTGAAATAGTGGGGCCAGTGCCCTCCTCACATCCCCTGAACCCACAAATACCCATCGCCTGGACCAGCGTGAGATGGAGCCACTCAGCATCATCTCCGTGGGCATCCAAGGGGGTTAATCCTGCTGGGAAGGATGGGTGGCTTGTTGAGGTTGGGGTCTGGTTTTAAATACTGCCTATTTCGAAGCGAAATGGTGGAAAACATGGAAAATTAATTAGGGAGTCTGGGCAAGTGTCGGGTTACACATCATTCACATCGACTTACTCAGCGGGACCTCGCGCCTTGGGGGAGATATATATTTATATATATTTTTTTACATGGGTTGGTGTGATGGGTTGTTTTGTTTTGTTTTTCCCGTCCATTCGGTTCCCAGACAGCACAAAAGCGAGTCCTGTCGCTTCTCTTCAAAGCTCCGGGTCTCAATGGGGCTCCGTCGTCCCCTTCCCGCCCAGCCCTGATGCAGCATCTCTGGGAGGCGAGCGCTGCCGTTCCCACCCGCTCCCAAAAAGCTGTTCCACCCCATAAAAAGGGCAAATCCGGAGCCGCTCCAGGACCAGCTGGCAGCCGTCCCCTGGCTCTTTCTTCAGTGCTGGCTGGCAAAATGCTCGGCAAGGACAGGAGCGGGGAGGAAAGCAGGAGGGCAGAGTGCCCAAACTATAACACACCCCCCCCCACACACCCCCCAAACCCCCACCCCCCCAAAAAAAACCCCAATCCTTCATTCCTGACCACTCGGAATTCTCAAGTTTGGTGTGAGACAAAAAACAACCCAATAAAAACATTGCACCGGGATCACAAGAGCTGTTTGTTCTGCTCCTCTGCCCGGCTCTTTCTCCCTGGCTTTGGCCTGTCCCAGTGCCACCATCCAGCCCCGAACCGCAGCTTGTTCAGCTAAAATCGACCCCAAATCTTTCTGTGTGTTGCAGAGGAGACTCCTTGATCCAAAGCAAAAACAAAAGCAGCCTGTGTGTCTGTGTTTTCCCATAAATAGGACTCCAACAGCAAACCCTTGCTGCTCCGGTGTCTCTTTGCTCCCGGCCAGGACACCCCAGCCCGTGCAAAGGGGATGAGGCTGAGTCCAGAGTGGTCCGGTTGGAGCGGTTTGGGTTCATTTCTAGTGGGTTTGGGGCACTTCTAAAACACCACGTACCCACCTTGGAAATCTCTCCCTAAACCCAAATGGGGTCGAGGCTGCACTTGGGGCTAAAACAGGCAAAAAAGCTGGTGGGAATTAAGCACCAAAATACTTTTGCACAGCTCAGGAGTCTTTCCCAGAACCAGATTTAAACCCAGTTCCATACATCCCCACCTAATAACATATGTTATTTTTTATTTAAGCCGTGCAAAGTCACCTGTATAACTGTTAATTCCTTGCCAGCAGCAGGCTGACATGCAGGGAAGGTGTTTTCTTGCGCAGAAATTGGGCTGGGCCAGGAGATCAGAAAAGTTTAAATCAAAACAGGCTCATGCCCTGTAAGTCTTTATTCTTGTCTTAACCCACAGAGGCTAAAAATGATGTTCACAACAGGGTGCCGGGCTCGAGGCTCATCCCACCGAGCACCTCCAGCCACCATGGGACAGAAAGCAGCTCAGATTCAAAGGGTTGGGGCAGCGGAGGGTCAGAGAACCACAGAATGTCAGCGGTTGGAAGGGCCCTGGAAAGCTCATCCAGTGCAATCCCCCCATGGGGCAGGAACACCCAGATGAGGTTACACAGGAAGGTGTCCAGGCGGGTTGGAATGTCTGCACAGAAGGAGACTCCACAACCCCCCGGGCAGCCTGGGCCAGGCTCTGCCACCCTCACCCCAACAAGTTTCTTCTCATCTTTAAGTGAAACCTTTTGTATTCCAGTTTGCACCCATTGCCCCTTGTCCTGTCACTGGTTGTCACCCAGAAGAGCTGAGGGGCCACAACTGGACACAATATTCCAGGTGTGGTCTCCCCAGGGCAGAGTAGAGTGGCAGGAGAACCTCTCTGACCTACTGACCACCCCCCTTCTAATACCGATAGGATGGAGAGCAAGGACTCATTAACCTCATCATCACATTAGATGGGGCAATACCGGGTTGTAATTAGGCCAGACGAGGCAGGCAGGGGAGACGAGGCTGCATCCGGGGAGCACATGGATGTGTGGTGTTATTTTGGTGCATTTACCCCCCAGGTGAGAACTCCGGGCATGCACCTGCCTGCGTGGGCAGAGCGCACATGCATGACGGGACATGTTGGTGTGATGGGGGGGACATGCACCCAGTGTCACCCACCACCTCCCATCACCTCCCGCGGGGACGTGATGCTGCCCCGGGGATGCTCTGATCCAGGGGGACACGAGTGTCACCCCCCCCGCCACATCCATGGGTCTGGCAGGGTGGTTAATGGGCGCTGCTTTTAAATATTTGTATATACCCTGGGCTCATATATTTTTTAAGATGGGGAGGGTAATAACCATTGCAAAGCTGGGTTTGGCTGCAGAGAGGGGACCTGGCAGTGCCGTCACCGGGGTGGCTGCAGCCCCGTCCCCCCCTTGGCAGGTTTTGCTGTTTGTCTTTGCAGCCGCTGGGTTTATTATGGCCGGGAACACCCAGGGTTTTTTCACTGTCTGCCGTGAAATCGATACAGTAATTTCATTTCTCAGCCATAAATGAAATGAGCTGTAAAGTAAAGTTGGGTGTTCAAGCCAGACTGAAAGAATGAATTGTTCTAATGGGGGACGTTAACGAGGGGATTAAATGTTCCTGTGAAAGCCGGGGGTCCCTGGCCGGCCCTGCTTGCTGCCGGCTGATTTTAGGGCTCCCTCACATCACCTTGGAGCTGTGTGGTCCAGCATCCCCAGCCATTATTGTTTTGCTTATTATTACTTTATTTATTATAATTTTTAATTTAATTTTTTTATACAGCACCCCCAGCCATTACTGTTTCTTAATAAAATAAAATAAGAATAAATAGGGTTCTTAACAATAGCCTTTCAGCTGACCCAAAGCAACTGGTTCTTCTACCCAAACCCAGAGCCCTCCTGTCCCTGCGCCATCATTTATTTCCCATTGAAAAATAACCAGGGCAAGAGAGAGAGCACTTTGACAAGTCCAAAAATACGAGGACCATATTATCTTTAAACCAATAAAACAAAATAGAAAACCCACAGTGAAAGCCCTATAGGGCCAGGAGAAACTGCAGCCAAGCTCCCCAAGCCTCGGTTGTATTCCCCTGGAAATCCTGGCGAAGAAAAACACAGGGCACGAAAAAGAATTTGGTTTTCATTAAAAACCTCGAATGTAAGGGGTTCTGTAGCTTTCAATGGGGCTTTGATTCCTATAGATGCTGGAATGTTTTCAGAACATTTAAAAAATGTTCTCCACCTTTCTATCTTATATCAGCGGAAAAGTGCGCTGGCGTTTCTTTGCTGATAGAAGTGGCGGGCGTTGAATGCAGATGCAAACCTCTGCCTTCATTTACCTTGAGGTTGCGACTTAAAAATACGGTGATATTTTCTTGTGGCTTTGGAACCAGAGGAGATAATCCACCTGGGGGGAAAAGGAAGGTGCAAAAATGCTGCAGGAATTTTCTTAAAGGGGGGTTTTATTTCTTTTTTCATTGAGAGAAAGCAGGGTCACTCAGCACTCGAAGGCACCATGGCCTGGTATTTAAATCATCGCTGCCTTCATGGAGATTGTTGTCTTTGCCTAAAGAGGTTGATTTATTGCTGGGTCACATCCCCACTTCCCATCACACCCACGTGTGCCTGGAGCTGGCGATGCTCGAGGAGCCCCGTGACACAACGTGTACCCTCCACGGCCAGGGCTTGTCCCCACCGATGTGTCCCCAGGGCCCGGCTGCCCACGGTGTTCCCTGCAAAGAGCTTTGGTCTCCAGGGCCGTGGCGCGGTGCTGGATGTACCTATGTCACAGCACCAGTGTCACCCCCAGACCTCACCGGGAGCTGGAGATCACCTGCCTCGTGCAAACCACAGACAGCTGGTGTTTTGGGTGCCTTTGTGCTTTCCCTTGTGGGAAAAGAAATAGAATAAAAGGAAATAAAATGGAGGAGAGGAGGAGAAGGAGAAGGAGAAGGAGAAGGAGAAGGGGAAGGGGAAGGGGAAGGGGAAGGGGAAAGAAGGAGAAGGAGAAGAGAAGGAGGGGAAGGGAAGGGAAGGGAAGGGAAGGGAAGGGAAGGGAAGGGAAGGGAAGGGAAGGGAAGGGAAGGGAAGGGAAGGGAAGGGAAGGGAAGGGAAGGGAAGGGAAGGGAAGGGAAGGGAAGGGAAGGGAAGGGAAGGGAAGGGAAGGGAAGGGAAGGGAAGGGAAGAAGGAGAGAGGAGAGGAGAGGAGAGGAGAGGAGAGGAGAGGAGAGGAGAGGAGAGGAGAGGAGAGGAGAGGAGAGGAGAGGAGAGGAGAGGAGAGGAGAGGAGAGGAGAGGAGAGGAGAGGAGAGGAGAGGAGAGGAGAGGAGAGGAGAGGAGAGGAGAGGAGAGGAGAGGAGAGGAGAGGAGAGGAGAGGAGAGGAGAGGAGCACCATGGCATGCGGTGGTGGGCAGGAGGTGCGAGCCCAGCCCTGCACAGCTTGTGCCGAAATGTAGCACCCGGCACGGGCCGGTGCAACCGGTCAGGCTTGCTGAGCAGCGCCCGCTGCACCCAGACACGCTGCGTTCACCCCTATCTCTGCTCCTTTTCCCCATACACCTTATGTCAGCTCACCTGCCCGTGGAGATTAAAGCCTCATCCCAATTACAAGAGTCATTAGTCACCACCCCAGGAAGGGCCACCCAGGCTGTGGTGGCACGGTGCCACCGCGGGTGCCCGGCTGCCTCGCGCCGCGGGATCACCTGCAGCGCTCCCAGCCCACAGTTATTCCAGAGGGATTCAAGGGAGACGAGGGATTTGAATAAACCCGAGGGAGCCGCACACACACTGCCACAGAGCGACGGCATCCTCAGGGTTTGGCATCCTCGGGGTTTGGCATCCATCGGGAGGCGTGGAGGTGATGGATGCCAGACCCCAAGGATGCTGTCACTCCAGCCCCGCCGTGTTGATCTGACACCTTTGGAAAAGCAGCTGCTGGCTGGTTTTGTAGCTGTTCCCCAAATCGGTGTCCCCACACGCTGGTGGGGTGTGACACCAGGGAACGGGGCTCGACCGCCTGACCTTCAGAAGGGCAACGGTGAAGGAGCTGGAGCACAAGTGTGATGGGAGCGGCTGAGGGACCTGGGGGTTCAGCTGGAGAACAGGAGCTGAGGGGAGACCTTCTGATCTCTGAACTGCCTGAAAGGAGCTTGGAGCCAGGGGGGTCAGGCTCTGCTCCCCAGGAACAAGCACCAGGAGCAGAGGAAACGGCCTCAAGTGGCGCCAGGGGAGGTTGAGGTTGGATGTGGGAACAATTTCTTCCCCAAAGGGCTGTGGGGCATTGGAACAGGCTGCCCAGGGCAGTGCTGGAGTCACCATCCCTGGAGGGTTGGACAGACGGACATGAGGTTCTCAGGACATGGGGGCAGGGCCAGGGGTGGGGGAATGGTTGGACTCAATGAGCGTGAGGGTCTTTTCCATCCAAAATGATTCTGTGGTTCTCTTGTGCAGGCAGGGACAAGCCCGCTCTGCCTGCCGGCAGCTGCCAGGCTGCAGTGTATCAAAGGGCTGGGAAGAAGCATCTCGGAGTTAAGTCTTTACCTTCGCCCTCCCCTGCGGTGTCCCCGGGCTCCCCCAGCACAGGGCTTGGTGGCCCCGGCCCGTCCCAGCGCCTGCCCCGGGCTGGGAGGTTGGGCAGAGCCGGGCTGCGGCGCGCTGCCTGCTGGGGCTCACGTAGGCAGGAGGTGCTGCCGAGCTCGGCTGCCTCCTCTCCAGAATGAGAGAGGATGGGAGAAATTCGCTTTGCAGGGAGAAATTCCCTTTTCAGGATGGACTAGTAACCGAGAGCCAAAGGCATTGTCCAATGGAGATGTGGCTGGTCCTTGTTTTAAGATTATAGAATCATAGAAGAGACCCTCAAGATCATGGAGTCCAACCATTAACCCACCCCTGTCCCTGCCCCACGTCCTGAGAACCTCATGTCCATCTGTCCAACCCTCCAGGGATGGTGACTCCAGCACTGCCCTGGGCAGCCTGTTCCAATGCCCCACAGCCCTTTGGGGAAGAAATTGTTCCCAAGATCCAGTCTAAACAATTTGAAATATCCTTCCCACTGCCTTTCCTTGACGGTGCCCACGGTGCCGTGCCCCCAACCGTGGGCTGGGCTGTGACCCCAGTGGCTTCTGCCCGTCCCACCTGTCCCGGCACTGCCCGCACAGCAGCCCTGGCCCCACAGAGGTGCCTGGACGTGTGTGTTATTTCCTGTGGTCAATGCAAACCCTTCCCATAAACCAGCAGCGTGTGGTTTGGGGCTCAGGTTCCCTTTTTTCCTCCTCTCCCCGCTCCAGTGCCTGCACTAATAAGCCGGGTCCCCTCCCCAGTGTGTGGGGGGAGACAGACAGAGCTTTTCTCTTGTCCTGGCACATCCCAGGGGGTGTTGTGGGGAGCTGGGTCCATCCTGGCTCTTCTCCAGCCACCCCATCCACATCTGGGTGCTGGGATGGGTCCCTGCGCCGGGAGAAGGGGATGGGTGAAGCACGGCTGGTGCAGAGCTGGGGGGCAAATGTGACCCCCCAGGTGTAAGTCCCTGCGGTTTGGGACCCAAAGGGACCTGCTCCTGCCCCCAGCACCTTGTCCCGTTCCCGGAGGGCTCTGCAACATCTTCTCCATCCCTTGGAGATGGAGTGAGGAGGGGCTGATGGGGAGAAAAGCGAACAGGAGCTCTCCACTTTGATGCCCAGGTTCTCCTCCCCTTGTTGAAAAGCCAGGGGCAGAATCGGTTCTATTAATATATTTCTACTCTTTTTTAGAGGAAACGGGGGTTTTTGCCATGTTCCCATTGCTGTGCAGTGAGCGGATGGGCTGCGCTGGGATGCCCGAGCCTGGTGGCTACTGGTTCAGATGGGACCAGGAGCCACTCAGCTGTGGCACCTGCCCTATGAGGACCTGGGTGACAACTGCTCCAGCCCACCCGTCACCTCCACAAACACAGAGGGAAGAGGGGAGCGTTTCACCCAGTTTTGCAGCGATGCAGTGAGATGAAAGCGTTTGCCCGAGGTCATTCCACAAATGTGGGGCAGAGCTCAGAGCCGAGCGCGCGCCTTCCCCATCCTCACCCCAGCGCGGGTGATCCGGGGCAGGGCTGTGGCTGCTCGTCCTCTACCTTTCTCTCATCCGTGGCTTCAAATCGCTCCGGGGCTCTTTCATGTGCGCCGTGCCGGCTCTTTCTGCTCAGGGACAGCGTCTCCTCCGCTCCAGCCTGATGGGCACGAGCCCTGAGCATTCCGGGAAGGTCCCATCAGCTTTTTCCAGCCCTTGCCTTACCCGGATCCCACGATTCTCTTCTGGAGAAAACCACATCCTTGTCACCTCAACTCAAGAGGTGCCCGAGGTGGGGGGAACACAGGTCCTTTAGCTGAGCTATGGAGCAGCATGGCTTTTTCTGGCCCAAGTGCTTTAGGTTCTTGTTGGGGAAATGGGGGTGAGTCAGGCACTTCGTTTGGCTCCTGTTAATTGCCTCTGCAAGGCTGGAGGGGTTTTGCCTCTTTGCCCTGTCTCCTTGTTGTGGTGCAGGAGAAAACCAGAGACCCCTTGGATTTGCAGCTCCCAGGATCCCCCACTTTAAGCAAAAGGCCTGGCTGGAATATTAATAATTTTTTAAATTATTATCTTTTTTATTTGCATTTCTTTTGCTTTCCAGAGAAGCTTCAGCCAGCGGGGTCACTGGTGGAAATTAAACTGGGCTTTCCATGCCCAGCTTATCTCCACCAAAGCGCCGGCTCCGGGCCGCGCAGGTTCCCCGACACCTCACCTGGGGCTCTGGGCTGCGTTTCCTTCCAGCTGCTCATTTTTCATCTCCAGAGCTGAACCTCTTAATACTTTCATTGGCAAACGCCAAAAAAATTATCCTGGAAAAACAGCTGATTCAGATCCGTAGTATCTTGATGTGGCAGAAAGAAATTAGCTCTTGCATGTGGGCTGAGAAAGGCTGTTTGTCCAGGAGGACGGGGGCGGGGAACGGCTTCCTTGATTCCTTTTTTCGTTGTTTATTTAAATGATTGAAATCTCTCTGCTCGCTGTACGGGCAGGGGGTGGTTGTTTTAGCAGCGAGATGGTGCTGGAAACATGTCAGACAACCGCAGTGGCAGCGCCTCCTTCCCCGAGCATCGCTCGCCCCGACCGTCCCCTGGTTTTCTACAGCGGGAACCTGCTGTCGAGCCTGATTTCCAGCCCTTCCCTTTGGGCACAGTTCCTGCTTTCCCCTAAGCCCGTCCTAAGCATCATCCCGCACTCCCAGAGCGCACATTTTGTCCCCAGATGGGAACACCGGTCCCTTGGGACCAGCCCTGAGCTCCACATCAGAGCAGCAGTTTTCTCCATCGAGGGCGAGGTTGGGGAGCAAAGAGTCAAAGTTTATTCCATCCACCTGTATATTTTCACAAGCCTGCAGATAGCAATCAAGAATGCAGGAAACGGTGTGTTTAAGGGGGTTGAATTTGCCAAAACTGTGCCACATTTTTAAAGCAAAGTTTATTTGTAAAGTTACAGAAGGCCGAAGTGTCTCCTGTGAAGGGGGAAGGCTCTTTAAAGCTTTCCTTCTGGTTTTCAACCTCTGCCTTTTAGGAAAGGGGAGAGGATTCACGAAGAAGGGCTTGGTTTTAATGTAATGCGTTGTGTTTTGTTGGGTTTTTCCTGTAGGCAAGTTCTGGAGCTCCTCAAGACACCGATCAGCCCAGTGCTGGGTTATAGAGGGGCTTTTGATGTTTGCCTTGAATAATCTCAGCTTGTTTGGGGCCCTGTGAGGGACCCCATGGGGCTCAGAGACGCCCCAGCTGTGGCTCCGCAGCTCCAGGTGGGTCAGTGCTGCCCAAATCAGCAGTCAAGGTCTTTGCTGATTAATCCTGCTCACTCCTATGTGCTAATTAATGTGATCCTGTAAAGACTCCACGAGGGTGTTTTATAACCTCTTTACGCGTAGTGTTAAAGTGACGGCTGCAGCGGTAGTGACTGTACTCCTAGTGCAAGGGTAGCACATTAGAAGTTGATTATATATTAAAAAAATCATTATGTTTGTATTTCTTGTGGCAGGTCAGAGCTGGGGAGCTTTTATTTGGCCACTGGTTGCTCGTGGGCTCCTGGGGGGCAGCGAGGGGCTGTCGGCTTTCACATCTGCACAGCTCAGGTTGCGCCAGGGAGGTTGAGGTTGGATTTAGGAACAATTTCTTCCCCAAAGGGCTGTGGGGCATTGGAACAGGCTGCCCAGGGCAGTGCTGGAGTCACCAGCCCTGGAGGGCTGGACAGATGGACATGAGGTTCTCTGGACATGGGGCAGGGACAGAGGTGGGTTATGGTTGGACTCGGTGATCTTAAGGGGCTTTTCCATCCCAAAGGATCTTGTGATTCTCCAAGGGTCACGCTGACCCCAGCACCACCCACACACACCCGGCCACGGAGCATCCCCCTTCCCCTCTGCTTCCCAAAAACACCACCAGAGCTGCCGAGATGCTTTGGGGTCCCTTCTGCACGCACCGAAACTCAGCAGGAGTTTTTCTACTTGGAGAAACCTCTACCAGCTCGCAGTGCCCCTGTTCAGAGCCCTGGAGCAGCGTCACGTCTGCTGGACACATCAGCCGGTGGATGGGGAGCAGCATGGTCCCCATCCATCCCCATCTGTCCCCTTCACTGCTCTGCAGCCCAGCTCATCCCCACAACCTGCTTCTCCTTGGCCGGACCCACCACCCATCACACAGGGATCTGATCTGAGTCACTGAGTGGCTGCACCATCCCCAACATATGGGGACAGCGGGAGGGGAACACGGGCCAAACCCCCAGCACAAACCCCCCTTATCCAGGGGCAGCGCGAGCGGGTTGTGCAATAACACCCCAGCACCAGCCCGGCTTTGAAATGCAAAGGCAGAAAGATCTGTTACGCTCAGGTAGCGCCGCTGTGGTCTAAGGCAAACAAAGTGCACAATATAAACCAGCTGCAATTGCTAATCAACCAGCAGGTTCAGACCAAGAGGCATCTTGCATGCAAATCGGATTTACCGCTAATTAAATGCACAAAGAAGATTTTTCCAGGCATCCGAGGTTGCCTCTGCAGAGTCTGAACGCCCACACGCACACGCCCAGCGCCTCTGCAGAACCATGGCTTTTTCTTAATTCTTTTTTTGCGCACAAAGCAGCTCATTTCCATGCGCGTGGATTGGGCAACGCTGCCGTTCCCATGTCCCCGGCCCTGCTCCCGCCAAAGGTGGCACCATCCTGACCTGTCACCGGCCCTTGGGTTTCATCCCCACGTCCATCTCGGGGCGTCTGGATGGGAAACACAGAGCGATGGGACCATCTGAGGCCATTTCCAGGGTTGGTGGAGCTGGGTGAGGTTCTGAAGGCATCAGGGTCCTGCAGGCTGGGGGAAACAGTTGGTTTGAGGGACAAGACACAAGAGGTCCCATTTTCCAGAGCCAAACATGAGGGTGATGGGAATGGAGGAGGACGAGCCCCTCCATGGGACCTGCACCCTGCACGTAAACAGATAATTTGGGGCAAAGAAGCGATTCCCCGCACATGTTGTCACCCACAGCGGGTCAGGAGGCAGCCAGCCCGCAGGACAGAGCGGCGACCGCTGCCTTTAATGGGTGGTGAATATAAATCATCTACTAAACTTGAGATGGCTGCGACTTCAGAGCGAGGAGGGGATGGTGGTGAAACCGTCCTGGTCTTTCCCTAGAGCTGCCCCTGGGGCGGTTTGACCGGCAGAGCCCCAGGACCGGACGGGCAGGACGGGGCGGCCGAGCCGGGATGAGGAGGCAGCGCGGCCGGGATGTCACAACCCGCTCACCCTGACCACACGTGCAGAGCACGAACCTCAGCGCTCCCAGCAATGCTGAGGAGCTTGGGGACACCCGCACCCCAAAACCCCACTGCTGCTGCCCCCCGGGTGCAGACCCCTGTATTCCATGTGCACAGTCACCCCTGAGCATCACCCGTGCCTGCAAGCAAGGGTTTAATGCTTTAATCCCAGCTGGCTGCTGTGCCTGGGGCCATCGTTGCACCACGAGGACATGGCCGCTAGGACACATTTGGGATGCATTACAGTGGGGGTGTCAGCGGCAGTGAACGCTTCAAGACTTGGAACCACGGACGGACAGACATTCCTGCCGCTTCTTGACACAGCGAAGCCCTGTGTACGTGTCATGTGCAATTAGGGGGACGATCAAACACATGGTGAGGTGGTGGAAGGATTAAACTCCTAATCCAGAGCAACACTAACGCTCGTGAGGCTCTGGCAGAGTCTGCAAGCCCAGGAATGGGAGACACTCCATGCGGGGCAGTTGAACAGTGAAAGCAGCATCAGGGCCAAAGCTGGGAAGGGTCAGCGAGCGGCCAGACAGGCTGACAGGGACATTGTGAGCGACCAGGACTTAAAAGGGACCAATAAGATGGGGACAGACTTTTGAGCAGGGCCTGTTGCAATAGGACAAGGGGTGATGGTTTTAAACTAAAGGAGGGAGATTCAGGCTGGACATGAAGAGGAATTGTTGCCCTGAGGGTGGTGAGAGCCTGGCCCAGGTTGGCCAGAGAGGTGGTGGATGAACCATCCCTGGAGACATCCCAGGCCAGGCTGGACGGGGCTCTGAGCACCCTGAGCTGGTGAAGATGTCCCTGCTCATGGCAGGGGGGGGACTCCAGGTTTTGGAGCCCCTGCTGCCCAAGGGAGACACAGGGAACATGCGGACAGCAAACGCTGCCGTGTTTCGCAACCCCAAACGGCTCGTGTTCCCCCTTCCGCCACCCACATTTGGGGTGTGCTTGGGATATCTGGATATCGACTTTGTATCTCCTGCTTATCTCCAGTGGGAGCATTCCTTCTTGTTTACTGGTCCTCTCCCCCTCCCAGGATCCCAGTCGAGCGAAGGAGCCTTCATTTCCAAGGGACATCTTGCACTCATTAGGACGCGTTGTTATTGACTTACAAGGCTGCTAATTCTCAAAGTCCAATTTAGCCCTCAAAACCACTAACATGTGTGCTGGGGAGTTGCTACATCAGTGCGATCAGCCAGGAGCACAAGCCGACGCAGCAAAGCCAGGCTCAAAGGAAGGCCCAGTTTAAAGCCTTCTTCTCCATCACTTTGGCGGGGAGGGAGATTTGGGTCCTCAGGAGGTTCAGCCTTAAAGAGCAGCTAAAGAGCCATGGCTGTGCCGGAGACAGGGCTGGAAGATGAGCTCAGTATTGGCCCTCTGCAAGTGGAAATGCGAGTGGATGAAGAGCTGCAATGCCAGGGGAGATGCCGTGGGGTGACGGGGACACCTGGTCCCCCACACCAGCACTGCTGGGGGGCCACAGGAACAGCCCGTGTGGCTGCAGGTCCAGGGGACACACAGGCAGCCCCCCCGAAACAGCAGCAGAGGGCGAAGGCCAAAGCCCGGCTCCCAGGGCCCAGCCGCCCACGAGCCAGCGCGTCAGACGCGTCTGCAGAGCAAATTCAAGTGGTTTGAGAAATTGCCTCAGCCGGGGATGAACTGCACCGACTGACCACAGACGGGCTCCGTGTCTGGGCCCAGCATTAAGTAAAACAGGTTTGCTTAACTCCCCATCTCGGGGTATTTCTCCCCACCTCTGGTACCCGGGGAGGGGCAGGTCCCTCAATTGCCTCCTGGCAGCCCCACTGACTATATATAGTTGAGCCCAAGCTCTTAACTTAAGCCCCCGGGGGCACTGACTCACAAACAGAGGTGGATTAAAGTCTTAAAGTCGGGGTGGCTGAAGCAATTACAGCCCCCGGCTGCCCCACCCCAGCCGGGAAGCTGCAGCCCCCACATCGGCCGTGGTTGAACCGCACTTGAAGCGACGCCTGAACCCGCCGTGTTTACGGGCTGGGGAATGAAAGCGGCGCTGGGTTCCCGGGGAAGCGCGGGCCCCGCCGGCTCCACGCCGCGATGGCTGGCGATTGCAGCGGCCCCCGGGTGCCGTCAGTGCTGGAGGAAGGAGTGAGGCCATGGGGATGCAGCTGATGCACCTGCGGGAGAACCGTGCGTGGAAAAGAGCTCTTGGTTATTGCACAGTGGGTGGGCACAGCCCTGAGATCGCTTTTTCCTTGGACAATGTGAAGGGGGTCCTGAGGACAGCAGGGTGACCATGAGCCAGCACTGGGCCCTTGTGGCCAGGAAGCCAATGGTACCTGGGGTGGGTTAGAAGGGGGTGGTCAGTAGGTCAGAGAGGTTCTCCTGCCCCTCTGCTCTGCCCTGGGGAGACCACACCTGGAATATTGTGTCCAGTTGTGGCCCCTCAGTTCCAGCAGGACAGGGAACTGCTGGAGAGAGTCCAGCGCAGCCACCAAGATGCTGGAGGGAGTGGAGCATCTCCCGTGTGAGGAAAGGCTGAGGGAGCTGGGGCTCTGGAGCTGGACAAGAGGAGACTGAGGGGGGACTCATTCCTGGGGATCAATATGGAAAGGGGCAGTGTCAGGAGGATGGAGCCAGGCTCTTCTGGTGACAACCAGTGACAGGACAAGGGGCAATGGGTGCAAACTGGAACACAGGAGGTTCCACCTGAATGTGAGAAGAAACTTGTTTGGGGTGAGGGTGGCAGAGCCTGGCCCAGGCTGCCCAGGGAGGTTGTGGAGTCTCCTTCTGTGCAGACATTCCAACCCGCCTGGACACCTTCCTGTGTAACCTCATCTGGGTGTTCCTGCTCCATGGGGGGATTGCACTGGATGAGCTTTCCAGGCCCTTCAACCCCTGACAGTCTGGGATTCTGTGGAACCCTATAGCTAAAGGAAAAACCATGAGACAGAACCTACGGTCTCTGGTCCATCACTGATGGTACAAACCTCATCCCCACTCGCCACCTTCCTGTTCTGTCCCCAGTTTTTGCAGGTTCAGATGACACCGCGGGGCAGGACACACTTTACTTGGGTGTCTGTCGCCTGGTGTGGGACCAGGAGTCACAGTGTCCCAGCACGGCTGTCTCAGGGGTCACACAGGGTGGTTGAAAGTCCTTTGGAGAGGGACAGCAAACCCACTTCTCCACGGCTGAGGAGCTGCACAGGTCCTGTGTGGGGTCACCAGGAGGAGAGCCAGGAGCAGAGCTCCCAAATACACCCGCTCTGCACAGATGGGTTTGGGGACCAGCTGAGCGTCCCCAGATGGTGTCAGATGTGGGGATGATGGCAGCACCTCCTGCGGTCCTGCTGTGGGATCACCCCCAAGTTGAGCCTGTCCCAGCACAAGTCAGTGCAAAAACCCAGACGATCATCATCACCACCATCCCCGGCAGTTCCTGAGTGGAGCAGAGAAGCGATGGCAGCCAGGAATTGCATTAGACCCCCAAGGTGTTTACACAAGGAATGCTGCCTGGTCATAAAAATATCTACACACACACACACAGGAGCTGCTCAAGACACCGGAGCACAGAGATAACAGCTCTGCCGTGGGGCCAAATTGCCACATTAATGAGAAGAGCCATGGGATTTGCAGCCTGAGGTCAAGCTGTGATGAGAACCAGCTTTCCATTGGGAGCGAGCAGCATGGAGGTGAGTACCTATGGCAAACAGCAGAACATTGTCAGCACCCAGCAGGCGAACGCGTCCCCAGGGCACCGTGCAGGACCAGAGGTGCTCCTGGTCTGCGAGAAGCCCAAGTGTCTCCATGTGCCGTTGGAAACGCTTGGGAAGGGCCGGGAGCTGCTATAAGAGCCCATTGCCAGGAGCCAGTCCCAGGAAACCCAGCCTTGGGCTCCTTGGAAAAATTGATTCTCAGGTCATGGCTGAGAGGGACTTGAATTCGTTACCATATATTTAAGAAATGCAGATGAAGAGGAGCCTGGGCAGGACAGGTACACCTGGCTACAGGCAAGCTGTAATTAAAGGGTTGGACTAATTCTTCCCCAAGTTCAGGTCATCACTTAACTGCCCACAAGAGGACTCGGTCCTGGGATGGAGCCGACCCCACTGCTGCTCCTGAACGGCTGTTCAGCCACAGGTACATCGGACAGACGCAGTGAACCACTTGCTGATCAACGCTGGGATGGGACACGCCACCACAGGGCTGGTGGCCTTAAAGGACAGGATTTAGGCAGGTCGAATAACCAAAAATGTCCCTTTTGGCACTGAAGATCTCCGTCTCACCACTGGAAGAGCAGGCCTGAGGACGCAATATGTGCCTCCAAAGGCAGGAGAGCGGCTGCACGCGGAGGCCGAGCTGCTCACGACGTGATGGGCGTCCTCAAAGGACCACGGGCGATGGTCTTCTCAACACAGCCATCCCTGCAGAAAACCCAACAGCGCCAAATTGTTTTACGGCCTCAAAACAGCAGCTGAAAAAATCCCAGCGTATCGTTTCCTACTGGACATATTTGGGAATGTATTTATTTTATATCTCGTGAAAAAAATTCCAGGATGTAAGTGAGAAGCCAAGAAACTATAAAAAAAATGAGGGGAGGGGGGAAAGAGAAAACAAATTTGAACCGGGAATGTTTTACGTGCAGTATTAAATCTCCAGCACACAATGAATCATGCAGTTCTTGGTCTAACAAGAAGGACTCCAGAAAGTCTGTAGTATGAAGGAGTCACTGGAGACTAAAAGAAATATGGCAAGCTTGGTCCAAAGTGCACAAAAGAAAGGGTTTTTTAGTAAAGGAAAAAAGCTAATGGTAAGAAAAAATATCTGAAATTACAGCCTAACAACAGCTTCATTTGTATAATCCTTCTCATAGCCCGAAGCTGTTTTGCAGTGCTCAACGAGCCTAGAAATAGATGACAAAACGCAACAAAAGCAATATGTATTTGAAGCTTTTGTTCCGGATCCAAAACGCGTGTTTACGGCGGGACAAGCGCACGGGTGAGCGAACGCGCTCGCAGGCGAGTTCTGCGCATCCCAATCGCCGAGGAGCGGGGCTGGAGCCACCGAACCTGTTCCCTCGCCCGCGGCTCGCGGGCGTTTACACAGACAAACATCTGTCTGGAGCGCTCGAGCGCGTCCCTCACGCCCGCGGTGGCGGTTCCCGGCCTGCCGACACGACGGGAGATCTTTTCCCTGATATCTAACCTGAATCTGCGCCTTTGCTTCCCTCTCCCCCAGAGCCCTCCATGGCTCCCATTTGCGTGGCGATTTGTGCCTCTTCCCGGCGCTCGTTTCTCCATACGATGCTCCAATTCCATTCCAGGCTCCCGACAGCTCCTCTCTCCTATGAAATTCCAGAAATAGCCACTTACCACTGAGGTTTGACCTTGCAGCGACTTCCCAGCTCGGGGCAGACGTGCACAGGACAGGATGGCACGAGGTGGTGCAGAAACACCCTGAGAAATCCCTGGGGAAAGGCTCCGCTCTCCCCAACCCCAGCACAGCCTCTCCCCATCCTCAGCTTGAGCTGGGCAAGGCAGGAGCCACATTCCTCTCTTTGGGGCTGGAGATTGTAACGGATGGATCCAAGGGGAGATCTGAGGCGGGTGTGAGACTGGTTTGGGTCCAGAGGTGCTCGAGAGCTCCAGCAGCGATGCCAAGGGTGCTCAAAGACACAGCTGCTTGCAAAGGCAGCAGAAGGCGGCCCCAAGGACAGGCCAGCGCGGCAGGAGCAGACCCAAGACCCCTGACCGTGGTTTCACCACACTCCCCACTGTCGTACAGAGACATCGCTTTATCCCCTACACCAACACAGCCTCTCCTGCCCCACGGCACAGCAAACACCTTCCCGTTCCTCAAGCGGGAAGCAAAGGGTTGTGTTTGACCTGCAAAGCTCAGGACTCTGCTTGTCCCTTTGGTCCCCAAAGCAAAACCATGGGATCTGCGACAGCAACAGGCAGCGTGCAAAGAGAAACCCCCGGGCCAGGCCCCACCTGCTGCCGGGGGGCTCAATTCCCTCCGTGCCAAACCCCCCGAGGAACTTGCCCACACAGCGACCGGCCAGGGCGAGCCCAAAACCTCTGGGTTTGCAGCAGCAATGTCAACAGAGGAATGTCTCGCCTTGCCCAGTCGCACCAAGCTCCAACCAGAGAGATTAATCTTTATAACATGGGCAAGGAGGAATGTACAAGTCAGCAAGGGAGCGGGGCAGGTGGAGGAGTCTCCAGGAAGGGGGGCTGCCTTTCATTATTCTTTTTTTGGTAGCACAAGAGGCTGCAGAGAGCAAAAGATCAACCTGTCAGCTTGGCTCGGCCCAGCCGTCAGTCTGGCACTTCACAAGCAGCGAAACACTTTGTGGTTTTGCTCCATCACCGCCACGGCAGGGCCGTCCCGGGGAGCTCGCTCGCTTCTCGGAGCAACTTTGATGCAGGATGGATCCACTTAAAAAACTAGGGGAGGGGCAGAAAGCTTCCCCCATGGGCATGCACGAGCACAGCAAACTCGTTCCTTGGCCTTTCATCTGCCTTAATAACATGCTTTTTGTGGCATCTATAGAAACCTGCTAATAGAGAAGAATATGAGCTCGGTCTAAAACATGAATCCAGCTTCTCTGCATATTAATGGCTGTGCTGGAGCCTGGGGAGCACGAAGTGAGGACAGTTACCCCGTTGGAGAGCAGCGCCGAGGCTTGGAGGATCTGCTGTGGTTACCGACAGCGTCCTAAAGCTCTTCTAGCTCGATGAGGTGGGAAATGGGAAGAATTATTGCTCACTGTTACAGTCTTCCAAGACTGGAAAGATCCAGAAGCGAGAGATTCTTTCCTTCTCCATCAGTTCTCCATTGACCGCGCTGGGGACCTTCGCTATTCCAGAGCTCCAGAAGCCCAGAACCACCACGATCCTTGTCATTAGCGACTAAAGCCACAATTCGTGGGCAGGACAGGAGCCCAGCAGCAAAGGTCATTTCAGGAGCCTAAACTCAGCTCTGCTAATGAGCACTGGGCAGACGGTTTCGGGATCCCCAGTGGGGATCTATTAGGGACGGGCCAAGGAAACGCCCTGTGGGAAAGAGATGGTCTTAAAGTGCCGTGATAAGAGATGTTGGTCCCACCAGAGCTTGGTGGGCTTTGGAGAGAAGTGCCACACAAACACCAGTTCCCTGAGGTCCCACATCTAGAGCTGTGCTCTGTCCAGGCTGCAGAGGGGTCTGTGGCATTTTGAGAACGGGAACTCCTACAGCAGCAAACAAATCCCCATCGATTCCCTGTGTTCTTCACTTGTTGGGTAAGATGGGAGCTGAAAAAAACACACCAAAATCACTGAGGACAGTCCTGATGTCCATCTGAGCTCGTCTCTGAGCTGCGAGACACAGGTCAGCATGCTGGAGATGTGGCACAGATCCTAATATGGGGACAAACGCTTCTCTAAGTAAAGCCCAAATACAGCCACACTGTAATGTGGGGTCAGAACCAAGCATTACAGCAGGTTCATTTCCTTTGTTCTCGGCCCCTCCAGAAGGAGATGAGATTCTTAGGGACATCGTTTAGTGAGTGCTAATGGTTGGACTCAATCTTGAGGGTCTCTTCCAACCAAAATGATTCTATGATGAAGTCAAACATGCCCCAGTGTCTCCGTATTCTCCACTCTGGACCAAATAAATAGCAGTGGAATGTCACAGGAGGGCAGTGAGAGCCACCAAACCCTGGGTGGGGGGACAGAGCTGGCCCCCACACTTGGGGAGGGTGCTGAGGGGCAGGAACGGGGCTGGGGATGCTCCCGGGAGGTTCCTGAGCAGAGCCTGACCTCCACAGGCCAGCTGCCTCATAACAGCCCTGCTCGCCGCCTCCTCACAGCCGTGCAGACAGGGTTCTTTCCTCACCCAAACCAACCAGGTGTTACCAAAGCAGCAGGAACTGATAGGATCTGGGAGCGTCCGCCTCATGTCCCGGCCAAGACGGCTCCGTTCCTCCCCTCCATCTTCCCCGCTCATCCTGGGCTCCTTCCTGTGCATCTCCCCTGCTCCAGAAATTAAGAGGTTATGAGAGACGTGGATGCTACAGAGAAATGGAAGGTTCACTGCAATTCATTTAGCTGTTGGTCTGACAACGCCCTTTTTGCACAAATATAAAGCGGGAGCTCAGGGCCAGAAGCAGCCCCAGTTCCCCAGGATCCGCATCATCTGCTCACCTTTGGACTAACACCGTGTCCAGAAGGGCTTATCCTGTACCTGCAGTTAATGAGTAGGGTGGCAAACACCGAGGATTTGGCTTTCAGCTAAAATATATACATACATATATATATATATATATATATATATATATATATATATAATCGGTATAGCTGATACTGAGGTTTCCTTTTCCAAGACGGTCTGAGCAAGCGACACGTATGCCCTGGCAAAGAGTGAAGTCATCCCTGGAGGGCAACAGCAGCTCCAAAGCCTCTCGTCTTGCTGAGGTTTTCACTAACAGCTGCTGATCTGAATTCCTAGACGCAGCGTTTGCCTCCTCAAAGCCTCAGGTTTGTCTGGGTGTTAGTGCCAAATCCCAGAGCGCTCCGGCACCCAGGCAGCTCTGCTTTGCCCTCCGTGCACACACAGCACGCGATGGGATGGAGAAGGACCCGTGCGTGGCCGGAGCGGCGGGCGATCTCCCTGCAGAAGGGCAGTTGTATGCTTGTGGTGCTGGGGAGGACTTCAGAGCAGGAAAATCGAAAGGAGGATTCTTCAGAGACTCATTTTATTGCCTGGAGGAGGAGAGTGAGCAGAGCAAAGCAAACGCAAGTGGCAGGACCGAGAGGTTTGCAGGTCTAAGAGGTGACACGAGCTGCTCCATGTCACTCCAGCCCACCCCAGCGCTTGCCCAGGTTCTGACCAAGACCTTGTTGGTCATGGTCAAGACCATGTTCCAGCCCTGATGCTCTGACATGTTCCCTCACAACTACCCAGCCAAAGCTGTTTCACCAAGATGGTGAAAACCTCCTTCCTCGGAGTGCTGAGGAGCTGCAGTGTCCACAACACTCGCACCGAGGCGGGTTTTCTCTCCCCCAGTGCCACTAGAGGTGGGAAAACAGAAGGCAAAGACTTCCTGATCGTTCTGCCACGATGCCACTGGCCCTCTCACATGGGTAACTGGACTTTTTGCCCCGTGGACCCATCAGTTCTTCCTGGGCTGCTGCTACAAACAGGAGACTTGCCAGACCAGTGCTGTGAAGAAGACATGAGAAAAAAAGCAGCCTCCCATGAAAAGAATCATTCAGGAAGGCGCCTGGCAGACAATTTGATGTACCGACACATTCTGCAGAGCCAAGTGTTTATACTGAAGTGAACTCTGTACAGATACTCACTCTAGGCTGGGCAGAGATCAGGATCACAGCAAGGGTGTAAATAAAATCATGAGCGTAACATCGATTCCAGTTTGCCCACTAACAATGTTCCCATTCACTCAAGGAAACATTCCCAGGAATCGCTGCTATTTACTGTCTGGCAATTCAGGCTGCGTTCCTCTCCTCTGCTGAACCAACGCTCCTGATAACGCAGGGAGCCTTCCAACCACTATCTCAAGCTAAACACACAAAGAGACCTCGCCTTTCATTGCCTGTTCTAACCGGTGTGACCGAAGCAGCGATCCTGGGGAATCAGAACTCCCAGATTCCTTCCTGGCCCTTTCCAGCGCTGGGAAAGGCTCTCCACCCTCCACATGCAAAGCGGGGGCCACACTCCACTGAAACGGGTGCATTTATAAGCTCAGCTCCCTGTGGATGTGATAAGATCCATCCTTGGAAGCAGCGTCACCGCAGCGGGACAGCGCTGCAGCTGGGTGGTTTAACATCTGCACAGCACCCCAGACACAGCTTCACGCCTTCGGGTCGGGACCAGGGATCTCTGCTCCCGGTTGTGCTGCACGCTGCAGACACGCAGCCAGTGACTCACACAGGGCACCCCGAGAGTCGGCAGCAGAACCAGCTACTGCGCCCAAGAGCGAGTAACCTGGAGGGACCCCCAACGAAGCTGTGGAGCTCAGCTCTTCTCGGGAACCAGTCGCAACTTGCCTGCGTTTCAAGGCCGTCTCTTATCTTTTGCAGCAACTCGGGCTCATTGTGAAATCTCACCACTGGAGATGTTAACAGCCAGGATTTATGGCTTCTGTAGTTTCCCCTTAATAGCTTCAGCTGGGGAAGCGCTGGCGAAGGATGAAAGATGCTGGTACGGGATGGATGTCAGGGGAAGACTTCAAAGACTTCCAATACATTGAGTCGCATTATGATACTCGGGATCCTTCTCTTACAACCATCCAACACTTTCAGGAGCCTCTCCCTCCTTAAGCACAGCCTTAACCATTTGGATCCGCAGTCAAGCACCTGCGTCTCAGCTCAGGATTGTGCCCCGAGGAGCCCCCGTTCAGCTGCTCCCAGCAAGTTTCTCATCGCCCACAGCACCTCAGGCTGCAGCACCTTTCTCCTTACCCCAGATCTCCCCAAACCCTTCCCTCCCAAAGACACTGTGAACTGGCTCAGACCAATACAGTAGCCACTGCAAAATCCAGTTTGAGGCAGGAAGTTTCATGGGAAAGCTGAGCAAGCTCTGCCATAACGAGTAATTGGCCATAAGGAAAGTCTCGTCTGGAGGGAAGGACGGAGCGAGCCTGAGAAGGGATTTCCACACTAATATCTATGGGTTTCATTGCCCTGCGGGCTCGTCACACTGTGAGAAAGTTTGCTCGTGTGTATTTTCCGCTGCCCACTGGTACAAAAGGATCTCAGACTAACTGGACTGGTCTGTCACACTGTGTGCCCAGAGGGCAGGGAGCTGGGACCCAGCGACATCCCCCAGCCCCACGAGGTGCCTGCAAACGTGCAGAATTTCTCTCTTCACCCGCCGCTCAGAGCAGCATTATTTCACACTCCTTTCCATGACAAGTTTTACTGCATCACTGAGCCTGTTTCCAAGCCCACATAACGCTCTGAAATTAGTTAGACCCCCTTGAAGAAATCTCTTCAAATCCGCCAACCCCTTGCCTGTGTTAAATGTGAATGTGCTGTTGTACATCTCATTCTTGGGCGAGTGGGTGCAGCAAGACAAAGAGCCAACCGCTGCCTTCACAAAAACACAAACTGCAGGAACTCCCAGTCCCTATAAGAAATATTACCTGAGGAAATTAAAACTAAGAAGCAGCTGAAGCAGCATATGCCTGCCCACACCTTAAACCCACACGCACAAGCAGGAGCTGGAAACTCAGTGTTCTCCTACCCTATGTCCTTGCGTGGTGCATCCAGGCTCGTTTGTCACGGGTCAGGCCACCCGCACACCAATGGCAGGTTAAGTTGTCTGCGTGCCCTGAATGACGAGAAAAATAGCACAAGCTTCATCATTTCCATCATTCAATTTTGTTTCAAGCATATCCACAGCAGGAGCCCACAGATACAGATCAACCCATCCAGATCAAATGGAACAATCCAGCTACAAGCCACGGAATTGTAGGAACATTAACGCACTTTGTTCCACTGATAGAACTTTATTCCCAGCAAGGCAGATAAACAAGTCACTGTGACCGGCAGAGTTAATAAAAGCGCATTTCCTTACGGCACACGCGCTCCAAAGCGCCTTCGTTTCGATCACAAAGGGAGACGATTGGCCATGATACTTTCTTCTTCAAGATCCTTCTTTGGTAGCTGCAGGTGGAAAACACTACCAAAATCTTTTAAAGGTAATTATTCAAGAAAGCAAAGCTGAGACATGACAAATGGAAACAGCTTGCCCACCACAGACAAGAGTCAATGCCATTTGAACCGGCATAACCTTCAAACTCATTAAGAGGAGCAGTATCGCTTTAATCAGACTCTTTAAAATAAGAATTCCATGTGCAAACTGACAAAGTCATTCTCCTGGGTCCTGCCAAGCCCTTTGCCGCAGGCAAAGGGGTTGAGACGTCCCTTAGCATCAATTTTGTTTGTTTATTTATAAAGTTCACATGTTTGATCTTAGTTTAGCAACTGTTTTCATGTCTCTGTCCAGTGGTAAGAACACAGCAGCTCTCTCTTGAGTCAAAGAATCATGAGTTCTCTTTTTCCAGCTCTGGAAACCGTCCAGCAGCAGCTTTGAGAGCTCGTCAGAAATGCAGCAAGACCAAGTACGGCGGGATGTGCAGGGAGAGGAGCCGCTCGCCTCCAGACCCATCGTTTCTCACACGCAATTAACAGCTGGGCTCTTTTAGTCGCCAAAGTTAATACTTTTCAGAAATTATCTCATGACACATGACTCATGTACCTCCCCAATCTCCAGCACCGCGCTCACGACCCCAAGTTGCTCAGCACCACACACTTTTGGCAGTCTTGGAAAGATACTCACCCAGACTAAAGAGCTTTGATATTGCCAGTGTTGCTGCCTTTTTTATTATTCTTAGAGACTAAACTGCTTTAAGTCTCCCCGCCGTACCTACTGAGCTCAGGAGACCACCGCAAACCCCAGAGCTGGCTGTGAACTGTTCAAGGCGAACCTTGAATTCAATGAAGAAAGTAAAGCCCTCGAGCAGCAGTTCCCAAATGATCATGATTAAAAGGTCAATCAGCTGCTCAGGGACCACTCACCCTCTGTTAATACCATCACCTGCTTCATACAAGCCCATCAAAGGCTCATCGTGGCCTCCTGGACCAGCTGTGATCCACCACAGTGAAACATAGTCTTGATTCATGAGTCACTACATCCACCCTTTCTCCTGGAGACATTCAGAGGCAGCAAAAATGTTCAGACATTCAGCTCAGACTTGGTTTTTATTGACGTGAGTATCCAAAAGCCCTCGGGTAACCACGTCAGATGAGTTCCTCTCCATCCCGCTGAACACAAAGCTTTGTCCAGGTTTCTTTTTCCTCCCATAAAAATCCTGACTACCCTCTGACAAAGTGATTTATTGCTGCACCAGCAAGTGCTCAGACACTTCCAGGGTCTCCTCAGCTACTGTGTTTTATTGCTGTTTATGAGAAAACTGAGTGGAGGAAGTAATTAGAAAATTGTTTCTGGAATTTCCACAGCACAATTAATACCACTGAAGCTTTTGGCAAACGGTGTGTTTGAGCCTCTCTGCAATGAGAAAACGGGAGCTCTGATAAAGTGCACTAATTGCTAAAGGAACGAAGCAAGACAGATCAATCTTCTCAAACGTGTGCAATGCCCTATGTAAGAAATGGAACAATGCTAACAAAATTAACTTTTCAGTGAAATATCACCAAAAAAAATGTTGATGAGTACCTAAAATAGTATTTCCAAACAAGGCGCCAACAGTTCAAGGCTCGCACCATTAAAAACACATCTCAAGGTGAACCAGCGCTCAAAATCAGAGACTGACGGCACCTTCCAGTACAACTTAGAATAGGGCAGAGTACAAATGGAAATAAAACGATCGATTAAGTATAAGTGGGGCTTAGCTAAAGCATGTTGAGAAGAGGGTGACACACCTGAGAGCAGCCAATGCAGTTCTTGCAGTTCTCAGACCGCGCTGCTCTCTGTCCTTACAACTGAGAACAGACACCAACTGCTCTCACAATGCCTACTGATCACAGTTTAGTTAGTCCAGATCCTAAACCACCAGAGCTTACTACAAATCTCCAGACTAGTCGTCCTTGGGAACACGGAGCTAAGCCAGAGCTATGGAACCTGGATTCAAACTGAATTCCAAGTTGTTAGATCAGAGCTGCCTCTGAGAACAGGGAGATCACAGCAGTCGGAAACAAGGAGGAACAATTCGGCCTCACCCAGCGCCCCTCAAGCTCTGAAATTCTGTCCATCGCTCACAGACCGAAGGGGTTGGGACAGGGCTCCACAGCTGCCGCCGAAGCCAAAATCCAGCTGTTTCTCGCTAGGACATCCAAAGGAACCTTCCACACCAGACTCGGCAGCCACTTGAGGTGTCTTAAAAATCTAGCAGAAAATATAAAGGTTATTAGCCAGTCAAAGCAGCTTTTGCAGCAAATCATTATTACACAAAATACTCACATTGCAGCTCGGCTGCTCCTTTTCAGCGTGCTTTTCACACTAAAATGATGTGCCGTTACCTTTTGGTCCACCCTGGTGCATTTCATGTGGCCAAACTGAAACAAGGCAACTGTGCAAATCTTATTGCACAACCCACCTCCCATCACTAACCTTGCAGTCGGTAAAATCATCCCACCGAGGGGCTAATTGCTGGGTTTCCTACTATTTCAAGCCCATCTATTGCTTTCCTGTGCGTGCTCAAACTGGTGGCATCCCAGGTTACAGGCTCTTCTAGATCGCACAAATTCCCTTTTAAAAATCAAAGTCACACTCCAGATCCACATTAGAAACGGCACGTATCCTGCCTTAAGTCACATCACCACTGAAATAAAAGGCTAAATATTGAGAATATCATTACTGCAAAGTTTTGTGCTGTAGTTTAACGCTGCATTCAAGTCACAGTGTAGTCTTCAGAAATAAGAGAAAGATCTGCTCGGTAGTGAAAATATAATTTTATTTTTAACAATAGCTGCCAGCAGTATACTGGTATATCTGTAAAAGATGTTCCAGAGAGTGAAAGACATAAGCAAACTACAATAAATTGTATCAACTCTTCAAGTATTTCTGCAAACAATGCTCTGATTCTCCATGTCCTGTCTTGGGAGTCTCCACCTCCTATTCTGCTCCACTATTCTCCCACCCTCTCTAATAGTTGGTGGCACAGGTTCTGAGGCAGATTAACTATTTTTCACTTGGGATAAAGCCGCCTTCTGAAAATATTAATGGGTTGTGTTCGGACAGCACTCCAAGTGGCAAAGAGTAAGAAGTTGACTGTACTTTGCCACTTTTTGTTCTCCGTTGAGATAGGCATCAGTGGGTTTGGCTCAAGCACCTCCAGTGTGTTCACGTCTGTGCTCCTTTGATACAAAATGCTAATTTGCTACTTTAGCATAAAAAAACTTGATTACATCTCCCTTCTTATCATGGAACTGCACGCAACTTTCAACCTGTTTAAACACGCCCGCTGCGGAAAAAAAACCCAGTTTTATGGGAAAATGGGAGCGGACAAGCTATGTGGCTGTGACCGTCCACTGGGGACAGTTATAGAGCAGCAGGGAACACAGGATGGACGGGAAAGCTTTGGAGCGCACAAAATTGCTTCACAATTCACATGCCTCTTGTTCAGCCAGCAGCTCTTACACACCAGGAACCTCTTCAAGAAGAAAAGCTTCGTTAGGAGGCAAAAAAATATCATGCATATAGTATAATCTGTTCTCCCACACAAAGAGAGGGTGAGGATGATGGATTTTCCCTTTATGTTCAGGAAATACACAAGTCACCTGTTTTAATGGGAATTTAAGCATATTTCAGGTTGAGAATAAAGTAAGTTATTCAGCATGCTAATACATGCAGCCAACTCGCAAACTGGAATGCCTACTTGAAAGGGTAACTGCTGTTTTTAAATCGTAGAAGGGGCTAGAAGCATCATTTTAAATTTAAACAGGGGGGTAGATTAATTGCCGTTTGATGAAATTAAAAATGCATTTAAAGATCAGATTGTAAACAAGTTGACAGAAGTCAAGAATTTACATAGTTATGAAAGGGCTTTTTTAATTAATGTAGAGCTGGCGATTGGGGCCAGATGAAAGTGTTCTACCCACAGCAGACGCTGAGGCTGTTCCGCAGCTCCCTGGCTCGGCTCTGCTGCTCTGGAGGGATCCCCGAGAGCTCCCGGCTGCTCCGCGGTGCTCCCGGGCCGTGCTGAAGGCAGCGAGGGGCTGCGCAGCTTCTGCCGCCACCCAACGGGGCAAGAGGAAGCCTAGAAAACTCCTTTCGGACAGGACAGTTACCAACATCCTAAAGGAACCGCCTTAGAAATCGCTAACCTGGTCCTCGTTTTAATTACACCTATAAGGGAAAGGCTCCGAGGCTCAATTGTACTGAGATAAGAAGCGCATTAGTTACAGCAAGAGCTTTAACTTTGTTTACAAGCTTTCAGACACGATCATTAAAATACTTAATGCTGAATATAATGTATTACAATTGTTTGAAGATTGGCTAAAAAGGAGAGAGAATATATTATCTATAAAAGACAACAAGGCTGGTACTTTAACAAGGATTTGTGTGCATTGATATGCAGGCAGCACACACTAGAGAACGGCATGGAAGTGTTTTCATGCTCATATGCACATAATTGCCTGATGTACTAAAGTGTGCACACAAGGGCTAATTTGCTTTTAAAAGGAGTCGAGGCCCGATTACTACAACCTCAGACAACTTCCAAGGGCCATCCTGATCTAGGTTTGAAAGCTGAGTTAAAAATTGATCAAAGCTACGCCCACAATCACATTGCTTCCTATATTTTTGTTTTTAAAGGTTAATTGTAGGACTCAAAGAGCACCGAACCAATGAGGGTTGGGTTGTTGGGTTTTTTTTTTACCCCATGTGTCATTAAAATGTTATCTAACAGAAAGGAAGTCATTCCTTATTCTCGATGCCACGTTGTAGCAAAGACTGAACCCCTACAGAGGATTATCATGGCTGAGAACCTTTATTCAGGATGAGAAGGTGACATTAGAATACAGTCATTATTCAAAGGCTACAGTTAAGCTTTTCCTAACCAGGTCTCTCTGCAGAATCTTCTTTCCATGCCTAAACACCCCTGTAATAAATCCTAGGTGGGTTTCACTGTATCTAGGGTTGTGTTCGAAAGACACGTAACAGGATTGTGAACGGCCTTTGTATGGGAATTGTAGCTCTAGGAAGGCAGGACAAGGCACCACGAGCCACGTGTGTTAATATGGATCCTGCACTCTACCTCTTCTACGTCAAACTAACTGCGTGGGTATAGAAAGTAGCAAAAGCAGGATGCTTGGAAAAGTCAGGCTAGTTTTCATCAAGCCAGTGCTTACCAAAATAATTAGTGTATAAAAGTGTTTATGTGAGCATTTCCACGTTATTGCGGAACGTTAAATATTCCAAAAACAACCTACCAGGAATAGCACTTTCCAGCTTCTAAAAATCAGTTAAATATAAAAGTATCTTTACAAAAAAATAGGCATATAAGTCTAGCGTTCTTTGGAGTTGTTTATGACGGTCTTTTAAAAATAACCTAGCGGTTTATTTCATGCATCAAAATCATTAATTTTAAACAAGAAAACTATTCCCTGGTGTAGAAATATTTGAAAATTGCTTTTAAAAAAATCATAGTGCTATTCCTCAGTGTTGCTGTAAAAAGATTATGTATAGTAGTGCAATGATTACGACTGCGCAAAATTGCCGTCCGGGTGCACGGGCAGGCGATAAGGATCAATTCAATGTGAAGGACTGGATGTCACACCCCATTTCTTTACCAGAGTAATTAATAGATTCCCTTTCAGGAAAAAGATGCATACTATAATTTAAGGCAAATGTTATCTGTAAAGGTCACTTTTAGCTTTCTTCAGGAAAGAAATAGCTTAAAAAATTCCCAGCCAGACTCCCCGTTTAACAGCTCTGGGTGTTGTCTTGCATCGCTAATCATTGCACTGCTATTCACCATATACAGTAGCTATTTACCAACTAGGACACTAATGTACAGGTACTTGGTTTATGACAGCACAGATTTTGTAAGTAAATACCACCAGAAAGGCCTACACGAAACAAAGGCTCTTAACTACCAAAAAGAAAGCCACTTGCAAGTTTTCGGCTGAACAGATAGCACGCACCCAATTCTGCTGCTTTCATGACGGTAAAGGGCATCCTGACAATCGGTTATTTGCTGCAACTCAATTCGAGACACATGTAAGTTGCCAATTAAAGGTTTTATCTCTTCAAGCTCGTGAAGACACAACTAAATACCAACTTTGAACTGTGAGCTTCCTGCTATGGCACCCAAGCCTAGATTCAAAAGCTTCCCTGATGTCTGAGGTCATTCAAAACCAAGCTTCGCATTTGAGTCCATTCTCAGCCATTACTGTGATTTCAAATCCAAGAGATTGGTTTTTTAATGTTGCCAAATATTCTGCAAATGGCTCTTTTGGGTAATAGGTTCCCTTCTGTATGTAAATAGGATAGACAAGCAGGTACAGCTCAATGTGTCACAGGTTCGACAGTTGTGTATAGATCTTCTGGAAAAGCAAGAAACTCCAAAATACATAAATATTCCTTGTACCATATAGCAAGACAGTATCCTAAACCAATTCGTAGAGAGGGCCCAAATGTTTGTGAAGAAAAGTAGTAGGGGCAAGATAACCCTTCATAGTGAAGAATTTAGTTACCCGAGTGCAATATTAACATAACTGCATTAATGATATTCAAACTTGCTGTGAAAGGAGGTAAGAAAACACAAGCCTATAATTAAGTCTGCAAACTTTAGGTAATTACTGTACCTGGTCTATCCACCATAACTTTGAATAACTGCAAGTTCATGCAAAAAAAATTGCTATCTTATATGAAAAGAGCAGTCTGTTAGAAGCGTTGTTATGGAATATGCACGAAGTCATCTCTTTTGCAAGTGCTGTTTACTTGGTGAGTCTCTTGGCTACGTCGCTGTAAGCGATTTCAATTTCTTTGTCTCCAGGACAGGTGTTGGTGAATTCATCCCTGCTGTAAGCATTCGTCAGGTATCTCCAAACCCCCGTCATTTCCTTGGGAATCTCAAAGTTGCGGTACTTTTTCGCCACCACCTAGAAGAAAATAATTCGATTATGAATTGACATCCTTCAGTTCAAACCACTTTTCCACCCCTTGCCCCCCTCTCGTTAACTTTCCAAGGCGTACACTGGGAGTCACTAGTGAAGGGAGCAGAACCTGTCCCTCCGGGACGTGCCTGGGCCTGGCAGCGCTGCCTCGCTTGCTTTGTGCTGCTGTCCTACCGGAGTAAACCCTTCTGCACCCAGGGGAAAACTTAATCTGTGGCTCCATCTGCAGTACAAAACTGACAAAGATCACTGGAGACAGTGAGGACTGGGTTAGGGAGCAGTTAGGCAATTTGGACATCCATAAATCCATGGGTCTAGATGGGATGCACCCGTGGGTGCTGAGGGAGCTGGCTGAGGTCATTGCTGGACTGCTCTGCATCATCTTTGCCAAGTCTTGGGGAATGGGAGAGGTGCCTGAGGACTGGAGGAAAGCAAATGTCACTGCAGTCTTCAAAAAGGGCAAGAAGGAGGAGCCAGGGAACTATAGACCAGTCAGCCTCACCTCCATGGGAAATTGATGGAACGACTTCTCCTTGGTGCCATCTCAAGGCATATCAGGGATAAGAGGGTCATTAGGGGCTTCACCAAGGGGAAGTCGTGCTTGACCAACCTCATGGACTTTTATGAGGACATAACAAGGTGGATGGATGATGGCAGAGCGGTGGACATGGTCTACCTTGACTTGAGTGAGGCATTTGACACAGTCTCCCACAGCATCCTCACAGCTAAACTGAGGGAGTGCGGTCTGGATGAGCGGGTAGTGAGGTGACTGTGAACTGGCTGAAGGGAAGAAGCCAGAGAGTCATGGTCAATGGGGCAGAGTCCAGTTGAGGCCTGGATCTAGTGCAGTGCCTCAGGGGTCAGTGCTGGGGCCGGTATTATTCAATAGATTTGTCAATGATTTGGATGAGGGAATAGAGTGTACCACCCGTCTGGACACCTTCCTGTGTAACCTCATCTGGGTGTTCCTGCTCCATGGGGGGATTGCACTGCATGAGCTTTCCAGGTCCCTTCCAGCTCCGGACATTCTGGGATTCTGTGGATAACATGGAGTGTCTGCCAAGGTTTATTGCCGCCTTGCCTTAAACCTTGACACCTGGGCACAGCTTCACTCCTGTAGTTATCCTAGGCTACCTCTTTCTAGACTTCAGACTTTTAAATTAAATCCTTTTATTTCACATTGTGTCATTTCCTTTGTTTGCTAACAGAGCAGTTTTCTCCACTGATGTGAGAAGACATCCACTTCAAGCATTAGCTGGCCAGATGTTCACTTTCCTCCTCCCACCTCATTCTTTTAAGCGTTGCAACTTCTTCCTGCGACCACACTGGTCAGCGCAATAAAACGGGGTTTGGTTTGTGCCATTTTATCATCTGCCGCCCAGCTTGCCTGCTGATCCACTGAATTCAACTCCTCCCTACCCAAAGCCCTTGTGAATTACCCCAATTTTATGCAATTTCAGGTACTATTAATACTGTAGTTAAACTGACAGGGGAGCTTACAAATGGTTGAAATTAGTAGACTCTAGAATGGCATAAACCATAAGCATCTTGTCCTTCATTATCACATAATGAGCCATTTACCTTGACAATGTGTAGTTTGGGTAGCAGGTTGCAGTCTGCTAATGTCATCTCATTGCCATCCAAAAACTTGCGGGTAGAAACTGTAATGTCCTCCATGCTATTTTCATCTATCTCATCAGGAAGAGGAGAGTTCAGATACTCGTCCAGTTTCTGGAGGGTTTTCAAGAGGCCACGTTCTAAGGCTACAAAGGAACAGTTCAATAAATTTCAAAGCAAATTACCTTTTAGGATATTGATATCAGTACCAGACCTGACAAACAAAATCCACATCACTGCACTACCCAGAACGGGCCATATACTGATGTACAGTTTTTGTGGCAACGCCACTGCTGGTGCTGCCTTTGTGGTCACTAGTGACACTGCAACCGAACAGAAATCCCTTTAAATATCACACAAAAGCAGGTTATTTAAAAGCTGGTTTATACATGAGTTTGCATTCATTTCAAATACTCTAAGACTCTCCACAAGTGTTTATTTTTGGTGTAAAAAGTGGCTTATGTCACTTTCTTAAGACTGTTCCTAACAGGCTTAAACTAATTAGAATTAAGCTATGCCGGGGTTTATATTCATTTAAAAGTAATCTGTTTAATGTCACATGCTCATCAACAGCCACAACTGAGCGCACACACGCCGAGGAGGTTCGGGGAAGGCAGCAGCAGAGGGCAGCACACCCCACAAAATCACCAACTGTTTCTCTTCTGTTTACAAATATTTCCAAGCTCTCCATTCAAAATACAGCAGAAAGGCTTCTCAATTTGTGTTAAGCTATTTAAAGCTCTAATTGGGCTTTTTTTTAACCTCTTATTGATCTCCCACCTTCCATCTACTACGTTCTCTCCACACAGGAAGGTCTTAATCCTTTAAAGAGGGACCGGAACTAAGCTTAGCCCAGACTGGAGGCCTCAAGCCTCAGATACCAAGTGAGCAGAAAGGCCTCACAGCAAATGCACAGAAACTCAATGTCCTGGTTTTGTTTAAAAACAAGACCAGGTGTCTTTTAGTGACTTTCCTTTCAGCTCAGTTCTTTAGGTGGCTGTACTTTTCTGAGTTTTAGCCTGCATATTTTTCCTAGATGCTGATAAGAGACCAACAGAATGCTGAAGCAGCTCGTGTTTAGATTTATTACTATGGTAGCTAAGAAAGACTGATAAGTTTTCCCACGTTCCGTTGAGAGAGGGGTGTGTTTGAGGAGGGGTAGATGGAACAGATGACTAGAACTAACCAATGGAAGTATTCCATCCCATAATTGTCACACCCCCTATATAAGAGGGCGACCATGAGGGTCACGCTCTCTTCGACCATGGCCGGCATCTGGAGAGGACCCTGTCTGTCTGTCTGCCTGTGATCCATAGACCTCAGGCCCCGCATCCCGCAACCAGGTTCCAGTTTGCTGTGCAGTCCCACCAACGACTTCTGGAGGCCTGAGCTGCACCTGGAGCCGCCAGCCCCGCACCCCCAGCTCTGCTGCTGAGTGACGCCAACCCCACATCCGGCACTCCAGACTGGCTTTGTATATTTTGTATATATATTCTCTATTTATTAGTAGCACTAGTAAAACCCCTTAAAACTCCCCAACTTGAAGTCTAAGTCTCTCTTCCTTTCCTCTTATCTTTCTGATCTAAAGGAAGGGGTGGCGGGAGGTAAAGGGGATGACAGGGAGCGTCTGCCATGGTTTATTGCCGCCTTGCCGTAAACCTTGACACTCAACCCCTGAGGCACGACGCAAACTCCGCAGGGATTTGGTTCTGGATGTTCAAATCATTTCTGCTTCATTCAGGAGTTTTGAGTGGCTGTTGCACAGAGGAGTTTCAACACCAGGGGTATTTCCAAATCATGCACCCCTTATTAAAATTCTGAACAAACAGTGTCTAATTGAAGTTTTCTTTAGAATTGTTGAAGTCTTCCATCTCTGGCCGTTAATTTTAAACCACGGGCCTCACTCAACGTGCAGTAAAATTTGTCAGTGAGACACTTCATAGTGAAGTTGCTCTGAAAAACACAAGACACTGACACAGCGTGCGCAGAGCTGAGAGCCCGCAGGTAACCCACCTTCATTAGCTTCTGGTCTAGAATTCTTGATAAATGCAGAAAATTTGGCAAATATATCCATTCCAGCAGTGTTTGATTCTGGATGCTTTGGTGAAAGTTTTAAGTACCTAAAAAGTACAAAGGAGATGATCTACAGCACGTTTAGCAGAATGGTGCTCATCACATCAACTAGCACAAAATGGCCCTTAAGAATATATTCTACATCATGTACGTTTACCAGTTTATCCATGTTCAGACTGATGTGGAGGATTTGCTTCTTCCACGAAACATCACACACTTCCATTTAAGATCAAAATTCTTAAAGCCAACATGATTTTAAAATAATCCTGACAATGTTTTAATACAAAGATGAGGGAGCAGAAGGAAGGAAACGTATGACAAGCAAGAGCTCCAATGTCTATTCTTGATGCCGAAGAACATCTTAATTAGTACAGAAAACCTTTTTGAGAACACTCCATCTAATCTAAGGTGACAGATTATCATTTTAACACTTACTTGGGTGGAGCCAAAACATCTTCCAGGAACTCCTCGATCTTATTGACGTCTGTTTTCACTTCACCATTGTAGGTGATGAAGGGCGGGTGAGTGCCTGGAGCCAAATTTTGAAGGTCTGCTGGTTTTCTAGGGTGGAATACAAACCAGTACACAAGTAAGCAGGGGACACCCCTGAGCCCAGCTTTCATCGCTACAATCGCAAAAGCACCGCCTGAGGTTCCCACATCCTTGCCGCTTTAAAAAGATACCCCCAGTTTTCTTTTTAAAAAGTGAATTTGCAGCTTGATTAGCGTTTTGAATATATACTTGATAACAATTAATTTCAAATACTAAAAACTCCTCATATCTCTGGCTGTTTTTTCTCAAGTCAATACAACATTGACTAGCTGGGGGGATATATATGTACCATAAACACTCTCCCAACATCTGCAATACAGAGTTTATATATAGCGTAATCTGCGATCAGTAATAATCCTCCCCTTTAAACTCCTCTGGAAAGAAGCAACTCTGAGATAGAGCAGTACATACAAACCATGGATCTGGTTCTAGACAAGCTGGCAGATGCTTAACATCATGTTTAAAAATGATGCTCAAAGTTTCCTCCAGTGAAAAAGCTATTTCCAAATAAGAGCAGCACACTTGGGCAAAAGGAGGGGAATCCCCAACACGAGTATGACTAGACACAAATGAAACAGAATTAAGCTAAAATACTCAGACATTTCTAAACCTGAAGTAGGTTTAGATGGTACCTCTTGCTATTCACACCATTTCCTTTCACACTAATCCTCATCAAGCTAAGTAAGTTTCTTTTCCAAGCAATTGGCTTCTCTCTCCTCAAGCTGTGCTTTGATGCTGTAGGGACAAGGACAACTCTGCAGGCATTTATTTCAAAGCCGTGCATGTTCACCCACCTACCCATTCACCCCAAACGCCTCACTCTTGGACATAAAGCTCTCACATCTTGTCAGCAGATCCAGATGCAAAGCTGAAGTCAATTATGAAACGTGGATTCATTACAAGCTATAAAATCCAAAGCACCATCTAAAAAGCTGCAGCCAGTTTTCCCTTAGGTCATCTTGGTATTAGTTAGTCCCATACTAGCGCAACTGTCTCAGTGCGAGCAGAAGTGCAATGACAGCACTGCCTGGCACTGCTTCAGTAGCAGCACTTAAAGCTTTTCTCTGATGGAGCTGCTGACTCCGGTCCAGGACGACTGTTCAGAAGGACACGGTCCATCTTCTCTAAGAACCTCTCCACATTTTAAAGGAGAGTCGGCAATCCCTTGTTCCCCAGATCATCCCTGTGTCCTGACAGCTGACAGCACATGTGGTCCAGATGAGACAGGACGGTGCAGTTGCAATTCTGTCAGGCTGACATGTCACAGAATGACCATCACCTCCTGTTAGTGCTGTGCTGGATGAGGAACAACAAAGATACCTGACCCAGCAGAAAACTCGCCAAGATCAAGTTGTCCCTTCGTTACTATTTGAACAAATCCAAACCAGACCGTAACCCTTGGACGGGGTTTGTGCTTTGTACGACGTGGCCACATTTCTGAGCCAGCAGCAGACACTGAGAACTGGATTTACTGGAGACTGGAAGCACTGGATCAGGAACACACATAACCATGGTCACTGGGGCAGCTCGAGAGAGCGGTGCCCTCAGGGATACCACAAAGCATAAGTGTGTCCTGTGGCAACGTTGCTTTCCACTTCTTACAAAATTAAGAACCCCTGCCAGGATTTCATGTCCTGCCCACTGCTGAACCTTTTAAGCAGCGCAAACAGTGACAGTTGAGAGTGTCAAAGTGCATACAGCAGATAGGAGCACTTGGGACTAAATGTAAAACTAAACAGGGCAACAAAGATGCTGAGGGAGTGGAGCATCTCCCGTGTGAGGAAAGGCTGAGGGAGCTGGGGCTCTGGAGCTGGACAAGAGGACACTGAGGGGGGACTCATTCCTGGGGATCAATATGGAAAGGGGGAGTGTCAGGAGGATGGAGCCAGGCTCTTCTGGTGACAACCAGTGACAGGACAAGGGGCAATGGGTGCAAACTGGAACACAGGAGGTTCCACTTCAAGATGAGAAGAAACTTGTTGGGGGTGAGGGTGGCAGAGCCTGGCCCAGGCTGCCCAGGGGGGTTGTGGAGTCTCCTTCTCTGCAGACATTCCAACCCGCCTGGACACCTTCCTGTGTAACCTCATCTGGGTGTTCCTGCTCCATGGGGGGATTGCACTGCATGAGCTTTCCAGGGCCCTTCAACCCCTGACATTCTGGGATTCTGTAATTCTGTAAATGAGAAATCTCATTTTATACGTAAGAACATCAAGCACCTTGCTTTCAGCCGGATGACAAAAGTCTTGTTAATACAAGGACTCAATCATTTTCAATTTTTAAGTTATTCTCACCAATAGTTGCCATCACCCTCTTACTTTTAGGATTTAAAGTCTGTTATTGGTTAATGCTTTAAGTAGTTTAACACTTCATTTAAATAGAGCTTTGTAACCCACAACAATTACAGGAAGTCATCGTGGCTCACTTCCAATTTCACATGCTGGCTAGATAAAATTCCTCAAAAGGAATGTTATTTTAAAAACAAACACAGGCAAGACCGCCGGATTTGCAGTAATATTATCAAAGGCAAGATTTTCTTTCAGAAACAGACTAATCTAATGAGCCAACCAAAAAAGTTTTCCAAAGAATCCGAGTGCATCTCAAGGATCTCAGAACGTTTTACTGACCCCTCTTGCCACGCCAGTCCGACAACCTCTATCTTCTTAGAGAAAATGAAAGCAGATCAACATCCCACAGCCAAAGCCCAAACGTAATACAGGGTTTGACTTCCAGTTTGCTGCTCTTGACAGGGGATCATTAACAAACCCTGGTTTGCCACATACAAGCCACAGCCCCTGGAGCATCACAAGTACACAGGAATATCCTTAAAAGGCTAAGAGGGCAATTTCCCTTAACAGTCAAGCAAGAAGGCAATTTAAAATGTTATAGTGAAGATTACTTCAGAGATAAAACTGGACAGCTTTAAAGAAAACCACTCCCATGACCACTCAAACCAATTCCACCATAGCCAGTACCTGCCCCACAGTTTACGGGGGTATTTGGAGGCAGGACCATATCCTTAAAAATCTGGCTATCACTAGCTAATTAAGGCTTTTTAACAACAGAGTTAAGGTATAAATATTTCGCTGCTTTGCCACAAACTACAATAGCAAATACAGAATCACAGAATGTCAGGGATTTCCCCCAGCAATTGTCTGAAAAGGCCAAAGTTTGCCTTGCTGAAATCCAGGGTTGCAATTCTGCTTGCTATCCTGCTCCTGCCCCATGAGATCCTGAACTCCACCATCTGAGATCACTGCAACCAAGGCAGCCCTCAACCTTTACCGCTTCAACCAGCCCCTCCTTGTCAGTGAGGATGAGGTCCAGCAGTGCTCCTCTTCTAGTCGGCTCCTCCACCCTTGGCATCACAAAGTTATCCTCAAGGCACTGGAGGAACCTCCTAGACTGTGGCTGGCTGAATGGTCCTTCCAACAAACACCAGGGAAGTTCAAATCCCCACCACAACCAGGGCCTGTGACTGTGCGGCTGCTCTCAGCTGTGTGGAGAGGCCTCATCAACCTCCTCACCCTGATCTGGTGGCCTAGAATAGACACCCACAGTAGTATCACCCTTGCCAGCCTGCCCCTTAACTTTCACCCATAGACTCTCAACTCACTCCTCATCCGTGCCTGGACTATACTCAACACATTGTAGTTGCTCTCTCACATAAAGAGCAACTCCACCAGCACGCCTGGCTGGCCTGTCTTTCCCGACAAGGACACAGCCATCCATGCCCACATTCCAGTCATGTGTGCTGTCCCACCATGTTTCTGTAATTGCCACCAGGTCATAATCTCCTGCCCTAACACAGGTTTCTAACTCCTCCTGTTTATTCCCCACGCTGCACGCATTGGTGTGCAGGCATTTCAGAGAGCGAGCCAAGCACACCCATTTCACCCCAGGGGTATGGGAGGCCTCCCAGCCTTCATCAGCTCTAGAGTGATGCCCTACTGATGCAAGCCCAGCTACAACCCCATCCCCCTTCGAGTCTAGTTTAAAGCTCTCCAAATGAGCCCAGCTAATTCCTGCCCCAGCATCCTTTTGCCCCTGCGAGATAAACCTTTCCCACGTATCACTGTTTGGACCGGTGTCTTGTAAAACCAGAACCCAAAGCCCTGCCTGTAGCACCAGTCCTGGAGCAAATTGTTTACAGACTGAATTATTCTATTCCCTCCCATATCATCACCCAAAACTGGAAGGAGGGAAAATAGCACTCAAAGAACTTCAAGATCAGACAAAGGCAGCGCCCCCATGTAACACGCTCTACAGTGTTTTATAAATCACACAACTACTACAATGAGTGTCTGAAGAGTAACATGAAAAAAATGCCAGCAATAAAGCTCTGTCTCCTGTTCCTAAGCAGTATTTCACACTGCTGAGGTTGCATTCACCTCTGCGGAGTCTTTAATATTTACTAATCTCTTTACTTAACCTTTGTCAACATAATTGGAAAACCGCACAATCAAGATGTTTAAAATGGGATTTCAGAACTGCACTCAATGTTGTTCCAAGCCCAAGGAATGGTTTGTGTACTGCAGCTCCGCTCCACTCACCACAAGCCACATCTCTGAGCACTGAAACGCTGCTTCTGAAAAGGGAAAGAATAAAGCTTCTGTCTGACCAAACAGGAGCAAGAAACGTCTGATTTCTTTGAAAGGGCAGTATGTCCCGCTCTGTTTGCCTATGTGCATATTTTTGTGTCTTAAGAGTAGAACTGCAAAATGTTCTTTTGTTACACAGTATGATGCCCGCTGCAATTACGGAAGGGAAAATACACGCCAGAGTCAGTCACATCAGACTCAGATTTTCCTCTGTCCCAATTTACTCCCTTGTGAACTTTTGTACCCAACCGTGACCTTTTAAGCCTGACAAACAGAGTTTGCCTGACTGTTGTGCAGAAATCAGGCTCTGAGGCAGCACCATGGTCTGCAAGTAAACTCTCTTCTTTTTTTTTGGCTAATAAAATAAATTCAGGTGCTTAAAATCATGACTACCCCGCTCTTCAATGAGTTTGTCTCTTTCAAGAGAACAAAAGAGAAGGGAATTGGCTTAAATAATGTACTTGTAAAAACAATCTCTTGTGACAATATTACAAGTATTAAGGCGATGTGTACTACCTATTATCATTCTGGTAATACTAACGGGGAAAAAACACCATCTGGTATAAAACATTTCCACTTAAGCAGTTAACTGAATTTGACATTTTGCAAGTTATCCTACTCTACAACTACCTACTAGACGATCCGGAATGTTGAATTTGTATTTATGAGGCTTTATTTAAAGTCTGAAAGGAATTAAGTTTGTATCAACATCAATTCAAATCTGAATTAGTCTTTCTTTTCCTTTAGCAGAAAATAATTCAGTGTACAACAGGGTTCATTTGACCTATTCCCGTGCAGTTGAATTTTGCGCTTAGTGTCTTCCCTCCCCAACATAAAAACCCTGAAAGCTTTCCTTGTGTAAGAAAGGACCATTTTAAACATCTGCAACCAATTTATATTCTAAAAGCTAGTTTTACATCCCATCCCCCCATGCAATTAACTCCAAGTTGCCAAAGGCACACAAATAAAGCCAAAGCATCAGGCATCTGAAAGACATTTCTCAGACTGGTTCAGCAGTAAAAATGCTTCCAAATATAAAATACCTCTTCTAACCTCCTTCTCATCCCCTGCCGCCCCAGTAAGAGGTTAAATAACACCATCGCTAAAAGGAAAGGAAGCCTAAAGCTACACACAGTACACAAGCAACTCTGGTGATTTTGAAAAATTAAAACAAGTCATTACCTTAAAAAAAAATTACCAGAAAAGGTTTAAAGGTAACAGGGTGATTTCTTTCCTACACATTTTACACTTGATTCATTGGAGAACACTGCGTATTTATTTCTGAAAATAAGGTTTTAAGCACCGGCAGTTTCTCCTCTCTGAGAGCTCAGCGACTCAGGTTACACTAGTGCTGTGAAAACACGACTTCACACCGAAAACAAACACAAGGCCTCTGCTGAATTTAGCCTTACCACTTGTAATAAAAGTCCACCCAATCTTAGCAAATTAAAGACTCCTGGATTCACATCTCACCCTTCTTAGTCGCTAAGGCGCACACTTCACAGAAGAGGATCACTTCAAGAGAATTGATCAGATCAACCGGTTTTGGTTACAGATACAAATAACCATCAGTGAATGCACCTTGTACACTGAGTATTTTCTAAGGATAGGTTTTCTTTTTAACGTCAGAAAATAAGCCGTAATTTAGAATTTCTTACCTCTTCAGGTCAACTGTTGTGACGCTGAACACCACTCCCTTCAGCCACAGAATCATGAACAGCCTCTGGGAAAAGGGACAGTTTCCTATGCTCTCGCCATCGCTGCCAGCCTGCAGGAAAACACGTCGTTCGTTAGCAGGTGGGACTGTGCCACGCTCACAGTTACAGGAAGATCTTCAGTAAAGACAAACGTGATAACAGATCATGGGTTTTATTGTCTGTACAGCCTTCAGATCACTGACTCCCATAGACCTAAGCAGCTCCCAGCCAACCGGCATCGTGCAAAACGCACAAAAACGAGCATCCTCAGAATAATTCAATACACATGAAGTGTGGGGAAGGTACGCATGGACTTCTGCATCATGCTGTTTATTTAAAGAAAAAGAATACTTGCACCTTCCAATGAATTTTTTTTATGCTGTAGACATAACAAGGACTTTATTATGGTGAAATTTGCACATTTATGAAGTTGACTAATCTATGTGACACGTCCTCTAACAGCTGCTCACAAAGTGTATCCAAACAAGAGTTCCGATCACAAAATAAGTTCTCTTTCACACTGAAAATGATCCAACTGCTCTGAAGAGTCAAAAAAGGGCAGCTAATCATCCTCATCTGAGCAGCTACACCTTTTGATGGCCGTTTTCCAATGTCAATTTGTTTCTAATTATTCTTTTTTCCTTCTTCTACAAGGCATAGCTAATTATTCGTAGTCATCTTCCAGTGTACTGCTTATATCTCTCCCTGTGTAACGCTACAGCGAGCCAAGTGCAACCAGGAACTCTGGATCTTTATTGTACTGCAGGTGTTGTAAGGAAAGACATAACTAAGTACATAGAGACTTCACTGACAATAAAGTCATATTCCAAAGCCACGTTTTATAGGCAATTTATCAATAAGTCTTTGTCCTACCACAACAAAGGTCTATTGCGTAGCAACAGAAAGGCACTCCAGGGCACCCAGTGATGGCATGCATCTCATGATTGCTCTGACAATGAACTATGTACTGCTGACTTGGAAAATTTTAGGTTTTAATGGGCTAGAATTAGACACTTGAAACCTTGAATCTTGCTATAAAATTCCACCCTCTGAAAAGAAAGCTGGTTCAGTAGTTAAAACAGCCACATACGTCAGATTATCTTGACACTTTACATTAGATGAGTTTCAAAGGATTTTGCTTATTTTTATTAGAGTACTTCCAAGAATAATTTTAATCAGTACTATTCTCAGAACCTGGATAATTCTTTCATCATTACTATCATGTCTCAACTAGGCCATTTTAAAACATATTGTAGGGTATGCTGGCCACACCCCTCAGAGAAATGACAGAAAACAAGTATGTTCACTAAGCACCAGATATTTAAAGGCAGAGCTACAAAAACTCACGGTGCCTTTGCTGATAAGGCTGAGACTCCTTTAATAGTTATCGATCCATACCAGGGCATGAGAATTCATAAACTGGTTTATGTTGCCTCAGGTTTATGGTCTCATTTCTACAAGCACCCATCCTGACGCGGGTGAGTAGCACCCACGCTGTGCTGCAGCAGGTGCGGTAACTCGTGCACTAGGGCGTAGAGGTTGTCACCTTTGCTACTCAGACTCTCTCACCTATTGCCACTGTCTCAAACTGTTGCCGACCATGGTCTCGACCAGAAAGAGAGCTTGACTGAAGAAGACTGTAGCAACTCGGACAGACTGTCTGCCCCAAAGTGTGGCTGTTCAGCTTTCTGGCTGCTGCCGGGGGAGGACGGGCAGCATCCCACCTGTGTGAGGGGTGAGCAGGCGCAAGGTCTGCTCAGTGTGGTTGCAAAACTTAAGGAGATTGAGATGCTGAGGACCATCAGGGAGTGTGAAAAGGAAATCGACCGGTGGAGTAACTCCCTGGTGTGCCAGAGAGGCTCCAGGGGGATACCCTCCAAAAGGTGATGGACCCCTTGCCCTGTCGGGCAGAAGGAGAAGACCTGAGACAGCCTCTGTCGCTGTCAGGCAGAGGTAGGGGACAGAAAAGATGGCGAGGATTGGAAGCTGGTTCCAGTTCAGGGCCATGGGCAACCCCAATCCCTACCTGCTTTGCTTCCCCAGGTGCCCCTCTGTAATAGGTTTGAGGCCCTGGATCTTGAAGAGGAGGTAGGTGAGGATGTGATGCAAGGTCCACCTACGAGGTCACATAGAAAGAGGCAGTTGACCCCACGGCTCAAGATCGCCTCAGATAAGAAAGAAAGGTAATTGTAATAGGCAATTCCCTTCTGAGAGGGACGGAGGGCCCGATCTGCAGAGCAGACCCTCATCGTAGGGAAGTGTGCAGTCTACCTGGTGCCCGGATCAGGGACATCACCAGGACACTCCCCAGCCTGGTGCACCCGACGGACTACTACCCACTGCTGGTCTTCCAGACAGACGGGAGGAAGCTGCTTCCCGCAGGCTGACGGGAATGAAAAAAGATTTCAAGGCCTTGGGACGGATGGTAAAAGAGTCTGGGGCTCAAGTGATTTTCTCTTCCCTCCTCCAACCTCATGGACTTTTATGAGGACATAACAAGGTGGATGGATGATGGCAGAGCGGTGGACGTGATCTACCTTGACTTGAGTGAGGCATTTGACACAGTCTCCCACAGCATCCTCACAGCTGAACTGAGGGACTGCGGTCTGGACGATCTCTGAGGATTCTTGCTCCTCTATGGATTCACGTGTTCCTACATCACCAGATGCTTCCATGCAGATTCTACTCTGCAGCCTATACCTAACAGCTGTATGTTCTCACAGATTTCATATTAACTGCAATGCCATCCCTCCAGACAGGGGCGTGTGTCTCAGGATTTTCCACTACAGTTACATTCCTGTGTTTACACTGCAACAGACATTTCCTGCAGGTAAATTATGCCACTGTAGATCTGTATTCATCTACCTTTTTTTGTGCCACGTACAAGATCTTACCTGCCTCTGAAAAATGATGAACAGACATTTTTGTATCAGACAGACTCTGAAATTTAACAGCTGCAACAATACAGTCTGAGAGGACGTTAGGGTGTTGGATTAAAGCCCATGCCTTCTTTCATATGATGTAATTCTACCATGGAGCTTTATTATTTCGAGAGGAAGTTTTAAAAATTGCAAGAGAAATCAATCAAACTCAAATTCAGGAGGTACTTTTGTTTATTATTCTAAAAATTAAATCTTAGCCTGTCTTTTAAGTCACAAACTGAATGAAAAATGGTATCAAATTTAAGGTATAGCACAGAGCTGTCTCCTTCATTAAGGTCCATTTTCCTAAGCCAAAACCAAGGTGAACAATGAGGACCAAAAAAGGTCGAATGCCTTTATGCTGTAAAGCAAACTTGTACCAAAACTCTTCTTCTCTCCCAACACAAGCGTAACATTCAAAATGAACAAACAACTTAACAAATAGCATCTGCTTTTGTTTTAGCGAGACGGGCTTTTGGGCTTATTTGAGTCAAAAAATATGATAGCCTGCTAACATACGGTGTTTGGAAAAAAACCTAACGCATTTTCAAAGCTGAACAGCTAAACTGAGCACAGACTTTTCTGTCTACATACAAACGTTTGTCCCACTTCTGCTCCAAAAAGTCCCAAGTTATTCCAAGCACATACTGGGAAAGGAATGCGGACAGAATGCCAAGAAACTTCTGGCTTCAGTGCTCGTGCAAGGAATTCTGCTCTGTAACCGTCTGCCTGAGAGGCCCGTTTTGTGTCTTGGTGTATGTGATGCGTCGGGAGCTGCAGCACAGACCTGTTAGAACCGGCATGCAGACTCACGTCACGCTGCATGGAACACGTCATTCCTCACCCATCGCACCAGGAGCTTTTCTAAAGGGAGATAAGTTGGGGAGATTCTTCAAGAGTCAGTTCTGACTCTGATTTTCTCCACTGTGCTGACAGTAATCTAGAATCCTTTAAATACTGCAAGAATATTCCGAGATTCTGCATTATTCATCATGCAGGGGGTTAATCATGTAACAATTGTTTCTTAAGGTCCCTATTAGAAAAGCCAGAAATCTGTCATTGCCTTGTTTTTATAATTCAGGCCATAATATTCCAGGATATCTTTAGTGTCTAATCCTAATAACTATCAGAGCGAAGAAACTATCAAATGTTGATTTCTCTATACTAGCATCAGTGTAGATTATTTGTTAATTACAGGAGATTATACTCATTCAATACTGACAAGCTTTGCGCTTTATTTCAAATTCTTTCCAAAACCAGTCTAAAAATCTTTATAACTAAATAATGTAGACTTCCCTGCTATTAGGGTTCATTTTCAGTTATCACCAAATGAAGCTGCCATTATCCACCAAAGGACATGTACTCAACACCACCACCATGTATTTCTGTTTCACTGCAGGGAAAACTACATGAGAAGAACAGCATGATGCACACGTGTTGCCTCAAAACAGCAGATAAAATCACTCCATGTTTCATGAAAGGTAAACTCATTTCACAAATCAGAGTAAATTAATAATAATCCTATATGAATTACCGTTTTGAGAGGAAATGGTGTAAACTAACAAAGTGATTCAAGTCAAAAACATATAGCAATTCAAAATTGGTTTAATGTTCCACACATAAATATTGAAAGTGGTCTGGTAGTATCAATCTAAATCCCTGCAGCGTCTGCTCAGCCCTTTGTCTTGCCAAGCTGGATAAACAGAATTCCATGCTGTTCAGTGAGCAGTGTTTTCAGATAAGATGTAAAGAATTACGTCCAGGAAAGGACTATAACAGTATTTGATGTAACACCAATCAAACGCCTCCTCCGTATGGTGCCACTGTACCGACTGCTTGGTGTTTTTGTTCAGGCAGAAGACGGATGAGCCGCAGGAATGTTATCTGTGAGCACCCACCCCGCAAGGCAAAACAGACCTTAAAGGGGCCTGATGTCTCAAATATTAATGAAGCATCATTCAAAAGAAGAAAACGGGTGACAAGGCAGCAAGCTGCAGAAATCAGGACTGAAAAAGCGTTGTCTGCAATACCACAGTGTCATCCTGCCACCGGCCAGGCCAAAACTTGACAGCACACTTCAATGAGCGAGAGCGGCACAAACAAAATAAACCCCACAACATGGAAGACAATTCTGTCCTGCAAAAGATTCAGAATACTATTAATAGAAGGACCTTCGCACCCTGTTTCAATATAGATCAAACATTTCATTACTATAACCAGGAACCTATAAGTGGTGGCAGCAGCATGCACTGCTTGCGACATACAAGAGCTTAAACCACCCATTTGCATTCTCTTAATAGCACTGAAAGCGAGCAAGTAAATATTACTCTAACCTTAACATGGAAATATTGCCTACAGATACTTGATGTGCTGCTATGAAATACTTTTCCTCATACTTCTCATAGTAATCCAGCTATGCTGTTAAGTCTAAAACAAGGAGTAATGAAAAAGGACATTAAAATAGAAAATGTAAAGAACAGTATTATAGGGACAGGCAAACTAATGGAAGTAAACAAACTCTCAGGCTCTTTATTTTTCAAAGATATCAACAAAACATTGCTGGAGCTCTCTCCATCATCTTTGCCAAGTCTTGGGGAATGGGAGAGGTGCCTGAGGACTGGAGGAAAGCAAATGTCACTGCAGTCTTCAAAAAGGGCAAGAAGGAGGAGTCGGGGAACTATAGACCAGCCAGCCTCACCTCCATCCCTGGGAAACTGATGGAACGACTTCTCCTTGCTGCCATCTCAAGGCATATCAGGGATAAGAGGGTCATTAGGGGCTTCACCAAGGGGACGTCGTGCTTGACCAACCTCATTAACTTTTATGAGGACATAACAAGGTGGATGGATGATGGCAGAGTGGGGGACGTGATCTACCTTGACTTGAGTGAGGCATTTGACACAGTCTCCACAGCATCCTCACAGCTGAACTGAGGGAGTGCGGTCTGGATGAGCGGGGAGTGAGGTGGACTGCGAACTGGCTGAAGGGAAGAAGCCAGAGAGTCGTGGTCAATGGGGCAGAGTCCAGTTGAGGCCTGGATCTAGTGCAGTGCCTCAGGGGGCAGTGCTGGGGCCTGTTTTATTCACTATATTCATCAATGATTTGGACGAGGGAATAGAGTGACTGTCAGCAAGTTTGCTGATGACACCAAGCTGGGAGGAGTGGTGACACTGGAAGCTGTGCTGCCATCAGAGACCTGGACAGGCTGGAGAGCTGGGCAGGGAAAAATTGAATAAAATAGAACAAGGGCAAGTGTAGAGTCTTGAATCTGGGCAGGAACAACCCCAGGTTCCAGTATAAGTTGGGGAATGACCTATTAGAGAGCAGCGTAGGGGAAAGGGACCTGGGGGTCCTGGGGACAGCAGGGTGACCATGAGCCAGCACTGGGCCCTTGTGGCCAGGAAGCCAATGGTACCTGGGGTGGGTTAGAAGGGGGTGGTCAGTAGGTCAGAGAGGTTCTCCTGCCCCTCTGCTCTGCCCTGGGGAGACCACACCTGGAATATTGTGTCCAGCTGTGGCCCCTCAGTTCCAGCAGGACAGGGAACTGCTGGAGAGAGTCCAGCGCAGCCACCAAGATGCTGGAGGGAGTGGAGCATCTCCCGTGTGAGGAAAGGCTGAGGGAGCTGGGGCTCTGGAGCTGGACAAGAGGAGACTGAGGGGGGACTCATTCCTGGGGATCAAGATGGAAAGGGGGAGTGTCAGGAGGATGGAGCCAGGCTCTTCTGGTGACAACCAGTGACAGGACAAGGGGCAATGGGTGCAAACTGGAACACAGGAGGTTCCACTTAAAGATGAGAAGAAACCTCTTCCCAGTGAGGGTGTCAGAGCCTGGCCCAGGCTGCCCAGGGAGGTTGTGGAGTCTCCTTCTGTGCAGACATTCCAACCCGCCTGGACACCCTCCTGTGTAACCTCATCTGGGTGTTCCTGCTCCATGGGGGGATTGCACTGCATGAGCTTTCCAGGGCCCTTCAACCCCTGACATTCTGGGATTCTGTGTGAAAACAGCGATGCCAGCACAAACCCAACAGCAACTGTGAATAACTCCTTCCAGCATGTTTGTTCCCTTCTGCCAGACATACCAATGAGAGTGTTCAAGCAATAAACACTTCATAAACATTGCAAAAACGTCCTCCTGCTTCGATAATTAGCCCATGAGAGCTGCTATCAACATATCCACGTGAAAGATAAACGAAAAAGGCCTGGTAAACACCTACTACACGCACCTTGCCCTACAGGATCTTACCAGCCCACACGCAAACAGAGGTGTCCAGGAATCTTGATGTGGAATCAGAGTCTGGACCATCTCACAAAAGCAAAAAAAAAAAATCTAAAATCCACTCACAAAGAGGACAGAATGAAGAGGATTTAAAACATTTCCAAAGACAGTTCTGCAAGGCTCAGAGATTATGACTGTCGTGACTTCATCTTTATGTTGGACTACACATTTGGCAAAGCTCTTCAATATTGAATATTTAAGTTCCTTCATTTCAGTCCTGAGTGCTCATTATGGCTGACATTTGTCATGTTTATCCACCAACTCTGTCCTTTACAAGTTTGTTCTCCATTGATAAAAAACCGCTGCAGGTTTAAAGATCCATGTCAACCCCTCAAAAAGAGACAAGAGCAAAGGCAAACCTCAAGACAGCTTCAACCATTGTAGCAACCATTAAGATTTATTCACACTATTAAAGGTCGCTGGCAAGCAAGCAAACTCCTGCAATTCTTTCACAATATTAAGATGATTCTAAGTCAATCATCCAACATCATTCTCATCACCCCGAAGGTCAGCAGTTGGACACCTTATACAGCTCTTACTTCCAATTCACCTGTGTTCCTCGTGTTGTGTGGTGTCAGTCGATGAGCCTACAGCATCACAAAGAAAATTGCAGTCTAAAATGGTTAGTCTATATTTTCTATATGCTGATTGAGCATATAGCAACCTTGATCACCACTGCCTCTTGACAAGCTGCACCATCTTTGCTCAACTGTTATCAATCCAACGTCCACATCAGCTGAAATGCCTGTAAACTCAAAAAGCTTAAAAAATTAACTGAACTCCCTGTATTTACTTGAGATCTGGCTATTAAAGCAGGGAAAAGAATGTTTATCAGCCCATTCCAGTAGCCTCTGAAGTCATTACCTTTCTGATAAGCCCCGGCTGTGTTAGACATGAGTGTAACAGCAAGTGCCCAATTTAGGATGATGCTATTTTTAGCTCTGCGATGCTATTCCTAACAAAATAATTAGCAGCCTTGTCTCATACACTTTCCAGCAACTCCTGTTTACTGTTACCTCATTCTCACTGTAAAGCTTTTGGAAAAAGCTACAGGATCTTCGCGATGTATTAAACTTCACGATTCAGTAGAAATTAATTAAGCCCTTTTAGTTCTTTGGAGAAAAGAAATTATCCCATGTTCATCCTTTGGGAGAACCAGACAGAGAATCAAAAGCTGCGTTAAATACTAACTATAATTTTCTTCAATGAATAAATTAGTTGAACGATACGGATACAAAAACCTGGGATTACTGTGGCCAGCCATGCACATGACCACCTCCTAGCCTGACAGAGGAGAATTAAATTACTCATTAACAGCAGAAGCCTGGTATCTCTCCTCTGTCCCTCTTACTGCAGTGGCAGTACCTCTGACAAAGGGATCCAGTTGTAACAAACCTCAGTAACATCAACAGGGCCAAAGAGACTGAATTTGCTGTGTAACAGCCTGACACATTCTTGCAATATTATATTAGGAAACTGTAAGGTAATTAACTATACAGTACTAAGGGTTTCTTTTACAGTGCTTGAAACTTGCCTCTGGGTACCTAGGACAGGAACTTGAACAGGTATTGTGTATGACAATGATTCTCTCCCTCCACACTTCTTAAATTTGTTAACAAAGTACAGTGTGTGCTTTGGTTACAGCCCAAGAGTCCCATTTCCAACCCCCTCCCACTAATAATCAAACATCTATAAAAATTATAGGAAATAACTGCAAACTTTGTTACTGGGGCTCAGAAGGCCAAGTAAAATTTTTATCTTTGGCATTTATGAGTTCTTCAAATAAACATTTGAACGTGCGTCACTTCTGCAGAACACAAAACCAAAGAACTCTGTTTATGGTAGTTTATAACCCAATTTACAGAGCTGAGATGAGCAATTAGTCGGACAGGCGAGCAGAGAGGAAGGTTTACTCTCTGTTGCTTCTGGTTTCAACACAAGCAATGTGTAGCTCACTCACTAACAGGCACCTCTCCGAGTGTATTCATTGTGCATCCCTTGGGAGATGGTATCCAGGTTCTCCAGTTGCAGGGTAGAACTTCCTCCGTGGGGACGTTTCGCCTTATCGCATTAAGCTCCAGTACAGCATGTCTCACTGGGGCAGCTAATACATCCCTTGGAAAGACTACAGAAATATACTTACGCTTGCTTTGATTTTATTTTTAGACAAAACCACGTAGAAAACTATTTCCTTTATTTAAGAAAAGCAGCTCTCCAAAGTAGAGACCAGCAAACTCTGGCCAAAGTAGCAATGCTTCGGCAGAGCCAGAAAACCTCTGAAGCTGATCCAGTAGCGCTGACTGATCTCATTAGCTCTTCTCATGAAAATACACAGATATGACTTCACTCCTGGATTACACTCCTATATTTAGTTTATACCTAATATGGACATTCAGTGTACAGAATTAAGTCATTTCCTTTCCTCGTGTCAAGTTCCTTGCCCTTTGTCTAGCCAACAATACAAGGAATAAGTTTGAACTCTCGGAGAACTCGCACACAAAGACATCTGTACTTAAGAGCAGTTTAGCTGATGTTGTTCACTTCAGCATAAACAAACACGGCATTCAGAGCCCTACAAAACAGACTGGGCCAAAAATGCATGTTTGACCTGAACTGAAAAAAACCTCAAAATAAAAATCTCCTGAAGTCAAAAGTCATATTTAAACTCATATCAAGACAACATAATGATTTGGGGTTTGGGCGATTTAACTGTTAAAATGTTCACAAACTCTTAATACAACAAATGAGAACAGAGTACCTAGCATCTATTTTAAGAGTGGAACTATGTCATTCCAGAGTGAAGAATATGCAAGGCAAAAAAGGAAAAAAACATTATCAGAACAGTAAGTTGCTTGTTACAGGCTATTTACAGACAACTTTAAAGATAAAAATGAAATTAGATGGGGCAGAGTCCACTTGGAGGCCAGTATCTAGTGCAGTGCCCCAGGGGTCAGTACTGGGGCCCATATTATTCAATATATTCACCAACGATTTGGACAAGGGAATAGAGTGACTGTCAGCAAGTTTGCTGATGACACCAAGCTGGGAGGAGTGGTGACACTGGAAGCTGTGCTGCCATCAGAGACCTGGACAGGCTGGAGAGCTGGGCAGGAAAAAATTGAATGAAATAGAACAAAGGCAAGTGTAGAGTCTTGAATCTGGGCAGGAACAACCCCAGGTTCCAGTGTAAGTTGGGGAATGACCTGTTAGAGAGCAGCGTAGGGGAAAGGGACCTGGGGGTCCTGGGGACAGCAGGGTGACCATGAGCCAGCACTGGGCCCTTGTGGCCAGGAAGGCAATGGTACCTGGGGTGGGTTAGAAGGGGGTGGTCAGTAGGTCAGAGAGGTTCTCCTGCCCCTCTGCTCTGCCCTGGGGAGACCACACCTGGAATCTTGTGTCCAGCTGTGGCCCCTCAGTTCCAGCAGGACAGGGAACTGCTGGAGAGAGTCCAGCGCAGCCACCAAGATGCTGGAGGGAGTGGAGCATCTCCCGTGTGAGGAAAGGCTGAGGGAGCTGGGGCTCTGGAGCTGGACAAGAGGAGACTGAGGGGGGACTCATTCCTGGGGATCAATATGGAAAGGGGGAGTGTCATGAGGATGGAGCCAGGCTCTTCTGGGTGACAACCAGGGACAGGACAAGGGGCAATGGGTGCAAAGTGGAACACAGGAGGTTCCACTCAAATCAGAGAAGAAACTTGTTTGGGGTGAGGGTGGCAGAGCCTGGCCCAGGCTGCCCAGAGGGTTGTGGAGTCTCCTTCTCTGCAGACATTCCAACCCCCTGGACACCTTCCTGTGTAACCTCATCTGGGTGTTCCTGCTCCATGGGGGGATTGCACTGCGTGAGCTTTCCAGGTCCCTTCCAACCCCTGACATTCTGGGATTCTGTGTGGATAACAAGTAAATCATTTTTCTATGGATGGTCAAGCACCAAGCACCATCTTAATTAACTGCCAAGTGCAGTTATCCGGTCTTAAAAGTAGTTCTTGTGGATTTCTAAATGCCATGTGCAGCCCAGCCAGAACTCGGGATTGATGTAGGCACTGTTTTATAAAAGAGTGTAGGCCTTGTGTTAGTCACAACACAATGAATGTCTCATTTAAAAGAGAATCAGAGCAAGCTTACACCACTGAGAAAACAACAACATCCATGGGCTTTTTTTGTCCCTTTTAACTAATGTACACTTCTAAAAAAATCAAACCTGCAACCTCAGAGTACAAAAGTCATTTTCCAAAGTACATGGATTACTGTTTAGCTAGAAGTTCAACGAATTCCCCAACTAGATCCTTCCAAACACAGATTTTTTGTAAGAGACCACACAGCCTTCAAAAATCCACAAGCTCAGCTTCAGAACCAAGTGCTTCTCTGTTCACCCTATTCACATTAAAAAGACAGTAACACTCTTCAAATAAAGAACTCTCTCTCCTCCCTCTTTCTTTCCACAAGACCACGTCAGGATAACCGGTGGAAGACTAGACAGAGACACTGAGTCACTCCAGGCTGCCAGGGCAACCATTACTAACTTCTTAGGATGCTAAGAGTGTCACAGTGCTGCCCAGTAAAAGATTATAGGAACCTCCCACCCACTTCCTAACAGTGAAATACAGTTTACATCAACATTCCTCATACCTACATGTTATTTCTCAACAATTACCTATCCTTATGTACAGACAAGACACATTGTTTAAGAAGATTTTCCTTTTCAGACCATGCTCAGCCAGTTCTCAGGCCACTTTGTGGGGACAGGAGGAGAAGCGCAGGAGCATCAGACACCTTTCAGCTGCAAAGTAAGCCCCCAGTTCTAACTCATCTGAGCTGTCTAGATGTTAATCATTGGAAAGGGAGGGCTAGATGCCAGTGACTAAAGCCATTACTGTTGGAGAGTGTTCAGAAGCAATTTCTGACCGAAGAGAAGCTAACTCATCTGTGTAATCTCTCTGAAAATGATTGCTAGGAGTTTTAAACTTACTTGGCAATAGAATGAACATTTACGCTTGAGACCATCTTTGCACTCTTACACTATATTGTACCAAGGGCATCAGTTTCTGCATTAGCAACTAGATTCAAATGCAACAGACAAGGACGTTTCTGGCTATGAGGGCTTTCCCAAGCAGAATTTAAAGGAATACAGCTTGCTGGCCAAAGAAGGAAAAGGCCTGATTTATAACAACTAAGCACAGGCTATTCCAAGATGGTCACGCCTCAGTTTATAAAGGGATCCTTTATGATACTCTGGTATTTGCTCTCAAGAAACAAGCCACCCATGAAACTTTGCTATCTACACCAAACACATATCAAAGACAGACTGAAAAAGTTCTCGGGTGCTGAGGTTATGACATCAAAACCTCCAAAGGATGACCTGGTACGTCAGGAGGAGACTTATCTAATAAGATTATCAAGTGACAAGCCTGCCCCTGACAAGACTATCCCTGAGAAACAGCGTTGCACGCCTCTGGTCCTGGTATTTCCCTGTATCAATGTTCCTTTTCATTTCACAGTTACAAAAAAAGAAAAAGACAAACAAGATTGTGGGATGGCTTGTTATAAACCAATATACATTAGCTATATGACTCCAGAATGACACATCAGAGCTTACGTAAGGATACGCACAGGCAAAGAGGAACCGTAAGACAAAGGCAGACCTGGATGCATTTAATTCATACAAACCACACTGCTCCTCTCACCCAGCCCTAGGCCGATATCAAGTCTGCTGCCAGAGATGCAGACACACACATCCCCTTCCTGCCATGGGCTCCGACATTCAACTGAACAAAACAGACCTAGAGCCCTCACACAAACAGTTCACCTGCCAAATTTCTGTTTCACTCAGATAGACAAAAATGTAGACAAGCTTCTGTTACAATCACTGGGAGTGTTTAAGAGTGGGCTATTTATTAAATTTCTTCTCCTGACGGTACAATTCACAGGTAAACAGATAGCAGACGCTATCTGATTTTCAAAACAGGTGCCAAATTTCGCAATGACATCTTACTTGAAAGCTGCCAGAAACCCAAGGTCTAATTAATTTGCAAGTACACACACGTTACAGAGTTGAAGAAGAGAGCACCTTCCTTAATGGTTACCTACATGTGCTATAACCCACCTCACGCCAGCAGATAGACAACTATGAATTTCTTGTTTGTTGAGTTTCTTGTTGGTTTTTTGCTTTAACACCAAACTTGTTGATCGTGTGTGTCTCCACCTTACTATTACCAGAAGAATGCGATCACCAGCTGCCTTTTCCACCACCGAGGGCTGAGCCCTGGGCAGCTCCATCCCCAGCTCCTTCGTACACTGTCCTAAAGAAACCGCACTGGTGGCTTTGTAAGCTCCGTCCTGTGGTTTCCACAGATGAGTGGTTCTATTTGATCAAGTCAGTCCACTACACTTCTTATTTACAATAAAAATCCACACACAACAACTAAATTGCAGCTGTTACAAGTGGCCTGGAAGAGCTGTATTCAGATCCGCTCGAGTTTCTGCGTGCACGTTGATTACAATGCAGTCTTCACTGCTCTAAAATGCCACTAGGGCATATAAAAATATTCTTGGTAGACAATGGATAGTGGGCCTCCCTCATTAATAAAACATGCCAAAATATGAGGAAACTAAATGAAATCAGATCCATCACTAGTTTCCCCTCATCAGCTCTCAGAGGAAAGCATTGAAAAAATATTTACACTTAGTTTAAAGGAGCCCATGGGCAGCCCACCAGCACTGTAATGAAAAAATGATTATGAGACCAAGAAACAGATTACTGACCCAAGTATCAGCACTGTAACACATTTTCTTACCTCAATATCCTAATGCTGCATTTAAATTATCACAGACGAAGAAAACAGCAGACTGATACACTGTCTTCATGAATAAATCACAGCAATTTGCTGGTGACAAACAACCCCATCAAGTTATTCACAACTGAAACCCAACCAAGCGCACGCTCCTCCCTGTGCCATGCCCATCCTATTTTGTTACTGATCACAATTTAATAAGATGCAACCCCAACATTTTGGGAATGAAGCCAAACAGTCTCTCCTGCTTCACAGGTTTGTTTCTCAAGCTTTAATCCGTACCTTTGTTTCATCTCAGTCTGGCTGCTACAATCCTTTGTATGCAGGTCATACAGTTACCGCCCTTCAGCCGCAGGCATTTGGCAGGGGTTTCTTTTTTGGTCAAGAAGTCTTTCCACTACCTCTATCCCAAGAGCTTCGCTGAGTAACAGTGCACAGAAAGAACCAAGACCCCCTATACCGCTGAAAAGTGACTACATTGCAAAATACTCCAACATTCACTCAGTAACTCCACAATCTTTCTAAAAGCAACCAGGTGAAACTGTGCAACAGAGAAAAGCAGAAACCGAGCTTCCCTTTTAGAGGGGAAAAAATGACTCAAAATCTAGTGCTCTTCTAGACAGACACGATTAGTTTTATTGAATAACCATAAATATTCTGTTTGCATTTGATGAAGCGACCATCTCGATGGGACAGGCAGCAAGCGAGACTTCTATTAGCTTTCCAAAAACACTGTTCCAGTAATACTCAACAGCTGCAGTAAGTGTGGCACAGGCAGCAACACCCAGATGAAACACCTCCTTTGGTCTGTCTGCTGGGGCGGGGGGTGTTTTTCCTCTGCAGGATTTTACAGGGAAATAACCTCTACCTGAGGATCGCCACGGCAGACAAGAATAACTTCTTTAACGTGAACTATCCCGAAGGCAGGCAGCACACAGCCTGCAGCAGTCATTCACAACACTGCGAAAAGGCTTCCTAGAGGCAGATAGTGCTCCCTGATAATCCTGAACATTACCTTCTTAAATCCATGGCAATGAAGAAGTTTCAATCGAGAAGGACAGAAAAAATCCCTGCTTTTTCCCTTTCATGTACTTTAACACAAAATATCTCGTTTAAACAGACCCACAAAGTTTATTCCCCCTGCCACTAAATCCTTCTGCCATCAATCACGGCTTTCATTTGTTTAAGAATAGGAAAAAAACGGCCAATGAACTTTAGGACAGATGAAGATCAGTTGGCATGTTACATTAGAGAAGTATTGCTATAAATAATTCTAAGTAATCTGTAACTTAATTGCTCTACTAGTGAAGCTCTAACCTCCAACTCAAATCAGGTCTGGAATCCTCCACTGCGATGCTTTCCCTGGGTCTCGTTACTGCCTCCCGAGACTACTAAAATGTCCAAAACAAGGAAAATTCATTGTTTTAAAAGTATCGTTTAATAAATCTATACTTAACAACTTATTTGTAAAGCTGTACCTAGTTTGCTGGCAATTTTCATGTTTGTCATCGTGGCTTTTACACTAAGCGATGCCAATCTCTCAGATGAAGGCTTTCCATTATTTTCTCATTGCAAAAAAAAGAAACCTCATCTGAAAAATTAAAGTACTTCATTTCTAGAGAGGTTTTCTTCCAAGTGAGTTTAAGCACAGGACAGATTAACACCGTTTACACTTTTGATATGAAGTGAAAGGAAGATGCTGCATCCCTAGAGCCCCAGAGGATGCAAAATATTGCATCATACTGCAATATATGAATACAAAACGCGGGGATACCATACGGTATTTTTGCCAGATAAGGGCAGCACAACTGATGCTCACCCTTCTAGTTTAGAAATAAAACTGGTGATGCATTTACATGTTTCATTTCCACCCAAAACTACACTTCTTAGGCAGGGGATTGCGTGAAAAGTAACTTGTTTTTCACCACCATACACACGCTGGGACACACAATGCGGAGAGCTGGATGCCTTGCGGTTCGCAGAGCAAGACACCCCTCTCTGCTTCCGATGCCCACGGTCCTGCTACGCGCCAGCTGCAACATTTGCTCTCGGGGAAAGAATTTTCCAGCAAACGCACACAAGCACTTTCCCCAAGTGACTTATTTGCGGTCCGCCTAATCGCTCGCTCTATCTGCACACACACTGACTCAGCCCCGGGTCCCCGCACCGGGCACACACCCTCCGCTCCCCGCCCCAGGGCTCTTTGTGCGCGGCAGCCCCGCACCGCGACGGGGCGTCGGCTCCAGCCGGGCCCGGAGCCGCCCTGAGGGGAGCGAACCCCGCGCTGCCGCCGCCCCGCCTCGGCCCCGGGGAGTCTGGGGAGGGCGGAACGGGGCTGCCTGAGGGGAAGGGGGTGCCAGAGGCGGCGGCCCCCTCGGTCCGCCGGGGAGGAGCGGCCCCGAGCGACGCGCTGAGGGAAACTTGGAGCGGGCGGGAAAGCGGCGGTTGGGGGAGGGGGCGCCCAACGGTCGGCGCGCGCGCTCGGCGCCCAGACGGAGCTGGACGGGACCTCGCCCCCGACCAGACCCGCGCCGCCTTTACCTTTACGAAGAGCTCGATGACGGGCTCCTTGTCGCCCTCCTTCAGGCCGTTCACCGGCACGGACAGCGCCATGCTTCAGCCTCCGCCCAGCCCCTCGCCTCGCCCGCCGCTGCCAGCCGGGACGGCGACGCCGCTTCGCTCCGCTCCGCTCCCCTCACCCGCCCGGAGCGCGACTGCGCCCGGCCCCGCCCCAGCGGCACAGGCGGCCGGCGCGGGGGGCGGGCCCAGAGCGGAGGGGGGCGTGGTCAGTGAGGAGGCGTGGTCATCTCTGAGGGGGCGTGGCCGGCGCTGAGGGGTGACGGTTTCCATCGCGGGGCCCAGGGCGCGGTGTCGCCGGTGTCACAGATTCTGTGTCACCGAATCCCAGAATGTCAGGGGTTGAAGGGCCCTGGAAAGCTCATGCAGTGCAATCCCCCCATGGAGCAGGAACACCCAGATGAGGTTACACAGGAAGGTGTCCAGGCGGGTTGGAATGTCTGCACAGAAGGAGACTCCACAACCCCCTGGGCAGCCTGGGCCAGGCTCTGCCACCCTCACCCCCAACAAGTTGCTTCTCATCTTTAAGTGGAACCTCCTGTGTTCCAGTTTGCACCCATTGCCCCTTGTCCTGTCACTGGTTGTCACCAGAAGAGCCTGGCTCCATCCTCCTGACACTCCCCCTTTCCACATTGATCCCCATGAATGAGTCCCCCCTCAGTCTCCTCTTGTCCAGCTCCAGAGCCCCAGCTCCCTCAGCCTTTCCTCACACGGGAGATGCTCCACTCCCTCCAGCATCTTGGTGGCTGCGCTGGACTCTCTCCAGCAGTTCCCTGTCCTGCTGGAACTGAGGGGCCACAACTGGACACAATATTCCAGATGGGCAGGTGTCATTGTGTCCCCCCATCGCCTCATCCCCGGGTCCACAGACTGCTTTGCTCGGGGGGAAAAAGCTTCAAAACTAGAAAGTTTCCCTCTCACGGACCAGCCAGCCCGTGGGCGCCTGCGCCAGAGCAGCCGAAACAGCGTCTTTCTTGGCCAAAATCTATTTCGAGAGTCAGGGAGGAGCATTTCCAGCCTAGTTTTTCCCTCGCTATTAAGGTCAGGGACTGAGGAGCTGGACAGAAAAAAATGTGCAGGGAAATTGGGCGAAACATCAGAACGAAATTAAACCATTTGCCCTTTTTCCCGTCTTTTCACCAAAATAGCATAAGGCAGCGCGCAGCCTGCGATCACATTTTCCCCATGCGACTTGAACAGAGCGGCTTTTATGCCTCGGCAGCACCCGCCCTTGCTCCTGGTCCTTCCTTTTCTCTTGTGGAGCTCAGACTCTTTTATGTTGGATAGTCTGGGCTCAGCTGCACCCGAGCGTCTGGGCAGAGCCGTTCCCAAGGTGGGACACCCCGAGGTGGCACCGAACGACTCGCAGAACGACTGTTTGCGCCCCGGCGCTGGGACCAACCTCCCTGTAATTTGTACCCAAATACCTCCGTGCAACCAGAAATAGCTCCGGATTAAATGGTTACCAACACAGCATTCACTGGTAATAACAAAACCTTGTATCTCTCCAGGCATTTTGCTACCCTCGCTTCTGCATAACCGGATATCTTTAAGCAAATTTCTTCTCTGAATGTGCTTGAATTGTTTATCCAGAGCAGGAAAAACTGCTGTCAGACCCTCTCCTGGTGCTGACAGGGCTGGGTAAGCGATGTGACAAAGTCCTTTCTATTCCCATTGCTATAGCTCCTGCTCAGCCCTCCCGGCTCAGCGGCTCCTGGGGAGTCGGTGGAAGATTCGTGGCTGTTTATTTAACACAGAGTCCAAGGAATCTCGCTGATTCATGGGGTGGGACGGTCTGAATGGGAAGTTGGTGTGTCACCGTAGCCAAACCGACCCGGGACTGCGCAGTGCAGGAACCTCCCTCAGTAATCACCCTCAAATTAATTGCAGCCTGTAGCGCAGAGGGCACTGTGTTAGAATGTGGGTGGTGTCGATGGGAGGGAAAAACCTTTTCCCTTAAATGGGATTGTCGCAGAAACCTTCCACAAGCACCGAATTTGGGGCATTACGTTCACTTTTTCCACAGGGCAGAGTAAGAAATTCACGCCAGTTGGGCCAAATTCCCCAGTAGATTCAACGAACTGGTGAGGAGGGGGTTTTGTTGGGAGGTCGTTGCAGGAGGCTGGAAGGGGAAATATTGATCCTTGTCTTCCTCTCTGAGCTTCACCATCCTCCTCTGCCGAAAGTTTCAAAAATCACAGGGTTTGGTCAAACCCAAAATACTTTATCAGCCCCCCCAAAGCAAAGATGCTTTGGAAAAGGTTTAGCACAAAGGAACAGCTCAGGGGGGGTGTAGAGCAACAAATCCCAGCTCTGCGAGGCGCTTTCTCACGTTTAACCAGTCGCACAAAGGAGCTGCCGGGGCTGGTTTTCCTCGGCACCGCTGTGTTTCTTCCCTAACAAAAGGGTTTGCACGCTGTCGTCTTGCAGAGCAGCTCATGGCTTATTTCATTCCCACCCAGCTGCACCAGCCTCGTCTGTTGCTTAATATCTTTTCAGTTATTTTACTTTTAGATGCCATTTTCCTGCTCTCCAGCTGCCACCTACTAAACCCCTCATCCTCCCCATTCAAATGAACCCTCTAACGATGCTCAGAACGGTTCAGCATGTCAAAAGCTCTCAATTCTTTCCTAGCTCTGTAATTGCTGCTTGTGTTATTCCGGAAGATTGTTTTTTTTGGTTTTTAACAATAATACTTAGTATTAATTCACCCAAGCTTTACAAAATAACCAGCCCTCTGTAGGAAATGGGTATTACCCATCTTTTACAGGCATGAGGAATGAGTCAGAAAAGTGAAGTGACTTATTCAAAGCTAAATTTGCATGGAACCGGGGAGTCGGAACAAAGCAATTCCAGCCCCCACCTGTGCTTAGATCAGTAGGTCGCTCCCTCGATATTATTCTATGCTGTATCGAGAGGGTTTATTTCCATTTGGCGCAGCAGTAAAACAGCGTATTATTGTTTCACTTCTCTAGCACTCCTGGCCTTTCCGCGGCAATTTTCCATCTCAAACTTTCCAAGCGCTTTCGAAAGCGGAGGCATCGGATGCTAAAGATATCAAAGCCCTCGCTGTGCACGTTCGGCCGCTGGAATTTGCCGCCGCGTTAACCCCAGGCTTCAAAAACGCCTCTTTATTTCTACGGGGAGGTTTTCAGCTCGTGTTGCAGCTCAGCGGGACCACATGCCGCACAAATATCCTGGGTTTTAAGAGCGATGAGATGGTTTCAGTAAGAAAGGGGAAGGTTTGGCAGGGGAACGCAGCTCACCGGACCACCCGGTATCGGCTGCGGTGGGAGGTGAGAGCCCAACCGGGCAGTCAGGGTCATTATAACACTTTAAATTAATGGTGGATGAAGCTGCAAGAAGAACATGCCCACGGACACCTATTAAAAGACAAGCAGAGCCGACACGCCCTGGTTTAAAAATACCAGCGTTCCCATTCCACGACTAATTCGGGTTCCTGGGCTGGGATATAAAGTCCTTCCCAGCGGGAGGAGTGGTGACCGCAGCGCCGTGTCCCAGTGTCCCAGCTGTGACCCGCAGCACAGCAACCCCGTCATCTCCCATTTCCTTCACCCACCCAGACACCGAGCGAGATTTTGGGCTCCATCCCTCCCCTGACAATTAGGACGGGCCCTTTTGTTCCGCCGATATCCCTTGTTTGTGTTTCATTACCAGCCGTTTTGGTTTTGGAGCGGATGGGAGGGTGTTAACCAGATTTACAGGGAGCGCGGGGGGAAGATCCAACTTCTGGTGTCAGACTGTTTGCAGTTTGCGGTACCTCCCGACCAGCTGTCCCTCGATGGCTCATTTTCATCCGGGGAGGATGCCAGATTTCAGCATTTCAGCAGCATCGCGGAGCTGCTCCCACAAGGCGCCCAAGTGAGCAGCTGAGAACACGCAGCGCGGAACCGGACCCAGTTAACAGCTGATACTGGTGAAGACAAGAGCAGAAACCAGCTCTGTGCCGCGGGCCGAGGCAGAATTAAGGAGCAGATCACACATCCCAGGTCATTACGTGGGAAGTTCACTTCATCCCGCAATTTCTAGGTCACGTCTCTTTTGCACGATCCAAGTTAACACCGCTCCAAGCACAGAGGTCACAAGACTCCACGTTACTAGGAAATGTTAATCAAGAACTTTTCACAGCAGTAATTGCACCTTGGAGTCATTTAATAATCGATGTACTTTCCACGCAATAACATGCTGGTTTTGTTACTTCTTCTGCTTACTGGCACATGGTCCTTACCCCAGGGGCTGAGCAGTAATTAACGCGTTTCGCGGTGAAACGTTTGGCCTCGGCGTCTCATGGAGAGGGGAGGTGGACAAAGGCGCCTTTGTCTGCGGGTCCCCCGTGCCGGGGCAGGTTTCTGGGAACGCTGACACAGGCAGAGTTGTCACCTCGCTGCTTTTCACGTCGCTGGGACACTGGGAAAAGTGAAACCATTCCATGGTGACACCCGGGGAAAGTTGGCTCTCAGGACCACACAAGCCATTGAGCGCCCGGCTCTCCCGCTCAGCGCCAGGCCGTTGCCATCCCTCGCCTCTTGTTCCTCGCTGCCCTGCTTTTAAAATTCAGATATTTGCCTTTACGGTGAGCATCAAGAAAAACATGTTTAGCTTCACCCTTTTGTAGAAAAAGACCTGGAAAGGACTGAGAAGCGAAGTTCGATGCTCAACAAAGCACAAAGGGAGCTGGAAACATCTTGCGATACATCCCTGCAGCGGGAGTTCCTTCAAGAAAAGCCCCGGATTTATCACAGTTCTGTTTTTTAAAGTTATTTGAAGAAAACATGACACTTTTTCCTGCACCTGCTTAGTTAAATCTATATTTCCCCACCCTTATGTATAGAAGTTGCCTGGAAGTAAATAAGTAAAGGTCATTGGCTGTTTTCTTTTAAGGTTAGTCCCCAGGTGATTCAAAGAGCTGGGATGATAATGGGATTTGCTTAAAGGAAATAAAAAACACAACCAAAACCATGCTAAGCAACCTGCTTCTCAAAATAAATGTACCGAGTTTGCTTGGCTTTGGTTGAGTTAAATGAGCCGAATGACCCAGCACAGCGATCAAACGCCACCCGCTTGGGTTCTGCTGAGTTCTGTCATCCCCAAAGCCCAAAAGTCACTGGGCGTCGGGATGACAAACTCTTTCCATTAAATTCCAGCAGCTCCCAGGTGGGTTTCAACACCGTGAACTGGCTTCTGTCAGGGAGCTCAGCTGGGAAACGCTGTTTGCTGGGGGTTTATGGGTCTGTGAAGGAACTGAGGGTGGTCCTGCCTGCGCGTCGTGCTGCAAACAGCAGCTGCGGAGCATCAGCCCAATTCATGACACCCAGATGGGGCGTTTTCTCTCTGGGGTGCAGCTAACACCACTAAAAATAAAATCAAACACCAAAACCTCTTTAGCCCCAGGCTTCCTTGATCCCAAACCACGCTGTCAGCGCAGGCACCGATAATCTGTCCCCATTTATTGCAGGACCGGGTGCATTTTCCCCTCAAGGCCTGGCAGGCAACAAGACACTAATGTGACTCTTTGATGGTTTTTATATGGCCTAAGGATTGAGGGATGATGGGAGCCCAGCAAAGGGCTCATGGGAGCAGGGGCAGTGCTGCACGTGGGACAAGGACTCGCCGGGAGCACCAGATGTGGGGCCCTGAGTGATTCCATCACGTTATCCCGCTGAGCCACAGAATCCCAGAATGTCAGGGGTTGAAGGGCCCTGGAAAGCTGATCCAGTGCAATCCCCCCATGGAGCAGGAACACCCAGATGAGGTTACACAGGAAGGTGTCCAGGCGGGTTGGAATGTCTGCACAGAAGGAGACTCCACAACCCCCTGGGCAGCCTGGGCCAGGCTCTGCCACCCTCACCCCAACAAGTTTCTTCTCAAATTTAGGTGGAACCTCCTGTGTTCCAGTTTGCACCCATTGCCCCTTGTCCTGTCACTGGTTGTCACCCAGAAGAGCCTGGCTCCATCCTCCTGACACTCCCCTTTCCATATTGATCCCCATGAATGAGGTGGATGCCGCTTTGTGCTCAGCGTTAAACCACAGCTGTGCATGTTGGGATCAACATCCATCACCTGCGAAGAGGGGACACGAAACAGGAACGAGCAGGAGGCACCGGCACAGCCACGGGGGCTGCAGCACCAGCTCCCGACAGTGACACAGAATCAGAGAGTCAATCCCAGAACATCAGGGATTGGGAGGGCCCTGGAAAGCTCATGCAGTGCAATCCCCCCATGGAGCAGGAACACCCAGATGAGGTTACACAGGAAGGTGTCCAGGCGGGTTGGAATGTCTGCAGACACGGGCACAACCCCCATGGAGACAGAGCTCACTGGTGCATTCAGGTAATAAACCCGGGGTGTGGGAGGCGCTTACGGGAAACGGAGAAGGACGTTGTCCAGCAGATGCTCAAGGGCTCAGGTTGCTCTTCCCAGCTGGGCCACAGGGCAGGGGGGACGATGCTCTGACCCCAGCGTGGGAAGCTTCAAATCCTTCTGTTTCACTCAAAGAAAACACGGAAAACAGTTCTCTTGGGAAAGCGACTCTGAGGGGGGAAGAGAATTGTTCAATTCCTCCACAAAAGCTTTGTGTTAAACCCAGGGGCAGGGCTGCAGCTTGAGTAAATTGTTGCGGCTACGCCGAAATAATAGAGTTTCGGCTGCCAATGTCAGCCCGGGGATGGCCCCGGAGAGAAGGGTCAGCTCATGATCACAAAAGCACGTGCATCACTTCATCGCTTACCTGCCCGGCCAGATCTTCCTCTGGTTTTTCTCCCCCTTGGCCTCTGTTGATGCCGCTCTGGGTGTCCCCGGCAGCACCAACCTTGGCTTGTGTTGCAGGAGATGCGAATGTCCCCAGTGGGATGCGCTGTGCCCGGGCTCACGGAGGGGATTTGCCTGGGGGGCAGAGCCTTTTTGTAATTCCCCATTCAGCTTTTAAAACTCGTTGTCTACGGGCTACAAGCAGCTGCAAAACATTTCAATCACCTTTGTGAACAACCCCCACGCTGCCCCTGTCCGGGGGGGAAGCTCCCGTTACACATGGAAGGTGGCTCCAGCAGGGTTTTAATTCAGCGAGTGGATTTCAGTACCGATGTGACTACCTCTGCTATGATATTTTGTTAATGAGATAGAAACGGTTGGCTCCCTTCCAGCTTGTGAACATCCTCGCAAGCTGGCGTGCACCAGGGGTGAGAAGGGAGAATTACACTAAGTGCATGACTGGCAAAACAAAATCGAGCTCTTTCTTATTTATCTATTTTTAATCTCTAACAAGCATGCAAGTGGATCCTTCTATTATTCATGCGGGAGGACACAGGGAGCTGTTCTCACAGCTTTGACTCTTCTTTCAGCTTCAACTCTCCTTTCGGGACAAGGAAAGGGGACACCGCGCTGTCCAGGACTGAGAGAACTGAAGGTCGTTGGTGAAAAGGGAGTAGTTTGGATGTTTTGTGGGAGAAAATCACCCCAGAGGCGACCGTCTCCATGGGCACAGGGCTCACTGCGCAAAGCCAGGCAGCTCACGAGATTAATCCTGCCTCAGTTTCCCCATCTGTACAGCAGGTTTCGCATTCCCTGGTGGTGTGGTGAAGATTCATATTGATAAAACACTCATGCAATTAACATAATTTCCTGATAACTCTTTTGGCAGGTGAAGAGGTGACTTTGGGGTGAGGCGGAAGAGCAGCACCATGGCAAAATATCACAGCAGACCTTCAACAGCAAAACCACTGGGCTAAAGAGGTGATTATTAACATTGCAAAATGACGTACTCGGTGCTCAGAAATACCAGAATTTCAGCCTGAGCAGGCAGAGCGTGTGCTGCAGATAACGAAGATTTGGGAAATCTTTGCTCTGGTTCTGCCTCGCAGGATTGTTGTTCTCCACAGGGCAACAGTGGCTTCACCAGGAACCGCAGCCGCTGAGGTTTTAAGCCGTGACTCAGGAGGTTTAAGCTCAGCTCTGGGCATATGGAGGCTTTGGACATCACTCCCTTGGCTCCGCTGTGCTGCCTCGGGTTGCGAGGTTTAGAGAAGGCGGGGGAGTTTGTCGCTGTGTTTAGGAGCTGCCAGCACTATATGTGCTGCTGCAAAATAAATAAGTTTATCCAAAAGGTTATTTCTAAGTCTGGGTAGAACGGTGAGGTCTTGGCTTCTTGTCCTGACCACATTTCCTTTTCTGTCTTGAGTCCTTTGAAAAAAAATCTGGCTCCTTCCAGCATGACTCAGATAGGAGGAAATAAAATCCACATTCATTGTGTCACCGCTTGAGTCAGATTAGCATTTACGCCACTGGTCCGGAGCAGGTTGGCTCTGTGATGGGCGTTTGCTTTGTTCCTTCTGATGAACATGATTAACCTTATACAAGGACTTTGCCCAAAGAACCACCTGGAAACCTCAGCGGGATTGGGATGCAGCATCACCCCACTGATGGGAGCAGAAACCCGCAAAGGATGCATGTTTACCCCAGGTTCCAGTACCAGTTGGGAAATGACCTATTAGAGAGCAGTGTAGGGAAAAGGGACCTGGGGGTCCTGGGGACAGCAGGGTGACCATGAGCCAGCACTGGGCCCTTGTGGCCACAAAGGCAAATGGTACCGGAGTAGGAACACCTAGATGAGGTTACACAGGAAGGTGTCCAGGCGGGTTGGAATGTCTGCACAGAAGGAGACTCCACAACCCCCTGGGCAGCCTGGGCCAGGCTCTGCCACCCTCACCCCAAACAAGTTTCTTCTCATATTTAAGTGGAACCTCCTGTGTTCCAGTTTGCACCCATTGCCCCTTGTCCTGTCACTGGTTGTCACCAGAAGAGCCTGGCTCCATCCTCCTGACACTCCCCCTTTCCATATTGATCCCCAGGAATGAGTCCCCCCTCAGTCTCCTCTTGTCCAGCTCCAGAGCCCCAGCTCCCTCAGCCTTTCCTCACACGGGAGATGCTCCACTCCCTCCAGCATCTTGGTGGCTGCGCTGGACTCTCTGCAGCAGTTCCCTGTCCTGCTGGAACTGAGGGGCCACAACTGGACACAATATTCCAGGTGTGGTCTCCCCAGGGCAGAGCAGAGGGGCAGGAGAACCTCTCTGACCTACTGACCACCCCCTTCTAATCCACCCCAAACAAACCAGGTTTGGTGTTTGAAGAAGCCAGCAGAGCACAAAACCACCCGTGACAGAGCCCACCCTGAGCCCAGCTCCAGCTCTGCTCACATTCACATGTCAGACAACGTGGAGTTGAGCAACCGTTGCCTTTACCATGTGAAGCTTCAGTCGCAGCTGAGCCCAGAGCTCGGCCTCGGTGCTGTGATTCCTCATCCAGGTTCCACCAGCTCACAGCGTACCGGGTGCTTTCCAAATCAGCAGCGGTCCTGAACATTAAGGCAATTCACAAATTAGTTGGAGTGTAAAACCGCAGTGGTGAAGGTCCCTTGGGAAATTTCCAGAGTCACACAAGTGGAAAAATTCAATAATCCAACACCGAGTTTCTATAAATTCCGAACTCTTGCACACACACCTGCTATTGTCCCAGCTGTTGACATAACAAATACATCTTTCTTTGTCACAAACTACAGATATTGCCCTGCCAGTGACTCACCGCATCCTTACGCTCACTCCTGTGAGCTCGTTTTCATCTGAACTATACAGTCCAATTAAACTTGAATTTATTATTTTCTGTAGTTAGATATAGTTATTCCAGTAAGTCCTTTATCAACTCAGGTATCTTATTTTAGGAAGGCGGCCGTGCTTAACGAGCAAACATGGAGCATTAGCAGATTCAGAATAAAAAGAGCACGCGGGGATCATGCACCTGAGGTTCTGCTGCGCGGGGCATCCTACAGTCACAACTACAAATAAAAGGATTGAAAAGCAGAGGGAAGAGGTTAAGCAAGAAGATGGAGAGGTGAACAGATGGGACACGTTTGGTTTTGGATGATGGGGTCTCACAGAGGACCAGGAGAGGAATTCAGTGACGCTGCAGGGTGCAGACACAAATGCCAAGGGTTACTGTCCCGGCAGGGCCAATTTGTGCTAAAAACCATCTCTGCAACAGGCCATAGAGCAGGAAGAACAGTGGAATTGCTCATGAAAAACAAGAAGCTTGCAAGCGCTAAACTGGGGTTTAAATGCAATGTTGGTATATGAATGAATGGCCACGTGGGAAAGAATTAAAATACTAAACTAAACACAACTTAAAGAAGTTCTGTTTTCTTGAAAAGCACATTTAATTGCTTTTTTTCAACTTAAACCATTCTTTATGGATAGATGTCAATGAGCAGGGAGCTCCTAACAGACTCCAAAGGAGGGGAAAAGGTGGGGGAACACGTGTCAGTCTGGAGAAGGTCTGTCCGTCCGTCCTTTGGGACTATCCAGGATCACCTGGGAAGGAACCGTCCTGGAGGCAGGAGATGAAAAATCACTCTGAGGGAAGATAAGCGGCCAGTGACTCAGGTACTGAATATATTTAAAGAACTTCTAGGAGATTAAAAGGCATAGAGAGGTCACAAACCCAGATGAAAGGCAGGTTCAGGTGACAAAGAACGAGGCATTAACCCCTTGTGAAGACTGTACATGTATGGTCTTACAAGACTGAATTTCAGAACCATTTGTGCTGCCAAAGAACACCCCAGAAAAAGAGAAAAGAACAAGGTGATGACATTAGCACAATATGGTGTCAGGTTCCGCAGTTTCCTAAGTATCAAATTCACTCAGATGTACTTCTAAAACTGTGTTAGTCCAGAAAATCCCTGGAATTTATTATACACATTTAATAACAGATGATCCTTGACATTCAAGTGTTGTTGAACTAATTTTACAAGTGCTTGAGGATACAATGTTGACTTACACCAGGAAGCAAAAGGTTCAGCATATAAGGAAGTGCAGAAGGAAGCTACTTAGACAATATCCCCTTCCATCCAGTATCTACAGAATACTGGTTTGATTTTAAAACCTTACACCATGTCAAGTAAAAAGACTAATCAAATATCGACACTTAATCGTGCACATCACATCTACCTCAGCTGCAGGACCAAAAAAGAATTTCAAACCCACATTCTATCCCTCCTTCCAGACGACCCTCGACTTCAGAACTGACTTGATTTCAGAACCAGAGCTTGAATTTCAAATTCAACAGCAGCAATCCAGCAAGTTTCTAATCTGATTATGCAAAAGGCAGCGAGCCGCCAGGATTCTTCAGCTGAGCTTCAACCCAGGCTTCATGGGACTAAAGCCTGGAACTAAGTCACCACCAACCTGCCACCAATTTCTCTGCAGGACCTCAAAGAGTTTTACTTGCCATGAGGAGTGATTTTCACCAGCAAATACTTGGTTTAAGCTTTATCCATCCTGACAGGGCACTGAGCAGGCAGACTGCTTTACTCTTGCTTTGCAAGAACGCCAATCCAGACACTCAGGAGCACCAGTGAACTACCGAGGGTCTATTTCTGCCACCCCCAGGACGGTTAAAAGCCCCAAATTTTCCGAAGCCAGCATATTGGATCAAATACCTTTTCATATCTGTGTACTCATTAACCCTGTATAAAAAGAAAGCTGGTTAGCAAATGTCAATGTCCATATAAAAATAACCAACATCTGTTTAAATTTAGAAATTTATTTTGTTTAATCCACAAGCTTTATATAGCTTTAGTTAAAAAAACAAAAACCAGTGAAAACATGACAATATCCAAAGTTTGGGTTCCTCAGACTTTCAAAGGCCACAGCTCTGAAAGTTGCTCATACCATTCAGAAGAACCGTAACGAGACAAGATCTATGAATGGGGCAACGACATCTCACAAACAAAACTTATGCAACTGAAGGAATTATTTTTCTGGGACTGCTGATGATGGAAACTGCCCTTTAAAAAAAAAGAACATAAAAATACAAATGAAATTCCAGTGTTCCAAATCAACATGTTACATCTATATAAACCCACAGTGTCCTGGTAAACAACATGCTTTCATTTATGTACCATCCTAAGTTCCTATTTTTGATTCGCTTTAATGGAGACTATACAGGCAACAGTAGAAAGCAACAAAATATATGTCCTTCCTTGGTAATTCTGCAGTGGTTTTACTTCTGGGCAAGCCTACAAACCACAGAGGTTAGTAGCGTAATGTAAGTGGATACAAAAGAAGTCAAATGAGACCCCTCACAGGTTCTGCTAAAGGTTTGGTTGGATTTCAAGGAAACCAGGGAACTGAATCATGTTCAAAACCTTCCAAACAAACCCCTACTGCTTCTAAAAAGTCTCACTCTAAATGAAATTCTGTTGACTGCCAATGAAAGAATGTCACTAGTACACTGTGGACACCTTTTGTAATGTAAATCCATGCCCTTTGTACATGGTGAACCTCAACCTAGCAATTATTACAACAAATGTTATATTCTAAAGCTCAAACACATTTAGCAATTTGAAATTGAATTCTGAGTACAAACCAAATAAAATGTACATTATATCAAAGGATTCAGCCTAGGATGGTGGGGACACTTGCGCCTTCCGCATCGACCTCAGGGCCTTCTCTCGCAGGTGTTTTTCTAGGTCATCAAGGTTGTCTTCTGGTTCACTTTCTGTCTCCTGCAAGCAAAGATCGAGTGTTTCTTCAGACACTGACGCTAAGCCAGGCTGCGGCCCTCCCAATGGCGCAAACCATCGAGTGAAGCGCTAAAGAGCTGCATTTCTGAAGCAAGACTGCTGTTTAGAACAACAACAGTACCGTCTACGTTCATCACCATCTATTTTCCTTCATGGAACAATTCAAAAGTAAAGCACAGGTACCAAATTCCTACCTTTTTGGGTTCTGTCTCTGCTTCCTGCTCTTCCTGTGCCGAGGTGGTATCTGCCGCAGCCACAGCAGCAGCTGCCGCCGCCTTCTCCTTCTTATGTTTTTTGTGTTTCTTGTGCTTTTTATCCTTTTTATGCTTCTTATCCTTCTTTTTCTTCTTCTTCTTTCCACCCCCTTCTTGATCTGAATTCTGTAACAAACAATTCAACAGATAATTACAACTCAGTCCTAAGGCTTCAAAATGTTGTTACAAGCAGCCCACAACCATTCTGGGAAACCTGAATGGACTGAGTAAGGATTTGTTTTTTTCCCATGTGAATAAGCTTAGAGCTTTTCAGCAGCTAAAACTTCATGAAAATAACTTGCCATATAGACCCCAAAATATTGCTTTTATTAGCAAACAAATACCCTTGCCGGTGATGGGCTCTGGGTTGGGCTTTCAGCCTTTTTTGCAGGTGACCAGTTTGCAGAAGGGGAACAGGACCGAGCAGGAGATGGAGGGGCCGGATGCTTTTTCGGTGCTGGCTCAGGGGATCCTGATGCAGAGCGTGATGAAGATACTCGTCTTGCAGATCGTGGGCTTGGGGTGGAAGCCCTTTAAAATACAAGGCCCACAATTAGGGATAAAAGAGACAAAACGAGAATGCAAAAATTAACAAGCCAAATGAACATACGTCCTTATAACTTGGCTAAGCTACCGCTTAAAAGTAATTAGTTACTTCGCTGGCATATGTTGCAAAAGGCAAAACAATCTAAAACCACTGTGGATCTGTAATGCAAAAGGATATTGCTACTTAATAGCTTGTTAAACAATACTACTATTGTTGTTCAGGAATGATTGTCCCTTTCTTCTGGTATGACTAATTTATAACCACATTACAGCAATGCTATTTTATCATCCAATGAATAAGACATGACATTCAGCCACATTTTCTTTATGAAAGAATTATTAAGCCAGCACCTTTTGACTATCTGCTCATAAGAGCATCACACTAAACCGCTAAAACTCTACATGTTTTTGTTTCCTCTTGGGTGACCACTTATGAAATGACTCATGAGCTAACGGAGTGCTGGCTCCCTTCTGCAGTTTGCTCTAAAATACGAGAAAGTTCTTTTTTTCTTTAAATAAATCTAGCAACACAACTCCTCTCAAACTGCTTTTTCTCTGCTCAGTCCCAGTGCTTTGTTGTGCTATTCAAACACCCCTCAAACTCTACATAAAGCCTCTTTAATAGGCTTCCAATCTAATAAAATTCTAAAAACCAGCGTTACAATGCAGCCACCAACACTTGAGCAGCCTCAAGATACACGAGAGCCATTTTAATGCGATTCCCCAGCTATTCCCGCTGTGTTAAAACAAACCAGACAAACCAACCCCCTCACAAAACTAATAAGATGGATTTTTTTTACTTTGTCTTCTTAGGTTCTGGCGTTCTCGACACCCTCCTGATGGGTCTAGTGCTTGGAGATGGAGACTGTCTCCTCTGGGGCGAAGCTGACGCTCCCCGTCGTGGCGGCGGCGGCGCTGGGCTCGCCGAGGTATGAGAAGCTCTAGGCCGTGGTGAAGGTGAATGCCGTTTGTTCTGTGGTGGAGAACGCGTTTCCCGATTGGACCTACTGGGAGGAGATCCCTTCCTGTGCTTGGAAGATACAGAGGGCGAACGCTTCTTAGCAGCTGGCGAGCTTCGTTTCGGCGGCGGGGAATGGGAGACTCTGCGTTTTGATTGTGGGGAAGGCGATGCTCTTCGTTTAGGTGGAGGAGGAGGAGAAGCTGTTCGTCTCTTAGGCGGTGGAGAAGGAGAATATCGCCGCTGGATCGGTGGGGAGTATCTCCGTGGAGAAGGGGAGCGTCTGCGGGGGGGTGGTGATGGAGACCTGCAGAGAAAACAAACATTCAGGTGCCACATCAGCATGTGAATTAGTTACAAGTGTCTTGCAATTTGCCCAAAAAGGACTCCTCTAGAAATTCTTTAAAACTTCATAACCAGAAATTTGCAAAAATCAGCTTAATGGGTGTTACTCTGTATTTGATACAGCAATATCTAGGCCACACGTAATCTCACTAGTAAAACTACAACTCCCTTCGTAACTGTGAATCAAGGAACTGGTTTCCTCAACCACAGCATTTCACAGAATGTCAGGAATTGGAAGGGACCTCAAAAGCTCATCCAGTGCAATCCCGCCATGGAGCAGGAACACCCAGACGAGGTTACACAGGAAGGTGTCCAGGCGGGTTGGAATGTCTGCACAGAAGGAGACTCCACAACCCCCTGGGCAGCCTGGGCCAGGCTCTGCCACCCTCACCCCAACAAGTTTCTTCTCATCTTTAAGTGGAACCTCCTGTGTTCCAGTTCGAACCCATTGCCCCTTGTCCTATCACTGGTTGTCACCAGAAGAGCCTGGCTCCATCCTCCTGACACTCCCCCTTCCCATATTGATCCCCAGGAATGAGTCCCCCCTCAGTCTCCTCTTGTCCAGCTCCAGAGCCCCAGCTCCCTCAGCCTTTCCTCACACGGGAGATGCTCCACTCCCTCCAGCATCTTGGTGGCTGCGCTGGACTCTCTCCAGCAGTTCCCTGTCCTGCTGGAACTGAGGGGCCACAGCTGGACACAAGATTCCAGGTGTGGTCTCCCCAGGGCAGAGCAGAGGGGCAGGAGAACCTCTCTGACCTACTGACCACCCCCTTCTAACCCACCCCAGGTACCATTGGCTTCCTGGCCACAAGGGCCCAGCGCTGGCTCATGGTCACCCTGCTGTCCCCAGGACCCCCAGGTCCATTTCCCCTACACTGCTCTCTAATAGGTCATTCCCCAACTTATACTGGAACCTGGCGTTGTTCCTGCCCAGATACAAGACTCTACACTTGCCCTTGCTACATTTCTCCCCAAGGGTATGGGAGGCCTCCCAGCCTTCTTCAACTCTAGAGTGATGCCCCACTGATGCAAGCCCAGATACAACCCCATCCCCCTTCCAGTCTAATTCTTTTTACACGCCACAGTTGGGAGTCAACAAACCAAACGCAACCACTTCATGCCGAAACCTGCAATACTGACCTTCGACGGGGTAAGGAAGGCGAGCGGCGCCGCCTGGGAGGGGGGGCAGGCGAAGGAGAGCGGCGCCGCCTGGCTGGGGGGGGCGACGGGCTTCTCCTCCTCCGGCTAAAGACAGAAAGAGATTGCTCAGAAAAGTTGCAATTTAGCCATGAAATTATTTTTGTGTTCTGCTTTCACTGTACAAAATAATGTTCATGCACTTCCAAATGAAATTCTGTCAGAAGATGGAAAAAATATGCTTGTCTTTCTAAAGAGTGTGCGACAACGCTTAATTTTACTGTAATTTTCAAAGCCCACTACAGCAGTCACAAGGCAATTTCACGTTCTGCTTAACCTGATCTATTTGAATTTTGTAGCAAAAGAGGACGCCCAATTCTCCCCCATTTCCTTCTCCTGAAAGCTCATTTCTGCCATTTCCCTTGAACTGAATCGAGTGTATAATGTACATGAGTCAGCCCAGCTCACTGATCCACTGGAGACTAATCACCAACACCAGCTCCTTGCTGTCATGCAGAATTGCCAGGCCCGGCACAAAGGAGGAACTGGGAAGGCCCAGCTGTGCCAGGCAGAGCAGAACCGCGTTCAGCAGCGGTCGGAACTCCAATGGGAATAAAGTGTGAAACTGTACTCTTGAAAATAGCTTTTATCTATGGATCTAAAATCCAAAGTCACTAATTTCTTGAAATGCAGAGAAAAATAAGAGCTGGAACTAAACTGCAGCTACCTGGATTAAAGTTATTCACTAAATGAGCTATTTTCTGCTCTGCAAGGCTTACAACGGACTTCTAGGAGGGGAAATTTTAAGCAAACACATACTGAGATTTGAAATCAAATACCCTGGCTGCTGTTCTCCAAGACAATGAGTTACACCTTTTACAGAGCAGAGTTTGCTCTTTTTTTTCTCTCTGCAGTGAAATGGTCCCAGATCCAACACATTAGGGAACGCATCAGTCTGAATCTCTCTCAATTTACTACTTCAAGCCCGCAAAGTCCCAAGAATGGAAGTACTTGCCCACGACAAAATAAATGAGAGCATGTCTAAATGACCTTCTATATGTAAATCCTATTTAACAGATCAATTTCTAACCAACCTTTTCATCACTGGCGATTGCCACCTCTTTTCCATCTGCATCCTGATAGCAGTGGAAGAAAAACAAAACAAGACAAATCTATCTGCCATTTGTTTGAGGCAAAAAATAATTCTGTTGTGTATGGCAGATAAGCAACATTCACTAAAGAGTTAAAAAAAGACATCAGTTGTATTAAGAAGAATTTACCGAGGGGAGGATTCCTTCTGTCGTTTTCGTGGAGACGGTGATGGGCTGCGTGAATGTGAATGGCGCCGGCGTCTCCCAACCTCCCCGTTCTTCACATTGGATCTTTTAGGTCTTTCCTCTTCAGATGATGATGAAGAACCAGAATCTACAAACGTAGAAGAATCACTCTCTGGGAAATTATTCTCCTGACACTGCTAACGCAGTTACTGACAGCTTAAACTGCTGTACTAACCTCTCCCACTTAACAAGAAACCTCGATTTAAGAGCAGTTTGATTAAAAATGGCAGTCAAAGTGAAGTGAAGCAATAACTAAATCCACTGGAGCTGGATAAGAATATTGGCAGCAACCAACTGTCCACATATAATTTGACCAGCCCGGTGATTTAAAAAGTGAACTGCAGTTCTCACACAAACATTAAGTGGACAAAAACCTACACCAGGTTCAGATTAATTTACTGATCTCAAACATACAAGAGTCCAAAATATCAGGAAATAACCTCATGCAACAACAGATTAAGTTATCCATAGCAAACAATATTTGTGTGTGATGATAAGAGTTTAAAAGTGCCAATGTTAAAGATGTAAACCAATTAACAAGAGATACACTGTAACCTTTAAAATTAATTATTACTCATGAAGTACAAAGTGTAAAGTGATTTCATTACCAGTGGTAAATCTAGAACCAAATTTACAATGGCACTGCAGTGCACGTAATTTTCATCAGAATTTACATTTAACTACTTTGTGCAAAAGTAAAGTGCAATCCAGTTTTAGGAAATTTATGTCACCCGTACCAGATGAAGACTGTTGATTTTGCCTTCGGTACTGACGCCTCTGTTGAACAGAGTCTGCTGCAGCCATTTTACCTCCTTTGTCTTCTTCTGAAAAGGTATGTACACAGACAGAATATTTAAACTGAAGACACACATTTGTCTTATTCAGGCAGAAGCAAATAGTACTACCATAGAACATCAAGCATGCCTTTTTTCACCCCCAAATCTTAAGAAAACATTGAGGCTGGAATACACTCCGGCTGAGCTCTTCCCAAGAAAGCCTGGATTAAATACCTGAGGCAGTATAAGTGATCATCTATATACTTCTGAAAACTCTTGCTTTCAATGCCAGCCTATCCAGAGGGCTCAGCAGTTTACCACTGCCTTTTATTGCCACGCATATTTGACTAAAAACCGCACCCAAAACCAGCGTCGAAAAGCGAGAGCCATACCTGATTCAGACAGTTCTGCTTTCCTGGTTTTGGGTGCTGGAGAAGGAGATTCTCTTTTTTCAGTACTCTTATGTTTGGGTGCTAAAAGACAAAGTCAAATAACCCAATTACAATTTGTTACATCCTTGCACACTTTCTGCTCATCCAAGCTGTACAGGTCATCTTTGAGAAAACAAAAGCACAATATGATAAAGGTGCTGCCATACAATTTTTTCTGCGATTACCTGATGTTCTGCTAGGCGAAACAGAGCCACGGCTTTTTCTTGCACGATTCGACTGCTGGGGCGTTGGAGACCTGCGTGGTTTTGGAGGTGGACTTGCTGGTGGGGACGGCCTGTGTCTCCGCCGAGGTGGGCTGGCCGAAGGAGAGAGCCTGCGTGTTTTTCGGGGAGGACTGGATACAGTTCTTTTAGGTGCTTTCTTTGGTGGTGACCGGGAACGTGAGGAGGAGGAGGAAGAGCTACTGCCGGATAAGGATGCTGATGACCGTCTTCTCCTGGAAATCAAATATAACATTAAGTTCTGACTGGCCAGCTTAAGAAATTTTTGAGTGTGAACACTGAATTGCATTTCTTCGCAAGCACAAATAAAGAGCCACATATAACTGCACTTCCAAAACATGGTGGACAGCCTTCAACACGGTTTGTAGAAAAGGAGGATAACAACCCATCTTTCACAGTTAAACTACACAGTGAGCAAAAAGTTGTTAGTGTTACCTTTGCTTTCTTCCTGCCCATCTACAGACTACAACTCAGCTTTTCTCCTGGGAGCAATTAGTTTTGTTTGGGCTCTTTAACTTTTGGTTGGTTAAAAGAATTCTCCATGTTAGCACATGTGATTGAATGATCTTCAGAACAGACCTGTTCAAGTTTAGTGTGCGAGTACGCTAAGTTGTTTTTATACCAGGAGGTAAACCTTTCAGACAACTTCACAATTCAGAGTCAATCTAACTATTCTTATGTTTTAGTCTTTCATCTTTACTTGGTAATTTTAACAAGGCAGGGCCTCTAGAATTCTGCGGCAAAATTTGTGGCAATTTCTGTTGCAATCGTGTACCTGCAGAATCCACCTTTGGCTGCAGAATTCCTGAGAACCTGGAAAAAAGAAACCCTACCTTGAGTGAGATAAACATTTGCTGAAAGGGAGCTCTTGTACATCTTGTAACACACGTTTGGTACTTTTCACAGTTCTCGCAGTAACTGTGTGAAATGAACAGCTTTACAAACTCAGAAAAAAAGAGACATCACCTTGTCATCAAAAGGAAGAACTGTTCCTTCCTAAAAAAGAATAACTACTGTACACAGGAAGTACACAGGAAACACCACTTTAACTCTCTTCCTATGAAAAGGATAACAATCTATTCTCTTCCTATGAAGACAAATGTCTATTTTGGCATTGCCAGAAGTACCCATTTTCTTTGCAAGGCAACTCAGAGCTTTGTTACTAGAACAACTGCTTATGCTGTCAAAATGTTAACCTCCAACACCAGAGAGCAGACCTTGGAGGTTATTTTTTAAGAACACGAAGAAGAAACACACTTTGAGTCAAAATTTAATTTTTATTTTAAATTTATGTGATGGAAATGTAAGTCATAATTTAAAAACTGCCAACAAGTAAAACCCAGTTACTACTTCTAATTTTTTACCCAGGTAGGAATAAAAGGTATTAATATTTTAACAAAAAAGTCATAAAAGATGTCAAGACACTACGCTTGGAGTCTGTGGCAGAATGCAAACACCCCCCTCTCTCCTTCCATATGGCAGGAGTAGACACATCTCCCTATCTCTGCTGCTTGAGGCTGACAGCTGCTTTTGTTTGGCCCCAGAGCCCCTGGCCAGGGCCGTTAATAGAGAGGAGGGAGCGCCGAGGCACCAGGGAGCCGCTGGGCGCCCACGACCAGTGTGGGGATGTTTGGAGGCTTCAGGGGCACCCACAGCCAGTGTGGGGGTGCAGAGAAGCTTCTGGAATGCCCACAGTCAGATCTGATCAGGCTATAAAAACGGGATTCTCGTCGAGACTCCGCCCCTTGCGCGGATCTCTTGGAGCATGAACAAGATGCTACCGCTGAGAGCCCCCTCGGGACAGAGACTCCGCTTGCCTTGCCGCCACGTGTGTGAGTAAAATTTACCCTCGCAGGATTGCAAGTGTGCACTTTCCGTACTCAATACGAGCACGTGTATCCCTTTAAAATAATCCCACACCGTGTTCAGGCCAGTGTGGACTCTTCCCGGACTCAGGGACGGCTCCGGTATTGTTTTGGTGAAGCCACGTGCATGCACACTGTGGACCTCCTGTTGTATTAGTTGCTGCCCCTTGATAATTTACCTCAACTGATATCCAAACCTGCATTCAAGTCACTTTTGGAGTGCTAAAACCCTGTTTCTCACCAGTTTAATAAAAGTTGGTTTGGACCCTGTTGTCCCTTAAACTAACCCCGGGGTGCCTCCGTGACACAGCTATTGAAAGCCACTTGAAGAAGTTAGTTCTGAAATTGCCATTTTTCAAAAAGACAGAATTCTCATCATTATCTCAACTCAAAAGAAATCATTTCACAACTACTGTGTTCCTCCACAACACATGTATGAAATATGACGCTGCAGTTTTTGTATCATGCAGATCATACACCCAACAGTGCTGAGATAAGGTGAACAAGGTAATTTTGTAACACTCATTCCTCCCCAACTCATGGTGCCTCCAACTTTGACAGTTCGACATTTTCAGTGGTCTCAAAAAATGGGATCTTACCGCCTCACAGGGGATCTGCTTCTTCTGTGTCTGGGAGGGGGAGGCATTCGCCTTGGCGGGCTCCTCCTCCGTGGGGATGGTCGTCGTCTCGGGCTTGGTCGCCTTCTAGGGGAGTAAGACCTGTCACAATCAAAAATTCAAATGAAAAGCAACTATCTAACTTTCAGAGTTGAGGAGATTTATCCTCAGGGCACTGAGCGTAAAGTTGCTTTTCTCCAAGTGCATCACATTAAAGTAGCCGTTAAAATATGATGCAAGGGGGCTCATTTAGACACAATTGGTCCTTCAAAGTTTACTAACAACTCTCTACTAAGAAGAAAAAAGAATTTAAAAAAAAGGGAAAAAAGTAATTTACAACATATTCAGCATCAAACCTATCTCCTAACAGAAGGCTACACAATTCCCATTATCTGACAAGTGCGATACTCAGCATTAAATAGCCCATTCTTATCCAGTCAGTGTTAGTTGCTGTGAGCACCTTCTCATGAACTGACAGCAAGAAAACAACCCCCCAACACATTTACCTACTGAATGCATCCCTCTCATTTGGCCTGAAACATCCCATAGCTCAACATCTCTTAAAAACATCGCTATTTGAACCAAGAACACTACATTAAGTGGCACCTTTAGAAGAAAATATTCACTTCTCAACCTTCGCAACCAGGATAAACTGAAGTCCCACCTTGACCGTGATCTATGACGCCTTCTTGGTCGAGAGTGAGATGGAGAACGTGATCGAGATCGTGACCTTGACTTGGACCGAGATGGGGATCTTTGACGAGTCTTCTCTTTTTCCTTCTCTCTCTCCTTCTTTGAATTACGTTCTGGTGAAGTTTCCTTAGTCTCTGGTACAGGAGGTTCCGGTTTAGGAGGTTTTGGGATATCGCTGTTAAAAACAAAACCTTCATTTGTAAGTGCATACAAACCACAGCCGCCCAAGTAACATTTGAGAATCTGTCAAGATATTCCCTGACAATGAACATTCTCCTGCCCATCATCTGACAACATGTTAGACATCCTGCTCCAAAACTATGAAAAGAATCAAAACATGGTACTATGATTCAAAGAGAAGCAAAAGTGATATACAGGCTATGTGTCAACTGGCTAGAAAACAAGATGA